>NC_079159.1:76335709-77657280 GCF_947563725.1 Argiope bruennichi | reverse complement strand
TTGTGTGTAGCAGATGTCATCTTGATTTTACTATTTGTCATATTTTAATTGAATGTCTATCTTTTAACTCCTATCGTTTATACTTTTTTAAATCACTGACATTAACTTTACAAGACTTGGTGGGTGCAAAACACCACCCAAATATTTTTAATTTCTTAAAAGCTATTGGCTTTTTATCCTACTTATAGCAGTCCCCGCCGCCCCCCCCCCTTTTATTTCTGTTGAATGTTTTCGTATTAATATTTATACATGAAATCGTTGTTTCGAATTTTCCTGCGTATTTGTTTTAAATTTTAGGATGCTAAAATTAGGACCCCATTTTTTATCGTCATATTTTATATGTTTTTATCTTTATATTGTTACAAAAAATTTTCTACAACAAAATGCCGTCGATCAATTATAATAACGTAACGCATTTAATCGCTATAGTTCAGCAGCTTGCTTGCTGTCTAATCCTCCAGTTTCTTTACTTGTCGGCGACTCCGACTCCTCTCACACACAACTTCTGACGATCCACACAACTTCAATGCAGCTTCAGAGTGCCCATCTTTTATAGTTCCAGGAGGAGGGACTAGAATCTTCAGACCAATCAGGGCGTATCTGTGTGTATCTCAGTTCCTACTGGATGGATCGTGAAACTTCTCGAACTTTCCAGTATGATCCATTTAGTCGCCAAACTCGCCAAATGGCCGCCAAGCTCTCAGGTCATTGACGCACAGGACAGATCTTACAAAGGGTTTTAACGGTTTTTCCCAGGATGACACTATTCGTGACGGGTAGCAAAATTAGAAATTTGTAACAATATCTTTGCTTTTATATCTTAATTAATGATTGCTTTTAAAATCTTTTATTCTTTTACGATTTGATTGGCACAGTATAGCCAAATATGACTATTGCGCCAAAGCCAACACAGCACACTCATATGTAGAATTGTAAGAATAAAAATCTGAGCGCTCATGGTGTTCACTGCCTTACCCAAGGTTCACAGTTTAATATGAGGGAGCAGGAGAAACATTTCAATTAGAGAGTGCATGAAATTTTCAGTGAAGCTATTCATTTCTACGTATAAAATTTACAAATTTCTAATAATTTAATAAATTTTGTTTTTACTAATTTACTTTATCTAAAGACTTGGTAGTATTTTTACTTAAATCTTTGTAATTACAATTTTCATGTGATAATTTTCATAAAGTATAATACATAAATCTATGTATGCATCTCTTTTATAGGAACAAGATCCTGCTATTTTGGGTCCAGCTGTTATTGAAGCTACTAGAAAGGCTTTTACACTTCGTTATGTTTTTTTACCTTACTTATACACTTTATTTGCTCGCAGTCACGTATTTGGTGATACAGTTATAAGACCTTTATTTTTTGAGTATGTATTATCATTTGGCTAATTTATTGATTTTCTTTCTCTGAAACTTTAATTTGATTTTAGTATGATAATGTTTACTAAATTAGTTTCTCGTTCCTCTCTAAATCTGATGAAATTGCAAACCTTCTACAAACTTGCCAATTTTTCATGACTACAACATGAGGCATTGAGATTCACAATAGTCATACTACAAGACACAAACGACTTTTAGGGTTACAATAAAAAATTCAAGGCTACATTTGGTAAAAAATCGTCCAAAGGATAACCAACTTGGCAAATAGCCAGGCATTAATTTTTAAGCAGGCCAGCTTTTATACTATCTGCAATGAAATTCAAAATTTTTTTATTGATTCATCATATATTCAGCCATTTGATCATTTTCCATTGTTGAAAACTAAGGCAAATTCTATTTATTATCTGCTTATTTACATGAGGAATGAATTTATATCTCAAAAGATAATGTGCAATTAAAAGATAAGTAAATTTAATAGTTACATATTTAATTGTACTATGTTGTCCTACTTGATTCAATTTGGAGGATTAGTGTATTCGATAAGTATGGTGTAAGGCTTTTAAAATTACATATTTTTAATATAATGATTAAAAATTCTTTGTATATAGAATCATAACTATCAAGTTATGAATAAGAGATTTAATTGAAATCAGACATAATCATTATTCCTGGCAAAAACTAGACACACAAGGTGGCTAGTTGTTCTGTGATGTCTATTGGCTCGCAACATTTTGCTTAATTCTTTTTTTACTGAGAGTACTCTTTTTAATGTTATCACTCGACACCATTTGTTGCCAAATACTGTCAATAATGTGGTAGGCACAGTATACATAGTAGCCAAATATCGATGCCAATCCTTGTTAATGAAACTATCGCTGATCTGAACAGTCAGTCATTGTTGCTAAAATATTTGCATATTTTGGTGCATTAGCTCTGGTACCCCAGTGCTAATGCAACTTAATAAGCAACTTAATAAGATTTCTTTTGTAAACTATGAATCATGGTTCGTATTTGAAAATGTGTTATTTTTAATTTTGTTATTCTGTTTATAATCAATTTGTTTTTTCAGATTTCCTGAGGATAAAAACAGCTATTGGATTGATGAGCAGTTTCTTTGGGGACCTGGATTAATGGTAGTTCCAGTTTTGTATGAGGTAAAAATCAAAGTTACTTTAAGTAGTCCCAGCTTTACTTTGAAAAAGAAATGAATAAATGTTTTGAAAGTGTTTTGCTTCAAATATCAGTAATATGCATTAACTGCATTGTATTGTATATAATAATACATAAATTAAAGCACTTAATAATTAATTAATTAGTATTATTATTAATATTTAGAATGAAAATGATAAAAAGGTATTAAAAAATTTATAATAATCAAATAAAGTGCACAAAACTAATGAATAAATCATGGCTTTTTTAATACCCAAATACTGTCTAGTTATATATATAATTTAATACATGCATGTCTAAAAATTGACTATTTATTCTAAAGTTTCTTAAATTTGATCTATTCTTTATTAAATATCTTTTTTTTTCTCTCTCTCTCTTTCTTAATTTAGAATACTACAAATATAACTGCATATTTTCCAAAAGGAACGTGGTATGATGTTCAATTGAATGCCATTAACAGCTCTGGTGAAAGCATTTCTCTTTATATCCCTTTATCTGACAATTATGTTGCTTTCAGAGGTGGTTACATTTTTCCTGCACAATCTTTTCCTCTTCAAAATACTGAAATGAGGTATGTAGCCATTTAAATTATTGAACATTTTAGTGAATTTGCAAAACAATGTTCTGTTGCAATTTTTGTTTTTCTTTGTACTTACGAATAACCCTCCAAGTTTATTGATACATTTATAGAACACCCTATATATGCTATGCCTTGTTTTTCGTACCTTACGCATTATCTTATTTATATTATAATATTCAAATACTATTTACATTCTTTCTCCATTGTATATATATATATATATATATACTCACACACACACACACAGTACACTCCCGATTATCTGCGGAATTGGGTGGCGCGGCCGCCGCGGATAATCCGAAAAAAGCTAAAAACGGGTATAGCAAAAGAGAAAAAAATTCCAACTTTGAAAAATCGTTTTATGTACAATAAAACGTAAAATAAACAGCAGGAAATGTTTAACAAACGCTTAATATTTTAGTATATCACTCAAAACTAACCTAAAATGCATTTTGTTAATGAAAGCAGAAAAGTGCTTTGTACTTACGAGAGGCGTCAAGGATACACAGAAAAATTAATACATATGTACGGTTTTAATACTGTAATGTATTATGTAATTACAAAAGCATAACTGTAAAACTACACCTTTTTGAAGAAATCAGTCGTTTGTGTTTGCTTCTTGCTTTGGAAGCATTTTCTCTTTGCTTGGAAGCAACAAAAAAACTTAAGTGCGGCAGGCGTGGATAATCGGGAGTCTACTGTATATATATTGTTACGAAATTTCAGGGGTTCGTTTGGATAGTGGGAGTTATATGGTGTGGAGAACACACACTCAATCAGCAAGCGGCAGTAGAAAATGAAACAACGACGTTTATTTACACGAAGACACACAGGACAGCACAAAGACGACAACTATATACAGCACAGAAGACGATTATCTTCAGCCGAGACGTGCAGCATACAACAAGACTCTACTGCAGACAGTAGCGCACAGCTTAGTGCAGCACTAGCTTGACACTGTCGCTGCTCCGCTTATCCCTGGAAGACCAGTTCTTCACCGTCGATTCTGATTACTCTTCTCTGTCGATTCCGACTACTCTACTCTTGTACTACCCGGCAGCTGCAGGCTGCTCCTTTTATAGGTCTTATAGGTCTCAGGAGGCGGGTCTAGAAGCCTCTCAACCAATCAGGAACGTTCGAGGCGTATCTCGGTTCCTACTGGACGGATCGGGAAAATTCTCGATGCTTCGGGTATAATCTATTTTGGCGCCAAATTCGTCGCCAAGCTCATGGACCTCCGACGCGACACTCGGACTTCGTCTAATACAGATGACTGTAAAACAATCTTTCTGATGATGGAACCAACTATGCTGAGAAGCCGCATCACAGATTCGTAACATTATATAGTGCGTTTTATGCTTAGTTGTTTGGTATCATGAAGAGAATAATGCACATTTTGAACTTATTCTCTCTGACCATCATAATTACAAAAATTGTTTTTTGATCCAAGTTGATATGAAACTTGTAAATTCACCAAAAACTCAAGACTAAATTTTTTTTGGTGATAGGATTTCTTTATAAATGTATTTCATTGAAAATAAGAAACAATCTCTTTCTCCAAAGTGATTACGCATTTAAAAAGAAAATTATGGAAATGGGACAAAGCTCAGTTTTTTAAAAAGTTTGGAACTATATATGCAAAATATTTGTATAAAGAAATCTTTATCTTACATTATCTTGACTGTTTTTTGTCTGTTTGTTTTATTTTAATTATAAATATTATTATTTCCTAGCTACACTTTTTAAATATTCTGTTATAATACGGTATTATCATTGAAATGTAGAGAAAGAGACCCATTCTTCTAACATCAACCTGAGATGAACTCTAAGGCAATAAATTTTTCTCTTAATAGTTCAACAAACTTTGTTGTGAGAAACATGAGACTTTGTATGCTCATAAATGAGCCAAAGAGCATTTTACTAATGGACGACTTTCCCTTATGGGGAAAATGTGACTATTTATTATTAACTTTTACAGAAATCAAAATGACTTCATATAATAATCTGCTGTATTTAATCAAATTTTGTAATTGGAAATATATATCTAATTTCAATATTTAAAGAAATAAACACTTGTTCCACTTTTTTTAAACTTATATAGAGAGGAACTGGAATAACTGAAACTAATTTTTTACTCTTTTAAATATATGAAAAAAGAGTATTTTCTGCCTATAATTCTTTAACATTAAATATTCATTTTTAAACATATGTATGTTAAGTGACAAAAAAATGTTACATTTTAGTCGAAAACAACCGTTTGTTCTTTGGGTTTTCCTTGATTATGATATGAAAGCTCAAGGCGAACTGTATTGGGACGATGGTGATTCGTTAGGTTTGTATTTTAAGTTTCTTTCTATATTTAATTATTTATTTTAGATTAAATATAGATTTAGACATTTTTCTCGGTTATATCAATGCATTATTTGATTTTAGACAGCCACCTTAAATAACCAGATTGTTCTTAATAATACCGATTTTGTTTAATTTCATTTGAATTCCTATATATATAATGTGATATTCATGATTTTCTTTAATTTTAAACATCAAATTGTGATAATTAAACTCATCTTTTTAAGAAGTATTGAAGATGTCATGTTAATTAACTGAAGACATAATAAAGTAATAAAGACACAATAAAGTAATGATAATATAAAGTAATGACATAATAAAATAAAATAAAATCATAAAATGACAGGGATAGGGATTGCAATACCGAACCAAAATTTCAATACCGGTATTCGGTATTTTTTAGATCTTAATACCGGGATACAAGTTTTAATACCGGTATTAGAAAACACAGGTGTTTCTTTATATTATTTGCCAATTTTATTAGAGAGTGTAAATATCACAAAAATAATTTATAACTTATAAATTATAACAGTATATAATGAATCACAAAAAAGTAAAGGAACAAACAGTATATAAGAACACAAAAAAAGTGTAAATATCACTATTCAGTCTGTGGTACTATTACAAATTTTTGAAATGTGATCTTAAAAAATATAATGAATCAATTATATTGTCATTAAGCCTGAAAAGTAATTTTGTGTAAAAATTACTAGCTGTCGAAAACACTCTTTCGCATCTACGCTAGTTGGTGGTACTGTTAGCAATGCGCAATATACTTTTTCCTTTATTTACCTCTAAATCCCTCATCTTCAAATAAATCGATTTCTCGTCGAATGGTTTTGGATATAGCTGATTTCTATATTGTATTTTGGTTCGTTAATTTTTTTATTTTTATTTATCTCTAATTCTAATTTTTGTTCAAGAGACAATTCTTTTTCACTATCGACATTATTGACATCATGATCTTCGATAACTGAACCGAATTCTTCTGAATATGGATAGGTTTGTGGGTAAAAAAAAATTTTAAAAAGTTTACTTTAAACTTAATCAGATTTGAATTGGTTATTTTCTTTTCTTCTTTTTCATTCTCATTTTTAAAATCATTATGATTATGTAAATACCATAAGACATTTTTTTATTTCGGTATGCCTTTCTTCTGTGCGATTTTTCAATGTAATATAAAATTCTTCAGATAGCGATGTGTGCTGTTCTTTCAGGGACTGCAACCTAAAATTTATTGTTCCATTAGCTCTTAATAAATTAGAATCTCTCCGACATAATGCCTCAATCGTCAGTTTTATTGGAAGTAGAGTTGATATAGTTCTAGATATTAAGTAGAATTCACTATCTGAAAAATTAATTTACAGGTTTGAGTCGATTATTGCTTTTTGGATTGGATTTCTGTTTCAAAAATCGTTCCATCATTAGGAGTAAACTTTTCCAACGTGTTTTAGAATTTAATATTAACATATATTCTGTTTTATTTTCAGTTAGTATATATTTTAGAAATATATCCTTTTTTATAGGGGAACGTTTAAATATCTTAACAATTTTTCGAACTTTATAAATTATAGAAAACAATTATTGATGGGTTAAAATTTCATCCTCACTAGCAATATCTTCTTCAACAATTACATTGTCATTATCTTCATTGTCAATATCACTCTCACTCTTACTCTCTTCAAAGTTGGAACCCGAAGTTTCTATATACACAGTATTTGGATTCTTTCGTTCTTTATTTTTTTGGTATAATGCATCTATTACTCCTAATTGAATTCCATCAGCATAGCACAATTGCTGATTTGCACCAATCAACGTTCCAACTTTTTTCATAACTGTTGCTCCACCAGTCGTTATGGTTACAATATCTTCTTTCAGGGATAATCAATGTTTCGCTAATTTAGATTTAAGCAATTAATTACCTAATTAATTTCGCCGTTAGGGAGACATAAAAACAAAAACGTATACTATTTTACTGTGTTGGCGATCTTTGAACAATAGTGGTGACAATTTTAAAAATTTCTAGTAAATACCGAAAAAACGGTATTTAAACTTGTGAATACCGGTATTACAAAATTGTATAAATGGCTCGAAATACCAGTATTCGGTATACCGGTATTGCAATCCCTAGGCAGGGAACATTTTTCGCCGAGCATCATATTAAGTGAATTAAATCATGCTGATGAGAGAAATTAAAAATTAACAGCCATAATCTTTGAGTTTACAGATATATTTACTAACATGTTTTATATCTTATGGAAAAAAAATTGACAAATAATAGATATAAAAGATGATAAAATGCCTAAGGATATAATTTGAGCTTTTATTTGTGAAAGAAAAATATGCTTTCAGCACATTAATTGCCACAATGCAAAAAATTTTTTGGGCCTATTATCCAACAAAACAATTGACTTATTATATATGCAAATTCATAAAAATACTGATAGAATAGTTGTTAGAAAATTAATTTTAACAAAATTCTCATAAACATTTATTTTTGAATCTGAAGTTGTATCTCATGCAGTTTCTTAGATAAAAACAGTTAACTCGTTCAAGCATAGAGGTGTTTTTTTTTTTTTTTTTTTTTGGTGTTTTAAAAAATTGACCAGTTGAAGCTTATATGATTCAAAACAGGAACGTTTCTTTTCTTGTTATTTATTCGAAGGTACATTCTGTTTGCTTCACAGTAAGGAACATATTGATATACGTAGTATAAAATTTTTTAAACCGCAAAATTCAGTTTAAATATAATTTAATGAATATGTATATTATTTAACGAAATATGTTTAGTTACAAAAATGCAAAGCAATCTTTCTAAAAATTAATGGATGATATACCAGGGTTGCCACGCCACTGGAAGAACCGAGAAAATACAGGGAATTGAAATATCGACTAAAAAAAGCCGGTAAAAATGCAGAGAAATTTGCAAATTTTCATTTAAAAAAACAGGGAAAATAAAGAAATTTTAAATTTCTTAGTCTCTCCCCCCCCCCCCCGTCTAAAAAGTGCCAATCTTTAAATATTGCAAGAATAAAAGATCGTAGTCATTGCTTCAAAAACGAAACAATATAATTCGCGACTGCGTAATGCGGAAACGTTCACTTTTTCACTCCCCCCCCCTCTTTTTTTGTATAAATCAGTCCAATTTCGATTTGTGAGACAGTTGTACCATTCCATAAGATTCCCGAATGGCAGCAAACGAGCATGCGCGAAACTTCTGTAATTGTCTGAAAGATTAGAATACATTTCTTTGGCGGGTATAGCAACTTTTAATCTGCGCACGCATCGCGGTGATATTTAGTCACTCGCACATGAGTTTATGGAATGGTTTATTTATCATTTGAGAAATTGTGAACTTATTCAGGGTAAATTAGAGAATTTTTTTAAAAAACAATGAGCTGCTTAAAATCCGTATTTAATACGAATTGGACGGATGAAAAAATCACTCCTGATTTTACTGAAGGGGTTCGAGAAGTTTCGCAAAATCCATATAGTAATGTAGCACATCCTAAGTAATGTAGGGATAAGGACACTTATTAATCATGCCAAAAAAAAAAAGGAAAACGAATTGTCATTTCAAAAAAGTCATAATTAATATTAGACTTTGTATCTCAAGGAATAAAAGAGAAGACGATATACCAAGTTCGAAAGCGTTAAATTTAATGTCCGAAAATATACCTATTTCAAACTTTTTTATTCAAGAGCAATAATTTTAACTGAAATTTTATGGGCCTTAAAACTTGTTGCATCGTCCTTTAATGCATTCAATGATATATCGGAAATATTTCCACGTATGTTCGCTAAAAGTGAAATGGCTAAAAATGCACATTTCTTATTTGTTAATGATTAGCTCCATAAAACTGATAGCTGAAAAATCTGCAGAAATGCATGCCTAAATACATGAATTGGCAAAAATGAATAAATAAAAAAAGTAATTTTACTTTGTAGTGTTTTGTTGTTGTTGTTATTAAGTAATCATTAAATGATTTGTATCATGGTAACAAAAATGTTTTGTGTGTGATTTACAATTAAAGAACATCTGAGTAATATATCCTCCCCCTCCTTATTATATAAATTTTGTCTTGCTAAATTTTAGGTAATAAGTAAAGAGAAATTGATTTTTTTAATGTTAATATAAAAATAATGTTAATAAGTCATAAAATAATGTTAAATCTCTGCTTCTTTTCCTTGGTTTTTCCACTCCTTAAAATCATATTATTTTATGACTAGTACATGAAAGTTATTTTTGCATTTCCTAGTATCTTGAATATACATACAAGGAAACAAAGGGATTTTTTTTTTGTTTTGTTTTTTTGTTTTACGGAGAATTTACACCAAATTTTTGTGCATTTATATGGCCAATATGAAATGTCACTGAGCATAAAATTTCATCAGAAGCATATGCATTTCATATGGCTCAAACGATTCCATTACCTGTGAGACACACTTATTTTGCATGGAGATTAGCATGGTAAATACTTATTTACACAATGAAAACGGTTGTATTTCATTGCAATGATGAAAATTGTTATTATAAATTATCTTCAAGTTCTCAGTGGTTGTCCCACCGTCGATATAATTATTAAAACAGAAAGGGAGGCGGCTAAGTTAAAAAGCAAAGTTGAGAAGCAAAGAAAGTAGAATATACAAAAAATATGTGTAACTTTGATTTTGAAATATCTGTCCCATCATGGAAAGTCAAAAGAATTACATGGAGCTTCTATGTGAATGTTATGGCTAAAGGTAATCTATACTTATTTATAAAGCTCAATGTGTGTGTGTGTGTGTGTGTGTGTGTGTGTGTGTGTGTTGGCGCTCTACAGAAAAGACCATTTGACATACAGCTACCAAATTTGATACATGTATAGCTTGGAGGTCGGGAATGTGCACCTGGGGTCCCTTTTTTTGAATTTTTAATTAGAATTTTAATTATTAATTAAAAACTAACTTTCCCGCCAAAAAAATCTTCATTTTCCCCACCGCCAAATTAATAAGGGTTCAGTTTTTTTTTTTTTTCTTTTCTTTTCTTCCAACAGTAATGAGGCTAGGCTTAAGATTTTTCGGCTGATTATTTCAAACGATTCTGTTTATTTTCTTAATGTGTGATGCATTTAAAATGAAACATTGTTAATTAATCGATCTTTCAGATTCATTCTGAAGTACTTTTGAATCAAAATAAAACAGAATAAAGGAAATTAAAAATTTCTAATATGCATAGCGTTACCCCAACTGGCGTAGAAAAACTCACGCCTTTGCGTTACCGTAACTGGCGTTGAAAATACACGCATGCGCATTGTGTTCTGATTGTGACATGACAACCATTATCAACGGATGATTTAAATTATTTTTAGATTAGTTGCATGTTTTTGTAATTAAATTGTATTTATGTTAGTTATATATTTTTTGTATATGCTTATAGTTTTAAGGCCATCGTTTTTTAAGTAGTTTTTTTTAATCGGTTTTCAAACGATTATTTTAAACGATTCGTTTTATTTTCTTAGTGTTTGATGCATTTAAAATTAAACATTGTTCATTAATCGATCTGGTCATGATGAATCTGAGAAAATTTTGTTGACAAATTCTTGAAGTATTACATAAATTAAGAAAGATATTCTTTAGTGACCATAAAGTTTAAACGCTCAGTGACTGTTTTCAGTAATCATATTACAAAAAAATACTTTGTTTCAGTAAAAAATATTATTATATTAATTGCAGATTAATCCTTTCCACTTTAATTTAAAGTATAAATTCTACGGGAGCTAACAGAAAATGAGAGATATACATATTACGTTATGACTGAAGGCGTTTATATTATTTTGATGAAGAAGCTATTAAAGTAGGAATTGCATAAAATATTTAATTATTAAAATTTTAACAAACATTAAGATTGGCGAACCAGCTGGTCGCCAAAAGCGGCTAGTAGTATATATAGAGATTGATCAGAAATGGTTGAAAAAGTGGCTTGTGTATTTGTGTGGTCTGAAAATGAGAATGAAAAAAATCTGGAAAATTTAGATTGAATGACAAGGCAACTCTTTATGGCAGAAGTGGTGGCAATCATAAATGCTCTGGAGTTTGTCGCTCAAGACAATATAAAAAGAGCAAACATAATTTCTAATTCAAAATCGGCTTTAATGACCCCTGATTCCGTTGGTGAAACAAAAAGCAATAATATTGGTTATAAAAGAAAAAGCTGCTGAACTTGGTGTTGAAATGATCTGGATCAGAGCTAATCAGGAGTATATTGGAAATGAAAAAGCAGATACACTAGCCAAGGATGCTTTAAACTTAGAAACCAAGAAGTTTCTTTCCGATCTTTGATAATTAAGGATGGAATAAGGGAATAACTCCATCAAAGCTAGGACTGCCTATCAACATTTTAAAAACGTTTCTGTTAACCAAATTGAGGGTAATTTTTATCTTAACCATGTATACACTGGACATGGCCAAGTATACACTGGATTTGGGCCTATTATGCCCCAAAGCAATTGACTTATTACATATTTTCTGTACATCAAAGTTGTTTCTTTGACAAAAGTTTGACTTACCATTGTGGCACCGAAGAAGGCACTATAAATCACTTGATCAAAGCCTGTGCACTATGACTAGAACACAGACTTAGATGGCCAAGAAATTGAAGGTCTCTTGATGTCGAAGAACTCATAAAAATTCCAGTTATTAAATCTTCTATTAAGGACATTTCGTCAAAGCTCTTGCGTTTAATTCTTCCTAATGTAAAAAGTTAACGTACACTTAATGTATTTTATAAATCTTTAATGTTTCACAATTTATTATGTAATGTAAAATGTAATGTTTTGTATGTTCTTTTTTTTTTTTTTTTTTTTTTTTTTTTTTTTTTTTTGTACCAATATGCGTTTTTTGTAGCGGGTTCTTCGTTGTTTGCAAGTGTCCAGTGTTATTAAGTATCGTTTGTTTCTTCGTGCTACGTGGGGTTGCTCTTTGGCGGCCCCATTAAGTTTCTTGCATAGCCTCTGGCCAAGAAGGGGCTATGCTTGCATATACGTAAATGTGCTTTTGAAAATTTATTAAAATTAGTCAAAATACATAAACATTGAATAGCATTTAAATTGGCGTCATTAAAAATATATTTTTTACATTTTAACTAGGTATGAAAATTGTATTTTTGCAATAATATTTTCAGAAATTATCAAAGAAAAACCACTAAAATTCGTTTAATTTGTAATTAAAGGAAATTTTTATTGAAATATTTTTAAAAATGCTCTGAAATACATAATCTCATTTTTAAGTATATCTGCATCAAATTTTAAATCGCCAAGTCTGACCTTCTTTGTGTGCTGTAGAAGAGCAGTAGGTGCTCATTTGCTTTAATTATTAGTAGGAAATAAATAAAATTCTTTGAAGGCATTTTATTTCTTTTTAATGAATTTCGAGAGACCAAAAAACCTTCAAATTCAAAATCTAGATTAATGTATTAATTTTTATCAAAAATGTTTAATGAAGTTTTCTGTGCTAAGTTTCAGGGAAAGGATTTTTTTTATAAATATTTTTCATTTATTTTTTATATTAATATATTCATTTATATTAATTTTATATTCATTTATTATA
Source organism: Argiope bruennichi (assembly GCF_947563725.1). NCBI lineage: Eukaryota > Metazoa > Arthropoda > Arachnida > Araneae > Araneidae > Argiope > Argiope bruennichi. The sequence continues at coordinate 77,644,203 of NC_079159.1, read as the reverse complement.
AAGATATTTCATTATTTTTCATTTTTTTTTTTTTTTTTTTTTTTTTTTTTTTGTAGATACTTATGAAAATGGAAATTACAATTTGATCAGCTTCAGTGCATCTCAGGTGAGTATATTTTTCTATTTCTGTGATCGAATTATATGACTATACTCATTTTCATTAAGCTTGGTATTTTCTTATTAAAATTTTTTTTTGGAACCAAAAAAATTAATCTTTATTTTTTATTTATTCAATTAATTCTAATTACTTCTTATAATTGCTGCAGCAAGCTACTGATATAAAATTGCTGTATTTTGTAGTGATTTCAGTAAAATATGTTTATATTATAAATCAGTTCATTGTAGTTGATGATTTCAAATATGATATATAATTTCAAAATTATATATATATATATATATATATATAATCAAAATGTAACCAATTCTATTTTAAATTGCAAATAAAAGAATATTGTGGAATACATTAATTAATGAAATTATGTTAAATAATTTTTTTCATAACATGTTGTAGAACTTTTCCATTATACTCAATTAACTGTTGGTTTATATTATATTTAAAAAAAATATGCAATGAAGTAAGCTACTCTGGAAAAATTTTCCTTTCATGTTAATTATTTTATTTGGAAAACAAATTCTGTATATACATCTCTTCTGTTGAAAATCTTAAAAATTGTAATAAAAATTTAAATGCTTGTTTAGGAAAACAGAAAACTATTTTTATCAAATATATGGGAATTTAAACAAAATTGGAAAATCATTGCTATTAAAAATGTTCTATTTAAAATTTTAATTAAATTATTAATATGTTTTTATTTTAAATTAGTTTATGAATTATTGACATAATTTCCTTATAGTATTTTCTTTAGTTCCTCAAGCTTTTATAATATTTTTTGACCTCTAATTTTCTGATGTATGTATAAAGAATTCATGCTTTTAAGTTGATAATGAAAGTATTTCTATTAAAATATTTACTATGTTTTACTTTTTAGACCTAAATATATTTTATAATTTATTGTTGTAAACATAATAAATCAATAATATTGTCGATTGGCACCTTATATTCAGTTATTTTCCTCAACTTTACTAATATATAATGCCTTTGATATGGTATCAAAATTCAATTTAAATCAATTGTCTAATTGATAATTTATTATTATTATTATTGGAATGTATAACAGTGGACATTGATTATTTGAAATTTAATATTTATTTCTTATCAAATAGCCCTTTGTGTAAATTTCTAAATACAGTACACTCCCGATTATCCGCGGAATTGGGTGGCGTGGCCGCCGCGGATAACAAAAATCGCGGATAATCCGAAAAAAGCTAAAAACGGGTATAGAAAAAGAGAAAACAGTCATTCCAACTTTGAAAAATCGTTTTATGTACAATAAAACGTAAAATAAACAGCAGGAAATGATTAACTAACGCTTAATATTTTAGTATATCACTCAAAACTAACTTAAAATGCATTTTGTTAATGAAAACAGAAAAGTGCTTTGTACTTACGAAATGCGTCAAGGATACACAGAAAAATTAATACATATGTACTGTTTTAATACTGTAATGTATTATGTAATTACAAAAGCATAACTGTAAAACTACACCTTTTTGAAGAAATCAGTCATTTGTGTTTGCTTCTTGCTTTGGAAGCATTTTCTCTTTGCTTGGAAGCAAAAAAATAAACTTAGTGCGGCAGACGCGGATAACCCACCCGCGGATAATCGGGAGTCTACTGTATTATTCTAAAAAATATTAATTAATATTTTTTACTTCATTGTTTTCGTTCATCTGAAATTTATTAAAAGTTCTTTTGGATTTTTTTCTACTGAACATAATTAATATTTTTCCTTATTTTAGAATGTTTTAAAGTCTACTATAGTCAACAGTGGGTATGATGATCCCATGAAAACAGATGTTATTTGGGTTGTAGGAATTAGTGAAACTGCTGCAGAAGTAACAGTAAATGGCATGAATTGTAAACATGCTATGGTAAGTATTTTGATGCTTATGAACTTCATTGAGATGTCAATCATTGAGATCTTTTCAATTAAAAAAAAAAAAAAAAACCATGAACAGTCTCCTCGAAACTTTCTCGCATACTCTCTAATAAAAATGTTGAACTTTGAACACCTTAAGTGCTCAGATTTTTTTATTTTCAAAGGCCAGCACATGAGCTTTTTGTCTTACTCAATCCATTGTTACTCCACTGTTGTACTCAGTGTTCACAATTTTTATGCAAAAGAGAGGGAGATGATACTTTTTTTTCAGAATGTAATATATATATATGCTGGAGCTATCTTTATGGTGGTTTTTCCAACTAATTTTTTGTCAAAATTTTTATTACTTTTCCCCTACAGAATTGTTAAATATCTTGTTATAAACGAATGCATATATTTTATACTTTAAATTAATTTGAAATATATAAGATTATATATATACGAGTTAACTTGTACTAGTCTAAAATGATAAATTTTAGAATTTTTATTTTGTTCCATTTTTAATTTTCTTGAGAACAATTTAATTGCATTATCTATCTGTTACAGAATTTAACAAATGAAATGAATGCAAACAGCTTATTAGATCGACTACGGATATTTAAAGGAGATGGTGAAAAAACACTTGACGGCTCATCTTGTAGCTATGGATCTGTTCCTGTAAGTTTCTTAAATTCGCCTTTTATTATTTAAGGATATCAATTATTAAAGCAACAATTCTTTAAAATAAAATTATTTACTTAAATTCCTTTTTTGTGGTGGTTTAAAATTCGAACGTTGCATGCATTTAAGGCAAATCATTCCAGTAAAGTGAACCAGAACTTATTGTAGTCCATTCTCTACCCTTTAAACATGGAATATTCTCAAATGTTCTACCCTTCCTGCTTCCTTTATTTGAAAATTGTTGGGAGATAAAGGACTTTATGACATTTGTTTTCTGAATACATTCGCTTTGATTATTCCAGAAAAAGTTCAGAGGAAAAAAAAAGGGGGGGGGGGGAGTTAAAACGGAAATGCGATTTATTACCAATACCAGTCATTAATTCAGAAAAGAGCGGCACTGCAAATATATAATATTGAAAGAATCTCAAAAATATGCCATTAAAATATAATTTTTAAAAAATGCTGTACCTTCAAATAATCTGAAATTTTTAAATATGATTATCTGAATTATAGTTTAGAAAAGTATCGACATATTTTCATTTGATAAGAAAATCATTATGTGCTAAACTAGATCTGTTTCCGTTTGGGCAGTTCAAAATTGAAATCAAATAATAGTAAAATAGAACCAGTAGGAATGGTCTCCATGAAATTTAATCACATACTTTTTTGATAAAAAAGTAATATATTTTTTATACTAAAGTATAAAAATGAAATAAAGAAAATCAATATTCATTTCCAAGAGCAATTGAGTGTACGATATTTTTTGTCAATCCGTCTTTAGCCAACACAAATAAGCTCGATGGTTTGCCCACGCGAAAACATGCCACGTATAATTGTCCGTGTGGAAAACATGGTGTGCCCAAATCTAAGCCGCAAACAGACATCGCTTGGCCTTGCGACTTATTGATTGCCGTTGCGAATGCCAATCTAATAGGAAATTGAACGCTTTTGAATTCAGTTGTAAGAATCCTTGGAATTCGTGGTAGCAAAACATTTTCGGGTCGGAATTTGCCATTCAAAATGTTAGCTTCGAAAACGTTTTTCATCAATTTTTTAATGACTAATCGCGTGCCATTGCACAGCCGTGGTGGGTCCAAATTCCGAATTAAAATAACCGGAGATCCAGCTTACAATCGTAGAAGGTGCGCTGATATGCCTGGCAAATACAGTGAGTTCAAAAACTCTGTTGGATAATTTACAGCTTCGTTAGCATCGCAAACTGTATGATACCAAGTCACCTGGCAACGACTGCTGTATCTGAAATTTAAATCGTTGACGCCCACATTTTTTTGCTGCCAAAATGGCTCTTTCTGCCAACCACGCATATGTATTGTGTGCGTATATCGGGAAATATGCGGTCAACGATAATACAGAAATTAGTGGGCAATTTTATGCATCCAGTATTTTTATAGACAGCAACTTTTCCATCGCCGATATCTAACAATGGTCTGAGAATATGTCAGTAGATGGATCTTGTAGCCTTTGGACGTGCATGTTTATTTTTAGCTGGACTTTTTCAATATTACGCCACAGTGGCGATGATTTCAAGCAAGCATTGATCTCATCAGCGTATGTTGAACGTGGAATGACGGGATAAGGACACCCTAATTACCTAGCGTTATGAAATATACTTTACGACCTATTCTCATACCTACCAAATACACATAAAAAATTTCTTAAAAAATCCCTCGAGCCGTTTCGAAGGAGTACGAACACAAACACCGGACACGAGATTTTTATATATTAGATATATATATTTCCATTTTTTTTTTTCGCTATTTATTGAAATCTCAATATACTTGTTGAAGAATAGCCAAATAAGATCTAAAATGATAAAAACTGACATTAAAAAGTTTTCAGCTGGTACTGGACTATTAAATGAGGTGCTGCTGATGTTACCGAAGCTTTGCATCTGACACTGAAGTGCCAGAAAAACTGTTACACCAATCTTATACTATGTAGAGCCCCCCCCCCCCCGAGCACGAATAAGTGCTGCAACACTGAGTGGCATGACTTAATTTGTGAAGATATTCTGTGAACAGTTAACACCGTGATTCCTGCAGGCTGTGCACAAAACCATGGGAGTGCGAAGTGGTGGAGATCTCGTAAGGAAAGCAAGTTGCAAAACATAGCAGATATGCTCGATAATTTTCATTTCAAGGGAGGGAATGAAATTCAGAAGAGTGCTCCTCAAGCCACTCGGTAGCTACTGTAGACATGTGGGGTGGCACAAAGGATGTTAGCGTGCCGCTGACCTGTTATGGTCGAGTCTAGACGTACCAACGATCCCATTTCATGCCAACTGCACATGCACCACCATAGAGTCTCCACCAGCTTGAACAGCTCCTTCTAGACATGAGGGATCCATGGATTCGTGGAGTTTTCTCCACACCCGTACACTGCCATCCATGCGATACAATTGGAAACGTGACTCGTCAGACCAGACAACGTTTTTCTAATCATCAAGAGTCCAATGACTGTGTTGGCGAGCCTAGGCAAGGCGCAGAACTTTGTGCCGCTGTGTCAACAATGGTACATGAGATGGTCTGCGGCTGCGAAAGCCCATATCATTTAGGGTAAGTTGTACAGTGTACACTGACACTTGTTGATGGACCTGCATTCAAATCTGCAGAATATGAAGAAGTGTTGAACGCCTATCTCGTGTAACGATTCTTTTCAGTTGTAGATGATCCTGTTCTATCAAGGTCTTTTTCCGGCCGCACCGCTGTCGGGGATTTAAAGTTTTAGTGGAAACCCGATATTCGCGGTACATCCTGATAGTCGCGGTGAAATGGTCGTACGAGGAAATCCCAATATCATCGCAACTTCGAAAATGCTGTGTCCCATCTCTCGTGCGCCGACGATTAGTCCCCGTTGAAAATCACTTAAATCTTGATAACCTGCTATTGTAACAGCAAGAATTGGTGCAATAGCCTTCTCAAACACGTGTTATCTTAAACACGTACTGTCGACCGCATCGCGTTACGCAGATTAGTTGAACATTTCCATTATTTGCATACTTCTATCCCAGTTTTTCTGGCTCTTCAGTGTATAAACGAAGTACTTTCTCATTACAATGATTACAAATGAATTGGGATAGTGGAGAAATGATGTTTAAATGTGAACTATATAAACGATGTTTTACTTATTACATTATAATGTTTTTAAAATCTTAGCATCTTAATTTGTTAATATTTCTTATGAAAGAATATTTGCATTTATTGATAGAAAATATTTGCTTTTCATTAGTCTGACATCTTTTTGTATATAAACATTAGTATGTTTCTAGTGTTAGACATTAATTGTAATTATTTGTTAACATTCACTGTTGATATAATTCTCACTCTTATAATTAAATAACTATAATTGTATCTTCTGTATATAATCTCATTGTTTTTAATTCTTTGTTATTATTTCAGGATGTATTGGCCATATCATTGCAGGAAGTTAGTCTGCTTTCTCCATTGACTGTAATGTGGAAGTAGGATTTATACTACTTCCATAATACTTACAGTAATATACAATACTTTTTATTACTTTGTATCTTGACAATGTAATAAAATGAATCCTGACTTGGTTTTATACTCCTATGCATGAAATCTATACCAAATATGTATGTTCAATTTATTAAGTTTAGAGGTTTAGATCATAAAAATATTCTGATTCAAACAGATTTTTAATATATTTAGTATACTGAAAAACAAATATCTTTTAAAACTGTTTTTCATTATGTTAATAATTATGTATGTGTAATAATTTTATTACAATTTCTGTGACTGTAGTTCTCAGTTATTAAAAGACTTTTGGTGTATTTCATATGTACTTGGAGTGATAACATAGTTTGCTGTGTGGAACTGAAAGTAGGTGACTTATAGTAGAAATTTACAATTTCAACAGTGAACTGAACAAGTGACATGCAAAAAAAAAAAAATAATAATAATAATTAATTATATCAGTTTTATTTGAATTTTATTGAATTATAACATATTGCAAAAATATTTTACTCTTTTAATTTATGCAGATGGAGAATTATCCTTAATTAAAGTCAAAATAATTGTTATGCTATTAAGTAAATATATGCAAAATTAAATATAAATTAACTTGTAATTATATTCTAGTTTATTTTTCAATTGAAGTCATTACTTCTAGTGGATGTTTAGAGAGTGAATGTTGCCAGGCTCTAATATGATTTTCCCCCACCCCATCCCGAATCATTATCTGTAGTTTAGCTTGTGTAAATGACACTTGAGGCATATTGTTGTATATATTTGCTCTTCCATTATATTTTAAATTGAAAAATGGTACAGACGCACTAACATTTTGTCACCAGGGCTTTCACGAAGATTGATGCCTAGAACATCTGTACACCCGTCCCCCGCCTTCTCTTTGCAACATGGCATCTGCCAGGTGACATTTAGCTGATTAGGATGATTATTTCCTGTTAGGCCCAGTCCTAATAAGTGTAGTCTTTCTTGATTCAGTTTTACAGCGTAATTAGTGTGAATTGTAATACTAAATCTTTATCAAATTTGAAACAAATCCATTGCAGAGTTGACTGCCTGTTGGTCTGTATCTTCATATGCAGGTAAATGTTAAAACTCAAAAATGTCTGGAATTAAATAAATGAAATTTGCATGTGATCATGTTATCAAAATTGTAGGTCAGCATCAAAATTTGTTTTCAATTTTTAGGGAGGGGGAAAGTCCAAAATTCAGTTTCCTTTTTTATACTGCAAAGCACAAAGCTTTCAGGTGTAGAATTTTGAAGAGTGGCGTACATAGCCTCGCAATATTTAAAGTTTCAGAAGAATGTTAGCATGTATGTGCGTAATATAGCTTTTTTTATATTTTTACCTGAAGTTTGTTGTGTCTACTGTTAATGGTGGCTGAAACATTGGAGCCGTAGGAATTCCTGAATAGTGTTATAATATATATTGCCATACCAATTTTGGGTTTGAATAATTTATTCGTTAATAAAAAAAAAAATCACAAAAATTTTGGCAAAAATTGATTATATATATATTGCATTTTTTATTCTTTTTTTAAATATTTCTTTAAGTACAGCTAAACAATAAAAAATATGCAACTGGGAGATTAAAATAAATACACATCTTGAGATACTATTTTTCATCTTTTAATATGAAGAAAATTTAATAGAACAGTATATCTCATTTAATTATTTTATTTATCAATAATTATCTATCATGAATTATTTATATTCAAATTTTTAAACTCGTGGAAAGATTTTCTACAGCAGGAAACCATATAAATTTCTGCATCTCTCATTTTTAGAATCGAAAGAGAGTGCTAAATTTGGGACAGTACCGTCGTTCCTTCTCAAAATGCTTCTCATAATATTATTTCTGCGCTTTCGGAATGGAAATAATTAACACCAATCATTCAATTGCACCTTCTTTTCACAAACTATGGAGCAGAAAAAATGACTTGGTTACTAAGCATCGTCAATAGCAGAAATCGGTGTATATGTGTATATACTATGTAAGCATGTAATTTTTCCATCAGAAGGTAGTTTCGACGACGGTGAAGAGACTTTCGATTTTTTTACATCTTTTTATTTCATCCTGGAGAGGCACGCATTATATAAAAGCAGGTGCGACGAACACACACACAACACAGAACGACACAAAGCAAAAAAAAAAAAAAAAAAATGATGGAATGCCGATGAACATTTTATCCCTGATCTTATATAACATGAGATTTCTGACACGTGTCGATTCTGATTGGAATTTATCACTCGTGTCGTCCTTGACAAGGGAAACAGAGGGATCCTTAGGAGGAATCTGTTTACATCAGCAATTTTCTATCCCTTCACTCGACACGTGGGAACCGCTGACGCAATCATTTTTACAAAGCTTCAGTTGAATTACTTAAATAGGAAAAGTGGAATGGGATCAGGAAATAAGAGAATATTTTAGAACGACTTTGACATGGGCTGAATTAGGCTAAAAATTAGGAAATTAATTAGGATTAAATTAAATTTTAAAATATCATTACATATATATATATATATATAATATGTATATATCTAATTAAATTCTAATTAATTTAATTAATTAATTCTAATTTAAATTCTAAATAATTTCCTAATTCCATATTAACTTCATACTAAAATAATTATTTTCTGATCCAGTCTCCACTTATTACTTAATTAATTCTATAAAAGTGCTTACTTCAGTATTTTCACAGCTCCAAGTGAAGGGATAAAAATCCTTTATGCTTACAACGTTCTTTCAAAGATACCTAAGATTCCCTGCCCTTAATCGACCCTTGTCAAAGAAATCCCTATTAAAATCTCATAGTAAAATCACCGAAGGGAAAAATTTTGGTCTCTTCTGCTCTTGTATCACGATGTAGACTGATATATTTCTTACCACTTATTCTTTGTACGTAGATTATGTCTCCCGTGGTGAAATAGAGTTTTACAAAAATTTTCTCTTATTTGGCCATCTGTTAGTATATATATATATAATTTTCTTTGTGTGAGGAATAGAGAATATTATATCATTATTTGTAGATTTTCTCCTGAATATCCTAAACTGTGATGTTCCTATACTGTGGATGAATGCAGATATAGCGTGCAAAATTAAATAAATTAATGATCATATTTATGCGCACGAAAAAAATTAGAAATGTTGCATTTCACTGCACGAATTATCCCTGTGTAGCTGTAATCATTTGACATTCTTAGCAGATGAGTCGCAAAGATTGCAGAATGCATTAATTCTATCGCCGATTTTAATTTGCAGTTTCTAAACTTTTAAGTTTATATTATTTTGAAAATACATATGCATCCAATTGTTTTTCAAAGAACAAAAATTATGTATCATTTGAGATCATCTTAGCAATGCTAAAAAACATCTTTTAGAATCTCTTGAAAGATGAGTCGATTTCCACAATGACGAGCCGCTGCTTAATGGTGTGGGGTTTTTTCCCCCCATAGTTTAACACAGCAAAGCAGAAGACCCCCCCCCGATTTATGCATTTATTTATGATATATAGTGCTTTTATGCTTAGTTGTTTGGTATCATGAAGAGAATAATGCACATTTTGAACTTATTCTCTGACTATCATAATTACAAAAATTGTTTTTTGATCCAAGTTGATATAAAACTTGTAAATTCACCAAAAACTCAAGACTAAATTTTTTTTTGGTGATTGTAGGATTTCTTTATAAATGTACTTCATTGAAAATAAGAAACAATCTCTTTCTCCAAAGTGGTTACGCATTTAAAAAGAATTTATAAAAATGTCACAAAACTCTGTTTCTAAAAAAGTTTGGAACTGTATATGCAAAATATTTGTATAAAGAAATCTCTGAATTCTCAGTTTCTAGCAAAATCTATTATTTAAGCTTCTATTTTCCATGATTTAGCATATTTATTAATACTAACGCTTAACCTTGAACCTCAATATAATGCTCACACCTGTGAAAATCGGATTTGATTCAAGCCCTTGTTAGCAAATACTTGTGGGCGTCTGAATATAAAATAACCAGAAGTTGTTCCCGTCTAGACGGCTGTTATCCTATTACCAATATCTCGAATCTCACTTAATGTCTCTAGGCTTTTCTCCCCTTCCATCTTGTAATTCTCTTTTTTGCTTACCTTTGTTTCCTTGCAGTAGAAACTTCCCTATATATAATGTTCATGAACATTCAAATAAAAACTAATCACTAAAATCGAATTGGAACAAATAACAGAAAGGAGATGCATTGCCAAATACAATATATATATATAATAGCAATAATTTCTAATTGGCCTTAAAATAAGAATATAATGAAATAACATAAAATTGCAGTCCTCAGTTCTTTTACCTTTGCTAAAATCCAAAATAATAAAATGTAATTAGATTGGGACATTTACAATTCCATAATTAATTTTAATTGAAGTTTAGGTTTAAAGAACCTGGTTCGACTCTGTTTACACCAAAATAGAAGCAGTATTTGCGCTTTTAATAATGACGCAAATTAAATGGACTCGGATATTTTTCGTCCAGTGTTACAGAAACGGTGAACAGTTATACGTATGTTTTGTAAGTATGCATTTTTGTTCTTTATGAGCCAGATCGTTTCATTTAGAGCTAACAAATTTAACATTTATATGCTTTTAAAATTGGAAATCATTCAGTTCTTTTTGTTGTTGTTAACATTTTAAGTAATTAAAAATTAAGCGAGAATTTAGCTTTTTTCCGTGATAGATTTCGAAAATGCTATTATACAAAACTGATTTTTACATCATTTTAGAGTTTTAAATATTATCTTTTTAATGGTTCTAATATAATTGACGGAATTGTGAGTTTTTTTTTAATATACATATTGTGTATAATTTTCCACAATAATTGCAATGAAATTCTAACGGTTTTCATTGTTTCGTTAAATATTTAATCCCATGATATTCGTCCATTATTTGGGAGTTATTATTATTATCTATTAGGAATCAGAAGAAATAATATTGTCTCAAATAATAATTTATTATTCGAAATAAATTACTAAAGCATTTTTTTTAATGGCATCACAATACCATGGGATTTGATTCCATTTAGAAGGTTCATCTACATGTAAACCGAACAGGAGTAAAACAGAACAAACATAAGAGGGCTTTAATATCTTTTACAATTAGATGTTTTTACCATCTGTATTTGGTTAGGAAGGATCCTGCACCTCAAAATATGCATAATAGATTTAATTAAAATTGAATTGGTAAACCAATCAACTGAAAAAGCGTTTAATTATTCAATATGATACATTTTAAGCTTTGTATTATAATGAAAAAAAAAAAAACGAATTTTGGGGTCTCTTTCTCACTAATTGAATCCAAAATTTGATTTGACGAGCTGATCAACAGACGACCAATCCATGAATGGATTTGGTCCAACATTTTTAATTGATCTGAAATTTAGATCGTAAAATCATATTCTAAATGTAATATATTTAACTCTTTATATTTATGAACTTTCGTGTCTACAATCTTAACATCATTCTAGCAGGCTTTCATTTCCCCTATATTTCTCCGCCTCTTCTCGGATATTAGGGGCCGCGGTGACCTGATGGTAAGATCTCAGCTCGGAGCCGAAGGGTTTCAGGTTCGAGACCCTATTCCACCGAAGAACCGTCGTGTAAGGGGGTCTGTTGCACGTTACATCCGTCATGACCAAACGTCCACCCGCTGGTGTGGTGTGGAGAGGGGGGTGCCAGCTCAGGTATCGTCCTCGTCATCTGACCGCGGTTTAAAATTACGAGGTCCGTCCCAAAATAGCCCTTGTGTTGCTTCAAACTGGACGTTAATATAACTAAACTAAACTAAACTTCCAGATTCAGAGAGGTCTCAAATTAAAGATTCTTCAAAATATCTCGTTCTTTGAGAAGTATCATAATTACTTTTCGTATTTTTCGACATTTTTAGATGATTTATTTATTTTAACCATCTTGAGTTTTGTGAAAGATGAAATCTAGTAAGACCGGAGGGCTGCTTCAACTCTAGAAAAACTAGAGCTCTCTTCGCTTTCGCTCGCCAACCCCGATGTTGCCCTCGAATCATGCATGTTTTCAGGTTAGTGGGGTTTCCTGAAGGAAATGGAAAACCTGGATGCAGGTAATAATATTCGGAAACGGAATTTGTGATTGTTTTTCTAACCGATTAAAACAAAATCTTGACTCAAAACTGAATTTTTAGTCGCAAAATTCCATACTGTTTAAGTAATTGCGTTTTTGAATGATCGCGTTTATATATTTTTGAAAGCACGGAACGACAGACAGTCAACCCGTTGTTAAATTTGGCTCAAAATTTGACGGGCGTCTACAATATAGAATCTTATCTATCTAGCTCCCTTTGTTTTTCAGTTATCGTTTTCACTTATATTTGGGCAGACGGATTTACTCTGAATAGAATTTTCTCAAAATTCGATAGAAATCTGCAAACATAGTGTAAAAATCGTATATGAGATTTCAACTGTCTAGCTCAAAGCGTTTTTGAGTTATCTTCGTCACAAACAGACAGACGGACATTTCCCAAAAATGTGTTTTTCGAACTGAAGGAAGTCTAAAATGTGAAGATTCGTAAAAATCTCGTGTTCGAATATTTTGATAATTCCTGCACTTTCCCCTGTCTACGGGCCGCGGTGGCCTAGTGGTAAGGTCTCGGCTTGTGAGCCGTAGGGTTTCAGGTTCGAGACCGGATTCCACCGAAGAACCGTCGTGTAAGGGGGTCTGTTGCACGTTAAATCCGTCATGCCAAACGTCCTCCCGCTGGTGTGGTGCGGAGAAGGGGGTGCCAGCTCAGGTGTCGTCCTCGTTATCTGACCGCGGTTCAAAATGACGAGGTCCGTCCCAAAATAGCCCTAGTTATAACAACAGGACGTTAATATAACTAAACTAAACTTCTCTTGTCTACGTAACGAGAAGATGAAAATCGAACTAAACAAGATTATAATTATTTAAGCTAAAAAAATTTATAGTACATATGTGAAGTAAATTCATCGTTTTTAATAGTACATCTTTAATGATAAAACTAAAAGGAAAATTATATCATGGTAAATGCTAAAAATATAATTAGTTTGAATATAATATTTATGGCTGCTTTATAACTAAAAATATTTTCTTTTTTATTTCTCTGGATGCGTTCTCCCCCGAAACTTTCTCGCATGCTATTCAGTAAAGTCTTATTCCTCTCCCTTGCCATAAAATGGTGGACCTTGGATAAGATCGAGAATTCCTTGCATAGCATTGTCAAACAATAATTACGAAATATAAATCTTTAACGTGAATCTAGCCTTTTCTTACTGAATCTATCGTTCCAATATATATTTTGGAATTTTTTCCATGCGATTGTTACCAAAATTTGACACGAAATTATAATTGTAGTCACAAAATCGTGAACCGAATTCCATATGTTATGGAGTTTGTGAATTATTGCATTTACGTGCATGCGTAAATACAGACTGACAGACGGCCAATCCTTTGACAGATTTGGTACAAAATTTGATAAGAGACTACATTTTAAATGCTACATCAGTGTACCAAATTTTATTTGTCTAGCTTCTTCCATTTTGAAGTTATCGAGTTTCTTTGTACCTTGATATATGTGTAAAAACACTTCTGAATGGATTTCTTTAAAAATTTAATATAAATCTACAAATATGGTCTAAAGTTTATATATCAGATTTCATCTGTCTACATCAAAGCATTTTTGAATTATTGTGTTTGCATACCGACAAAAATAATTCCAAAAAACGTGTTTTTGGTACTCAATAGGTCTGAAACGTTGATTCGTTAAAATATCGCATTCGAATTTTTGACGAATTACCATACCATTTTTATACTTAATATACAAGAAAATAGAAAAGGAGTTTGGCTATTTCTGATTAAATCGATTTTTATTTCAGTTTCTATAAGAAAAGAAGATTAGAAAGAAAAGAAAGATGTAATAGTAAGTGAAAATTGCATAAATATTATGAAGTTGCATCGACAAGATACTTTTCAACTTGTAAATAAATTCTGTTTCGTTATTTTTGTATAGAGTGACTAAACTTTATTATACAGGCAAAATGTTGAGAAAGCAAATATTAATACCAAATTTTATGTAGGATAGTATGTGCGCTTTTTTAGATTTAGTCTTTTGCTTTCTAATAGTTGATAGATCTGAACAGAAGGAAGAGAAAAAAATGAATGGTTGTTAAGTGATGTTGAAGCAGAAAGCATTTATATTTTTATTTGCATCGGCTTTTAAAGTTAGATTTGTTTTATCTGTTATGTCATCATCATTTTATTCTGTGTTTGTATTTTTGTAATCTGTTGGTGAATGCTACAACTAGGTAATTATAAATCGGGTTTCGGAAAAAAGAATTCAAATGAATGTTTTTTCTTTATGATTTTCAGAGGATATAGGGCTCTTGACTGTGGTAAAGTGTTGATGATTTTAACAAGTCTCAGAGTGCTGCAAGCTTCATAATGAACAATAAAGCCAAATTTCGGTATTTCACGGTGGGTATTCCAATCTAAAGTTCATACCATTATTTTAAAAAGCGCATCAGTGATTGGCGAAGTTTCTGTTATCTAAATTCAAGATCGGTATGGCTTACGATTAAAAGAAAATTAAATGCTGTTTGTTTATTTGGTTAAATTAAGTGGTCTCTCTCTCTCTCCTCTTTTCTCTCTTCTCTCTCTCTCGCTCTCTCTCTCTCTCTCTCTCTCTCCTCTTTTCTCTCTCTCCTCTTTTCTCTCTCTCTCTCTCTCGCTCTCTCTCTCTCTCTCTCTCCTCTTTTCTCTCTCTCTCTCTCTCCTCTTTTCTCTCTCTCTCTCTCTCGCTCTCTCTCTCTCTCTCTCTTAAAATTCTGAGACTTTACAACCACTTTCGTTTCAGCGTTAAGTGTCCTCAAATTTTCTCACAATAGTAATAATAATAATAATAATTTATTGCAAATTTATTTGATGGTTAAAAAACAACTTATGAGTTCGAAAGAATTTGTGAATATTTTTTGTAGATCTTGAAATTATTGGGAAATAGTTTACACAGACGTTAAAAATGTATGAATTTTCTGATAAATACTCCTTTAAGGCCGTAAAAAGGTTTGAACAACGTGGCAGTGTTTTTCCCCTTGTTCTAATAAGACGTATGTGCTCTATTTGAAACATCCCGATCAAGACGTTTTCCATAACTTTTGCAGATCTGCATTTACAGTTGAATAAATAGAATCGCACTTCAACTAAGTTTAACTAGGGATCAGGAACTTCATGTAAATCATCGAAATGTCTTTTAAGTTGTATGCAGCTGGCACTTACATTTTAGAAATAAAATTATCAAATGAATGAAATTTTTTACTTCGTCTTTTTTATTATGCTTTTGGTTTTATATGAAGAAAGAGTAAATAATAATTCTTTATATCTTCTTTCTAGGTTAAAATTTACATCAAGAATTAATAGAAAGCCTCATATTATAACTTTCTTTTTTTTTAATATTAATGTATTTGCTTTTTAATATGTACAAGTAAATATCATTTTTAAATATTTTGCTCGAATCCATCGAGAAGAATTAATTTATTAATAAATATTAAACCAATTAAGTTAATTGTTGCATTTTAAAACAAATAGAAAAAATATTTTCAAGTGGGTGAATGAATGAACTCCTGCAAAATATTTACTTAATTGGCTATGACACTATATCGAATTCGCAATGCTAAAATTAGATCATTCTAATACATTTTCCTAATTTTCTACTAGAACTGATGTATAGATAAACTAGATAAGTTTCCTAATCACAGAAGTGAACTTCTCTTTTACGTTCTTTTGATCTATTTTTGATAATTATAAGCAGCATCATGAGTTTATCTACAGCTGTTTCATATCATATTGTGTTTCAATGTTTGAATCATATTGTGAAATTACCTTAATGTCAACGTTCTCTGCTCCTATTCAGAGTTAGTTATTTTTATAGTTACTTAGTTGTAGTGTTATCTTGTTAAATATATGTATGTGTTTAAGTCAGTTCTATCCAAGTTTTTAGATGAAGAGCTTGAACCTTTTTACCTTTTCTAATGCGAAATCATTTGTACTTGAAGTGAAATCTGTTTTATATTCTGAGAAATAAAAATCTCTTTTTCCATAACATTCTCTCTGTTTTATTTCCATTCTAATAATGCTCAGAGTGAACCTTCGTATTATTTTTATGTTATCTAATAATTTTCATACCCTAACAATGTTTGGTTATAAATTATTGTAATTCAGCATTAGAATGGTCACCCATATCAGATATAAGATTTTGATATGTGTATTTGGAATATTCATAAAAAAAATGACTAAATCTTATCGACTTACCTGTATTAATCTTAGAAATTTAATTTATCGACTTACAGTTCTAATCTTAAAAACCTAATTTTCTACTTACCAGTATTACCCTTAGAAACCTAATTTATCGACATACAGTTCCAATCTTAAAAACCTAACTTATCGACTTTCTAGCATCAATCTGGCATTAACACTGAAAAGCATATATTCTTATACAGATGCTTTTTTAGAGAGTTGCTCATCATTTTTCAATGTTTTGTGAGCGGCTGAGTAAATAAATTTTCGTATTCAGCTATTAAAATTATTTTATAAAATTTTTCTTGAAATTGATTTTTAAAAAAATTCTATCGGCAAGCTGAAAGGCAAAAATAAATTCCTTATCATCTAAGTTATTGTTTTCAAATTCCTATCAGTCCTTTGATAAAAACAATGAAATATTACATTTTGAAGCAATCACAGATAACGATAACGATTTTATTGCTGTCGCTCAATTTAGTATTTATTGTATAATAAATATTAAGGTAACATATTATAAAAATAATATATAAATATATGTTTGTTACAAAGTTTATGTTGCTAAAAATCTTTGAAGTTTTTAAACAAATGCCAAATATTTGCATCATTTGGCAAGAACTAAAAAATTTTTTATCTCTCTATTTTAAACATATTTGTAGAAATTAATTGTCTTTTTCAATAATTCTTCTTGTTAAAGGCAGATAATACCGTTTTATGATAGAAAGTACGAATTTATCATTTGATTATTTTTTTTCAGTTAGAAGGGAGAAATTGTCTGGTTTTCTTAATTAGCATTGGAATTAAGATCTTATCTGTTGTACTTTTAAATAATCCAATTAAAACTATTAATTGAAGTAAAAAAGAATATATCTTAAGTTTTTTTTAAAAAAAACTGTATACTTTGTACTTGTGTATTAACTACAAGCCATTAGCGAACTTTAGGCTTAACTGCATGTTATTGGTGAACATAATCGATTGACTAACTTGATATCTTTGGCGATTATTTGTTGTTATATGATTAATTAATTCTAGTACACATACTTGGGCTAAAATTATTTGTTAATACAGTACACTCTCAACAATCAAACCAAAAGACTGCCAAATTACCAACTCCAGAATAACGAGTAATTCATTTTTTTTAAATGCATTACAAAATATGCAAAATTTTATTTAAAAAAATATTTTTTGTATGATGAATATTGCGAAATATAATTCAAAATTTCAGCACCAACCTATTTTACTCTTTGACTAAGTAATTTTCTTATGACATTATACGGATATCCGCTTACTTGAGTTTATTCAAGTCAAATTCATGATTAGTATTTTCTTTGGATAATAAGTATGAGTTAAATCTTTACGACAGTATTTAATCACATTTAAAGAAATCATCATTACCCAAGAAATGACAAATTTCAAATTAATCCTTAATAGTTAATGAGATCCCGTAATCAGTGAATGAGTTGGTAATATTTCATTTTTATGAAGATTGTCACGAAGAAAGTGCGGCTTTAGAACTTAATTTGTTCTTAATTTGTTGCTTTCGAACTTAATTTGTCATGCATGAGAATCGGGCACGTGCTGTCATATAGTGACAAGATGTAATTTTTTTTTTTTTTTTTTTTTTTTTTTCCCTTAACGATAAGTCACCAAATATATTGTCCCCCCCCCCTTAACAAAACTTTTTTTTTCTTAATTTCTTATTATAGTTAATTTGGTGAATTTTGATACAATTGGGTAGCATTTTTTTTCTGCCTTGGCAGGAAAGCTGATACACATTTTTTTCTGTTTTACAGGAGAAATAAAGCAAATTCGCACTCATGCTTCCCAGAAAAAGATTATTATAAAATATATTCTAAAGAATTACAAACATACGAATTATGGAAATTTTTTAACTTGATGTGGGCATTAAATCTATCTCCGCCTTTATTTTTATTTATTTAGTTTTATTCAAGCTTTTAATCTTTACTCCACGTGCATTTAAACAATTTGAAAATATGGAAATGAATGAAAAATTAAAACTTTTATCTCATTTTTTTAACTAGCAAAATAAATTGTTGATCTTAGAAACAGTCAACGTTAGGGCTTGAAAATCACTTTTTAATCCCTAACTCTAGAGATATTGTAGTTATCTTAAAACGTTAAATACAAAAGATGTCCGTCTTAACGAGGTGCGGCTAATTTGATTTATTTTTCTATTTTCAACATTAAGGAAGGAAATGGAAATTTCACATCCTCTATTCCAATTCTCTTTGTACCAAGATTGCACCAGGAAAACCGTAAAAACACACAGAGAATTTAAAAATCCTCTAAAAAAGCATTAAAATTTGAAAAGTTTCTTAAAAATCGAGGGGAAAAAACAGAGAATTTTAATTTCTTAGGCATTTTTAAATAGAAAAAAAAATAATTATCTGTAAAGATTGCAAGAATAAAAAATCGTAGTCATAGCTTCCAAAAACGAAACAATACCATTTGCGATTGTAATGCGGAAAATCATCCCTTTTCCAGAAATTGATTGAAATTCCAAATTGAATTGAAGTTCCAGAAACTGATGGACAAATATATAAGTTGACGAAAATGAATAAATAAAAAAAGTAATTTTGCTTTGTAATATTTTTTGTTGAGTAATCATTAAAGGATTTGTATAATGATAATTTTTTTTTTTATTTCACCTGTATCCTTAATTTTGTGTGACTTATAATTAAAGAGCGTGAGGTGTAATATACCCCCTTTTTTGTCTTGAGTCTAGATAATAAATAAAAAGAACTTTTTTGTACGTAAATAGGAACCTTTTTTAATTATGCTTTATTTAGAATAATTTTAAATTTTTGCTTCCTTTCCTTTCTTTTTTCACTCCTTAAAATCATATTGCATTATAACTGGCAAGAGTGCTATTTCTGTATTTCCTTGTATCTTGAATATACGCACAAAGGGAAAAAACAGGAATTTTTTTTCTCCAGATTTGAATGGCAACTTTGTCTAAGAACTCATCCGAGATTTTTATGTTTCTTACAACATGTTCCAAGCTGTTTAAAATCCAAATAAAATTACTCTAGTGATCGTGTTAAGAAGCTAAATGGACAAAATAATTATAAATTTATGAGCGAAAAATAGTTTTGTACTCTAGAGACCATGTTCGATGATGATCTGTAGAAATTTTCCCGAAGTCTTATCATGAGAACCACTGAAATAGATAATCTTCCTTTGAGGAATCTACCTAATAGTACCTTCCTTTAAGCATTTTAGATACTGTAAATTGTTGTTGGACTTATTGTTGCTGATTCCAGTATTATTACGGGTATTGGCATTTCAAATCACATAGAACATCCACTAAGGTCGATTCTTAAACTGGACATTATTCCAAGTCAATCGAGGTTGAAAAAATGTGTGCTTTCATTCGTGTGTTAAATATCTGCGATTACTGAAAATCTAGAAAACAGAAGAAAAAAAAATTGTATTTTTAATTTGTTTAAAAATTTATCTAATAATCTGCAATTTCATCGCAGTGCAGCAAAATGTAAATCTCATTTTATGGCTGCTAAACAAAAAAAAAAAAAAAAAAAATAGCGACGTTTTTCGGACTGAACCGCTGCCTAGGGTCTCAGCTAAGATCGATTTAAAAATGTTATTAGCCTAGTTGTCGAATAATCACATTTTTTAAATTATAAAATAGTAGCATTGCACTGTGTGTACATATTAAAATCATTACTTAAAGTGCAAGTAATAACTTTGGGATATTTTGGAATATTAGCTTTCTTTAACTGATTATGTTGTTCCACTTGATAAGTTTATTATGTCTTGATAAACTATCATAATAATTAAATGCGTATATTTATAACTGAGAAACTCGCAAACGTATAATTATGTAATTTTCGTAAAATTTTTCTATTTTATTTATTTTTTTATTTTTTTCTTTTTCAGTGATATACATGTTTAAAAAAATAAATAAAAGCATTTACACTTTCATAAATTTATGACAATAAAAAAATGTAGCTAAAGTCATTAACATGTTGAATAATGTTAAGTGTATTAATTCCTGAACTTAAACTGACTAGTAATTGAAAGAGGAATCTCATAATAGGGATTGTCTGCTGCCCCAGAATCCACCTCTGAGCTAAACATAAATCATGCATTGTTGAAATCATGGATTTGACTATTTTTAAAATCTCAGAACATGTGATGAAACGTGGATTTATGGATATCATATTGAAACAAAAGGCAATCACCACAGCTTGGAACCTCTATACGAAGGGCCCTTTGAAGTGGTTTGCGCAATGACAAAATTTTTAAGCTCTTAAGGAAAGGAAAGGAGGTGGCGGTGAATATAAACAGTCTGACACCTGTCTGCATATTGAAAGAATTAGTAGACAGTCCAGCTGTTGTGAGTAGTGAAACTGTATCCTATCAGTCAGAAGCAGTCCCAGTCAAAAACATCCACCAAAAACTTCCAGCTGGAAGATTTAGAGCGCAGACTGAAGAGCAGAGAGCAGTGACTCGCTATGGTCGAAGAGTGAAATTTAATCCTAAGTTCCGTTAAAATCTCGCTGTCGCTGGTGGAGAGGGGGCTACCTGTAGCGTTGGCAACAGGAGCTCAAATTATTCAGCTCTAAATGCATTCCACTTGTGGTGTTGGCAACAACAGCTAAAATATTATTAAGATATTTAAAATAACTGGATGATGGAACATTATGAAGTTGTGTGTTTTTTCTCCTCCGTCTAATATTCGTCAGCGAAAAGAAAATAACTTTCTTAGTCTTTGTCTATGCCTCGCATGCATTTGTCCGATGCTGGTGTCTTAAAAGAATAAATAAATAAAGCTAAAAGACCTTCTATCGCATGTATTTATTTCAAACAAGACTCCGCCGGAATCACAGCTATTTCTGATAACAAAATTTAACAAGTAGGCTGACATTATTATATCAACAGAAATTTGAATTCTTTTTCCATTGCAGCACACTAGTTTGCCCAAAACTTCCTAATTTCTAGATACTAGTAGATCATGACTTGTCCATTGTCACATGACTTCAATTAAAAGGAATTTTCAAAACTGAAATGGCAGCAGGTTTTCAGTATCATGAAAACAAAACAAAACAACGTGACGGAATTTGAACTTTGTAAACAAGTGTAACAAAACCTATAAAAGAAAACTAGACAATAGATTAGAATCATTCTTGTCATTTATCATTTTTGTAACTGTTCGAAATGAATGAGTATGAATGTGAAATTCAATTTGTTGATTAGTATTTTAAGATTTTATTTTTTTAATTGGGCAATATTTTTTATGTAATAATTTTAAATTACATTAATATTAGGGATTTTGCAATTAATTATAAGATACTTACTAGTAAGTTGAAGCAATGAAGGTGCCTAAGAAGGATGATACTTTTGATTTAATATCAGAAAATAGGCGGAGAAATAAAACTTCACCGTTATGGTTATTAGTTATAGTGGGATTTGTCTTGTGTTTTCTTGGTTTCGTTACTTGGGTCCATAGTAATTATTCTATAACTTTCTATCATATTACCGTTAAACGGAGGCCGGATTGTGCACCTGTATGTACTGGAATTCCAGATTTAGAGAGATTTGATTGTCATCCAGATCCAAAGGCTACAGAAGAAAGTTGTCGGCAGAGAGGCTGCTGTTACCGATCATCACAGACTTCTGCTAATGGAAGTTCACTCCATTTAAGTATCCCTTATTGTTTTTATCCTTCAAATTATAATGGATATTCCTTAGATAATATAACACAAGATGGAAGACATATAAGAGCCAATTTAAAAAGATCTTCATCATCTGGCTTTCCAAATGATATTCAGAATTTACGTCTCGTAATTTCATTTATTGATGATTGCACGCTAAGAATTAAGGTGCGTATATTTTTTGAATAAATTATTTCTTTCTCTTTCTTTGTTACTTATAATGTCTTTAAGTTGATTAATAAAGATAATTATGTGATTTGGCAGAGATTTTAAACACTTAAAATGCTTTTAAAAAATTGAAAACTTAAAATTTTTATTCTTTTTTTCTTTTAACTTATTATGTAGAATTCTGCAAAGTACTTATCAAAAGTTCATATTACATATTTATTTTTTATGTGCATTTCACTTTTTTGAGTTGTATAAAAATACATTTTTGTCATTAAAAGCTTATTGTTTGGTGTTTTATGATATAAATATGATATTCAAATCCAGTAATCTTTCATTCAATTATGAATAATTAACTATGAATGTCATTTAAAATAAGATTCTGTTTTAAAAGGTGTTCATTATTACTGAGATACAAAAATTACATCTGAATTCAATTTTAATGCATTTTTTCTATATGCATATATAAAAATGTATGCGTGATGTAAAAAATATTTTCATAAATGGATTTAAAAAAACATTTTTAAGCTAAAAATGTTCTATTTTTTCCAATTTTTATTTCACTGAAGATAATATATAAACACTCATTTTAAACTATTTTTTGTTTAAAGTTTAATCTTTTATAAATAAACAATTTTAATAAAAAAAATTTTTAGAAAATTTGGAAAATCTAATTTTTTTTTATTACAAGATGAAAAGTCAAAATCAGTAATCTTAAATAATAGGGTTCTTTAACTTGATAAATTAAAAGAAAATCATATAAATTAATAAAGTGTTACAATTTCAACTGTCAACTTATATCTAGATACAGTAAATTTTTTTAAATTTAATTTAGATTCTTTGACTATGAGTCTGACAACTTTTAATACCTTTTATTTTTAGATAACTGACGCCAATGCTGATCGTTTTGAAGTTCCAATACCACTCAATGATGCATTAAAAAACTTAGATAAACCTTGTTATGATGTAAAAATTGATTCAAAAACAGGGCATCTTATTATTTCTCGAAAAGCAACTGGTACTATCATGTAAGAAATTTTTATTTATTTTATGCATCAATATAATAAAATTGCAATTATTATTATTATTATTGGGGGGGGGGCTTGATTAATAATAAAAGAGAAGGATTTAAGGTGTGGCTATGTTTGCATGTGTATCCGTCCGTTGATACTTAATAGTGTAGACTGAGCTACTGATATAAGTTATTTGCACCTCAGAACAATTTTTTAAAATTTTAATTAATTAAAGATTAGATGTGATTTAAGCATTTCTTTCTTCCTTTATTTTTTTCAGGATAACTTCTAATGAATTTCCTTAACTTGTTTATTTTTGCATAAAAATGCTATTTTAAAATACAAAAAATTATCTTTTTAATAGAGTTTAGTTTTTTCACTATTGTATAATTTTTCTCTCTTAATTTTGGTACTTTTTAAGATTTTTTTTTCTTTCTTTTTGCATAACTTTAATAGTTATAATAATAACTGTTAAAACTATGCAAAATTTTAACTTTTCTTATAATTTAAGCTATTTTAATTGTTTCTTTAAAATTTAACATTGTGTATTTTTTCCCAATTGTTCTAAACTACCAAGTTATGTTTGTATTTTCTTATTCTTTAATATTGCTATTATGAATTTGGGCTTTCTAATTTTTTTAAGGGGGTGGATTTTTTGAGGGGATGGAGATTCAAACAAAGTCCACTAAGACCTAAGTATCTTAAGAATTTAATATGGTATATTAAATAATTGAATTTCTTTAATTTTTCATCAACATGTTTCAATCCAACATCTGCCATGTTCACATTATATTTTAAATTTGCTACTTCAATTTTATTTTAGAATTAACTGCACATAAAGAATAAGAAAGTGAAGTTGAAACAGCATGTAAGATAACATGCAGCTCGAAATTTAATTTTGTAAGCATTTGGAATTTTCATGCAATTTTGAAATGTGATTTGACTTCAATTAGAAAGTTCATACACACAGAGCTTATCAAATGAAATGCTACTAAAATAACAATCTTTAAATTTTTGGTGCAGTTGAAGTTTTAAAATACTTTGCTAAAAGAACCATGAATACTAAATTATGTATAAGAATTCATTTAAATCAAATTCAAAGAATATTCTGGCAAAGCCGTTGTTTACCAAAGCTACTTGCTATAATAAATAAAGGCAATGCTGTATATATCTTGTAAATAATTTCTATATAAATTGCTTAACAGTTTTATAAATTAATTATGTCCTGCGTGTTATTTTTTTATAGTTTCAAGACAAATTTGTCACAGCTTGTTTACTCTGATCAATTGTTGCAACTATCTTCATATCTACCAAGTAGATACATTTATGGTATTGGGGAAAGTTATGGAAGCTTCTTGAGAAATGTAAATTGGACAAGATTTACTCTTTTAAATTCTGATCGTGGCCCTTTGGTAAGAATTCTGTTTATGATTCATTTCATTTACTAAAGATATTCATAAACATAATTTTCATTATTTTTGAGGAAATATTTTTAAAAGATACTTGATACATTTGAAATAAAGGTAGCTATGAATCTGAATATATATATTGAATTGCTGAGCATTGCTCATGTATTAAAAGTTTCCTTTAAAAAATTAAGACAAAGTCTAACTATTTTCACAATGGTTAATCTTATTAATTTTCTTTTTTATATTTACTGTATTTATTGCACTGAAATATGATAGTTTAGGAACTACAGAAAGTTTATAAAAATTAATTTATATTAAAAATAGATTTTCATTATTTATTAAATGCTAGCAAAAGTCCCATTTGCTTATTTTTCACTTAGTTTAAGTTTGTAATTAATTTTCATTATAATCAATCATCTTGAAAAAAAAAAGAGGCTGACATTGGTGCAAATATGGAATACTTTGTAAATATTATAATTTTAAATAAAATATCTTCGCAATTAATAAATATTTAAATAAATATTTTTAGTTTATATTTGAGAACATGTTTTATTATTTACAAGACTAATAACTTAAAAACTCCTTAAAGACATTTTAAACTTAACATTTTAATTATTGATTAAAAAAATGTAGAAGTCTGGTTCTTTCAATAATACAATACCATATTAGTAACCATGTGAATGGTTATAAATAAATAGTCTAGTATGAATACTATTCAGTAAAGCAGCTTTATAAATAATTTTTTTTCTTATTAATTATTCAGTTTTTTTTTTTTTTTTTAATATGCATACATATATTTTCCAGATGTAATTTTTTTTTGTCTTTATAAAAGGAATATAAAGAATTGAATGAAAATTATATATATGCAATTAATAAAATGATTTTATTACCTAACTTGAAATGTTTAAGATATTCTATTATCTATATAAGTCTGTAATTTTTTTTTAAAAAAAAATCTCTTAAAGGCATATGGCTAAATTATGACAAAGATTGTTACATAGTGAATTTAGGTATTTAATATTATTAATATTTTATTATTTATTAATTTGAAGTCTTTTAATTTTGATTTTAATTAAAATGAGTCAGCATAGCTAGCGTATGAAAAAGTATGTCATCATTTCTATTGAATTCCAAATATGAATCGCATATATACTTTCAGCTTAATATTTCTTTTGCAATTTTAATTGTTTGTTAGGGCTTGATACTTTAGGTGTTTTTGTTGTATATATATTGTTATTAAAATTACAAACAATTCTGTTATTGCCATTGTTGTTTTAATATTTAGAATATTATTTTAATATGATTATTATTCACATATTATTTCTTATTTTCAAATTTATTATTATTTTTTGTTGCAAAATTATTTCTATTTTTCATCCCTAATACTGGTATTTTTTATATTATTATATTTTTAATTCAAGGAAATTGTGTAATTTTGCAATAAATTTATTGATAATATATGTATTCATAATGGAAACTGATCATATTTCTAGCCCAATTATCCTCTTTATGGAAGTCATCCATTTTATTTATCTTTAGAAGAAGATGGAAAAGCAAATGGTGTTTTCTTGTTCAATAGTAATGCAATGGGTAAGATTGTAAGTTTAATTGAAAATATTTTTTCCAAATGGTTAATGACTACATGAAATGATTAAATTCTTTTGTAAAGCCATAAAACAAAGCAAGTTATTCTTTTCTTATCTTCAGATAAGTTTTATCTCTTATTGTTTTTCTAGTTTATAGATTGTTCCGGTTCTTTTATTATCACTGATAAATGATAAAGGAAAGTATGATTTGGAAAAGTGAATGTAATTCTCTGAGATGAAATTCGATGGAAAAAATGAGCTTGTCACTTTAATTTCCAAAAACATTAAGTTTATAGTAAAATACTTATTCATTACATTTCTAACTATGCCTTTTCTTAAATGAAAATTGAAAGTTAACTTTTAGCGAAAATCTGTAATTAGACCTTTATTAAAATATATGATAATAAGTAAAATTTAGCCTTCTAAAATTATATATATATATATATATATATTATTTCTCAGATTAAATATCAAGTATCTTCTGGTTTCTAAAATTATTTCAGTGAATTATTAAGAAACTTATTTCATGTGTTTTATCTTTATGAATAAAAAGATCTAAAATGTGATGAAGTTTTATTCAGAAATTGGTCTAAAATATTTCACTATAAACAGAATATAAAAAGAAAATTGCATCATTTTGCATACATTATATATATATTTTTTTTGTTTATTTTATAAGCTTTTTCAATTCTAAAGAAATTTTTTAAATGAAACTGAATATAAATTATCTTGTGCAAGGAAAATAAGAACAGAACTGTATAAAGTATTTTAGAAAATTGATGTTAGTACCAATAGTGATAGTGATTCTATTAGAAAATACATTATAAATTTCAAAATAATGCTACTTTAATATTTAGTCTAAAGTATAATTTATTCAGATTTCACCCTTTGAAATTTTTTAATATAATTTTTCATTATCTAAATTCTGATTTAGGTGGTAAAAACTTAACTTCCATTAAAAAAAGAGAAAAATGGTTTTGATGTATACATTTCATATTAATATTTTCAAATTGTAAATATATTTTTAAGCAAATGTAAAAAATGAATTATTAATGAGATTTGAAAAGCATAGGAGGAAAAAAGCTGTTGATTTATAAATTGGCTTCAACAAAAATAAATCAAAGAGATAAATAATGGCATTATTACCAGTATAAATAAAAAAAAAATTACTATAGATCTGTTTAAATCTGCAGGATTTATTATTAATTTGCATTTCCATTCAGTGAACAAATTTCAATATTTTGAAGTCATGGTAAATGAATATTGCTGAATGAATGAATGGTCATGGTATGTTGAAGTCATGGTACATTCTATTTTAATAAATTTGTTAATTTAGTTCCATATTTTTAACTTAAGCACCATGATAATGATTAATTTTAGATTTTTTTTTTATTTCTACATATTTGCAAAAAAATATTTTTTTTTATTGATTACTAGTCACCTTTGGTGACCAGCCGAATAGCCAGGGATTCAATTTCAGTTAAATCACATAGGCATAATTTTATGTTCATGGCTTTGTTAAATTATTAGGTATTGTCATATTTTCTATTTATTGTGTGTATAAACATTTTTAATGGGAACCAGTTCTATGACAACATAGCACTATTAAAAATATAAATACTTGATTCATCTACTTTCTATCATTTGTCACATAATAATTTCATTGAATTTTTTTTCACTTTATAAGAAAAAAAATTTGCTACAAAAGGTATCTTTTTTCTTTAGCTTTCAACAATGAGAAAAAAAATTATATAATTAAATATTTAATAAAGCAATAAAAATGGTTTCAATTTTAGGCCAACAATATAATCTATTATTGAAAATTAAGTATATAATATATATTACCATTAAAAAGACAATTTTTTGAAAACTTTTAAACAGTATAAATTTTTTTCTCCGCAATGGTATTTTGTATATTTTAGAAGTTATCATGGAAAATTGCCAAAATCCAGCCTATTTTTATTAACAAAAAAAAAAAAAAAAAAAAAAAATTTAAATTGTCCTAAGTATATCCTCACCATTCTAGGTATACATATGCCAAATTTGGTAGCTACATATAAACTAGGCTGGCCTGTATAGTGCTAACACACATAGACACACACATTCAATTTTATTAGCAGTAGAAATTATTAGAGATAGAGAAGATTTATGTTTCTGTGCCATTCATGTATGTACTTAATATTATTTAAGCAGATATTTCATGTTTATAAATAGTGAAAGTAATGCAACATATAGAAATCCGATTAATTGTAACTTGACAAAACATTATTATTATCTTAATATTTTATAATTCATAGAGTTTTTATTGTTACAGTATTATTATTGTAGAGTATTTATTTGGAAATCAGGATAATAATAGTATTTTGATTTGTGTGTGTCTCGCTTTCTTTCAAGTCAGTGCCCTTAATAACTGTCTACTAGACAATCCGCTATTGCTTCGATTTGTAAAAGTTGTCTCTTGCGATATACACTGTTTTTTAATAATTTGATAAATTAAAACCTTGTATTTAATGTGCATGCTATATTTGTATATTGCATTTGTATATTGTGCATAAAAAAGTAGATTATCATTAGAATTTTTTATCTTTATCATTGTTTTAGAAATGTGGAACAATATTAAAATTCTGTAATTCTTTTGTATAATTAAATAGAAAGATGACTTTGTGGAGGAAATATGGAAAGGAAACAGTATTTTCATTTGTTGCAAGAACAAAATTTATTGGCTGCATATTTTACTATGTAACTCACAATGTAATTCTGCAGTCATCAGATAATACATACTTAGGATAAGAAAATTGGTAGAACTACAGCTTTAAAACAATAAATATTTTTTTCTATTAATACCTGCAGTTGCCTTGCAAAGAACTAAAATTTATCTGGCTACTGTTTGACTGGAGTTTTTGTGTGCAGTTAATAATATCTCTGTTGCTTTTAATCTGTTATACCATCAAATATGGTACTTCCTGCTCTGAAAAGTGTAGTTCCTCATCTGATGCGATCCTGAATGGAGGGCAATACAATAGACATTTGTGAGTCCAGTGTAATGGATTGTTCGAACAACCATAAAATCATCTAATTATTTAAATTATAAAGTAAACAAAAAGCTGGTTTTATGTCAAGAAAAAAAATTCTGGTTTCATTCCAATGTTTCTGTACAAAAGAATCTTCATATATTCATTCATTTATATTTGATAGTTGCTTAAATTTTCAAAAATACCTTGTATTAATTTTTATAAATTCTTGAGTAATTGGGGAAAAAAATTTAATACTTGAAATTCCTTGTATTAATTTACTGTATGTTTTAGATATCATTTTACAACCTACTCCTGCAATAACATTCAGACCCATTGGTGGAATTTTGGATTTTTTTATTATGTTGGGACCTTCTCCTGCCAATGTTGTTCAACAATACACCAGTATAGTAGGCCGAACTTTTATGCCACCATATTGGAGCTTAGGATTCCAACTCTGTCGATATGGCTATGGTTCTCTCAATACAACAAAACAAACATTGCAACGTAATCTTGATGCTGGTATTCCTGTAGTAAGTATATTTTAAATCTGAATTATATGAAGACATGAATATATATTTGTGGGGGGGGAGTGTGTCATACAGATATTAATTAGTAATATTTTCATTTATTCATGCCATTAACGATGTTTAATAATCTTTTTGGTAATATTTTTAATAAAAACATTTTGTCCTGTTTCTGAAAGAATTTATTAATGTCATAATAATGTATCATACAAATAGAAATACTGTTTTAATTTACTTTTTTATTATCTAGCTCTCAATAATGTTGTTTAAATTTTGATTGTTATCATTATTATGCTATTGGTGGTAATTATAAATGAAACAAAATTCCATTTTGTAATTTATAAAAAGAGAATGATCTGATTGCCACTAATTCTTTTTCATCATTTAATGTTTGAGAGCATAAAATTGTATCATGAAAATATATAACACCATTATGTATTCAGTTTATGTTTCATTGAGTATTTATTATGTTTTTAGGATTAATGAACACAATATTCTGTCATTAAGTTTATTTTAATTAAAAAAATCTAATGGTTTGATTATCTTAGCTTATTTCTGAATTGATATTACTTTAACAAAATGAATAAAGTGTACTTTAGATTCATATTTTAATCAATTAGTCACTAAAGCATTGATTTAATGCATCTTTATGACAGGTTCTAAATGAAAGATTTGATGGAGTTAACATGTGAAGTTGTTATTTCTGCAGTGTTTTATGGCATCCCTCTAAGACATTTCTATTCTCCCCAAAATTTATTAATGCATTATATTTTAAAAATTGCTCTAAATTGAATTGTTTGTTTCATTAAACTTGCCTTTATTATTTGATTAAGCTTCTAATTTTTTATGCAGTCTTTAAATAAATTATAAAATCACATTATAATTTCAGATGTGTATTGATAAAATATTTAAAACTTATTAATCCATTAAAAATAATCTGAAAAGAAAATCACAAGAAACAGACAATTTTACATTTATATTTTTTAAAGTGCATTTTTCATATTGTAAATTAATTTTGATAAATTTTTAACTTCATTTTCTTATTACTTTGTAAAGATGCTTCTATTACACATTTTTATAATTCCTTTGAATAAAATTTAATGTACTTATTTCTATTTTTATAAAGGATGTTCAATGGAATGATATTGATTACATGGATAAATGGAAAGATTTCACATATGATCAAAAAAACTTTGCTGGATTACCAGAATTTGTTGAAGAATTACATAGTAAAGGAATGCATTATGTACTCATGACTGTAAGCTTCACTTTAAACGTTATTTAGAAATTTTACTTAAATATTTTTGTATTTATCAGCATGCATTTTTATTTACTTTATGTTAAATTTTAATTTATTTTATCTGACATTTTAATACATACTTTTTTGAAACATGTAAAAATATATTAATATTTTATGTTAAAAAGTTATAGCTTAAAATCCTCTTTAAACATTGATGAAATATCAGCATATTAAACATTATGTAAGCCAGTATTGGAATTAAAATTTAAGGGTTCTTCATTTGTTCTTCCAAAATGAAGAATATAGGCAATTAAAGCAGCAAATTAATTTTCATTTATAAGAAGTTGTAATACATAATCTTGCACATATAAGTGCCTATCACCACTGCTCTATCCATATTGCAGGTTTATCTTTTCAAAAAATTAAAGTTTTCATTCTACTATATCTTGTATTTTGTTACTATAGTCTACTTACATAAACAAAAAATTACATGATTCGAACTTTCTCTTCAAATATTTTCCTTTATAATACCTGATACAGATCCAAAATTTTAAAATAAAAACAAATAGTAGAAAATGAAAAAGAAATGTAGTTCTTTTTAAAAATTGAGTCCAGAATAGCACTAGAAGTGAATGAATGAATGTTAGTTATAGAAGAAGTTCAGTTGTATATTCCAATATTGGCTTTCCAAAGATATATCCTAATATCTTTGGGAAATATACTACTACCATTTTTGTATTCCATAGCTCTATCTTTATACAGTTAATTAAATTCTTATACTTGTCTACAATATATAAAATAACAGTTTGAACTTTTATCATGTGTAATTAATTTTAATTTATTGTTAGGATCCTGGACTTAGTTGTTCAGAAAAACCAGGTACCTATCCTCCATATGATGAAGGTCTAAAAGAAGACATTTTTGTAAAAAATCCTGATGGTACTATGTTTAGAGGGAAGGTAAAACATATTATTTCCTAAGTTATTTTGCTGAATAAGAATTAATTCTATATTATTTCATATTTTTAATTATCTTCTTAAGGTTTGGACTAATGGCGAGACGGTTTATCCTGATTTCAGCCATCCCAAAACTCCTGCTTATTGGATGAAACTATTTTCTGACTTTCACAACAAAATAGATTTTGATGGCATTTGGATTGTAAGTAAACTTTTGATTTTTTTGTGTGATTTTTATTTCCTTATATGAAATTGTAAAATTTATGTATCAATAATTATTTTTCCTTGATGTTTTGACAAGAAAAAAAGTAATTTCTCTTTATTGTTTTTTCAAAAAAAAAAAAAATGTAAAATATATTTTTGCTTAGAATAAAGAATATAAGGTATTAATACTGAAATATATAATTTTAAGATTGTTTGTAAATTTGGTATTTGTGTGTATTATTTGGTTACAAACAATTAATCGCACTCCCCTCCTCCCCACCAAAGTTGGTATATTAGTCTAATTACTATGTTCATTAGTAAAATACATTTAAACCTAAAATACCCAATGGCATGCAGTTAAGCCAAAAGTTTGTCAATGGCATGGGGCTCTTTTAATACCAGAATGCCCTAAAAAATTTACTCAGGCCCATTTTCTTTAAATTGTTCGTACTTTAATTCGTAGAATGGTCTAGGTGATTGAAAAATTCTATTTTTAACATGTACAGTAAATGTAAACATAATATGTGTAGTATATGTAAAATAATATGTTTTGTAAGCATACTATAATATTTGTAAATAAAAATTTTCAGTTAAATCTTTAATTATTTATTGGAAGTAAGATTGAAAAGTTCATTTAGTTACAGTTTTGAAGGTATATTATTTCTTTATGACTAATAACTAAAGTTGTATGTTTTCTGTGCAGCTAAAGAAGTAAAAGGCCATTAGCAATGCAGTCTGAGCTTTTATGTATTTGAGACTAATTTCCCTATGTTTTGAAAACAAAACTATAGAAAATTGCTCATTTTGGAATTCATTGTTTCTCATGAGGTATTTCATAATGGTGTCAGAGAATTAAAGTTATCGTAATGAGGTTTTTAAAAACGTAAAAAAAAAGAAGGAAAAAAACCCCTAAAAGCTTGTGTAATGCATAAATTAAATGTCTTTATATGTTTTATGTTTAGTTTTTTAAGTGATAAGAAAAATAGTTTCAAAAAAACTGAAAAATCTAATCTATCATATATGCACAAATATATTGTCTTGAAATCTTTGTAGCATATTATTTTGTCATAGTTAAAAATCAAAGAAAATTAATTAAATTGTATTTAAAATAAGGTACTTATTAATAACTTGCCGATCAATCTTTTATGTTAATGTCCTAAATCATTCTCTTTGTTTTTCAATCATATTTGCTATTTTAGTTAATGAATAACTTCTTTTAAAGGACATGAATGAACCATCAAACTTTTATGATGGAGGAAAACAGGGATGTATGAAATCATCCTTTGAAGATCCACCTTACCTGCCCAACTGGGAAAATGGGAACTTGCCATTACGTAAAAAAACAATCTGCATGACAGCAAAGCATTATTCGACCATCCATTACAATGAGCACAATTTAGTAGGATATAGAGAGGCTAATGCAACTAATCAGTGAGTAATTATTTGCTGGAATATGACTTAAAGCAATTAAAAATTTTATTAATGGCTTTAAAAATACCATTATTGTTATCCTGATATTTAAAATTTATTTAATTTACTAAACTTGTTTGGTGGAATTTATTTTTCATTTCTCATTCTGTATTTAACAAAAAAGATTTTGTTTCTCTTATAAATAAGTACATTCCTTAAATAAAGAATTGCTCCCATTCAAATGCCTGTTTTTTACTATATATTATTATTACTTATGTTGAAGATAATGACTCTAAAGGTTAATTTTGTGCTGGTTTTTTTCTTATAACTATTTGCATTGAGATCCATGTTAAAGTGTGGAATAAATTGAGGCTTTAAAAAATAATAACATGTTACTAATCAAGCTTAATCTAACATAATTATCCACATCCATGAAGTAAGGACCAGAGTAATATGGCTTTTGCTTATATATAAATATATACAATTGTATCTATTTTTAATGGCTATAATCTAGGCTGAGTGGTTATTATCTTTAAAGCTGATATTGATGAATGCTAGATCATTGTTCATGCAATTTCTGGAATTTGAAAAATGCTCTTTTGTTACCTATGAATGTAAACCATCAGCTGCTATCAACAATAATCTTTTAAAATGTAATTTTCTAAACTACTTAATCAAAACATGAAGGTATGAAAATAATTAAACTTAGTTCAAAACCTAGTGTAAACAACAGTAGCTTTGGTATTGAATCCTTTTTTTGCTGACCTTCACTTGACTTTTTTCTCTTCAAATAATTCTCAATTTTAAAATCTTGAATTTTTTAATAATAAGTATTGACATAGTTAAAAAGTCATTGCTCTTTAAAATGAAGGTAAGTTCTTTTATCCAATCAATCAGTTGATTTGTTGCTATAAATATTGCAATGGGTATAAATCTAAAAAAAAAAGATGATTAATAATAATAGATTCTTTATTTTTTAATCATCTTAGAAATTCTGTTCTGCATTTATTAGTTAAAGATTTGCAGTTAAAATAGCAATAATATATCAATGTCATATTTGTATTTATTAAAATTGTGTATTATTTATATAAATAATATCTTATGAATTTCTTTTTAATTCTCAGGGCACTAAAAGCTATTAGACAAAAACGTCCTTTTATAATATCTAGAGCATCATTTGCTGGATTAGGAAAACATAGTGGACATTGGAGTGGGGATATATCATCTACATGGGAAGATTTGCGCTACAGTATTACATGTAAATTTGTAAAATTAATTTTCTAAATTTTTCTCTCAAAATCATAATTTTGTTTCCAAAGTGAGTTAATAATTCTATATATGTTCTGTATGTTTCTTATTTGTGAAAATATTGTTATTTCTCTAATGTTTATATTATTATTATTTTTTTATTTTTAAATGTTTTTAAAACTCTATTTGAACTTACAGTAAGCACTTTTTTTATTATTTTTCTGTAGTTTGATGTGATTGGATTTTAAATTTTTTTTTAAGTGTGTTTGGGGTACTTTTTCTTTTATTGAAATAATTTTTAATTGTGATTATCTCTTCATTAATAAGAGAATTTATAAAATAATAGTTTCCCTATATCAATATAAATATTAATATAGAACATTATAGAAATGTTTATTAAGATATCATGGCTTAATTGTATAATAGTCTTCGTTGACGACCAGCTGTTTTGCCAGAGGTATTAGTTATATTTAATTTTATTGAAACCAGTTAGATAAAACTTCATGTCCATGATACCATCAAATTGTCAGATATTAAAGCCATGTTATTTCAATAGGCTTTCATATGTTTTGTTCATTGTGCATATGAACTTTTCTAATGGGGACCATTTTCATCATAGCGTTATTATGCCTGGTTGATCTATCTTCTGAATTTAACGGTATTCTAACTTTGCTTTTTTTATTTGTCCTATAAGCTGCATAATTAAAAGAATCCTTCTTTAGCTTTTAACTATGAAAAAAAATCATGTGATCATATATTTAATGAAACAATGAAAATTATTGTGGTTTCATTTACAACCATGAAAATACTGTTATGAAATATTCTTAAAAATAGGCTTAAAAGTTAATTAAAATTGGTATAAAGAGTTTTACAGCAACTATATTGGCATCATCGAAAAATATGAAATATATGGAGTATACAAAGAGAAAGTATTATAATCAGAGAAAAAGTTTATCTCAAAACTTTTATGAATCTCCTCATTTCAAACCACCCTGAGAATGAAAAATACATTTTTAGAATCATATCTGTCTTCTGTGAACACAATAATATAAAATAACTTTGAGCTAGTCGCATGAAATTTGGTATATAGACATTAAACGAAATTTGTAGATTTTTATTTATCAGATTTTGTACAAAATCCGTTAAGAAGAAGTTTGTCTGTTCAATTGTCAGAATATAAATCAACACAATATATGCAAAATGAAGACACTGAGATAGCAATCGATCTATATTGTCATTTTTTTTATCCATTATATTTTCCATGAAAGGCTGAATATTTCACCTTGTTTTGAATGATGATATTTAACTCGCAACATTTCATGAGATTTCTAGTCTCACAAGTCTTACAAATGTTTGTTGATATTCAACTTTTTTCTGATCAGTATAATTAGTTATGCAGACTTCATGTGCAAAAATTTGTGCTTGATTTTATGAATATTCTTTACTTTGTTCTAGTTGAAACAAAAGTTATTATTATTATTATTATTCTCATATTCATTCCTTCATTGTTTTCTATTCCTCATTTTGAAAATTGGAAGGAAATATGATGGCTGTGACATTTTTTGTGATTTGCTATGATAAAATTTATTGTTTGGATGAAGTTATTATCTATTGATATCATAACTAATTCTAACAGTCTATATTTAGAACCATGTTATGATTCAGTGACCTCAATTCTGATCTTCAAAAATATTCCTCAAATTGCAGAACAGAACAGGAGAGATAAATTATTATCGCCACAATATCTTGATAAGATTAAGAGTCACCTTTATGATAATAGAATACTTTCAAGCAAAACTAGATATTATGATATTTACATTTTATTTACCTTGTTAAGATATCAGAGAAAAAAAAGAAATAATTATAAAAAGAAAGTGAATAAGATCTACTTAGTGGGAAGGCAAGGAGAAGATACATTAAACGCATCCTCCCCTCTGATTTGTCATTTTCTTTTGTTGTTGTGTGACATCAAGTAAACATTATTTTAATTCTATGACATTGAAAAAAAGAATGAATCACAGTTTAGAACTTTAAACATTTTTGGTGTTCTTTATTCTTGTTGTATCTAGATTTTTTCAAGATGCCCTACTTAAATTTCAGTAAAAACTTTTTAAGAAAAAGTCAATAAATTTTGAATGGTTAAGATGAAAATAAACAGAATTATGAAAATGACATAATGCATTACCTCTATGATGAAATTAAAACTCCATGATGCACAGTTTGGGAATCACTGACTTGAAATATTTTTAAATGATGACATTTTATGTATTCTTTGAAACCTAGTCAAACTTTGATAGCTTATTGTTCTGGTAGATCAAAATAGTAACGTCCTTAACTGTATTAAACTTATAGAGCTCTTTAGGTAATGTAAGTTTTAGGATTCTCCTCTTTCCTTTACAATTCACTAAACAAGATATTTTTTATTTAATCTTTGTGTGAGTAATTTTTAAGTAACATATATTATGCGAAGCTGAAATAATGAAACATTTATTTGCAAGTCATATTGATAATTTTGTTTCGGTATCTGGCATACGAATGTATTCAAAATTTGAAAGTATTTTAAGCAAGATAATAAAAAAAAATTGATAAAAGGGACATTTAAAAAAAAATTACATTATTTTTTTAGATTTATAGAAAAAAAAACTTAATATAAAACTAGCAAAAGATAATTAAAGAAATTACTAAAAATAATTATAGAAACGTAAAAGAAAAAATGAATAATGCAATTTTTTGGAAATTGTAGATTGATTTTAAATTGCATAATCTTAAATGCATGGCTTTTATAAATATTTTATTTATATAATTAAATTACCCTGAATATACATCAGAAATAATCTTTTGTATAGTTCTTATCCTTAGATTTGTAGGTAATTGCCTATTTCATAATTTAGTTCTGTTGTTGTCATAAACAAATACATACAAATTCTAAATGTTCATATGTTTATATGCAAAAGGCAGTTTTACTTACAAATCAGCATAAAGTAATTTTGTTTTCTCCTTTATATTCTGATTGTACAATGTTAAGACAATTTCATTATTAAAATCAATAATTTACAAAAGGACTTTTTTTTTAATTCATTTATTATTTTACTAATTACCTACCTAATATGTCTTTCTAGATGAGCTGCTGTCCATTTAACAATATCTGAGACATGAATACCACAAATTAATTAATGCAAATTAGTTAATCAGTGATAATCATATTTAAATTAGTTAATATAAAATCCCATGTACATTTGCAAAGCGTGCAAGAAACAATATATATTTTATTTGTTGTGCATTTTAGTTATCAAAATGTAGTAACATAAAAAGTTTTGTTTCCTTGTAGGTGAATATTTTTTATCCCTAATATTCACAGAAACAAATAGTTAACAGTAACAGAAAAAAAAATGCAATACAGAATAAAAATAATGTTGTAAGGAAACACTGGCAATACACTTTAACTGAAGTGAGATTATTACGAATCATCATAAATTTAAAATAATAAAAAATGCAGACATCAGATGTCAAAACTGAAGTTGAAATTTTGCATCCATTAAAGATGCAGAGCTAAAAAAACTAGGATATTTTTAACTCCCCTGTCAGCATTACAGATGGCAGTGTAGGGTTACATATGCTGATATTATTATTTTTTTAATTATCTTGAAATATTCACCATCCAGCTGGCAATATGTGTTTAAAAATGTGCATAAATTTTATATAAAAAATTTTTTTTCATTTATTTAGCACTGCTTAATTTTAACCTGTATGGAGTCTCTATGATTGGATCTGATATTTGTGGATTTAATGGTGACACAACTGTTCCACTTTGTGCAAGATGGCAGTCTTTAGGTGCATTTTATCCATTTTCAAGGAATCATAATAATCTTGGGCAGAAAGTAAGCAGTGTTTCATCTTCAAAAGTTATTGTCACTAAGATATGCCCAAGATTTATTAATTTCCATTCTTTAAACATTTTAAAATATTAAATGAATTTCCAAAAAATATATAATTTACATAGTTTTTTTTTTCCATTGTTGAAAAAGAATTTGAAAGTCTCAATATATATTTTTAATAAAGGTATAACTAATGTAATATTTACTATCATAGCAAACAAATATATTTTTAACAAGTAAATTCAGATGTTGTAATATTCACAGCTGTTCCATTTAATATAGTTGAATGGATTGAAATATAAAACTTTCTTTAGTAACACGATAATTTGAAAATAGAATTGTTGATTCCCTTATTGTTTCCCTACCCTGGATAACTGTTTTATTACTTTATTACAGTGAAGTCAAATAGGTTCACTGTAACCTCAAAATAGTGTCATTTCATAATGCTATTATTTCATACATTGTTACATTCAGACATTCTAATAATTTTTGTTTAATTGTAAATTGTTGTTACTAGAATTGCTTCTTTAATTAGAATTCAATAATATATTTATCTATAATTGCATATATCTTGCTTATGTAAACATATATATATTTTTAGGAACAGGATCCTGCTTTCTTAGGTCCTATTGTTACTGAAGCTACTAAAAATTCACTGGGCACTCGTTACATTTTGTTGCCATATTTATATACTTTGTTTGCCCGCAGTCATATATTTGGCGATACTGTTGTTCGACCCTTATTTTTTGAGTAAGTGTTTTAGTTATTTCCATGAAAATGCTAAAATAATCTGATTAAAGAAGAACTAGCAGAAGAATTTTCCTTTTTCTTTGATAAAATATTTTTAAGCTTCAAATCATTTCTATAAGCTGTTCAGAAATTTATCATCTTGAAAGCTTTTCATAAATCTTTAATGTAGTTTATTTTTAAATATTGAATATATCTGCACTTTTGTTAAATGTTATAAAAAATTCCCCATGTCTTTTAATCTTCTTTTTAGAAGCAAAATGATTAAAAGGTTGTTTTTTACCCATAAATGTTGGCTATAGTTTGAATTATTGATTTCATGCTAAATCATTTTCATGACAAATTTGGTGGGAGTGCTTCATATCTACATGATCCTTCATTGAGTTAGCATTTAGCATTGATTAGTAATTGTCTCTGTGAATATTTGCAGCATCAAAACAATTTATATTTTAAAATGTTATTCTAAAGCAAATACAGGTTTCTAACTGTATTTGCTTCAGAATGACATTTGCAAATGTGAAAGTCATGCATTTACATATTTTTTACAATAATATGCAGGTATATATAATCTCTCGATTTTTCAAATAATAGTATATATATATATATATATATATAAGGTCTCCCAGAAAATGCAGCATAAGTATTGAAGTGTCTATAACGATTTGCAGTTTAAAATTATTTGTTGAGGTAACTATGAAGTTAACATAAGATATTTTATTTAAATTAAATACAATTATTAATAAACCAGCTGGTTGTCAGATAGCTAAATAAATAATAATTGGTGTATGTGTAGCAATTTTTTTAATTATTCATCTATGGATTAAAAGACACATTTGGTAAAAT
This sequence comes from Argiope bruennichi, assembly GCF_947563725.1. Taxonomy (NCBI): domain Eukaryota; kingdom Metazoa; phylum Arthropoda; class Arachnida; order Araneae; family Araneidae; genus Argiope; species Argiope bruennichi. The sequence goes on along the minus strand of NC_079159.1, from coordinate 77,603,801 downwards.
TTTTTTAATCCTTTTAGTAATATAAATCAATAAATAATTTTAAAAAATTTGAATTCTATATTTAATCTTTTTATGGGTCTGAAATTGTTTCTTGTTTTTATGTAGATATCCTTTAGATAAGAACACTTATTCAATAGGAGAACAATTCCTTTGGGGCCCAGCCTTTATGATAATTCCTGTTGTTTATGAGGTAATAAATAAAATACAATCATAATTTATATGTAGCTTTTTAAATATTTAAAACCAAATTAATTTAAATTCAAAGCATGCAAAAGTATTTAGTCTGCTTGTACTGCAGTCTTCTTATAGACATAGAAACTATCTGCACTTTTAAGCATGCACAAATTGGTTTTGGTTTTACTAAATAGGAATGAGATAGAAGGTGGAGGCAGAGTTGTTTATTTATTTTTTGTCAAGAAATATGTATAAACAGTACTCAAATTTCGAATTAAAACAAAGTAATATTATTCAAAAAGAAGCTAGAAATCAACATTGGGAAAAAAACAGATGAAAGAAAAAAGTGTTGAACAAAAAACTTTAAAAATGTCCTTTTCTTACACATTGCTTTTCACCTCTCTGCAGAGTAAAATTGTTCTATGCCGTTAGATACAGGCTTCTGAAAAATGCAGTATATCAAATGAAGAATTCATAAGATGATAGGCTATGCTTGCAATAGGTAAAAGCTCATGAAAAAAAATGCTTATTACCCATGAGGTGTATAAAAAATATTATTGGTATGCAAAATATATATATATGTAATGGATTTCGAATCCTGTCGGCTAAATAATATGTAACATATTTTGGTTTAAGTAGAATGCAGGTTGAACAAGCAGTGAATAGACTTTATATCTTTAATTTCGTTTTAATATCCATTTCGGGAAAGCATAATTATTAACAAGAAGGCGCAAGACAGCACAGAAAGCAGAAGGCAAAAAGGGCCAAACAAATGATCACTAGCCTTATATAACATTGGATTTCTGGCTATGCACCAAGGGCATACATGTGTTGACCTTTGACACCTTTTCAAGGGCACCGAAGTATCACTCTCACTAGAAACGTAGTTCTGATGGCGCATTAATTTTACACAGGAATTAATTAAACCGAAAGTGGAATTGGATCACGAAATAAGAGAATATTTTTAGAATGAAGTCACGATGGGCTAAATTAAGATAAAGTTTTGGAAATTAATTTGGATTAAATTAAGAGTTTAAAATATCATTACTTATATATATATATATATTTGTATTTAAATTTGCAGAAGTGAAATATGTCTCTTAAAATTGTAGCAAAAATGCAAAATGCCTAGCTGACATTGATTAATTAAAGTGGTGTTTAAATATTATAAGCCAAAAAATATGTGTATGATAGTTACATAATAAAGTGATATAAAATTTTTTGTGGTGCATGCAAGTGCTTAAAATGATAAACATAAATGATATTGATATTATAAAAAGTTATTATAAATTAATAATATTTTAATTTATTTGCAATAATAGTTGAATGAGAAATAAATAAATTCTAATATGAATTATTGTCATCATTTTTTCAGAATGATGTAACTGTGACAGCATATTTACCCAAAGGTTATTGGTATGCTGGTAATGGACAACTAATAAACAGCACTGGTCAAAAAGTTTCACTTAACGTTCCTTTAACTAGCATTGCTTTTGCTATAAGAGGTGGTTATATTATGCCTGGACAAATTCCAGATAAAAATACAGAGCTTAGGTAAGTTAAATTTTCGTTTGCCAAGTTGCTTTTGTCATAATAATAATTATTTTTTTACCTTTTTAGACTCAGGCTGAATCTACGTCTGCAATATAAATCGAGTTGCGAAATAATTATTGTGAATGCTGTAATCTCGGTTTGTACTTTCTTGTACATGAGCTATGCAATCCTTAAAAAATTCTATTTCAAGGAGATCAAAAACTTTTATATTTCACACACCCTGAGTGTGAAAAATCATTTTTATTTTCTCATATATAATGTATACAAAAAGAAAGTATTGTTACGAAACTTCCTACACAAAGTCTGTAAAGTCAACGGGTTCGCTTGTCAATAACAAATAACTACGTTTATTGATACGTAAACACGAATACAAAGACAACAAACACAGCCGTGACAATACATAGCAGCCCACAAGTCGTAATCGATAGTAACAACCACAGCACACAAAACGATCAGACAGAACTCAGCAGGAGGAGGGAATCTACATAGCTAATATCTACGGTCTCTCCAAACGCCTTCAATTCTTCACTATCTCCTCTCTTTAGCTGTATCCAACTGAGACCTCACTACTATACGACTCGATGCCATCTCTATAATGAACTCCAAGATTCGGCGCACAGCTCAATTCCCCAATTGCTTGAGCTCCACTCAACGCCTGCTTTTCGTTGGATGGCCCAACTAGTTCGCCGTTAAAATAATCTTCGGCATGGACTGCCGCCTTTTATAATTTCTGGAGCAGGGCAGAGAAAGTTCCCGAGAAATCAATCATATCTCAGCTCCTATTGGTTCTATAGCCAAAATTCTTGGAATATTTTAGTATCATCTGTTTTGTCGCCAAATTCGTCGCCAAGCCCGGGGTTCATTGATCTGGCATCTCACCAGATCTCACCGTGTTCGGAAAACACATTTTTGACATTATGTTTGTTCATGAAAACGATAATTCCGAAATGCTTTGTTCTAGATAGATGAAATTCGGTATATGGTCTCATCAGATCTGTTCATTTCTAGTGAATTTTGGACGAAAGAAGTTTATTTTTCTGAATATAGCTAAACACATGCATAAATATTTTGTCACTCTCAAAATTTTGAAGGGGACTGGATGACACTGCACTCATGTTATCACCCTGCTTCACTATTATCTCCAATTCCTATGGTATTAAAAATCTGAGTGCACGTTCACGGCCTTGCCCTAGAACCATAGTTTTCATGCAGGAGAGGAAGGGTAAAGTTTTATTATGGATATGGAAAAAGACCATTCATTGATTGGAATTCATTGCCTATGTGTGAACACTCTGACTCAAAAACGCAATGAATAAAGGGATAAAATGTGCGATTCTGTCTTTTTTCACTAAATTCGGGAAGAATTTTGTCTCTTTGTACTTATGTTTTTACTTTCCCATTTACAAAGTATAGAGAAAGTATTGTATTTGTCGGTTGTAAAGTCGACCAAAAGGCGCCAAGAATCAATCGTCAAACTATATAGCATATGATTGCACTTTCAGAATTTTTCATGATAAATAATAATGCACTTGTGTATATTTTAATAATTTGGCGAAATTTTTTCTTGGCGCTCTTTGGTCGCCGTTAAAACCGAATTGTACCAAAAGTATAGTAATCTTCAAAAAATCTGAACTCGAGATTTTGATGGATTTCAACGTTTTAGACATGTCTGAGTTCGAAAAACGCATTTTTCGGAAAATGTCCATCTGTCTATTTGTCTGTGACAAAGATAACTCCAAAATGTGCGCTAGATGAAATTTGATATACGGTATTTGCATCAAATTTAGAGATTTCTATCCAACTTTGAACAACTCCATTCAGAGGAAGTATGTCTGTTCGAATATAAGTTAACACGATAACTACAAAACGAAGAGAGGTAGATAGATAAAATTTGGTGCATAGATTTAACATCTATAATGCAGACGCCTGTCAAATTTTGAGCTAGATGCGACTAGGGGTAGAACTGTCTCTCCGTCTATACTTTCAGAAACATGTAAACTAGGTAACTAAAAAAGTTAAGTGACTTAAATGCATCAAATTTAATGTGTGATTTTGTGATTATAATTGTAATTCTGTGTCAAATTTTTGTTAAATCGCTGGGGAAAGACGCGTTTAAAAATCAAATTTGATTTTCGGATACTAACAACCGCATGCCTGAGATTAATCGCCAAAAATTTCACCAAGTATCCCACGAATAGATTCAATAAAAATGATAAATTCACGCCATTGGTTAATATTTCGTGACTATTGTATGTCAGTGTCATGTAAAGTTGTCTGTAGGATGACACTTTTATAAGAGAATATGCGAGAGAGTTTTGAGGAGCCTACTCATACTGGTTATAAACTGAAACTAATGATAATTAGAAACTCCCAAAGAGCTAAACGGATGAAATTTTGTCGATGGTAATCCGAAGCGTAAATCTTTATGGAATTTCAGACCACATCTGATAATAACAGGTTAATCAGTTGTCCTTCTATATATTCGCTAGTTTGTGGACATGATAACTCAAAGTCAATATGACTGAAGAGAATAAAATGTTGAGTATGGTTTTGTAACTGAAAATATAGTTTATGACTGTAAATATGCGTCAAATTTCAAACACAATTCAGTCGGAAAGAAGGCATCCAATATATACTTTCAAGTTTGTTTGTTTTTTATTGTATCAAGAAGCACAAAGCGCGTCATCTTGCTTAAGTAAACAAGAAGTTTAAATATAGAACACTTCTGCTGGCTTCTTTTCAGATAATATGTTTATTTTTGAAAATATTAAGCCTCTTGTACGTTAAATATGTAAATAACCCCCTGGAATGTATTTGCAATTCAACAAATTTTCAAAGATATAGTATTGTAATTATATGCTTATAAAGTAATAATACTACTTCCTTTTGTAGCCGAAAAATGCCTTTTATGCTTATTGCTGCTATAGATGAAAATTTACAAGCTCAAGGTGAACTCTACTGGGATGATGGAGATTCTTTAGGTAACGCTTAAATAAATGTATATTTATATCATCATTCAATATTTTTTGTATTAGAGCTCTAACACTTTGGCGTACTCTTTTTTGCTTTCATCTATGCCTAGTATAGAAAAAGTATAGCTATCATTAAAAAATTCAAACTCGAGGTTTTGACGAATCTCCATGTTTTAGATCTCCATAAGCTCGAAAGACACATTTTTAAAAATGTCTGTCTGCCTCCCTATGATTAAGATAATTAAAAAACGCTTTTAGCTGGACGGATGAAATTTGTCACATGGTCTTCACACCAAATTTGCAGATTTCTATCAAATTTTGAGTAAAATCTGTTCAGAGGAAATGCGGCTGTTTGAGTATAAGGTAACATGATAATTACAAAGCGAAGAGAGCTAGATAAATTAGATTTGGTACATAGATTTATTATCTATCGTGTATATAGATACCTGTGGAATTTTGAGCCAAATCCAACCGAGAGTTGACTGTCTGTCGCTGTGTACTTTCAGAAATAAGTAAACGTGAAAATTCGGAAACGCTATGACTTAAATATATAAATTTGGTATGAGATTTTGTGGCTACAAGGGCATTTTCATGTCAAATCTTTCTTTCAATCAGTTGATAAAAACATGTATAAAGCACAAATTCAATTTTCGGATACTATTAACTGCATGCCAGAGATTAATCTAAAAAAAAAAATGCCATCACACGATAGATTCAGTAAAAATGCTAAATTCACGCCAAAAGTAAATATTTCGTAACTATCTGTATGTCAGTGCAATTCAAGGCGTTTTCTGGGCTAACAACTTTATTAGAGAGTATGCGAGAAAGTTTTGGGGAGACAACGTCCCCAATTCTCCAGCTGTATTCACAAGAAAAAAGCACTGAATATAATTATCACATTTTTTCCTCTATTCAAATGGATAAATTATTTTCCAAAAAGATGCTGTAGCTCTTTTTAGCATAGAAGAGTAAAGTAGACATGCCATTTGGTGACAGATGTAAACTGGAAGGGTTTGTCAGTGAAATTCACTATTTGTTTGATGTGATTATTTCACACTAAAGCATTTTATTTTAATTGTAATTCAATATATAATGATATATAGGATGCTGAAAGTACATTGCCATATTTACACGAGTCTTATTATTAATTGAAATAATATGACTTTTGGCAAATTTAATATGACTTAATAAGATACTGAAAGAATTTTGATATACATAGTAGAAATGTTTTGAAATTCATTTTAGTGACATTTCCTACCATTATCATTGAATTGTAATGTTATGATGTGGCATTTCCTTCTTAATTTTTGCATGAAATGTTTAAGTATGTCTTGAGAATCTTTATATGACATTATTAGAAATAATAAATTGCTGAATCCCAAATAATTGTTACTCTCCTTTTGTATGGCTAAAGTGTTGATTATTATTATTTTATATAATTAATTATTGTCAACCAAATATTATTTTAAAAAAATCTTAAGTTGTATCTCAGATTAATGTTGAATAAATGGATGGAGCAGTAATTTAGTTTAGTTTTAGTTATATTAAAGTCCCTGTTTAAGTCAATAGTAGAGCTATTTTGGGATGGAATTCATAATTTTGAACCGCAGTCAGATGACGATAGCGACACCTGAGCTGGCACAGAACATATTTCTAAACTTTTATGCAGCATTCAACTGGCGTATACTACTTATTTGTTACAATCAAAGTGTAATTATTTTGAAATCTTTTTTTTTTATTCTGATTTATATGTATTGAAGATTTCAGTGAATTTAACAAGCTTAATAAATATTTCATATACCATTAAATTTATTATTCAGTTTTGAATTTATCTGGAATATATCAACTCAATTAGGTAGTTAGTAAAATGTTCATAGTTTTTTCCCTCTATTTGTAAAAATGCATGTGTTTTAAATTCAATTCTTTCATTTTAAGTTTATTTATTGACATTTTTTTTTTTTTTTTTTTTTTTTTTTTTTTTCATTTAGATACTTTTGAAAAAGGAAATTATACCCTGATCCGATTCAAGATTGATAAAGTAAGTGTATTATGTTTTGTTTATAATATGACTACAATTTATATTTGCTGTGTTGACAATCAAGAAAAAGATATTACACTTTTTAAAAAAATTAGTTGCTATCAATCGTTCTAAGAGATTATTCAATTGAAATTGAAAAAAAAAAAAAAATGTTGTCATTTAATTGCTTATCTGTTGTTTAAAGAAAGACTCCATTTGTAGTGTAAGTTTTCTTTTAGCTCAAGCTAGAGATATGATCATATCAAAACCAGGGTTTCAGGGATATTTCAGGTTTTTTTTTTTTTTTTTTTTTTTTTTTGTTCTAAAAGAGGTGTTTTTTTTTTTTTTTTTTAAATCTTTAATTTAATTCTTGAAACGCAGCTAATTCTTTTGATCTGTGCTTTTGTTAATTTCTTTAGCTTTAAAAATATATGTATATGTTACATAGTTATTACTAATAATAACTAATTTCATTTATTGAGTGTATAATTTATTTAAATAAATTAATTTTATCAAACCAATGTCATCCTAAAACTGAACATACCTTTATTTCTTCTGCTGCTTTAGAATTTGTAGAACCAACATCAGCATTAATTCTGACATTTTCACTGTTACTCTCTACCCACTGAGACTCCCACCCAGAGCATCTATATCCTCTTTGCCCTCCTTCCCTTAAAATTATAGATCTCTGAATAGCCAAAAAGTGAACATCCAAAATACATACTGAATATAATTTATTATTTTTCAAGACATAAAACATGCCATATTATGTCTTATACCAAAGTTTTATGTTAAGGGGAGAGGGTCCTGCTTTTTCTATCATTCTTCTACCCTGACCTGTTCTTTGATTCTCAAAGCATTGAAAATCTGTGAATTTGTGGTGTTCACGATATTCTCCAAGATTCTCAATATAGTCTGGAAAATGCCACTCCTGTTATTCTTCTTATTATCTTTGCAGATATTTGATAATTTCAAATGCTGATTCTAATATTTTCCTTTTTTTTTTTTTTTTTTTTTTTTTTTCATGTTAGAATGTTCTTTCATCTACTGTGGTCAACAAAGGATATGAGGGTCCTATGGACTTAGGTGCTACTCAAATAAGTGGCATTTCTAGAAATGTTACAGAAGTATCTATAAATGGTGTAAACTGTACACATCAGGTAAGTTTGCTGCATAGTTTTTAAACTATTAATAAAAATTAAATTTTAGCATAAAATTATTTTATTACATATTGTTTTCATCAAAACTGTTTGGTAATAAAACAACTGGAATAAAAAGGAGAATGATGTTGTGGTGAAAAGCTTATAAGCCAGATAACAGTTACAAAACATGGACAATTGCTTTTGTCTTGTGGTCTTGTTACTCGGCTGCGAACCACAAGGTCCCAGATTCTATCCTCGCTCATAACAATCCACTATGTTGGTGACCTTGGACAATGAACCTTCAACCTTTGTACAGTTGTTGTGTCGCCATCTACCCACAGCAACCCAAAGTCATCAGACTCACTTGACAAAGCAACACAAAGTCATTAGACTCGCTTGACGCAGCAACACAAAGTCGTCAGACTCACTTGAAGCAACAGTAACTACTCACCCACACATGCTCGCCATAATGCTGCTCAAATGAGTACAGGCGCATTAGACTCAACATCACCACTCAACATCCATATTGTTTGTCTCACCTCCGACTTACTGGAGGGAGAGTATTGTGGTGAAAAGCTTATAAGCCAGATAACAGCTACGAAACAAGGGCAGTTGCTTTTGTCTCGTGGTCTTGTTACTTGGCTGTGAACCACAAGGGCCCAGGTTCTATCCTCGCTCATAACAATCCGCTACAATGTCATGAATGTGATATTTAAGGATTCAGATTGTCATCAAACAGTTTTATTGTTATTAAATACTAAGCGACTTTGCGACCAACTTGTACACAAAACATATTAGTGTGTTTAATTTGAATTCAAACTTATGCATGACTTTTATGTACATGATTCTCTAAAAAAAAAAGGAAAAAAAAGAAAGAAAGAAAAAAACATTTGTGATAGATGTTAGACCCATCTTGTCTTAATAGTCTTACACTTGTTCTATTTATTATGTAAATGAGTTTTCATAATAGAATCAAGTCCAATTTATTTTATTACATTCCACAAATGAAATATATAAGCGAAAATTATGCAAAAAGAAGTTTTTTAAAAAATTGTAAAATATAAAAAAAGAGTACATGACAAATAATTTGATATTTAAGTGGTAAATTTTTAATTTTAAAGCAGTTTAAAATTTATTTTTACGCAATAATATTTATGAAAGTTTTTATAGAAAAATGCCAAAAATTCTGTTTAATTAATTAAAATACTAATTAATTTTTAAAATTACTCTGAGGTGCACATTCCTGCCTTCTTAAAATATACTTGTTCAAAATTTGAAAGTTCTAAGTCAATCTAGTCTGTAGAGTACCAGCACATACATATTCTTTATTATTTGTTGAGATAGCATGAAATAGGTGTAATTCCTGCATGCAGTATATAATCCAAATCAAAATATAAAAGCTGTATTTATTTTTAATTATAGTATTTTAAAATGACATTAATAATGTTTTCTTTATATTCTTGATGATTTTGAAGTAGGCAGTTTTTTAGATAAGCAATCACAAAACTGTGGAAGATAAATTCTTTTTTTCTTTTCACTCTCTCACTCTCTTTTTTAAAAATTAATTATTTTTTTTTGTCAGAAAAGCGGTGGTTTTTTTTAAAATTTGTTAATAATTGTTGACACATGTTGAAAATTATTTAATGTGACATAGACTGAAGAAATGAATGAAAATGAATAAAGAGAAAAAAGATATTATATTATTATATATTCTATATATTATATTACATATTATAATAATTATTATTCAAATCTGTTGAATGTCATGCAAATTTTGAGTCATCAGATAATTATGTTTAGAAAAATTAAAACTGTTGTCAAAAATTATCCAAAAAAGTTAAAACACATTAATAAAATGACATTAGGGTTTCATTGCGTATGTATTAGGATTTATTTTTAGATTTTTATTGCTTGAATTAGTAACCTTTTTAATGCCCTTTTTTTTATAAATGTGTAATTATTATTATCAAGCGTTTTTTACGCGTGTTTATATATTGCAATGGCAGAAACAATTTTTCAAACCTGTTATATAAGTGTGGTATTTAATGTTGTAAACGAACTAAGATGTCTGATAACTATAATTTTCAGTTCAATTTTTTAACTTACTTATATACAAAATAAAAGGTGCAGAAAGAAAGTATTGTCATTGCCAAAAGAATCCCAATTGAGGATTTTGACGAATTTACTCATCTCTGACCTTCCTGCATCCGAAAAACACATTTTTAGAATAATGTCTGTAAACATGATGGTTCAATCATAATTGACAGATCAATTTCAGTGTACGAATTTAAGGCTAAATTTGTAGATTTCTATTAAATTTTGAATCAAATCCAATCAAAGGAAATCTGTCTGTCCGGTTGTCTAAATTTAAGTTCCATGAGAACTAATTAGATAAAATTTGGTACATAACTTTAATATCCAAAGTGAAGATACCCATCAAATTTGGAACCAAATCCATCCCTCAGTCTGTATCTTAACAAGGGTGTAAACGCGATAGCTCAATATGAAATTTGCTATGTGGGTTTTTTTACTGCATTTGTGAAACAGTATCAAATTTTAGTTTCAAAGGTCATGAAAAAACATTCATAATACATATTTAACTTTCTGGCACTTGTGTATTAACCACATCTCAGCAATCAATCACCTGAACTAATCGCCAAAGATCACACACTATTGGGGTTTTTTTCGCAACTGTTGTTCACTAGTGGCATGCTATTAATAATACATATATGCATTTATTAGAGAATATACAAAAAGATTTGGACAGACCACTCCTATTGTTTCTTATAAAAGAGTATGTTTATTCTTCACTTAGATTTTTAAAAATTAATGCACAATATGATCAGTTACTCAACTTAATTGATTTATTTATAATTGGTAATTTTCTAGTTTTAAAATATTAATGGCAAAACATTTTTTTTTTTTTTTTTTTTTGCATATACTTTTTCCATAAGTTATATAGAAATGATCCTCAGGTTTATTATTTCTACTTTAAAATGTTATAGATATTCATCATTAAAGATGTAAAGATAAATGAATTAATTATTATATTTATAACTATGGATTTGTTATTGTTTTTATTGTATTTTAAATTAATGTGGAATTTTAAAAAGCAAAATCCATAAAAAGATACGTATAACTTCTTACCTATCAAGTTTTAACTTTGATATGCATCATATCTTTTTTAATTTGCTGATGATTTACACATTAAGAAAAATGTGAACTTATTCATTTAATTTTATATTTTTGTTCTTAGTATTGGAATATTTAAATGTCAATAAAAGTATCTAAAGATGTTTTTCTGCTTTAAAAAATAAAATGTAATTTTTTTTTCCTAATTTACTGTTTGTTTTTAAAGTTTCTAATTATATTTTGTGTGTGTGTTTTCAGAATTCTGATGATAAGAACTTCGGAATGGATTTGTTGGCACGCCCCAAAATAATTGACATCATTACAGAAATCCAATCAGATACCAATTCTTTTTGTGTTTATGCTATTGCTCCTGTAAGTGGTTTAAAATTTTTTTACAAACTTTTTGTGAATTAAATTAAATACATTTTGATAATAACTTCTTTTTATTCTTTAAAGGCACTTGAATGACTTTGAAGTATTCTTTTTCTTTTTTTTTTGCAAGTTTATTTGCTTTCTTACTTCTGATAACAATTCTTCAATGAATTATATTTGTATTGGAATATTGTATTCTCAATTATTTGAATTTAATGAGAATAGCACTGTTTTGTGTTGAATATTGTACAATATAGCTCGAGATTCAAAATGCTGTACAATATTGGTAAACATATCTATATTGTTGGACACTTTATGCTAATAATGAAATAAGCAAAAATAGTGCAGAAATAAATTTTTATGAAAAATGCACTATATTGAAACAAAAATCATTGATAATATATTGTATTTCAAATCAAAATTTTTTAAAAAATAAGTATACATATTCAACAAACTAATATTATAAGCCTGAAATAAGAAAGAAAAAAATAGCATGAAAATATTTTTTTAAAGACAAAATAGTTAATTTTTCAAAAACTGTTCTTGATAGCAAGTTTCTTCTTTATGAATTAATGTTTTCTAATTCTGTATCATGCCAAAAGTTTCATGTTCTGCGCATGTTCAATATAAGATTACTTCAATAACACTTAGTAATCGTTGTAAATTAATAAAAATTGTAAACTGTTTCTACATTAAAATTAAAATATTATTGTAAATTATTTCTACATTATATTCCTTGCAAATTGTTTTTACATCACTACTCTCTCTAAACTATTCATCTCATAAATAAAACTCAATACAAAGAATAACAATATATATTTTTTTATTACAGTGGTTTAATCATCTAGAAGTCATTCTTGATGTTCTATTTTTTAAAAAAAAATGTTTCATCTTTTAAAATTAATCAATAAATCAGAATAGATTTTACCTTTAGGTGACAATTAGAAACATCACAACCACAAGCACTTATCCATCATACATTAATTCATTATTTCAAACTTTTCCAATTATAAGATAACAAAAAAAATGAAATGAAAAAAAGTAATAAAAAATGAACTTATCAAATTAAATATTAAATTATGCATTTAACTATAAATGTATTAATAAGTATATTAATAAATTTTGGGTGTTTTAAATAGCTCTTAGTGGAAATTATTGATAAGCATTTTTATATGCAACTTAATGAATGCTTTGCTAATCTTGTGAAATATAACAACTTTTTAAATATTAAACTTTTTTGAAATTTGGCTAAAATAACCATTGATACAGGAAAACATTTTTTTTTTTTTTTTTTTTTTTTTTACATTAGTCATGAGCTTTATTATTGCAAATTAAAAACTTTAAAACTTTCTCTTCATTAGAACCCATGGTAAAATTTTTGTGCAGTATAGTGATGTCAATATATGTTCTTTTATTTTTCTTAATGGTATGTTTTAAACAAAAATTTAATTTATTTCATTTCATATAATACAGCAAAAAAATATCCATACTTATTTAATTATAATGTTAATTGTTATTTAATTATTCAATATTCAGACTAAGCTTGATTAATAAAAGTTCAGAAATAAAGTAAATTTTGGAAAAAATTCGAAATCTATCATTTTATTAAGCTTTCTTGTTAGAATATATAAATTTCATTGCCAAATTAAGACATTTGTGACTCATATATTATTTTCAAAAATGAATGTTGTTTGAAGGTTCAAGAATATAATTTTCTCCATATTTGTTTGTATTTCTGCCAATTTTTCCATATTTGTTTGTACTGTCAATTTTTCTGACAATTTTATGTATTATTGCAGTATGGTGTAAGTATTGGATCTAAAGGTTTTACTTTGCTTTCTCCTCTGACGATAACATGGAAATAAGATGTTTTATGCAGAATACTTCAGAAAGAAGAAAACAAGATTGTATAAGAAGTTGATATTGTACAGCACTTGTTTTTAATGTTGACATATAATTGCGCATGTTTTTAATATTGTTATTAATCAAGGAAAATTATTTTTTTAACAAAAATTTACTACTAAACTGCCATATAAATACCAATATTCTGCCTTGCTAGAATTATTAATAACATAATATTCTAGTATGTTTCGTAGTTATTTAAATAGGAAATAATTCTAATTATATTGTTGCTTGTCATATATATTTATTAAATATGTTTAATGTTTTGAAATTTATTAATATTTATTGATTTTTTATTAAATTTTTATCTTTGGTATTCTTATATTTTTATGAATCAAAAACAAATAAATATAAAATTTAATTATTGTAATAATTATTGCAATCAAATTTTTACAGAAGTGGTATATTTTTATCCCTTTATATATGAACTTTCTTGACTGTGATCTAAATACTATCTGACTATTTTAACTATTTTTGATTATTTATTTTAGTGTTTCAAACTTTTAGGAATCATTGCTTTCAGTATTATTATAGTCTTTCTTCCAGTGAGTAAAATATGATTTTTTTCTTGTATGGAAATTTTGTAATTGATGAGCGTTTTTAAAAAAAAATTCTTGTATTTTTGGAGTGATAATAAAAATACTTAATGAATGAAATTTATTTCATTTTTTCTGTTTTCATTATAATTTAGAAATAATTACTTTTGCTGAACAAGTTTCAAAACATAATATTTAAGCTTATTGGATTATCATACAGTTTATTTTTCAATAGCAATTCCTAGAAATTTAGTTATTCATAAAAAAAAATAAAATGAAAGTATAAAAGAAACAAGTTGAAAGAAAGCATGAAAATTATAACTTAATAAAAGACTGCTTCTTTACTTTCACATATACATAGTATAGAGAAAGTATAGAAATCGTCGAAAAATTCGAACTAGAGATTTTGACAAATCTCCACGCTTTAGACTTCCCTTTGTTTGAAAAACACATTTCTGAAAAATGTCTGTTGTCTATATGTCATAAAGGTAACAATTCAAAACCGCTTTGAGCTAGACTGTTGAAATTTGGGATACAGTTTTTACACTAAATTTATAAATTTTTTCTGTCAAATTTTGCATAAAATTTGTTCTATTCTGAGGAAGTCCTTCTGTCCAGCTGTTCGAATATAATTTAACACGATAACTACATAATGAAGAGAGTTAGATAAATAAGATTGGGTGCATCATTTAACATTCTTAGAGCATCCGCCTGTCAAAGTTTGAGACAAAACCAATAGCGAGTTAACTGTATGTCTGTACTTTCAGAAACATGTTAACACAATAATTAAAAAATGCAATAACTTGAATCTGTCAAATTCGGTATGGAATTTTGTGACTAAAAGTGCAGTTTTGTGTCCAATCTTTGTTTCAACTGATTCAAGAAAAATGTGTCTAAAACGCAAATTCTATTTTTGGATACTATTAGCGCATGCCAGGGATTGATCTATCTGCTTAGATTATGTAAAAATACTAAATTTGTACTATTGTACGGCACGCTGTTCTTTGGTATGAAAGTTTATAAGAGATTATGCAAAAAAGTTTTAGGAAGACCACTTCCATTGGTCAAACAGTTGATCCATATTAGTTGTATCCTTCTCATGCATCATACAAGCAAAATATTATGTAGCTAAATTAGACTATACTAAGTAAAATATATTTATTTCATTAAATTTATAAAATTGTGTGTACTTTAAAGTAATTGCCTTACAATATTGTATTATAAAGAATTATTTATTCATGATATTGTTACGAAATTTCCCGGGGTTCGTTTGGATAGTAGAAGTTATATGGTGTGAAGAATGCTCAATCAGCAGGCGGCAGTAGAAAAAACAAAACAACGACTTTTTTTTACACGAAGACACACAGGACAGCACAAAGACGACAACTATATACAGCACAAAAGACGATTATCTTCAGCCGAGACGTGCAGCATACAACAGCAGCATATAACCAGACTCTACTGCAGACAGTAGCGCACAGCTTAATTCAGCACTAGCTTCATTCCGTCGCTGCTCCGCTTATTTCTGGAAGGCCAGTTCTTTACCGTCTATTCCGACTACTCTTCTCTGTCGCTTCCGACTACTCTCCGATCTGGTTCACGACTACGACTCTTCAATTCACGACTCTCCGATCTGGTTCACGACGATTCTTCTCTGTCGCGTCCGACTACTCAATTCATCACTACTCCCCGGCAGCTGCAGCTCTTTTTATGGGTCTTAGGAGGCGGGGCTAGAAGCCTCTCAACCAATCAGGGACGTTCGAGGCGTATCTCCGTTCCTACTGGACGGATCGGGAAAATTCTCGATGTTTCGGGTATAATCTATTTTGGCGCCAAATGGTCGCCAAGCTCTGGGACCTCCTATGGAACCAACTATGCTGGGAAGCCGCATCACAGATTCGTAACAATACAAATGAAATTTGAGTTGACTTTGGCTTTTATGAAGCAAGAGTTACCCCTTCCTTTTATTTTATTTACAATGTTTTAATTTTTATATACTTTTAATTTATTTACTCAAAGTTACAAAACTATATCTCTCAGATTTTTTTTTTTTTTACAAATATTTTTCATTACAAAGATTACACATCTTAGTAATTTTTTCCTACTATTAATATGATTTCTAACATATTAATTGTGAAGATTTTATATAATTGATTTCAATTTTTAAATGAAATTAGCTCTCCATAGAAAATTAGTCTCTTATAAATAATTACAAAAGTAAGCAACTAAAAATATATAAATAAAATATAGAACCTCTTTCATTCTAAGAGATTGGAATGGAGGTTTCTGGCCAATTAGTGAATCAAGTACTAATACAATGAATTCTTACATGTACGTTATTCTTAGTACAATGAAGTAGTAATACATTACATTTTATATTATTCTTAGTACAATGAGTTCTCCATCTGATGTGGCCACTTTTTGAAAACTTATGGTGATAATTAAAACGGCCGAAACCGTTACCAAATGATATTCAAGAAAAATTCAAAATAAGCTAAAATTATTTCAGAGATCAGCTATATCAGATGGATTAAACTGAATAAACTGCACTATTTTAATTTTGAAAAATTCTATATTAACTTAATAATATCCTTTTATTAAGAAGATATATTAGAAGACATTTCTAGTCACATGAAATTTTTTTATGCTTTAAGAAACATTCTATTTTGCTTTTAACTGAAACAGAATTACTTTTTTTGTTGCCAAATGAAGACAGAAACGTTGTTTGGTGTAGATTTAAAAATTCAAATAGAAAAGCAGTTTCCACTGTTTCGTGCTCTTAAAGAAATTATATTTTAATAGTGTATGGGGAATGAGAGGGTGAGAAAGTGTATGTACTTCTAAAGAAGCAAAAGTTGAAATGTTAAAAATGCACAAAAAGTTTTAGCGAATAATTTGTATTTATAGATATGATAACAGAATTTTACTAAATTTGTTTCTGATTTTCATATAAATATTTGAGGCATCGGAAATAAGAAAATATCAACTTATATTCTTTGCTAAACTAAGCTTAGACATCATATTTTATAAAATGTTGAAAATGGATCATTTGACAATCTAACAATAACCTGCTCCTCTGACTTAACTCTTTTGTACCGAATGAAAACGTCTTTTCCATTATGTAGTTTAGTTCAACAAAATTTAGGAATTAATCCACTTTGTTTCTCAAAATGCATCGATATTTAGTACAGTTAATTCTACTGTTGTTAAAAACAAAAAATTCAAAATACTCTTTAATACAATCGTCGCCGGAGGAAACTTGTGGGGTTTATTTTATTTCTTTATGTTTTATACTTCTATTAAAACATTTTGTTTTGGAATTTACAAAAATGCCTGGTATAATAATTAAATAGTATGTAGATTGCATTAAAAAATTTATTTTTATACTATTTTTTAAAAATTTATTTTAAATTTGAATTATTTTATTTTTGAGTTTTTAAAATTTGAATACTAAATGTTTTGCTATTTCATATTATTTGTTATATTACTCAATATTAAACACTTTGTTATTTCAATACTTAAAATTAATTAAATTGTGACTAAAATTAAAACCAATATGTATATGGTATTGGAAATGATTAATGTTTATTGATGTGTTAGCATTATCCATTTTTATACAGATTTTTTTTATCGGAATACTACCCATTACCTTTATTATTAATTATCATCTTAACTAATGACCTGGTCTGTGAAAATTAAATAGATGGATTTAATAGAAAAGGGCGATCTTGTATTTTGAGACTTTGGTATTTTAAATGTCTACCATTAATTTTCCAGATATCTATATAAGAATACATTTTTTCCACTTTTGAATGAGGAGACGAACTATTATTCTGTATGCAATATCTAAAAAATCACAAGTACCAGCAATGATTATTATTTTGAAAAATATGTGATTCAATCATCGATATGAGCCTAACATCATCTTTTTCAATGGCAACACTTAAACCAAGAATTCGATCGATGAAAGGTTTGAATTCAGTCTACAAGCTCTAATTAACCTCAAAACTCCCAATATATTGATGATTAAGTGGAATATCTCTTTCAATAAAAAATCTCTTCAAATTAATTTTCCAGCTGGGGAAAAAAATTCCCAACATAACCCAATGACCAACATATAGCAAAGACATCTCCTGAAGCAATAAAGAGGTAATTTGAGTTTTTCTAAACATTGAGTTTCTCTAATTCCAGAACTTACTCACGTCTTTCTCATATATAATGTCTTCTTTTTATTCTCAGGGAGAATGAAAAAGTAAAGAGTGAATTCTATGTTCATTCGAATGTCGGCGGCAGAGGTTTATTGCCGGATTGTCAAGACAAATCCGATAGGGAGCAAGCACAATTTTTCTAATTTGGCTTCAAAATAACTAATTATAATTAATTTTTACAATTAATTAAGGGAAATTGAGTATTATTTAGCTTTTTCCTATTCAGATACTGGCCTTTTATTTCATTGTTAAAAATTTACAAAGATACTTGGAAAATTTTTTTTTCCCAAATTCTGTTATTGACCATCAAAAGATTGTCAATATTTCAGTCTATTTTTTTTAAATTAGAGAGTTAAGTAAATTCATATGTGAAAGGGTTAATGTGTAATATATGAATAACTATTTTAATCATCTTTTTAACAAGATATCCTTATCCAAAGTCTATTAAAAATTTAGAAGCCCCTGATATTATATAGATTTTGCCACGAAGAGTAGCTGAAAGAAAAAAGAAAAATTTTAAAAATGCCTCTTTCGATAACATAGTTAGAATACGGAATACAAAATCCGAAGAACTTAAGTAGTAATTTATTTAATAAATTTAGTCCATGCTTGGATAAGCTCTTTTAGTGTAGCTGAAAAGCTACAATACCATATATATTTATTTTTTGTCATCAATTTAAGTCGGTAATACTTGCATAGTATAATAATTCCAACCTGTAAATTAGATTGCAAAAAATAGATATTTTAATGTTAAATAAATTTAATTCATAATTCACAATTTACTAATTCCAGAGACTTATAATGAATACACATAATTTAGCTATAGCAAATTAACTCTCCTTAGCTTGCCTATTACAGAAGAATGTCAAGAAAAAAGAGCGTTTTATTAAATTTAGTTTAACCATTAACTAGATTTTAGTCAGAGAATTCTCAGTGAAATAAATAAAATATATTTACCAATCGTTACCAAGGATGAAACAATTAGATGAAAAAATTTAATTTTAGAATTAATAAATTCTAAAATTAAAATTAAATTAATTAGAATTATTAATATATTCTAAAATTAAATTAATTTTAGAATTATTATACATTGAATTCTGAAATAAGGAAAAGAATTCTATCGCCCTATCCATGTATAATATAAAAGTATATTTCTCTAATAACTCTACTTGGAGAAAATTGAAATACTCCATGAGAATAATTTTTTTCTCGTAAACTATGATAACACCTTAGCCGAAAGACAGTCGGCAGAAATGTGACGTCTTAGTCACTTCTCAGCTTATTGATTATTCTGTTAAATACGGTACAAATTATAAACAGAATGAACGGCATTTAAATCAGATATCTGGAAATCTGCGGACTTAACACCTTCGACATTCATAGAGTTGAGTTCTTAGTCGACCGATCAAAATGCGATATCTTATTCCCCTGTCACTTTATCGGTTACATTGCAAAACATAGTACAAATTATAAATTGAATTAGCGATATTTGAATCAGATGTATGAAAATCTGCGGACTTCCGTCGCATTTAGTTCACTGACGGCCTTCCAGAAATTGGCGGTAGAAATGCGATATCTTATTCACCTTGTCGAATATACTGCCAAATTAACGCAAATTACAAGCTTAATAAAATATATTTCAATAAAAAGTTTAAAAATCTGCCGATATAACTACTTAGACATATATCACATTGCGTTCATAGTCGTCCGATCAAAAATTGACAACAAAATGCGGCATTTTTTTGCCTGCCATCCTATTGTTTATTTCCCCAAATATAGTCAAAACGCTTTAACCGTTACTTGAATAATTTGAATGTTCGCAACATATTAACTTTAAGATAGTTTTTAAATTATATTCGAGAATGTGCTGCTCTCTACAACCATCCTCAAGTGGTGAAGATTTTTGCCGACGAAATTCTCAATCCCTCACCGACGGAGGAGCAAGAGGTTGCCGATAGGGGGGCAATTGCTCCCCTTGACCCCCCTGCTAATGCCGCCTTTAGTTTATTCTGAATATAAAGCAGCTGTTGGGAAATTTAAAAGAAGGCAGACCCTCGAATATCCTAATAAACAACAAACGTGATGCTTCCCCGAACTTCTACATCTGGTGACGCTGTATAACATTTTATTATTATTATGAAAAAATTAATATGGATTTTGGATGCCTTCTTCTCGATTAATTGTATCTAAAATTTAAAACAGATCTACAATTTTGGTCGCATATGAAATTTTATATATATTAGTTGTTACGGTTATAAGTTAGTGCATTCACTTATGCATGAATATGCAGACCAATAAACAGTTCATATTTAATCTGGTCTAAAATTTAAAGTACATCTGCAGTTTTGATGCTAAACCTGTGTAGAAAATTTCATCCATATAATTCTTTATGGTCTTGAGTTATAAATAGACAGAACCTTCCACAGAACTTTTGGGAATTTTGTTAAGAATCTGTAAATTGGTATTAGGATGCGCACCAAACGATCATTGCTCTAATTTCATTTCGTTTTTGAATTAAATTCATCGAAACTTCAAATATTTTTCGTGATTAAGATACTTTCTTTTTGTGTACTTCGTATAAGAGAAAATCCAAAGGAGTATCCCTATTCCAAGGAAGCTGCTTTTGATTACAAGAAGAAAATAATTGTTCCGAAAAGATGAATTTTTACAAAACGGAACAATGAATTTCTCAAATGATGTGGAAAGTGAAAAGGTTGTACGCATATTTCTTTTTGAATTACAGAATCCAAATCATAGTAATCAATTGATGTAAATCACTGAAAAAAGTGTTTCAAAATTAAAATTGGGAAAATCGCAATTTTCGCGTATCGGTAAAAAGATTTCTTGGTCTTTAATTCTGTTACCTTAGTAAATTTTACTACAGGTGCTATCTGTTGATAATATTTTTGCGCCATTAAAATCCAAAACCAATCCACTCCAATCTGTTGATAATATATAAGCTTAAAAATGCAAACTCTGACGAAAGAATAATAAAAAGAAATAGCATTTAAAAAATTGTATTTAACTTTCAAAGCTCTTTACCCGCAAGGTTTTTTATAATTAACAATTGATTAAAATAACAATTTTTAGAGCATAGATTTAAAAATAATAAAATCAGTAATATATATTAGTAAAAAACCATGTATTATGCCTTTTTATTTCTAAAGAAAGATAATTTGAATAACCCAATGCAAATCTGAAATTTTTTCCTTTTAACTCTATTACGAAATTATTTCAACTATCAAAGAGAAAAAAAAAAGTCTTGCATATTCAGAACCCACGTAAGAATAAATTTTTAAACATATTACTAATGCGTAAGGATCATTTTCTATAGATATTTAGTTGCAAACAAAATTTGAACATATATATATTTCACATACAAAAAAAAGACTTCAATTTTGACTTCACCATCCGTTGTCAAGGCCTGTTGCTATGGTAAATATCACATGTGACCTTGTGTGATAACTCTTTCTCTGCCGGTAAATTGGCAACAATATCCAGAACTTCCCTTAAAAGAAAACAAAAATAGAAATTGATGATAACAACTGACAACTATCTGCAACTCACATTATTTTCTCCCTCTCTATGCACATATAAAAAGTGGCGCTTATTTACTGTCACATATTTCTGAGTCACAAGATACGAAAGTGAAACTGGACTTATAGGTTTACTCCTAAAAGCAATTTCATTTTTAAAATTTTTAATGTGAGAGTTGCGTTAGGAAATGAAGATGAAAAGTGAAGTAGACGATGATTTAATTTTATTAATTCCCGAGAGGAATCAAAGAAGATATGTTCCTATATTATGGATTCTTGTGGTCATTGGATTTGGACTATGTTTTCTTAGTCTAGCTTTTTGGCATCATGGATGTATCGAAATTCAATTTAATGAAATATTTGTGGGAAAATCACATTTCTCACCTGTTTGTGCAGGAATTTCTGATTTAGATAAATTTGATTGTCATCCAGATGATTATGCTTCGGAATTAAATTGTCTACAGCGAGGCTGTTGTTACCAAGCTAAGAATAATAATACAAAATTTCCTCCCTTGAATGTACCTTATTGTTTTTACCCACCTAATTATGACGGTTACAAGTTACAAAATATCAAAAAAGATTCTCGACACATCACGGCTGAGTTGAAAAGATCTTCATCATCTGGTTTTCCAAATGATATTCTCAGTCTATATCTTGTGATAACTTTTATTGATGATAATGTTCTTCGAATTAAGGTAAGAATATTTGAAAGATTTGTCTGTATATTGATTTTATCCTTTTGATTATGAAAATATTTATTTAAAAATATAACTAATAACCCTTAAAACATTAAAGGATTCTAAACTCGGGTACTCTGATTACTAAGTTTATATTTTATGAAAACTGCCATTGATGATAGTGTATTTTAAATTAAGATCTGTATATATATATATATATATATTTGCTTCCATATTGTAACAGCCACTAGAATCAACCAACAAGCAGCCAAATTATATTGCTAAGATAGTTACATTATATATAATAGAATTTTGAGATTTTGGTGTAATCCTGAGTTTACCAAATAACACCAGAAAGGGAGAGCTATAATATATTACTTTT
Organism: Argiope bruennichi; assembly: GCF_947563725.1. Lineage (NCBI taxonomy): Eukaryota > Metazoa > Arthropoda > Arachnida > Araneae > Araneidae > Argiope > Argiope bruennichi. The sequence continues at coordinate 77,581,197 of NC_079159.1, read as the reverse complement.
CTTTTCAACTGAAATTTTGCAGTTTCTTTATTTTATTTTTCTAAAGATTTAGAATATTTTGCTGTAAAACATCAGAAAGAAAAAACATATTTCTTTATCAATATGCTGGATGTTGATTAAGGTATATAATTTCTTAAAACCTGACTATGTTGAATTGTTACCCATATTGGGTGTTTTAGTGTGTAATTCAGTAGTGTTAAAATTATATGAGATGTAACAAGATATTTTGACTTATTTCTCTCTACTTAATATATTTAAATCAAGAAATGTTTTTTTTTTTATCTTAGTATTCTGAGTGCTGTTTAAGCATTTAAAATGTATCACAATGCATTTAATTACTGAGCAATTAAGAAAGATATCTTATCTGCCAAATTGTATTTCATGCATGAATTTAAACTTTTTATGCTAGATAAAAGAGTCTTATTTATTTATTTTTGAAATGAATTTCAAGTATTAGTATAAAAATAAATAAATAATAGTTTTTAAATAGTGTTTATAATTTTTATTGTATAATAAAATCTGATACAAGGGACAGTTAATAAATTATTTTAAAAATGTTAATTGTCAGATTGTTATTTCTGATTCATTTATATTTAACATCTTTATTTTCTCCACTGAAAAAATATAATCTTGTATAAAGTATTAAAGTTTAAAGAATCAATAAGAATTTTTCCTATAAGCTGTGTTGTAAATAATTTAAAAGAATTTGAATATAGAAATTAATTTGTATTATAAAAACTCCTCTTTTTTTTTTTTTTTTTGCAATTCAGTCACAAGTTTTTTTTATTATTTTTTTATAATTTTTAATTTTTAAAATATTTTCTTTATTATTTTTCAATTTTTTTAGAAAGTTGATGACAGTGTATTTATTACAGTGGAAAAATTCTGTATCAATAACAAAATTAATATTTGTCCCATTTCATGTAAAATTAATCTGTATATTTTATGTAATATTTGAAATTTAAAAGATGCACATTATGACCTGATATTCAAAAATCTGATAATGCTGTCACTTTTTATTTTATAGATTACTGATCCTAATGCTGCTCGCTTTGAAGTCCCTATTCCTATTAATGATGGGCTGAAACAGTTTACTGCACCTAATTATGATGTAGCAATTGATTCTCAAACAGGGCAACTTACAATTACCAGAAATTCCTCTCAAGTTGTTATGTAAGATATTCTTCCTAATACATTCTCTATAAAAACTGCAAACCTGCTTTTTAGTATGATCACATTGTCGATGGAGAGAAAAATGTTGAATGTATCGTTAATGTGGGAACCTAAATAATAAAGCTGATTGTTTTATTTATATTAGCAAGTCTCTCACTTGTCAATGTTGACATCTTTGTTTCATGTAAGCCTGAATAAAGTATATCTCTAGTAAATTTAAATTTAATAATCTATAAAGATTTTTTTTTTTTTTTTTTACAATTTTTAGGCTATTTGGTTATAACAGTCAAAGATATAACTTTGACCTTTTATAACTTTCTGCAAAAATAAAAAGTCAATGAATAAAAATTTATATATATTTTTTTCAGTACAAAATAATAGTAAAAAAAATAATAAATTTTATATTTATTTTATTAAGAATTATAGGTAAAAAAAATAACCTATTCTGGCTTAATACAGAATTAGTTTCAATTGTAATCTTTAATATTCATATCACTTAAAAAAATATTTTTGCAACTCAGAAACATTTTTAAAAAGTCTGAAACCCATTGTGGTTAAACTAATACTTGTTTGTAATATTTGTTGCTATAGGGGTACAAAGTTTGTTCTTTTGAGTTATTTTTATTTATTTTGTGTTTAACTTTTTAGGGGACACATCCAATTTTTTACTTTGTTCTAAGAATTAATTTATTGATAAATTCATATAGAAAAAATTGTAACTCATCCTGTAATATCTTTGTTATATTTGTGAAAATGTATTTATATTAACAGTCTTGCCTCCTATTACCACCAGATATTGTACAATATTTATCTGTATGGCCTGTTCAATATTCTGAAATCTGTATTCCGCAAAGAAATCATAATAATGTTGTTTGGCAATTTTTGCTAATAAAGAAGCCAATATCTACTTAAAAAAAGTTTTGGAAAAGGTGATTTTGAAAGGAAAACATAGTTCTGAAATAGTTAACTTTCTCTTTTCTTTTAAATATGTCAATACTTTAGGGATGTATTATATTCAGAAATTTCAAATTAAAACCTTTTCTCATTTCAGTTATTAAATATACTTGTATGAATGCTGACTTTATAATTAATTATTTTTTCTTTTTATCAAAGCTAGTTTGACATAAGTTATGTTAGCAGTATTAAATAATTTATTTTAAAATATTAAATACATTTTGTTATTATAGTTTTTTTTTTTACTAATAACATTTTATGTAGCCATTAGAAGGATCCCAATACCATCAGAAGGATAATAAAGTAAAAAAAATATATATGTGTTGTTCATTTTAATATGTTTATTTCTAGTTATTGTCATTTCTGATTTTTTTTCTAGTATATAGTAAATATCTCATCTGATAAAATTATATTATTATAGTTCTTTTATTCCATAAAAGATGATATTTGAAATACAAACAACAGCCATTTATACATTGATATGCAATTTTTAAAACTGAATTTTAATACATAATTTTTATTTTCTTCTGAACTTTTTGAAAGATATTTTTATATTTTAGTAATCTGCACTGTTTGATTATTATTTCAATGATAATAATGCAATGATACTGTTTATTATTCTACTTTAATAGAATTAATTGACTTGATAACATAAAAGAAATCCTCTATGCAACCTTTTTAAAATTTCATTCCACTCAATTTTTTTTCTTTATAATGTTAATTTTTTGTGATGTTCTATTTGAATATTATCTGTAATGCATTTGTATTAATAATAAATTTTATTAATGATAAATTATTTTATGAAAAATAGCAGACTATATTCTGATGTTAGACATACATGACTAAGAATAAACTATGAATATTCAACTGTAAATATAAGAAATATATTTTATTAGAATAACAAAGTACAATTCTCATGCAGAAAATGCTGCAACAATGATTTTTAATTTATGAAAATCAAAAATAACATATCCTGATGGAACTGTCCAATTTAAACAATCACTTGTAGTTAAAAAGTCATCTTAATATTTTAGAATTTACTTTGAGTAAATTAAAAATAATTTTTTAGTTTTGGGATACATAATTTTCAATTTGTATCTTAATGTTATTTAATATATTAGCTATATATTTTATGTTTTTAGCTATATATCTTAAAGGTGTTTTTGTATTTCTGTAACTGTATGAAGCTGGGGATGGCTATTAAGATAAATAATGTTTCATAGTCAAATTGGTTATATTTTTGTTACACAATTTTTTTTTCTGTTTTTATACTTTTAAATTATTGTTCAATATTATTTTAATTTTTCACAACACTTTAAATGATTCTGTCTCATAAAGAATAATATATATTTTTTAAAAATAGATTCAAAACTAATTTGGCCCAGATGGTTTATTCAGATCAATTTCTTCAGCTGTCTTCATATCTTCCTAGTCCATATATCTATGGCATTGGGGAACATTATGGTAGTTTTCTCAGAAATGTAAATTGGACAAGATTCACATTATTAAATACTGATAAAGAGCCAACAGTAAGTTGTTACTTTTAGGTATATGAATGAATTTATTTTATTATAACTTTAGAATTTGTATTAAATATGTCATCAATCAGCTTTTATCTGAAATATTCTAATATTTAAGTTTATCTTTAATGTGAGAACAATGAAATAATGATGAATTATGCAAAATGCGTAATATATGTTTTTTTATCCACATATTTTGCCTTCTCATCATTAAATAATAATTTTAGAACTTCTGTTTTGTATCAATTAAATGTATCTACAATCAGTGTTTATCCAAAATATTCCAACATTTAAGTTAAATATGAGAACAATGATATAATAAAAATGAATAATGCAAAATACATGATATATGTTTTTTATCCACGTTTTTTGTCTTATCATCTTAAAATATACCCCATTTTTATGTCGCTGTTGAAGACATAAAATTATTATGAAAGAATTATAGAATTGAGAAATATCTAATATTGTAATTTTTCTATATCAAAAAATAGACATTAAGTTTAAAAAAAGTTCAGTATAATGAGGTATGAAATAGTAACTTTCATAGACTCAATTATAATTGTAAAAGTACTCAAACATACTTTACTGAATCAATAAATTGTTTCTTTTTCAAAATAGAACTGTCACTAATATATAGAAAATTTACATTATTTAGAATATTCTGTTTGACTATTCCCTGGAAATGTTTATTAATTTGAGATTAATAATAATTAAGTTTGTAAGGAAATTATTTCTGAAATTTAAGAAGAAAATGAATGCACTTAAAATGCCATATGCATAGTGGCTATACCATGTGGCCTTTTTATGGTTATTTATACTATGTTTTGTTTTTATGGTTATGTGTTTTATGGTATGGTTTTATGTTTTGTTTTTATGGCTATACCATGTGGCTTATTTGTATTGAAAAGTGTTAAATGAAGCAAAAACACCTTGTTTAACACTTTTATATACAAGATTGAAAGTATTGCGAAAAGCATGAGCAATAGGTTAGGTCTGAGTATCATATTAGATAAAGCTATCTGCATGGTCTGCTGATTTTTGCTTAACATTCTGACTATTTCAATTTGACTAATCTGATATCATTATCAATGTGTAAATTATCATTTCTGTTTGCAGCATTGTATTGCTCCTTATCTAAAAATTAAGTAAAACTCATGAGAATATAAACTTTAACTTTTCTGATAATAATTTCCACATTCAACATAATAAAAAAAATTATGAAATATTATTTTAATTACTAATGTTCTTAAAATTTTATTTTAATTCATATTACTTAAACTATTATGTTATGGTGTATTTTTTTTTTGTAAAGCTACAAGATTAAAGAATTTTTTTTAAAATTTAAATCAATTTTTTAAAAATTTTCTATGCTACGTCGTATATGAGAAAGTAAAATGTCACAAGTATAAGCGATCAATATTCGTGATAGAGATGTGATTCTGTCATCGATGTAAATTTAATGTTATCTTTTTCGATTACAACTTTTGGACCAGATAATCATTCGATAAAAAAATGACTAAATGATCATTTGGTAGGAAGAAACGTCCATAGTTTTATATATTCATACAGTTCTTTTCATAATTGCATTTACATCGACATACTTCCAATCAAAAGTGTCATGCCTTTTTAATTTTGCCTGTTTTCCCCTTTGATTTTTCTTGCTGATATTGTATAGATGTTATTATTGTTTCTATCTCTATTAATAATAAAGATGAATGTGTGTGTGTGTGTGTGTTGGCCGTTCTTCAAGTTAGACGACTTTATCTAGAACTGTTAATCTTGGCAAATATTTATTTCGAAGGATGTGAATGTGCATCTAGGAGAGTTTTTTTTTTTTTTTTTTCATTCAAGAAAATTGGGAATAGCAATAATAATTATTTTTTCATGTAAAGTAAAACTTTTTTTTTATCACTTAGACTGAAAAAAAAATTCCGAGAAACCTAATTCTTGAGGATTTTAGCCTGTAATTTTGTTGTATTTTTATTTTCCCCATTGGAACTATAAATATTTTTTAAATAACTTCTCTAATTTCTCACACAGTTTGAGTGCAAATTCTTTAGAGACTCTTCTCCAGTCTTTAATAAATTTGCATGAATCATTCATGTAGAAAACGTGTGAATGGGTTCCTGATGATAAAGGTCAGAATAAAGATAGCAATGAACAATTTTGATCAAATACTGTAAAGAAAGATGGATACTATTAGTGGATTAACTACGATTTTAAATTTTTGTTAATTGTTTGGCCCATGCATAATATTGAAATATGTCGTTTAGGTTATTTGATAATTAATATTCACGAAGTCTAAAATGTCACCTTCAGAAAAGTGGCATTAAATACCGACTATAAAGTTTTTTAGAAGTACCCACAGGTTAAATACTATTTCAGTTAAATTTTATAATCTGTTGTTTTAACTTTCTTTTTACGTGTATTCTCTTAACAAGGTTTTATGATTGATTCACAAAGTGCCATATTTTTTAGTGTCTTTTGTATTTAGTTTTATGATTGATTCACAAAGTGCCATATTTTTGCATTTAATATATAATCACCTAAGATAGTCCTATATGGCCTCAAGCCATCCATTCTTTATCAAATGCTTTTATTCAGTGTCAAAGCTTTTTAATGTACTTTCTCGGTTAATGCTGCTCTAATTACCAAGAAATATTCTAAAAGAAGATATGATCTGTGATTCCATTTGCTTTAAAATTTTTCAACTAATAAACCTTTTAGTAATTACAATGGCTTTTAGAAGTACATAACTATTTATTGCATTAAAACTTTTAAATTCACATATTTAAATATTTTGTAGGCAAATTACCCTCTATATGGAAGCCAACCATTTTATTTGTCTCTTGAAGAAGATGGGAATGCTAATGGTGTCTTCTTGTTCAATAGCAATGCCATGGGTAAACTTATCATATTGAATTTCAGAATTCGACTTATAGTATTACATACACTTGCTATGGTATTTAAACCTTTTAGCCATTTTGCTCTTAGTTTCTGAATAATTATTTTTCTTTCTTGTCTTTCAGATGTTATTCTTCAGCCTACTCCTGCCATAACTTTCAGACCTATTGGAGGAATTTTTGATTTTTTTGTTTTGCTTGGACCGTCCCCAGCTAATGTTATTCAGCAATACACAAACATTGTAGGCAGGCCTTTTATGCCACCTTATTGGAGTTTAGGATTCCATCTGTGTCGCTATGGTTACAGTTCAGTGAATCAAACGAGAGAAACTATGCAACGTAATCTTAAAGCTGGTATTCCATTGGTAAGATCTTTTATGCTCCAACAATATCATCTTCTGTCTTGGTTATTTTATTTTTTATTTATAAACTGAATTAGCTGTTCTATGAAAAATATGACATCCCTAATTCACTGTTTTTGTTTGAGAACCAATAACATTTTTTTAAAATGAAATTAATTCTTGAAGGAATATAATATGAGAATTTATATAAGCCCGCAACATCTCCTATTTTATTTTTGTAGAAAAAAATCATTAATGGGCTGTAGGTTTTTACAAAAGGCAATCCAGAAATAATTTTATCTCATTAATTTCAGTAACTCTAATTCTTTGAATTAAATAGAATATTTATTTTTTATAACTTTTTGTCATAATATCTATTCTAATATTTCAAAATAGATTTTTGAAATTAGTTGTAATGTATGGTATTATCAATATTTGTAATATTCTTCCTCAATTTTTGCATTATATTTAAAGTCAAGTCTTTCTTTAACAAAGTTGGCAAAGCTAACAAAATATCAATGTTCCACTTAAGAATTTCTTAATTAATAAACTTATATTTAAGAAATTTATAAAGTTATCACATAGAAAAAAAAAAGATTGAAACTTAGCTTATATATCTATTTTAGATTATTAAAAAATTCTACAGATCTATTTTGCACATGTTTAATATTAAGAACACACTTTTTTGTAAACATTTTATATAGCGATAGAAATATTTCGTCTATAACATTTTTTTGAAACTCATTCCAATTGCATTGTATCAAATGTTATTCTTTCTTAATAATTTTTTTCTTTATCAATTTCATCACTCTTTAGAATCTCTATTAAACTTCGTAACTCTTTAGAATAAGTCATATTCTGTAGGATTTTCAGCAGATTCAGTAAATAATATATAAAAAAGTAGAAACTTTTGCCATATCGTTAAATAAAAATTCGTTAATTGGAGACTACTGGATTGTTAAAGCAGTGAAATTTTTTTCCCCTTTTACGTCTTGTAATTTTTGCCATTGCTTGGATTGACCATAGGTTTCATTTGTATTTCATTGATCATATGCATTTTTTGCATCTTTTTTTAGGATGTCCAATGGAATGATATCGATTACATGGACAAGTTTAAGGATTTCACCTACGATAAAGATAAATTCGCTAATTTACCTGAATTTGTGGAAGAGTTGCATAGTAAAGGAATGCATTATGTAGTCATAACTGTAAGTTATTTCTCTTTACATTTAGATTTTAAGTGTATTACTTTATGAATATGAAAAAATGGTACTAAACAATAAAAAATGCTGTATTTTACATGAGTGCCTTGTATTTGAAAACTATAATATCATAGTTAGAATCTTCGGTAAATTTCAAATGTTGCTTTAGTTGTTCTGTAATATATTGGAATTATTTTTAAACTACACATGTATGTATAACTTTTGAATATAGGATGAATATTTAATTACAAAATATATAAGGGAAAATATTTAAGTTTTCATTACTTGGTTCAGCCTGTTTAGAGATCGAGTAAAAATAAATTTTTAGATCTGAATAACAGCAGTTTGCCAAATCATGCCCAGTTTGAATATCTCTGCGTATGACTTTTAAGTTCATTTGAATCTGCTTATTTTTTCTCCAATTCTCGATCCGTGGCCAACTTTTTATCAATTCTGGAAATCGAATATATTCTGGAAATCATGTAATTACCAAAACTATTAAAAATATTAATATTAAAAATGCTAAATGTTGTAATATTAAATGCTGGAAAGACATTATAAGAAGAAAAAAAAACCTAAACAATCATTTGATGAGTGCTTATTTCGTTTATGTATTATGGGATGATACTAACGTTAGTAACTGTTAGAATTTAACAAATAAAAAGTAAGAATACAATACGGAATATGTAGAAATTAACTTATGCGTTATATATTTTTTCAATCACAGTTTCAAAGATGTGGAGTCAATGACACTATAAATAGCTTTTGTTTCCCGTTTCCAATTACGGATTAAAACTTTCTTAATTTTTTTAATTTAGAAGTGTATTGCAAAACAGTATATTGTATATTTTTTGTTAGGATCCCGGTATTAGTAGTTCTGAAAAGCCTGGTACTTATCCTCCTTTTGATGATGGTGTGAAAGCTGATATATTCCTGAAAAACCCAAATGGTTCTCTGTTCATTGGAAAGGTATATGATATGAAGATAATATCTTCAACCTATTTTAAAGTAGAAATAAAGTTGTTTTTTTTTTCCAAATATAATGAAATATGTGGATTTTTTGTTCATTCATTTTTCTGTTTAGGTTTGGACAGATGGAGGAACAGTCTTTCCAGATTTTAGTCATCCTAATGCTACTGATTATTGGTCAAAACAGATAACTGACTTTCATTCCCAAGTGCAAGTGGATGGTCTGTGGATTGTGAGTAAAGATTTTTTTTGAGCTTTATGAAACATTTTTTTTTTTTTTAGCTTTATAAAACAAAATTTACAAAAATTATTTGAGTAGCTGCCGGAACAAAGATTCAGACACGGATTTAATTCAGTAGGATGTTGATTCACTTTCAAAACCTCAGAATTACAGAAATCATATGTATGATCAAAATTATAATAAATATAAATTATGCATGGTAACATTTAAAACTAATTTGGCACAAAATGCGAGTCCTAAAGAATATTTGTATACAGGTGCGAACCTATCGCTATTTTATAAATTTTAGATTCATTAATGAAAAATTAATCTAAGTGTTCGTATTTTGCAAGAATCAACATACCAACTCCAGTTCACTTAAGACTGCTTATAATGCAGTAATTATTTTGAGAAAATGTGATGTTATACAAAAACAGCTGCATCTTTGAGTACTGTTTATTTTTTATTTGACTACTTATTACATAATTGTTGCAAATGTTGTATTGCATAATTGCGTGCAACAATTTTAATTACCATATTCTTTAAATTCTTGGCATTTTCAAAAGCACCGAACAATTATATGATTGTTGCTAAGAAAATAAATGATTGATAGTTCTCGAAATTTTGACATTTTGCATTTTTTACTTTATAGTATACGAAATATAGAGAAAGTATTGTAATCGTCAAAAAATTCAAAATCGAGATTTTGACAAATTTCCACGTTTTAGATCTCTCTAGATTCGAAAAACGTATTTTTGGAAAATGCCTGACAGTGAAAAAAGCAACTAAAAATGCTTTGAGTTAGACGAATGAAATTACGTCTGTGCCATTTACACCAAATTTGTTGATTTCATGAAATTTTTAGCAAAATCAGTTCAGAGGAAATCTGTTTATCCGATTGTTCGAGTATAAGTTTGCATAATAACTATAAAACGAGAGAACTAGATAGATAAAATTCGGTACCCAGCCTTTACCATCTTTTGTGTAGATACCTGCTAGAGTTTGAGCCAAATCCAACAAGGAGTGGCCGTCTATTGGTTGGTAATTTCAGAAACTTGTAAACGCAATAACGCAAAATATATGAAATTTGGTATTAAATCACTATCAAATTTGTTATGTAATTATGTGAGTACAAGTGTAGTTTTGTGTCTAATTATTGTGTTAAGCGGTTTTAAAGCAGCACTCTTTTAAACGCATGCCAAGGATTAATCGCCAAATAATTCGCCAAGCATGATACGATAGATTCAATAAAAATATTGAATTCATGCCAAAGATTAATATTTTGTAACTGTTGTGCGCCGAGCCATAAAAGACATTTTCTGGAATAACATCTTTATTAAAGAATATACGAGAAAGTTTTGCGGAGACCATTACCGCTGGTTTACTTGTGAGAAAATTTGAAAATTATAATAGATTCCATTTTCAAGAAACGAATTAGAAAGATAATCCGTTTAAGATTTGGCTTTAAAGAGTATTTCAGTAATAAAGATATCATTTGATACACTTTGCCATTTCGATTAGCAACGTAATTCTATGTTTAAACCTACTATCCTATATATATATATATATATTTTCTCTTATTGTGTAAAAAGAAAATATTGTAGTCATCCAAAATTTCAACATGAAGATTTTGATAAATCACCTCTTTAAATCTCTTCAAAACAGAGGGGGGGGGGGGAGAAAAAGGAATTATATATGCCTGAGGGAACTAAATGGTTAGCAATTGCTTTAATTAATTGCTTGCACTTTTATGTGCATGCTATTTATACACGTTTGGTCAAATTCCGAAAATATGAAATAGATTTTTTTTTAAATGTAAAAAAGTAATTTTTTGATTTTGTCAATTTCTTGTTTCCTGAAGATCTTCTGGATTCTAATAGTTTGAACAATTTAACAAATGTATACGTATGCTTTTTTCTCAACACATTTCCAATGTTTAAAATTCATTTTGTTAATACTTCTGATTAAATTTACGTTTCTTAATTTAAAGGACATGAACGAACCTTCCAATGTCATTGACGGTGGTGTGGATGGCTGTATAAAGTCCTCCTTTGAAGATCCTCCTTACTTGCCAGGAGGGAATAATCCTCTTCGTCACAGGACCGCATGCATGACATCGAAACACTATAAGACAATTCATTACAATGAGCACAATTTGATGGGATACAGAGAGGCTGCAGCAACTAATCTGTGAGTACTTCTGTTAAAATATAGCACAAAAATAGACCAATAAATAAAGAGGCAAAGGTTATTTCGTGCTAATTAACTCACGAAATACAAATTCGCAGTTGTTCACGTTTTTATTCCATGTTGACACTCGTCGCAAAATGCCATGCTTGTAAAAATCATATGGACACTGGCTGAACAAATTTCTGATGTACTTGGTTCAATCACCTTCAGCAGCTTCTGGACAATTTGGTTGAACATCTTTACGAAATCATTCAACCGATTCATGTCACGAAAATAATTATCAGAACCTTTGGATTCTTACTGATAGCCGCAGCTCAATGGAACACCTTAACAATTGGACCTATGTTGGAGATAAAGCAAGTTTGTCTATTCTTCAGAAGTTGAAGCTGATTTCACTTCAACATGATATTCATTTCCAGTGAATCCCATCTCATGTGGATCTACTTGGTAACGAAATAGCAGACAGGCTTGCAAAGAAAGGAAGCAGCCTAGCGACTTCATCTTCTGCTGAGCTCACATACTTAGAACTGTTCTCTCAGGCGAAATTCCTAAATAAGAAGAATTGGATGGTTCCCCCCACTCATGATTGGTATAGAGCCAATAAGCCGGGGCAGTCCTTAAATCTTCCTTGTGATAGAAAAACCAACACTTGCCTGTCGCGCCTTGCCAGTGGCCACCTTAAATGTCTTTTCTTTTCTCAGGGTGAAAAATGTTACTCTCTTTGCCCGAAATGCTGCCAGCATCAGGCCTCTGCTGAACATATTCTGGACTGTTTAGGATTTCATTGAGGAGAAATTTATTCTTTTCCCTTCCTCGTTTTTGACTTTCTTCTTGTCAACGGATTTTTGGATTTGGTCTGACTAAGTCAGACCATGGAGATTAGCAACAACAACAACAACGAAATCATTGTTTTCTGCGCTCACTGTGTTTAAATTGCATACAGGCAGATCTAAACTATGAGAATGGATGATTGGGTTTTCTCATTTGAAATTCTGTAGTTGTTCCCTTTTTTGTGTTTATTGCGTGCAGTCTGACATTGCCATGCAGCTGGATGACACTATGAAAAGATTAACCTTAATATTTCGGTTTTCTTCTCGGATTTCGAAGTTTCATAATATCCCTGAACATTGATCATATCTTTGTGCTTCAGGAATTCAACAAGGAATTCACTTATTTTCGAAGAAGTATGAAAACATTACATTCCGGAACTATCAATACAAGTTTTGGTATTTGTATAGAGTTTCTCTTAACTTATAATTTATAACAATGGCGATAATAAATGTGATACGGCTTCAATAAATATATTTGATATATTGAACCAAGTCAATAATAAGTATAATACTAATATTAATTTATGTATTATGTGTGTGTGTGTATGTATCTATGTATATATATGTATGTATTGACTATACTGATAAAAGTAATATATTTATATTCACAATTTTTTTAGCGCATTAAAGAAAATTCGACAGAAACGCCCTTTCGTAATATCAAGAGCAACGTTTCTTGGTCAAGGAGCGCACAGTGGCCATTGGAGTGGAGACATTTCTTCTACATGGGAAGACATGCGTTATAGTATTCCTTGTAAGTTTATAACCAATTAATTGTGATTAAAATTGATTCTACATGGAAAGTGGCGTTTCATTGTGAATTTTAGAAAAGAAAATTATTGCAAAATTCCATAATATATATTACAAAGGATTGTACAATATATTAAAGATTGATATAATAAGTAGAAAGAACTTTTTAAAAATCAAATTTTTGGAGGTCGAAATAGAACCGTAAAGTCTTGGTTAAAGAAAACAATACAACAATAAAATTAAACTACAATGAATGACATACAGGATATGCGGATGCATTTATCTTATAACTTTAAACGAGCAATTCTTGAATATATATAAATTTATTTCGTATACCTCGAAAACGGGGCTACGGATTTGGATCAAATTTCATATGTAGATAAGGTTTTACTTTTTTCTACCTGCTCTCTTGCTGACAATGTCATGTAGCGCCATCTCGGGCCCGATTTCCCCATAGTAAAACTGAGTGAAAATTCAAAAATATAAGTAATGATAGATAAACTGTAAAAGGAATATAGCAAATTGTATCGAATAGCATGTTAACCCTTTCTTGGGCCGTGGGAAGTATGCTTCCCACCAAATTTATCAATCTTTGCATGAAATTATGTAGGTTGGCATAAGTTCTGACAAATATTTTTAGAAAGACAGAAACTTAGATGCTTCAGTTCTTTATTTTACACAAAATGATGTGTCTTGGTTTGTCACTTAATTATTAATTAATTAATCAAATTAAATTTATCTAATAAGCTAAATGAATCCCTTTTCTTATTCTAATTTCAAGCCTAAAAATATTTTAACATAATATAAGTAGAAAAAAAAGGGCCCTTTAAAGGGTTAAATTAAATACATTCATGATTTTTTTAAAAATTTAAATGACCAGTTTATATCTAGGTAAGATATTTATATGTATAAAAATGTTTATATGTAATCAGTATGTGATTTGTACTTAAATATTTTCTCCGAAAAACACGATTTTATAATAATAATTATTATTATAATAAAAAAAAACCTGTCGAGCAAAGCTCGGTTTCCAAGGTATTTAAATATTAATATACACCATAGATGTGATTTAAAATGTTACTTAATTTAACATTTCAGTCAAAATCTCACGTGAGCTGGATTTTCTACTTTTTAGTATATTAATAAAAGCATGTTTTTTAAAAACCTTTATTGTTAAATTGTTGATATATAACAAGACGAATAATAATTATTATTATAATAAAAAAAACCTGTCGAGCAAAGCTCGGTTTCCCAGGTATTTAAATATTAATATACACCATAGATGTGATTTAAAATGTTACTTAATTTAACATTTCAGTCAAAATCTCACGTGAGCTGGATTTTCTACTTTTTAGTATATTAATAAAAGCATGTTTTTTAGAAACCTTTATTGTTAAATTGTTGATATATAACAAGACGAATATAGCATAACATTTTTGTGATTTTACGAGGGGATATCAATAAATAGAAGCGCATGAATTTATACACTATAATAAAAAATGCAGTCCTTGACAATATGAAATAAAATTGAAAGTATTGGCAATTTATTACGGCATAACTGCCATTCTTATTGAGACATTTTTTCCAGGATTGGATCAGTTTGAAAATCCCAGACTAATTGACCTGCTTTGGCCCTTATGAGGTCGTCACAGAGACCGTTGAGGAACCTCTTCATGGTTCCAAATCGATGAAAATTTGAGGTTGTCAAGTTTAGGACTACATGGTGGTTGCTTCAAAACTTAATAACCGAATCCTTTCAGTTTTTTCCTTGTTCATGCGAAGAAAGCAGTTCGATGGTTTAGTGTTGTTATTATTATTTTCTTATATTTAATTTTTAAATATAGAGTTGAAATGTTGATGCTTCGTTAATTTTAAAGATTTGTTTCATATACTTGGCCTTTTTAATAGCTGAATTTGAATATTTTATAAAATAGTCTGTTGCTTCAGTTACTAATTCATGGTAAAATCTGCAGTTTTACTACCATTTTTACTGGTGGTCATTTTAGTCGCATTTTATTTAACACGCATAACCATGCCCATGCGTCAAGTACTCCGGAGGAACGAATGCTGCATTTTATGAAGACCTTGGAGCCTTTTGGTATCACCTAATATACAGATTTAATTTAGATTCAATATACGTTGATAGTTGCCTTCCTGCAAAATTTTCAAAGGAAACTCACACATTTGTGTTTCATTTGGAAGGAAACATCCAGTAGCCAGTGTGGTGAATAGCATATAAGCCAGTTAACAACTACGCTACACGAGCATATGCTTTTGTATCCTGGTTATGTTACTGGACTGCGAACCACAAGGTCCCAGGTTCTATCCTAGCGCATCGCATACCAATCGGCTATACCAGCCTTACAATGCTAAAGTGTACATAAATTTACCATTTTTTGAATAATGTTGGTTAAGGTGCCAACCAAGGATTAAAACCTATAACTTTTTCATCCAACTCATGTTTTTATACTCATTACTGACAGGATAACATCTGAATAGGATTAATATTTTTACCATTAGAAAAGTTGGATGGTAGTTTTATTTATTTACATGAATTGACGGCTTTATAATTGTTTAATACCTTCTCCCAATTCTGACTCAGATGTGCACATGAGCATGAATGTCTGTAGTGATGCATAGCAAATGAATATAAGGTGTCCCAAAATGGTTCATAAACTTTTATTAAAGAAAGAAGTTTACAGCAAAATTGTTTTCAGCTGTGGATAATGTGATGCAAATTCTATTTCTAGTGATAGATGGCACTGCACGACGCATGACGACTGACTTATTGAAAACGGCGTCTTTCGAGGTGAAAGTGCAATGTGACGTGTGGTTTAAGGATGTGAATTCTGATATTCAAATGAAATGAAATTATCGAGAGAAATAGGAAGAACACCACCATCTCGTCCACGCAATCGTGAGTGTTTTCACAACTTGTGACAAGGCGTAATTTTCAATGATAAAAAAAAAGATATTATTTATTTTTACATTAGTGCTAAGTGTGCGAAATTTGAAACATTTTCTTTCAACTCTTCCATATAAATTCGAAGAACATATTAGAACTTGAATATGGCAAGGTTCTCTGTTCTAGAATGCTTGATAAGCGTTTATGGTTTTATGTATGCAAAGTCTTGGTATGGTGGAATGCTGCTGGACGGAATCAGAAGTTCTCGAATTGGAGTTCTGGATCGTGAGTTCTCGAACCCTGCCGTATATGTGGTGGCTGGTGCTCATATAAATTCATCTTGGCCACAAAGTCCTTCATGTCGAGACAATACCAATGGGGACACTGGTTCAGAATTGATCGTGTTCTGATTCAGTCCTGTCGTGAGTTCGAACCCTTCCGTATATGTGGTGGCTGGTGCATATATAAATTCATCTTGGCCACAAAGTCCTTCATGTCGAGACAATACCAGTGGGGGCACTGGTTCAGAATTGATCGTGTTCTGATTAAGTCCTGTCGTGAGTTCGAACCCTTCCGTATATGTGGTGGCTGGTGCATATATAAATCCAATGTGGCCGTAAAGTCTTTCATGTCGAAAAAATACCAGTGGGGGCACTGGTTCAGAATTGATCGTGTTCTAATTCAATTCTAAATTATGATGTGTGGATGAGTGAATGAAATGTATGAATGAAGTCCGCCCATGAAAAGAACTGTGCACATGAGTAGCTAAGACGTACTCTTGATCCTAGATGGCTCTACTGAAACAAGAGACGCTAAAACTCGGTTTAAAATCGTTGACTTCGTCAGCGGGCTTGTCGATGACAAGTGCCATAAGCAACAACAATAACAGAATATTGTCTTATCATTATTTATGCACGAGAAGATCTCGTGTGGAACAGTGAAACAAAAAGAAGTGGGAAAAATCGTAATAAAGAGAACTGGAAGCATTTTTATTTTGGACTTATTCTGATTTTTTTTTTAAGTTTGAAGTTGTAAAGATTTTTCTGGGCATCCTGTGTTGTTAACATGTTACCTAATAAGTGAGTTTCAATTATTTTGAAAATCAGTTGTCCTGAAAATTTTCATTTTTTGTTAATTTTGATTGAAGAGAACCTATCATAATGTTTTTTGTTTGTAATGTGTGAATAATTTCCTTTAAATTGTAAACTGATAAATTTCTTTCGTAGCAATACTGAATTTCAATCTTTATGGAGTTCCTATGGTTGGATCTGACATCTGCGGCTTCAATTTTAATACCACAGTTCCTCTTTGCGCCAGATGGCAATCCCTTGGAGCCTTTTATCCATTTTCAAGAAATCATAATGATGCGAGTGCTGTGGTAAGAAATTTGCTTTGCTTTCACCAGATTTTTGTAATTTTTAATTTCTTATTAAGAGAAGGTATTATCGTCGAAAAATTCTACCTCAAAATTATGACGAATCTTTGTGCGTTATATCTCTAAGTCCGATAAAACATTTTTGGCTTTGTCGATTGTTGAGAGGGTGAGCGGAGCTCTTAAATTTAAAATTCTTAACCTCTGGGCACTGCAGTTGAATGACCGGCAATGTAATTACTTAGAAAGTGATTGTACATAAAAATTTCAAGTGTGCTTAGTTATTTTTAAAATTTATTTATGAGTTGGAGGGAAATGAGAAAAAAAAAATGAGCATGAGTTTACATAAGAGTTTTATCAGTAAAATTCGGTAATTTTTATCGTTAAGTTCGTGTGGCAAAACTGTTTAGATGTTTTAGGCGACAATTTTTTTTTGGGGGGGGGGCGTTCTTCAGGAGCTTGATGTAAAATTCTACTTCTTTAATAGCAATACATTTTTTAACAAACGTGTTTTTGCAATTGCGTAACCGAATAGAATAATTTTTTAAAAATTTTAAAACTTCGCTTTATTTCATCCAGGGAGCATAATTTATACAAGAAATGATCATAAAAGATTATCTACTCTACATTGCTACACAAGAGCAGAAGAGACTAAAAATTTTCCCTTCAGTGATTTTACTATGAGGGATTTTGATAGGGATCTCTTTGACAAGTGTCGATTGAGACAAGTGAAATTTAAACACCTTTAAAAGAATGTGATATTCATTTAGGATTTTTATCCCTTTACTCAAAGCGTGAGAAAATGCTGAAGTGAGCAGTTTTATAAAGCGCGTGTAAAATTAATTAAATAAAAAAAAGCAATATTGGATCAGGAAATAAAAGAAAATTTGAGAATAAAGTTAATATAGACTAAATTAACCCTTTAAAGGGCCATTTTTTTCTAGTCATATTATGTTAAAATATTTTTAGGCTTGAAAATTAGAATAAGAAAAGGGATTCATTTAACTTATTAGATAAATTTGATTGATTAATTAATTTGGTTCATTAATAATTAAGTAACAAATCAAGACACATCATTTTGTCTGAGATAAAGAACTGAAGCATCTAAGTTTCTGACTTACTAAAAAAATTGTCAGAACTTATGCCAACCTACATAATTTCATACAAAGATTGATAAATTTGGTGGGAAGCATACTTCTAACGGCCCTAGAAAGGGTTAAGATGAAATAGGAAATTAATTAAGATTTTAAAATATCATTACGTATATCTGTCTCTCAGCAGCTCAAAAATAATACAGGTACAGAAATGCAATCTCATTTTGCCCCCCCCCCCCCAAAAAAAAAAAAAACCCTCTGTAGAGCTTCTTATAGTTTTAACATTTTTTTTACCAAAAAAAATGCATCATTTTGCAATGTATTTTTAACAAAGATGTACGTATTCATTATTCCTTTATATCTAATTTCGCTTATTTTTTCCAGAACGCAAGAAAGTATGCTAATATCTCGTTCTAATTTTTTTTTTTTTTTCCAATATAAGATATAGAGTTTCTCAGTATGGGTTCAGACGACAGTTAAGTGAAAAAAAAAAAAAAGGTTCTCTGAATGTGCACCGCACCATTTCCATATCTAAAGTGCTTAAAAATAATATTTTTCCTCGTTCAAATTTTTAGAAAATAATCATAATTTTCTACAAATTTTTTATATATATATTTCTCAGATAAAATGCTTTATTAATTCAGGCGTGGCAATTTTTGAAGGTGAAATTCTCATAAACTCGAATTTCAGTCAATTAGTGAATCCCCATTCGCTGATTACAGTGACTCGTTGAGCGATTTCATTGGAAGGCGACTTTGTTGTTTACCTTTTTTTTTTAAATGAAACATTGCGTTAAAGACTTAAGTCATTGCTGATGAAAGCAGAAACGCCATTTAGTCGACAACAGCAAACGATAAATCGCGGCGAGTCTAATTCAACTTTATAGTTTAAAAAAATATATATATGCATTCATAATTCCAAAAATTTTTAATGCTTAGCCATCTTCGAAAGGGATATTAAATTAAATCGTAGGAGTTTTATTCAGAAGAAAAGGGGGAAAAGTAGGATATTTTACTCCAGCAATATAATTTGATGCATAGCGGTTTGTAAAATGATTCACATTCTATAAGAAGTTGTTCGTTTAATGTCTTTATTTAAAATTTTTGCAGAAGGCAGAACATTTTTTTAAAAATATTTTTGTCTGTTTTAATTTTTTGGAAAAATCCTTTCTAGGATCAAGACCCAGCTATCTTAGGCCCTACGGTGGTTGCAGCTGCTGTAAAATCCTTGCAAGTACGCTATATGTTGCTGCCATATTTATATACTTTATTTGCTCGAAGCCATATCTATGGTGATACAGTTGCAAGACCATTATTTTTTGAGTATGTTAGTTATGTTGTTCAATCATTTTTTTTTTTATTTGTTTATGCTTATAAACTTTACCTTTTATCGATTCAATTCCATCTAAATTCTGCCATTTTTCTTTTCTCATCCTAACTATTGTTCCTCATGACTTCTTTAGTAAGAAGTATGAATTATTATAATGAAAACAGTACACGATGTACATTTAATTTTACATATAATTAGCATTTTAGAACAAAGAATTACATTCAGTCAATATACGCATTTGTGTAACCTGTATGGGCTGTAATTATGAAAACTTCTATTAGAAAAAAATTCTATAATTAGAAAATTTCTACTTATTTCTATTAGGAATCTTAGTAAAATTTACAAATTTATTTTCTCTGTTATTTAGTATTTCTAAAATCTAACGATATAAAGTATGGCAAAACTAAGGAACCAGTCCCTCTGGCCAAACAATGGTCCGATTTCATCATCTTTTATTTTATATGAAAGCTCATGTTACCTGGATATCTCATCAATGATCATCTATCTCCTCCATTCCTCCATATTTTCGAAATATCACAAAAACACTACTTCATTGTGCAATATAAAAGCTTGTGAAAGTCTCCCAGCGACAATCACTATTACAATCTCGCCAATTCTTTGTTTCATTTGAAAGCTCACCTATGAGTCACCTATTTCACCTTCCCTATTGCGATGCATTTTTTAGAGATGTTACCGTGAAAGACCGAAATCAGAGAATGTCGACATTCACCGGTGAATGTCGACAAACACTAAATACATCGGTGAAAGATCGAATATTTCATTACATTCTTGTACATTCGGACCCTCACCGGTGTATGTCGACAATCACAGATATGCTCTGGTGGAGGTCGAAAAGAGAGGAGCCGACTGGCTGTTTCTCGCCAAATCCGAACGAATACAAGTCCCTGATGCTGACCGTGGTCGTACAGATAACCGAAATGTGTTAGCGGTTGTTGTTGGAATAAAAGACTCCGACTTCTATAAACTTACGAATGAAAATGGTACCCTCAAGCAGCTTTACACACGTAATCAGTTCGAAATTTGTAAAGAAAAGCTTCTTTCCATTGATAAGATTTCTTTTCAAGAAATTTCGCTGAGAGAAGCAACTGCAGCTAATTCGAGAAGCGGTGGGCAAGGCTATACACGCTGTCATTGCAAAAGGAAGTGTTCCACAAATAAATGCAGTTGTAAAAGCAAGGGCCTCTTGTGCAATTCAAAGTGTTATAATAGTTTAAGTTTTTGCAATAAATAAGATTTGATTCACATAATTTAGTAAGTTTTTTATTATTATTATTTTATTTTCTCATTTAGAACGTACTGTATAATTAAGTTTTTTACTTCTATTATTTTCCTTTCTCATTTTGAAAGTACTGTGTGTTTTAAGTTTTTAGTTATTCCTCTCAGAAAGAGAGGCGAAACATTTATCGCGACTGAATTACGGAGAAAAAAATATAAATCTCGGACATGTTCAACATTCACCATTAGTGCATGGTGAAAGTCAGAAATAAGGGTATTTAGCAAATATTTCGGACATACACCAAGCGACTGTGTGTTTGTCGACATTCACCGGTGAATGTCGACATTCTCCAGATTTCGGTGTTTCACCGTAACAGAGATATAAATAATTGACACAATCCTCAGCTTTAAAAACTAAACCGAATTCGTCACTTTGCGAACATAACAATAAAAAAAACATTCTGATTAGTTTGTTAAGTATAATTTTAAATCGAACCTTCATTTGGTGTGATAAAGTGTAATTCATTAAAGCTGGTTTATATAATTAAACTAATGCAACAAATATTATGGGCGGACGTTCATTTCCGAATTTTTAAAAAAAAGCATTTTTTTCTTCTTATTAAATAAGATTTTGTCATAAATATAAATTGAACAATTGGCAATAATTTTGACAAGCAAATGAGATAAGACGTGCAAATTTCAAGTCATATAGTATTTCATTAATTTTTTTTTCTTTTACTACTTCTGTGGTTTAGTGTTGTCTGTCTAAAATAATAAAATATTTCATTTGTAGATATCCTCAAGATAAAACTACTTATTCCATTGATGAGCAATTTTTCTTAGGCCCGGCATTTATGGTTATTCCAGTTCTATACGAGGTAAGAAATCCCTTAGAATGTTGAAATAAATAATTCTTAGTTTATATTTGAAATTTTCATTTAGGGGAAGAAAAAAAAAAAAAAATGCTGCAATATCTTTACTAATAACAAAGGTGACTGTGTGTGTGTGTGTGTGTGTGTGTGTTTATCTGTATGTTTAAGTTGATACTCTGCTGGGCAGACCATTATACTTAGAGCTATCAAATTTAATACACACGCACACAAGCTAAAAAAAATATTTATGAAAATTTGTCATTAATGTTAATAAATATAAAAAATTTATAGACTTATTATTTGTGTAGAAAACATAAATAAGGACACAGGACAGATTTCTTCACTCTTGTCTTGTTTTAAAAATATCAAAGAAAGGAAGGTGGCAATATAGATATAGATATATATACTTTCTGGAAATTATTCATATAGCTAAAATCATATGAGGCAAACTAAATTATATTTTGTAAAATTAATCTTATTTCATATTTTTAAAGACTGAATTTTGTAAACAATTTTTTTACCCATTTCCTGATGTCTTAAGAGTAGATGATGACATTACACTATTCACTATTTAAAAAAAAAAAAAAAAAAAAAAAAAAAACACTTATCAGTTAATGGATTAATTTAATTAAATTTTGATTCTGTACCTGTGGCGCCATCTTGTAGTGAATATTGATTTCACTATTTCCTTATATTTATAGAAAAGGATTATAAATTTAAGACTAAAAGAAGAAAAAATTAAAATTAAGTAATTTATTCTTTTTAGTGCACAAATCAAGGTGTGTGTTTTAAAAACAGTTTTTAATCAACTAATTTCCGTTTCTAAAAGGATGTTATAAAAAAAATTGTCTGATTTGATGTCTTTTATTTTATAGTTTTATTTTCCTTTTTTTTTTCAGGGTGCTGAAAATGTAACTGCTTATATTCCCAAAGGAAAATGGTGTGATACTACTGGAAAACTATTCAACAGCACTGGCGAGAAAATTTCGATGCAGGTCTCTTTAACTGATATAGTAACTGTTTACCGAGGCGGGTATATTTTACCTCTTCAGTTACCTGCAAATAATACGGCTTTCAGGTGAGATTTTTTTTTTTTTTGAAAAGGAATTTTGTTTGAGCAAAATTTGTATTCAACTCTTTTTGTTAGTTCTATAAATGCTTTTAATTCTTACTAGAGATTAACGATTGTATGTTTAAGTTTTATTTGGAATATTTGATCTCCAGAATTTAATCTATAAAAAAAATAAAAATAATTTTATTTTACCATACATGTTAACATATGCAATCTTTTAAGTCGAAATATATGGCTGGCTATAATTGCTTGTCTTTTCTTTAGGTTTTTTTGCAATTTTTCAAAATTTTATTCCTTTATAGGTTTTTGAATTTTGTTTTCTTTTTATAAAATATTACTGTTATATAAATGAGATGTTTCATAATTAATATCTGAGTTTTAAAACTGCTTAATAGTTACTAACTTACATCGATAAATTATACACGAAATAAGAGACCAAATAAAACCATTTCTTCTACAAGCATAATTATGCAGAGCACAATATGGGTTTTTGTAAGTTCCTCCTAGGTACTAGTCTATATATCTGGAGTCACTGTTGCAACAGGTGACTTAATACTGATTTCTAATTCGGTAGATCAAGTAGTAGCATACACTAAATTCTTTATACCCCCCCCATTCAAAGATTTTTTTTTTTTTTTTTAATTTCTTAGAGATATTCATGTAAGATTCTCTCTTTCAATATTTTTCTTTAGATACTATTGGCTGCAGTGGAAGATTTATACATTTTGTGGCCTTAAGTATTTCCCATTATAAGGCTTCCTCTTTTAGTTTCATGTTTCAAAACATTTTTAACACTAGAACTACCGATGATAAATATATATCTAGTTTTACCAAACCCGTCAAATTGACAGGTTTTTTGATCATCATGACTTTTATTGTAATTTTTGGCTTAGTTTATGTAAATAAAAGAATATAATTTAACAAAAGTTATATTCTTTTTGTATTATTAAATTTGTATTAATATAATAATTCATTAATTATTAATAAAAGAAACCAAGATAAACAGTTTGTATTTGCGTTTATAGGATATCAAATTAGAGCTTCTAGTTCTAAACTGAATCATAATCAGAATGAAATAGATCCCATTATAACGGCTGCCTTATTGTTGGATCGATCAATATAATTTCATATGAAATATGTAATTCAAAATTTTTTAGGAAATGTCTGAAAGCGATGTACATATGAATGTAAGTACGTTTTGATGTCCATCATTGCATAGATGATACATAAAATATTATATACTTTGAAATTGCTAAAGCCGTCATTAGCTCATACTGAGTATGGAAGTGGAAATAGTCACTGAAAGTAGTCATAAAATTATGGAACAATACATAAATTATATCAAAAAGTTTTAAGCATGAAATTGGAAAACTGCCAAAATGACGGTCTTGGTAGCTCTAGTGTTAATTAAATAGTGTTGATGGCTTACATTTTATTTATTTATGACTTCACTAGTTTTTTCACTAACTTTATGAAAACGTGTATACTCTAATTTATTCATTCTGACTTGTGATTAAATGGTATTCACTCTTGTGCGCAATATTATTTAAGCAGACACTCGTGGGCCGGATAGCCTGGTTGGTAAGAGCGTTGGATTCGCGTCCCTTAGGTTGTGAGTTCGAACCCCGCCGGCCGAAGATTCTCCGCGTGCTTGGTGGCTGACGCGCGTATAAATCTGTCGTGGTCACAAAGTCCTCCATGTCGAGAGTAATACCATTGGGGGTACTGGCTCAGGGGTGATCGTACTCTGATTCAGGTCTAAATTACGATCTGTGGATGAGTGAATGAAAGGCGTGAATGAAGTCTGCCCCGTAAAAAGGGATGTGACGTGTGTGTAGCTTAGTCGTTCTCTTGGCCGTAGATGGCGCTACTATAAAAATAAGAGACACTCTCCCTCCGGCTTAAAATCGCTGTCTTCGTAACATTGGGCTTGTCCATGGCAAGTGCCATAAGAAACAACAACAACACAACAGACACTCGATCTTTATAAATACTGTAATAACTAAATGGGCATATTTTAAACAGTTAGGTACCTGATTACTTATTAGAATAATATTAAATTTTGTAAAGTATACTTTATAACATAGAATTTATATTTAAAAAAATATTAACACCGCAATTAAGTTCATAATAACTTTTTAATCGGTTTTCTTGTTACCTTTTTCAATTCATTGGTTTTAGAGGGTTTGCCTAGTCGGAAATTTGGAATGCTTGGCTGTTCCTTGTTCTTTCTTTCTTGTGCTTTTAAACTGAGGATAGCACCTACTGATGTTGTCATCTGTCAGAAGGATACGCACGAATTTAATAAGGAACGCATGCTGAACTGTTATTGCAGATTCATATCGCCAAACTTCAAAACTGATGTTTTTCTGCAATGTTTGGGAAGCCGTCATTTTTACTTTCTCGTATACGCAGTATAGAGGAAGTATAGTAACCGTCGAAAAATTCAGACTGGAGATTTCGATGAATCTCCACGTTTTGGTCCTCCTTGAGTTCTAAAAACGCATTTGTGGAAAATGACCGTCTGTCTGTCTATGACAATGATAACTTGCTTTAAGCTAGACGGATGAAATGTGATATACGGTCTTTATACAAATTTTGTAGATTTCTGTCAAATTCTGAACTGAATTCGCTCAGATTAAGTCTGTCTGTCCAGCTGTTTGAATAGAAGTTAACTTGATAACTACAAAACGAAGAGAGCTAGATAGATAAGATTCGGTGCATACATTTAACATCTATAGTGTAGACATCTATCAAAGTTTGAGCCAAATCCAACTACGGCTGACTGTCTATCGGTCTGTACTTTCAGAAACATGTGAATGCAATAATTCAAACACGCAGTGACTTAAATATATCAAATTTGGTATGGGAATTTGTGGCTACAAGTGCAGTGTTTTGTCAAACTTTTGTTCCAGTCGGTTGTGGAAAACGCGTCTAAAGCACAAATTCGATTTTTGGATACTATTAACGCATGCCAGAGGTGAATCGCCAAATAACTCGTCAAGGATGACACGATAGATTCTGTAAAAACGCTAAATTCACGCCAGTGGTTAATATTTTGTAACTATTGTTCGCCATTGCAATCATTCTCTGGCATGACAGGTTTATTAGAGAGAATGCGAGAATGTTTTGAGTAAACCACACCAGCTGATTGCTGTTGGCGATTTCATATAGAAGGTGGGTAACTGTTTAAAACGTGCTCATAACTGAAACTGGTTTCTGATCTTTCGATCTAGTATTAAATTATTTTTATTGTAGACTTTATTGAGGAGGTATAGTCTGAGATTAGAACCTTGATATTCATTTTGAAAGCCTGTATATAAATATTTATATCTTTCATTCCAGTCGTAAGAACGCTTTTGTTTTGATGTGTACTTTGGATGAAAACTTTCAAGCTAAAGGTGAACTCTACTGGGATGATGGTGATTCTTTAGGTACGAAAATTTCTCAATTTTTATCAACTCTTAATTCTACTTTGAATTATGGGCCGATCGTTCATTAATATATATACAGGTTGTCCCATATATATTGGGACAAACTTTAAGGGGAAGTAAGGGACATCACAAGGATTCAGATTTGCATAACAACCCGTGGTCCGAAACGCCTTCATTCGGCACTAGGTGGCGTTTAAGGAAGTAGACCTGCAATCCCTCAGTCATTTGAGCTGCGATCGCCTGCAGAGGAGCTTGGAACGTTTTACGAACACGGAGTTGGCAGATATGCACCTGATTTATGGATTGGCAAAAGGAAATGCAAGAGCGGCTGAAAGGTTGTATCTGGAAAGGTACCCACAGAGAGATGCACTGGACCGCCGGATGCTCAGTAATTTGCATCATAATTTGTGTGAACATGGGTCGTTACGAGGTAATAGACATAGTGAGGGCAGGCCACGAGTGACTTTAACTCCCAGGATGGAAGAAAATGCGTTGGATACTGTTAGAAAGAATCCGAGTGCCAGCGGACGAGCCGTCGCTACTGCTGTTGCAGGATCTCGG
This sequence comes from Argiope bruennichi, assembly GCF_947563725.1. NCBI lineage: Eukaryota > Metazoa > Arthropoda > Arachnida > Araneae > Araneidae > Argiope > Argiope bruennichi. The sequence continues at coordinate 77,554,270 of NC_079159.1, read as the reverse complement.
AATAGTGTTCATCGTGTTTTCGTACCCATACCATCTGCAAAACGTACAGTTACTGCTCCCCGCAGATTATCATCCTCGCGAACGTTTTGCACGGTGGTATCTCGATCAATGTTGCCAAGATACAAATTTCCCATCCTACGTTTTATGATGTATGAAGCGTACTTAACGCGAGATCGGATGTTCAACTACCACAATGCGCATTTATGGGCTGATGAGAATCCCCATGGCATAAGACCACATGCTTCCTAACATCGCTTTTCAGTGAATGTTTGGGCTTGTGTGGTTGGTGACGTCTTATCGGACCTTATTTGTTGCCGTCGCCACTGACATCTACATAATATCTCATCTTTTGGAAAGAGGTTCTACCAACATTATTTGACCCTGTGCTTCAACATATCAGACACCATATGTGGTTTCATGCTCTGAAAAGTGCTGTGTACGCAACACCTGTGGATTCAGAAATAGATCTGGTTGCAAGAATCGGCTGTGCTGCTGCGGATATCCAACAAAATTCGGGTGTATTTGAGAGAGTTCGCCAGTCTATGGTCAGATGGTGTAACGCATGCATCGCTAACAATGGTGGAAACTTTGAACATCTTTTGTGACATTTTCAAATATCATGTACCACAGCACATGTAATATCTTTGGCCAATAAACATTTCAGATGATCTCAATCTTGTGTCTCTTCATTTGTTGTAGCTGTCATACTACTTTTCCATGGCGTTTCCGACCACGGGTTGCTATGCAAATCTGAATCTTTGTGATGTACCCTACCTCCCCTTAAAGTTTGTCCCAATATTTATGGGACACCCTGTATAGATATATATCTATAGAGCGAGAGACATTTTGCAATTCTGCTTGCTTTGGATTGCAAAATTTCATTTCTTAGAAATATAAAAGTTTATTAACTAAACTTTATTTAAATGTTTCTTGTATTGTGTCTGAAAGTATGAATATGATTACAAAGTATGAGAAGATAAAATTTCATTTCCCAGATGCTTACTTTTATTGAGTTGCAAATGGATTGAGCCTTACTCTTTGATTGTCTTTTGTAGGCTACTGATCAATATCATTTTAGTATAATAAATTTATATTTCCTTTTTAGATACATACACAGATGGAAAATATAATCTTATTGAATTCTCTATAAAAAATGTGAGTAATCTAATATTTTCTTCTCATTCTTTTCTGTAATGAATATATTCTACAATTCAGAAAATATTCAAGGAATAAACAAATTAGTGGTAGTGTTGTACCTTGAGACCAGTTTTCTTTTAAAAATAAAGATTGGAAGTTATGCGATTTAAATTCTGTTAATTACAATTGTTTAAGAAATGCACTACAATTGATTATTATAGTTATAAATGTACTATAGAGACCCTTTTCCCTTCCAGACTTTCAAAGCAAATATTTTAATTTAATTTTTAAATAGCAAATTTTGACAAGAATGAACTGAAATGAGGAAACCCTTAATTGCAGATCACTTCTTAAAAAATTGGTTTCAGTTAGTATAAGAAAATGCACAGGTGAAATTGAAAAGAAATTAAGAAATTTTTAACAAAGTAGTAAAAAAAGTTATGTAACTTTTCTTAACACAGTATGAAAATTAATTAAAAATAGGATTGGATAATTTTTTCAAATTATACAGCATTGCATTTTTTAGAATTATAAAATAACATAATTTAAAACTTACAAATTATTCTAGTAAAATTCCTAATTGATTGTAATGTTGCAAAATTAATTTAAAGAGTATTTGTTTTTAATTTGAAAAAAGTTTCGTTACATAACTTTTCTAATAAAATGAAAACACAAAATGAAATAATATCAAAATACCGCAATAAAATTTCGAGAGCTCTTAGGCAATAGCCGACTTACTTATTTAATAATCCGATTCTATTTGAAATTTTGAGTCATACCTTTATAATAAGAACAAACACCGGTAGTAAAAATATAAAAATCAAGGTGATGCTGACAAACTATTTCCTTACCACAGGTAGTTTTTATTTTTCTTGATGGCAACAACAAAATAGTTGATAGCATCAAATATCTTATGGTTTGACGAATAAATACAAGAAATCAATTGGTGTCTGTCAGTTTATATCAAGGAACAATACCATCGCCTCTAAAGTCTTAATTTATAATGTCACTTTCAGTAATATAATATATTGTTACAAATCTGTAATTTTGCTACCCGGCACGAATAGTGTCATCCTGGGAAAAACCGTTAAAACCTTTGTAAGATCTGTCCTGTGCGTGCTGAGCTTGGCGACCATTTGGCGACTTGGCAAAGAATTTGGCGACTAAATGGATAATACTGGAAAGTTTGAGAAGTTTCACAATCCATCCAGTAGGAACCAAGATACACTCAGATACGTCCTGATTGGTCTGGAAGGTTCTAGCCCCGCCTCCCGGAACTATATAAGACAGGCACTCTCAAGTTGAAGCCGTGTGTGAGAGTAGTCGGAGTCGCCGACAAGTAAAAATTAGAGGATTAGACAGCAAGCAAACTGCTGAACTAGCGATTAAACGCACTGCGTTATTACGATTGATTGACGGTATTTGCAGTAGAAAATTTTTTGTAACAATATAGTCATTTTGTTAAGAAATCTAAAGAAGCAACTTTCAAATGTTGATAAGTGATTCGATATAAGAGTTGTGTTAAAAAATATTCAAAATGCACTTTTTATATATTTTTCTCTGCTTACAGAATACCCTTACATCTAGTGTGGTGAAAAAGGGATACAATGATTCAATGAACCTGAATATGATTCAAATAACTGGCACCAACAAACGTCCTACAACTGTATCATTGAATGGTGTGAATTGTACTGAAGTAAGTAACCTATAGTGATAAGATCTCCTTCTCAAAATCCGGAGAACTTCAGTGCAATAAATATCCGTTAAGATTTCAAATTATTCAGAATATTAGTGTGATACTAATCTTATATTCAATATTAATTCAGGAGCATTCTTTATTTTGAAATTAAAACACACGAATTAAAATGCTATTATAAAATTTTAAAGAATTATTTGAGAGATAAATTAATATTGTACTAGATAAAATATTTCTTTAATTTCTTTTATTGACATATCCAAAATTGTATTGATTATTGTTGCAATGTGTAACGTCTGTCACTTATGAAAGGAGGAACATATGATAATGCAGGCTCCTTGCATTAAACAATTTAATTAACAGTAAAAGTCAAAAATTCAAATGTGTGAAGAAATATGCATACATCAGAACTTTAAAACTCAACCGCCATAGGTCGAACTATAACATTACTATCTGCCTTTGGCGACCCATTTGTTCGCCAAAGGCTATTACATGATTAAAATGGAATTTTTAAGAATTTCGACCGGAAACACGATTAAAAAAGCAATAATGAATTTAATTGAACCAGTCTACTTATATTTAATAATTAAAAAAAGATAATTAAATGATAATTAAAAAAGTGTATATAGTTTGAAATTAAAATTTCTACTTCGAAGTTAATGAATAGCAAAGTACGTTGAAGATGAATCTCAAATATGAAGTTTTCATCTGTATTAAATTTTGAACGAAATCTGTGTGCGGAAAGTCTGTTTGTCCATTTGTGAAATGGAAATGCAAGCTATTGAGTAAATAGGATTTGGTAAGTGGATTCGACACCAAAATTTTAGATCTAATCAAATATTCGGCGCATTTTGATATTATAAACTTATTATATGAGCCATCTAATGTTAAGACAGCTTAATTAAGTCAGAAGAAAGATTTTAAAAGCATAAATTAGGAAAAATTTTTTTTATTATTCTATTCTAATTTGAACGAAATTTTTTGGGATCTTTTTTAAGCATGTGTTACACAGTAAAAAACCCAAAAAAAACCAGTAAAAATTTCAAACAGATACCTTCATTTTCAAAAAATAATGCGAGTATCGGTCTGAGATTTCACAAGATACCCCCTTCTATGTAACTTAAATATAATTCCAAAAACCACATATAATTTTTAAAAATTCAGACCTAATTAAATCATCTTAGTATTAGACAGCTAATTAATATTTTTTTTTTTTTAAAAAAGCATATTTGAAATATATTTCTTTCTCAGAAATTACTGTTTGATTTTTAAAGGAAAATTAAGCATCTAATATTGAATACAAGAGTCTTCCATAAATTAAAACTTATGTTCTTTCATTTTAATCGAATATCACATGAAAAGAATCTTTGCTTACTAAAGATGGAGACTGTTTATTCAGACATACTGAAGAGAAATATGTCTGAAATTTCCCAATCTTTGAAATTTCCCTTGACATGAAACTGATGTTTGAAATTAAAATTTAAGAAAATAAATTAATAGATGAAATATCGATAAAAAGACACCTCTTGTTTGACAACGTGCATTTTCAGTCAATTTAGTTTCAATATAATATTAAGTTTTTTTTGTTTGTTTTTTTAAAGTTAGTAATAGCAAGTTCAATCTGTACTAATAATAAAGATGAATGTGTGTGTGTGTGTCTTTGTTGGCGCTGTATAAGCATAATCGTTTGATCTACAACTACCAAATTTGATACAGATGTACTTTAAAAGTTGAATCTTGGAGCGATTTTTGTTGCAATTTTAATTAGAATTTAAATTAAGTAAAATGTTGACATTTTTTGCATGATAACTTGCAAAAATATTACAATTATTAAAAAAATTTTTTTACATAATCGTAAAAGTATACATATGTAACTTTTTAGTGATACTAATATTCTTTTCTGTATAATTTGTTCTCTATTTTTAATCATTTTAAATCTATTTCATAGACATATATTATAATGTTGAAGCCAGATTTTTCATAGTTGCTATCATATTTCATCCTTTTTTTTCCCATTGTTGATATGAAGGTTGGGCTTATTTTTCCATGTTGAGTAGGTTTAATATAAGGCATGCTTTTAATGAAATTTTTGAAATTTTGTTATACTGGATTAAACTTCAAGATCAGACAGTGTTGAGAAAATTTTAAATTGCGGTCATTTCTGGATATTGCTGCTCTGATGTGTTATGTAATTTAATGTAGAAAGATGTAGAAAGAAAATTAGCGAAATACATAGCATACCGAACAGAGCTGCATAATGCTTCTAAAATAGTACCTGTTACAAGTCTTTCAAAATTTGAAGTTTAAAAAAACCTTTGTTAAGGAAACCATTAAGAAGAAGCTACATAAAATATTTAATTGAACATTTTAGCAACCTTTAATCTGGTTGCCTGATTAATCAGATCTCAGAATTTTTTTCTAATATCCCTTTGGGAACCGGGTATCAATTGAATAAAAGCTGTTTTTAAAAATACTTTTATTTGTGCACTAAAAATCATCAACTGGTTGCAAAGGTCGTTAATAACATAATATTAATTGCAAAAATATAAAAAGCAGCTAAGTGTATTAAACCAAAAATATTCCATTAGATATTAAAAAATAATTTATGAGCCTATTATACTTTTTGTAGATCAGATTATATTTAAGCTGTTCATTTAAAATAGCTAAAATATTTTATGAAAATTAGAAAACAATAGGGTGTATTAATTTTGCTTTCTTCCTATTTTAGAAATCTGTAGTCACAAATCAACAAGCGAGCTTATTCAGTCCCAGAAAGATGCCTGAATTTCTTGAAGAAAACGCACGAAAAGCCGATTTTTGCCTTTATATGTCTTCTGACGTAAGTGTACAATATGCTTTCTTAGACATCTGAATAATTTGTACAAAAACAAAATAGAATGGAATGGTAAATGTATCGTCATCCACAGTTCCGAAGATCGTATATCAGCAATAAAGATAGAGTTACAATCCATTAGCGGATACCTTTTCATATTACTATTGTCTTTGATATTGTCCATATTAAAAAGGTTCCAAGGAAATTGTTGATGTCATTAAGTAAATTTTCGCCTGCCATAGTATTTTTAAGGTTCAGCCAGATTGGTTGATTTCTGTTGGAAATCAATGGGATGATTCCTCACAACATATACAGTGTCTTTCTAGATGGTTGCAAACGGAACTGTATTGAAATCTGGAGAACTCTGTCATCTTGATTGGTGAGGAATTTTAACGGAAGAATTGGACAATGCTTAATGAAAATTAATTATTGATATCATATTGTTTTTTTTTCAAGTGCTCTTCTATTTCTGGTAATTTTTCTTTCTGATTTTACTATTTGGTTTTACTGTGTGGCATTCCAAAAGACCTTGATGTGAATGAGCTGATTGTAGACATTCTGCTTTGCATTTTGATGACCTTTGGTTTCCTTTGGTATTTCCTTTCCGAATGGTGTCCGTCCTGGTGGCCTATCGTTTTCCATTTGCCATCGATTTGCGTGGAGCTTGAATTTTGCCAAATGATGCTAATATAATCTTGTTTACACCTTGGCGTCCATTGACGATATGAAATTACCATTTCATATCGTCAATGGACGCCAAGATGTAAACAAGATTATATTAACCGAATATATACCGAATTGAGGCCATTCAACTATATTGAATTGTTAAATTTTGCTCTGTGATAGGTACTATGATAAGATACATATTCATCGAAAAATTTCTCGATATTTTAATCATTGATTTTTTAATACTGATAACATATAAATTTCATTGATAATATTCAATACGAATTTTTCAAAATGGCAGAGGATCTTTATAAGATAAAAATTATAATCATAGAATGAAAGACATTGTTAACTTTTTGATAAAAATAATTTCTGACTTCGTTAATTTGGGAAAAAGGAGTGCCATAGGAATCCACAATGATAAAAGTAGTTTCAAAAAAGTATTTCCATTTATTAAAAAGATTTCAAATCATATCTGGATTAATTCTATTATTCGAGTGTTCTCTTATCTGATTTGGGTAACACAGTACTTGAATAAGTGAATATCTGATGGGAAAAAAGGGAAAGTTGCTTAAAACATATTTAATGATTACAAGAACAATGTTGCGTACACTTTGAATTCTTGCCTATTGTTCCACACACTGTTCAACAGACACACGGTGAATGAAGGTTAGTAGGCTAGATGAAGAAAAATGAAAGTTTATTCCATGAATGAACTGAAAACTCGGATGACAAAACACAGTCAAGACTTTTACAAAGAAATTATTTGTAGAAAATACCAACATAAGCTCTAACTAAATAATTAATTACCAAATCTCTAATTAAACAACAGAATAGCATATAGTCCGGATTAAGCGATTTCTGTGTCCTTGTGCAATGCCTCTTCAAGGGCTTCACACCAGATGTTTATTAATCTTAATTATTTATGTACCAAATTCTGGTAATCTGACAAAGCATTTAATAACCGTACCCTCTCTAGAAAGTTTGTCACGAGCACTGTTACTCTCCGTTGATGCCTCGTCTGCCGATTTTTCCATGATGTTTTACAACATGGATGCAGCCCGTGCTCAAGAACGTTCTGCTTGTCAATTCCTCAAAACGTCGTACTAAATTCAGTATCTCATTAATTGAAATAAGGCTTTTGCATGCCTTCGTGCCTTTTTCTGTGCTTTTGTTGCTAGTCTGATTTGCATAAAACATCTAAATATGACGTATGAGCACCCTCTTTTGGTTGCTTTTAGAATCACATTTTTAGTACATGGGGGGGGATTCCAATGTACCCTGGAATTCCTTTGTAAATTGTTGTATTCGCGCAAACTGGTTTTTTTTTTACAAGCGTTACTTCTTTTATCGTGAATTTTTGAAATCTGTAGGAATTTATGGTGTATTCTGTATTTATTATACTTTTATTACTATGTCGTACCACTTGATTGACTTCCTTCGGGCCTTGGTCATCACTCGTGTTCCCTTGAAAATGTCTTTTCTCTCAGATGTTTCAGGCACTATTAAATAATTTTTTTAAACCAATAAAAAAATATCAAAAATTAGTGGTCTAGAAGATTTATTATTACTGTATTTCAAAAACTACTGCTGCCTTAAATCTTTCAAGAGTTAATTAAAAAATTGAAGAAAGTTTTGCGCAGAAAAGAAAGTTATTATTGAAAAAATAAAGTTTCAAATTTTTAGATTTATCATATTTCTTGTAAAACAATTTACTCCGGAATTATTGAAGAAAGAAGGCAACATATCAGATAACTTCTGATTAATTAATTTTTTTCTGAATATTTAATTAACATTTGCTCATTGAAAAGTTGACTGTACTCTTTTTCTTATTCTAAAGAACGAGTACTTTGTGTGCTATATACTAAAATGATTGCTTTAAATTCAGTTTCCTACGATTAAATTTTTTTCTAGAATTCGATTATTAGTTGTTTTGTTTAAATATGACATATCTTTGTCGTAATGAATACTTTGAGTGAAACCAATCTCTCTCTCTCATTTATCAATTTGAAATCATACATATATATGTAATGATATTTTAAAATCGAACTTAAATCCAAATTAATTTCCAAAGTTTTATCTTAATTCAGACCATATTAACTTCATTCTAAAAGATTCTTTTATTTCCTGATCCTATCCCACCTTTTCTTATTTAATTAATTCAACACGAATTATAAAATTGCTGAAGTCAACAAGTTCTCACACTCTGAGTGAAGGGATAAAAACTTGTCAACCGAAGCGAATTCTTTTTAAAAGATCCCTATAGTCCCCGTACCTAAATCGACGCGTGTAAAGAAATCCCTACCAGAATCTCACAGTATATAAACACGGGGTTAAATATTTCATGAGCTTTTAGTCTTTTCGCTCTTGTGTCGTTCCATGAAGATATGCTCATCGCTTCTGCTTATACATAAATTATGCCTCCCGGGATGGAATAAAAGCGAAGTTTAAAATTTGAAAGGGACTTTTCTCTTCGACCTCTGCTTGAAAAATTATGTTTACATATATATATAAAGATTCGTTTACAAACTTCGTTTCAAAACTGAATGCATCATTAGAATTTTTTTTTTTTTTAACACGGTAATTGAATTTTATTCTTTCGGTTTCTGGTGATCGTAAAGTACCGCAGTTAGTTTTGCAATCTCTTTAGAAAACCAAATTTAATGGGGGTTAAAATTATTAATTGTTAAAAACTTCAATTTGTTATTGGATATTGCTTTTATATATCTAAAATTTTCCTTTCAGATTGGCTTTATGGTTGTGATTAATACTATCCATTTGCTGTCTCCCTTCAATATAGTTTGGAATTGAAGTGACATGAAGAGTGGCGAAATAGTGGCTTAGGACAATTTTTTTAAATCAGAGATTTTTGAAATTATCATTCAAATATTGCAACATGATAAAATGTGGAATTGTATAAAAATGTATATACAGGATGATTCGAAAGGTAACTGATAAACTTTAGGAAAGTCAAGTTATGTCAAAGTAAATCAGTTTTATATAGGAACATGCAAGCGAGAACACTACAAGAATGCTGTTTTGCTATAAATGAATTGGCATACAAAGCATGCATATTTAAAGGTGGCCCTATTAATAGTTAACTGTTTCGACCTTTTCAGAAAATGCATATCTAAATTGTCATATATATATATATATATATAAGTTTTTCAGAAATCTTTCGAATCGCAGCGTGTGTGTTTTTACATGCCTATAATAAAATGATATGAAAATTATTTGGAATTTTTATGAATTATAAATCTTATTTATAATTGTGTTAGATTGAAATGTATATTTAATGAAAATCTGAATTTCACTCTAATTTTAAAGATTTTTGCAATTTATTTAAAATATTTTATTATATACTTATATTATATTTAGAAAATGTTATACTCTAGTTGCATCAGTTATTTTTGATATATTTAATGTAGACGAAATGTAGAATGTAGAATTAATTGTTGCATTTTATTATTTTATTTTTAGATGTCGATTTTTTTTAATACTTAAGACAACTGCTTTTTTCCCATCGGCAATTATATTCATTTTACTTAAAAATTCGATTGTTTTTTAATCATTTTTAAATTGGCCGTTCGTGGAAAGTTGCAGTACTGTTAAATGTCACAATTACAATATTGGCTATTTGTCAGTTTCATCATAATCATTTTTAAAACAGTATTGTGATCAAGCTTATATGGATAATTATTTTTATACCAATGCTAAATTAAATCGAAAATTGTAATTAATTTTCAAAATCTTATTTTTCTTAAATATTAAAAATGTTTTTGAAAATTATTTCACATTGAAATCTATCAAATAACTGAAGAGCAATGATTTATAAGTTAATTCATTGGGTTAATGCTCTTTGTTGTACATGTAACTCAAGTATTAGTGAGATTAAATTTTTTTATTTTAAATTATTTTTTCTGAAGATTTTATATTTTCTAATGTCCTATTTCTAGAAGAATGCTTCACAAAATTTGATTAGTTAAAGGTATTATATTTGGCAAGTTTGTTTTAAGTTGCTTATTTGATTAATTTAGAATATGTTACTTGTAATAGGGGATTGAATACCTTGCAAAAAATGAAATGCAATTTTTAGAAAATCAGTCAGGTAGTTATTTTTAATGTTGCCATCGTAAATAAAATTAAAGTGCCAAACATTATTGTGATACCGAAAATGAATAGATGAAGTAAAATATTTTTTGATAATTTATAATATTATGTTATGTGTTGGTTGCATAGTTTTTCAGAATTTATGAATTGTTAAATATATAATTAAACTATTACAAAAATGCATGTTATCCATAAATTGTCACTATTCATATATTTATTTGATTCGATTTTATTGAGATTATTAAAAAATATTTTTGTTGATAATATTTGGTCAACTTTTTGTTGCAACTGAGTACACTTCAGTAGCTTTATAGTTTATTACTAGTAAAATGGCTAAGGATTTGGTTATCGTAGACTACATTCTGGAAATTTATCAATAATTTAATTGGAATGGAGCAATGGAAATTTATTATAATTTTTTCATAATAGTGTCAAATAATTTGTGACTGTGATTTCTATTTTGCTTCATTATTCTTGTGCTTTGAGTTAATGCCTTTTTCTGTGATGTGTATTCAATTTTATTTCAACTTAATTTGATGCATTATAAAGTTTTTTTTTTTTATCCATTAAATGCTTGAAGAATTTTTAACAACTTCTGAGCTGTTTATGATTTTTTAAACTAATTTAGTAACTTGTAATTTAATCTGAAACAAGAAGTCTGAAAGTTAAAATAAATATTCTTAAAATAAAATTTCTTATAAATATTGGCTGTTCTTAATAGTCATCTAGTTTTTTTAAATACTCTGTAATACGATATCTACATGCATATGCATGCGTACACAGATGACTAGTTAATATTTAACTACAAAAATGATATTCCATTTGAAAAAAGAATTAAAATTAAATGATAAATAAGATAATCATGAAATGAAATGAAACGATAAATTGGCTGGTATTATTTCTAGTATTATTATAAGTTTATAACATATACAAAAATATTGCAATCACTGCCGGATTCAATGTATAATTTCAATTTAATCATGTCCTTAAAATTAATTATTTTTTAATTAATTCATTTTAAATTCGCTTTAACGGCTGAGTTATGCGTGATTTCTCATTATCTACATGCACCAAAAATAAATTCTATTTTTGATAAATTTTGAGAAAATGCCCTTTTGAAATTAAAATGCTTTGATTGCATTTACACATTCTTTTCGTCCTATATTTATCCTATTCAGAATGTGCTATTCACTAGTTTTGTCTTTAAAAAACAATTTTTAATCACATTCAATATCATGATTTAAGGAACTCTTTGCTTGCTCTTCTTCAGAAAGTGCATTACTCGTATGTAATTGCATTACCATTTTTTGTAGAATAATCGTTTTTATTTCATGCATCTATATAATCATGTATTTATTGGCCATTCTTAATAGTCATCTAGGTCTTTAAATTTTCTGGAATACGATCTCTACATACATATGGCATACACAGAGGGTTATTTAATATTTCACTACAGAAATTCAGGATCATTATCGGCAACAAATAAGTTGGAAGTTAAATCCACATATAATTTGTATCCCAACAAAACCACGAATATATCAATAAAATTTTTCAATTTCGTGTTTTTGCGTGATATTAACTATAAATTATATGAAAATAGGCCTGCCGATACTATTGGCTAAAATTATTCTTGAATTTTTCTTGAATATCATTTGGTAACGGTTTCGGGCTGTTTTAATTATCACCATAAGTTTTCAAGAAGTGACTACATCAGATGGAGAATTCATTGTACTAAAAATAATATAAAATGTAATGTATTACTACTTCATTGTACTAAGAATAACGTACATGTAAGAATTCATTGTATTAATACTTCATTCACTAATTGGCCAGAAACCTCCATTCCAATCTCTTAGAATGAAAGAGGTTCTATATTTTATTTATATATTTTTAGTTGCTTACTTTTGTAATTATTTATAAGAGACTAATTTTCTATGGCGAGCTAATTTCATTTAAAAATTGAAATCAATTATATAAAATCACACAATTAATATGTTAGAAACCATATTAATAGTAGGAAAAAATTACTAAGATGTGTAATCTTTGTGATGAAAAATATTTGTAAAAGAAAATCTGAGAGATATAGTTTTGTAACTTTGAGTAAATAAATTAAAAGTATATAAAAATTAAAACATTGTAAATAAAATAAAAGGAAGGGGTAACTCTTGCTTCATAATATTCAAAGTCAACTCAAATTTCATTTGTATTGTTACGAATCTGTGATGCGGCTTCCCAGCATAGTTGGTTCCATAGGAGGTCCCAGAGCTTGGCGACGAATTTGGCGCCAAAATAGATTATACCCGAAACATCGAGAAATTTCCCGATCCGTCCAGTAGGAACGGAGATACGCCTCGAACGTTCCTGATTGTTTGAGAGGCTTCTAGCCCCACCTCCTGAGACCTATCAAAGGAGGCAGCCGCAGCTGCTAGAGAAGAGTAGTCGGAAGCGACAGAGAGTAGAGTTTTACTAGAGTAGTCGGAATCGACGGTGAAGAACTGGTTTCCCAGGGATTAGCAGAGCAGCGACGAAGTCAAGCTAGTGCTGAACTAAGCTATGCGCTACTGTCTGCAGTAGAGTCTTGTCGTGTGCTGCTGTTTGCACGTCTCACGGCTGAAGTTAATTGTCTTTTCTGTGCTGTATATAGTTGTCGTCTTTGTGCTGTCCTGTGTGTCCTCGTGTAAATAAACGTCGTTGTTTCTTTTTCTACTGCCGCCTGCTGATTGAGCGTTCTCCACACCATATAACTTCCACTATCCAAACGAACCCGGAAATTTCGTAACAGTATATAATGCCTAAAATTAGCCGGCAGTGTATGAAACGATTCATATTTCACACATTTTCTAGACATTCTGTAAAATACCAAATGAGAAATCGTCAAAGTATGAAATACATCTCCGATCCGTTTCACATATCGCGTGGCAATGCATGTCAATTTTAACGTGGACCTCAGGCCTCAGAATTTTATAATTACACTTTGCGATTTGTCCGCGAGTATCAAAATACACAATTTTTCTTAAATTCGTTAAACAAACAAACACACAAAATTTTTTTTATTGTGCTGCATGAAAATGGAAGAGCAAGCTGTAGTATTGGATAAGGAGTCATTGTCCATAGACATGAAACAACGATTCGATGATTAACTATCCGAGATTCGAATTCATGCTGCAAAATCAGTTTTTTCTTTCTTAACCGAAACTACTTACCAGAAGTTCATAAATGATTCACAAAAAGCCAAAATGACTACAAAAAAAAAGAATCCAGAGACCATTGGCTGCTAAATCGTTATGATGTGATGATTGTGGAAAACAAAAGTAAACTTATTTATCCTGTCAAAGAAAGCGTCAGTATTATACTGTATTACATCATGGACTCTTGAGTTCTTTCACGTACTTCACGAAACTCATTTGGCTATTGAACACAGAGGGCGCGATAAAATATTATAAAAACTTTGAGCCAAATACAAAAATGTTACACATCATGATATTGAATTGTACATCCAACCTGTGTGAACCTTGCCAGAAAAATGAGAAAGGTATTAAAAAGGGATTGTTGTGAAACCTATGATTTTTTCTGGATTTAATTCCCGTTTTCAGGCATTAATTTTCGGTCTCAGCCAGATAGAGAATGCAAATGCTGATATATACCCGCTAAGACTTAATAGAATTTAAATTTGTGATTACACAATCACACAGTTGCGCAAATAACCAACAACATGTGATGCATTTATAGCACCGGGCGGCAATTCTTTTGAAGGTTTACTTTAAGAATTTCAAAAGTTAGTTGTTTGTACTGTTTGGTCAATGTATCTGTCATGTTGCGTACGACTTGTGTAAGCTGTTATACATGTAACTATACTATTGTAAATTTGTCTTACATTAATGCTTGTAATTCCGGTATGGTGGTTTGTTCTCTCTTTCCTAGTTATTAAAGTAATGGCATCAGACTTGCTACCTTTATTCCAATGACGTGACATACTTCTTATGCGAGGGGTTATATCGTGGTCGGTGATGGTCACTAGCACTCAACCATAGCTCCCGCAGCAATAATAGCTATTTAGTTTATTTCGGACTCTAAGCTTTTTCGAGGTTACCTAATGTGTCCATTCCTTTGGGGAGCACTTCAGATAGTTGATTCACGCTTCCTGGGCGAATAATTTAAGACTGAGGGATCAAGTTATTTCCACTAGAAGAGGGATGTACCTCCTACTGGAGAGGTTATACTGTGGCCGGTAATGGACATTAGGACACGATTTTAATTTCTGCTTTCTGTTCTGGGATGATGATGGTTATTAAAGTACTCCGCATAGTTTGACAGATCGGGGGGGGGTATGATTATCTAACGTATCTATTTCTTTTATTTAATTCACTTACAAAGAAGATTCTTTGCGATTGTGATTTCATGTTCTATCAGGAAGAAAAAAAAATGTATTTTTAAGTTAGACATAACTTTAAAATATGTTTTATAATTTTAGTATACCCAATATGTGCTTTTATATCCTCTTTCATTGCTTTCAGACTTATTTTTAACCTGAGTTCTATAAATGAATACAACTTGTGTTAGCATTTCCAACTTACCTTAAAAGTTTTTACTTGCTAGTTTGAATCTGCCTGTATTTTACTAATATATATTTTCGAGTTTGTAAGAAAGAAGAAACAAGCTAATTAAGGTTCAGAAAAGAGTATCTAATTGAAAGCAGTTCAAAATTACTTTAAGCTTCTGGTAGACAGGTAAAAAATTAACTTTCAAAATTATCTGTCCAAAAGATCTATAATTTATTTCTTCGTTGACTGAATTTGAATTTTTAAAATAATTACTCCAGATGCAACTCTGTTTTAAAAACTGTTATTAACTCTGATTTATCGTCAAACCACCCAATCTAATTTTCTTTCATCTCAAAGTGGTCTAAACATCTTAACTGATCGCACCATACGTTGCCTTAAGCTGCATACCATAAGACTGTCTCGTTTCAGACGCGTGTCGCGGTTAAAAGATAAATGCGATCGTCTCCTAGCAGGGATGCTATTAAACCCATTAATATAGCGATTCGAAAATCATATTCTAATAAGTGTGAATTAAATATTTTTTAATGATCAGAGGACCATTTCTGTCTCATTAATAACTTTAAATTTCACTTGCTATTAAAAATTACATTAGGATATGTCTGTAAGACCACGTGAACCGAGGTAGTTACGACAGTAATTCCCGATTTTGATAAGCCGATTGATTTATAACTGTTGTTTAAACAGTAGACTGCAAAATATAGAAATATCATTTATAAGAGGGATAACTGCCTATTTGAATTTGACAACAGCGTTTTATTTAAATTATCGCGACTAATATCGTCTATACCAGGCGGTTATTTTAAAAGAAAAATTGCCAGATTTTTTTTTTAAATGCAGATTTTGATGTTATCTGATGGTAAAAGTCCAGAAGCATGCAAAAAATGCTCCTGTTTTCGTTTTTTTAGAATTCGTTCACGTAATTTTTTTAATCATCTTATTTTACTATTTTTTTTTTTTTTTTCAGTCGGCTGTTTAAAATTGGAGACTTGTGTCTTCAAAAGATTCAATGCAACGATATATCGACATTCATGGTTATTAAGTAGTCAAAGACAAACTTGAAACTATGTAGCCTTCAGGCGCCGACTGTCTCATGTCTGGCGTGTGTCGCTGTTAAAAAATAAATGGAGTAATCCATCATAAAGCCTATTATTAAATTCATATTTAAAATTATTTAACTTTTAAAATATGTTTTCACTTTCTCGTAGACAAAGAAAAAGTATTGTAATTGACCTCGTGATTTTGACGAACCTTTACCTTTTAAATCGTCTTGAATCCAAAAGACATATTTTTGGAATCATGTCAGTCTGACTTTTCAAATAAACATGACATGACTTTTTATAAACATGACTTTTCAAAAACGTATTAAGCTAGAGCGGTGAAATTTGGTATGTAGTCTTAATTAATTAAGTAGTATGTAGTCTTAAAGAATTCTATCAAATTTTGGACGAAATATGTCGAAGGGAAGAAATATGTTCAACCATCTTGAATCCGAAAAACACATTTTTGGAATCATGCCAGTCTGCCTGCAAATATGATTTTTCAAAAATGTAAAAACGTATTAAGCTAGAGCGATGAAGTTTGGTATGTAGTCTTAATTAAGTAGTATGTAGTCTTAAAGAATTCTATCAAATTTTGGACGAAATATGTCGAAGGGAAGAAATATGTTCAACCATCTTGAATCCGAAAAACACATTTTTGGAATCATGTCAGTCTGCCTGCAAATATGATTTTTCAAAAATGTAAAAACGTATTAAGCTAGAGCGATGAAGTTTGGTATGTAGTCTTAATTAATTAAGTAGTATGTAGTCTTAAAGAATTCTATCAAATTTTGGACGAAATATGTCGAAGGGAAGAAATATGTTCAACCATCTTGAATCCGAAAAACACATTTTTGGAATCATGCCAGTCTGCCTTCAAATATGATTTTTCAAAAATGTAAAAACGTATTAAGCTAGAGCGATGAAGTTTGGTATGTAGTCTTAATTAAGTAGTATGTAGTCTTAAAGAATTCTATCAAATTTTGGACGAAATCTGTCGAAGGGAAGAAATATGTTCAACCATCTTGAATCCGAAAAACACATTTTTGGAATCATGTCAGTCTGCCTGCAAATATGATTTTTCAAAAATGTAAAAACGTATTAAGCTAGAGCGGTGAAATTTGGTATGTAGTCTTAATTAAATAGTATGTAGTCTTAAAGAATTCTATCAAATTTTGGACGAAATATGTCGAAGGGAAGAAATATGTTCAACCATCTTGAATCCGAAAAACACATTTTTGGAATCATGCCAGTCTGCCTGCAAATATGATTTTTCAAAAATGTAAAAACGTATTAAGCTAGAGCGATGAAGTTTGGTATGTAGTCTTAATTAAGTAGTATGTAGTCTTAAAGAATTCTATCAAATTTTGGACGAAATCTGTCGAAGGGAAGAAATATGTTCAACCATCTTGAATCCGAAAAACACATTTTTGGAATCATGTCAGTCTGCCTGCAAATATGATTTTTCAAAAATGTAAAAACGTATTAAGCTAGAGCGATGAAGTTTGGTATGTAGTCTTAATTAATTAAGTAGTATTTAGTCTTAAAGAATTCTATCAAATTTTGGACGAAATATGTCGAAGGGAAGAAATATGTTCAACCATCTTGAATCCGAAAAACACATTTTTGGAATCATGCCAGTCTGCCTGCAAATATGATTTTTCAAAAATGTAAAAACGTATTATGCTAGAGCGATGAAGTTTGGTATGTAGTCTTAATTAATTAAGTAGTATGTAGTCTTAAAGAATTCTATCAAATTTTGGACGAAATATGTCGAAGGGAAGAAATATATTCAAACATCTTGAATCCGAAAAATACATTTTTGGAATCATGCCAGTCTGCCTGCAAATATGATTTTTCAAAAATGTAAAAACGTATTAAGCTAAAGCGATGAAGTTTGGTATGTAGTCTTAATTAATTAAGTAGTATGTAGTCTTAAAGAATTCTATCAAATTTTGGACGAAATATGTCGAAGGGAAGAAATATGTTCAACCATCTTGAATCCGAAAAACACATTTTTGGAATCATGCCAGTCTGCCTGCAAATATGATTTTTCAAAAATGTAAAAACGTATTATGCTAGAGCGATGAAGTTTGGTATGTAGTCTTAATTAATTAAGTAGTATGTAGTCTTAAAGAATTGTATCAAATTTTGGACGAAATATGTCGAAGGGAAGAAATATATTCAACCATCTTGAATCCGAAAAACACATTTTTGGAATCATGCCAGTCTGCCTGCAAATATGATTTTTCAAAAATGTAAAAACGTATTAAGCTAGAGCGATGAAGTTTGGTATGTAGTCTTAAGACCAAATTTGCAGACTTCTATCAAATTTTGGATGAAATATGTCGAAGGGAAGTCTTCATAAGCATATAAGCGTGATAACTTGTAAACCCAAAGAGCTATAAGGATGAAATTTGGTATGTTGATTTATCATCACAATTGTGTTCATAAGCAATCGCAAATAATCACAAGTCGAACTAAATTTGTTAAAGGGGAGGGGGAAGATGCATTTGCAGGCCTATATATTCAAACTCATGTGAATGCAAAGACTTCTACGACTAAGATGTATAGTATTTGGCATGTGGTCTTATGACCAAATTTGTAGATCTGTGTAAAATTTTGAGATTGAATTTTTGTCTAAAATGTTTTTCAGTTTTTCTTCATTGCACTATCAAGAACAATGCATACTGCATTACATAATATCGCTGCTGTTACACGAAGAAGCTGGTGGGATGGTATTTAGCTGGAGGATGGTATAGACCATGATCAGGGTCTTGCAAGCGACTTCTCTACACTAAGCTAACCTTGCTATACGTTGAGGGAATACAAAGGAGGACAAGCGGAGTACAGAAAAGGAAATTATAATTGCCTAAATGTACGAAAAAAATCGATGATAGAACTTTACTATTGATTTGAATTATACTCTGCGTATTTTCTGTAGGCGGTTCAAGGTCACATTTTTACCGCTATACTGGCACCAGACAACCAATAACGAGGTAGAAAATGTGACCTTGAACCGCCTACAGAAAATACACAGACTATAATATGGAGGCTTTTCATGTGTCGAGTTGGAAAAGATTAAAACTTGTAGCAAAAAAACCCACAAAAATTTGATTCTGCTTCATTTATTCTTAAACATATTTATAAAATAAATGCCGCCTGAAATACATCAGATATTCAGAAGTAATGAGAATTATAAAATAATTTAAATGGCTTTAGATAAGCCTGTGGTTAGGCTAGCAGAGTAGTGGTAAGGGAGAGGGAATATATGCATTGGGCACCAAATTCACCACCATTCACATTTGCAAAGGTATTAGGGGGCGATAGTCTAATATTGTGTACCGGGTGTCATTTATCTTTGTTAAGCCATTATGTCAGGCACACAATTTTTTTTTAAAATCGACAACGGAATTACAAAATCAAAGGCCGGCAAGATAAGAGGCTGTTTGCCAGATAATTAATTTAAAAAAAAATAAAGCAGGCTACACCATATAAAGTGTACCATATAGGTTTTATGGAATGAAAATTCACATTAACTTAACAATCAACTTGCATGAATACAATATATTCAGCTCAGGTCCTAATCAGCATGAGATTCAATCGCAAATAGTACGTAATATCAACCATTTGTCGTGCAAATCTATACAAAGTATCGCATACTGCTATTCATTTAAATGTGTTGCTGTGCTATTCTGAGTTTGCATTCTATTAAACTTATATTGTACACTTCATCTGGTTTATCAATTCCTTTTACATAAACTAGTCAAAAAATTAGTTGTACTTCGTAAAAATATTCGGTGAAGGGCAGTTTTGATGAATCTTTATGGCAATATTTCAGACATTATCTGTATCGTGTGACGTAATGGGTTTTACATGACATTTTTGTTTGATAATCAGTTACAAACACGTCTCTGAGCTGAAAGTGGCATCCAAATTGGAAATGCGTTCCGTGATTCATTTT
This sequence comes from Argiope bruennichi, assembly GCF_947563725.1. Classification (NCBI taxonomy): domain Eukaryota; kingdom Metazoa; phylum Arthropoda; class Arachnida; order Araneae; family Araneidae; genus Argiope; species Argiope bruennichi. The sequence continues at coordinate 77,534,265 of NC_079159.1, read as the reverse complement.
TTAGGCGAAAAGGTGTAATTGTATTAAAATTTATTATGTATGAAGTGAATGGTGAAAATACGATGTCGCATCGAGCTAACGCAAAGGGATACAACATGTTTGAGAATGGAAGTATTGACCGGAGCATGAGGAAATATTAACAACCGCAATAAATTCTGAGATTGCTGCTTATATGAATAATGTTGGACGGGATTTCTTTGCAGAAAGCTTTGGAAAAATTGTGCTGTGACTCGATAGATGTTTGAATAAAAGAGGTAATTGCATAGAAAAACAGATTTTGTATAGAACTTTAGGATACAAATAAATTCATTGTAAAATTTAGATCCTGTTTTGTTTTCTTAAGTAGTGCAACAAACTTTTTGTTACCAGGTACTGGTAAACAAAAACCCGATACTTAATTCTTTAATATACAACTTCCTGAAGTAACTGCCCATTCTGTTTCCAACCATTGCTCTGTTTTAAAAATGACATTTTTCTTTATGTTTGATTTACTTTTAAAGTTTCTCTAAGAACTTTTGAACATACTGCAGATAAATTCTTTTTATTTGCAATAATTAAGAAAAGATATCAGAAATAGAGAATTCGTTATGAATTCTCTTTACTTGAATCTTTAAAGAATTAATTATGAATTTTCTTTCTTTAGATGATGAATATAGAGTTTGCGCAGTACTTATAAATTATACAAATCTTGCACCTCAAAATCATTATAAATAGGGTTTGAACGAAATTTTGAAAGCCAGAAGGTTGTGATAAGTAAATAAAATACTTTCACGACTTAGAGAGAAAAATATTTTCTTGCTAAAAATAACAATTTAATTGAAAAGATGAAAATTGAAAAGTTTTATATGGACAAAAATGTGGGTTGCAGAAATGGCTGTGGGTCAAATTTCACTTAAGTTTAGTTGATTAATTAAGAATAAGGAAAGTTTATGTGCAGTTTTCCATATTATATATATAACATCATTCGACAATATGGTAACATATTACTTCTCAACTGAAATCATATTTTGTCAAACAAAAGAATTAAAAAGTGTGAAAAAATAATTCATATTTAATCTTTGTCATTTACTACAGATTAAAGTTATTCTTTCGCAGTTCATTTATACCTTCTGATATCTAGTTCTTGATATCTAGACCCCATCAAACCCTTCAAAGCTGAAATTAAAAATGAAATTGCATAGAAAAACACGTTCTTTTGATGTGTTATTGATATTACAGGCGCATAAGAGCTTTAAAAACGTTAATTGAGTATATATATTTTTCTGTACACTTTTGTTGGGGATTTCGAACATCAGAAAGAATAAGTGAAGTTGAACAATCATATTTTAATGATTTATTTAGCTTGATTTTAAATGCCAAATTCTTACCAAAGCCTCTTAATAATAAAAGATATTTCGTGACATTCAGGTCTTATTGTAGTTGGAGTATGCTCTGAAATTACAGTTTGAAACATAAAGAATATTAATTCTGAGATCATAAATAAATGTTTCGAAGAAATTGGCTTAAATAAACGGGATTTTCTTGCCTGGAGCTTCTGTCTTTACTTAAGAAGCATCATGATGATAAGTTGGAGTATCGGTTAGATTTAGTCATGTAATATGGAACCAATCATTATTTCACATTCATTTACTAGATATTGCTTCTTAATAAGTCTAGTTTCCCTTGAAAATTGAACCAAACGCAATTGGTTACCCTATAGACTACTTAAAAAACAGTCAGCAAATTCCTACGAAAGCATCATAAATATTTTTCCTGTTATGTTTTGTCATAACAATTTTTATCAAATATTTATATTTTCACAGATGGTTCTTTGCTGCATAACTGCATCATCCTATGATAAGGGAGACCCATTTACTCAAAAACCGCAACTGACTCCTTAATCATTTTTCAAAAAAGAGATTGGAGCATAATCCCTGCAGATATTTCAAGAAATTAGTTAGTCTCCCTCGAATAGAGTCAATAATAACAACATAGACGGTGTTTCCAAAGTGCTTTGATATATGGAATCCTAGAACTTTTCCATGATGTCCTAGCATGAATGAAAATATAGCATACTTGTATTATGAAATTTATTTAAAAACTAGCCGCCTTTGGCGACCAGCCGGTTAGCCAATCTTAATGTTCGTTTAAATTTTATTAATTAAATAGGTTGAACCGGAGTTTAACCCCCTTCTTCGCCAAGTTGCAATAACGCGCCAAAGCTGGTAATCTTTATTATGCACTATAATTGGACATCTGCTCCTTTGCTTTTAAACATTTCGCAAAACCGTTGTTGGCAATTTTTAAAAATTGCGCCAAGCAGGGGGTTAAACTACGGTAGTACATAAAACATTAAGAAAATAAATAGAATCGTTTGAAATAATCGGCCGAAAAATGTTAACCCTAGCCTCATTACTGTTGGGAGAAAAAAAACAACTGAAGCCTTACTCATTTGGTGGTGGGGAAAAATGGAAGATTTTTTTTTGGCGGGAAAGTTGGCGGTGGGGAAAATGGAAGATTTTTTTGGCGGGAAAGTTAGTTTTTAATTAATAATTCAAAAGAAGGGACCCCAGGTGCACATTCCCGACCTCTAAGGTATACATGTACCAAATTTGGTAGCTGTATGTCAAATGACCTGGCCTGTAGAGCGCCAACACGCACACACACACACACATTGAGCTTTATTTATAAGTATAGATATAGATAATCACAAACCCTGAATTAAAGGTTTGATGGAATTTTGGTGCTGGGATTCCTTTCTTTTCAATTCTGTTTCTTAGCATTCATTTTATTTGACTTGAGCAGCTAGATTTTAATTTCATTGTAGAAGAGTGACTTTGCCAGTATATTCTGATTTCAATTTCTTCCTAAAAATGCTTTTTCTATTGTACCCATATGTTGTAAACGGTGTCATTTTATTATCGTTTCTTATATGTTTGTAAATTTTGTAGATAGTTATTTTTGTTTATTTCTACTGCAAATATTTTGGTATTTAATAAAATTCCCGTAACATGCCCATCATACCGTTCAGTGACCAGAATAGTTACGGATACGGGGTTATGAGCCGGCGTTCTGTTCTGTACCCAGATGAATAATTTATTTTGAGCGCTTGATTTTAAATGCCTTTTTTAAAAGCTTTTTAAGCCAAAGCTTCTTAATAAAAAAAGATATTTCATGACTTTAGGACTAATTATAGTTGTAATTGAGATAATCTAGCTTCAGGAGACAGTTTTTTCTAGCCCCTATTCCTCTTTATTTTTTTAATGATTCTTTTTGGATTTTATATTCTCCTATAACAGAAAGTCAATTTAGAAGGTATGCATTTTTTTATAATTTTCTCGTGTATGAAGTATACAAAGAGAGAGAGAGAGTATTGTATTCATTAAAAGATTTGATCTCGACAGTTAGACGGATTTCCTCATTTTTGACCTCCCGAGTCCGAAAAGCATATTCTTGGAATTATATCTGATTGTCTGTGAACACGACAATTCAAACACGTTTTGATCTTGACGGATTGATTTAGTATATGGTGCTAATGTCTTATATCTATCAAATTTTGAACGAAAAAAAAAAAAACTTTAAACTTTTATACAAATTTTTGATCTTATGAGGCTTATTTAATAATATATTTGTGACACTAATAAAAAAAACACGTTTTATTTAGACAATTTCAATGACTCTCTAGAGAAAAATACACCCATCAACTCCCGGAATTTCTCCAAGGCTGACTGGTCTAAAGTAATGAACCGTTGATTGTCCTAAAATGATGGTATTCAAAGCTTCATAACTTGGTCAGATTTGGATTAGAAGATTTTTCTTGATTTAAAAATTAAGAGTATGAAGAATATTTCATTAAATATGATTCACAGGATCGAAGGTTTTATGCATAAAATTCAGACTTCATCATTTTTTCAAAAATATTTTTATCGATTGAAGGAAAACAAAAAATATTTTTCAAGCCATTTAAATCCTTTTTCAAATTAAAGCTGAAAATGGTATTTTATGATTAATCAGAATTTTGCTTAAATAGAATTATCCTTTGAGATAATTATAATTAAATTATAATAATTCTGTGGTACATATAATGCTTTAAGGCTGAACGATTCTCTTTTCTGCACTCGTATTTTTAGGTAGATTCCTATAGGAAGACTGCCTATTGTAATGATTTTCATAACACGACTTTAGAAAGTTTCTGAAGACTTTCACCAATCATAGTCCCTAGAATACAAAACCACCCTTCATTCAAAAGTTTATATTATATTATATTATATTATATATTACACACTTGTAAAGCTTTGTCCATGTTATCTTGTGATCAGGATAACTGCAGTAATTTTGTTTGGAGTTTAACCAGCTTCGAATATTTTATTAGAAATGTAAAGACATCGACTGAGTTCGTAAGTGGACCATCTAGCTCAAAGGGGTTGGGAATGGTGGTAAGGTTGAAATTTCCTTAATACTGAAGATTGAAAAATCAATCAAATTAGCGCCTCATTGAGAGGAACAACTTTCATATTTAGTTTTTCGATAACTGCAATATCGTTAAATTAGAGGCTAAAAAATGATTTTCAAGCCCTAATTTTACCTAAAATTAGATTCTTGAAATATTTACTTAGATAAAAAGGATTTTCAGCTTGCCGAGAGAAATTTAAAAATGTATATTTGGTTTGAGTAAAAAAAAAAAATCATTAATTGAAATTTAGTAACATCTTTCGAATTAAAGTTCAAATTTTAGTCGGGTTAGTAGAAAATTAAGGAAATACCCAGAACGGTGCATGGCTCCTATAATAGTTTGAGTTCTATGATTATCTAAATGTGAAGCTTAAAAGTATTTTAGTGGGGAAATCATTAAGACCAAGTTATATAAAATATTTAATAGAAAATTTTAGCTACAATTAATCCTATCGAACTGGCTGGTCACCAAAGGCAGCTAGTATAATATAATTCAAGCGGTTATGAACTAAAAATAGACATCTCAAGAGGATATTTTGCGCAATAATGCTTTACGTGGAATGATTATGTAATCATTTTACAGTGCGAAATGTTATTTTTAAATCTATCGATTATAATAGTACTCATATAATGCAAGAGATTATAAGAATTCATTTGCAAAGATAATTCCAAATAACCATTATAAACCCATTTAAATTATTCGACCGAAATTATTCAACCATTGTAAAAAGATGTTCAGATGTTGCCACTAATTTACATGCAATTTATTAATAAAAACGTAATTAAAATTTTTTTTAAAAACACTAATTTTCAGAGTAGACGATATTTAAACTTCATTAATCAAAAAGAATCTAATTTTGTTCGATTACCTTTCGCCTTGGATCGATAAGATCTTCCAAATCATTTGAATTCTCGTTCGCAACATCTTCATTAAATTTCAGAAAGGGAAAGTTCAGTCTTCAAAATTTATTATTGGTTAATTTTTTTTAAAAAAAATTTAAATGTTTCTTTCAAAGGAATACTGTTGCCACTTTAATTAGAATTTCATGTGCCGGTTTCAAAAATAAAATTATGAATGCAAATGAATGGATATTTTTTGCCTAATTAGTCTGAATGACAAATTAAAGTACTTGAATTTGATCCTGCAGTTAGACCTGAATATTAATTAAGTATTCTAGAATGAATTACACATCAGATGTCAAACCCTTTCAATGCAAGTTAAATTATAACTGATGAGTCAATTTATGGGTACTTTATGTATATTCGTCGAGTGTTAGTTAAAGATTGATGATACTGCTATATATTGTTTCTATTTCCTTAACCTGAATTATTTTAAAGCTTACAACGATGAAAAACAGCATCAGAGCATAAGCTTCTTTTTAACCCTTTCGCCGTTCTTTCTTGTCAGCGAAAATTTCTGTTTTCTCTTTGTTTGTGCAAGTGCTGCGAAAGACAAAAATAAAAACTTGAACAAGTAAACTTTTACAAAGCGTTTTAAACGTTAAAAGTTTTGAAATATAGAAGAACGCTTGAAGCGCGTTACGGCCGCCTGCAGAAGTTTCACTTGAACGCTCTAGGCGCGTTACGGACGTCGAAGAGGTTAAAGACTGCGTTATTTTATACAATTTATGATAAAATACTTTGTCTTAAATGAAACTAAAAAAAAATATCTATTAAACTGTGACACAGATGTTATAAATGCAGCTACAAGATTCAATATACTATTTTCGCTTACATTCATTCATTCATTTTTTCTTTATTTTCTTGCACACGAAATATACAAAATATTGTAATCGTCGAAAATATTCCCTACATTTCTATGAATCTTCATGTTTAAAAGCTCGTGATTTCGAAAAACATATATTTTGGAATTGTCTATAACTCTCTTTACCCGTCTTTCTGTCTTTAAGTATGATAATTCAAAAATGCTTTGGTTAAACGGATGAAATTTGGTATATGGTCTCTACTAGAAATTTATAGATGCTTATTAAATTTTGAATTACTAATCACTGTAGCTGTATGGCTGTCAGAGTGCAAGGAAATATGATAATCACAAAGCGTAAAGAGCCAGAAGAATAAAATTTGGTTTGTTGGTCTGTTACTCTGTTTGCAAAAGTAATAACTCATTAGTAGGAGGTCTATATGATTGCTAATTTCTATCTAAGTTTGGATAAGTCAACCATCTAACGCGCCGATCCGCCGCGAAGGCACACGGATTTAAACCATAAAACTGAATGACCAGACCGCCGCAACTGCAACATTGGAGGGAACTGTGGTTGAATCCTAAGGGCCGTCACCGGCCACGGTACAACCCTCCCTGAAGGAAGTACGCCTCGTCATCGATGGGAGGAGTCAGATCCCCCACCTATTAGTGTATCCTCCATGGTGGCGAGATCCAACCACCATGCCGGAAGCATCTCATCCTCAGTGCCCCCCCCGGGGGTTTCTAAGTTTGGATAAAATTAACCATTTAACTGTTTCGACCTCTTCAGAAAATGCGTATCTAAATTATGGCGCAAAAATTTAGCGATGGCGAGTATACTCGTCAAACACAGAGTATGTTTAGCATGAAATTATGTCGTAATGAAATGGTTTATTTTTTTTTATTCCAATAATCACATTTAATCACTTAAACTAACAAAAAAATTTTCAGATAATTTTTTTAAAAATAAAAGCATAAAAAATAATTTATTATTTAAATTTGCTATTAGAAAATGATATTGAGCAAAGCATGGGACAACGCATAATAATCTTTTATTTGTTCCTTTGATTTCGACTTGGCTTCCGAATTTTTTAAACATCTTTAAATTTACGAATATGTTTGAGATTTTACTGAAATTGTAATTCAAACTGCAAATTGTTACTACTCATTACTCCTGACGATTAAACTCGTCATAATCCAAAATGTTGTACTTTTTCCATGGCAAGTATACTCGTCAAAAACAGTTAACTGGTTAAAAGAAGGAAAGTCTTCCTGTTCGTGTGCATTTAAACGTGATATCTGAAATGTTCCGAAACTAGATAGATGAAAGTTGGTATATAATGTTATCATGAAAACAATAGACTTGCAATAAATTTTGAAATAAATCCGCGAATGGGGATAACTATATGTTTCCTTATTTATTCATTTACATGAACATTGACGTTCAAATGAATGAAAACACTGCTGACCATTCCAAATATGAAGGAAAACAACACTGACAAATCCGCCAACATTGACCCATTGACGGATTTGTTTCAAAATTTGATCAGACGTTCTGTGATCAAATTGTATATCTATAAATTCTCGATTCAGTTGGTTGAAAAGAAGATATACAAAATTCATGCTCCATTTTTTTTTTTCCTTTTTCTTTTTTTCCATTTCTTTTTTTACTCTTTGAAACACAAAACGCTTAACACTGAGTCACAAACATGAAATCGGTTGGAGAGAAAGGATTCGGTCTTGTGGACTTTCCGCACCCTTGGAGGATTTGTTGCCCCTCTCCCCATCCCTTGTCCTTGAATACGCTCTAGGAGATCTAAAAAAACTTGGAATACGGTATATGGAACCGTGTATATGACGAATATTATTAATGAGCTAGTCACCGAAGGAGACTAGTTCATTAATATATTCGACAGTATTATGTAATTTAATACATTTAGTGAGTCGAGATTATAGTAGAGGAATATATTCTGTTTTCATTCATTTGAATGAAAACAGAATATATTCCTCTACTATAATCATTCATTGAATACCTGTGTAATGAACTTTATCAGTTTATCTCAGAAGAAGGATCGATATTAAGGTGAGACCTCACCTCAAGCGAATAATCGGAAAGGATGCAGCAATTAACGATCGTTCAGATAAAATTATATTAATTAAAAGAAAAAAATAACGATGAAGAAAATTGCGGCGTAGCAACGTGTGAAATATTGCTTATTAGGTGGGACAGAAATAAAATAAAGAAATCCCCATCAGAAATTTTGAATAATTAATATTTACAGATGAAACTGATATTTCAAATGGTCAGTTCTAAATAATGACGTCAATAAATCTTAATTTGTTTATATTTTTTCAAAACCGTAGTCTACTTGGACAGGTGAAACGGAGTTCGGCAGCATCTGCTTGCGGCGTTCGTTTATATTTGAATACAAGATCATATGTTGAATGCAGACTTGATTACAACAAATGGATATTTTATGTAAAGGTATAATTAAAAAAACGGCGTTTTAAATCATTTATCTTTAAAAATTGTGGCGATTAAATATCTGAAAAAAATGTAAGAAGTTGAAAAGTCAATAGAATGCTAAATCTTTTTTTTTTTTTTCATTTGTTTTGCACAAAGTTATTATAAAATTACTTTCTCTATTTAGGGGAATAAAGATAAAGCTAAGGGATGGAATGAAAGTACATTTCATTTCCAGACATTAGGTAGAATGGGTTTACGAATTCCGCAATATATATATAAGAAAAACGAAGTTGTGGACGCAATATCTTTTGCACTCAGAAAAAGTCGGCGTATTGAAAATGTTACGCCGGATCAGAGGCTATCATACTAATAAATATAAAATAAATTTCTTTGAATTTTATACGTATGCGATTTATTTCTATATAAATATTTTTTACTTTCTCGAACAAGAAATATATAAAGCAAAACTACTGTAATCAACAAAAAAATTCGAATTCGAAATTTTGGCGAATCTGCCAAAAGTGTATCTGTTTGAGATCTCTTTGATTATGAGAAATGCATTTTTGAAATTATGTCTTTCAGTCTGTTTGTTTGTGAACACGATAATTCAAAATTCATTTCCGTTTTGAGATACGAAGTTAAATTTGGTATACGGTCTCGAAATCAATTTTGTAGACTTCTGTAAAATATTGAACGAAATTCATTTAGAGGAAGTCTGTCAGGTGAATACAATAAAAAGTAAAAAGCTAGATCAATAAAATGCGCTATATAATTTTTATCTAAAACGTTGTTTCATATCAAATTTTGAATATTTGAATCTTATATAACTGTTTGTTGATATATGGTAAAATTTACTGAAAAACTTTATTGAATACGAAATTTATTGCTATATTGCACATATGATCGAAGCTCGCATAAAAAAATTCAGAGAATGGGGAAAAAAACTTTGTGCGGATTTGATTTCACTGAAATTCATAATATTACGAACAGTGCCTTACGGATTCCACTAGTGAACAATGCAAATAGGTTTGAAAAATTGCATCTACAGTCGAATGTCATATTATATACTTGCTTTATCTCATACATATAAATTTTAAAAATTCGAACTCGAGATTTTGACGATTCTCCACGTTTTAAACCTGAGTTTGAAACACACATTTTTAGAAAATATATGTCTGTCTATGACAAAAATAACAAAAACGCTTTGAGCTAAATGGTTGAAATTTGTATACGGTCTTTCAACCAAATTTGCGGATTTCTATCAAATTTTGAGTAAAATCTGTTCAGAGGAAGTCCGTCCGTCCAACTGTTCGAATATATGTTAACACGATAATTACAAAACAAAGAGGGCTAGATGGATAAAATTCGGTACAGATTTAACACCTGTCAAATTTTGAGTTAAATCTAAGAACGGGTTGACTGTCTGTCGATCTGTACTTTCAGAAACATGTAAACGTGATAATTCAAAAACGCAATGACTTAAATATATCAAACAACCAGATTTTGTGACTACAAGTGCAGTTTTGTGTCAAATTTTTGTTCTAACCATTAGAGAAAAACGTGCAAAACACAAATTTGATTTTCGGGTATTATTAAATATTATTAAACGCATGCCAGGGATTAATCGCCAAATAACTCGCCAAGCATAACACGATAGATTAAGTAAGAACGCTAAATTCTCGCCAAAAGTTAATATTTCGTAGCTATTGTACGTGAGTGCCATGTAAGGTATTCTCTGGCATGACAAATCTATTAGAGAGTATGCGAGAATGTTTTGGGAAGACCATTGCCACTGGTTACACATAGGGTAAATTTTATTTATAAAGCAAGAGGCGTAAAATCTTAAAATGCAAAATTTCCAACCATTTATCCTTTTTTAATACGCGCTCTGTTGTTTCCTCTCTAAAATAGAGTCCCGGGCATATTCGACATATGTGACGTCACCCGTGACATCATCGTGTTCTGCGAGATTCCTTGCACCTGCTCAGCCCAGCTTTGATGGAGCTATTATGCGAAATACGGGAGATTAGTTTTCCTTCACGTTGCCAGGATATTGGGAATTCGCCAGGAAATCTAGAATTGATCTATTCAGTCGTTTAATGGCAGTAAACGAGTTGAACTTTTTCTCTCGACTCCTAAAACATTTCAAAAATAAAAATGTGTACCTTTTATTGATGATATAGATTTATCAAAGAAAATAGTCTGTTATTTTACTGGATGTAATCAAATTTTGCATATAACTTTGATTAAGAGAATCATGTATTTTAGGAACGGTTTACACAGCTGAGGATGACAGTTAAAAAACGAAAAGGTCAATTGTATTTTTATGTTAGTAATTTACAATATGTAATGTTGCTTGTAGGTAACCATTCTTCTATAGTGTTTTTAGTGATATGAAAATTTAAATATAAGATTTAAAATATTTGTTTATGATTTGCTAGGACTCCCTTCATACTTTTAGTAATAATAAAGAATATGTGCGTATCGGCGCACTATAGACGATGCCTTTTGACCTAGAATATCAAGGTTACCACATGTATACTTTGGATGGTAAAAATGTCCACTTCTGATGATTTTTTAAAAAATTTTAATTAAAAAATTAAGAAAATTTAGGCATTTTTTTTCTCGATAATTTCCAAAAAATATGACAAAACAAAAATGATTTTTATATAATCTTAAATTTCAAAAGATCTTCGTTTCAATAATATCAATGTGTAAACTGTTAATTTTTAGAGTGTAAATTTTTCCTACTTCTATTAAATGTTTAAGAATTTAAACAACTTTTATAACAATATATTTCATTGAAGTGAAATTCAAGTTGTTCATTGCTGTTACTAATATCTCGCGTTGGCCTATTTCCATTATTGATAATGAAAGTTATTTCATTATTGATAACTAAGCGACTCATTTTTTTCAACCATGTGGGTTTATATTTGAAATATCTTTTAATATAATTTTGAAATTTGTTGCACTTTCTATTAAGGTTTATTTTCATAAATAAACAAAGATGTTTTTTAAAGTAGATCTATTTTTTTAAACTCAATTTCAAGTTTTAATGTAACATAATTAGATATATAAAAGCACATTATTCTTCTAATTACTTGAAACCTGTTTTCTTTTTTTTTAATGCACATAATTTCTAAATGAATTTACAAAATTTTTTATTGAAAAAGTCGCTGAGTTAAAATACAAATCAAAAGAAATATCCTGTAATACACATAAAATTTCAGTGCTAAAGGGTTCTATCACCCGCTTTTTTTTTACAATTTTAAAAAGTTTTTAATTTTATTAAAGATTTTTTTTATTAGTTGAAGTTTAATTATTTCCTTTTTACAAATTAAATTTCAAATTTTTAGACTAGAGAAAAAAGTAGAGACATACATTGTAAAATGAACACAAGAGTTAAAGATTATAAAATAGTACTTATTACATGTCTATTAAATTTCAAATTAAAATAAAAACTTTTTTGAGGAAGCCATCAAGAGCAAATTACATAAAATATTCGCTTAAAAATTTTAACACTCATTAAAATCGGGGACCAGTTGGTTTATGAAATATAATACAAGTAACATAAATAATAATAATAAATAAATAATAATTATTATTTATATATTTATTATATATTTATATAATGAATTATATGTGATATATTTTTTAATATATATTATTATATATTTATAATTTAATAATAAATAAATTTCTCTCTTTCAACTCACTAGCAATCGTTGAAGTATTTTGTTAACTTTGGAATTAGGGCTAAACTTTATTTATGTTTCAAAAAATAACATACAAAAAAAAAAAAAAAAAAAAAAATTGGCTAAAGCCAAGTTCAGTTCTACAGTTCAAATAAAATAACTACATTTGTAACTTAATAAACTTTTATGAATTTTTGAGAATTTTATTTTGATAATTTGGAAAGTAACAAGTTTAGTTTAATTATATTGTCCACTTAAAAGCAACACGAGAACTGTTTGGGGAGGAATCACGTAATTTTGAACAGGATTCAGATAACAAGGTTGATAACTAAGTAGGCATCTCTTCTCCAAACTTCCACTGGAGGACGTTTGAACCACAATGCTAGATTATATGTGCAACAAGTTCATATTCACGGCGTAGTTTTAGTAGAATCGCGTTAAGAACTTAAAACCTTCCAACTCCGAAACCGGTAACTTACTACTAAAAAACTGTTGTCTTAAAATTAAACTCAAAATCTTTCTGTAAACGAATTTTTCCGAAATTTCGCAGGTGTACTTTTACTGGTTTAAAGACTGCTTATCAGATTTTATCTATGAATTTCATTGCATTTTGAAATTATCGTATTCATAGATCTACAAGCAGATATAATTTTTTATGGATATTTTTTCGAAATTTGGAACATTTTGAAAATTTTAGATATCTATCTAGGCGGAATTTTTTTATTGAATACAATTACTTTATCTTAGTTTACATAGTATAGAAGATAATAGAAAGTCAAAATCAAACAAATTTGTTTAAGAGCCTTAACCCTTTCGCCGTCCTCTCTTGTCTGGAAAAATTTCTGTTTTTCCTCCGTTTTTCGCCGCATTAGAACAAAGTGTTTTCAACTTTTAAAAGTTTCAAAATGTAGGAGAACGCTTGAAGCGCGCTACGGCCGTCCTGCAGGAATTTCATTTGAACGCGCTAGACGCGTTACGGAAGACGAAGCGGTTAAACTGAGAGCGATCAATATGAAGGTGGTGCAAAGAGAAAATTAAATGCTTATTTCACATTTTTCAGAAATAACCAGCAACACAATGCAATAAGGGAATGACCCCCTAAAGTAGCATATGGGAAAATGACGTGACAAGTTGATTGTTTTCATCAATAACTAAAAGACTGAAATAAACTGTTTTTGTTACGTGGGCGATGGCAGTGAGGTCGAGAGGGGAGGTGCGCACTCAGGCGTTTTACAATACGATTGCGCACGATTTAGTAGAAGACGGGCTGGATGGAGGAACCTCAACCTGCCGGAGTAATTCGTAACTGGATGTAATTTGATCTCTGCAAATTGCCCCTTATGATCTGCGACCATTTAAATATTCATTGCCTTGAATAATTTAGTTTCGATTGAGAGGGATACATAATAGATTCAGATTGTCAGATTTTATTGCGTTATCGTTAAATACCCAGTTGGGTATTGGGGGCTGTTTTTCCTTTATAAAAAGTGAATATAACTGGTGCAATAGAAACCATTTAAATAATTTGACGATAGCCGCTGCATAATAGAATAAATTCTTTATGTGCAGATGTTGAATGAAATCAGTTCTATTAACAAAGAAAATTTTGTTTTCAAATTCAAACGATAATGTGCCATAAATTATTTTGAATCTAATCACTATAATTTAAATCTTCATTTAAAGATCTATTAATATTCTACGCTTTTAATGCAATATGTCAAATGGCATCCTTAGCATCTATTCTCGTTTGGAGACATAATTCGAAAAGCAATTTCTTTTGATTTCAACTCTCATAAATCAACAAGTACGCGTTCAAAAATAAATTCTTAAGAGCTTCAATTTTTCCCTTTGCTTTTTCAGTTTAAAGTGATTGGATGAATTCACTGCTTGTCTATGTATTTCTTTTTTTAAAGACCAATTTTTAATTTAAATGCAAATATTTAAATAAAAGAATTATCTGAAATACTTGTTCTTCATTTTTTTATTCCTTCTGTATAAAAAAAATTATTAATCTTCAAAAAAATTAGATTTAGAAATTTTGGTGAATATTTACATTTTAGATTACCTTAAGTCAAAAAGGTATTTTTTTGAAATTTTTTTCAGTCTATCTGTCACCCTAGCTGTGAATACGTTAACCCTGAAATGCACTGAAGTAGTTGAAACTTGGTACGAAATCTTTATTCCCAATTCTTAGATATCAAATTTTAGTCCAGATAGAGAAATCCACATACAGGAAATCTGTCTAGTTTGTATACATATAAATATGATAATTTAAAAAAATCGGAGAAAGGGGGTTTTAACAAAATTTTCTAGCATACATTCTAATGAGTCTGTGATGCCAGAGAATGCCTTCCATGGCACTGGCATACAATAGTTACGAAATATTAATTTTTGACGTAAATTGAGCATTTTTCCTGAATCTATCGTGTCATTCTTGGCGAGTTTTTTGGCAATTAGTCCCTGGCATGCTGCTAATAATATCCAAAAATCGAAACAAAGATTTGGCACAAAGTTTTTACTTATAGTCACAAAATACGATACAGTTTTTACACTTTTGAATCATTGCGTTTACTTGATTCTGAAAGTAAAAGACTGACACTCAGTCTGTCCATAGTTAGATTAGGCTCAAAATTTGACAAGTGTCTACAATACATATGTTAAATCTGCGTATTGAATTTAATTTATATAGCTCTCTTCGTTCCATAGTTATAGTGTTAATTTATATTCGTACAGCCGGATTTCCTCTGAGCAGACTTTATTCAAAATTTGATAGAAATCTGCAACTTTGGTTTAAAAACCGTAAACCAAATTTCAGTCATCTAACTCAAAACATTTTTGAGTTATCTTTTCATAGATAAACAGACGGACATTTTTCAAGAATGTTTTCTTCGAACTCATTGAGGTCTAAAAGGTGGAGATTCATTAAATCTCTGTACGAATTATAAGAGAAAGTAAAAATCAGAGAAATAGATGGATAAAATTTGATATAAAGTTTTATCGTCAGAATTATTGATTTATGTCATGTTTTGGGTCAAATTTGCCAAAGTATTAACCTGCAGTCGTTTTATATTTTTGTCTATACATAAAGGCTTGCAGAAATGGAATTGAATTTGTGGTGCCATTGTAATCAAAGTTGTAAATCTGTATGAGATTTTTGTTCCAACTTAACAAATTCATTAGGGCGATGTATACAAAGTACCATATGGCTTATATGATAAAGTGTGTGCGTGTGTGTGTATATATATATATATATACAGAAAGAGGGAGAGAAAGAAGACTCTCCAACTTCAGGATTTTGTTGTAACCATCGAAGCTTAGTCTGCTACTCCCTTAACCAACGCGATGCGTTCCGAATATGGAGATATAATTATAATAATGCTATATTTTGATAAAGTCGAAAGGATTGCATTTACACAGATTTCCACTTATTTACAGTGTAATTACAAAATGCTCTTCAGGTTTCGAAACGACATGTCTGAAAATCTAAAACACACTTTTCAAGTTGATTGAGAGAAGAAGCGGAAGAAATTTTCATTTCCCAAATGAGCCACATATAATATGCGAACTCATTTTCGAAGAATTCCCTAGACATTGGATTTCTCTATATGATTATATCGTCTTTTAGGAAGCTTCCGAATTCTCCAAATCTTAGGTTTGTAATTTCTTCCTTTTCCTAGTATCACCGCGAATACAATATTGAGAAAACCGAAGAATACCGAATATTGTATAAATAGCATTATACCTTACATATATATATGCAACGTTATTCCGAAAGCATTATCAAAAGCATTGATACAGTAAAATTCTGATTTCCAAAAATTTAACAGGAATATAAACCATTTCGTAAAATTTTCATATCATTTCATTCATTAACATTTTCATAAGAACTGAATATTGTATAGTATTGCACAATATTGTGAAAACAATATTGAAAATTTTGCACTGAAACAATATTGTGAAAATACTCAGATTACACTTAAAACATTGTATGTGCAAACATTTGTAATACGATGAAGGAACTCAAAACCGTATCATCAATCCTTCTATAAACGACAAAGATGACACGCTTCAGCAAATCTTTAGGGAAAAGGACAAACATAAAAATATTTGCTGCGTAATGATAAAAAACAATTTTTTTTTTAACCTTTTGCAGAAACAATATTGAAATGTCACCGTTTTTATAAAAAGGTCTTCATTTAATGGGTTGGAAAATTTTTAGAAATACTGCGAATTAAAATCCAATATTTTTTTAAATAATTATCCTGAATAAAATGCTTGGTTTAAAAATACACTCTTTCTGTACAAAAGATATTTTTATAAGTCAGGTATGTTTCTATAAAATGAAATATACCAAGCTTATTTTAAATTCTATACATACTCTTTATATCATTTGTATCATAAATAATCACATTTTAAATTAATATATTTGTAATATAAAAATTTTACTGTGTTTTCCAATCGTAAGCTAAATTTACAGATTATAAAATGTTTCTTGTTTTTGATTCATAATTAGCAACTAGATAAATCTATAAAAAGCACCAAAAAAGTCATTTTACTCTTTATGACAAAGGCTTTTAAGTAAGTGATTGATGATGTGGTAAAGATATCCAGTTCAGCTTGGATTGATTTAGACCAGTTTAGTTATATTTAAGAGTAGTTTTGAAGTAATACTAGGTTATTTTGGAGAGAATTTTCTTAGCTAACTTTTGAGCTACCAAAAGTTAGCTGAGCATTTCTGCACCATTCTGGCGGAAGGGCAATAGATTCCGACAGATTTAAAGTGCATCAAATCCACTTTTTCGTTGGGGTTTTTTTTAGTGCAATCGAGTTTCGAGCTCGGATCTTTAGGGCTTCAAAGCTATGACTTTACTCCCAGTCCGCCGTGGTTCTATCTCAGTTTGGAAGATAGCTGAAGGCGATAGATCATTGACATTTCCTTAATTCCTTTCTTTCCTTTGTTCTTTTTTTTTACTGAAGAAATGAAAAAAGAAAATTTTAAATAATTTCATTTCGTGCCTATGAAAGGGGCTAAAAAGTTACTGGTCTATATTACAGTAGAGAGAAAAGCTAGCCAAGTACAAATGACACATAACTCCTTTATCATCTATTCAAACTTCACGGAAGAACCTAATCTTAATTAGAATAGATTCGACTTTGGAGTTAAGAAACTTATTTCGTGTTGCAGCAAATATTCAGAGATGAATACTTATCACGTACATGAATGTTTGATACGTTTAAAAGATTTATAGAGGATTCAGAAGCGATGGATGACGACTTACGTCACGGCAGACTAAGTTTAGCAAACATTTTAGACATAAAAGGGCATTGATTGGATACTTGAAAGCGGAGCAATCATTTAACAATATTACACAAATGTCACAACAATTCTATGTGCATGCGTACAGAGAAAACAAATTGACTTTTGGAAAAAGAACTGTTTCCCTGGAAATTGTTTAATTCTTTCTTCTTCACCAAGATAATGTCGGAATATGCCTATGATTGAGTAACCACCGACACAATTTTTGTCACCGTAATTCTCATCATAGAATGCTCCATCTTCTAGGATTTGCCCTGTCACTTTCTTATTCTTTCTTGACAAAATAAACGATGTGCTGCAAAGTTCTGTCAGTAAGCTGTTCGCCCATCATATTAGCAGCATTCATTTAGCAATGGAGTCGGACTCGATGGGCTACGTCTTGCCACAACAAATGAAAGTACCATTTTAAATTATACCCGCACATAAAAGTATGATTGGTTAATGACGTGAGTGGTGAATAAAATTTGTAAATCAGTTTAGTTGTTGAGGCTGAAAAATAAGTCGAGGTTTTATTCTATGTTATTTTTCTAAAATGGAGGGTAGAGATGATAGAGGAACGAATGCTCACTCCATTCACTTGATCTCGCACTTTCGCTTTTTTATTCTCTTTTATCAAAATAAATTGGGTACTAACAACTTCCGGCCATAAGCTGTTCACATACCATATTAGCTGCATTAATTAATCAATGTCAACCAAGTTCGATGGATTATATTTTACCATAACAAATAAAAGTACCATTTTAAATTATACTTGAACAGAAAAACTCTGACTGGTCAGTTAAGTAAGAAAGTTTCGAATAAAATTTGTGAAATCAGTTTCATTGTTGAGGCTGGGAAATATGTCAAAATTTTATTCAGTAACATCTGGAAAACCATGTTTCTCTCAGCAGGGTTTCTTTTAAAAAAAATTATTTATTATTTTTTGTTTATAAAATCGTGTTTTTTCGGAGAAAATATTTAGATACGAATCACATACTGATTAGGTATGAATATTTTTCAATCTTACCTACATATAAACTGGTCATTTAAATAAAAAAAATCATGATTGCACTTAGTTTAACATGTTATTCGATACAATCCGATTTATTACAGTATCCATTTCACAATTTATCTATCATTACTTATATTACTTACATACTATATAGATAAACTTATAAAGCAAAAATATGAAATATAAATAAATAGATAAAAAAATAAAGCAAAACGCGAGACATGAGCCGAAGATCTGCAACACACTTCATTCATGTTCTGACCACTATATTGCACTGTTCACACTTCGAAGCAGAAGTTGAATATACTTATTCTAATTTTTTTTTATATAAAATTGCGTTTTTTCAGGAAAGGCACCAATAAAGATAAACTTAAAAAACAAAATCTTATCTAAATATAAAATTTAATCCAAATCGCTAGAGCCGTTTCCGAGATACATGAGATATATAAATTTACTAGCCGCCTTTGGCGACCAACCAGTTCGTCAATCTTAGTGTTCGTTAAAATTTTAATAATTAAATATTTTATGCAATTCCTACTTTAATAGCTTCTTCATCAAAATATTTTAAAACTTCAAATTTTGATAGTCATATAATTCTCTCATAATATTATAAACGCCTTCAGTCATAACGTAATATGTATCTCTCTCATTTTCTGTTAGTCCCCGTAGAATTTATACTATAAATTAAAGTGGAAAGGATTAATATGCAATTAATATAATAATATTTTTTACTGAAACAAAGTATTTTTTTGTAATATGATTACTGAAAACAGTCACTGAGCGTTTAAACTTTATGGGCAGTAAAGAATATCTTTCCAAATTTATGTAATATTTCAAGAATTTGTCAACAAAATATTCTCAGATTCGTTATGACCAGAACGATTAATTAACAATGTTTAATTTTAAATGCATCAAACACTAAGAAAATAAAACGAATCGTTTAAAATAATCGGTTGAAAACAGCTTAAAAAAACTAAAAAAACGATGTACTTAAAACTATAAGCGTATACAAAAAATATATAACTAACATAAATACAATTTAATTACAAAAACATGCAACTAACCTAAAAATAATTTAAATCATCAGTTATAATGGTTGTCATGTCAACAATCATAACACAATGCGCATGCGTGAATTTTCAACGCGTTACGGTAACGCAAATGCGTGAGTTTTTCTACGCCAGTTGGGGTAACGCTATGCAGATTAGAAATTTTTAATTTGCTTTATTCTGTTTTATTTTAATTCAAAAGTACTTAAGAATGAATCTGAAAGATCGATTAATTAACAATATTTAATTTTAAATGCATCAAACATTAAGAAAATAAATAGAATCGTTTCAAATAATCAGCCGAAAAATCTTAAGCCTAGCCTCATGACTGTAAGGGGAAAAAACTGTAGCCGTACTCATTTGGCGGTGGGAAAATGAAGATTTTTTGGCGGGAAAGTTAGTTTTTAATTAGTAATTAAAATTCTAATTAAAAATTCAAAAAAGGGCTATCCTATCTTTTAAGTTAGATCAAACTGCACACGGTGTGCAAATTTGATTAAAATCGGTTAAGTAGTTTAGGAGTCCATCGCGGACAAACAACGTGACACGTAATTTATATATATTAAGAAGATTATATATTGCTCGTTTAGTTATAAGATCATCTCTCTAAAATGGGATGTAGAGATAGCAGTTTAACAACCGATAACGTATCTAAACGCTACAAGATTTCAAATAAATTAAAAATTCATGAAATCGTTACTGTGATTTGGAATAGGGAATTCTGTCATAGTTTATGATTCGATTTAGTTTTAAGAATTATGTCAAAATTCATCTTTATCACGATTGTGAGTCATCGTATCCAGATATATTATTCCAAAAATTTATTCTATATTTCTTGGCATTATAGGGATAAAAATTCTTCACAACATTGAAATACAGATGGTTGAACAATTATGGAAATAAGTAAAAGTAATCTATTTGTGAAGAATGGTTTAAAATTTCTACTGTATAATGATTCCGAGCGCTATTTACATAAAATTCAACGTTAACAAATGTTGCAAATTTGTCATCTTTCGCTCTATAATTTTATTTAACAACCGATCTTTAAAACATGTGATTTATACACCGTGTAATTTGGAGACGATTCAAGTATCACATTTTACAAAAACACTTAATATCTAGGCATCCATTTTAAAGAGAGGGGATAAGCAAATACCAATCACTTCTCTATCACTTTGCATATATTATTTTCTACCGCTAAACCTACATTTACTTAACGCATGGAATCGCAGATGAACAATTCGACCTTGGTGATTTTTTTTTCTTCGGCTTGGCTAATGAGTGTGATTTGAGGTAAGAATAAAGAAAAAAAGTGGATGGGTACAGGCGACTGTAAACGATCGATTTCAATGAACAAAAATATAAAAAAAGAAGCGACCTGAAACTTTGGCGACGTAATTATGCTCAACAAATCTTTTCGACGTTAAAAAATAGATTATGGAAGAAAAAGAGCGATCTTCATCTGATTGTGATTTTTTTCTTTTTTCCTTCGGATTCTTATTGGCCGAAGGCGAAGAAGAAGTAAAACAAATATGCACAGGAGATATAAAGTAGAAAATGAATTATGGTGGGGCTGCCGTTAATTACAGGGCTTAAATCTTAGAATTCACATCGCTTACATAAAAGGAATCATATAATAAAAGGGAACGCATCGTCCGAAAATATGTATGTTACCGACCAAGTATACAAATCGGCATTCTATAAAATGCCTAAAACTAGCTGGCAAAGCAAGGAAAGATTCATATTTCGCATATTTTTTAGGCATTCTATAGAATACCAAATAAGAAGCTGGCAAAGTAGGAAATACATCTCTGATCCTTTTAGAATATCACTTGGCAAGGTATTCTATAGAATGCCAAATAAGAAGCCGGGAAAGTATGAAATACATTTCCTATCCGTTTAGAATGTCATTTGACTTTTAACGTGCACCTCCACCATTGTGAAACTTGCCAGAAAAAACAGAGAGGTATTAAAAAGGGCATTGTTGTGAAACCTATGATTTCATTCAGGAACTTTCCTTTTTCTTAACGTATTCTGAATAAATTTTTAAATGGTATTCTCATTATTTCTTCGGAATAACATTTGTATTTTTGA
Source organism: Argiope bruennichi (assembly GCF_947563725.1). Classification (NCBI taxonomy): domain Eukaryota; kingdom Metazoa; phylum Arthropoda; class Arachnida; order Araneae; family Araneidae; genus Argiope; species Argiope bruennichi. Next base: position 77,512,519 of record NC_079159.1, on the reverse strand, counting down.
GGAATGCACGTCATTTATATAATAGCCTTATCTGGACATTTTTTTCATACTTTGCCTAAATAGCATTTGTCATTCTATAGAACTCTTGGGTATTATATACAACACCAAGGGAAAGTGTGTAATAATTCTCATATTTCATACTTTGTCTAAGAACGTCCGGTATTATATACAATGCCCAGGTATTCTATAGAATACCGGCGTTTCATACTTTGTCGGTAACATCTATACGGAATAGAACAGAAAAGCAAAATTGAGAAACGCGAAATAGAAGCTTTTACAATAAAATAATAGATAAATAATATTTAAAATTTTCTTCTATGGATACAATAACCAGCTCATATTTTCCAGGAAACGATTGCATCTAATGAAAGGAAACTTGAGGAATTATTTGATAATTCAAGTATTTATAATACAGGGTGTTTATAAAGTCCCGGACCCATTTTGATGTTTAATAACTCGTAAAATAATAAAGATATAAACAAACTTATGGCATTTATTGATGGAATAACTCATATATTTTCCTTTTCAGATTTGAATATTTTTACTTTTGTAAATATCGTCTGCACGTGTGGTTATTTTCAGATAATTTCATTTTCCAGTCCAAATATCTGTACTTTTCTAAATATTGTCTGCTTATTAATTGCATTTTTCTCTCTTTTGTTTTTGGCAACTATTGCAATGTTATGTTTACTTTTGATGTGTTTGTTCTATGTAGTACTTTTGTATATGATGTTTTATTCGAGTGGATATTAAGGGGAATGCGTATACCACAAGAGAAAGCACAGATTTTATGGTGGTTCATAGAAATGAAATCGATAGTGCAAGCACAGAGAAATTTCAGAAGAATTTACCAAAAAGATCCTCCATCCAAAAACAGCATCTTGCGGTGGAAAAAGAATTTTCTAGAAATTGGAAGTATCGAAGATAAGAAACGTTCCAGACGTCCTTGCACAAGTGATTTTGATGTTGAGCGTGTCAGAGAGACATTTTTACACAATCCTAGAATATCTGTGAGATCAGCGGCAACAGAATTGGATATGCCAATTTCGACGGTGTACAAGGTTATTAAGAAAAAATTAAGACTGCATGCATACAAAGTTCAAATTGTTCAAGTTTTGGAACCGAACGATAGGCCTAGGAGGATGGCCTTTACAACAGATATGCTAAGGAGGATAGAAGATGCTGCTGATTTTCTGAAGAGCATAATGTTCTCCGATGAAGCATCCTTTCATGTTTCTGGCATTGTTAATCGCCATAATGTGCGCAAATGGCTCTGTGGATGCCGACATGCTTGTCGCTACTTGGCGTAAAATTGACTATCGAATTGATATTTTCCGTGCGACGAAGGGGGCACACGTGGAAGTTCATTGACAAGGGTCATGAAACTTTTTGAGTCTATTTAACCAGTTATGTTATTAATTTTAATCTATCTTTATTATTTTATGAGTTATTAAACATCAAAATGGGTCCGGGACTTTATAAACACCTAGCTAATGAGATGAGTAGATAATCCAGCAGACTCTCGTGGATTCTCGGTTTTCAGTCGAAAATACAGCAGAATATGTGGGAGAATTTGACATGTCTATATACAGACAACTTCTATTTTCCAGAAAACGATTCAACTAAATGAAAGATAGTTTAAACAATGATTTGAAATCTCAAGAAATATGAAAACTTGAATCATATCCTCCAATGAGAAAATAATTTTAGATGAGCCAGAATAGAATGCATCGCATTTTGAGTCAGAAGATTACTTATTTAGAACAGGTGTAAATATATTTATACTATGTTCTAACCGTAATTGCTCACCAAAAGTAACTAACGAGAGGGATATCACGCAGCCTAATGATAATGATGATGAAATTAATGAGGATTATTTTCTGTTTCCTTCTAAAAGGCATATATTAAAAGAAGTCTAAAGAGAATTAGATAACTCTTTCAGCCCGAGATTATAACTTAGACAATTTCATTTGGATAAATCTAATGATAATGCTGAGAACGGAAGAGAAATATCCATTAAAGTTTCACTTATTATCTTATCAAACATATCTTATACAAGCAATTCTTGTATATTTCGTGTATTTCGGAAACGGTTGTATCGATTTGAATCAAATTTTATATTTAGATAAGGTTTGGCTTTGTAAGTTTATCTATATAGGTGTCTTTCCTGAAAAACACACACACATATATTTTTTATAACTAAATATTGACATGAGGCTAAACATGACTTGCATAAGCGTTTCAGAGATGGAGTAGTGGTCAGGGGTCCGGACTCCCATGCATTATTCTCATGTTCGATTCGGTGTTTGCAATTCAATTAGATTTCGCTTATAACTTTAAATGGTCTTAGGACATGATTTTATTTACAATTTTATGGAAGAAAAAAAAAACTCCAGCCGAGCGTATCTTGGTCTCCCAGGTACTGTTTATTACAAAGGAACAACTTTCTTGACTAAAATTTGATTAACCCTTTCTAAGGCCATGGGAAGTATGCTTCCCACCAAATTTATCAATCTTTGTATGAAATTATGTAGGCTGGCATAAGTTCTGACAAATTTTTTTAGAAAGACAGAAACTTATATGCTTCAGTTCTTTATCTCACACAAAATGATGTGTCTTGGTTTGTCACTTAATTATTAATTAACCAAATTAATTAATTAATCAAATTAAATTTATCTAATATTCTAAATGAATCCTTTTTCTTATTCTAATTGCAAGCCTGAAAATATTTTAACATAATATGACTAGAAAAAAATAGCTCTTTAAAGGGTTAATCAAAAATTTGAAATTCTAAGATTCAGTTCTAGTGATTTCAAGAAAACGAAATAATACGTAACGATGTCATACTTTTTTTTAAATAGTACTTACTAACCCTTTGCACGGGGATGGTGCCTGTCACTCACCATTCAAGACGGTGTATCATTTTGACGTTTTATTTATTTAATTATTAATTGTTAAAAATGCTTACAGAGTTGTAAGAAGATGTAGATTAATTTCCCAAAGAAACTCGACTTAAAGCAATTATGTATATTTGTTCTTCAGGGCAATAAACAAATCTCTGCATTAGGTGAATGATTATTTAACGAATTACTTTTTCGAGTGTAAAAGGTTAAATGGGAAAGATTGAAGATTCGTTGGAGAAATTTTAGTTAATAATAATTATAAAATAATAACATAATTTTATATTTAACTATTATATAATAAGGATATAATTATATATCAATTATAAATTATTGTAGCAGTTGCATCACTCTTATCTTCTCTTTTGGATACCAGATGACGATGTCTGATTAGACCATCCCATAGTGCATTGCGATTGTAATTAGAATGAGATGCGATGCTGAACTGTGAAGCAGAGCGCGTGAATGTCTTGTCTTTGTGTTTGTTTAGTGTGTGAATGTGATTATTAAAAGAAATGTTCCTAAAAACATTCATCCTGTTGCTTCCTGCATGGACATAATAATCTACATACCACCACATTGGCGTCCAACGTGGGTCGACCATCACAAGAAAAGTTTCTCGCCACCACATTATATAATTTCGTTTAAATATCGATAGACGTTATTATTCCTTTCCACGAAGGTGTAAAACTAGTTAATTTTGTAATTTGTGAGCTCTTATGAATTATTCAAATAAATCAAACTAAAAGTGCCAATATTCTATTATATTTAAAATGTTTAAAGCATTCTTTCTTATTGTAAAGAATTTTAATGAATTTACAGCAGCAGAATTAATTAATTATCACGTCAAGAGATTTCTTCCATTTTTCAGATTTGTGCAAACAAAAATCGAGAAATCGGGAAAAAAAAACTTTTCACGTAATTAATATTTTTTTTTATTTAAATGCGTTTCCCTGTAAAGTTTTCACTGCAAGTTTCAAATTGCAATTTCTGGTCTCATAGATCAGTAAGCTGTTTCTTTAAGATAAGGCTTGCTAATCAGTTGATTGAATGGTTGAAACCACAATTGCACTTCGAAATTAGCACAGAATAGTTGCACAAAGCACAACTTGAAAGCACTGTTGCTGATTGGATCATGATATTAAAATGCAGTAAAAGGCATAACGCCACATTTCTGTTGAAAATACGAGAATTTTCCAAGAGCTGACAAATTAATAAACTGGAATACTCATATGCGAACGAAATTAATCAAACAAAAACTCATAAGGTAACCAAAGCAAATATAAATAATGAAAACTTAGAAAAATTTCTACAAATTTCAAAACTGACTAAATTTTTTATTGAGAAAAATGTTTTAAATATTGTCTGCGGAAGTAGACCTAAAAAAATTTAGAAGTAAATATTACAGCTTCCGCTAAATATGAATAATATAAATACATTTCAAATTTTACCATAATACAGTATTAATTAGTTGGTTGGTTATTTAGGGTTTTTGGCACAATACAGTATTAATTAAATGAATGAGTAACTTATAAGTTGCATATTGAAACTGCCAAGGAAAACATTTATGATGTGCAAATTTTCTCTCCGCTGCTTTAACTTTTTTTTTTGTCAGGGCTGAATAGGTCTGGAATTTTCAATGATTCGGCTGAATAGGTCTGGAATTTTCGATTACTCTGCCGAATATGTCTGGAATTTTCGATTACTCTTCTGAATAGATCTGGTATTTTCGATTACTCTGCTGAATATGTCTGGTATTTTCGATTACTCTACTGAATATGTCTGGTATTTTCGATTACTCTACTGAATATGTCTGGAATTTTCGATTACTCTGCTGAATATGTCTGGAATTTTCGATTACTCTGCTGAATATGTCTGGAATTTTCGATTACTCTGCTGAATATGTCTGGAATTTTCGATAATCCTGCTGAATATGTCTGGAATTTTCGATAATCCTGCTGAATATGTCTGGAATTTTCGATAATCCTGCTGAATATGTCTGGAATTTTCGATTACTCTCATATCAAAGCGAAGAGTTTTGCTAAATATCCAAGCACTACTAATGCTAATAATTAAAATTCTAAATAATTCTTTCAAAATCTCTATATAGTGATGGCGTACTAATACAAACACTACAATTAAAAGATTCATTTTTTTTATTCCTATGGAGCCACGCTAACCAAGTAATAAGAATATATTTATTTATATTACTATATTTAGTCGCTTTCGGCAATCAGCTGGTTCACCGGAGATACTGGTTATATTCAATACTAGTTTAATTGATTAGATAAAACTTTTCGTTCATGATTGCATCAAATTGCCAGACTTAAAAGTTTCATTATTTTAATAATCTTGCAAATATTCTGTTCATTGTACATTTGAAAACACACACACACACACACATGCGCTCACGCAGGCACGAGCTGGATGCAATTAGGTGATTGCGTACCAACCAACATTTGCAATACTTTGCAAACTTGAGCCAGCGCAATCTATTTGATATTAAACAACTTAAAATACAATGATTAATTTAGGAGAAATGCAATATTAGACCTTTTAATGAAATATTATTTAAGCAAATTATCCATAAATTGCGACATGTCTTAGACATGCGACGACAAATCTGAGACAGTTTGAAAAAAATACACTTGAAGAAAATAGATTTGGGACTACAAAATTTAGCAGTTTTTTTTTTTTTTTTTTTTTTTTTAGTATTAAATGTTTGCTAAGAAAGGTTTTTTTCAAAACATCAATTAGATTTTTATTTTAAATTAATCAAAATTTCAACATTTTTTCTTGAAACTTTCGACGTATAATTTATTGTCGCCCTCCTGCGATATAAAATACACCTTCCAAATTGTTTTAAAACTCAAAATCCAAGCTTTATAATTATACTAATTTTATCACCATATATTTTTAATAATTTTTATATATTTAATAACAATAGCATTAAGAACAATAACAATATATACATAACAATAAGAACTAAATAAGTAAAAGCTTCTCAAAATTTTATTTGAAAATTTATCGAAATGGTGACATTTTTCTTCAATTACTTTAACAATTATTATCACTGAAAAATAATTCTTTAGACCACTTTACATTGCAAAAAGCATTTTAGTAGATACTTGAAGGTATAATGGCGACCACAAAGCACCAAGAAAAAAAATCGCCAATTTGGCGATTTCAATCGTCAATGTCATCGCATGTGATTCGCACGTTCATAATAATTTTTTCATAATAAATAATAACGCATTTGAGCATATTTTTATAATTTGGCGAAATTTTTTCTTGGTGTTTTTTGGTCGCCGTTAAAACCGAATTGTACCCAGTAATACATATATATATAATAATAACATATACATAAGCTCCCCCCCCACAGAATTTTAATATCATAAATGTTTTTTTGAGAAACAGTCTACAAGCCCTTTCGGAATTTTTAATTTTTTGAAGCATAATTTAAACGTAAGATAACTATCTACATTTCTTATAAGCATTTTCAACCACTAATTGAAGTAATAATAAATTTATACTCTAACATTTATATTTGCCGCCTTACATGCATACGGCCATCATTATAATCTTCATTGAATAAAAGATTACATCTAAGTAGTTTCGTCATCTTAATGCGAGTCTTGGATGGCATGTGTCAAAATGGAAGGTGATGGATTTGTTCATAATTGGGCAAAAATGTCTAACATTTGTTTGTCATCGAGATATCTTTATTATGATTACAAAGTTCCAATAACACTTTTTTTCTCACTACACTGTCTGTCAATTCTTTGTGAAAATGAATACTATGATTGATATTTTTTATGTGTGTTTTAGGTCTAAATTAGCAGGTAACATCTATGTAAATATTTATTGCCATAGAATATTTTACAGATTGGGCTTACATGATAAGGAAAAATATATAAAAAGTAATACATAATTAACAAAAAAAATTGTTTTTATACGACATTTTTTTAATATTACAACTATGACAATGTAATTGAAATTCCGAAAACTGAAGACAAAATCAAAATCACGCCGATTATTAAACGCTAGTCGCTTAGGCGATCAGCTGGCTCGTCAAAAATATCTGTTATATTTATTTTCTGTTAAATAGCTTAGACATAGTTTCATATATATGATTCCTTAAATTATTATTATCCATGATTTCGAGATAAAAGTTGTATTATAATAATAATGTTGCCGTGTTATTTTAATAGTTTTACACATATCCTGTTCCTTGTGTATCTGATCCTTTCTAAGGGAGAAGTTATCCTGGCACTTATTAAAAACTGCAGAGGAACGAGACTCTTTATAACTTCATTATGAGGTAGATGAAAATAAATATTCCTAAAACTCGTCTATTAATTATTTTCTAAGTTCTACATTTCACAAGACAAAACAAGCATGAACAATAAAATACACGACACTCACTTAGAATAAAATTTAATAATGACCCCCAAGAAGGATCACGGGGAATTATTAATATACCTTGATGTTAATAAAGTAACACCATCTGTTGTATCAAAAGGGAAGGTAATAAACTTAAGTAACCGCTACAAAACGTAAATGTCTGGTTCATATATCTTCTAAATATTACAGCATTGAACTTTCATTTTTAATATTCAATATTTTGTAAACTATACAAATATTGAATAGAATCTTTTTTCTTTACCTTTTAACAATGAAAGAAAATTCCACTATTAGATAATTGATGAAACGATGAAAACAATTTGAATTTCAGAGCAACAGTGCAAACTATTTTTGGAAATTAGGCAAAAAATATTTTTTAAAAAAATTGCCCAAATTCTATAAAAATTTACTCGATAATTAAATTGATACTGTTAAAAAGACAATTTTTAAAATTTCGAAACTGTGTCAAATTTATTTTTGTGCGATAATATTTTCGAAAATTATAGAGGAAAAAAAAATCGAAACTTAAGCTTAATTTTTAATTAATTAGAATTTTTTTTAAATCTTCCAATGAATCTATGTCCACCCTGTCATGTATATGTTTGCCAGATTTTGCATTTGTAATTCAAACAGTCTGGCCTGTAGACTATTTGACTTATAACTACAAAACAGCAAACACATACAACGTCAACACCTGCACATTCATTTTCATTATTAGTAAAGATTACCTCTAAATTGTGTTATTTTGCCATCTGTTTAAGTTACATCTTTTGCTTTGAAATTATGCTTTTGTATGATTCAACAAAGAGTTTATGGAATACTTAAGGTATTTATGGATTCCATGTCGTTCTTGAATGCAAATTATAACTTTAAAAATAGGATAATTCGATGCACAGATCAAATAAGGGCATCATAATTGAAGTTTAATTAACTAACTATTAAATCATATATTATATCAATTCCATAAAAATATATTAGTCTCTTATTTTTTATATTTTTTAACCAAATCATTATACAGCACCAGAAGTAAATTTTGGAAAAGTTATTCAAAAATATTCCGCACACAGAATGATTCTAAAATATTTTACATACAAATCTCGTTGAAATACAAATTACGCATTCTTCAAGTAAGTTATGCACTTTTAGTTAGCTTAAGATATTTCGTGCACGCTTCAAACGTTACAGGTGAGAATTGCTTTCACAAACTTTAAGCTATCTTTACGATATGACTTTTTTTATGAAGATTATCATCGATAACAGGGTGTCCCTCTGTATAAAGAGTATTTTACGTCACCATATAGCTCAAAATATTGCTTTTCATGGCATTCCGGCTAGTCATCTTTCGCCATGCCACTTCATGATATTTTGATTTGAATTTATGTAGATAAAGCGTATTCTTACAGCATTAATGTATGTAAAGTTTATTTAGTTAGATTTAGCAAAGTACTTCATACTTTATAGCATAATTGACTATCCAAACTTCACTTTATAACCATATCAGGAGCCACTGAAGTGACGCAAGGCCGTTGTAACTATTCACAACAAAAGCAAAAGTGTTGCGATGCTGCTTTTAAAAAACACTAAGTGGTATTGCTAAGTGATGTTCAGTTAAAATTTAACGCTACTGATTGAGCGCGGACGTGACGGGAATAAATGGAATAAAGAACTCACACTTGATATGAAAGCCTTTTAAGATTTTTTTTTAATGTTGTGAATTTTATCTAAATAAAATTTCTTCAGATTTGCATGTAAAATAATAAAATCGACATTATTAAATATTTTATTGGTAAATTATATCTTAATGCTGTGAATTTTAATTAAATGAAATTTTTTCAGATTTGCATATGAACTCATAAAAAAATTAACATTATTAAACATTTCGGTGAGAAATATCTTTTCAAGAAATCGTTTTTTCCTACTCAAAATTTTAACATGTTTAACTAGTGAAAATGCTCTCTCAAAATCGTTCTAAATATTCTCTAATAAAAGTGCTATCCTTCTTCTCTTCCTATAGTTGAGGGTCTTGGATAAAGCCGAGATTGCCCCGTATGGCAATGGCAAACAATAGTTAAGAAATATAGATTTCTGGTGTGAATTTAGCATTTTTACTGAATCTATCGCATAACCCTTGGCGAAGTTTTGGCGATTAATCCCTAGAATGCTATAGGTATGTACCCGGAATGGTATAGCACCCGGAAATCGAATTTTAAGATTTTCAGCCAAATTTGAACGAATTGAACCAAAATTTGGCGCCGACTTACAATTATTATCACAAAATCATTTACCGAATTTATATATTTTAGTCATTGCCTTTTTGAGTTGTCATGTCCATGTGCTTGTGAAAATATAGATCCACAAAATCGATTCCTAGGAGGAGTTGGTTCTAAATGTGGTTTTAGATGTTAAATCTTTTTAATTTAACTCATTTTAATTTAATTCTATTTAATTTTATTCGTTCAAATCTTTTTATTTATAATTATCTTGATTAATTATAATTATTTTCGGATAACCGGATAGACTTCGTTTAAAAATTTTCAGAAATCCACAAATTTGACGAAAACGTTATGTACCAAATCTTATCCATCAAGTTCAAAGCGTTTTTGGAGTATCTCATTCATAGATAGACGAACATAAGGCCAAAAATGTATTTTTCGGATTCAAGGAGATTTGAAACTTGGAGATTTGTCAAAATTTTTAGCATAAATTTTTTTTGATAATTACAATACTTCATATTCGGGATTAAAAATTAATACAACTCTATCTAATTTCGTATAATTCTTGTCAATTTGTATTTATTAGTATTCGCATTTCTGTAAAAGGGATGCAGTAATGTAATAAGAGATACCAATTCAAAACATTATTTTAACATAAAGATGCTTTTTATAAATAAAGAGAGGGGGGGGGAACTGTTGCATTATAAGTATTCTATTTTAGAATAAGTCACTTTTGGTTCAACTTTGTTCGGGAAATTGTACATATTAAATACAATTTCCGATGGTGAACTTGGAATCCATGAGATAGGATAGATGTTTAGCAGATGTTTATTTAAATAACGGAATTCGGATCCATATTAAATAACTGAATCTTGACAAGAGTGCTGAAGTTGTATTATGATGACAAAATATTTTAGAATGGATATAAATAATAAAAAAAGCAGAATGTATACAAGTATCTAAGGCAGGGACGAGAATTTTTGTTCTATATCATCAAAATGAATTGTTTATTTGTTTGTGTTTATAGGTTGGTGCAATCTATTAGCAAGACTTTGTGACCTAGAGCCACAAAATTCGGTATGAATATACTTTAGAAAATAAAAATGTATAACTCGAAGTATTTTTTTGAAATTTTAATTAGAGTCTTAGATAAAAATTAAAGGAAATTTTACATTTTTTTTGTCATAACTTTCGAAAATATTATAGTAAAACTCTTATTTGAACACCTTTTTAAAATTAAAAAATTCATATTTATAATAATTTCAATTTAATTATTGTACAACGGTTCCCTTAATTTTAAATTTTTTAAAGAGAATTTTCCTTTATTTTCGATGATAAATTTCATTATTGCTATAAAATTCAAATCGTTTTCCTTACTTCATCAACTTCGTGTGATTTTTCTCACGTTGTTGGAAGATATAGAAGAATAATTCTGATCATTATTTGGAGAGTTTACATAAGGAATCAGATAGTGAAATTACATTACCGCAAAAGACAACATGCAGTTAAAAATTAAATTACCTAAATACTTGAGATTTTAATGGCATTATGATGGCATGGGACTCGACATGACTTGGCAAACTCTTTGTTGAAAAAATCAGGAAAATATCAAGAAATGCAGTAGATGTTTAGTTTAAATTAATATTACTGCCGAACCTGCTAATGTCTAAAAGACAAATGATCAAGCATATTCGCTAATCAGTTTGATTTAATATGATTTAAACATATGACTTAAGATATCAAACTTAATATGACACAAATCTCTTAAGTATATCAAATATGGTATAGAATTTTGTGGCTATGAGTGCAGTTTTGTGTCACATTTTTGTTTCAATCGGTTGAGGAAAAACGTGTCTAAAACACAAATTCGATTTTTAAATATTATTAACGACATGCTAGAGATTAATCGCCAAAACGACTCGCCAAGGTTGACACGATAGATGCAGTAAAAATGCTAAACCCACGACAAAAGTTAATATTTCGTATGTATTGCACGGTCATCCCATGTTAGGCGTTCTCTGGCTTGACTGGTTTGTTAGAGAGTATGCGAGAAAAATTTGGAGAGATCATTCCTGTTGGTTAAATTAACCAATTGCTTTGATTTAATTAGGTTTTTATTGTAAAAAAACATTACAATTTGAAGCCTTTCACTCGTTTGCCAAGGCATTAATCCAAAACAGTCGCGGACTCAGGCGTTTTGCATTTTAGGCTGTAGGCATGACGATATCCCTCAATTATTAAGCTGATCAATTTAATATTTAACCATGCATATATTTTTTAACTTAAATAACACACTATATATTTATTTTAGTAATTTTGTTCAAAAATATGTTTTTATTTATTTATTATGAATTATAATTGAACGGCGTCCACGTTTGCATTCAAAATTATTTAAGCAGATGCTTGCTGCTTATAAATATTGCAATATCTAAGTCAACGTAATCAAACATCGGAGTCTAGTCAATCATGTCTGACAAAAAATTAGCATTGCTGTGATATTTATAATTCATAGAATTTGTAATTTTTACACATTTATTTATTTGGCAACTGGTCTAATAGTATTTTGTAATCGACCTTTTTGTGGCTTATTCTCAAGCTAGTGGCCTTAGGTAGTTTGACTGGAAATATGTTACTGACCTGAGAAAACCCTTTAATGTACTGAATTTTAAATGCGTAAAATTTTAATAGATGCGAAGTATTGTTTTTATTTCACAGTGTTCATGCCAGAATTCTATGGCATGAATAATTCTATTCACGCAATTCTAATCACATGCAAATTTTACAAAGTAAAGCTAGCTTAATCAAGTTAAATAAATGACTCCATTTTGAAATGTAAATCTTGACTATTAATAATTATGATGCCATAGGCCAAATAAAGTTAACTAGTAAGTGATTGATTTTAAACGTTAAACAGTATCTTTTTATCTGGATTAAAAAATAAAGTTAAATAGTAAAAAATTGATTTTAAATGTTAAATAGTATCCTTCTACCTGAACTTAAAAATTATGTTTATGATAGGTTGATGAATTACAATTCTGGCCACGCCTAAAACTTGTATAATCTTAGTCTACATCATCTTTTAATTAAGTAGGCAGCCAAACCAGCGCGCAACAACCCTAAGAAATTGAACTAATAAAAATCCCAAGTGTCAAAATCATGCATAAATTGATGGTTAAAAATCAATCGCGTCAGTTTATTCAATCCAACTCATGTCACTTCTAACTCGTTTAACAGCTTCGTTTAGCTTTCACAACTATTTTATCACTTTTTAGTAATCGACAAAACTAGTCGAGTTTATCTCGATAAAGAAATTTTGATTGCTTTTTTTCTTTCTGGTTAGGTAAAGGGGGGAGTCCCAAATGACATTGGTCCAACGATTATGTCGTTATGCGCGCGGAATAAATCATAGGAAAATGATTGCACAGACGGACTAATTGTGGCTCTGTTGTTGCCGATTCATTCCAACTTTCAGTGAGAGATACATCATTTTGTAGCAAACCTGACAATAGTTATTTCGTTTCTATTCAAAGTCTCCGTGTGAGGTTTGGACCCCCTTCGGAGATTCGATTCGGGTTCAAGTCATTACCGCCAAATCGCGTTCCGCATCATGAGAAATTACTAACCGATTAATCGGCCAGACAACGACGCAATCTTATAAGAGTGGTTGAATCAATCGAAAATTATTATTAAAAAAAGAATTGCTGGCACAAAAATGAATCTATTACTGATCTCGGTGGGTGGCGTTCATAAAAAACAATTTACAGAAACTGATCACTTGATATTTCTTGGACTTGTGATCATATAGGTTAGTAGTCCTGCTGCTTAAAATTTGCATATTCCATTACATATTTTCTCCCAGGAAGCTGGAAGTCATTAAGGTTTGATATATTCGGCTATCTTCGGTATGAATGGAGAAGATGTGTTACAATAAACTGACACTTAACATGTCATTTCTCTTGTGTTAATTATTGTTATTTGAAGGAATCTGTAATTTTGCTTGTGGATGATGATTTTTTCATGGAACCCAAAATATTTGAACGTGAAATTCTGTTGAATGAATGTTAAGATATGTAACTATATTAAAGATATAATTTTTGAAAAATGTTGTAAAATAGTTATATTTTTGAATTTTCACTTAAAATAGTTATTAATAATTACTATTAATTAAATAATAATTATGAATTTAATAATTAAATTATTAATAGTGAAATAATTAGTAATAATTAAAAAATAACTATGAAATTAAAATATATCATTTCAATGGGACTATTTTTTAATATTGGAAAAATCTATTTTTTTTCTTTTCAAAAAATTGTCACAAAAGAAAAATCATTTAATTCAAAGGTTTATCAAATGAACTGTTAAAAATCTTGCAAATAATTTAAGAAATATACTACTTACCTCCAGAAACAAAAAAAAAATTATATTTCTATCCAATCTTTAAATATTGGAGTTCAACTGATAAAAAACATTAAATTTTCAGAATTTTTCACATCGAAAAGCACCAAAACAACTATAAAAATATAAATTATATATAAACAACTATAAAAATATAAATTATATACAAGTGCTTTTTCTCTAATTCAGGAACTGTAGAACATGTTGAGAAATTATTATACCACATTTGAACAAAAAATATGCATTAGATTTTGAATTAGGTAGCGTTTTGGAAGTTCCGTAAGTAGTTCTACCAATTCCAGATTATAACCTTTTAAATAACATTAAATGTAAAATAACATGTAAATAACATTAAAATGCATGTGATGCAAATATAAAAAATAATGCAACAGACCAAAGAATGGGCTTAGAAACAAAATTCAAACAGTTTTAAGAAAAAGAAAGTTCAGAAATTGAAAAACGGTCCAGGGAAAAGAATATTTGATATTTTCTCAAAAAATCGGCTTTTAAACATATTCAGTATAGCATCATCATTTCATTCTCCTTTAAACTTGTATAAAAAAAATTCAGAGTGCTGCTTTCAAAATTAAAAAAAAAATTAAAGACCTCAACAACGAAGTATTTTAAAAAGATTATGCATACATACATATTATATATCTCATTTGAATACTGCCACTGCAAAAGTATATTTTCACAAATGGTGAAATTAATTGGCAAATTAATTTCATTTTCCATTTTGTTAGTGGAGAATAAAAATCATGCATTAAAAATTGACAAAGATAAAAATATTATAAATGACAACTTGCTGAAACGTTTCCAAAACTTATAGTCTTGGAACAAATCTACCTTTTTTAGAAAACAAATAACTGAAAATTTATTTAATAAACATTAAACTACATATGTTACGATTAATCTCATTAATATACGCTGAAATTATAGATGAGTTTTTACCTGGAGAAAAATAGATATTTAATCGAACGTGAAAATACTGAAAACAGTTTTTTGATAGAACAATGGCTGCAGGGAATTTGACTTTTGACAGGGTATTTGATATTTATTTATGGTATTTGGTAAGTACTTCAACTTCTATAGTATATGGATACAAATTCGACTAATCAAATGAAAAATAATTTATAAAGAGCAATTAGTAAAATTACAGCAAAGGATTCAGAATTTCAAAATGGCACTTTAGTCCCAAAATTCAAAAGCCAAGAAAGAGAAACGAAATTTTTAATAGAATTGAAATTATTTTTTATCAATATTATGACCAATCATCAAACATTTTATAAATACTTAAGCGTATTAATTTTTTTTGCGTGATAATATTTATATGCTGGATTGTATACTAAATGGGCTTATGTAGATTAAGCCATAACATTGGTAATTATAAACAATTAAGAATTTTCAATAACTTTAGAAATATTACCAATAATTTTAACATACATTTTGATTATGTTTCAGCATCAAAATTCAGTTCAAATACTAATGTATATTCTTGTCGCATCCTCTCGCCAAATATTTTTGCCACCAACTACAACGTTTTAATAAACATGTATTAACGCTCTGATAGATGAGTTTCGGATGATTGTCTGAATGTTAATGATCCATAGGCAAATATTGTCTTTGAGCGCAAGAGTTCCAATACCATCTATCTATAAATTACGTGATGAGACATGCATGGTTAAAAAAACAGCGCAAAACACTCTATAAGGCAGATTACTGGATCTAGTACTATCAAACTTAACAGGTACTTCATTATTGGATAATACGTACCTCACTAAGGAAAGGCTTTAAAAAATTTTTCATCAAATTTTTAATTGAAAATTAATTTAAATTTTAACATTTTTCCTAAATAACAAGGACCAAATTATTTAGCATGCAAAGTAATAAAGCAAGAGGATACCATATCAAACTGATAATTTGTATCAGGTGCACAATCCTGATACAAATCAAGTCTCCGATACTCGATATCTGTCCTGGGATTCTTTTGATACTATTAGGTTAACTCCTCTTTCATTTTCAGTGGGGTGATATTGTATCAATCTGATGCAAAGTATCAACCTGATCAAAGAATTATTCAATACTAACTCGCCACTCTTGCTCACTGATGCTATTAGCATGCATTATATATATTTGTAACAACTTAGTAACATTTATAACATTGTAACATTATGTATGTAACTTTGTAACAACTTAGTAACATTTATAACATTGTAACATTATGTATGTAACTTTGTAACATTATGTCTTACTATTACATAGAATAAAATAATTTAATGCATTGTTTTTTCATTACTTGAATTTTTATTAAGTATATGAAATTGATGGGTTTAAGCATATAAAATATTATGAATATAAAATTGATGGAATGGATTTTTAACGAATAAAGAAATATACTTGGCTTTAAATGACCTTTTTTAATTCGAATCAAATATATAAATTAAACAACAGAATAATAATAACCATTATTAAAATAAATTGAATTCAAATAAAAATTGAAACTGGAACACGAATCGATTTAAAAATATACTCAAAAAGAAAATATGCATATTTTTCAATTTAAATAAAAGACGAAAAGACTTAAAAAACAAACAAATAACTCTTGACATCAGTTTTTTTAAAGTTTATAAGCGTTCTAACTTTTCAACAATGTTTTGAAAGAAAAAAAATTGAGAAAAAAATTAAGTAAAGGCAACAAACGATTTGGGTATAGATTACATTCTTCAAAATTAATATCCATTAATGGATAGTGCGAATAATTTACGATAGAGAAAGAAATCAATTACTTATTGTATCAAGCAAAAATGTCAGGAACAATCCAGTAGCAGTATTAACTAGTATTTGATAAAACAAAACCGGTTATCAACCAAATCCTGCAAAATGGGTAACTGCTTTGAGGCCCCGCAAATCACTAGGCCTTACTTTTTTTTTTTTTTTTTTTGCTTTATAGTTAATTTCGTGTTTTCATGGTATCTGTAAGTGCGGCGTACTTAAATTATTTAAACTAAATTGAAGCACCCCTTAAATTTCAGAACATTATTTTTATAATTTTTCTCACATCTCCAAATTCATTTTCAAAACATAAATATAATATGGTCTAATTTGTTTCATATAATTGTACAAAACCCATTTTTACATCACTTTAAAATTTAAAAAAAAAAAATAAGCTTTTTAATAAAACTAATGTAATTACCGTATAACTTTTTTTCTAATACATTTTTGAATTTTATTAAGTATATAATCGTTTCATCTTCATTGCTTTAGTTACTAGACATTTTTCCCCGCCTCATAAGTAATCTCTGTTTTAATTCAGAATAAATTTTTTGATGTTAAAATAACGTTGTATGAAGCCATTCTAAACCATTATTCAGGACTAGATATTCGAATTTTCTCCGATTCAAACTAGATAGACAGACTCTTATCTTATTAACAATATCCCAGATCTAAGTGGCAAAAATTAACTAATGAAAGCTGTAGAAAATCTCATGCATATTGGTAGAATATTTAAGAAATAAAAAAAAAATTAGATTGTAGTGCATTTTATATAGTAATATTAGAAGTCAACAATAAAGGCTTCGGATATTATGAACTAAAAGACTTTACGAATACTGAAATCAAAACTAATAATTCAAAACGGAATAAAACAAATAGTGATCCACAAATTTAAAAAAAAAAAAAACCCTGTAAAAATGCAGAAACAAAATATCAGCAATAACTCAAATTTGTCCGTGAAGAGAGACTATAATAAATCAGATTATGTTTGAAATACTAAAAACTGAAGACCGCAGCTCTATGATCTTTGTTGCAATCCAACATAAAATAATGTCAATAAAACAAAGTTTACGATTCTGTAATTAAACTTTATAAATGCTCAGCTTTATTCGCAAATTCATAATCAATCACTTTAAACATAAAAAACACTTCCTGAAGCGAATACCACAGAAATAAAAATTGGAAATTGTGCGTTTGATAATGATACAGATAAAAAGATAGGAGTACTTTTAAACTCTTGCATTTAGAACAAATCAAACATTAGTACAAAAGAGCTCTAACTTTCTTTGTTTGCTGTAATTATATCTCTGTCTGAATCAATATGTTTTGTCATTAATTTTGTATGATTTTTTTAAATTAAAAAAAATGAAATAATTTTTTTAAATGGCAACATTTTTTTATAGTTAGCCTTTGTAAAAACAAGTGCAGTTTTTAAAACATGAACGATAATATCTATTTATTTATTTGTTTGCCATTATCTTTTTTTAAATTTTTTTCTGATTATTTTATTATATAATTCATTTATTTATTAATTCTGATATATGTATTTTGGTAGTTCCAGTAAACAGAGATACAAAGAAGAATTAAATAATTCTAATTTAATTCATTCATTACATAAATTAGAATTAAATTAGTATCAAAATACCAATTTATTTTTCAAATTCATTTCTTATCTTTTTCTTTCTCTCTTCTTTAGTTTCTTCTCTTTTTTTTCCAAGGACTAATTATTTTTCTTATATTTCTATTGAAGAATGTCATGGATGCTATTATGATTAAATTATGCTCTGGTACTCGAAGGTCTACAGGAATGCTGGGTGTGAGTATAGTACTTCAGCTGAGAGACCAGTTGATTCAGATCTTAGACATCACAATCGCATCGTAAATGTAGATATGAAACTGCAAATTATCATACGTTTTGCCATGGCGATAATTTATAAATTATTCTACATTATCAACAGTTCATTCGAAAATTAAGTTGGTGCAACGATTTGATATGCATCACGTGACCACGATTCATTCCAAAAAAATAAATGAGAGAAATAAGAGATTGAAATATTTTTTCTGCAAATAGCAACATCTTTTTAAAGCGTAATTATTGGATATTAAATAAATAAAATGAAAAATACATTTTGTTATCATTTGCTCGCTGCCTCGATGACCGCCTTGTTAGCATTTGCTATCGAACAACTGACCTTGTGGATGCGACACCGGTTATTAGGGGCCGGTGCAAAGTTTTTATGCAAATACACGCGATAAACTGCCTTTAATATAAAAGCGGTTATCTGATCATTTTATTTTTGAACTATTCGTGGCGATAGTTGCTAACCACTGATGGTATAAGGAAAGCTGATTATTGTATCATTACGTAAAATAACCACAAATATAATTTTAATCTATTTAAAATAATTGATATATTTTCAGAAAAAAAGCATTTATATTGTAAAATTATTTATGCGTGTGAGTATTCACACATTTTAATTGTTAATTTTTTTCCCTTGACAGTTTCATAGTTTTTGATAAAATTTAATTTTAAAAATCGTTTATCGTTACTGTAATATCCAAAGTGCATAGTTCATTTGATGTATAAAGTTTTTCATTTTACGATATCCTTACAAAATCCATTTTTTTTTCACAGTTCTGCGTATAAACCTTTAAAAAATAATGTAAACCACCATGAATCTTGGATTTGCAGGATTTCAGATATGTTAAAATAAATCAGTTCTTGAAATCACACGAATGACAATTCTTTTTTTCCATCTCCCATGTTTTTCGAAAATCAAACCAGCGGGTGAGATCTCCCGAAAATTTCTCAGATATTCTCTTATAAAGGTGCCCCCCTAAACCAGTTCCCTTTTACATAAAAATTATGGACGTTGGGCAAAGTTGTGAATGCATCGAATACTCAGAAGTTTACTTTCAGAGTCTTGTACATAAGTATTTTGTGTTTCTTAGTAAATAGGAAACAAATCGACTACCCATTTTAAATACCTTTTTGGTCGATCCATTAAAATGAAAATTTGGCATGGAAATATAATTTTTATAACAAGATTACAAAAGAAATTTTATTTATCTAAGTCATTGCAATTTCGAATATCGCATTTACGAATAGACAGCTCGATGAACGATCAGTTCTTTAACAGATTTGGTTCAAAATTTGACAACGAACTATTCTTTAGATGTCAAATCTGTGCATATCATTTGGCTTTTATGTTTTGCAATTATTGTGTTCATTTGTAATCGGATAAGCCAGATATACACACTTCATCCGAATGAATGTTTTTCAAAATTTGACAGAAATCTAAAAATTTGGTATAAAAAAATTACATGCCAAATTTCATCCATCAATATCAAAGTGTTTTTGGAGTTATTTCATTAAAAGACAGAGCTTCAGACAACTTCTATAATTCCAAAAAATTGTGTTTAGGAACTCAAAAATGCCTGAAATGGGAAAATTCGTCTAAATCTTGAGTTCAGGCTTTGAGGATTATAAACTTTTCCAATACATACTTCGAGTACGAGAAAGTAACCAATGAGAGTGGTCTCTACAAAACTTTCTCGCATACACTCTAATAAAGGTATTATCCCCAAAAAGGCCTTCCATGAAATTTGTGTAGAATAGCTACGAAATATTAACCTTTGGAGTCAATTTTGCATTTTTATTGAATTGGTCATGGGTTACTACTTGACTAATGTTTTGGCTATTAATCTCTAGTATAATGTAAATAGTATCCAAAAATCACATTTGTGTTTTAGACACGTTTTTCCCAATTGATTGAAACAAAACTTTGATCCAAATCTGTACTTGTAGTCACAACATTCCAATCAATTTATTCTATTTAAATTATTGTGTTTTGTGTTATTGCATTTACATGTTTTTTAAAGAACAGACCGACAAACAGTCAACCCCTTGTTGGATATGGCTGAAAATTTAATAGGTGTCTACACTATAGATATTAAATCTCTGTACCGAATTTTATCTATCTAGCTCTCTTTATTTGGTAATTATAGTATTAACTTCTATTCCAACATCCGGATAGACAGACTTCCTCAAAACAGATTTAGCTCAAAATTTGAAAGAAATCTATAAATCTGGTATAAAGGCCGTATAACAAATTTCGTCTGTTTAGTTCAGAGCGTTTTTGAGTTATCTTTGTCACAGACAGACAGACGGACATTTTCCAAAAATGTGTTTTTCTAACTCAGGGAGGTATGAAATGAGGAGATGCGTCAAAATCTTGTGTTCGAATTGATTTTGAATTCGAATTTTAACACTTACTTTGCTTACGTATACGAGAAAGTAAAAATGGAGTTGACTATATAATAAAATTAATGTGAAATGATTTCTAATATAATATATAACTTCAAGAATTTCATTAATTTTTGAGTGACTTTTTTGGTATAAGAGTCGAGTAAAATCGAGTTTTTTTTTTTTTTTTTTTTTTTTTTACTGTTTCTGTACTTTGTATCACTTGTGTGCTAGATAGAAGTTCCTGGATTGATAACTCATTTTCTTTCCATTACTAATCCTGTTTAGTTAAGTTTAGTTATATTAACGTCCCGTTTTAAAGCATCACTAGGGCTATTTTGGGACGGACCTCGTAATTTTGAACCACGGTCAGATGACACAGACGAACACCAAAATGGCTCTTTCTGCCAGCCACGCATGACTTATGTATTATGTGCGTACATCGGGAAATATGCGGTCAATGAGAGCATTTTGCGAATCAACAATAGTGCAGAAATTAGTGGGCAATTTTATGCATCCAGTATTTTTATAGACAGCAACTTTTCCATCATCGATATCTAATAATTAGTTCGAGAATGTGTCAGCAGATGGATCTTGTAGCATTTGGACACGCGTGTTTATTACACCACAGTGGCGATGATTCCAAGCAAGCGTTAAGCGTCTTAATTACCTAGCCCTGTGAAATATACTTTACGACCTATTCTCATACCTACCAAACACACATAAAAAATTTCATGGAAATCGATCGAGCCGTTTCGGAGGAGTTCGAACGCAAACACCGTGACATGAGATTTTTATATATTAGATTAATTCTTATGCCATAAATGAACAATAGTGACGAAAGAGCCAGTTAATGTACGATCTTTGGCGATTAAATGCTAGAATGTAGTTACTACAAGCATAAAAAAATCAAATTGGAGTCAAGAAATCACATAAAAAATATCATATATACAGGGTGTTTCAGTGAACCGTTTCAGAACTTCTAAGAGGGGTAAGGTACATCCTGACAACTCGAAATCATAGAGCAATGTGGGGTCGGAAATGCTTTCCTGAAGCGGTGTTGTACACAGAAGCACCATAAAGAAAAGAGACCGTAAATGAGAAATCATTTTAATAATACATGAAAAGAAGCATGTGTAAAGTAAGTGTTCGAAGTTTCTTCACGGGCTACAATGCACGCCTCACATCTCCGACGCATGGACATCCGAACATTCTGGAACACTCCAGGCATATCTCGAATTTCTCCGGAAGCTACTGCGATTCTTGCAACGAGCTCCTCAGCAGTGTCAACAGGGGTGTCATAAACTAGCGACTTCATATGACCCCAGAAATAAAAATCAAGACATGATAAGTCTTGTGACTGAGCAGGCCAACGCACGGAACCCCCACCGTTGACCAAATGTGACATCCAGGTAGTGACGAACATCTCCGCTATAATGGGCAGGGGCTCCATAGTGTTGGAACCACATTGTCTGTTGCGTCGATACAGAAATCTGTTCATCTCTCAAAAGTTGTGGCAATACTTGCTGCAGAAAGAGTAAGTACGTAGGTCCGGTTAGACGACCCAGTAACAGGTAAGGTCCGATGAGGTGATATCCCACAATACCGGCCCATACATTGACCGAAAATCGGTTCTGTGCTGCACGACGTCGTATTGCATGCGGGTTCTCGACCGCCCAGATATGGTCGTTATGCGTGTTGAAAATTCTTTCCCTTGTGAAGGATGCCTCATCGGAAAACAACACTTCAGCAGGAAAAAGGGGATTTGTAGCACATTTTCCCAGGTACCACTGTGCGAAAGCAATATGAGGTACATAATCCTCCGCTTTCTTTGTCTGGACACGCTGCACGTGAAACGGATGCATGTCTTCTGCTCGGAGAATCCTCCAGACGCTGCAATGGGAAACCCCAACTGCGTTTGCTACACTTCGTGTACTCGTTCTTGGATTCCCCTGTACATGCTGCAGCACATTCTGTTCGGCGTCTGCAGTCCGTGTTGTTCTTACCCTGTCCCTGTGAGCTCTTTCTAATGAACCTGTCTCAGCTAACTTCTGGTGCAGTCTTTCAAAGAAATTATGACTAGGAGTACGCCCCGTCGGATATCGTTCCGCGTACAAACGCTGTGCGGCTGGCCCACTACAATTTGCAGCCCCGTACGCCAAATGCATATCGGCTAACTCTGCGATCGTGTAATCATCCATCCTACTAATTTGGCGTTCTTGTGCGAAATGAAGATTCCCTGCACGAATGCTCGAACGTTTCGCACAACGCCATCTACCGCGTCAGGAAAGCATTTCTGACTGCTCATGGGTATATGATTTTGGTTCGTCAGGATGTACCCTACCCCTCTTAGAAGTTCTGAAACGGTTCACTGAAACACCCTGTATAAGTCACTACATTTTTGTGTTACCACTTTTACATGTTTCTGAAAGTACAGTCCAACGGACGGTTAACCCTTAGTCAAATTTGATTCCAAATTTTATACAAATATATACTTTAGATCTTAAATCCGTGTTCCAAATTTTATCCATCTGGCTTTCTTCGTATTAATTTATATTCATACAACCAGACAGACACACTTCACCAAAATGGATTTCGTTCAAAATTTGACAGAAATCGATACATTTGTTATAAAGACCATATATCAAATTTTATAACTCAAAGCGTCTATGAGTTACCGTGTTCGTAGATAGAAAGTAGGCTGGCAGACTGATGGACATAATTCAAAAACTATTCTTTTCGGATTCAAGGAGATGTGAAACGTGTAGATTCACCAATATCTCGAATTCGAATTTTTTGAGCTTTACAAAACATATACAAGTACAATTGGCAATTGTTTTCGTTATTTAAATGATGTTTTCCTACATTTATCAGAAAGTAAAATTAAAAAGGCATGTCCGACGACCCAGATAGATGATAGGTAACAAAGCTTGCAAAATTTGAAGGGGCAAATGATATTGTTCGGAAAAATACGTGGATTAATTTCAAAGATATCATTCAGAAATTTTTAGGAAATTACAGGAATTTTGAGAAAACAAGGATAAAGAAAAAAAATTAGAACTTTATTAAACTCAGTTGTAACAAAAACTTAAAAACACAATTTTTGCACTCGTATCTATGGTTATTATCTGAAAATCTTGGTAGTGAGAACCAGAGATAGAAATTTCACTAAGATGTAAAATGTTTGGAAAAAAAATGTCAAGGTCACTGGTAAGGGAATATGAAGTAAATAATTGTTGTGGATTTATTTAGAAGAAACTTCGTAGCAGTCAAGGTAAATAGAAAACTAAAGGTTACGAATTTTCGTTTAAAGGAAAATATAAAATAAACTTGCGTAGTTTTTATAATCGTAGTTTTTCTATCTAGATATTTGTCTACACTTACTATTATTTACTTAATTTTTTTTAAGTATCTTTTGTAAATAAATTTTATTAAAAAAATGAATATTTTGTAAATTGCATGTTTGAATATATTTTTTAAAAAAACGTTTCAAATTCATATTTTTTTTTTATTTTTAGAATGGTAAAAAAATCTTTATATGATACTTAATGGATATTATTTTTTAATTAAGGGTAATACGCATCATAGAATTAGCAAAAATGATGTAAACTTCATACAAAAAATTAAATTATTCAGGCCTGTGTGATTTTTTGAGAAAAAAAATTATAATTTGAATAAATTAGCAAAAAAAAAAAAAAAAAAAAAAAATCAATTGAAATTGCAAAAAAATTAAATTAACCCTTTCTTAGGCTGTGGGAAGTATGCTTACCATCAAATTCATAAACATTTGTATGAAGTTATATAGGTTGGTATATAATTAAGTCCTGGCAAAGTTTTCATTAAAACAAAGTTTTCGATGCTTCAGTTCCTTATTTAACACAAAATGCTGTGTCTTAATTTTTTATTAATTAGGCAAATTAATTAATCAAATTAAATTTATCTATATCATGATAATAAGCTAACTATTTTAATATATCATGACTAGAAAAAAAGGGCCTTTTATAGGGTTAGAAGATTATGAAAATACAACAAGCGGGACTTTTTAATCACTACACATTTTTTGGAATCATGGACTGGAATACAGTTACTTTTTGGAATACAGTTACTTTTTGGAATACAGTTACTCTCATTTACGTTTCCATATTGATTCCTACGGAGTACTTTCAATTTTTGACTGCAACTACTAAGAAAAAAAATTTGAACAAATAAAAAGTATGAAATGGAATTAAAATTCTATAAGCTTCGATAGCCTTGAAAATTTATCTCATATCTTTAAACGATTCATTTTTGTGTGCTTGTATATTATATATAATTTATATATCTCGGAAAAGACTTAAACAATTTGGATCAAAATTTTATATTTAGATTAGGTTTTTATTTTTTTTAAAGTTTATCTATATAGGTGTCTTTCCTAAAAAAAAATGCAATTTTACACAGAAGGAAAGAAAAAACCATTTTTCTATATTTAACTATTATAACAAGTAGATTCAACTTTGGCTTCGAAGTATGGGTAGTGCAGTATAGTGGTCAGAATTACACGAATGACCAATGTGTTGCAGGTCGTGGGGTTCGAGGAAACATGTTTTGCTTTATTTTTTTAACTTATGCTTTTATATTTAATATTTTTGCTTTTTAAGTATATCTATATAAGTGTCTTTCCAGAGGAAAGGCGATTTTTAACAAAAAATAACAATACATTTTTTATAATTAACTATTAGAACCTTTTTCTATCTGTTTTCATGCTGACAGTGTCACATAGCGCTATATCAAATTTGATATCACCATGGTAAAACTGAGTGAAAATTAAAAAAATATAAGTAATCTATACTTATAATAAAGCTCAATGGGTGTGTGTGTTGGCGCTCTACAGGCCAGGTCATTTGACATACAGCTATCAAATTTGGTACATGTATACCTTAGAGGTCGGGAATGTGTACCTGTAGTCCCTTTTTTTGAAATTTTAATTAGAATTTTAATTATTAATTAAAAACTAACTTTCCCGCCAAAAAAATCTTCCATTTTCCCCACCGCCAACTTTTTCGCCAAAAAAAAAAATCTTCCATTTTTCCCACCGCCAACTTTTCCGCCAAAAAAAAAATCTTCCATTTTTCCCACCGCCAAATGAGTAAGGCTTTAGTTTTTTTTTCTCCCAACAGTAATGAGTCTAGGGTTAACATTTTTCGGCGGATTATTTCAAACGATTCTGTTTATTTTCTTAATGTTTTATGCATTTAAAATGAAACATTGTTAATTAATCCATGTTTCAGATTCATTCTGAAGTACTTTTGAATTAAAATAACACAGAATAAAGGAAATTAAAAATGTCTAATCTGCATAGCGTTACCCCAACTGGCGTAGAAAAATTCACGCATTTGCGTTACCGTAAGTGGCGAAGAAAATTCACGCATGCGCATTCTGATTGTTGCCATGACAACCGTTATCAACGGATGATTTAAATTATTTTTAGGTTAGTTGCATGCTTTTGTAAGTAAATTGTATTTCTGTTAGTTATATATTTTTTTGTATATGCTTATAGTTTTAAGTACATCGTTTTTTAAGTAGTTTTTTTAAACCTGTTTTCGACCGATTATTTTAAACGATTCATTTTATTTTCTTAGTGTTTGATGCATTTAAAATTAAACATTGTTAATGAATCGATCTGTTCATGATGAATCTGAGAAAATTTTGTTGACAAATTCTTGAGATATTACATAAATTAAGAAAGATATTCTTTAGTGACCATAAAGTTTAAACGCTCAGTGACTCTATTATCAGTAATCATATTATTAAAAAATGCTTTGTTTCAGTAAAAAATATTATTATATTAACTGCATATTAATCATTTACACTTTAATTTAAAGCATAAATTCTACGAGGGGTAACAGGAAATTAGAGAGATACATATCACGTTATGACTGAAGGCCTTTATAATATTATGAATAAATTATATGACTATCAAAATTTGAAGTTTTAAAATATTTTGCTGAAGAATTTATTAAAGTTGGAATTGCGTAAAATATTTAATGGTACGACCGGAGTTTAACCCCCTGCTTGGCGAAATTTTTAAAAATCGCCAACAACGGCCTTGCGAAATGTTCAAAAGCAAAGGAGCAGATGTTCAATCATAGTGTATAATAAAGATTGCCAGCTTTGGCGCGTTATCGCAACTTGGCGAAGAAGGGGGTTAAACTCCAGTTCAAGCTATTTAATTATTAAAATTTAAACGAACATTAAGATTGGCGAACCGGCTGGTCGCCAAAGGCGGCTAGTAACAGATAAACCATAAAATGTATACTGTAATATTGCAAATCGTTTCAAATAAACTAAGTGCATTCATATTTTTTTTATTTGAATGACCAGTTCATATGTACGTACGATTGGAAAAGATTTATATGTAATCAGTATACGATTCATATATAAATATTTTCTCCAAAAAAACACAATTTAAATAGAATAAAACTCGGTCCTCCAGATATTTGTCAATATTCGGTCGGCTTGTATGACACTTATATGTACACACTAAAGAAGCAGAAAAACAAAATCTACCATTGATTTTTTTCAACTGCCCCCCCCCCAAAAAAAAAAGCTTAGTAAGTCTGAAAAATGTAAAGCAGTTTCGCTTTAGAGAACACAGCTTTAAAGTAATAAACTCGACAGTTTTTTTATAGAGTGTAAAATGAATACTATGATCTAGCAGATTGCTTCGAATAACATGTTAAACAAAGTGCATTCATGATTTTTTTTTATTTAAATGACCAGTTCATATGTAGGTAAGATTGAAAAATATTCATATCTAATCAGTATGTGATTCGTATCTAAATCTTTTCACCGAAAAAACACGATTTTCCAAAAACTGCAGAGCGAAGTTTTGTTTTTCGAATATTAATATCTAGTGAAAAATTCTCTCTTCTACCCTGTGAAAAAGTCAATTTTCTCCAGAACGCGAAGCTGATATTTGGTAACTACTATTCAATGAAATGACACTTTATAAAAAATTCATGACAATCGTTTAATTTCATAGAACGTTTTTCTATATTTCGATGGCATGCATAAAGATAGTCTTTTTTGATTAAGTTGTCAACTTGAGGTGACACTATCTGTTCATGTTTTGAGTTTTAAATGTTGAAAGAAACGTGGCATGGCCTAAAATTATTTTTCCATGTATCTTTTCACATTTTCAAACCCATATTTTACTCCCGAGTACGTTTTCATGATAAGTGCAAAGTTTGACGTCTTTATTCCTCTTTGTTTCTCATGGGTATAGTAAAAATTTACATGCATAGGGCGTCACTTTTAATATCTGAATTGCTTTAAATTTCTCTAAAAGGCCCGAATAAAAAAAATTCGATTGTCTATAACTTTTAAATGACATGCGTATAAAATAAAGAGAAGATGGCGATGAATTATAAATTTCACTTAAAAAATTCTTTAAATTTCAAGTTATTAGTCAAAAACATAGTGACATGATAATGTTTTATATTTCATTCGTGTGGTTACATAATACATAAGTTGTTGTATGAGAGTTCACCTATTTTTAGAAGGAGTTTACAGAAAGTATTTCTGTCTAATAAAGGGAAGGCGAAAATTTTTATTTGTAATTAATGAATAAAGAAAATATTGTTTTTGTAGTGCCTTTAACATTAACAAAAGCATGCGAGTGAAATATTTGATGGTGCAAAATATTGATTCGAATTTAATTTCAAGAATTAAAAACTTTGTTACAAACTGGCTTTACAATTGATTCCGAGTAATTCAATGAAGACAAAAACAAATGCGCGGAAATAAATTACGATTATTGAAAATATAATTTATTTCCATAGCTTATAATTTGTTTAATAGTACCGAAAACATAATTCTTCGAAAGTGTGAAAAAGGGTTTTTGTGTGATTAATTGCTCCGAAATCATCATCAAAGAGAAAAATTAAAATTTTCTGTTTCTAAATTAAATAAAAATCTAATGACAATTTTGGAAATCCTTTTCTTAGTGAGCACTTAGTACTCAAGAAGTAACTTAGTATCGAATTTGGAAATTCTAGTCTTATGGAACCGTTTATTTGACGCTTAACAATTTTCAATTTATAGGTAGAACTCCAGTTAAAAAACGTTATTCTAAAAACAGTATGAAGATTTAAATACAAAGGGATTTTTCCCTTTTTAATTTATATGCATATGATTATAAAGAAAAGAAGACCAACTTTGGCTGCTATCTATAAATATATTTGTACCATGTTCTAACCATAATTGCTCATCAAAAGTAACTCCAAACAGGGATATCACGCAGCTTAATGATAACGATGATGAAATTAATAAACATTATTTTCAGTTTCCCTCTAAAAGGCACATATAAAAAGAAGTCTAAGGAGAATTAGATAGCTCATTTAGTCCTAGCTTATAATTTAGACAGTTTCATTTGGATAAAGCTAATGATAAGGCAGAGAACGGAAGTGGAATGTCCATTAAGCATTTCAAGTCTGTCCCTATTATAATAAACTTGTCATGCCATACATAGGATTAGCGTACAATATATACGAAATATTAACTTTTGCCGTAAATTTAGGATTTTTACTGAATCTATCGTGGCATTTTTGACGAATTATTTGGCGATTAATCCCTGCCATGTTAACAGCATCCAAAAATCGAATTTGTGTTTTAGAAACAAAAATTTGACGTATAAATGCATTTGTAGTCACAAATTCCCATACCAAATTTGATATATTTAAGTCATTTTTTTAACTATCGCGTTTACTTATTTCTGATAGAGATGCTCCCTTGGCTTAAAATCGCTGACTTCGTCAGCGAGCTTGTCCATGGCAAGTGCCATTATAAACAACAACAACTTATTTCTGAAAGTATAGACGGATAGATAGTCAACCCCTTATTGAATTTGGCTGAATATTTGACAGGTGTCTACATTATAGATGTTAAATCTATATACCGAATTTAACTGATATAGCTTTCTTTGTTTTTTAAGTATCGTATCAATTTAAATTCGAACAACTGGACAAACTGGTTTCCGTAGAACAGATTTTGCTCAAAATTTGCTAGAAATATTAAAATTTGGTCTAAAGACTATATAACAACTTTCAACCGTATATCGCAATTCGTTTTCAGTTATCTTTGTCACAAACAGACTGATGGACATCTCCCAAAAATGTGTTTTTCAAACTCTAAAGAAGGATTTTGAAGGTCTAAAAGAAGGATTTTGTCAAAATCTAGTGATCGAATTTTTTGAAGATAACTATACTTTCTCTATACTTCGTATAAGGAAAAAGTAAAAATTACTGAAAATTTTCATTTAGACACCATTATAGCAATCTTCACTTCAGGATCATGCAACTAAGAAAGGTTTCCGAATTGAATGGTAGCAAGAGATCAGTTGAGAAACAGGGAGAGACTTCTGCTTTTATGATTTGCCTTACCACGTCTAAATACAGGGCGAGTCAAATTAAAGTATTCCTGTTTGGGATGCCCTGGCGAGAGAACCAATCAACGAAACGCCTTCGTATTTGGAGGACATGTTACCGTTAAAGCTCGAAAGCAATAATTTGCAGATTACCTAATTAATCTACAGATTAACTGATTTACTCCATTAAAATGCGGAATCAAGAGTTTTCCGCATTTTAACTAGGTAATGTGCACATTAGCGATTTCCGTATAGTTATTTTCTCTTAACTCATTAATAAATTTGTTGTTTGCTTGATAGTATTAACATGATTCTTTAGATATCAAAAAATAAATAATTATGTCAATTATGTCCTTATTCCAATAATATTTTAAACCGTTTGATTCTTTGTATTGAAGTTTGTCAATTGATTAATGATTAATGCTATCGACTAATGTGTTGATTGGTCGATTGCATTAATTTGATTCTTTAGATATCGAAAAATAAACAAATAAACATTTAATTCAAGCGTACAGAAACTTATTTTCACTTTAACGAATACGTAGTAGGGAATATGCAGACTAATGAATGCCTAGCAGGTAATGCCCAGTTATCTAGGTAATTTGAGAGATGAAACAAGTTTCCGCAGTTTCACGAATAACCTTAGTTAATGTGCAGATTAGCTAACTAATCTGGAAATTAACTAATTCCTACACTTTAACGGTAACAGATATACATTTCAAGCCGTGGGAATTTGATTGGTGGAATAAAAAAATAGTTTAAAAAAAAGGCTGTTAGGTATGTGGCTTTGCGATCGGTTTAAGTTAATGAATATGAAACATGACACCAACAATAAAGGATAGAATACGAGGTTTCCGTAATAAATTCCATTATTGCTTTATTAGACACCAACAATAAAGGACAGAATATGAGATATCCGTAATAAATTCTATTATTGCGTTACTAGACACCAACAATAAAGGACAGAATGCGAGGTATCCGTAATAAACTCCACTATTGCTTTACTAGACACCAACAATAAAGGACAGAATACAAGGTATCCGTAATAAATTCCATTATTGCGTTACTAGACACCAAAAATGAAGGACAGAATACGATGTATCCGTAATAAACTCAACTATTGCGTATATAGCTTATGAAGAAGGCTTAAGAAATTTCGCTAGCTAGATGAAAATTCGAATTCGTCATTGCGAGTTACACTGAAAAAAATTTGCAGCATAGGCGAACAAAAGATCATTCGTAACAGATAAAAAGCTATGCGTACAGGTTTCGAACATTCTTAGGTCACGACGTTGGTTCTGTCTTTATCGGAGAGTATGTTGCTATTAAAGTTATTTTATCAAAATAGCAATAACGCTGCCAAAGCGCTTCTCTTATACCGAGGGCAGAAATCTTTGCGTACAGATCCAATAACACCTTGCATTCTGCAGCGAATGGCCAAACGTTTCGAGGAAGCAGGGATCTTTGCTGTTAAAGCAGGCCGTGGACGTAAAACACGGATACCGCAGGTGATTGAAGAAGTCGCAGCTTCTGCCGTTGAGGAAGAAAATTCGAACACAGCAAGAACGTCTAGTTCTCGAGCCATGTCAAGACAATACAAGTTGGAGTGCATGTGGATAGCACTAGAAATCTATCCGTAGAAGTTCCATCGCCTGCAAGAGTTAAAACCAGATGATAACGATGTGCGTGAAATTTTCGCGTAAACTTTCTTGGCGGGGATGGAAGGGGAACAGAATCCATCCTATGGATCGATGAGGCTCAATTTCACATGTGCGGAACAGTGAACACCCAAAACTACCGTATCTGGTCCACTGTGAATCCTCACCTGGTCCTCACCACAATGTCCTTGTTTGGAACTTCTACACTACGACCTTTTTGATTGGGCAATTTTTCTTTGAAGAAATCACTCCAAAGGGATCAACAACCGGTTCGACAATCGCTGCACGTTATCGATATATATTGCACACTTTTGTCATTCCAGAACTCAAGTAATAGCGTGGATGCCTCACTACAGTAATATTCCAACAAGATGGTTCTCTTCCTCACATAAAACGTGTGGTTCAATAATTGCTGTGACGTCATTTTACTGAGGCTGTCATTATTAATCGTGCATTCCTTACAAGTTCACCTGACTTAACCCCTTGTCATTTTTGACTTTGGAGTTATCTCAGAGATAAAGTTTATCGAGACGAAACATTGGGCGGATTTGAAGAACCAGATCCTCTTGCACGTACGCAACCTCGAATCCGATCTGTTACATGCCGCTGTGAATCTTGTTATAACAGGTGTAACATGTTTACCCTGAAGCAAGGTGAGTACATTGAAAATCATCTGTGAAACTTTTGTTTGCTGTTTTTGCTGTCTTTACTTTATTACTATCGTTGAAATTTCTGTAGTAGCAAAAGTTTGTGTTGTGTAATAAAGTTTATTACATGTTTACTTCATATTCTGCCTTTTATTGTTGGTGTCATGTTTCATATTCATTACCTTAAACTGATCACAGCGTTACATTTCATTTAGTGGCCTTTCTTTGAACTATTTTTTTAATGCACCAATGAATTTTCCATTTTCCTGAAATGTATATCCTCCAAAAAAGGCGTTACGTCGACTGGTTCTCTCGCCAGGGCATCCCAAACAGGGATACTTTAATTTCAATCACCATGTATATACTATTCATATAATCATTACCTACTTCTGTATGTCCATGAAAAGTTGCGCCACTTTATTTTTTTGAGCATGTAAAAGAAAGGGTCCATTTTATTCACCAACAAATGCAAATCAGTTTTCTTCCACGCTTTACCGGCAATTCAGAATTCACGCTTTACCGGCAATTCAGAATTTACTTTCAAAGCTTTTTTATGGAGAAAGTTTTCATTATATGATGACTCGTGTTCAGAATATATGCATGTTACAAGGATAAAACACAAATCGTAGTACATTACTCTAAATGCTTTTTCATTTATTTAACATATTTTTAATATCCGTTAGTGTACAGTTTTTAAGTAGTTAAGCTATTTATTTATCACATATTTTGTTGCTTCAGAAAGGAAAAAAAATTAAAAACAGGTATAATTATAGGAATGATTTTTTTTACATATAATTAAAAAAATTATTCAGTCGAATGTCTAAGAAATTATCAGCTCAATAATCGAAAATTTCTTTTAGAATTTTTTTGATTAAACACAGCGAAACGAATTCATTTAATAGGATGGGAAAAAATAACATGTATCAACCAAATATTTTATTTGGATTACTAAAAGAAATCAAGAATTCAGTAAAAGTTATATGCAGAAAATATGCAAAATTCTATATATTTCTATAAAAAAATTAGATCAATAACTGTATTACTTTACAAAATTTGAATAACATACGACAATTTTAACCGTAGAGGATCAAAATTTTGTTAGTTCATAACTTGGCAACTAACAGAATTGAAATTCGTTCTTATTACAGTATATAGACTGTCCTCTTAAGAATTTTTAATTCGAAAGCTTTTTAATTTTTTTTCGAAATGATACCTTTTTTATGATTGTATCATAAACTACGGATGGCTCCATTTCTTTTTTTTTTTCTACTGTACAATTAGTATACTCACTCAAAATAGGCCATAAAGAGTTTTCTCTTTCACGATAAATGTTTGATTTCCAAATTTGATTATTCTTCTCAATATTATGTAGCAATTTAATATTATTATTTTTGAAAATATTTATGTATTATAATATTTATTATACGAATTTGCATTACTAGTAAAAATCAATTGTTTATTAAAATTTCTATTATATGTCGTTTTACATTAATCCTTTGACAGGCTTATAATCGATATTTACTGATTTTATTTTTCTTGACATATATTCAAAATTTAGTCTGTCTTAAAATACTGATTATGCCACATTCAAAGTTGAAAAAATTCGTTAAGTTCAATAATTCAATATATTTTTTTCTCTCTTTATTTTCTAAGATTTGCATGCCCCAACTTCATACTTCTCTATGATTAATATAAATTACATACAGAAAAATTTTGAAAATCAAAGCAGAAAGAATGAATCAAGGCCAAATTTAAATTTTCAAAATTATGTTAAATAAAAAAAAAGGAAATCTGCTATCTCAAATTTTAAGCTATCATGTGAGAACATTATTTCGTTTTTAAGTCACGTGGTATCAGTCTGACAGAATAAAAGGAATTAAGGTTGAAGTAGGAGCTCATTTTACGATAGGCATAAAAGTGATGGTTTTTGTCTATCTCAAATCCAATCGAGTTCTAAAAATTTTTCTCGAAACCAGATTTATTTCTTTCAAAAATCCAGTTTAAATCGGTTTGAAACAATTACTTGACTATCAGATTACGCATGCGTCTATAGTTGAAAAAACATCGTTTTTCTGTCTCAAAATTGTTCGAACTCCAAAACTATTTCTCGATGCTAGATTTTTTTAATGCGAAAATTTGGTTTAAACTGGTTTGGAATGATATTATATATAAACACCTTTCGATACTTTTCATGGCTGTTTTGCGTTCATTCCCGTTTTCTTTGTGCTTTTTCGGGCGTTTCTTATGACCCATGTCCTTTATTTTCTGCCTACGCATTTTGAGGTTTCTAAAACACCAAACCAAAACAGCATCACGTTCTCACATGATAATACAGCAAGTTGGTGGGCGAAACTTTTTTGAAATTTCCTAATAAAAATGTTATCCCCTCCCTCAAAATAAAAACTGTGGATTTTGTGTAAAGTAAATTTTCAATGCTCACATTTTTATATATAGTTTTCAAAATGAATATTGTTTCGGCATAGTATGGAGATGAAAGCAGAGTAAGTATTGTGGACTACTTTTTCTTGGCCAATTCAAAATCAATCAAGTTTCAAGTAACAAAATCGCATATCCAAATACAATTGACTCAATCATTGCATTTTTGAGTTATCACATCTACAAGCAACAATAGTTCAACATTTCATAGAAATCCATTAGTTTAGATGTTAAAATTGAGTATTAAATTTTAACGAGTTAATTCTTTTAAAATCTCACAGGTAAATTTCCTGGAATTGTATTTCGTTCAAAATGAAATAAAAATCTAAAAATTCGTTGTAAAAACCATATATCGAACAGATCACAGATTGACATAATTTCGAAAATTGGTGGTTTAAAACTATGACAATTTGCCAGAAGCTCAAATTCTTTGACAATTACAAAACTTTGTATGCGAAAAAGTGAAATAAGAAAAATTAATTAATTAAATAAATAAATAAAAAGGTTTCTTCCTCTGATATGCGGATTAGAAACTTAAGATAAAAAGATATAGTTATGAAAATTTTTAAAAAATAAATTTAATATACTGTACTCTGTCAAAGTCGAATTATTTAAATCTAATATACATGGTAAATATTACAAAACCCTTATTTAAAATAATACCGTAGTGCTTCAAATATTTGCTATATACTTTCCATTATCCAGGATCTTCAAACTATGCAATAAAGAAAGTTCCATCGGCTTCTTTTCATTTCTGACGTTTAAAAAAAATTAATACTTTTCATTTTTTAAGCTAAATAAACTGAACAATATTTTAAAAATTATTCGAATTTTTTCATTACTTGTTGAGTATCAGTTGAAACAGAGTGTCATTGAATAGTTTTCTTTGTTTAATTCATTGAATATTTTTCTTCGTGAAATTCTTATTTAGGTCAACTTATTACATTTTTCAAAATACGGAATCTTGCAATCGATTTTGACTTATACTCTAATTAGTTAGAATTAAAAAATTTGGTGTTTTTGTGTGTTCTTGAAAACAACTTGTTATTTTCATATTTTTAGAGATCAATTATCAGTTAATTTATTAAAAATTTTGATTTTGTACTCGTGCTGCCATCTGGCAGCAAATTTAAGAAATAATTATTATCAATATTCATGTTGTTTTTTTCTAATGATAATTTATAAATTTACGATTCAAAAATAGAAAATTTTTTAAAAGCTACACACTTAAAAGTGATTTTTTAAAAATTTATTTCCTAAACTTTTTGTTGAAATGATTTGATTAATTTAAATATCGAAACACAGAGTTTTCGATATTTAACCTT
This sequence comes from Argiope bruennichi, assembly GCF_947563725.1. Lineage (NCBI taxonomy): Eukaryota > Metazoa > Arthropoda > Arachnida > Araneae > Araneidae > Argiope > Argiope bruennichi. The sequence goes on along the minus strand of NC_079159.1, from coordinate 77,476,117 downwards.
GTAATGAAATTTGCAATTAGTTTAAAAAAATAAAATATCTTGATCGCTTTTATATAAATTTGCTATTTTCTTATACGAATTAATATAACACTAAATGCCTTAAATAATTTGGAGCTTAAATAAAATTTTAAGTCACGATATTAAAACAGTAAATAAGTACAATGAAAAAACATAACAATTTTTATTTCAATTTAGGCAGAGATTTAAACTGTTTTTATTGAAAATATACTTTTAAAAATCTAAAAAATAAGTAATGGATACTTAATAATGAGATAAGAATTTGTAAGAGGTACTAAAAAGTGCGGGACGCTTATCATACAACTGTATGAAAAAAGAAAAAAAAAGCCCCATCGAATGCTTAATCATTTACATCCCCACACTACAAACACAGAAAGTGAAACCTTACCCCCCCCCCCCTCCATCTCTAAAAAAACTGCTTTCAGTTTTTCTTCCTCTCTGCTCTTCAAATCCAGTTCCCTCCCCTCGCTCCGTCTCACTTTTTTACTCGTAGGGGGGGGGGGTCTGCTCTAGGGTCCATAACGAACCTTCTTTTGTTTTTTGTAGCCAGCAAGTCAGGAAGAGCAAAAGGCACCAGGTGCAAAAGAGCAGAAGACGTTCACCTCGGAGCGGTGTACCCTTTATCCATGCAGATGTTCAGTCGGGTGTCACGAATCAGGAATTTATAACCTCAGCACACTTCCTGCACAAAATCAAGGGGCTGCACTTAGGTGCGAAATGGAGATCACATTTAACCTCTATCTCTTGCATCATGGACACGAAATTGTAACATGCGAAAAAATGATATAAAAATGTTTATCTATATTAACTCAGTGTCAGTTGGAAAAAAAAAAATAGAGTTAAAAATTTTAGTTTTTGATTCCTGAAAAATATCATACCGTCGATATAAGGCAGGAACTTATATGGTTGCTTAACTAAATTTTCGTCAGTATTGGAAAATGAGTTCTCAAGTTTTCAAGGCTATTCGTAATTTTATATTTTATCCTACATACTCAAATTCACACTTTTTATTTTTCATGTTTATTACTATGCAAATATTGCCCCCTGTAATATTTAAATTGTTTAGTTCACAAACAAAAGATTCAATACAATTACTAGTTTATTTTGTTTATTGCAATTTTCATTTTTTATTTATAATTAACTTATATAACCAGCTTTGCTCAGGATAAAAATAATTTCATGTTTAACCCTTTACACTCGAAAAAGTAATCCGATGCATAATTATTCACCTTATACAAGGGCTTGTTTATTGCTCTGAAATATAAATATACGTAATTGTTTAAGTCGGATTTCTCTGAAAAATTAATCTACACTTTCTTACCATTCTGTAGACGTTTTTAATAATCAAAATTGAAAAATACATAAATAAAACGTCAAAATGATGCACCATCTTGAATGGTGAGTGAGGGTCACCATTCGCGTGCAAAGGGTTAATTCTTTAGTTAGCAAGCAAAAGATTAAATACAATTACCAGCTTTTTAATTTTAATTTGCAGTTATAATTGTTTATTTATAATTAAATAAACAATTATAATTTATTTATTCAGCTTGGCTCAGGCTAAAAATAATTTCATGTTAAATTTCAGCTTAACAATTTGTTAAAATTTAATTCGTTAATGCGAAATATTTTTAAAGGTTTCGCTTCATTTTTATGTAATTTCTTTTTTTATTGAATGCGTTTAATAAATAACAGCAGTATTTAAGGGAATTAGCAACGTTCATATATTATACTACTACATAAGAAACGCAGTTTTTATAAATATTAAAATATTTTTATATAAAATAATATACTGATTTCTCTAATTGTCTACAGCTTAATATAAAATGATAATATCAATAGCACACTAAACAATTTTTAATTCTATTAATTCCTCAAAAAAATTACAAGATTTTTAAAAATTCCGAAAATTAATTTTTTGACATAAATTATTAATAATTTTCAAGTAATGAAAAATCTACGAAAATATTGGAGGAACGACTCTTAAATTTAATATGGCAACAATTTCTTTCAATAGGAATAGCAACATTATCTTTTCCGCATAACACGGTTTTTAATAAAAAAAATTAAATAATTGTCATGAACCTTTCACATGAACCTTCCTAATTCAGAATATTGTTTTGAAAAATTCGTAAAAAAAAAATGTGTTCTTGATTTCATAAACGTACAAACTATTTAAGAATTTCTATTTTTATTTATACAGATAATGAAATTGTTCGTAAAAATAAAGGTCTAGCCTATTTTTTTAATTAAAGAAGCAACATTATCCAGCTAACGTTAAACATCTTTAACGTTTTCTTGTCATGTGTAATACATTTTCTTGATACCAGGGGATAAATATTTTATGTTTACAATAAATTAAAGTACTCAAGTTTATTTTTCTGCAATTTAATGTTTCCCTCCATTTATTTCCTGGTGAGCAATTTGAACGAGAAAAAAATTCATGTAAAAAGGTGTTGCAACCAACTAGAAATGCTTCAAGTAACAAAGAAAAATCAAGAAGTTAAAATAATTCGTATACTCTTCATGAAAAATAAATAAAGGATATAAAGAATAAGATTTTGACAGGAATGTTATATTACATATTTAGACTTTGGCAATCGATTTACAGCAAGTACTAAGAACAAGAACGAAATGTTTTATAACGAGTGCTGGCTCCCTCTATTTATATTTCCAACTGTTCATGCCATTATTCCCTCTGACACACTGAAAATTGTAAAAGAAGAGTAATATTATACGTAAAACAGAGCTTAGTAGAGAGCTTGAGATCATTGCTGCTTGAATAATGGCAATTTTGCGTTTATGGTATATACTTAGCTATGGTAATGTTTTACCAAAAATTTAGTAACTTTGACTTTCTTTTTTAGAAATAAAGGACAAAATTTCTGAAAAGTAAATCATAAATACTATGCGAAAAAGTAACTTGATTTTCTTCTTCCATTAAACATTGCAGTGTCTACAATGTCTATTCCTTTGCTGCACAGCGAAGTCTATTCCTTTGCTGCGCAAGAAAGAATTTTCTCCAAATTATGACTTGATGTTAGCTTTAAAAAAGCATTTGCATAGTATGGTAATGCTACATAGTCCCAGCACATGTATGTTTTATTAATATTGACGCATTGAAGAAAGACAGTCGAATCTCCATGGCCGAATGGTCATGGCACTGGTCTCATAATCAAGAGACCGTGGGTTCGAATTCCGCTAGAGACAATGCGATTCATAGTATATGTAAATATTTAATTCCTTGATTTTATTTTTTCCTTTATTTCATGTTCCAGAAGATACTGGACATTTCTTTAGTTCTCCAGAAAAGTATTCTGGAACTTTCCCTGCTAGTATAAAAGCAGATTTGTCAGTCACCGTGTTCTCAGTTCCGAGTTCAGTTAATAAATTGATTTAGCTCTACTTCTTGTGTGTGTGTCATTGCGTTCCACACTAAAGCATCTACGTGACAATATGCTTCGCTATTGTTCGTAATATTGCCGATACTTTTGATGATATAGTATATTAAAAATACCATTTTCCCCCCTATCTGTTTTTAAATCTAGCTAGTCATTACCAATGTCAAATATTTGAGGTTATTAGATGCATAAACTAATTAGGAATACGTCTCTACGACATCCTCTGTGTCGTTTCTCACCTGGAGTTCTGAGCTAACATACATATTAAGATCATACCAAAATAGTAAATAAACTACTTCTATATTCTTTGATTATCATTTACATGCCAGAAGACGGTTTATGGACAAGAAAATTCAGGACATGACGAATAAGATTTTGATCAGAAAATTCAGAACTTCTTCAATATGAAGGTTTCAGTACCTGTTGAATTTTCTGCTTGTCCATTTTCATTAAAGAAGGTCATGTCTGACATATTAAAATTATAAACGAAGTAATTATTTAATATCAAAAGCGTATAATATTTGAATCTAATTATAATTGTTTGCCCCAAATGTTAGAGGATCAATAATCTTAGTACTCCGGTTCTCTTTGGGTTTATAAGTGTCTAGAGCTTGCATTGACCGACAAATTTTCAAAAGAGCAAGATCTCTGATTATCAAAAGTATTTTAGGGTATGGATTTGAATCCTCCTCTGTATTATAAATTGTTTCAAAAAATAAATAAAGTGAGTTGAATTTCAATTATCATATGTATTTACAAAGAAAACTCTTTTAAACTTGGCGATCAAGCAGTTACAATATGAATTTCCCAAAGGCTACTTGCCAAGCTGAGAGCTCCCTATACTGGTAACATACAGACAATTGAAATTTGAGTGCTAGCTAATTACGTTTGTCGCCAAAATCGTTTTCTTAAAATAAATTCCGCCAATTCTTTTTTCTTACTGTTGTACTTATTTAATGTAATATACTTAAATATTCTAAGCAAAGGATATGAAAAAATGTATAACTGATTAACTAAAAAATAGTTACAATAGCCAAAGAAAGTTTTAAAAATAATTAAAGACTAATGTTAGATATTAAATCCTTGACACTTTCAAAAGCAATAAAGAAACGCCAACTATTTGAAAATGGAATAGTCTCTCTCTCTCTCACTCTCTCTCTCTCTCTCTCTTTTTTTTTTTTTTTTTTTTTTTTTTGTCACCTTACAATGGTCGAATAGGAGGATTATAAAACTGAGGGAAAATATCAAAATTCAACCAGTTCAAAAAATTTACTGCATTTTCATCGTGGTTCACTTATTAAAACAAACTATTGTTTTCATGAAATGAATATAAAACTATGAAATGTATATTCCTCCTCCCTTTATTTAAAAAGGGTCTATGTGCGTCCAGTTTTTAAGTGTTTTCTTGGGTTTTGCAAATCGATAAACCATCATGGGATAAATCCATTCACAGGACTCTTTGTAAAAAAACGAATGCAAAGTAGGTCACAAAAAGGGAAACTGAAATTTTATTCACAGGGATAAAAAAATATGAGTAAATCAATTTGTTATTAATTATTTGATTTATACATGCCAGTGAATCCTTTTAAGATTACTATTTTATATGCGATATCAGTATGATTAAAATACTAACTTGTATTTTTTTTTTATCTATATAGTATATGCAGTAGATAGTTTTAATAATTTTTATTTACATTCAAAAAGATGCGCATAATTAAAACATTTTTTCGACGATATTTCAAAACTTCATTTTTCTAAAAGTTATTTTCAAGAGCTTTATTACAAATCTTTTCTACAGCGGATTATAAGTTTTTTTTATTATATTCTTTTATTTAATATGTTTAATTATTTTGTGGATAGAGTTCTGCAATCGATTTTTCCTTTAAATCATGGCAAGCTAGAACTATAAAATTTTGTGCTCTCTTGCACCCTCATAATTGCTCAAATATCGTGGCTATTTAATATCACGGCTATTAGTACCATTTTAACATTTTAATATCAACAGAATATTAACAGTCAGTAAATAATGAAAGGTTGATTTTATACAGCTGACGCTTCCTGACAATGAATTAAAATAGTTGATCCTAAGAATTCATAAAATTAGTAATAATAAACTACTAATTAGAAAAAGAGAAATTTTAAAATTTAAAAAAATTAATTTTTGATATACTAATTAAAATATGCTTAAATTTTTTATTAAATTGCTAACCGTCTTAAGCGACCAATTTGTGCGCATGAAATATTGCTTTCCTGTGTGTTTAACTATTAGTACAAATTGCAGAAGCATATACAACTGCGCCTTTGTTTTTAGATATTATAGGAAATATTAATTTAATATGAGGTAAAATTTGTAAAGAAGCGAATTATATTCTTTTGTACTTCCTTTCGAAATAAAGTAAAGAATCGAAATAATTGTTAGATTTTCTAACAATTATTCTAAAATCTTCTAAAATCAAATACCAAAATTGGTAAACTAAAAAATTTGAAAAATTCAAATTTAAATGGTTGTACTATATTTTTAAATTTAACCAAAATCTCACTGAAAGAAAGTTGACTGGTGGAACCAAACAACAAATTTTGTTAAGAAAGTTTATTTTAATTTTTCTTAATCAAATTATCTAAAAAAAATCAGAATTATAATAATTATTAAATTATGATGTGATTATAAATCTATAATTACAAAGCAAAGCAAGTGACCTTTATCACACAATAAAAAAATATAAATTGTTATGCTGTGAGAGAAAATGCCTTACTATGTAAAACTTATTAGATAAAATCTTGAAACGATTGTAAAGTTTTAGAGGGAAAAAAAACCCTGAAACGTTGCTAAAATTTTTTAATAAATATAAAATAAAAATAAAACATTAAAAGATTAAAAAAAATAATGCAAAAATGCAATAAAATATGGAAATATATCGTCTGCATTGCATAGTAAAAAATAAATTTTCTCTCGATGCATGAATCAGATGAAATTAGCTTTTTATTTCAATAGTGTTTCGTTATAAATCACAAAAAGTATTTTGAATAATTTGTTAAAATTAGGAGAAAAAATTCTATTATAATTAAATTGCTAACATTTAAGAGATAATTTTATGATTTTTAAAACGGTGCAAAAACCATTATTGTGAGATTATGCTTTCAAACGATATTACGAGAAACATCGAAATCTTGTTTAAATTATAACTTGTTGCAATAAATAACATTTGAATTTAACAATTGGCAGTGACCTTCCTTTTATTATGAAGAGACACGTGCGCCAAATTTCATAATATCAGCAAAAAAAAAATGTATATCTGTATAAAAGTCATACAAAAAAAAAAAAAAAAACTTTCTGTAACTCTATTTCTGTAAACAAATTCCTTTGAGTGCTCATTTTTCAAGAGTCAAAAGCACATGGCGTTAAAAATAGATACAAAGTGTATCAAGATATGCAGATGTCAAGTACCAAATGTATTATCGCAGAAGTTTCGACTAAAAAGCTACACATTATTGCCAAACTGAGCTACGAAACATGACATTGACGATGATAAAGCATTCAAAATGGAGCCCAGAGTGATCGGATGCTGCATTAAAATTCCGAACTCGATCCATAATCTAGAGCTAGTCAAAACTAAAAAGAAATAATAAAAAGAATAATAAATCCTCGCGGAATCTCGAGCAAAACCTGCATGAAAACATTCTCCAGACTAGTCGGAAAGGAATAAAAAGAAAATATGACATCGAGAGTAACGTCCAGGTGAAGGATCACGAAGAATGTAATAAAAGAAACTGCCTCCATTCATCACCTCGATAACCGATCACATTCCAAAAGTTTTCGAGACCATCGCGCTAATGAGACAAAAATTGATCAATTGCAAATCTTGTTTCTTTCCTTAAATCGATATGCCATCTAGATAGAATTTTGTTGATAGATGCTATCTCGAATTGAAGAGTGATGGTCGTGTACTTCCTATCCGCTAAATTAGACGCTTTTTCACAGATGAATGGAAACATCATTCAAAAATGATGAGTGCAAAAAGTTAGTGACGCGTTTAATTATGGATTCTAAGCAATTCCGCGAGTGCTGTTTAATTTGATCTGGTGTAATAAAATTAGAATTGTCAGCTTCAGGGTGAAAAGCATACGGGCACGTACTGTGATATCATATCATAATCGCAAATAGATTCAGGATTTCAATTTTTTTTTCTTTTAAAGAACTAAGGTAAATTACACTAAAGTAATTTGGACTGTTGCTACATTTCAATATAATCATTAATATTTTTTTATTAATTTGTGATAAATATTCTATGGTCAAGTTCATATACAAAAAATATTTCGTAAAGATTAATTTAATCTATTAAGAATTTAAGATTAATTTAATAAATTAAGAATTCCATGATAAGAGCTTCATTATCCGAAACAAATATACAACAAGTCATTTGCCATCGTTTGTTATAATAGCAATTTAATCATGGAACCTATCTATCACCATATTATTTGATTTTTAATTATGAATAAGTAATTAAGATAAAGGTAAATCTTTAAGAGTTCCTAATAGATAAAATGAAAAGTTAATAATTGATGGGAACATATACATCAAAGCGAAATATTTTTTCAGCATCATTAGTTATTGCGTTGAAAAGATGCACTAATTAATATATTTTGAAAGACGTCTGCAGGGTTTTGTCTGTTGATATTTTAAAATTGTTTTGGATTTGATATCTCAGTTTTCATATCATAAGGTAAATCTTTTATCTTTTTACAGTCTCGGTTTTCAGATATCATAAATAAATACATTTCAAATTGTTTCTTTTTATTATGATTGTTTCTCTTTATTTCGGCCATCATGTCTTTTTGAAATATTTAATTAATCAATCGTTATCAGTATTGCATTCCTTTAAACAGAATTTTTAAGAGTATTTATATTTAAATATATTTCATTATATAAGAGGAAATTATGACGACAAATTCTTAAATAAAAATTATTACTTGAGTTGAAAAAAAAAATATTTAACAAGAGACTTATGTGAATAAAAAATATCTGTAATAAATTTCTTAAAGTGTGTTCACAAAATTAATTATAATTAATAAAAAATGATAAATTTAGAAGAGAGTATCGGATTCAGTAATAGTCTTAATATGGAAATTTATATCATAGTAAATTCAGAGAGCGAATATAACTCAGTTTTACAGCAAAGTTACGTTAAAATTAACTGGAATACTGTTCTCTAATTAAAGTTGATTTGAAGGAAAAGTAAGTCTTGGAATAAGAGAAATATTTGTAAAACAAGTAAAACATCCATAGCAGAACATCTAAGCTAGTAGTTAATTATTAACTAGTTAAATAAAGTAAATTTAAAATCAGAAAAAAAAGCGAATTATTACGTATCAATATTTAAATTATTATCCTTGCGTGTTGATATTAATTTACTTCATTTGTATGTTATGGATTATACGAAAGATTTCATTTGCAAGAACCCGAAAGATCTGACTCGTCTCAAATGTAAGTACTTAATATTTTCCGAAGAATTTGATGTCCTTGAAGCCAAATATATTGCAGCCAGATAAGGACTAATTATTATGGTTAAAAATTACCGAATTTTTACTTGAATGTTAACATTTTTGAGGCAGATGTTATGTAAATAGTTATCAAATTTTATGTTACTATTTTTCTTCTTTAATTTGATTATAGTTTTAATGATATATTATTAGTATATAAAATTGTACTAGGTATTTAATTGCTCTTTGCGCTAATTTATTTAACTGTGTAATAATGTATTGTCAGCATATAAATCTGTAATGAATATGAAATTGGTGTTCGTTTTACTGATAGAACTTAATAATTGATTAGACGCGTTTAGATTGGCGCGTTCTAAATTATGTCTTTCAGTCAAACTGGAAATAAGGTGTTTCAAAAAAATAAGTTTACCAATATCTATTGAATTGGTGGGACTATGTTGTGATTAACATCAGTATCCCCCCACCTCCGATGATTTGCGTACGTTTGATATATTAGCCTCAAAAAAGCCATGAATGGTTAATTTCCATGCATAAAAAACCCGCCTGAATTTGTATCCGAGATTTATTTATTTTTTACTCATTTGCACTATAGGGAAACTTCTCATTTTGAAAGCATTAAAAATCGAATTCCTTTTCCAGTTTTTTATTTATTTATTTATTGTAATTCCTTAAAAGTTATTTCAGCTTAAAATCCATACTGTTTTCATTGAGAAAATTAGAGAAAAGAAAAAATATTTTGGTTTTTTTTAGATTCAATACATAAATTTTTTTCCCACATATTTTCGATGTGGTGCAATTTGTCCCGAATATGATTAATAATTATTTATAATTAAAATTTATGATTTTTAGGTTGTTTTTAGATTATTAAACATTTCTTTTAATCTCTGATATTGGTTAAAATTCATTCATCAAAATTCTGTGAATTTCAGAATTTTTATGAAAATTACCCTAAAAATTTTTCGATTTGTTAATGAAGTTTTCTTGTATTTGCATGTTTGTACCCATAGTTAGTTGCATAAAAGTTTTGCACAGCTTATATTGAATTCAATACAAAAACAGATCATGCAGCGGTTACATAATTCTACTACCTTTTCTTTTGATATAACAGATGGCGTTACTTTATTAACATCAAGGTATATTTACCATGATAAATCTTGGGGGTCATTATTAGATTGAATTTTAAATGAGTGCCATGTATTTTCGTGTTCGTTTTGTCTTGTGAAATGTGGAACTTAGAAAATAATTAAATAACTGTTCCTGAAACTCGTCAATTATTTCCATTTACTTCATAATGAAGTTATAAAGAGTCTCGTCCCTCTACTATGATAGGAATGAATAGTATAAGAAACTAATTTTCAAAATCAATGGGAAATTATTCATAAATATCTATGGTATTACAAAATCTTGCCGAGTCAACCCCAATAATTTTCTTTTCAAATTTTATTGCAGTTGAAAACTTTTTGACTCAGAATGAGCTCTATTTATTGTTGCTTTGCGAAACGCAAGAATTTTTGCAGTATCAAAAATCAGAATAAATTTTTTTGAATGTCTTTTCTATTGATGCCAAATTTTGGTTTGTATTTGTAACCTATTTAATTTCAAATGCCCTTTAAAATAACATAAACCAAAGTTTTATAAACGAAAAACTACAGAAAAAGAGTTAAAATTTGGAAAAATAATAACCGAAATTTGTTAAAAATCTTATTTCTTTTAATCTTTATTTCAAAAATATTTTACTACTAAAATACATAAAAAGAGCATTTATATTGCGTATAGAACACTAAACATTTGTTAATAGGCAGGAAACTAACAAATAATGAACATTGTTCAAGTGGCTAATATCATTGACTTTATCATTGATTTTAAAACTAAGAAATTAAACACAATCACAGATTTTGAGATAGTAACTATAAATGACTTTAAACTAGCTAAATGGCATTTACCTTGAAGATTTCAAAAAGACAGAAATTTTAAATTTCAAACTCTGGTCTAATAAGCTGAAAAAATACATGGTATACTATTATTTTAGTGAAATTACTGAACATTTTACCTAAAAAAATATCTAATAAACATGAAATTTTTCAATAAACATTCTTAGAAAAAAATAGATTTTAAATAAAAATTATTTGAGAACTTATGCCTAAAATTCGAACATATTTTAGTCTGATGATTTTTTTATATATAATTTTTAGTTCTTTAAAAAAAAATTTCAGATCAGCTCTTTTTAACATTATTCTTCTGTATATGATTAAAGATTAATGTCAGGATAATTTGAAAATTAAGGTAAATAAAGCAAATATTATATTAGTTGTCAAAAATGATATCAACTTCTAAAAATTGTTTTAAAAAATTTCTAAAAGAAATTACCTAAGATATTAAAATACAGATCTTCTTTTTAAAGTAAGGAGTGTCAGTTAAAAATATGTATGGACAAACTGTTGATCGATTATAAAAATTAAGGAGTTTTTGAAAATACCTTGTATTTTATTTTATACACCAAAATCATTGTTAAAATTTTAAATAATTTCAGTCTTTTATAGCAAGGAAAATAATATCACAGGAATCGATATCACATAGAATAAAATAGAAATTTCTGTATTTAGAGGTGGCGAAAGATTGTTGTGCAAAATTATGCTTGAAAGTTACTCACACAAAAGCAAATAAATCCTTCCAAATTTGTAAAAAAATTTAATAAATAAAAAAAGTAAATTTGGAAAAAGGCTTTTATTTAATTTTCAACACAATCCAAAGTTGTAGTTCTGAATTTTCTTTAGTTTTAGTTATTTTAACATCCCGTTTTCAAGCAACACTAGGGCTGTTTTGGGTCGGATTCTATAATTCTGCATCACTGTCAGATGGCGAGGACGATACCTGAGCTGGCACAACTCTCGAAACTTCCACAGCCCACTGGCAGGTTGTCATTTGGCCCCGACGGATTTAACGTCCACCAGACCCGCTTACAAGGCGGTTCTTCGGCGGAATCGGGGCTCGAACCTGCAACCGTTGAATCCTGAAGACAAGACCTTACCACCACGTCACCGCGGCCATACCGAATTTTTTTAAATTTTAAATCAAATAATAGCTCAGTTGCAAAACTGAGAGATAGACTTGCAGTCTAATGGGGCATTTTGAAATTTTCTATTTCGAAATTTCTGTTATTGTATGTAATAAGATAATGGATTTTTTGCTTGTATGGTGTTGAACAAAATGAAGGGTTACAAAATAGATGGAAGGAGATAATAGCCTTAATAATGAGTCTTAATATTCAAAATTTAAAAAATTTAATTTTTTTTTTTAAATTTTTATTTTGGAAAGCAATTTCAGAGTATACAATCTTATTTATCTGTGCTACTTTCAGCCATTATTTTCAAAATACAAATTATTTTTATATTGCAAAAAGATTGACGAAAATACATTTAAAATTTACTTTTACCTATATCTTTCCATTTCTTAAATCATGCTTTTTTTGAAGGTTTTTTTTTTCAGAGTTTTTTGATGAACGAATATTACGAAAACAACCTTCATTATCAAGTTTTTAAATATTTGCCAACCGATTGAAACATTTGTAAGCAAGACCCGGCCGTTGCAGCCTATAACCTCTTTCCTTAATGATGCTAATTAAATACATTACAACATATTTTTACTTAATGATACTTAAAGGAATGATTTTTAAATATTTAAATATGTATATAGTTTAGTAAAAATGAACACATAGTAAATAATTAAAATTTTTGGTGACTGTTTCAAATCATAATTTGACTTGGTTTTAGTTATATTGAAAGTTTCATTTTAAACCAACACTGCGGCTATTTGAGGACGACCTCTTAAGTTTGAACCATGGTCTAATGACGAGAATGGTACCAGAGCCGATATCATCCTCTGCACAAACTTTCGGGCTTTATAAATAGGAGGACATTTAGTTCCGACCAAAGAGAGTGGAACTGGCATCCTGCCCTCCAAACTTCTGCATCATGCCAGCAATGACTTGCACTAGATCTGCTTATACAGCAGTTCTTCGATGTAAACGGGTTTCAATCTTAGAACTTTTCAACTTTAGGAAGACTTTTCAGAAGGATTTTGTATAAAATAGGAAGTCTTTTAAATACTACATTATTTTATTTTCGGTTAAAAGTGTAAAATTTTAATGAGTTATTTTTATTGGGGAACAAAACAAAGTAATTAAGAAACTCTTAACTTTTAAGGGTATTTATATAAGATGCACTATCAATTATTAAAAAGAAATTTAAAAATCATTTTTCGTAAAACCGCAAAAAATTATTTTTCAAAAGAGAAAAAATTTGTTTCGAGAATTTTCGTATAAATGAAGCAATGAATCTTATTTTCATATTTTAATGAATCTTAACAAATGGATTAAATTGATGAACTCATAAAAGTGGAAAGCTATACAATATCTATAACATATGTCGGTGAAAATCCAAGAAACGATTTAAAGAGTTTAGAATTACAACCAGAATCATCTAAGCAATTTTGTTTTTAAGTTAAGAGTTATTTTCAGCATAAAACATATTTTATAGGATTATTACATAATTTGGTACAATTCGGTTTTAACTGCCACCAAAAAGCGCTAAGAAAAAATGTCTCCAAATTATAAAACTAAACTCAAGTGCATAAATATATATAACATGTAATATAGTTGTTATATAACATATAACGTAACTGACGAAATTTTTTTCCTGGCGGTTTTTGGTCGCTGTTAAAACCAATAAGTACCCATAATTTATAGCTTCAAATATTGATTACGCTTACCTACATACCTCTAAGAATAATAAGTAAAATTTAATTTAATTATATATTTATTCAAATGAAAATCAGTGGTATTTAGAGATTTTATTAATAAATATTGACTAACTTAAATGTAAAGAAAACAGTGTATTTTTCAAATCGGATAATGTATTAACAAGACAAAAACTAAAAATACTAAAAGATAAAAATTGTGAAAAAAGAAGAGCTAATTTAAAAAGCTTGTTTTTGCATCAAAAGTCGTCTTTTGTTTCAGAAAAATGGTACATTTAACTACAGAAACTGGAATCCAAGAAAAATTTTAAATAAAATCAACGAAGGACTGAGTTCTTAGAAAGGATTTGTCACAGAAATGTTTGTCAACTGTTGCATGAAATGAAAAAAATAGTCTCTCCTTTTAACAAACTTCCGCTTTACACTTTTTTAAATGAATAAATTATTCCACAGAATCTTGATTTTGAAAGACATTCATATGCTATTTAATTTCCATATTACTAAAAAAATTTACCTGTTTTTGCAACATTTAGCAACGTTCCAACAGTAGAAGTGCCAACAAAATCAGCCAAAACAGCCATCATGAAAAATGGCAACATCTGAAAGGTCTGAAAGTTGTTGAAAAACAAGTAATATATATATATATATATATATATATATATATATATATATAATTCTTAAGTCAATTCCTACATATGTCAACAATTCTTTTTTTTTATTTTAATTACTTTATTATTATTATTATATATATTATATTATATATGATCGTGTGTCGCATTAGTAATTTCAGAGCTTGGCGAACGTTTGGCGGCGGATTTGGTGATTTTGGTGGCCAAATATAAACTACTAGACAAATTTAATTAATTTATATTTGAAAAAATTGTATTAACATCAAGTGTCATCCACCACAAGTTTAAAAAAATGTATTTGAACTTGAGTGTATGAATAAAAAGTATTAAAAAGTATTTTATTAACGATTGAATATATATATATATATATATATATATATATATATATATATATATATATATATATATATATATATATATATATATAAAGCTAAAGTACGTGGCAAAGAAATCGCTCTTATTACTTATTAAAAAATGGCAACTATCAAATGTAGACGATTTGCAAAAGCTTCAGAAGACTGCTTTATTCAGTGTTTTTGCAATTGCATTTAATTCAACACCTCGCTAATTAAATAAAATTATTATGTCATAAATGCTGCTTGCCGTGTCACACACTTTATTCAGTAAAAGATTTAAAAGAAATTAAAAGATAATTTTAATAGAAAAGGTAAATAAGGAAAATAGGCTTAACTATCACTATGGTTATGTGTTATGACTTATCTATAGAATAGACCCCCAAAACTATTAATTTCCCAAAAAGATTTCTGCACTATCTTAAAACTCAAAAAATTGCCAATTTCAGACATCGATTTCATTTCTGCAGAGTTTTTTTATTTACTTTAAATGAATTCAAGTTTTATTTAAAATGTTATGATGCTTTTAATGTTAGGCTATATTTGGTTTAGTTTGAAAAAAGCTTTTTAAGAGTAATGATTACTTCACTTGCCTTTTTAATGTTACGAAATTCAAATTAATCCATCACAATATTCAATCGCGAGCCTTTACTAATATTAAAATTAAGATTAAAAAATTTCTCTTTTTTATCTTTAATTCCGAAATAGAATTTTCACTTCCGCTTATATTTCATAAAATATGTGCTTTTAATTTGTTTTCACAAGAATTTATTGCAGAATGATCCATTTAAAGTCATATTTTTAACCCTTTAGGTACATCTGACGAATCAGAACGTAATGCATTTTAAAAATTTAAGCTCCAGTTTTTTTTTTTAAATACCAAATACTAAGTTATCTCAATATCATGAATAATATGGAATAAATGAATTTGCGCATAAAATCTTCTGCTTTTAAATATCCAAAAAATTGTGCTTCAAATGTACACACACACACAAAAAAAAAATGTGTACCAAAGGGTTAAATCATATCAAACAAACTGAAATTTTAAAAACTGCATTCCATTTTAATCGTTTAATAGCCTAAAAAATTCAATCATGGCGAGCAAGCTGGTTAATAATATATAATTTGCTATTCTACAAATTTTCTTTGTAACAAGACTTTTAGATGCAACAATGAGGCTTCTTTATTTAAAGAAATATCATCTCATTTAAAGATTCTATTAAGTTGAGAACACTGCCCTAATGAATTTTCATTGGTATTGTTTTAATATTTATTAGCGTTTCTTTCCCAATGATGTTGCAAGCCTTTTTATTAAGGCTCCTAATGATTCATCTCATAACATATAATTTAACTAACGTAAAGACAAAAGTGACGAATAGAAGAAACACTTCAATTGGAAGATAGCACCGCTGCTTATCATCCAAGTTCAGTGACTCTTCATCCTCTTCTTCCAAGTGAAGAAGCCCTCATCTCCCAAATAGCTCCACTCTGGCTCCTTTTACACTCCCGTCACGTTTCGAATTTTCCAACTTTCATCGAATCCAGCCATTAACTTATAAATGAAGCGTCAACGCTTCCTGGAACAGGCTAGGGGGGAGGAATTGTCACCAATAAAGCCAAACGATGGATCAAGACCACCCTTTTTCTTTCCGCTATCATTGAGTATTCTAATCTCAGAAGGTTCCTCTTTCGGATCTTATGGATGGAGGTAGACTTTTAATGTGCAGAGTCCAGCTGCGCAGGATTGTAGGGAATAAAAAAGAAGAAAGAAGCACGGGCAGATGGCGCGGAGTAATTAGAGAGACATTCGAGGGGAGTAAATCCCGGCACGTCAGCGAGTGGTTGGCGAAACGCAGCCACGATTGCTGCTGGTGGGTTGAGGAGATAGATAAAGCAGTTCTGTTCTTACGTAAACAAGTGGGGGGAAAAAAGGGGAACAGAATGTTTTAAAAACAATTTTTTTATTTGAACTTCTTACACTCATTTTTTTATTTAATGATTATTAGGTCGAAGTGCCTACATATTCATGAGAATTGAACTCGAATTTTAAGATGTAAATTTCATATAAAATAGAGTTACGAAAAAAGCATTAAATTTTTTTTATTAATTTATTAAAAAGTATAATTTTCCGAAATTGTTCTCAGCTTTTAGTCAAATTTATAATTCATTATTTTAAATATTATGGAATCATCTAATCATTTTTTTCAATCACACCGGGTAGTGATATACGGAATTAATATACATTTCAACAGGTGGCGTAAAATATATGGAATCAATATATAATGAAATTGGGTTATTAACTGATAATCAAGTTCTGAAAGTATTAAAATTAATGTCACATAGGCAAACATCCAAGTGTCTAAAATTTCAAATTTTCATCACAAGAGAAAATAGGGGGGGGGGAGGGGACTTATTAAAAATTCCATCTTGATGAGCATGAAAAAAATTAAATACAAGTAAAAATAAAATATGCGATAATAACATAAAGAAAACGATGGTTTACATAAAAAAAACTGGAAATTACTATTTCTATGCTAAGTTTTGTCTGAAATCATATCCAAAATTATGGCCTTGAAAAATAACAAACTGAACTTCATTATCTTTGTTTTTATGATTTTCATATATAAAGGAAAAGAGATACAAAAATAATTCGAAATATGTTTTTCAGTCAACAATGTTTAAAAAGAGAAGAATAATCAAAATCTGGAATTTTTAGCCTATTAAGATAATTTACTTTTGCATACTTGGAATAGAAGAAAACAAAAAGTTCGGCACTGCGCACTATAAAGCTAAGATTTAATATTCTAATCCACATTTAATCGATTCATTTTACTCATATACTTTTTTATTTACAACAAATGAAAACAAATAATTTTTTATCATGCTACATTAATGGATATTCGAATTATTTTTATAGAAAATTGGAGATTTCGTTGCCTATGGGAAACTTCGAAAGGAAAGGCCCAATAAGCCCAAACTGTCCAAATAAAGACCCATTCAAACGATAAAATGCTGAATAAGAGCTATTTAGCGGCTTAATCTGGACATTCACAATCTCTCCACATCACATCATTAAAGTGGTGGCACTCCAAATGCAAAAACTCGTCAGAATTGGCATGGTGTGGATTGAAAGATTTCATAAGCTAATCAGGAGCTAATTTCTTTGAAGTGCAATACCATTGTTCGCTTTAACTGAGCATTCACTAATTGTGGGTGTGCAGAGACAGTAGTTTGCATGTATTCTATCAAAGTATTCATCGGGGGGGGGGGGTAAAACTGATGTGAAATGCTTAAGAACTAAACTACATAAAAAGATGGGGGACAAAATGGAATGGAGTAGAATGCTATTACTCGACTAGCGTGGCGTATAATGCTCCCTGTAATACAAATTTTACATTTAGTTTTTTTGATTAAGAGTTTATTATAATTCAATGAGAAAAAACGGAACCTATTCCAAGATAAAAAGATATAAATTAAATAAGTATGTGTAGTGGAAGGGCATAGAGCTTGCATACATTTTACCATCCTTTGATTTTTAGAAGAGAAATTCGCTAAACATAAATTTAAATAATACAATTTAAAAACGTCGAACAAAAATATATGACAAGATATCATTGAAAATGTATCCGAAAATAAACAGAGCGAACAATGCATTATATTACAATATTTTATAAAATACATTCTTAATATTAAATAAAAAATAAAATTTGTAGGTATTAAATATGGAAAGTATCAAATTTATAAGGCAATATTTGAAACTAATGAATGCATTTAGTTCCCATGATGATAAAACATGTAAGCATAAAAATGAATGTACGCAAAACATTTTCAAATTAGCTCCGAATTTTCATTCAAGGAAATGTGTTGAGAAAAACATTGCTGGCTTATTACAGCACTTGAATATTATACTTATGATTTAATTCAATAAAAAAATTTAAGAAATTACTATATCATTGAAATATTAAAGTCAGTAAATAAAAGAGTACAAATGAGAATAAAATAAGATTATATTAGATATAAGCATTATTAGATATTCTATTCATTTTTTCAATAGTTCCCAATGCTAATGATTCACTACCCATTATAAAACATAGCTCGCAATGCGCTACTTTTCCAACAGATTCGAGTTTTTTTGTTTTAACTGCAAATGAAATAGGAATTTTTATATTTTATATGATCAAATGATATTAAATAGGAAATTAACTGATAATGAATAAAATGTATTTTCATAACACGATCTCATATTTGTTAATGAATAAACCAATAAATAAATCATTTTCAAATGGAGCAAAATGAGTAGAATAGAAATTCTCAGCGAAAAATATATTTTTCATTTAAAACACTGCATCTTATTGCTAGAATTACAGAAACAACATTAATAAAAAAGGAAAATGTGCACTTACAATTCGTATATTCCAGATCGATTTTCTGCAGATGCAAGCAGTTTTTTTCTAGAATGCTCAAACTGATAGTAAACTACAACAAAATGCAAAAGAATAATGGCTAAATAGTATTCTGTGTTTAAGAAAAAGGACACCAGAAACTTTCTATTGTTGTTGTTATTTCCATTGTTCACTTTTGAAGAAAACGTTGTAGTTGATCAATTCTCAATGTTGTCGAAGAAACGGATGGTAACCATGATATTAAATAATAGCTTCCAATGACAGCTGAATTTCTTTCTTGATTACCGAGTCATTATATTTTCAGTAACAGATCTTTGTATTTTATAAGTAGGCAACATTTTGCCTTCCCAAAAAGTTATGGTAGAGTAACTGAAAGGCTGCAGGACATCCACATTAATATATCCAAAAAACTATTTACGGAATCATTTCTCTTTAAATCAAATGAAATTTAAATATGATTTCGATCCACCACTTATTGAGAAATTACATCAACCAATATGAAGTTTGGAAAAGCCAGAAGAACATAAATAAGATAAACATGAAGCTTGGATTCAAAGAGAAAGAGCAATAAATTCTATGACTTTCGAGGATTTTTTTCTTCGAGGAATAAAACAATTTGATTATCATTTGCAGGAATTGCCAAACTTTGGTGGGGACATTTATAATGGTGAAGGAAATATGGAAAAGTTTCTACTTGACTTCTGTATGATAATAAGATATACAAGCAAGATTTGATTACATTAAGTCATAAAAGCAAAATGCTCTTTTGAGGGCAATCAAATCACAGTTACAGTTTGTGTAAAATTATTGATTTCAAAGCACTAAAGAAGTGTTTCCTGTTTGGATTCGAATACAGACTAAATAAAATTTTTAAATTGCCTAAAAATTACAATATTTATTTCTACTCTGAAGAATTCTCAATAGTTCATCAGAAGTAATGAAATATATATCTGGTCTTTAATATTAAATTGGTTGAAACGATTCTATGTTGACTTCAGATAGTTCAATTTAAAGCCATGCTAGAGCTTGTCAATACAGTTTTTTTTTTCGTTGAAAATTTACAATTCCATTTACTGGCAAATGAAACTTTAACTGAGAAATAAAATTGGCTTTTGATTAAAGTGCTTTAAAATATTCTATCAGTGAGAATCCTTTGGATTTTATTGCCCTATTTTTAAATCTATAATATCTTAGCGTTAAATATTCTAGTAAATCGAATGAATTGAAACTTTTCGACATTAAATTGAATCACAATAAATATACAAAAGTTGTATGGCAGCACAGAGCAGATTTGTTTCATTTTTCGAAGTAATTCTAGGAGAAACTGATCAGAAGGACATTACAATTTGTGCCATTATGTCAAATTTCAGAAATAAAATCGGTTACGAAAATATATCAGGCCTATTCAAGTTGCTTCTGGTGACAGGTGCAATTCTGCATTTGCCATAAAAACTATACAAGGCAACATAGAATCTGAAAAAAGAAAAGAAAATTATCATCAATTATCATTTAATGTGCATTTCATCAAAATAATAGTGGAGGAAAAGCAACATCTTCATTAATTTACATGATGTGATTCTTATAACATGCTTTCTATACATATAAATGATTGAAGAGTTGTTAATATATAATTCAAAGTTTCAGGCAGCTTTATCGGGTATTAATTTTTTTATTAATTTGCTTTTCCGCTTTAACATACAGTAACGTATTTTCCGCATCTAGGGTTTAAAACCTTAAAAAACCTTCTTGAACTACTGTAAGCCTTTCAATATTGCAGATTGAAAAGGATTATGTTATCAGTTGTACTGTAATTTTTTATTGTACTTTCAAGAAACAATTTTATTATTTTTTAATTTATTAATGTCGATTAATATTTCTAGATTGTTCATCCCCGGAACGTCCCTAGAATTAAACAGTATTCTTTCCTAATAAAATATTTCCATAAGGTAGTAAGCATACAACAAAACTACAAGTGGCCCTCTAAGCTGTATACAGAGTTAACATACGTCATGCGTGGGTGAAATATAATCAAATGATCGGAATCACGACACTGAAATAGCAGATTATTCAGTCATGTTATATTGAATATCGATAGGAGGTTATCACAAATAGTTCTAAAAAGCCCTTCCGTTGCGAAAAAAATAATTTTTTTTAAAAAAGAATTTTAACTTGAATTTAAATTTTGATATTAAAATAAATTGCAGAATAATTCTATTCTTTACGAAAGGTTGACTTAATACCCTATGAAAGCGACACTTTTGTAGGATTCTATTAAACAGAAAAAAAACTATGCAAGAAATATTGTAGATTCTTAACTCTCTTCCTAATTCCTAACACATGGCATTCCGAAAGGGTTAAAGAATGTTCTGTGAGATGTACGTAGTTATCTCAACGGTCGTTGCATGCTTTTAATATTTCAACACCGATTCGGAGATTAATTTACTTAACCCACAGCTTTTTAATGCACAAATAATTAATTAGAAACCTTAGCTCGGTCAAGGTTTAAATCTCATTAATCAAACACTAGAATTATAAAGATGCAACTAAATGCAAACTGATAAAAAAAACCAGGACACCATAGAATCGCATTCAACATCCTCTTAATGATCTTCGGAAATTTCCTGTTTTAAACGTCAGTTTCGTGTGCAGCTTAGCAAAAATACAAAGCAGAAGAATAAAAGAAAAATAAAGTAAAGGAACCAAACGATATGCAGAGATTCATCGTTTGGAGTAGGTGGAGCCAAATTGGCACGTGGCACTCTTTCGCGTGCGCGCGCTCACCTGCCGCCCCCCGAACCTCTTTGCGGACATGAGGACGGGACCCGCGGGCCCTGGACGTGCGCTGCTGACACACGCGATGCCCCAACACCTGGCCCTCGTCAGCCTGCCTCCCCCCTGTCACGTCTGCCGAAATCGTCTGCAGTCACCCGTCCTCAAGAGCGGGCAAACGATTTATTATTGTTCTTTCTTGTTGCGGTTGTCTAAAATATCTTTTTTTTTCTTTCTGAATGTTAAAGCGCGTAAAACGATTAAGCATTGTTACAAGAAGCAAATGGAAATATGAAACGGATTTAAAAGAAAATTAATAAGCAGAAAAGCAACGATTTATGGAAACATCGAGATTAAAATTTTTTTGGGGGTCAAGATTTTGCTTCTTCCTGGTGCATATCTACACATTTTAAACTGATGTCGCAATAAATAAACAATATATGATAATAAACTCTCTTGGGAAGAAAATAGATTATCAATTTTTAAGCTAATAAATAAAGAAGAACCATTGTTTGTTATACTAAAAAAAATATAGTTGCTTTTGCTAAGTTTTCTGTTAAATTAACTATTAATATTGTAACAATCATACTAATAACAGCCGCGACAATCTTTTTCTTGTAGGTTATCCTTTGGATAAAATCTCTTTTTATCTTATTGATTATTGGTAGTTGAATGACTAATATGCAAAATACTACGATTTTTAAAAAATTTCTTTTATGCTTTATTAGCTTAAAATATTGCTTTAAGCTAATAAAGCAATATTTATGCTTTATTAACATTTTTTCTATCAGTTATAATCTTGATTTACGAAGGCTAAGAAATTAAAACAGAAATTTATTAGACAATAAAATAAAATGGTATTTAATTCCCCAACTTTATATTAGAATTAATAAGCTTTCAAACATTTAAATTAGTAGTAAAATAATTTTTAAAAATTCTTCTGATTATAACGTAATTAATAAATACTATTATAAAATAGCAAGTAAAAAATAAAAATAAAATTAATAATGAGACTTTTTAAAAAACAAAAATTAAATACGTTTTTTTTATAATTCCTAAAATCTAGAGTAAGAGAACTACTCCAAAACAAAGTAAGAACAGAAAAATGTGTTTGTTTATTAAATATAATATATATATATCAGAGCAATATATTATTTCGAATTTCTAAATATAATGAAATATTTTTATCTTTGAACATGAAGATAATTCATTTGTAATATGTTAGGATTAGTTACTAAATTGAAGTTTATTTTTAGCCCTCTATATGGCAGTTTTCATTTTAAACATGTTGTTTTCGAAATCGCCTAGATCAAATTATGTGTTTATTGTCATTTTTTAATGAAGTTTTAAAAATGGAGGGTACATTTCATGCTTATATGTATAAGATGCATATTTATTCATTTTTATCCTTTTTTTTAATTCGCCAATATTACAGGTTTTTTTTTTTTTAAATTTTGATTTTAGTTTTCAATATTTTGAATGGATATGAATTTTCTTTAATTGTTGCATCTCTTTTAATGTTTTGAACCTTCTGAACTTACTGAATGTTTCTAAAAATCTTCTGCAGCATTAAGTACATTATAAATTTTTAATATTTTGTAAAAGTTTTTAAAACAAATAAATCAAGATGATGCAATTTAAAACAATTTATCAACTAAAAATTATCTGAAATGTTGCAATAAAAAATATTTCTCTGATAAAAGGTTTTTATATTTCCAATGGACTTTATGAGCATATGTAGTAATATATTTTTCTCAAGGGTTTAATGAATATATCAAGTTTTGAAAAAAATTTCTCGTAAATGCCAACAGCAAAAATTTACATGACACATTTTTAAAAAAATATAGAAGAACATCTCGTGTAACTTATAACTTAAAATGGCTTTCGAGTATGATAAAAGCCTAGTTGGAAAAATAGGAATTCGGTTCAGTTCAGTTATATTAACGTTTCGTTTCAAAGTAAGATAAAGGCTATTTTAGGACGGACCTCGCAATTTTGAACAGATGTCAGATGTCGAGATCGACACCAGTGCTGACCCCCTCTCTTAACTTCCACACCACATCAGCGGCCCGATGGATTTAAGGTGCATCAGACCCGCTTGCTTACACAACGATTTTTCCGTGGAATTGGGTCTCGAGCCTGAAACCCTCCGGCTCCGAAGCCATGACCTTATTACCAGGCAACTGTGGTCAAAACAGCGATTCAAAGAATTGTAGTTTATTAGTCGTCTTTGGCCAGTATACTTAGATAGCCAGGAATAATGGCTGTGTTTCATATCAATTACTGTTCTTGTAATATTTGCGCTCTTTATGTTTCCCTAAGCAAGAATATAAAATTTAGATTGTAATGGCAATTTAGCACTATAGGAATCTTGTTCATATTTCTTGTATTCGTGCATCTTTTTAGTTGAATATCTGTAATTTCTCATAAATTCTGGGCTTTAATATAAAAATAGAAATGAGTTTAAAAGTGAAAGCATAATCAGTTAATATAATATTCATAAACTACCATAATCCTTAATAAGCAGGATATTTGAGCCTTAATCTTAAAAATAGACGAAAACATGCATTTAAATTATTGATTAAACTGTGAAAAACATTTGACACTTAGTTGCCAAGTCTTATGGAAAGAAAATGAAGAAGAGGAAGAAAAATATCTAAAATATAAATACCTTAATTGATAGTTCAAAGTAAATATATTCAAAAAATCTATTGTCAGAAAGCAAAATTAAAAGTAAATGATTATAAATGTGTTTAATATGTATATCAAAAATTAAGAATTTAAAAAAAAATTCATATCAAAAATTGAACATTCATTGAGCTGGAGCTCTACTATTCAGAGAACATTTATGCCAAGCTCAATATTCGGAGCTCAGTGCTCTTTCTTTCAGAATGACAACAGGCAGGCACAATTCGCTTTTATAATTCGTAGAGGTAGAAATATGATATGCTTAATTATTCATATTGATTTAAATGCATTAATTAATTTGATGAAAAAATACAAATAATAAATCTTTATTTTAAATGTTAAATTACATGCAGCGTCGAAAACATAAATCAGAATGAAATTGAAAAATCTAATTAAATTGATTAAAAAAATAATGTTAGATTTCATGGTGCATTTCATAAGTGTACCGTATACCTTCAAGAGGTGCGAGGACCAGAACTAAGGTAACTTGAGAACATGAAACACCGATCCAGATAACTAGCAGACCTTGTAACATCTGCCGCTGTTACGTCAATTTATTTACCTAGAAATCCCAGACGATTCCTGCAGAGCGGGGGTGGTTCGAGACCTTGCCTAGTGACCCTCAGAGAAAGTATATACGATTCGATATGGGTCAGAAAGTTGTTTCGAAGTCGGTTGGGTTCCAGATCAACATTGGGTTACTCGACAATAGAACAGCCTCATCGTTGGTTCTGTGTGGCATTCGGTTGGTTTCATTTCTGACAGGAGCAGGGAGATGAGAATGAACTCAAAAGTTTAATGCTCTTTTGTGTTTCCTTTGTGGAAGACGGAGTTAACAATGTAACAATTTATTGCTTTGAATTGTTGACAAAAACTGATAGCCGTTTAGAGTTGCTCTACCGTGAAGAAATTGCTCGCTGTACCGTTCATCCGACCATTTGGTACAGTTTTCAAGAATTAAACAATAAGTATCAATATATCAGATCGGATTGTTCGTTCTATTATCGTTCTGCATGTACCAGTTCCATTTGCTTTCCAGCCAGATAAAAAGATTCGATTAAAAAAAAAAAATTCGGCGCAGACTTGATTGTAAATTTATTTTGACAGTTTTAAATATTACAATGCTTAAGTTCAAAAATCAAATTAAGAGACTCGATAAAGATTGATAATTGTTTTTCTTAAAGATATTTGAAATGATTTGTACGTAATAAAAGATAGTACAGTTTTATTTATTATAAATGTTTTTAAATCTCTCATAATGAATTTTCTATACATATCCAAATATCTATTTACATTAAAATTTTTTAAAAGGTTATAGTAAAATTTCACAGTGGCATAATAAAGTAAGTGGTACTTGGGCGTAGACTTGATGGTATGCCACTAGATGCAAATCATAGTTCCGTGTATAGATCATGATTTCCTTCTAGTGGCATACCTATAACCTGGCATTGCGTTTTTTTTTCTGCTTCGTCATATTTTGCTTTAAAAATTGTCATAAATGTATTAGTGTTTGTTTGCCTGTTTATGCTTAACATTCCTGTCTTGGGCATCAAAACATTCCTTGTAGCCACATTGTCACTAAATGTGCACTGAGTTATCTCACTTATCATTTTTTTGTACTGTTGTCAAAACTGAGTCAAACGGAAATTGAAATAAAAATAAATAAAAGATACGCTTCTGAATCTTTATTTTTGCTTTGTTTTCCCATTTTCTCGCAAATGAAACAAACAAAAATAAAGTTCAGAAATCGTGAAAAAATTCGATTTTAGAATACTGAAGTATTTCGATATTTTAAAAATCTTCCTGCATCCATATGTGTGTGTTTATGTGCAATCCTTAATTAATCTACTTTTAATAACAATTTTATAATCACACGAATTCCGACTTCACCTGTAACTTTCACTTACGAGTTGCACGGGCTATTTATTATTTTTGCAACGGTGTCTATGAATTCTTAACAAAACTTCATAAGTTCGAAATATTTTCTCGCAGCCTTTTTCCTGTTTTCTGCCTTCTTTTTCGGTATATGGTGCACCGTGCATTCGTCAGAATATGGACAAAGAATGTTAATCATATATCGAAATTTAACTATTTCTTTAAAATTATGAAGATCAAAAGCTGTTAAATGGCTCTACGACTATTTATTCGAATCATCAAAGTATAAATATTTGTGTGTGAGGGGCATAATTTTGGTAAACAAGTGGCCGAAACAAGGAAGACAAATTTCGAAAAATTTCAATTTATTTCACCATGGGGAGGTAATAATTTCTACAAAGTGACGAAGTTGGAAACACGACCTCCGCACCAGTAGACAGGATCAAAGTGACCAGAAATTATCCCTTTTGTGATCTTGTAAAGAAATTCCGATAGGGATTTCTTTCACATGTGTTGATTTAACAAAGGGAATCTTAGGTACTTATGGAAGGAATGTGTGGGTGTAAAGGATTTTTATCCCTTTGCTTGAAACACTAGAAACTAAAGAGTAAAAAATTTTTGAGAGTGCATGTTAGAAATAATTGCATAAAAATGTGAGATTTAAATCAGGAAATAAGAAACCATTTTAGTATAATGTAAAATGGATTAATACTAATGAGAAAGAAAAATTCAACAGAATCTAAAATTGTCTTTTTCTTTTTATCGATTTTTTTTCTCTTTTTAATCCTTACGTCAGTGTTATCTATTGCTTATGAATCGTTTGTTTTAAATTATTCTTAGAAGTAAGAACTTCAGAACTTTCATTCAGTTATAATATATGTTAAGTTTGTGCCAACAAAATAGCCGCTGCTTAATTTTTTTTAATTTTAATTTTCAATTAATTTTTTTTCAATGAGCAGTAGCTTTAGTGCTAATATATAGATTTTGAGATAAGCCATCAACTTAAAAAAATAATATATTGATTATTCTGTAAAAATAATAATTCCATAAGTTTTCTTACCATATTTTTGAGATGATAGAACATATAACACTCATTTTCAGCAGTTTCGGATAAAAAGTTGACAAATTATCTTAGACAAAAATAAAGTCTTAATGATGCCACATATAGTTTAATAATGTTAAAAAAATTAAATAACCAAAGGTTGAATGATGTTATCATAAGCTTATAATTAAAAATAATTCGCTGATATTAAATGTAAATTAGTCAATCGCTTGCAATTTATGAGTGTTAATATATTATGCTGAAAATCGAGAATAATTCAAAGCATTGATAATATTTTCCGGCATCTTTCGAACACAAATTTCACTAAAATTATTCACAATAAAAAATATATAACGCTAAAAAATATAATAATAAAAATCCTTAATCATGCTATTCATAGCTTAATAAATTCAGAAAAATAATCAGTAGTTGAATAGAAAGATAATTAAAAACTAATTAAATAAAAGTAAATAAATATATCGTTTGCACTAATAATACGTTAATTTATTCGCTTGAGAATTTTTTTCATCAAAATGCTGATTTTCATTTATTTCTTCTTTGTTTTTGAATTTAGGTAAATTATTCATTACATTGCGCAGCTTAATTTTATTTTTAGTGATATTTTAATGAATTTAAAGTAATCTTGTGATGTTTAGAGTAATTACGCATCTGGCAATGCTTTAGTAAGTTTAGCTCGTGTCTTGAGATAAAGTGAAAATTAAATTTCGGTATTAATAATTCGGTATGCACATAACCATCAGATCCAATCTAAATCGAACTATTTTGAAAGAATCGAAATATTTATCAATAATAACAATAAATCAAAGTACAAAGCAACTTAATCCTAAAGAATACTCAATAAAAAAAACGGCATGAAATCTGTGTCAAATGTAAGTAAAAAAATAAAATTCTAAATACTATTAATGAATCAAATAAAGAAATAAATTTCAATTTCAACTTTTTTTATAACTTAATTTTAATAATAACCATAATAATTTGCGCTTAATAAATGTGAATAAATTTTTAACTGGAGTGAGTGGCAACATGTCTCTTATCAAAACGATAACTAAAAATGTATATTATATTTTTCTTTAATGTTAATGCCAGGTAAATAAATGCAAAAATAAAAATAAAATGTTCGAAATTTCATTATTTAGTGAGAATAAGAGCATGAATGTAGACAATTAGTGGCAAATATAGCTTTGTTGTCTTTATTTACAATGTACATTAAAGAAAATATAATATATTTAGAAAAAAATACTTTATCTTTTTATAAATCTTTATATAAATGTGGTTTCTATGTATTCATAAAGGCCTAAATCATAAAAATATACTGAAATCTTCAGATTGCGTTTTTTTCACAATTACAATATTTTTCACAATGTATAATATTTTACATGCAATAAAATGCAGAAATTGCATATTCTGACAAATTTCATTAGAAGGTACGTTTTTGTTTGTGTTAAAGAAAGCATTAAGCATTAGGCATGTTTTAAACATATATATATATAAAGATTTTGAATCCTGTCGACTAAATAATATGTAACATATATTTGGTTGAAGCAGAGTGCAGTTTGAAAACATAGACGAGAAGTTGTATTTTTTAATTCCGTTTTATTCTCTCTCGGAAGGCAAACATGATTATTTACAAAGCGCAGTGCGGCACAAAAGCAGAAGGCAAAAAAGGACGAACAAATGATCACCAGTCTTATATAACATAGGATTTCTGGCCAGGCGTCAATTCAATACACGTGGTGACCTCTGACACATTTTCAAGGGCAACCGAAGATATCACTTTCTCTTGATACGTAGTACTGATGGCAGAGGTTTACAGAGGAATTAATTAAACCGAAAATGGAATTGGATCACGAAATAAGAAAATATTTTAGAATGAAGTTACGATGGGATAAATTAAGATAAAATCTTGGAAATTAATTTGGATTAAATTAACAGTTTAAAATATCGTTACATATACATATATTTAATAATTTTAACCAATGAAAAATGTGTACTACATATATATTGTTTTCTCGTATACATTTAAACTCTAATCTCACTATTTTTGGGGTATTTTATAACATCAAGAATATCCAATTGCCTCACACACAAGCACAATCATTTTCAATCACAGTGTTGAAAGTGACATTCTCATACATGGGAGCACAAGAAATTCGAAACGACATCACCAGAAATTAATTTTCAGAGCACGAAGTAGTTGCTTCTACACCTACGCAATTCGTTTCCATGTAATAATGGTGTTAAATGCTTTCATTTCCTTGCAGATATCCCGTAGCTTTCCCATTCTTAAATGTTTTTCATCATCCATCAAAATCAATATGTGGAATTAATTGCCTTTTTGATATTTCTCACGCTCTGAAAAGAGAGGCAAATAATAAAGTTACGTCGAAGCGGATCTTTTTGTTGCAATGATACGAAATAAAAAGAAGATTGATGGACGGAAAACACACACTGAACGACGGGCAATAATGTGAAAATGATTTTAAAGCATAAAAGTAATGTGTACTTTTAAGAATAAAAAAAATTTCAAAGCATTTTATGTATTTTAGTTAATTTATAAAAAAAGAAAAAATAGTAAGCAAACTTGCAAGTAAATATAAATTAATGAAGATTTAATAAAATTAAAAAATGGCGGTATATTAAATAAGACGTGCCACATACGTCGAGATGCTTTTATCACAGAATCGCCAACGATGTGTTACACACGTCAATAGGTAATTGTCACAAAAGTAAAAATGGTGTTTGCTACCCGTCTAAAGAGAGAAATTAATGAAGATTTAATAAAATTTAAAAAATGGTGATATATTAAATAAGACGTGCCACATACAACGAGATGCTTTTATCACAGAATCGCCAACGATGTGTTACATACGTCAATAGATAATTGTCACAGAAGTAAAAATGATGTTTGCTACCCGTCTAAAGAGTAAAATTAATAAAGATTTAATAAAATTTTAAAAAATGACGATATATTAAATAAGACGTGCCACATACGTCGAGATGCTTTTATCACAGAATCGCCAACGATGTGTTACACACGTCAATAGGTAATTGTCACAAAAGTAAAAATGGTGTTTGCTACCCGTCTAAAGAGTAAAATTAATAAAGATTTAATAAAATTTTAAAAAATGGCGATATATTAAATAAGACGTGCCACATACGTCGAGATGCTTTTATCACAGAATCGCCAACGATGTGTTACACACGTCAATAGGTAATTGTCACAAAAGTAAAATTGGTGTTTGCTACCCGTCTAAAGAGAGAAATTAATGAAGATTTAATAAAATTTTAAAAAATGGTGATATATTAAATAAGACGTGCCACATACAACGAGATGCTTTTATCACAGAATCGCCAACGATGTGTTACATACGTCAATAGATAATTGTCACAGAAGTAAAAATGATGTTTGCTACCCGTCTAAAGAGTAAAATTAATAAAGATTTAATAAAATTTTAAAAAATGGCGATATATTAAATAAGACGTGCCACATACGTCGAGATGCTTTTATCACAGAATCGCCAACGATGTGTTACACACGTCAATAGATAATTGTCACAAAAGTAAAAATGATGTTTGCTACCCGTCTAAAGAGAAAAATTAATAAAGATTTAATAAAATTTTAAAAAATGGCGATATATTAAATAAGACGTGCCACATACGTCGAGATGCTTTTATCACAGAATCGCCAACGATGTGTTACATACGTCAATAGATAATTGTCACAGAAGTAAAAATGATGTTTGCTACCCGTCTAAAGAGTAAAATTAATGAAGATTTAATAAAATTTAAAAAAATGGCGATATATTAAATAAGACGTGCCACATACGTCGAGATGCTTTTATCACAGAATCGCCAACGATGTGTTACATACGTCAATAGATAATTGTCACAAAAGTAAAAATGATGTTTGCTACCCGTCTAAAGAGTAAAATTAATAAAGATTTAATAAAATTTTAAAAAATGGCGATATATTAAATAAGACGTGCCACATACGTCGAGATGCTTTTATCACAGAATCGCCAACGATGTGTTACACACGTCAATAGGTAATTGTCACAAAAGTAAAAATGGTGTTTGCTACCCGTCTAAAGAGAGAAATTAATGAAGATTTAATAAAATTTAAAAAATGGCGATATATTAAATAAGACGTGCCACATACGTCGAGATGCTTTTATCACAGAATCGCCAACGATGTGTTACACACGTCAATAGGTAATTGTCACAAAAGTAAAAATGATGTTTGCTACCCGTCTAAAGAGTAAAATTAATGAAGATTTAATAAAATTTAAAAAATGGTGATATATTAAATAAGACGTGCCACATACAACGAGATGCTTTTACCACAGAATCGCCAACGATGTGTTACATACGTCAATAGATAATTGTCACAGAAGTAAAAAGGATGTTTGCTACCCGTCTAAAGAGATAAATTAATAAAGATTTAATAAAATTTTAAAAAATGGCGATATATTAAATAAGACGTGCCACATACGTCGAGATGCTTTTATCACAGAATCGCCAACGATGTGTTACACACGTCAATAGGTAATTGTCACAAAAGTAAAAATGGTGTTTGCTACCCGTCTAAAGAGAGAAATTAATGAAGATTTAATAAAATTTAAAAAATGGTGATATATTAAATAAGACGTGCCACATACAACGAGATGCTTTTATCACAGAATCGCCAACGATGTGTTACACACGTCAATAGGTAATTGTCACAAAAGTAAAAATGATGTTTGCTACCCGTCTAAAGAGTAAAATTAATGAAGATTTAATAAAATTTAAAAAATGGTGATATATTAAATAAGACGTGCCACATACAACGAGATGCTTTTATCACAGAATCGCCAACGATGTGTTACATACGTCAATAGGTAATTGTCACAGAAGAAAAAAGGATGTTTGCTACCCGTCTAAAGAGATAAATTAATAAAGATTTAATAAAATTTTAAAAAATGGCGATATATTAAATAAGACGTGCCACATACGTCGAGATGCTTTTATCACAGAATCGCCAACGATGTGTTACACACGTCAATAGGTAATTGTCACAAAAGTAAAAATGGTGTTTGCTACCCGTCTAAAGAGAGAAATTAATGAAGATTTAATAAAATTTAAAAAAATGGTGATATATTAAATAAGACGTGCCACATACAACGAGATGCTTTTATCACAGAATCGCCAACGATGTCTTACACACGTCAATAGGTAATTGTCACAAAAGTAAAAATGATGTTTGCTACCCGTCTAAAGAGTAAAATTAATGAAGATTTAATAAAATTTAAAAAATGGTGATATATTAAATAAGACGTGCCACATACAACGAGATGCTTTTATCACAGAATCGCCAACGATGTGTTACACACGTCAATAGGTAATTGTCACAAAAGTAAAAATGATGTTTGCTACCCGTCTAAAGAGAGAAATTAATGAAGATTTAATAAAATTTAAAAAATGGTGATATATTAAATAAGACGTGCCACATACAACGAGATGCTTTTATCACAGAATCGCCAACGATGTGTTACACATGTCAATAGGTAATTGTCACAAAAGTAAAAATGATGTTTGCTACCCGTCTAAAGAGAGAAATTAATGAAGATTTAATAAAATTTTAAAAAATGGCGATATATTAAATAAGACGTGCCACATACAACGAGATGCTTTTATCACAGAATCGCCAACGATGTGTTACACACGTCAATAGGTAATTGTCACAAAAGTAAAAATGATGTTTGCTACCCGTCTAAAGAGAGAAATTAATGAAGATTTAATAAAATTTAAAAAATGGTGATATATTAAATAAGACGTGCCACATACAACGAGATGCTTTTATCACAGAATCACCAACGATGTGTTACATACGTCAATAGGTAATTGTCACAAAAGTAAAAATGAGGTTTGCTACCCGTCTAAAGAGAGAAATTAATGAAGATTTAATAAAATTTAAAAAATGGTGATATATTAAATAAGACGTGCCACATACAACGAGATGCTTTTATCACAGAATCGCCAACGATGTGTTACATACGTCAATAGGTAATTTTCACAAAAGTAAAAAGGATGTTTGCTACCCATCTAAAGAGTAAAATTAATGAAGATTTAATAAAATTTAAAAAATGGTGATATATTAAATAAGACGTGCCACATACAACGAGATGCTTTTATCACAGAATCGCCAACGATGTGTTACACACGTCAATAGGTAATTGTCACAAAAGTAAAAGTGATGTTTGCTACCCGTCTAAAGAGAGAAATTAATGAAGATTTAATAAAATTAAAAAATAGCGTTATATTAAATAAGACGTGCCACATACGTCGAGATGCTTTTATCACAGAATCGCCAACGATGTGTTACACACGTCAATAGGTAATTGTCACAAAAGTAAAAATGATGTTTGCTACCCGTCTAAAGAGATAAATTAATAAAGATTTAATAAAATTTTAAAAAATGGCGATATATTAAATAAGACGTGCCACATACGTCGAGATGCTTTTATCACAGAATCGCCAACGATGTGTCACACACGTCAATAGGTAATTGTCACAAAAGTAAAAATGATGTTTGCTACCCGTCTAAAGATATAAATTAATGAAAATTTAATAAAATTAAAAAAATGGCGATATATTATATTAGACGTACCACATACGTCGAGATGCTTTTATCACAGAATGGCCAATGATATGTCAAACAAGTCAATAGGCAATTGCTGCAGAACTAAAAATGATATTTGCTACTCGTTGGCTGAGATTGTTTCCCAGCACACAATTTACAAGAGCATTCTTGGTTTGAAAATTAATGCATTTAAAATATATAAATCTTTTTCGGATTTCTATATGTTATCGGATACTTTGTTGGATTCGCTGCGAGTGACAATGGACTGTTTTGACATGCCCATTTATGAATTTCTTGTCATCGCAAGTGGTTAATAATGCGAAAGAATATGAGCGTTGCAAATATAAATGGAAAATGACATCAGATAGAAAAATTTTAAAAACGAATATAATAAAAATTCAAAAATTAATTTGAATTCTCATGTACTAAAATTATATTATCAAAAAGAAACTATTTCAAACTTCCAAAGATTTGTTCTTAATGAATATTAGTAGAATCGTGACGCATTCTGTGTGTATTTTGTGTGTAGAAATTGGTTCATGTTGTTAATTAAATTGCTGTAACTTGATTGGGAACAATTTAAGATTTCTAGATACAAAAGTTAGTATAATAAGAAGCTATAGAAGCAACATGCGATATTCATTCATCCTTATAATTAGTAAAATGCAATTAGTGATATAAACAATTGGGGTAACAAACATTTTCTTAAACAGCTTTTGGTCTCACAAAATAACACTTCATCAATCAAACGATAAGAAGTGATAGTAAGATTTTTGGTTATGTCCCTATTGATGACATTTCCAAAAATCTTACAAATATTTGGTAAAGTCACAGAAGATAGTTCTGAAATTATCAATAAATTTTTGACAAAAGCTGGAGAACTTGCAATGGAGATGAATTAAATAACACTAAAATAGTTAATAACGGAATATGAGAAAGTTTTGTCGGTTTACTGATTAATTCAACAACGCTTGAATGAAGAACATCAAGAGGTTCTGCGGAATGTGTTTTCTCCCTAAAAAGATGAATGAAAACTAATACCGATTTTTGCTGCTAAATGTTTTTTTAAAGTGAAATGACATAATTGTCTTGGAATAATATTCATCAAAATTTCGATTTTTCAACAAAATTCGAATTTTTAGATGATTTTAATATTTTCTTTTTGGAATAGTATTAATCAAAATTTCGATTTTTTTCAACAAAATTCGAATTTTTAGATGATTTTAATATTTTCTTTTTGGAATAGTATTCATCAATATTTCGATTTTTTGACAAAATTCGAAAAAAAAAAATCGAATTTGTAGAAGATTTCAATATTTTCTTTTTTGAATAGTATTTATTAAAATTTCGATTTTTCGAAAAATTTAACAAAAAAAAAAAAATCGAATTTTTAGATTATTTCAATATTTTCTCATTACATGAAAGTAAAATGGATAAAAAACAGACAGTTTCTAAGTCTTTCAAATTGAAATAGTATTAATCAAAATTTCGATTTTTTTTTCAACAAAATTCGAATTTTTACATAATTTCAATATTTTTTTTTGGAATAATATTCATCAATATTTCAATTTTTTTTAGCAAAATTCGAAATAAAAAAAAATTGAATTTTTAGATGATTTCAATATTTTCTTTTTTGAATAGTATTCATTAAAATTTCAATTTTTCGAAAAAAAAAATAGAATTTTTAGATTATTTCAAAATTTTATCATTACATGAAAGTAAAATGGTTAGACAAAGGACAGTTTTTAAGCCTTCCAACGATTGAAAAGCAAGACTGCAGTATTGTTGTTATCACAAAAAATATTAAAACAAATAATAAATACATAGATCTGCATTTGAATTTTCAGAATAAATTAATCGACTTCCCAAAAATTCTATAATGAATTGATTATCGGGTAGCAGCGATCGTTTTGAAAAATTATGTTGATTAATCGATCGGTCATCGATATCGCCGTTTCTTGTTGTAGCCGGAAGAGATATTAAATTTGCATCGAGAGGAAATTCGGTATCGATCTGAACCCATAATGATAGCACACGGGGAGAGGCAGACGCCGTTTTCAGCGAAGAAGTCGAAAGAACATGTGCGCCTCTACGCCGCTGGGCGCTAAATACCGACATGATCTCCTTCATTTCCTAAAGAATAAAATCGAAAAGTACTTCTGCAGAACAGGGTCGGTCCACAAAGTAAAAACTTCTATTCGGAAAAGCTCATTATGAAAGCAGAAAGGGTGAAAAATATTTATACGCTAATTTCGATGTTGTCATATTTGCTTTTTATAATAATTCTAATGTAAAGAGTGTTCCATAGTTGAAGCAAGATTTGAATTTGCTTCTATTCGTGCAGTAAAGTGTTGGCATCAGAGCAACAGTTGTATAACATAACCAATGAAACAAGGATGATTAGGATTTTCAGTTCGAACGAAAAATTCAGAGGGTGAGTAATATAGGTAGAAAATTACTTAAATTTCGCTGATCCTGTTGAGAAGATTTACAAACATCCATTGAAGTTTCCAAGTAACAAATTGATTGAATAAAGAGTAACTGAATCGTTAAATAAGTGTTATTATTAGTTTATAAAGGGTGTCCCAAAATTAACTCACGTTCTGAATTTGCCACCATTCGTAGAGTAAAGTGTTGACAACTCTATTAAAAACATCTGGCAGCTGATAGTTTAGGGTTAGCAAAAATGGAACGTTGCACAATAGAACAACGTGTTAATCCAATATTTGAATTAAATTAAAAACACGGTTTTTTTTTCTTGAAATTGTTATTTTTTTATTGAATCGTAAAGTACACAAGATAGGGTTATGTATGGATTAACACATAGGGTAAATGGCCTCCACGGCTTTGTTGGAATATACCAACTATTATGTCGAAATTTTCCACGACCATCTTGCATGAATGTGACTGAATTTCGTTGATGCAGCTTTGAATTTCCTTCTTCAATGCACGTGGGCTTGTGGGATTGTTGATATAGACCTTTGACTTCAAATAACCCATAAAAAGAAATTCGATGGTGTTAAATCACCCGATATAGGGGGTCAATTATCAAATTTTCGAACTGTGGTGGCCAGATTTTAAGTATTTTTTGAAATACTACTCAACAATGAAACCATGTTGTTCTATCGTGTAACGCTCCATTTTTACTAACTCTAAACTATCAGTTGTCAAATGATTTTTTAGTAGATTGCCAACACTTTGTTGCACGAATGGTGGCAAGAATACAGAAAATTTGTATTTCAAATCATTTCTCGGATTTTTGTCATCTGATGTTTCATCTATTTTCGTTATCTTGACCCTTCTCTTTCGTTTATTAAGAAATCCCTTATAACGACTTTTTTTAAGTCAAAATTTGTATTCCTGAGGAAGTTTTTTCAAAACCAGTATCCGGAAATCCCTGTAATGTGCAAAGTAATTCAACAATTAATTTTGTTACACAATCCTAACAAAAAATGTTTTTGCTGTAAAGTTTTATTTGTTCTATTGATGCCAACTAAAACTTCATTCCATTTAAAAAAAGAATAGAGATAAATCTATAATTAATTTGCAAAATCAAACTTTTTATATTCTATACAATTACGGATTTGAAAAGTCATTTGAAATTCATTCATTATTTTATATTAGTTTTATTCAGTGCAGCATTGCATAGGTCTTTGTTGCATACCATCTATGAGAAAAACTTTGAAGTGACAATTTTAACCACTTCATTAAAAGGTTCCAACGTATTCTTGAGAACAAAAAATCTATGCACACACACACACACACACACACACACACACACACACACACACACACACACACACACACACACACACACACACACACACACACACACACACACACACACACACACACACACACACACACATCATTTTGGGGCAATAAATGTAGTGATTAGCTGCAGCAGCTAAATACGGATTATGAACAGCACAAGATTAAAATATTTCTAAATTATAAATTTACAAATATTGCTAAATAATAAATTTAGCATATTGTTGTGACATTGATTTACAATCTTCTAATTTCCGTTTCCTCGTATTTTTCTTTCGTGCACCCGACAATTTAGTAATCATTTTAAAACTAGAACTAAACAAAAATATTGTTTTTAATATGTTGTCGGTACAAGTATAAAACTGTCCTGGTCACAAAGTCCTCCATGTTGGGAGTAATACCACTGGGGGGACTGGATCAGGGGTGATCGTTCTCTGATTCAGGTCTAAATTACGATCTGTGGATGAGTGAATGAAATGCATGGATGAAGTCCGCCCTGTAAAAAGGGTTGTGACGTGTGTGTAGCTAAGTCGCACTCTAGACCCTAGATGACGCTACTGAAAAAACAAGAGACGCACCCTTGGCTTAAATCAGTGACTTCTAAAGTCAGTGGGCTTGTCTATGACAAGTGCCATTAGAAACAACAACAACAAGTATAGAACTGTCGTAAGATGCTGTAAACTGTATATTATTATTTATAAAGCGAAAGGAATGTAATTTGCTTAGATGGTCATATGTCCCATATACCCATGTTTTCTTCAATCAAAAGTCATATCGATAATAATAAAAAAAAACAATTCGTTGCATATGAAATTAATTATTTAAATTTTACTATAAAACTCATTATAGTAAAATTTACTTTATAATATATTAAAAAGTACAAAATAAAAAAGTCAACAAATTCATAAAAAACTTAACATTACAGATCACTTCAGTATAGAAATAAAAATATACAAAATTACTTACAGAAATAATAAAAACACAACATATCAAAATTGACAGGTTTATCCAAATATTATTGTCGTATGACTGCCAATGCTGAAGTCTGATTGTCAGATGAAGAAACCGAATAAAAAAAAGTCTAATTGATTAAATACAATCCAGTTATGAAGATAATTTTTGGTATCTGCATGGGAAGTGAGCCTCTCTCCAGAAAAGACACTACATGAAGTGAAGCAAACAGTGGTCTGAAGGATCAATATCTGGTGAGTATGGCGGGCGGAGCAATACATTCCAGCGAAATGGTACTAGCAAGGTTATTGTCACTGATCTGGTACATGTAGATGAGTATTGTCATGATGAATATCTATTTCGTCATATACTTTGTCAAATTCTGGGTATTTCTCTGATACTTCGTTCAAACTGATAGTTCGTCGTTGAAGGTTCGATTGAGATTACAACATCATGGATTTTTTTTATTGTTTTGCCATGCTCTAATTTGAAATAATCATTTTTATAACACTGAAACCATTTTTTGCAATACGACGAGCTATGTTCACCATAAATGTCAAACAGAAACAGAAACTTACATGATTCTGCTACAGTTCTCTTTGCAATGAAATAACGAGAAAAACTGCTGTTTATTTGCTGTTAACAAACGCTGTTTATTTGGAACAAAAAGCAAAGTTTTTTAAACTAAAAAAAGAAAAAGAAGAAAGATATTTAAATATAACACAATCATTGATTTTTAAAGGCTGCTGGCAATCTTCCCCATTAAAATTTCTTTAACTTATTTACAGGCAAGCAGTATTACTAACTCCAGTTGTTAAAAATGTTAGAAGTCATATTCATTCACCAAATATTTTTAATAAAAAGATTAATGTTTTCAGCAGATGAAGTCAAACTGCATGCTGTATCAGACTCCGCCCTCCCCCATTTTCCAGACAAAAAAAAAATGAATTAAAAGTTGTGGGATTTACAGCTACTTATTTAAAGCATTACATTAAAACGTGAGAAAAAAACATGATGCAAAAACACGGAATAAAAACGTGATTCACTTTTCCAAATACGTTTATTGCTATGAGAGGTAGTGTTTAAATTATCTTCTACGTTATTTCTACAGACAACTTTTCATTTTCTATACTATTATAGAAAGAAGAATTTTTCAATACTATTATAGAAAAATTCATCTTCACACCACTATAGAGCTGAATTGTTATCAATGGATAATAGCTGGCCTTTGTGTTGAGTTTACATCGTATAAATGTATTTGAATATCTACAGATTGTGTTAAAATATACAGCCAGTTTTAAACTTAATTTAAAAGAAAACATTATACATACGAAATGGTAGACTAATTATGAGAGATTACACCTTTATTAGAGAGTATTACAGAAATTTTTAAGTAGACTTTCCGACTGATTTAATTATGATCTTCACTTGACGAAATATGTTTTTTTTCATTCTTTTTAATACAGTTATCAATCGTGAATTGTAGAATCTCTACAACTGATTTCCATTTTGATTTATCTAATTTTGTTGAGAAGAAAATTATTTAAATCAAAAAGGAAACTGAACAGCTCTGGGCATTTATCGAATGGAATGCAAATATATAGGCCCCCTCCTTATTCAAGAATGAAAGACTTTTTAGAAAGAAAGAAAGAAATTTTAAAGTTCCCAACTTTAAAATTTGTTTTAAAATTCCATGCAAATGCTTTTTTTAATTATAAAATAAGAGACGCGTGAAACGTTAAATTTTTTTGCTGGTTCCTCATAATATTATATAGGAAAATTATTAATTTATAAAATAAAAATTTGTAATTCTGTAAAAAAAAAAAACTTAATGCAATCAACATAGTTTGATCTGCGATTTATTAGTGCAAGAACTTTTTTAACCGTACAGCTCAATGCTTAGTATAAAAAAAGGCATTTTTTTAAAAAATCTCAAATGAAATAAAGTTAATGAATTTAGAAACAAGAAAAGAATTAAAATTTGTGAACATGAAAAAGTAATGACGGTAGAAGTGGTATTTATTTTTAAAATAATGATCTAAATTGAGAAAGAATGCTAGGAAATAGGAAACGGATAAACATTCGATGTATTTCATTCAATTAAGTCATTCTAGCTGAAGAAGAAAAACATATTCTTGTTTTCAATAGTAATAACTTGAGTACTTTAGTTGCAAATTAATTAAGAAAAGTGTTAATTAAGAAAAGTGAAGCCAAACCTTTTGCAAGTTTAATTGCTTGTTCTCTACAAAGTTATTTCCAACATAAGTTGATAAGTTATATATTTCTTGGATCTGTAAATACAACTATTGTTAAGATGCTTCACTTTTCGGTTTCGGATTTTTCCCACAGAAGCAGGTAAGTGTCCGTAATAACTTTTTTTTAAAAAAAATCTTAATTGGGAAAAAGACTATTAATTTAATAAAAGAAACCTATATTTTTTAGTACTTGAAATAATTTATTATATAATAAGAAATTATTACATAATAAATTACTTGGTACTTGAAGTTAATTTATTATATAAATATTAAATCAAGGAATGCGATAGTCCAAAAAATTGCGTTTATTCTTTTAAGTCAAATTCAAAAGATTTTTCCGTATGAAACACACATCACTTTTCATGAATGAAAGTCGGTTGTTAATGATTCGAAAATGTTTGAAGTTATGAATGAATTAATATAAGAAAATTAGTGTCGTGGTGAAAAAAAACGAGATATTGATAGAGAAATCTAAAAATAATGATTTTTGCCTCTTTTCAATAAGAAATGGAGGAGGCAAAAGCAGGTGAAGAAATTTTCTGGAATCAGGTATGAATGTTTTTCAACAAATATGCATATTCCGATAAATAAGAGATACTGGATTGAAAACCCATTATTCGTATGTTGGCAGAATAAGTAACTAATACTGACGAAGTCGGTAAGTAGCTAAATGCTGATGAAAAGTACTTTCAGAAATCAACAACACACAATAAGCAAATAACTATTAAATAATCGAAGAAGCACAAAGCCCTCAGGGAGAACTCACTGAAGATCAACACTTCAAAGAGAAGCTCAACTCAAATACTCACAACTGACTCACTTAACTGGTTGACTCTCGTCTATATGCCGCTGCTTTTTATAAGTTTTCTGATAATGCATTGGATGTTCTAGAAAAAACAAGGGAACTTTAATCTTAATAAAGCTATCAAAGAGATTCTTGAATATTCGAGGTCCTTCATTTTTTGTCTTCAATTTCAGTGAGTCATAGCTATCTAAAACTTTCTTTCTTACCAAGAGACTTACTGCGTAGATAAGGAATAATATACATTTGTAACAATACGCAGTATAGTTGAGGGGAGAGGACTTCAATTAATTAATTAATCAGATACAATAAACTTATTTTTACCTTTAACTCATCTCATTCACTTATCACAATTTTATCTCAGAAAATTCAAAGATGATTAATCTTAAAGTAGCTAACAAACGATATCTGGTTATGCTGAGTCATTTAAATGCATTGAACCTACAGATGTATCATATTTACGAATGAAAAACTTAATCAGTAGAAATCCGTACTTCAGAAAAACTGTAGATATTGCTTAGAGAAAAGGAAAGAGTAGTGAATATAAAATGCAGGAAAACGATTTTGAAATCTAGGGCACCGTATGACCTCCAAAGACGAATTTAAACACCACCTGTCGATTTTTTGCGCAGCAATATCAGTCTCGTAAGTTTTATCAGATTTATCTGGAAATATGAATTGAATTTAAATGAAAAAATAATTTCGACCATTTAACTAAAAGGTGAAGCATTTCAATAATGATGGTCAGAAACTTTGGAATCTAGTGCATTTTTTATTTCGAATTAAATGGAATATAATCTGATTCGGTTAATTGAAATATGGATTCTGTAATGATATCCAGATTATTTAGAATATAGTACAGTTTCTATTATTCTGATTAATACAGATTAAATGCGAGTCCATAGATTGAATATTCCGATAAGTG
Organism: Argiope bruennichi; assembly: GCF_947563725.1. Classification (NCBI taxonomy): domain Eukaryota; kingdom Metazoa; phylum Arthropoda; class Arachnida; order Araneae; family Araneidae; genus Argiope; species Argiope bruennichi. The sequence continues at coordinate 77,433,344 of NC_079159.1, read as the reverse complement.
GATAACAGATGAAAAAGAAAAGTAATTTCTTAGGAAACAAAACGAAATTTCTTATGATGATTTAATTTAATTACTACAAGAACGATATTGTTTACATCTTGTGTACGTATACTACATTAAAATATCACTACTTTGACATATTCAAGTCAATTATCATTCAAATATAATGCAGGAAATATTCAAGATATATCATTGAATGATAATTCAATGAATGTCTGATTTGAATGATATATTCAAGAATATATCATTCAAAGTTAGTTACGTTGTTGTCTTTACTCATTTTTACTCCTGGAGTTTGCGGTTTCTTCTTTTTCTCACAAAAAGGATAACTGGAGTTCAGATAGTCTGAGTACTTTTGTATCATGCATCTTATTGTAAAAAATAAGAAGGCCCATTTAACAATTCGAATAAATGAATTATTTTGAAATGAAATGCTTATTATGAAGATTGTGAGTAGGAACTATAATAAATGCTTTATTTTTGAAGAGAAACGTTTTTTTATGAGGAATGCGAGTAAAAAAAGGAATAAATGTTTTATTTATGTAGTAAAACATTTACTAAGAGAATTGTAAGTAAAAACTTGAAAAAAATACTTCACTTTTTATGTGAAATGTTTATCATGAATTTTATATGTAAGGAAAAAAAAAAAAAACTGCATGCAACGGAAATGAAAATAAAGAAGTTGATAAGGGTATGTTTGTTGTTTGTTTGTTTCTTATGGCACTTGCCACTGACAAGCCCGCTGTTACGTAGACAGCGATTTAAGCCTGAGAGGAACGTCTCTTATTTTTTATAGCAGCGCCAACTAGGGCCAAGAGTACGACTTTGTCACTCACGCATCATTCATTCGCTTGCACAACCCCTTTTTACAGGAGGGCACATTCACACATCTCACAGATAGAACAACAGAAGAACAACCATGCCCAAACCGGGACTCGAACCCGGGACGCCCAGATCACGGGGAAGACGCGCTACCCCTATGCCAGGACGCCGGCTGATAAGGGTATAAAACGAGGAAAAGGATAAGAGAGTTGAATTGAAATTCACGAAAAAAAACTAAAAATGCCGAAAGTTATTTCTATGAAGGCATTTAACTTTCGGTTCGTTCCACGTTTTCGGTTTTAGCTGCATTCCGACATTTTGTTTTGTCTTATTCAAACAATTCGATGCAAAAATGGAATAAATCTACCTTTCACTTTTATTTTTCTCTCAGAGATGTTTTTTTATTATCTAATATTGTTTACTGCTCTGTAATTATTATTGTATACTACATTATTTTGTTATTGCTTTCTCCAACGAATTTCTTGTTTATTTGTTATTGTACATAAAGTGCATATAAATATGTTAATTGAAGGTTAAATAATGATGACGCCTATATTATTTTAATTTTAAGCTTTATAATTAAATTTCTCCGCGATCTATTTGGCTGTTATTATTTTTAAATATTATTAAATTAATAATTGCTGGTGTGAAATTCGTTTCTAGCAGCTTACAAAAACCTTTCTGTGGTTTATCTTATTAAAAAGCTTTTATTTAGTCTGATTTATTTCATATAACGATGGAATTTTTTAATCGATTTTTCCTTAATTCAGGATGTGTAATATGTTAGAGTTATGAAAATTTGTATACTTGTATATTTGCAATGATAGTACCTCATTTCAATATTTTTTTTAAGAATTTGGTAATAAGTGATCAAACCTAAATAAAATTAATTGCATAAGAGAGACCCACTTGCTAGTAAATTTCAAAGTATAAAATTCATAAATATTTATAAAAATGATTATTAAATTAGAAACCAAAAAAAAGTAAAAACTAATGAGTAAAAATGTATCATTTATCCCCTTTATCAAAATATATTTTTCAAACTTTATATTAATTGTATTGAAATATTTGATGAGATTCGTACAAATATCAAAACAGACGGAGTTTGGAGATTTAGGATTTAAATGGTATGGGTAAAATAATAGAGAAATTGATAGACATTACGTAATTAATGATTAAAATGTATACAAACTGATAGATGGGATATTTTAAATTAAAATGATAATAAACAGAAAAGAAATATTCGAGAAATACAGCTTAATCAGTTAGGATTTTTTTTCAAATTGAAATATTTTTCTTTACCTTAACAATACATAAAATTATAGTATTTAAATTGAAGCAAGACACTTACGGATAAAAGTTTTATAAAATAAATTATACAAATATAAATTCTGTAATTATTAAAATATGGAAGTATCAATAAAACGAGGTGTTATTTCCCTTCCCACTCCCACATAAAATTGTAGTACACAGATTATTATTTCCACTCCCACATAAATACCACGAGTACACAGATTATTATTTCCAGAGTCCCACATATGAGTTGTGTGCTTCGTAGTATAGTAAAGAAAATCAGGGTTTGTGCATTAATTGCTAGACGTGGCCAATATTATAGGGTAATATATACAAATTTGAAGTATAGGAATCTACAAATTTGTCTAATGATTGCATACCAAATTTCATCCATTCAGCTAAAATCGTCTTTGAGTTATCGTATTCGGGAACAGACCTAATTCCAAAAATGTATTTTTCGGACGCGGGGGAATTCTAAAACACCGAGATTCGGGAAAGTCTCGAATTCAAATTTTTGAATGGTTACAATACTTTCTCTTTGCATAATATTAGTTATAAAAAAAACCTCTGACATCATAATGTTAGAAATCAAATATTGCCATATCAATCAAATACATCCAGAGTAAAATTTTAATCATTTAAGGAAAAAACAAATAAATTGGCTGATAATTCGCATGCATTTTATAGCAAAATTCATTAAATTGGAGTTACTTGTGCAACAATTTGTCTCACTGTTCAGAACCGTAACACTTTCAAATATTTAAAAAAATATTAATTGCGTTTTTATCCTTTAATATTATAACCAGCAGGAGTGGCCTGACTGAAACTCCTTTGCATAAAAGTTTTGTCCCCATTCATCAGCATAATATTGTGGACCTTCGTGTTTGCATATTAACCACCTGCTGGCGATTAATCGCCAAAAATCGTTAAAAGTAATACCTAATACATACTTTTGTAGGTATTGTGGTTTTTGCCTGCGGTATATGTTTAATAAATGACTCATTAAGTAAAATCTACATGTTTTTTTCTTTCATATACTTGTGGTCATGAAAACTTTTAAAAGAATCACGGAAGTTTCTTTAGGCCAGAACAGGCTGGATAGATATTCAAGGATCTCTAAATCAATTTCTATTCATTCATTTTTTATGAAAGAAGTCACATTGCCGTCCATTCTTCCGGAAATGCTTCGAGAACTGAAAGAAACCAGAGAAGATCTGGTGGCTACTCTATCACTCACAACCAAGGTACGATTAAGATCTGTAGGCATCCGTAATCAATGCAAGTTTTCAAAGCTCTCCCCCCCCCTCCCCCAAGACTTCCAAAAACAGATATTATTCACCGATTTTTTTTCTTTCTCATATACAAAGTACACAAATAGAAAATATTGTAATTATTAAAATAATTCTAACTCGAAATTTGGATGAGTCTCCAAATTTCAGACCTTCCTGACTTCCAAACATATATTTTTGGGATTAAAAACACATTCATGGAACTACGCATTTTAAAATTCACTTTTGTGCTTTAATATTTTTGAAACTTATCGTCGAAACATTTTGAATAATTTTTAGTTAAATTTTAAATTTAATTAAATTTTATTTTAAAAACTCGTTCCGAAGTGCACATTTCCAGCTTCTAAAGTGTATTTGCAATAAGTTTGGTAGTTTTAGGTTAAACAGTCTGTCTAGCCTGCTGAGCGTCAATACATATTCAGCTTTATATTAAGTAATGATATACATATTAAAAATTGAATTAAAATGCTAAAAGGAATGCCGTTTTATGTCCGTCTTGAAAATTCATTAATTTTTTGTGTGTAAAAAACATTTTCACCAAAAATATTTTATCGTGCCATTAGTGGTATAAGTACCATAAATCGAATCTCTGGACTTGCATTTTCACCACAAAGACCGGCCCTCAATCGGAGCACACAGACAATGTACTATTGGTGGTACACACACCACTAGGCTTTTCAGCTCCATAAAGTATTTTAAAAAAGCTCCTTCAGCTGTTGCATTTTCATTACAAAGACAGACCCATAACCTGTACATACAGACAATGCACTATTAGTGGTGAATGCTCCATAGGTTAAGAACTCCTGGAGTTAACTCAGAGATTTCTCAACTCCAGAAAGTACTCTAAAATATCCCTTCGTCTGTTGCATTTTTACTATATATGTACAGCCCCACAATCACCGCACACAGGCGATGTACTATTGGTGGTACATGTACCATAGATTGACAATCCTGGAGTTAATTCAGAAATTTTTCAGCTTTAGAAAGTACGCTAAAATGTCTCATCATCTGTTGCATTTTTACTACATGTACAGCCCCTCAATCACTGCACACAGGCAATGTACCATTGATGGTACATGTACCACAGGTTGAGAATCCGTGGAGTCAACTCAAAGATTTCTCAGTTCCACAAAGTACCATAAAAATGTCCCTTCATCTGCTCTATTTTTACTACATATACAGTCCCTCGATCACCGCACACAACTAATCATGCAATTGCAACATTTTCTCTATCGAGTTCGGGGGAAGAGTTAAATCCGAACAAGGAAGATCTTTACGTCTTAGGGAAGATGGGAAGGGTGAACGCAGACGATTTGTGATGGATACCTGGATTATCGAAAGGGGCGGGGGAAACCCTCCGACCAACTAGACAATGCCCGGGTTCCAACCGAGCGACGTGATTGGCGGAGGAGCGGCACGCGCCGTGCACGCGCGGATCTCAGTCCCTACCCCCTAGAGGCAATGAAAAATGCCTGATATAAAGTGTGAGACACGCGCCACGAGCCTCTCAACCGTGTCATGCTCTTTGTTGTATCGCAGATAATTAAACGAGCGCACGTGTGTTCGCTAAAACGGTTGGATAGTTCGAAGAATTCAAAAAAAGAAATTCTTTTAACTCTTCATTTTTAAATTTTTTCTTCTTCCGAATTTTAACTCCGAACCACTTTAAAAGTTAGTTCATTGTAAATTTTGTTCTAATTTGTTAAAATCTGAAATCGTATATGAATTTAATCGGTAATTTACTAAGCACGAATTAGAATTTTATGCAAAATCTACTCTAAAAATTTTTAAATTTTAAAAATTAAAAATTTCTGATATCCATACAAAAATCACCATCATATTTTTAGTCAACCATTTTCTAGAATCACCTTTTCATTAAATAGCGATCTAAATCATTTGTGAGATAAAAAGTGTTGAGCCATGTTTCCCGAACGTCTTAACTTGTATCCTTAAGAGTATCGTAAAGGGTGAAAATGGACATTTCCTCATGCCCTCTGTGCAGGAATGCTTAACCACTGATTCCCTTATGGTGCAAGAAATGAGCCACTTCTCTACCCAGTCCTTATCCTACGATTCTCCATACCTACTACCACACTTCAAGAACGACCAGTTGCCTGATGCATGGCACACATCCGTGAGCAATCCTCACCAGAACTTTGACGATCTCTCACATGAGATCGCCGGGACATTCGACAATAGTGTGCCGCCTACCTCTCTGCCGGATGCTACTGTCGCTTCCTCGGCAAGTGGGACTCGCAAGAAATCGCGTACAAAAAGCGGCGGTTCGAAAAGCAGCTACAAACACGTGCCTCACCGGGAGAAACCACCACACCTGGTGGCTAGGAGGAATGCAAGGGAGAGGCGGAGGGTGCAAGCGGTCAACACGGCCTTCTCACGGTTGAGGAGAAGCGTGCCGGCAGAAAATAAGAATAAGAGACTGTCTAAGGTGAGTTCTTTTCGTTTTTATTTAATTGCTCTACTTGTTTGTGAAAAAAATATTATATGAACTCTGGGTGTTTTTGAAATTTCTGCACCAGTTCTTTGGAAAGAAATGAATTTCGATTATAAAGGGAATGTTGAATACATTTTTGGAATTTTCAGCTTTTCTTCTTTTTATGATAATTTATTCTCTCATAAAACGAGTTTTATACAACTGCTGAAAATATTTTGCCGTTCTCTCTTTTCAAAGGAATTTGAGATCGGTGACTAGAATATACGACATGAATGCTCTAAAAATTGTGAAATTTGTATTGATTATTCTATTTATAGAAATTAATATGCTTTGCTCGTATGTTCGTTTCGAAACTAATAATATTTGACTGCTTCGAAATTTTTATTATCTGTATTATTGAGATGTAATATTATTGAGATGTATGCTACGGTTGCAAAAGAAATTCTAAATGTATTCTCTAAAATCTTCAAAAATTTTCTGACTTTTCTTTTTATAGAAATTTGTAAGCTATGCTTGTAAAACCATTTCCATATGAATGCTCTAAAATTTATGAAATTTTTAATGACTGTTTATAGAAATTTGTAATCTTTGCTCTCAAAACGAATTTTACATGAATGCGCTAAAATGTATGACAATTTTATTGATTGTTAATAGAAATTTGTGAGCTTTTTTGTAAATTATATGAATACTCTAAAATCTTTAAAAAAATTTCTAACTGTTCTTTTTATGAGAATTTGTAAGTTTTGCTGTAAAATGAATTCTATATGAATGCTCTAAAATTTATAAAATTTTTATTGATTGTTTATAGAAATTTGTAAGCTTTGCTGTAAAACAAATTCTATATGAATACTCTAAAATTTCTAAAATGTGTACTGGTTGTGTATAGAAATTTATAAGTTTTGTTCGCGAAACGAGTTCTATATGACTTTTCTAAAATTCTGAAATATTTATTAACTAACTTTTATAACTTTTCATAAAAATTAATTTTCTTTAGTCGTGAAACAAATAATACGCACATGTTCCGATATTTTTACTGTCTGATTGTTGTTCTAGAGATGTATCTAAGTTTAGTCTGCAAAGCGAATTTTATGCAGTTGCTCAAAATTTTTTTAAATTTCTTATCTTTGATATCTTTTTACAGAAATTTATAAGTTTTTAGTTCGAGAAACGGATACATGAATGTCCTGAATTGTTTTGAAATTTTAACCGTCCATTATTTTTATAGAAATATAATTATGATCGGTTTTTAATGAAAAATATTAATTATATTTTATGCAGACATTTCATAAAAAATTTTATACAAATGTTTCTCTATCGTTATACTCATATATCGGTTAAAGTTAGAAAATTAAACTGTATAATTGTTATGACTAAATTAATTTAATAACATTTAATAATAATTAATTAATTTAATAAAATATAGGGCGACAGATGGTAAAGGATAAATTTAATTTAAAATTTGATTTTAAAAACAGCATTTTAGTTGCTAAATCTGCTTTCTAACTTATCATTCAAGTTCTTTTCGTTTTGTAATTATCGTGTTATATATATTATGCAGCCGCGTGGACACATTTTCACTGATTGGATTTTGTTCAAAATTTGTTATTAATTTACAAATTGGTCAAAAGTCCACATACCACATTTCATCTGTCTTACCCAAAGTGTTTTTGAGTTCTCTTGTTCTCAGTAGACGAAGGAACACATAGTGATATAGATATGTTCCCAAAAATGTATTTTTCGAATTCGGAGAGTTTCGAACCATAAAAATTCCTCAAAATCTCGATTTCATTTTTTTTTTTTTTTTTTTTTTTTTTTACGGTTACAATTCTTTTTCTAGAATTTTTATACGAGAAAGTAAAAAAATTGTATATTTTCTTTTTGTGGAATTATCTTTTATATCCTTAAGTGCATATAATAATTATTCCAAGCAATTTTCTTAAAGTTAGATTATTGAACTAGAATTTGATTTAAAGAATTCGAATGTTTGATCATTATTTTTAGTTCGATTAAGCTTAGATAATCAATACATAAATTCCATAATAATTTGAGTAGCTTTAGTTACAAAAGATCTATGAAAAATTAAATATGATTCATTAGATTGTGTTAGGAACAGTATAGAATTTAAGATTTTAGTCCCATTTTATATACATTTACGTATAAGAGCGTTCACATTAAGTTCACGGAAAACGCAATTACAATCACGGTAGAGGGGCCACAGAGATCCGACTTCCGGCACCAGAGGTCGCAAATCAATACCTAATTCAACCAAGAATTCGTTTTCTATGTTGTCATAGAGCATATTAAATCAGGGTTAAATATCTTCCCTTTAATATGATGTAGAAATCTAGAAGAATGATTTAAGTTATGATAATATTCTCTTCGACGAGCTATTGTTGAAGATTGCGAGGTATATTTCAAAACAGCCGTTGTGTAACTTCAAAACAGCTCCTGCATTGTGAGTTTGACAAAACAAATTTAAACAAATCATAGGAAAAAAGAAAAAAAACCCAGCCCAATATTATTATGTTTCATCAGTGAAAAATACAGATATTTCAATTTAAGACTGAAGGAATGTATTTTGCTTTATGGAATAAATATGGATTCCTAAGCATGCGCTAGAATAATAATTCTCCTATTCCGCGTCTAGATTATTTGCATCTTGACGGCATAAATTTTAATAAGTCTTCATAAGAAAAGAATAAGAAATGATTATAAGAGGTAAATATTTTTACCAGGCAAAAAGAAAAATCAAATTAGGAAGACATTAACGCGACAAAATGAAAATATCGCATGTTTATCTAACAATCAGAAAAATTCCTTTTTGTCAAAGAGTTTCATCGCAACCCATGGGTGCGGTGCGCTAAATGGTCTGTCAACTATCTCATACAGGCAGCAAAAAAGAAAGAAAGAAAGAATAAATTCTGATAAAATTCCGAAGCGTCCTATCGAGCAAATATCGATTCTATCTTATTAGACAGTTCTGAATTGCAAATTCATTAATGATACGTCTTCAAGAACGCACTGATAGAAGCCAGCCGAAAGTCTGAGAAAGAACCAGTTTAAGGAAGAAATTAAGGAGTGATAAGGTTTGCGCTTCACTTAATTACTCTGCTTTGGTAGCTGGCTTCTTGAAGTAAGATGCTAGAACAGTCATACTCGCTATTATAAATAATATAAAGCGTAATTGGTGGTTTTTGTAGAAGTGTCTTCTCAAGGTTGCTTTTCGAGAGCGATTATTTGTAAAATTGTAATGTTATCAAGTGTTCCCCCTCGATTAGTATAATGCAAAGAGTGTTTTCCCGTCGAATTTTTTGTGTACATAACATAATAAGAACACATATAAGGTGATTTTTTTTGTATTGAATAATCACTCATTCACGATTAGCATAAGAATAAATTATCAAAAAGTGTCCATAATTACTATCAAATTTGGGCTCATATGGGAAAATGTTATACGTCTTTTCTCACATAAATTGACTTTTTAAATTCTGGAGGCAAGTTTTTTACTTTCTAGCATATAAAGTATTGAAAGGGAAAATAATACTACATATACGGTGATTTTTTTGTATTGAATAATCACTCATTCACGATTAGCATAAGAATAAATGATCAAAAAACGTCCATAATTACTATCAAATTTGGGCTCATATGGGAAAATGTTATACGTCTTTTCTCACATCAATTGACTTTTTACATTCTGAGGCAAGTTTTTTACTTTCTAGCGTATAAAGTATTGAAAGGAAAAATAATACCACATATAAGGGGATTTTTTTGTATTGAATAATCAATCATTCACGATTAACATAAGAATAAATTATGAAAAAGCATCCATAATTACTATCAAATTTGGGTTCATATGAGAAAATGTTATACGTCTTTTCTCACCTAAATTGATTTTTTACATTCTGGAGGCAAGTTTTTTTATTTTCTAGCATACAAAATATTCAAAGGGAAAAGTTTGCTATCTTCGAATAATTAGAATCCAATATTTTGACGATTTTTTAAGTTTCTATCTTCCCAGAATCTTCTCGAATTATCTAGCCCTACTCTAGTACTCTAGCCCATAAAGAAGAGATGAAATATTTCTTAAAAATTCCGTCTTTACAAACGCGAAAAGTGAGAAGTTAAATAAAAAGAAAGCCAACTTAAAGAAAGGAAAGCTAAGAATTAATTAAAAAGAAGCTAAATAAACACATTTCCCAGACCAATAATGTGTTTCCAGGATTTTTGCAAGTTAACAATTTCGACATTCGAGAAATAATTATTTTAAATAATAAAAAAGAAGAGACTCCAGTTCTCATCTTCGGTATATACAAATACAAAATTATAATTCATTTTCATCAAGCGTAGATGCTAATCCGTTAAATCAAGCGTAGTACATAGTATTTATATAAAAATATATATAATATGTCTGTATAATATTCGTTCAGTAAGTAACATTAAATTTTCTTTTTTTAAATTTTATATCTTTTCTCTGTTTCACATTGCTCTATAAGTCCCAGTTGATTTATTAATGAAAAGTCCACTGAAGGGGCATTAGAGATGCATTAGCAAGCGAAAAGACGTGATGTACGATTAAATAATGGAGAATGATTCCGAAATGGCTTTAACTGTTGATTAAATGATACCCTAAATACCGTTTCATATTGCTCTAATTTAAGTACAAGAAATCTAATTATTCTGATCTTGATATTTGAAAGTGATTAAATTAATTTTATTGAAATATTATTTTCAAAATTTTTTAATATTGGCATGTAAAAAAATTATTTTGAAATCTGATTGAAATATTAAAAATTTAAATTCGATTATATTCCAAAATAGAAACAACAGAAGAAAAAGCATAAGAAAGCTCACATTTCCACGGATGCACTTTTGTAATTGATTTCTAAGCGTCAGAAAAAAAAATCGATCCAATCCGGTAAAACTAATTTCAATTCTCAATTTAAAATTTACTTTCTTTTTATTTTTGGATTTATTTCCCTTAGACAAAATGATGTAAACTCGAATCGTAGAGAGACTTAGTTTAGTTTATTTAGATTAATGCAGTTTTGAAGTTATACAGGCTTCAAAATTTTGAACTGTACCTACATTGACTTTCAAAGCTCCAAAGCCGTGAGTTTCCCATATGGTTATCGAGGTTATAATAATCGTAAGCCTAGATACTTGCCCACTTATTTTTATGAGCGAGGATAGAACCTGGGATCTTGTAGTTCGCAGCCCAGTAACATGACCACAATACAAAAGCAATTGCCCGCGTAGCGTAGCTGTTAACTGGCTTATAAGTTTTCACTACAGACTCTCCTTCCAGTGAGTCGGAGGTGAGACGAATGATATGGCTGTTGAGTGCTGATGTATTAGCTGTTGAGTCTAGTGTGCCTGTACCCAAATGAGTAGCGCCAAGCGTTATGGCGAGCATGTGTGGGTAAGTGGGTGCTGTTGCGCCAAGTCGTCTGACGACTTTCGATTACTGTGGGTAGATGATGCCACAACAGCTGTATGAAGGTTGAAGGATCACGTCCGGGTCACCAATGTGGCCAATTGTTATGAGCGAGGATAGAACCTGGGACCTTATGGTTCGCAGCCCAGTAACATAACCACAATTCAAAAGCAATTGCCCGTGTAGCGTAGCTGTTAACTGGCTTATAAGCTTTCACTACAAGAACTAACATCAAGTCACAGCGATCCCCATTTGAAGATATAGGAAGAGAGAAAGCGGAAATACAAAAGAACTGCCCAAGAATTAAAAGACCGTAGACATCTTTAAGTCAAGACAATATGATTTATAATATTAATTTAATAATTTGAAGAAGATAGTATAGAGAACTATGAGCATCTAAGGGTACATTTGCAAGAGAACTTTACGGTAAACTATTATTTACAATGATATTCGGCATAATTCTTCAATATAAATATTTTTGATAGATACAATGGACGCCACTTGAAGTTATCTTTTAGGTTCCATGTCAACGTGATTACTATATCTGAAGGATCAGTACATCGAAAATGCTTTAAAAATAATATAAGTTTACAAGGACAACAGTAAAAAAACCCACATAACATCATTTTTATTATTAGGTTTAATAATTAAACATGTCGATTATTAATAATGTCTGTTTCTAATTAGCCTTAAATTAGAAACAGAAAAATCGATGCAATGTGCAGAACTGAAAAATATTCATACATATTTAATTTTTAAGAAGTTATCGAAGTTATTATCAAGCATTCGTTGAATAAACCTTTCATATGAATAATATCCAAAAAAGGATTCCTCACGTTATTGGATTTATCTTCTTGAGAATCAAAGGATTAGCAGAATGATGCAGGCTGATGGTGATTTCTTCTCTAACTCATCTTCGTCATTGTTCTCATACCTATTTACCGTCCTTCTTCAGTTCAGTCATCCATGACAACTTTCTTCTCTTGTAGTTTTTTTAAAAAAGCTATCTTCCAATCCCATTACCAATGAATGAGGTCTCATAATTTCGAAAAAAACCTGCTGCTTTTCAATGAATCAAAGTCATCTTCTTGATTCATCGTAATTTATTTTAGTTTTTATTTTTATTTGACATAACTTTAAAAAGTGTTTTTCCTTAAGTAATTTCTTAACTTCTTAACTCGAGATAATATGTATAATGGAAGAAACATTTCTTTGTACTCTTCTTTCCTCGTGACATAAGTCGAAATACTCTTCACGGTTTTCTTTTCGCTTTCCTTCTAATGTATTTTGGAGTGAAACAGATAAAAATGCAAAATGTGCGTTTTAAATCTTTATCAATTCACTCATTTTCAGCTAATTTGATGCATGTATCATTTTATAAATTGGATTCATTTAAACCTTTGCGTTTCTCAGTTGAGTTCACAATCCACTAATAGATTAAGACATACCGAGTTTATCAGAGTTATCAAACAGACTAAGAGTTTTGATTGATTGGTATTGGATAATAGGTACAGAAACTATTTTTCTCAAAATTTGATACAAATTTGATATAAAAACTACATATCAAATTTCCTTCATTAACCTCGTTGGTTTTTCTGTTAGTTCTCGAATTCATAGATAAATAGGTATAATTCGAAAAATATGTTTTTCGTTAGGGATGTCTTAACCGTGGAGATTCGCCAAAATTTCGAGTTCGAATTTTTATAAAGACTACAATATTTACTTTTTGTACATTTCGTATATTAAAAAGTAATAATAAAGTATCCTGTAATCCTGATACGCGTAGCAGAACGCAACATGTATTCATGTTATCAAATAAGTGAAAAGTATTCTTAAAAAGAAATAATAAAGTATCCTGTTATCCTGATACGCGAAGCAGAACGCCACATGTATTCATGCTATCAGATAAGTCCAAAGTATTCTTAAAAATTAATAATAAAGTATCCTGTTATCCTGATACGCGAGGCTGAACGCAACATGTATTCATGTTATCAAATAAGTCAAAAGTATTCTTAAAAAGTAATAATAAAGGATTCTGTTATCCTGATACGCGAAGCAGAATGCAACATGTATTCATGTTATCAAATAAGTCAAAAGTATTCTTAAAAATTAATAATAAAGTATCCTGTTATCCTGATACGCGAGGCTGAACGCAACATGTATTCATGTTATCAAATAAGTCAAAAGTATTCTTAAAAAGTAATAATAAAGGATTCTGTTATCCTGATACGCGAAGCAGAATGCAACATGTATTCATGTTATCAAATAAGTCAAAAGTATTCTTAATTTTGCAAATAAAATTTGAGATAACTTTAATTCCTTATACCTACCCTATGCCGGAAAAAGAATAGAAAAAATCTGAGAACAAATTTACTTGATAATACGCATGTGCAACACATATTTCAATGCTTCATTAGTCATGGCATATCTTTATTATATTTAAATAATAATGTATTTATATCAAATTAATACTGACTCTTGTATAAACCCTGTATCTCAACTTGTTAAGCCATACTAACAACTTTTAACTATGATAATTACTTATTTTAAATAGATTCTGAAACTGCTAACACGTAAGAAACTAAAATTATGATCTGAACTTTTGATTTTAAAATAATACCCAATCCTCATTCCATTTGTAAGATAAAGAACAAAATGAATTGCAGAGCTTTAACCTGAGTCAGAAAATTTAATACGTTAATAAAGCATATCCTGCGCTGTCATTATTTTTAAATGCTATTTTTAATTATTTAATATATTTCATTGTCTTTCATGGAATTTTGTACATTATGTAAAAGAGCGAGTTTTTCATAAATATTTTCATAAGTAGAAATTTACTATCTAGACTATTCAGGTTCCATAGCGTACTCTATTTAAACTTTTCAAAACCATGTTGGCATTTTAATTAGATATTTTTGCATAATTACAATATCCATGCTCGTTTAAGGAGACAACTACTTAGTTAACGATGACAAACCAAAAAAAAAGAATGCACGCGAAATAGTTATGGCAGCTCAGTAATCAGATGCTTAATATTCGAATCGCGAGTCAAAGATAAGTTAACTGACAAGCGATATTGTTACATTGTATTTCTCCTAACAAATATTAAATAAAGTTATTACCTGACCATTTTGCGTGACAGAGCGAGATTTTGCACCTCCTTCTGAGCTTTAATGTGCCTTTTTCTCTTGAAGGTCAAGACCCTGCACAGGGCCATCGAGTATATTCAGATGCTCCAGGACATGCTGTCCAAGGCCGACGAAGACCTAGGATCGGACGAATTGTGTCTGGCATCCGTGGGAGCGGACTCGCTCAACAAGGAAAATGAGCTCCATCAAAGGTGGTTACAGTTACCCACGGTGAGTCGCATGTCTTCATTAGTTCCTGCAGTAATTGAGGTATTAACAGGAAGCTCGTATCTTCTGAAACGTCGTTTTTTATATATATTTAGTTCAGGAAAGAAAAAGTAATCGATTCTTTGTTTGCCGATATAATTTAGAGTCTATCCCTGATCGTTAGTTTAACTCAATGGCTTGGGAATTTCTTTTTGACTTTCGTTAATATTTATTTCTTATGATTTTGGTACAATGCACACTTAAAAAAAATCATGATTGCATTTTCTTCTTAATATTAAAATAATCGAAGTTAATCGTTCCAATAAACAATCGAAGTTTCTTGCAAAAATAACACAGTAGGTATCTGAATAGGACATTTCATTTTGGTATTTATTTATCTTCTTACTTAATAAATTACCATGCAGAACTCATTAAATTAGAGATTCTTAAATATAGCAAGAATCCAAGTTGGATCAATTCGAAAATGATTTTGAAGTGAAAAGATTGCAACCTTTTATTTTTAGTACATTAATAAACCTTTTATTTTTAGTACATTTAGTACATAAATAAACCTTTTATTTTTAGTACATTTAGTACATAAATAAACCTTTTATTTTTAGTACATTTAGTACATAAATAAACCTTTTGTTTGTAGTACATTTAGTACATTTTTCTCAAATTCACTTCCAGATATCATTATCAAATGCAACGAAAATTACATGATAATTGATACTTTTGTTTTGGAAATATTAAAATGTGTAGTGTCATCGGAATCACACAATTGTATAAAGCTGCAAGACTATAACATAATAAATGAAATATCCATTGAAGTAAGTGCCAAAGTTGAAAATTGGTAAAGGGAATACCAAAATGCGAACAGTTTCAGAATAATTTTTGGTACTTATTTTCAATTTCATTTTTCATGTTGGAGTATTCATGATAATTTTAAAGGCACTCATTACCACCTGCAAATCACACATCGCAGTACTTATGCCTTTGGTGACCTGTACTCACATTCTTTTCAATTATAAGAGTGTGTTGTGCTTGACCCTTCCATCGATTAGGAATCAGGTTAAAAATATTTGTATTGATTATGTTTTGACTCGAGGAATTGTAATTATTCAGTCCTCCTTATATATTATTATTATTATTATAAAATTTAAATGCGTTTGTTGAACAAAAGCGCAAAGAATACTTCACATAATTTTGCCTTTACAAACATGAAAGAAGTTAATTAAACATGTAAAGAATGCTTCATTTAATTGATTCCTAACTTCAAAGAACTTCATAATATTTTTTTAACTTAATTATCAATTGATCGCTTAATTTTATTCCTTTTTGAAGAAATATGACAAACGCGATTTTAGAATTTCACCACCAATCACTTTAAATTAAAAAGTGACAACATTTTTCCCGTTAATTTTTTTATTACTAGATTTCAGTAGGAATTTATTTGACACATATCGACTTAGGAAAGAGAATCTTGGGTATCATTTAAATAACTATGTAAGCGCCAGTAACATTTATCTCTTCGCTCGTGGCGTGGGAAATAAAAGGCATTTTTAGAGCGCGTGTTTGCAATAATTAAATAAATGGTATTTTAATCAGGAAATAAGGGAATATTTTAGAATAAAGTAGCATGGACAAAGATAAATAAAGCCGGAGAATAATTAGGATTTAAATTAAAATAACATATATCATTATATACATTAAACATTTATGGCTTTTGAACAACAATACACAATACTTTTTATATCAAAATCTCAATTAAATTTTATAAATAGCGTAACCTATTCGGAAATTAATTTTTTGTTAATACTGCCCTTGTTTACACAGTGGTGAAACATTTGTAAAAGGTGATATTGTAATTCTTACAGAATTATTTTTTAAGCATATTATCCCTTATGGTGATCAGTTTGTTCGCTTGATGGTTTTTCTGGTTGCTAAATTATTATTATACAATGCACTTATTTAAAATTTTAATTTTCTTACTATATAATAAAATTGAAAAATACGAGTTTAATGAAATAAATTTACTTGAGTTGTGAAGTAGGGTAAAAATCCATGACAGGGATCTTTCTCTTGATTCGAAGATCCCATGCGCCAAATTACATCAAAAGAGAACAAAACTGTAGATTTGTACACACATTTTTCATTACATATAACATATAAATATGACATATTTTAGCAGTTGCTTGGCCGAAGCGAAGAAATATTTGAAAATTCTGAACTTCGATTTATTCCATCCCGGAAGGCATATTATGTACAAAGAATAAGTGATCAGAAATGCGTCATTGCGACACAAGAGCAGAAGAGAAAAATAGCGAAAGAGACCGAAATTTTCCCTTCAATGGTTTTATAATGAGATTTTTATAGGGATTTCTTTGACACGTACAGATTTAGGATAGGGAAATTTAGGTATCTTTAAAAGAATGTTACAAACACTAAGGATTTTTATCCTTTCACTAGGAACATGAGAACCTGCTGAATTTACAGTTTTTTTAGAGAACGTGTAGGATTAATTAAATAAAAAGGGAGGAATCGGATCGGGAAATGCGAAAAAATTTTGGAATGAAGTTAATATGTGCTAAATTAGGATAAAAATTAGGAAAATAATTAGGATTTAAATTAGATTTTAAAATAGCATTACACACACACACACACATAGATAGATAAGCGTTCAAAGCACACTCGTTACTCAGAAAATTCGGATTACAATCTCATTTCATTCAATTTTCTATGAAAAATGTCTTCATCTGGGTTTTCTGTAATCATTACAGCAGAAAAACACATCCATCATATTCTAGACCGAATTAAAGTGTCCAATTTAGCAATTCAATGCGGGTGCTTCTTACCAAAACCTGTTATCAGCATCCCGCATGTGTTAAAAATCTTCTGTTCTCTTCCGAATAACAATTATAAAGGAGCTCATCTGTTTCATATCACAATATTTTTTTTTGAAGTTTATTATCTCTCTGTGCAAGGACAAAAATATTACTAAGTTTGACGAATTAAAATGGCAAAATAATGCCAATATTTTAAAAAAAATCAGTTATAAAATTTTGTAAATAAATTTTACAAAATGTTTTTCTTAACTGTTTTTGCTTACAAATATTGACAAGTCTGAAAGTAATTCCTGCCTTCAAAGATTTGGCGGGTTCATTTGGCATCTCCTTCCATAATATTGCTTTAGTTATAATATCTTTCCAATTTAATTCCTCGTTTAATTTGTTTGGGATGAAATTAAACCGAAATCTTGGCGCAGTATGGCCAAGAATTGCTCGCCAATAAACCCAACAACAATCCTTATTTTATTGCTCGTTTTACGACATCTAGATTTTGGCCAAACCTCTTAATTTTAAATCACAATTTGGTAATCAGAATGTTGCCAAACTGCCATGGCACTTAAAGGGATAATATTTGCCCCTTATTGACAGATTTGGTCCTCATGTATAATGGATGTTTGGAAGAATTGGATTTCGAACTGGAATAGTGACATAGCAATGGAACGGAATTGATAAAGATTTGGCCTCTTTGGCGCCAATCTTAGTGGATTCCATAGAGGCACAATGTTGAGGTATTAATACCAGAATTTGAAATCAAGACTAATAAAAAGACAAAAAAAAAAAAAACCCTGTTTATGAAGCTATGTATATATGCTAATTGGCAATGACGTATGGTGAAAAAAAAATTGTATGCCGACTCAGTGGTGTTATAACCTCACGCCACTAAATCCGCCTGTTCTTAAGTTGACACTTAGCACCATGTCACCGTAGTTTCATTCATCGTTCAAGAAATTACGTTCTAGAATACATCAACAAAATTGAGAATAAATACAGCGCACTCTCGAGTATCCGGTTCACGACTCTCCGGCTTCCGTACTATCCGGCCTAGTTTTCTTTTATTGTAATTAAATTAGGCATTACAGAATTTATATCAAAATGTGAGCAGTTTATGTCTTTAACTTACTTTTTCTCTAATAAACTCTTGAAAGGTGTAGTGCAGTATATAAACATACATAAACTATCAGTACAAAACCTTTGATTTTCTGTTCACATTCTACGTCGCTTGAGAATAATGGAGGGATTAGTACTCAATAAGAAGTGAGGAAACAAGTCTTAGGAAGTTTTGGTATAAAAACTTTGTCTTCTAGTATTGGTGGGCGAAGAAAGGAGTTCATAGAACTCCGGCCTATCCGGCTTTTTTTGTTATCCGGCCTTTCTTTCCGCCATATTAGGCCGGATACTCGGGAGTGTACTGTAGTCCTTATTCCAATAATGATATATTGATGCTCTATTCCAAACTTTCATTATCATTAATCATTTTGACAAACTTTTCGAGTACCTTAACACTTAGCCATGTGGATAGAACAAAAACTATCTTTAGGTACATACATATAAGCTGCAGATTTGCAATAAATCCAAGCATAAATTTTAAAGCTAAATGAAAAAGAAATAAATGAAATTAAAAAGCCAAAGTCACAACATCGGAGAAAATTCAATATGGCAACCTCGATGGCAGCCAGCTAGAGAAGAGACAAACCAGTCCAGTACCACATCGGCTGTCGTCTTGTCGTGCGCTCGCCAGAAGGCTTCTTTTCTTTTCTTTTCTTTTTAATAATTTGTTTTCTTCAGGCGAAAGTTTTCAAAATACCGATGCCGGTAATCAGTAGTTCCCATGCGACATGATGCGGGATAGCTGCAGCGTGAAACCGCAGACCTGCGGTTTCGGGAAGTGGTCACGAAACAAGTGAATTAGCAAGGGTATGACAGAGGAAGGTCAAGAACAAGGTTGTGCACCGTTGTGTTTAAGAAGGCGTTTCGTTTTCACCGACAGAGTAAATATGTTGTACGAGCAAGTGGAATTTAGAACAGTTTGAAAAAACAAAAATGCCAGGAAGTTTACATTGGGTTACTGTGTACCGTTATTATCGACCCGTGTTGATTTTGAAAGTCATTTTTTTATAAAGAGAAAAAGGAGTTACTGCATCTTTGATTAGACACTTCTTAAAG
Organism: Argiope bruennichi; assembly: GCF_947563725.1. Classification (NCBI taxonomy): domain Eukaryota; kingdom Metazoa; phylum Arthropoda; class Arachnida; order Araneae; family Araneidae; genus Argiope; species Argiope bruennichi. The sequence continues at coordinate 77,413,704 of NC_079159.1, read as the reverse complement.
AAATGTAAAGTAGGTTGTAATCCATTCATCTAGAATTGTTGAGAAAGTTGAACATCCATTACTAGCAAAGCCACAACTGCAAACATTTTTCATTTATTGTTATTCATTATTACTACCAGCATCGAATCTCCAAGACCTTCAAGAAAAAAATTAATGAAGTGGTCGATTTATTTTCAGCTCACGACGACTTTCTTGGAATTTAGTGTTTAAAAGCCTTTCAGGTTATAGATTGTAGTTTGAAAACATTTAAACATTTACTCTGCCCTGGAGCAGTAGACACGGTGATCATATCAATAGCTTAAAGAAAAATTAGTGTCTAGTTTCTTTAAATTTGCAATTATACGAGGCTATTCATTTTCCGATTATGAAATAAGTTATTTTTAGACCAGTTTTTTCCATTCTTCTATAAGACTGTATTTATTATTTTTTGTAGTTTGGCTCTTAATTTGCCCTTTTTGTTCAAAGGGCATTTTAACAAAACGACAGTTCCAGTACTCAAAAATATAGTATTATGCATGTATACCAATTTGTAGATTTTTTTTTTGTCGATTCATGTAGTCCAACATTTATCATTAGAATTCACTGACAATGTACCATGATTCTAACTCATGTAGCTGTTGTTACTGTAAAAAAAAAAAAAAAAAAAAAAAAAAAAAAAACCTTGCAACATTTTAGCTAAGAAATTTTTAACTCTGAATCATCTGACGTGCCTACAGAATCAATTTTTTTTAAATCTTTATCAGAAGATTTTTTTTATCTCTTATACGAATAGGAAAAGTATTACAAGCATTAAAAAATTCAACCATCAAATTTTATTGAACTTTTGAGTCTCAGATCGGGTTTAAAAAGTCCTTTTTAGAATCATGCCCGTTTGTAGGTTGATCTGTGAATATGATAATTCAAAAGAATTAGAAAGATAAAAGTGGCATGTTTTTTAATACAAAATTTGCGGATAAAGATACATATTTTGGACTACATCCACCAACAAGTTGATTGTCCATCATGATTCTATTTGTGCGTGTAATGAATACAATTGCTCAGAGACACAATAAGCTATATGATTGAATTTTAATATATGAATATTAGTATATGATTTAGTATATAGTAATATACAGGGTGATTCAAAAGTCCGTTAACATTTGAAAATTCAATAATTTACCAAATAATGTAGGTAGAGGAGTAAAAATTGACATACTTGTTTGAAATGGCATGGGGTTTCAATAAAAAAAAGTGCGAAAAATGGGAGAAAATGATGATCGTGCGTCTAATTTGTAGTGTGCCAACGAAGCCCATTTCTCACTCCGAGGGTCTGTCAACTCCCACAACTGCAGAATTTGGGCTACCGAAAATCCTAGAACAGGCGTGGAAACCCTCTTGTAAGACGATAAAGTCACGGTCTGCATTACGGTCTTATTATCTTATTATGGTCCACGTAAGCATCTATCGTATTCGGACCCTTTTTATTCGAAAAAATGCATGGTTCTGCTTTTCAAACTGTGAGCGTACGGGTGCGAGGTACGCCGATGTGTTACAGAATCACATCATCCCTAGCCTGGTTGATAAACACCTGCTGGAAAGTACGACTTTTATGCAGAGTGGCTCTCCACCTCATATTATTACACGTGTTAAAGATCTTTTGTGCACATCGTTTAGTGAAGATCGTGTGCTGAGCCGCCACTTCTGTCATGCTTGGCCTCCCAGGTGCACAGATTCTAACCCATGTGATTATTGGTTGTAAGGTTACCTGAAGTCGTAAGTTTACCACGATCGTCTGACCTCATTAGGGATGCTAAAAGACAACATCTGACTACAATTTCTCAGCGCACCTCGATTAACAGGTATTGTCGGTGAATGACGGTCGATATGTTATAAAGAACATAGTCTTTAGAAAAAAATCAATTTTTATGCTAATTATTACTTTTGTTATCAATCAAATAGCCATCTATTGCCCCTTTTTTTGCACTTTTTTTTTTTGGTTTTAATAAAACCTTATGTCATTTCACACATGTGTGCTACTTTTTATCTCTCTATACATCATTCCGTATATTATTGAATTTTCAAATGTTAGACGGATTTTTTATCGATAGCAGGGTGAGCATTTAGTTAACAGATTTGATCCAAAATTTTGTACATATTTTGCACATATCTATAATTTTAATGCATGCCAGTTTTAATGTAAATATTATGCACAATATATGTCGGTCTATTGCGTCTATTTGAATTAACATGCTCGTGGATAGACAGACTTAATTTAAAAAATAATGTTTCAGATATCGAGAAGATTATATCGTGGAAATTAAAAAGAAAGTTTCGAGGTCGAATAATTTAAACGATTACGATACTTTCCCATTATGTGCTAATAGTTAGTATAAAAAGCCGCACAATTCAGCAAGAAACTTCAGAAAAGACTCTATTACAATTTACAATTTTAGTAATTGAAAAAGTACTATTTCCCAGGCCCTTCTCTTTTAGAAATAATCATCTAATGATTTATAAAAGCTCTTTGCTTATTACTTTAAGCAAGTTGAGATTGTACCGCTTAAATTCGGATAAAGAAATTATCTTTGATTACAAAGCTTCACCACTTTTTTTTTTCACTATAAAATTTCTACCCATAAGTCACTTTTTCTCCCTTCAAAAAAAAGTAACTTTACCATCCTTCAAAGCATCACGACTTAATTTTTCTGAACCGAAAATGCCCTTCTCACGCTTGTTCGGCTAACATTAACTCCCCATCAGTGAGGGAGAACCCATCTCCCACGCCCAACGTGACTCCCCAATCAAAACAGGGGAGAGGGGGGAAAATCGAATGGTACTCTACCGTTAAATCGTGATCGTACCCAAACACATCTAAAACAATCAAGATAGAACCGTTTATGGGGGGTACCAAGGCAAATTCGAATGCATGTGTATAGGGGATGGCAGGGGGATTCGATTCAAGTGGTCGACCTCTGTCTGATTTTTGTTGTATTTTTATTGCCCGCAGGCCCGACTCTCGTGTTGTTATGACGTAAGAAGGGAGTCGCGTGCTTGTGGTGCCAGGTGATCCTTGTCATGGCCCGATGTCGGTCAGATGCGTTAAATATATGAAACATGCGTGCGCCTCCAGTGCTGTTGTGGTTTCTTTGAAGGGGATTGATTTTTTTTTTCTCAAGGGAAGTTTCTCGGTCGCTTTTTTTTTACGTTAAGAATCCACTTTAAGGTTGTTTTTTTCCATAGTGATCTTGCACTTTAAACGTCTCTACTGATGGATGATAATCTCCTTTTTGTTGACAATGAAAGATTGAAATTTAGTTAAATGAGGGATGTAGACGGTATTGGAAGGAAATTAGGGGTAACAAAAGGTAATTTTTCCCACGGCTACGAAAGGAGTTGCAGTATAACTCATGGAAGAGGGTATGAGATTAGGATTAGGAAATATTCCCACCATCTTTCAGTCAATTTATTTTAAAATTAATTGGTTCAGCCCTTTATTTGGCCAAAAATTTTTTTATAGATCAAAATCAAAGACATGCAGATGAACGGCTGTGATTTTGTGAATGATTAGAAACTCAGCGATAATAATCATCAAAAATAATCTTTTCAAGAGTTAAGCCTATTGAGTTTTACCGTTTAAACAATAATATGAAAGTTTTTAAAATTTCAGCTTGATAAAGGATTTTTAATGATGCGTCTAATATATTTTTGTATTCCATGTTTTGTACTTAATAAAAGTATGAACCATGTATGAAATAAAAACTTATTTAACCATTTACTGCTCAAAATAATATAGAAGAATTTCAACTTTTCCTTAATTTTTTTTATCTCCTAATAAATATTAAAATACTGACACTATATATTCATTATTTATTCCTTCATTTAAAAAAAGCATTGAGTTTCAGAGCTAGAATTTTTATTAATGATAAAAAAAAACATTTTAATAGATTTAATATGCATTTTTAATCGATTATATATTATTCTATTAAAAGTATTCGTTTCGAAATAGAATTTTTATTAACGATAAAAACACTGTACGTTTTAATAGATTTAATAGGCATTTTAATAGATTATTCATTTTAGTAAACGATAGATTGATATGAGCATTCAGATCTATTTAAATGTTCATTTAGTTATTGCAATCTATACTTATGATATATTATTTTAAAATATTAATAAATTGTATTATATATATATATACCAAATGAAATAATAATTATTATTAATATTAATTAATATATGAAAAAAGAATTTATTTCACCATTTATTACAGAAAACAATATATTATTTTAGTAATTTAACTTTTTCAAAATTTCAACTTTTCCTTAATTTTTTTTATGCACTAATGAATGTTGAAATAGTAAGCTGTAATGATATTAATTATTTATCCCTCCATTATATAAAAAAAACTTTAGTTTCAGAACTATAATTCTTATCAATAATAAACATCTATACATTTTAATAGATTTAATAGACATTTTAATCGATTGTACATTTTAATAGACAATGTGATATAGACATTGTAATGAAAATTTATATCTATTTAAATGTTTATTTAGTTATTATAATCTATATTTATCATATAGTGTTTTAAAATATTAATTAATTTATTCTATTCTATTATATATATATCAATTAAAATACTAATTATTATTTATATTAATAATTAATGAAATAATAAAATATTATATATCATGAATTAAATTATTAATTAATATCATAATTGATAATTAATATTTTATTAATTGAAACAATAACAATCTCTATAATAATTATTATATACAGCAATAATATTAGTATTTTTAACATTTTTTTAAGTTCTATGAACCTATAATTTATTTTATATAAAAATTCACTTTCTTTTATAGAGCTGGACAGATGATAACCAGAATAGTTGCCTCTCATTCTACGACGATTTCGGCGATGGCATATAAAACAACTAAACCTACAAACAAAGCACAGCAAGCATATCAAGAATTGCAAGTGGAACTTCTCTGCTCACAGAAGTTACTGCAGATGAATTCACGCACGCTAGAGCTTCATTATAATCGTTGATAATCGTGAACGCTCACTGAAGCACCTGCATGTAATGGAGACAGTTGCTCCTAGTTTGGGGCGTTCAGCGTGGCTGTTTAAATTTTGTGCATCTTAGAAAAACTCTGCAAAATGTGTGGAATAGTATAGGTTCATTAATCATTGAAGATATTATTGCAATTAATTGCCTTGATACATTGAAATGTGTAGGTGTAATAATGAAAGACATGAGAAAAGAACTCTCTGTTCACCAAGAAAGCTAGCACAGATATGAAGTCTGCTCCTTTTTTCCCCATGGAAATTGACTTTATTATGCTTTTAATAGTTTCTATATTGCCAAATTTTCATCAAATGGACGCTTTGATTGTAAGATTTGAAGGAGTTTTGTCCTTAAAGAAGATCTCTGAGAGAGACAATATTATTCGAAGGATGTTTCAAGTTTATAAGATCGATTTTCGCATTTGGCAACCACTTTTGGCTTTGATACTTGGCAAATCAATTTCGTTTTTCTCTGCCAACTGAACAAACATTAAAACTTAAGTGTTTAATATATTGAATTTGAAGAATGCTCAGCATGGAACCAAGAAAAGACGCCGAATTTCTAAACTGATAACATGATTTTAAAATATTCCACAATCAGTATTATCAATTGCATTTTTTAATGAATGTTTAAAGGTTTAATTAACTTTTGTCTTTGTTATAAGAGCAGCAAAATTCACATGCATAAATATTCTAGATTTTTAAACCTTAATTTACTTATAAACTATATTTCATTTCATACATTTGTTTTATAAACTATAGTACCTTTCACAATTTATAAAAAAAATTTGTCAGTTTCTTATTAATTCTGTTTTATTTCTATCTGAATTCTATACCGCTAGAATATACAGAAAAAGAATGAAATAAGCTTTACAGAAACTTTAGTTCCCAGATGTTATTCTTTTAGATTAAAAAGTAAAAAGAAAGTCTTTACCCAGAATTTTATTATCTCGTCTTTGGTAAACTTTACTGACAAATCCATGACAATATGAGATGAAATAAACACTGCATTATTGAATATGTTTGAATATCTCTGAAAATAACTTAATATATTCATAAATAACGAAACACCATATTCCATATAATAAGTTTGTATATTTTAAATGAAAGTTGTGTAATCGCTAAGAGTTCTTTCAAAAGATATTCAGAATTATTTGAATTCTCATGATAGGATAAAAGAACATTTTTTTTTTTTTTTTTTTTTTTTTGCACTTTCCGAATTAATTTCATAATTTTATGAATGGATTGAGATTGTGATGACATGTATATAAACAATGTATAAACGAGAAACGAATAAACGGTGCTTTGTTATAATTCGTAATTGTATATAATGCAACACAAATCTTAAGCCTAATCTCTAGGCCTAATTCTCATAAAAAGCATGCTGTAATTCTAGACATTTTTTATGTTTGCATTTTCCGAATTAATGTTACAGTTACATATATTTTACATTAGCAAAAGTTTGGCAATTTAATGGATTTTTGTAAATTGTTGTTTTGATAAAAGGACAAATCTGAATCAAAACGCTCGACTGTTTCTTGTTTAGTTTTTTAATGCAAGAGAATAACAATATTGTTTAAAAGAAAAGAAAGCGCTTGAGAAATAAACATACTCAATTAATTTCATTCAAAACATATACAGGCTCGAGGATTTTACAACAAAGTACCATTCACAAAAGATGATACTGTCACAGGTATGAAACAGGATTTGCTTAGCAGAATTATCTAGTCTTGATGTGTATGTTTTGTCAGGCAATTAGAATGTATGTTGGCTGATTGAAGTACGTTATCAAATGCTGTAGAATTACAGAAGTAGAATTTATTTTTACTGCTGAAGTTACCTATTTAATGTAAGGTGAGATGTCGGCCATACTTCTCCTTTTTTGCTTAAAGAGAAAATACAATGATTTAGAATCAATTCCGTTTTAATCTTTTTTTTTAAATCTGTTTTGGTCACAATTAAATTTATTTACTACATATAACTTAATATTCTTTATGATTTGAAACCTCAGATATATTGCTTGTGAATTTCTGTTATCCAATTACAGTCTTTTTGTAAAGAATATTTCGTAAGCTGCATCTTGTGGTAATAGTTGCGAGTTCTGTATTTTATTTTGTTAATATCTCAGGAACTGTAGAAGTAGAGATACCTATCTCAGGAGATAATTATCATACCGGTAACACTCAGGAAAGTTACCTCAGGATTCTAAATGTGTTAAATGTTTAGTAGTTTATAGGAAGGGCAGTTTGTCCTGTGCCTGCATGCAGTTCTTAAGTGGTGTGCTAAATGCATAAAAGAAATGTTCTAATCATAGTTTTAAATTTAAATAACTCTCAAAATAATAAGAAAGAGAAATACAGCTATGAATATTACTTTGCTGATAAGTCCATTGTCACTGATCAAAGTAACTTTTCATCGAAATATTGTCAACATATTTAATGTCTAATTATTAAGCTACTTAATGACATCTTAAACACGTGATAAAAAAATATGAGAAATGATAGCATAATCTCAAGGTTAAAACATGCGCAGTTAGAAAAAAATGATTGGCAGATATTTATTTTGAATCCTCCAAAGCATGCACCGAGAGTTATATGGTAGTTTCGACCACATTTATACACAGAAATATGAAAAATATGTGCTCTGAGTTGTCGTTGTATTTTATCTGAGTCGAAAACTGCTCTAGAATTCTTAAGCAGCGTTCACATGAAGCCAACTACTGTGCATAATAGAACGTCACGCCTACCGCAAGAAGATCAATGATCATAATGGCACAATGGCAACTATTTTTCCTGGTGAGATAACTATTTGCCATTGTCCCGTTGAGATCATGGGATATTTCTGAGGTAGGCATGACCTTATATTCCGAATGATAATTAGTCTCGTGTAAAAGCTGCTTTAAAATCATAAACACATGACTGATCCTGGGAGAAGATAATTTTCTTCATATGAGACTTGGAACGCAGCCTCAACATCGATTTTTAAAAAAAATTGGTTTGCAAGAAGAGTTTCAGTACAAATTTTGCAAACACAATCTCATACCAAAATCATCATTTATATTGAAAGAAACTGCATTAAACCTAATACCATTTTCTTGAGGTAAATCGCAAATACTGATTCAACTTATTTTGCTCTTAGATGAACTCATGGTTTGAATGTTTTAATGTTTGTCAATGTTTTGAATGACTTTCGACAATGTAGGGGCAATATTGGAAACATCTAAACAACTCAAAATCTGATGTGCATCTCACATAATTATCTTTAATTTTCTTAAAATCTTACCCCAGTTATTACCAAGCTGACTCAATTTCTTGCAGATTCTTGCTCATTTCCTGTAATACAATACATACACGTTTTCAAAATTATTTTGCATAAGCAGTGATTTTGGGTAAATGCATGGGAAATTTCATAATCAGTGTCTGCCTAGCATCAATCCCAAAACTGTTTGATCACATTTATTATACAGGCAGTCTAGAGCTTTCTAAAGCAGAAATCCCTGAATTGCGGATTGCACACAATTTCAGAGTGAATTTTTATTTTTCAACCTGCTTTATTTGAAAGCAAGGCAGGAGAAAAAACAACATCCAGACATTAATTCAATAAATGTCATTAGGTAATTATTTTAAACCTATGTTTTTATTCAAAATCCACATATGCTGTATTTTTTATTCTTATTTTTCAATATTAAAATAACGAACATTTTATCCATGCAGAAGTACTGCGAGAACTAAAGACGAGAGAAAGGCCCTGTTTTAAATTTTTGTTGGTTGAAATTTTACAGAAGGGTTGATAATGCAATATTTTTTTTATAGTTCACATCAACTACTACTTTTATTTATTATACCAGGCTGAATTGTAAAGAGAAAGTCAGAACAAACTGAGGAGTTATCTAGAAAAATGAATGAAATGAAAAAATGAAAGAAAAATAAGTTGTATTAATTAAATTTTTAAAATACCTAATTTTGATTCTTTTTCCTTATTAAGAATTATAAATAACTGTTTTTTAGTTATATAAATTAAGAAAAACTATTCTACTCATTAACAAACGAATATATAATGCACCATTTGTCTTATGATTTATTTACTGTGCACCAGCTCTGTACATACTAGAGTTTTCTATTCGAATTTCTTAGTTAGACCGCTGCAATCATGCACAACAGCAAAACTTCATACATTCAGCACTTCAAAGAAAAAAAAATTAGTATTTTATGTATTGCACGTTTATAGTACAGTTTGTGTTCTTTGCATTTGCAATCATTGTTATGTATTATATGAAAAGGCCTAGAAAATCAATAAAGTGTTTTTAAAATGATAGTGTCTGCTGTTTAGTTACTTCCTTTTTTACTTTTTTCACATGCTTTTAAGTAACCTAAAAGGAAGAGAAAATCTCAGGTATAAAAAGGTATTAGTTTTTCATGAGGTGATTGGATATAAAAGATAGAAAAATCATAGATATGTAAGAATGCTACTTATTATTACAAACATCTTCGTACTTAACTAACTTAATTTTGTCAATAAAAATACTTTTAATAATGTTTTTTTTTAAATAATCTTTGTTGAAATATATTCGTTCACTTTTTTTAATTGAAACCTATTATATTATTTATAAAAACAAAGGATTCATTAATATAAGACAGTAATCTATAAAGAATATCGTTTATTAAGAGGTATTTTAAATAAAAACTTTTCCTTTAATTTATTTTTAACATAATAAAGTTTAAAGGATGACAGATAACCTATGAATTATGATAATCATTTTAAAAATCGTGATATTGCTTCCTAAAAGCTACTCTTTGAATTTAGAGCTACCAAATTTAGCAAGTAGTTACTTAGTGGATAATCTATAAAGAAAATCGTTTATTAAGAGGTATCTTACATAAAAACTTTTCCTTTAATTTATTTGTAACATAATAAAGTTTAAAGGATGACAGATAACCTATAAATTATGATATTGCTTCTTAAAAGCTACTCTTTGAATTTAGAGCTACCAAATTTAGCAAGTAGTTACTTAGTGGATAATCTATAAAGAAAATCGTTTATTAAGAGGTATCTTACATAAAAACTTTTCCTTTAATTTATTTGTAACATAATAAAGTTTAAAGGATGACAGATAACCTATAAATTATGATATTGCTTCTTAAAAGCTACTCTTTGAATTTAGAGCTACCAAATTTAGCAAGTAGTTACTTAGTGGATAATCTATAAAGAAAATCGTTTATTAAGAGGTATCTTACATAAAAACTTTTCCTTTAATTTATTTGTAACATAATAAAGTTTAAAGGATGACAGATAACCTATAAATTATGATATTGCTTCTTAAAAGCTACTCTTTGAATTTAGAGCTACCAAATTTAGCAAGTAGTTACTTAGTGGATAATCTATAAAGAAAATCGTTTATTAAGAGGTATCTTACATAAAAACTTTTCCTTTAATTTATTTGTAACATAATAAAGTTTAAAGGATGACAGATAACCTATAAATTATGATATTGCTTCTTAAAAGCTACTCTTTGAATTTAGAGCTACCAAATTTAGCAAGTAGTTACTTAGTGGATAATCTATAAAGAAAATCGTTTATTAAGAGGTATCTTACATAAAAACTTTTCCTTTAATTTATTTGTAACATAATAAAGTTTAAAGGATGACAGATAACCTATAAATTATGATATTGCTTCTTAAAAGCTACTCTTTGAATTTAGAGCTACCAAATTTAGCAAGTAGTTACTTAGTGGATAATCTATAAAGAAAATCGTTTATTAAGAGGTATCTTACATAAAAACTTTTCCTTTAATTTATTTGTAACATAATAAAGTTTAAAGGATGACAGATAACCTATAAATTATGATATTGCTTCCTAAAAGCTACTCTTTGAATTTAGAGCTACCAAATTTAGCAAGTAGTTACTTAGTGGATAATCTATAAAGAAAATCGTTTATTAAGAGGTATCTTACATAAAAACTTTTCCTTTAATTTATTTGTAACATAATAAAGTTTAAAGGATGACAGATAACCTATAAATTATGATATTGCTTCTTAAAAGCTACTCTTTGAATTTAGAGCTACCAAATTTAGCAAGTAGTTACTTAGTGGATAATCTATAAAGAAAATCGTTTATTAAGAGGTATCTTACATAAAAACTTTTCCTTTAATTTATTTGTAACATAATAAAGTTTAAAGGATGACAGATAACCTATAAATTATGATATTGCTTCTTAAAAGCTACTCTTTGAATTTAGAGCTACCAAATTTAGCAAGTAGTTACTTAGTGGATAATCTATAAAGAAAATCGTTTATTAAGAGGTATCTTACATAAAAACTTTTCCTTTAATTTATTTGTAACATAATAAAGTTTAAAGGATGACAGATAACCTATAAATTATGATATTGCTTCTTAAAAGCTACTCTTTGAATTTAGAGCTACCAAATTTAGCAAGTAGTTACTTAGTGGATAATCTATAAAGAAAATCGTTTATTAAGAGGTATCTTACATAAAAACTTTTCCTTTAATTTATTTGTAACATAATAAAGTTTAAAGGATGACAGATAACCTATAAATTATGATATTGCTTCTTAAAAGCTACTCTTTGAATTTAGAGCTACCAAATTTAGCAAGTAGTTACTTAGTGGATAATCTATAAAGAAAATCGTTTATTAAGAGGTATCTTACATAAAAACTTTTATTTTAATTTATTTGTAACATAATAAAGTTTAAAGGATGACAGATAACCTATAAATTATGATATTGCTTCTTAAAAGCTACTCTTTGAATTTAGAGCTACCAAATTTAACAAGTAGTTACTTCGTGGATAAAAAAAAATGATAAGTTAACATTTTTTCCAAAATCTTAAATTTAAATTTTTTGACGATTGCAGTTCTTCCTCCTGTATACTTCGTATATGAGAAAGTAGAAAGAAGTATTGTAACGGTGATTGTTATCCAAGTAATAAGAGTAAACAGAAATAGTTTTTGAGTATGTCGTTATATCTATAACAAGGAACAAGTGTTAGCTATATTTAGTTTAGTTTTGTTATATTAAGGTCCAGTTTTAAAGCAACACTAGAACTATTTTGGGACGGACCGCGTCATTTTGAACCGCTGTCAGATGACGAGGACGGCACCTGAACTGGCACCCCCCTCTCCACACCACACCAGCGAGAGGATGTTTAACGTGCACCAGACCCGCTTACACGACGGTTCTTCGATGGAATAGTGTCTCGAATCTGAAACCCTCCGGTTCCAAAGCCGAGACCTTACCACCAGGCCACCGCGATGTCAGGTGTTAGCTATGATCTAATACCCTAATCATATCTTAAAGTTAATTTTTAAAAACACAGTTTCTTTTTGAATGAATTCTGACTGAAAATGATTTGTTTAAGTACTAACTACAAAAATCTTTGACCCTGTTTACAGAACTTTTTGCCCTCTTGCATGTAAATAAATGCATAAAAAAATACTGAACATGTTGAAAGTGATATTTCAACGTTGGTGAAACACTTCAGAGATACAGTGATATTTCGACGTTTTAGAACTACATGGCTCAATTTTTAAAAGAATTATTTTTGAAATCATATTTTAATGTCTATCTACGTGTTTCATAACACGATAATTCAAAATTTTAATATTGTCAAAATTAAATTAGAATATTGCAGGTATTCGTAACTATTACATTTATAGATCGAAACGTTGACACTTTATTCAGAGAATAAATACATTTACATTCAACGAATTCCTTTTTAATTATTGTATCAAAGTAGAACTTTTCGTTAGAATTTTTAAAATTTTTGTTTTTATGCAAATTATATTGGCAGAATTAAAAATAAATTAGGTGAACATAACAAAATAAATACATTATTATATACACGTGATTATGAGAAAAAATTTTCACTCTTTTAAAATTAATGCTTTTTCTTAACACTGAAATGAAACATTTTTATATTCATTTGTGAGTGATATGTGCTTCTTTTAGATTTTCTCGAAGCCTCTCTTTAGCTTAACGACCTGGTGTTGATCTCCTGCATCCCATTTACCACATAAACCTCAAAGAAATACCGAATCTAATGTTTCCTGAGGAAATTTACATTTCATAGCCACATCTTTGTATCTATCGCTTTTTTGTCTTTGACTTTGTGGTAAAGAGCAAGTGACTTTGGTCACGGGTAATGATTCATCTCCAAATATGAAAATCCTTATCTAAGTGCAATCAGAAGAGTAAAAGAAGTGATTCAGATAAAAATTTTCAATATTCTGTACAGAATTTGTCATTATTTATTTATTTGAAATGAACACAATTCAGAGACAGGCTCCATTTATAGAGTGTATTAATAAAAAACACACAAGGTACATAAGCCACAAAGCAAATTAAAACACACATAAAAAAGGAACAGCAAAGAATAAAGAATTACAAAGTTCTATACCACATGTAAATGCAAACAGCTGGCAAGAGACAGAAAATAAGACACACAAAAGCATGAATATCACAATATGTATAGTTAAAAAATAACGTGTAGTCAAGAATTAAAAAAAATAAAGCCAATAAAAAGAAGTAAGGTCAAGTAGCTAAAAGGTAACAACAAGTCGTTTTAAAAACGTTTGGAGTCATAATATGAATATCAAGTTCCCCAAAGATCCTGTTAAAAGTCTTATAAAATTTATATAAAGTGAATCTTTTAATATAATTAAATTTAGAAAATACTTTTGGAAAAATACTCTGGTTTTTTAACATCTTATAAGTATAGTGAAATTTATAGAATTCAGAATATTAAACTATTGATAACATTATAAAAGAAAGGAACACAAGAAATATCGTGCCTACAGCACAGACTAGTCAAATTAAATTAATAAAATAAAATTGTTAATACGTATTTTTTTTTTAAATTTTAAGATGCTGGGAAAACCGTTTTCTTTGGATAATAGTTTTTTAAATTAAAATAAGAAAATATCAAAATGAGAAATAAAAAAAAGTAACAGTAAGAGGATATATTTTTGGATAATTTTTAGAGTCTTTTTTTTTGATAAAAATCGGTGTATCATTTTGTAGATAACACCTACATGAAATAGTTTTTGATTTCACTTGATAAAGAAATTTGTTGTAACGATAAACATCGAAAAAGAATATAGTAAATTTTTAACTTTAGAAAAATCTTCAATCCAATAACTGAATTCTTTTTGCTGAGAAAATTTCATCTTATTATTTTAAAGATAAAATTTTAATTAGAACAATTAAATTAATTTATTAAGGTCTGCCAATTAGAACATCGATCACGATTTTGTTGTGTTTAGTAATTTGTGATCTGGATATGAGATCAAACGGTTTCAAATATATGTCGTGCATATTTGAAGAAAAAGTGCTCATAGAAAGAAAACTGCTGAAATTGTTTAAAAACATTTTGAATATTAATTTTCGTACAAAGTAACGTGAAACGAATTCGGAAATTATGCAGCAGATATAAAAAGATTGAAGTTCTAGCGGATCAGATTTTAGCAGCAAAAATAATGATAAAAAAATAATGAATTTTTCAAACAAATTTAACGAGATAAAGAGCTTAACGAGATATTATTAAAGAAGTTTAGAATTTTTTAAAACAATTAAAAGTAATTATTAATGATAGAGTAGATGAAACAGATTACGGTTTTTGAATTTTCGGATTTCAGTGGAAATAACGAAATAGATGATTAAAAACACTTCAAATAAATGAAATTCTCTAATGCTGTAAAAATTTTGCAAGGAGAAAAATCTTTTAGTAAACTGTCTATAAATTGGTGTATGTTTAAGACACAAATGAAGAGGCCATTGATTAAAAAAAGCTGACGAACCAAACATTCTATTCTGTCACAGTATGCATTAAAGATAGTGCTATCATAAATTGACCAATCTGTTAAACGAACAGGGTAAAGAAGTTCTATATATGGAAATATTAGAAATTATTGAAAAATTAAGGCATATTTAATTGTTAATAGTGAAAAAAGTTTAAAATCTTTACTTTTCTTTCAAAGTCAAGGAGCTCTTAAAGAGATATTGTAAACAGGTAGATCTAAAATTTGAAGTTCAATTAAAGGATTTACTATTTTCTCATCTTCGAATTTCAAATTGGAACATCTAAAATAAATATCCTTATAGATTTCATCAACGATGTTCGAGAATCTTTGAACATGCCTAGTAATTTTCCGCTAAAATAAATGGAAAATTTTCTGTTTTGATTGTGATGCACTTCTTGGAGAACACCTTTCAATTTTTTCTGTTTGTAATAAAAAGCATTCTGACCCTTAGAATTATCCATTTCATTTACGCTCCGAAATTGGCACGCTATTCGTCCAGAAACATGCCAACGATTTCTTCATCATCTGAACCGATGGCCCTCTGAGACTTATTACCTCCTGCAGAACCTGCTATAAATGCCAGCATACAGCACGCACATGGGCAATGAAGAACCAATTGAGGGGCGATAGCAGGGAAAAATTGGTGGCTTAATTCGAGGGGTGTTGACCAGTGGCTGTCGTGTTGGTCTAATGAAGACATCAGAGCTATGATTCTGAAGCTGAAGACTTGACAAAGTTATCGCCTTCATGGTATGATCCCGGAAAGTGGGTTCAATGGGTGCTTGATCGCTTCGTGAAGTTCATGATCGTGTAGGAAGGAATGCGATGTGTTAGAAATTCTAGAGCAAGGTGAAATATCATTACATAACTGGCTGGCGCCGTATCAAATCTATCAACCAAAATATTACACAATTGACTGTAAGAGAATTAATTCTTATTTGGAGATTAAAGTGATCGTGAGCTATTGCAACTTGAAGAAAGGAAATATAAAAAAGATTTAGGTTGTAAGCAACACAAATTAGATTGTTAAAAAAACTTTGTAACTCATTCGGATTGATGCTCAAACATTAGGAAAAAATCCATTCTTACGCAGAAAGAGTGTCCCAAGACTTTCTGGCATACTCTCCAATAAAGATTTTATCCACCTCCTGCTGTCTAAAATTATGAACATAAGGTACGGTCATGAATGCTTTACATGGTATTGGTAAACAATAGTCACGAAATATAAATCTTTAAAGAATATCTAGTTTTTCCCACTAAATCTTTCTAGCATACTCACCAATAAAGATTTTATCCACCTCCTGCTGTCTAAAATTGTGAGCGTAGGGTAAGGCCATGAAGGCTTTACATGGTATTGGTAAACAATAGTCACGAGATATAGATCTTTATTGTGTATCTAGCTTTTTAACTAAATCTTTCTAGCATACTCTTCAATAAAAATTTTATCCACCTCCTGCCGTCTGAAATTGTGAACATAGGGTACGGTCAAGAATGCTTTACATGGTATTGGCCAAGATGACGGCACAGAAAAGTTGTAGGTATTTTCACACTTCAGTGCATTTAAAATTTCTCAGGTCAACAATATATATGAATTTTCTGTTAGTTTGTTCAAAGAACTTTCACTTAGTACTTGATATAACTTCAATATTACACTTAGACTACCATAACATCCAAATTTCAGGGTTGTATAACCAGGACATTGTAAATAGTCTATGAGCTTTGATAGTTGTGGGTATTTTCACACATGGGTTCATTTAAAATTTCTACAGGCGAAGATATATATATATATGAACATAGATCTTTGGAATGAATATAGCATTTCTACTAAATCTATCGAGCGGATATGCATTACAACCACAGTTTTTCCGACCTACTGACTCTGACACAGAATTACTGTAGTCATAAGATAACGTACCAAGTTTCATTAATCTACATTATTATGTTTACATGCATTAAAAGTCTCTCAAGACGTTAATTTAGACGGCCAACTCTTTGATTGATATGATTCAAAATGTTACAAAAATCAACATTTTAAATGCTGTCTGTCAAACTGTTTACATTTTGGAGTTATCGATGTCATTTGAACTCGAACTGTCGAACAGACAGACTTCCTCTGAATAGATTTCTTCTAATATTTACAGAATCTATATAAGACCACATACCAGTTTTCACCGTTTTAGCCAAAGCCCTTTTGGGTTATCATGTTCGTAAACTTAATTCCAAAATTATGCTTTTCGAAAACTCAAAGGGGTCTGAAATGTGCAGGTGTGTCAAAATTTCGAATTCCAATTTTTTGACGATTACAATACTTTCTTTATATTTCTTATATAAGACAGTTAAAAAAACTAATTTATCTGAACTTTGGTGTTCATTTGGAATGGTGTTTAAGTACTCGAGACAAATCCATTAAAATATTAAAAAAAGTAACAAATAAATAAAAAAAAGGATTGTTTTAAAATATTGGGAGTTCCTGATATAAGCACTTCGTTTTAAGAGCTGAAGGTGTACAGTTGTAAGATCATTTTAACAGCATGTTTTTGTGCTCAACTATTGCAAACTTATTATGTAATTTGTTTAATTTATCCTAGCGTACTATTGTAGAATACTTTTCATTAAACAAATTACTTATGCGAATAATAGCATCATACATGTCATTTAATACAAAAAAATTCTTTATGCAAAGATTTTTTCCGAGCAGAATCAAGAGACTGATAATTAATTTAAAAAAAAACAGTGGGTTTGGTTTCTCAGAAACTATCTATAAAAAAATGTATATGTATTATTAACCGCATGCTATTCGCGAATTCAGTTACCAAATAACCTATTATATCGCAATCTCTGGCGATGAATCGCTGGAAATAGGTTATTACAAAGCAATAAAACACTGAATGGGTATTTGAATTTTTTTCTAATCGAATGAATCAAAATTTGACACTTAACAACATTTTTAATCTCAAAATCTCACATCAAATTTCGATTTTGAATTATTGAGTTTATATGCTTGTAAAAACACAGATTGACACATGGTCAACTCCTTGAAGAATTTGATAGGTTCTACACTTTAGATGTTACATCTGTGCATCAAATTTTATCCATCTGGCTACCTTTAACAAAGAGAATTAAATGGATAATTGTCGACTTATATTCAGACAGCTGGATAAAAAAAGACTTCCTCTGAACGTATGTTTTGTACAAAATTTGAAAGAAAAATGAAAATTTGGTGTAAGGACCGTATACTAAATTTCATCCGTCTTGCTGAAAGTGTTTTTGAATTATCGTGTTCATAGACTATGATTCCAAAAACTTGTTTTCCCGATTCCAGGAGGTCCGATATGTGAAGATTCATAAAAATCTCGAGTTTGAATTCTTTTGCGATCGCACTACTTTTTCTCTGTATATTTACGAGAAAGTGAAAAATAAATACTGAAAAAGATAGTTTTTTATTTGCATATTTTTAACGAGCTGGTATGAATGATGAGGATAAATGCATTGTGTTAGTATGAACTAGACTACTTGAACACACACGCACGTACACTAATTCTTTCATCCTAAAGGTGTACGGACTCATTGAAATAAAATACCAGGCTGATTGGAATGCGCCAGATGGTTTCAGATTCATGTTTTACTAGGCGTGTTTCGACCGGCTAGATTTTTCATTTCTCCTCAAACAAATATACAGAGTAGGCACATAATATCGCCAGATGTTTGGAGCTCATTTTTTTAAAGTATTTAGCTAAATGTAATTCTAATTTGGTCGATATACTATTTTAATCATGGAATTTCTATTTAAGCAAAAATAGAGGAAAAAGGGAAACTCCTTTGTAAGAAAGGAAAAAGAAATTCCAATATGACGCTGAACATGTAGTTGGGGTATTCAATTAGTTGAATGTTTTACAGAAATAAAAATTTTCCCTGCAAGTTTTGATTGATGTAAATTAATCAGCTGATCAAGTATTCAAAAAAATGTATTTTTCGGAATGCTTACTCTGTCACAGAACTCAGTGACTCACCATTGATGTATTTGTCTGTCAGATTTGCAGATTATGTGATTTTTCAAGATGACAGAGTAAACAATGTTCATCCGGAAAACAATACATTTCAAATTACTCCAGTTTAGTAATTTTAAAATTACTCTAGGTGCTAATCTTAGATAATAAAGAGCAAGACTGGAAGAAAAATGATAACTTTCAAACAAACACGTGGTTCCTAACCCATTCTTCTGCAAATAATTTGCTGCATACATAATCAAATGTGAGAGGTGCTCGATTTTGTAAGAAGAATATGAAAAGTAGCAAACCCCTACACTGCTACATAGTGAAATAATAAAAATTAGAAATATTATTCGATATCCTTGTTGTCATGGCTGGTTCGTGAGTGCTTTGAATAAATAGGCAAATAGAAAACTTAACAACAAATTTATTGCAGATTCGTTCGAGTTACTCTGCTCAGTAACTCCTTCTTCTCCAAGAGCCAACATTCGAATGACATCACTCTTTTAATTACACTCGCGCTAGTTTATTTCCTAACGCTTCAAAATCCAATCACTACACTCTTGTGCTATAACATTATAATGTAATGCACAGTGTTACAGCTGTAATTTGATAATATTTTGCAAAATAATTAAATAATTGCAGTTTTCATGATCAATAATTGCAATTATCCATGAGAATTTCAATATTCTCAGTGTAAGCAGTATCAATTTTTTGTACCACATGTATCAATGGCGCCAATATAAATTTTGTGTGGAAATTATGATTTTTGCAATTCTATCAGGTTAATTGAACGTATCAACGCAGAATATAAATCCAACTGCTCTAGATGATAGAACTTCTTTTTAGTACAAATTTAATTTTCATTGGCGTATGTATGTATATCAAATTTGGTTACATTCGGCTGAACAGATTTTGTACAACTGAACTTCAAACATCTCATATTATTTTTATTGTCACTTTAAAGTTACAATAAATGACTGCTATCAAACCTAAAGGATCTTGTGCTGCCATCTATATATTAACTAAGAAACAATAAACATTTTTTTTTAAATTTAATAATATTTTCATTTATAATTTTCAACATAATTGAAGCTTAAAAAAAAATAAATTAAAACTCTAATTCTTTTCTTATTCTTTTATGCGTTTCCCCGTTCTAGATTCCAATTAATTTTCTGGTAATTATAAAAATGAATATCTGTGTGAATGTGTGTGCGCTCATTCTGAAGATCAGACCATTTGACTTAAGAGTTAACATATCTTTAATGAGTAAAAATGTGTTCCTGTGTGCGATTTTTTTTTTACATTTTAATTAATTTACAATTTAAACGAAATATTGTTGTTTATCCACGATAAACAACTTTTCGAGAGCTCAAGTGGTTTTTGCATCTTAAAATTCAAAATATTATCTTTTCAATGATGCCAAATTTTTTCCCTCACAATATTTTTCTATTTTTGGTTATATTTCTAAAAGTATTCTTAAAGTATTTTATTTTGATTTTCAATAAAAGGATCAAAATAACATTTTTATCATAAGATATACTCTATCCACTCTGATTTACAATATAAAAAAAATTGTTCTACAAATTGAAAAGAATGAAATTCAAGAAAAATATTCCTCATGAAAGGTTTACCAAAGAAATACATACATTTAATGTAAAGGATTAATTATAAATTGAAAAATAAGAAAAAATATACTACAGTATGAAGAAAAGTTAATTCTTGACATTGAAAATTCATGTGGTTCAACATAATAATGCAAGGACTCTAAAAATTAGACATGTAATATTTGCCAATAATAACAGAAAATGTCTATCTGTCTGTCTGTTTGTTGTTTTATTATTTTATTGTTTTAGATCACCAAACTGGTAGAAGCATAGTTAAAGAAACGGAATGTTCACTTCAGAAATAGCTTTTTGGTATTTGAACTGTAATTTTAATTAAAAAAATATTAAGAAAAATTCTAACGTTATACCACGGTAGATTGCGAAAATGTTGCTGTAGAAAATAATTTTTAGATCACCTTCTAAAAAATATATTAAAAAACATATTTTCAACTATAGTAATTTATTTAGCGTGAAATATTTTCGTAATTTTAATACATTTTAAAATAGTTTTAAATATTGACTGTGACGATATTTCTCATGATTGCAATTAAAGTTAAACTTATTTCATATTTTATCAAATCTTTGAATCATATGTTTTCGTCTTATTTTTATAAAAAAAATAAAACAATTTATACTGTTTTTACACATTGATTTAAAAGCAATGAATTGTCCTTTTGGAGGTGCTAACATCTTCTATGATATTTTGTCTTCATTTTAACCCTTTCTAAGGCCGGGGGAAGTATGCTTACCACCAAATTTATCAATCTTTGCATGAAATTATGCAGGTATGCATAAGTTTTTTTAGTAAGTCAGAAACTTAGATGCTTCAGTTCTTTATCTCTGACAAAATGATGTGTCTTGATTTGTTACTTAATTATTAATTAACCAAATTAATTAATTAATAAAATTAAATTTATCTAATAAGCTAAATGAATCCCTTTTCTTATTTTAATATCAAGACTAAAAATGTTTTAACATAATATGACTAGAAAAAAATGGCATTTTAAAGGGTTAAAAAGATAAGTTTTTTTTTTTTTTTTTTTTTTTTTTTGTACGCTAAAATATCATTCGCTTTCATTGCTTCGTAAGATGTTTTTATAGTAGATTTTTTTGTAATAATATGCTTCCCGAGCTCCTTAATCGAACTTTTTACCCATTATTCTACCCCTATTAGTTTTAGATACTGCATGATATCCTTCAATATTATTCGATATTCTATTCAATATCTTAAATAAACCATTACAATTTTGTTGGGCATTTTGTACTTATAGAGAAATTAAAGCCTTGAACTTTTGCTAATTCAGTTTCATTTTTAAACATTGAACAAATCAATTTTTTTTATTAATTTTGGAAGGATTTTAATTTCCATTTCTACCTACTGACTATTTTCTGTAGGTATTATGCTATTCATTTATGTATCATGTTTAAAATATATACTTAATGATTAGCTAAATAATGTGAAAGTATTTTAATTTAAATAAGAACTAGAACTTTAAGTAAGAACTATTTTTAATTTTAATTAAATACGACTAGTATAACTAAAATAATAATAATAATAATCAGCTTCAGTGATATCCGAAATTTTCTTATATATTCTCTAAGAATTGTTCTTGTGTAGGCCATTGCTAAATAATAGTTAAAAAAAAAAAACTCTTAGAATGAGATGTTTGGCGATTTGTCTTGGCAGTTAATCGCTGGAAATAGGTTAATATCCTAACATCAGAAAACCATATGTGCATTTTGAACTTTTTTTTGAAGCTGATTGAAACCGAAATTTGACATAAACTACAACTGTAGTTGCAAAATCACATATCAAATAGCGTGCATTCAAATCCTTGAGTCACATGCTTAAGAAAGTGCAGACAGACAGACGTTCAACTCTTTGATGAATTTGGCTCTAAGTTTGATGCATAACTATATTTCAGATGATAATTCTATGCACCAAATTTTATCCATCTAGATGTCTTCTTTTTGCAATTATCGTATTAGCTTATATTCGGACAGCCGGATAGACAGACTTCCTCAACTTCCGTTTAAAACTTAATAGAAATCTGTAGATATGTGAGTAATATCATATATCAAATTTTGTTTTTGAAGCTCAAAGTGATTTTGAATTATGTTTACATATATAGAGACAAGACGTTATTTCAATGTTTTTTTTTGGGGGGGGGGATTCAAAGACGCGTGAAACATGAAGATTTGTCAAAATCTTGCATTCCCATTTATTTTTTGATGATAACAAAACTTTCTTTTTGTCTACGAATGAGTAATAATCTTCATTAAATCGCTTATTTTCCTCAAAGTTATTTTTCTTAACACTTTTTTTAACAGTTTGTTACGAAATTTCCGAGTTCGTTTGGACAGTGGGAGTTATATAGTGTGGAGAACGGCTCAATCAGCAGGCGGCAGTAGAAGATAAAACAACGACGTTTATTTGCACGAAGACACACAGGACAGCACAAAGACGACAACTATACACAGCACAGAAGACGATTATCTTCAGCCGAGACGTGCAGCATACAACCAGACTCTACTGCAGACAGTAGCGCACAGCTTAGTTGAGCACTAGCTTCACTCCGTCGCTGCTCTCCTTATCTCTGGAAGGCCAGTTCTTTAGCGTCGATTCCGACTACTCTGCCCTAGCAGCTGCGACCGCCTCCTTTTATAGGTCCCAGGACGCGGAGCTAGAAACCTCTCAACCAATCAGGAACGTTCGAGGCGTAACTCGGTTCCTACTGGACGGATCGGGAAAATTCTCGATGTTGCGGGTATAATCTATTTTGGCGCCAAAGTCGCCAAATTCGTCGCCAAGTCGCCAAATGATCGCCAAGTTTGTCGCCAAGCTCTG
Organism: Argiope bruennichi; assembly: GCF_947563725.1. NCBI lineage: Eukaryota > Metazoa > Arthropoda > Arachnida > Araneae > Araneidae > Argiope > Argiope bruennichi. The sequence goes on along the minus strand of NC_079159.1, from coordinate 77,390,396 downwards.
GCACTTCCTACGGAACCAACTATACTGGGAAGCTGCATTACAGATTCGTAACAAGTTGAATGCAAAAATGCAAAAATCAAAATAATTATATCCTCCTTTCATGCAAGATTTTCAGGGCATTTTCTTTCCAGTTCGAATATTATTGCATATCCTGCATGATTATTTTTTTTCAATTTCGATATCGATATTTAGTGATAATAAACTAAACTGCAAAATTTAAATCTCAAAACAAATCTTAACTCTTGCAAAAGTGATGAAGAGTGAATCAGTCACCGAAAGCGGTTTGTAAAGTAATTGACTTCTTGACATTATTGATAGATCAAATGATAAATTAGAACAAGTGTTTCATAAAACTGTGGAATAACGAATTTCTTTATCACTTAAGTTTTTAAATTAAATGGGACCAAGGAACAATGCAAGCTCCAAAAAATAAATTTAATTCATAAACCTACCAAACACGCTATTTACTTTATCTCATTTTCGACGACTTATCTTTAGGATTTATCTCGCACCGAAGATTATCTTTAAGATGAAAAATATGTGGATATCTATTGTATATCTAATGAAATTTTTTATATAATAGCGATTATAGAGTGGCTATATATAACATAAACTTGTTTTTAATATATGAATTTAATGAAATTTGTATTACTGTAGTAAGAACATAAGTCCCCTTTTCAATCTTTTTATAGTGGATACTAAATAAAATTTAAAGAAAAAAAATGTATTTTCACTTGTACAGATTTATCCATTTGCTCATACAGATATATGTAGATAATGTTCTCTAAGTTATTGGAATAATATTTAATATATCATTAATCTTGCATTAAATTTATTGAATATAAAATTTATTTAAAGAATTTAGGAGAAATAATAATCTTACTGTTAAAAATTTTGGAAAAAATCAGCTTTTTTTTTTTTTTTTTTTTTTTTAAGTATAATCTAACGTTATTTCGAAAGAAAAGGAAAACATTACGAAGTTATTATACTTTTTAGTTCACTAGATGGCAGCACCAAACTCTCAATACTTTTTCAAACCAGAAATGGAAATACATTTTATAGTTTATTATATAAAATAATCCGTTAAAGGAAACATTTTATGAAGATCATTTTCCTTTTATTGCTTTTTAAAAAATTTGTTTATATACTTTACTCGCAAAAAATGCTTTAAATTCAAAATATAAAATTACAAAAATGGAAATGGTTTGCTTCTGATTATGTTGTTTTCATCAACTTCATTTGAAGTAATCTTTTAGACTGAAAAAAAAAATGTTTTATTAATACTTTTTTCTATTTTTATCACAGAGTTGCTGACGACGATTATTTTGTAGAAGGAAGGTCAAGTTATTCAAGGGCTAGCCTACTGTAAAGATCAAATAAGATTTGGAGCAAATAAGAAATAGCTCAGTCAAGGAAGCTGTTCAAACCCTTTAGGGCTCACTTTTTTGTTATTTAAAAAACAATACAGATACATATTAGATATAAATGGAATGAAGAAAAAATTCCATTCTGTGTAATACCTTGTTACTTTCTTTACCTAGATAATTTGTCTTGCTGTAGCGTGACGTGAGTGTTCAGTGTAGCATGACTGCACAAGATGACCGCCAAAAAAGATTTCTGATCTCTTAGTTTTCTACCACAAAAGTGATAAAGTAGCAAAATAAACGTCATTCAATGAAACCGTTTAAATCCTTTCTTGGCGGCAAAGCCAAGCACGTTGGCGCTAGAGTCAAATGCGTTGGCAACAAATTCAAGCGATCTAGATTCACATGAAATGTGGAAAATAACCTATTAGAAAGTTGTAAAGACGAAGTCAGTATACGACGAAAACACTTTTTGAGTACATGAATACTAAGAATGAGAAACAGGGTTGTTAAATTATATGCGATTTCCGTTAATATTATAGCACGAAATCAAATGAGTCAAAGAAAATATCACTCAGTCTTTTGGATAACTTGAAGTTACTTCAATGAAGAAATATCAGAACTAATATGAAGGCACCTTTTTTGCACCAAATAACAAAATAAAGTATTAGCTCATCAAAACATTCGCGTAGCAAAGCAAAGATTATGAGCACATAGTGCAAATAATAATAATAGGTGCAAATAGTAGTATAAAGTGGGTTACACATCTACGCCTTTAGTTGTTTTCAATAGAATTATGGAGATTTTTTTTTATTTCCAAGTAACAATTTACCAACTCTGATATCAATTTGAAATGTTAAAGGTCGTCATAACACAATAAATTTTGGCGAAGTAATCTCCAGATTAGCGATGACGTAGAACTTATATTCTAGGATATCTTACCTTTTTTCCGAATTTCGCAGAGCAAAATATTAAAAACTTTGAAAGAATAACAATCACAAATTACTGTAACATATTTTAAAGGGAACCACAACTCAATAAAGAGAATCATGGAACATTTGTTTGAATAAAAGAAACACAATAGCTTTTTTATTTTTAGTTTATTAATTAAAACTTTTGGATCTTTTCTTTCACTGCGATGCTAAATCTTCATTCATCTGCTCAGTTTCACGACTTTTTCTGTGATGTTAAGCCTCCATTCATCTGTTCAGATGCATGAGTTTTACTGTGATGCCAAGTTTTCATTCATCTGCTCAGATGCATGACATTTACTGTAATGTTAAATGTTCATTCATCTGTTCAGATGCATGACTTTTACTGTGATGCCAAGTCTTCATTCATCTGTTCAGATGCATGACTTTTATTGTGATGCTAAGTCTTCATTCATCTGTTCAGATGCATGACTTTTACTGTGATGCTAGTCTTCAGTAATCTGTTCAGATGCACGACTTTTACTATGATACTAAGTCTTCATTCATCTGTTCAGATGCATGACTTTTACTGTGATGCTAGTCTTCAGTAATCTGTTCAGATGCACGTCTTTTACTATGATACTAAGTCTTCATTCATCTGTTCAGATGCATGACTTTTATTGTGATGCTAGTCTTCAGTAATATGTTCAGATGCACGACTTTTACTATGATACTAAGTCTTCATTCATCTATTCAGATGCATGACTTTTACTGTGATGCTAGTCTTCAGTAATCTGTTCAGATGCACGACTTTTACTATGATACTAAGTCTTCATTCATCTGTTCAGATGCATGACTTTTATTGTGATGCTAGTCTTCAGTAATCTGTTCAGATGCACGTCTTTTACTATGATACTAAGTCTTCATTCATCTGTTCAGATGCATGACTTTTATTGTGATGCTAGTCTTCATTCATCTGTTCAGATGCATGACTTTTATTGTGATGTTAAGTCTTCATTCATCTGTTCAGATGCATGACTTTTACTGATTTTAATGATTACTATACTTTATTTAAACTACGTATACGAGAAAAAAAATGATGCAATGATTCATATCTCATATAAATGCACGTGTCTTTTGGAAAAAAAAATATTCAAAAATTAAAAGTAATACACGAATTTAAACCAAATCCATAAATATTGGCGAAACCCCCTCTTTTATTAATGAAAAAATCGTGTTGTTCATTTTGTTTCCGATGGGATAATAGGTAGGAGAAATTCTCATAAGGGACCAGATGCCTCATGAAATTAAAATAAAGAGTTTATCTCGTGCAATGGATGTTCGTAAACGGATTTTAGTATAGGAACCATCATTTTCTCACAACGATCAATCAGTGGCATAGTGAGGGTAACACGTCTGAGGTATTTAATACATTTTTTGCTCTCCTGCGAACTCCTGTCTTTTTCCTTTATAAACATAAAATATAAGCAAAATTTTTGCCTTTGAGAATTCTTCTAACGTCGTTCAGAATATCTACATACCTCTTGCCCATCCCCCCAGTCCTTCACTGTGATCGATATCTAGATGCATTTCATAAATTTAGATGAAATGTTTGTTTTTGCTTTCTCATATAAGAATATACACGAGGAAGTATTTCTCTATGAAATGAAACAATTGCCATTTTAACTAAGGAATTTCATTTCATTGAGTAATAGTTACCAAGTATGAGCGTAGAATCCCTGGAGAAGATTAACTTTTTCACAGGAGGACCGTTAGATATAATTTTAATAGCTATCAACGTCGGAGAATTTTATTCATATTTTATACTTTTTGTCGTTGCTTTTTATGGCACTTGCTATGGAAAAGCCCGCTGCTACAAAGACAGCGTCTCTTGTCTTTATAGTAGCGCAAATTAGGGCGAAGAGTACGACTTTGCTAATCACGCATTATTCATTCGCTTACACAACCCCTTTTTACAGGAGGGCAAATTCATACATTTCACAGATAGAACAACAGAACAACCATGCCCAAACCGAGACTCTAACCCGGGACACCCAGATCACGGGGAAGACGCGCTACCCCTCTGTCAGGACACCGGCTTATACTTTTTACTTTCTGCTATATGAATTATAGCTACTTTCCCCCTATATAAATTTTGAACTCAAGATTTTGATGAATTACCACAATTTAGAGTTTCCTGAGTGCAAAAAAGCACATTTTTGCTATAATGACGCTTTATTGTCCATCTGTCAGTGAACATGTTACTTGGAAAATGTTTTAAGACAGAAGGACTAAATTTAGTATTCTATTTTTAAAATTTGAACGAAATCCGCTGTTAAGAAAAATATCCTTCAGTCTGAAAGCAAGTGAATAATGATCACAACAAAACTTAACAAGCTAGATCGATGGAATCGGGTGTAAAGTTTAAACATCTAAAGTGTGTATTGATTGTAATGAATTGTAATCGTTTGTCAGTCATTTGCACACATGTACATGTAAATGTAATAATTCAAATACTTAAAGAAATGAAATTAGCACATAATCTTATTACTAAAACTATAGTTCTTTGTAAAATTCTGGTTTCATTCGGTTGACAAAATGGCGCCCGAAACGGATGCTCAATTTTCTGCGGGGCACAAAAACGCTCATTTTCGGAACCCTGAAAACAATCAGGGCTGGTTTCCCCAAAACTTTCTTGCATACACTCTAATAAAGGTGTTATCCCGAGAACGCCTTGCATGGCACTGACGCACAATAGTTACGAAATATTAATCTTTGGTGGGAATTCAGCACTTTTTACTGAATCTATTGTGTAATTCTTAGCCAGTTATTTGGCGATTAATCGCAGGAATGCGGTTAATAGTCTCTGAAAATCAAATTTGGTTTTTAAACGCGTTTATCCCAAGCGATTGAAGACGAATGACACCGAACTACAATTGTAGTTACAAAATCCCAAACCAAATTTGATATATTTAAGTCATTGCGTTTTTTAATTATCGCGTTTTACATGCTTCTGAAAATGCAGACCGACATACAATCAACTCGTAACCGTATTTTGCTTGCAACTTTACAGGTGTCTACTCTATAAATGTTAAACCTGTATACCAAATTTTATCTGTCTAGCTCTGTTCGGTTTGTAACTATCGTGTTAATTTATATTCGAACAGCCAGACAGACGGACTTCCTCTGAACAGATTTTACTCAAAATTTGATAGAAATCTGTGAATTTGGTATAAAGACCTTATACCAAATTTTATCCGTCTAGCCCAAAGTGTTTTTAAGTTATTTTTGTCACAGACAGACAGATTGACAGATGGACATTGTTAAAAAATGTGTTTTACGAACTTAGGGAGGTTACGAACTTAGGAGGCGATTCTACAAAATCTCTCGTTCGAATTTTTTGACGATTACTATACTTTCTCTATACTATGTAAATGAGAAAGTAAAAATGTGAGCACTCATGCCGCCCATGGCCTTACCATAATTATTTCAATTTTTTAAGTAAGGAGTAGAGAGATAACACATTTTTTAGGAAGTATGCAAGGAAGTTTCAGGAAAAAAAAACTTTATTAATTTCCCCTTATTGAATGTGTTTTATTTTTAATTGTCTATATTAGATGATTAATGAATCATTTAAATATAGTTTTCTAATATGAACAATGAAATTAAGAAGATAAATCAATTACCGGTTTAATGCAGTATAAAATTTAAGGAGAAGCACCATCATTTGGTATCATGAACTTTCTCACTAAATGAGGCCTTAGTGAGACCTTATTTTAAAGAATAATAATAACTCACTAATGTTCAAATTGTAGGAAAAATGCAGAATTGTGTTTAAGAAGACAATTTAAGATAGTTTGAATAAGATCAATGAAAATACATTAGATCAGTAGCGGTCAAAATCGTGTTTCTTATATCTGTTGTTAATACCATCTATTGGTGGGACAAATTTGTAAAAAAACATGCCGGAAGAGTTTTAATATTACATGCATTCTGTGCGCATGTTAGCTACCAATTTGTTTCACGATCTTTCGTTTCTTCATTTCCATATTAAATACAAAAGAATTATTTGAGAAAGATACGGTCAAAATCTGTTTTCCTGTGGGATCAAATAGTCAAGAATGTTGCTTTGGAACTTACTGATAATATGGCAATCAAGTCGATTGCATTATTTACATTAGAGAACATCTTGAATTTCGATCATCATAATGGAATGAATATTTTCATTGAAGAAAAATCATTTTACAAACCGGAACTAATCAATGACATTTAAATATTACTTATTTTCACTTCGATATAAAATGATCGTTTTCGGTATAAAAGTATTTGCTCGAAGTTTTATGATAAATGAATTGAACACTTGTAACGGTTACATAACTCTACTACCTTTTCTTTTGATACAATAGATGGCGTTACCTTATAAATATAAATGTATATTTAATTTACCATGATCCTTCTTGAGGGCCAATACTAGATTGTATTCGAAGTGAGTACATATGAGTGAATGAGTGAGTTCGTATTTATTTTGTCTTGTGAAATGTGAAACTTAGGAAATAATTAAATAACTATTCCTGAAACTCGTCTATTATTTTCATCTAACTCATAATGAAGTTATAAAGAGTCTCGTCCCTCTACAAACTTCATTTCAAATGACAAGTGAATATTGTTATTTAGATTCTTTAACCATATTCCTTTCTCCAAATTCATATCTCCCATGAAATGTCATCAAGTAACATTTGTACAAATAGTTTCTTTCAATCGAGTTAGTTCTTTGATTTGAGAGAAATACTGCGTTTTTTTCGAATACAGAAATATCCCATTATAGTAAAGTGACATTTCAGTTCAAAACAAGCGTTAAACTTCATTTCCGAGTTTCGAAGTTTTTATTAAAAGTTTTGGTCTTTTTAACAATTCATGAGCTTTTTTGCTTTTATCTGGATTTTAAATAAACAATAACTTTAATCTGATTAGCCTTTACTAGATAAGAACATAGAGAAAAGACAAAGATAGTTGTTTAGGAAACATAAACAACTGTGAATTAATTAACTGATGTTCGATTGAATTACTTTTTAGTATCATTATGCACTTAATAACAATTCACACAAGAAAAAAACATTTGGTGAAGTATGACACGATAGATTCAGTAAAAAATGCCAAATTCGCACCGAAAGTAAATATTTCGTAACAATTATACGTCATTACCATGCAAGATTTTGCATGCTTTTAGGAAAACTACCCGTTTTCTTAAGCTTCAAACTATAGCTTGCAGTGCATCTTAAATTCTTAAAACTAAAATAATACTCCAAGTAATTCAGAATTCCATCGACTTGTTTATTCTTTGAACATAACAGCGTATATTACAAACATTGCCAGATTCCAGAAGGTTTACAATCGATCATCAGCTATTATACAAAAAATAAACGAAATAATATTAACAAAATATGTTTATCATTGAAAAAATCGTTTGCTTTTACTTTTTAATAATATTTTAACAAAATAAAAATAGTAGCAGTTATAAAATGTCTGAAAAGGAATCGTCTGCTAAATGGCTATGAACAGATTTAGATTATGATATTTACCGAACACAAGATGTTCTCTGGCATGACAAACTCACTAAAGAGTAAGCGAGAAAATTTTGGGGAACCACGAGGTCCAATTTACGAGTAATTTGCAGACCTATAAGCATTATGATGTTAAAATTTCAATACTATAATGCTGAAAAAGTAATTATTGCATTATAAGAAGTCCGTTGTGCAAGGGATTTTTTTTTTTTTAGTTTCGGCAGGGAAAAATATATTTCAGTAGGGATGGATAACTTACGAACGTGAATCGGAGATGCAAACTATGGATTCGTTTTCAATTGTTTAATTGCATCACTATAACCAAGACAATAAATCATTATTTCTGTTGACTTTTAAATATCGAAATTAAATGGAATAAATATTTGCGAAGTTTCCAATCTTTCGGGTATCGATCTAAAACTGACAAAATAATTATAATAATAAAACCATTAAAAACCTTGTTTTAAAAGTCTATAATATATATTTGTTTTTTAATTACCTCGTCTGGCATACGAAGTAGCCACGCAGAAGTTAGTTATCAGTTTTGTACTTTTTACCATAAAAATATAATCTTTTTGAAAAATAGCAGCAACCCAAACATCTCCCATTTTAATCAAACCGATCTGGAAGATAAAATAGTTAGTTTTGTTTCTGTTTCTTATCATACACAATGAGAAAGCATTGTAATCGTCGAAAAATTCGACCTCCATATTACAAATATCTAGTTTTTAGACTTTCCCGTATCCGAGATTAACCATGTTTGAAAATTATGTTTGTTGTTAGACTGTTTCTTTGTTTATCTAAACGTGACAACTAGAGATCTGTATGAGATTTTAGAATAAATAAACATTGTAGGTCGTTTGCTTGTTTGTCCTTGTTATTAGATATGGAAACTCAAAATACAATAAACAAGATAGATAAAATTTGGTATGTGGTCTTGAATCCACATGTCAAATTTTTGAACCAATCGCTCAAAAGATAGAGATAAAAAAAATGCATATTTTCTTATCTTAATTTTACTAAGAAGTTGGACACAAAAATATACATATTATGTAAGTAAACAATAAAGTAGAGAGGAATTTGTTCCTTTTTCTTATCTATTTTTGCTATCTGTTATTTGTTGTTTCCGTTTCTCTTATCTATGGTTTCATCACTAAAAAAAAATTTCTGTTCAAAAAATCGATGTTTTTTTCATTTTTTTAAAATGGAGCTGAAAAAAAAAAATCAACTGCATTTGAAGCGTTTCGAATAAATGCTTTAGCATGCTTTTTGAGATAGCGAAATATGAGGAGTATATGAAGTACACCGAGAGAAAGTATTGTAAGACAATAAGTAAAAGAATTCACACTTGAGCAATCAGAATTCAGTGCACCAAAATTGAATTCAGAAAAGAATTCAATTTTGGCGGCCTAGACGTTTCAGATCTTTTCAGAGTCCGAAAAAACACATTTGTCCGCCCGTTTTGAGAACACAACAACTGAAAACCGCTTTTGAGCTAGGTAGATGAAATTTGGTACATGGTCTGTTCTCCAAATTAGTAGATTACTAACAAATTTTGAACGATATATATTCGGAGCAAAAATAAGTATCTACCTCTCTGGGATCAAGTGAATACGATAATTACAAAAAGGAGAGCTAGATAGATGAAATTAGATATACAGGTTTATCATCTTAAGTGTACATCATTAAAAAAATTGCAACTACAAAAGGAAGAGTGCTATTTCAAAGGTACTAAAAGGGAGAGTATTAATAAAAGGAGCAATTACTTCAAATTTGCACTATAATTGAAAAAGGGGAGAGCTAGTAAGATTAAATATGGTACATAGGTTTATCATCTTAAGTGTACATCCTTAAAAAAATTGCAACTACAAAAGGAAGAGTGCTATTTCAAAGGTACTTAAAGGGAGAGTATTAATAAAAGGAGCAATTACTTCAAATTTGCACTATAATTGAAAAAGGGGAGAGCTAGTAAGATTAAATATGGTACATAGGTTTATCATCTTAAGTGTACATCCTTAAAAAAATTGCAACTACAAAAGAGAGAGTACAAAGGTACTAAAAGGGAGAGTATTAATAAAAGGAGCAATTACTACAAATTTGCACTATAATTAAAAAAAGGGGAGAGCTAGTAAGATTAAATATGGTACATAGGTTTATAATCTTAAGTGTACATCCTTCAAAAAATTGCAACTACAAAAGGGAGAGTACAAAGGTACTAAAAAGGAGAGTATTAATAAAAGGAGCAATTACTACAAATTTGCACTATAATTAAAAAAGGGGAGAGCTAGTAAGATTGGTACATAGGTTTATAATCTTAAGTGTACATCCTTAAAAAAATTGCAACTACAAAAGGGAGAGTACAAAGGTACTAAAAGGGAGAGTATTAATAAAAGGAGCAATTACTTCAAATTTGCACTATAATTGAAAAAGGGGAGAGCTAGTAAGATTAAATATGGTACATAGGTTTATCATCTTAAGTGTACATCCTTAAAAAAATTGCAACTACAAAAGGGAGAGTATTCATAAAAGGAGCAATTACTACAAATTTGCACTATAATTTAAAAAGAGGAGTGCTAGATAGATGAAATTAGATACACAGGTTTATCATCTTTAGTGTACATCCTTAAAAAAATTGCAACTACAAAAGGAAGAGTGCTATTTCAAAGGTACTAAAACGGAGAGTATTAATAAAAGGAGCAATTACTACAAATTTGCACTATAATTTAAAAAGGGGAGAGCTAGTAAGATTAAATAGGGTATACAGGTTTATCATCTTAAGTGTACATCCTTAAAAAAATTGCAACTACAAAAGGGAGAGTACAAAGGTACTAAAAGGGAGAGTATTAATAAAAGGAGCAACTACTACATATTTGCACGATAACTACAAAAGGGAGAGCTAGATAGATGAAATATAATACATAAATTTACATCTTAAATGTGCATCCGTATCAATTACAATTCCGTCAAGGGGATGACTGTCTCTCAGACTGTTATTTCACAAGAACGTAAATGCGATGACTGAAAAACGCAATTACTTAAATGAAATTTTGGTGAATACAGTCATAGTTCTTTTATGCAATTTTGATTTCAATCATTCGTAAAGAAAGACAGCGAATAAACATGATGGCTTTCCCGATGCTTGTGAGTTAACAGCAATCCAGCTATTAATCGTCAAAGATTGCACTCTAATAGGCTCAGTAGCAACTACTGTTCGCCAATAGCATGCGATTAATAATATACAAATATATTTATTAGAGAATAACGAGAAAATTTCAGGGAGATGACTTCCTATGGTTCAAATGTAATAAATACTTAAAATGGTTCAAAATAAATGGTTCAAATGTAATAAATAAAAGAAACAGTTTCGGTGTAAAAAATAACTTGGTTTTAAACCAATTTTAAAAATTCAAATTGTAAAATTTGTGAACATTATTAATTTCTTTCATTTATAGGTCAAATAAATTCCTTACAGACAAAAAAAAAACAACAACTTATTAATGCTGACAATCAAATCAATTTATTAATGCAAACTATTAAGATTTCATTTTCAGAGACCTGTATTAATTGTTTTAACTAACTTCATTAAAATATTCTTAAAAATAATTAACATTTTACTTCTCGTAAATTCTAAACAAAGAATCATTGTGATGATTCTAAATTAAACCAAACCGTACATTTAATAACTTCCTTTCGAAATTATTTATAGAAAGAACAAAGAAACCTCTTCCTTCTTCCGACAGATGGCGCTCCTCCGAATGTCATTCTTGCTTCTACCTGTTCCAAATGAAGTTCGCAGGAAAGGAAGTATGCAAAGAGAAAAAGAAAAACAAACAAAAGCTCGCCTCCCCGCAGGCTGTGTTTCAACTCTCTCGCAAGCGCACATTTCAGCAATGGAATCAGTTGGGCACTAGCTCGTATGTAGGCCATTTCACTGCAAAAGTTAATGCGGATTACACTCTCCATTTCGTTCACGAAAGTTCCCGAGCTGACGCTGATTGGCAGGTATTTACACATGTCAGAAAGCGCAGACGATTTTTGAATATTTTTAATTACGAGTTGCATTCGGAAGGAACTGTTGCATTTTTACTTAATTGTTCTTCGCAATTCTGCTGGGGATAAATTATGCGAAAAGTTGTGTTCGAATCTGCCGGCACACAAATGGATCTGAATGAGTGATGCAGATTGATAGAATCTCAGGAATATTTCATCGGTTTTTCAGCATGCGTGATTTGTGGTTGGTGTGACTATGAGTGCCAAAATAAACACAGGAAGATGCTGTTTCTTCGTCATCAGCCTTTTTATCATTGCGGTGCAGGTAAGTTATTTATTTTCTGTATTTTTATTATTGAAAATAATTTTTAAATATATTTCGTTTTCAAAAATTTTTAATTTAAAATTTAAACGAAAGTTAAGCAGATTGTTTTGAATTTTTAATCAATATATTTTTTTGTTTGAATTTTTAAAAATAATTTATGAATGAAAGTTTCTATTCTAAATAATTACTTTTTCAAAAATGAGATAACCCCTTCGGCCCATTTTGAATCAGTTAAGTTGATAAGTTAATTTAAAATACTTTAAAGTAATTTTGCATGACTTCTGATGTGTTTCTATAAAATCAAAAACGATTCTTTAAAATTAAACAAAAATTTACAATTGGGAACAGTGGAAAGAGTTCCATTTATGAGAAAATATCTAGACAATCACGTGACAAAAAATGCACGTTTCGAATGAAACAGTCATTTGCCGGGGAAATCTGAATATCTATGTGCATGACAAAATACATGAAAGTTACTCATATCTTACTATTGGAGTACGTTCTTTTGCGAACAAGTACTGTATATTTAATATGGTATTAAATATACAGGAAATAAAAGAAGCAATCATTTTCTTTTGTAGAATCATTAAAAAATGGTGGTCTATTCAAAGTCAAAACTTTTGTCGCTTGTATTTAAAAATATTATTATTTTTTATTATTTTATTAATTTATTGTTATTTTTTTATATAAATACAAGGTAAATATATTTTAGATTTTTAATGCGTCATCTTTAAAATATATTACTGAGTAGACTTAGAATCTCGAAACATATTAAATTTAAATTTCTGGGAATTTTTTTGATTTCCCAATTGCTTTGTAAGAAACATCTGTTCAAATCAGCATTAAAAGATTTACATAATTTCTAATTCGCGCTATATTTGAAGAAGCTGTCTAAATGAAAAATATTGAAACCATTAATTAAAATAAAACATATAATAAAACTAATTAAAATAAAACCCATAATATTTAAACTATTTATAAAAGAATATTTGACATAAATGACTAGTTGAACATTAGTTGCCAATATTGCATTATTAAATAGTTCATTTATTAAATATAAAAGAATTATTTTTTATTGAACATTTTCTTATTTGATTCTTGTTTAAAATCTTGACCTGTTTTCAAACACTTACTGCAATTTCTTGTTCCCAGATATCTAAATGTAGAATAGTGCTAAAGAAAGAAAAAAATCTTTAAATAGAAACTGATAAGTCGATAGGTATACATAACGATTATAATTTTAAATTTGGCTGCCATGTTTCATCTGGTCACTTCAGCTGCTGATTCTTGAACAGGTTGGAATTCATAATTTCACTTGAGAATTTCAAGCAATTACAATTATGTTTCTTATAACATTTTATTTGAATGCATTGCTAAATATTTATTTTGATAGAACAATATAAAATTATTATTTACTTTAAGAAAAATATTTCTTTAGGTCTGTTTTGGAATAATCCGCTTAGAGTCAGCGAGTTTCGAAGTTCCTTTTTGTCTTTTAATTTATTTTTTTAAATTTTTTTCTATTTTGTTTCGAATTAAATTAACGTGATATTGCTGTGACTTCTTAGTGAAATGAAGTTCAAAATTGAAATCTGCAGCAATTAAATATAACGATAAATTTAGAGAAATGGATATCCAAAGAGTAAATGGAGTTTTTAAGCACATTAAACATGCATTTATGTATTATGTGTAATCAAACAAACCACCTAATTTTGATATCGTTGACTATAGAAGACGAAACAGCTTAGTAATGTATTTTTCAGGCACTATAGAAGCAAAACATCTTTTTAAAATCATTTATCCTGAGTTATAGATGCTCAACATCTTTTAGAAAGCAATTATCTATTACTTTGAAGTCAAATTTATTATTTTTTGGCTATGGAAATCAAAAACTGTAATGAATATTTTTCTAAGCCAAATTTTGTCCACTGTACTACTTAATTAAACTGCATTTTATTTAAATGTATTTTTGTATGTTCCCGCCCAATTTATTAGGTCTTTTTAGATTCGAATTAAGGATTTCCCTTCTGGGCCCTATGCCAGACTTTCTCTCCCCCCCCCCCAACTCCCGGCTTCCTTTTTAGAAACAAAGGGAATAAAATTTGGTAGAATCAGATTGAGTCAAACAGTAAGGTAAAAAAAAAAATGGCTTGATTTGAAAAAGAAAATGAATGTATGAAGTGAGAATCGACAAAAACAATTTATAAAAAAACGTGCTTTTTTTTTAATATCATTCATAATTTGAATATTTGAACTGTAAATTAAGTTTTTATTGTGAATATATAATTAGTATCGATTCCAAAACTAATAAATTTTACCATTTAGAATCAAAATTAATTTTTTTTAAATATCCATTAACATAAAAATTTTTAAATTCCATGTGAGCCAATAATTTATATTAATCGAAAATAGGCTTTCTTCTCCGCATTTTGTTACTGATAATTACTGGTTAAAAATTTCGCCAAATAGCATAAATAATAATAACAAGTTTTGAGTTCTTTTTATTTCTTTTTTGTAGCATTCATATTCATTTCAGGACTTCATTTCAAATTTTTCAATGATCTGCTTCGAAGGTCATGATTGATTTTTATTCTTCTAAGTATTCACATCATGCGAGCACTTAATTATTAAGAACGAGACATTCATTGAACATTTTAAAAAAATCGTGTAACAATTTAACTTCCTTTTATCTTGAAGGTAAAAACCAATGAAAAAACGCATGCCTGTTTAACAATGCATTCGTGACATGATTGGGGAACTGATGTTTAATAAAGCTCAATGGAAAATATAAATAATCTCGAAAATTAATCAATGAATGTAATTTAGAAAACATAAAACATGACTCCAATACTTTATGTTCTCGAAGAATTCACAATTTATACGAAATAATTTATAATGTCTATTAAAATATATATCTGATATATCTTATTCTTTATGGGCAGATCGGCAGACGATAAATTCTATTGTTAGAGAAGAAACTTTTAAATAATTATGGAATTAAATAATATTGATAATTAACTAAATAAAAATAATTATTCAAATAACAATAATAATTTTTTTAAAAATTATGATTTTAAAATTTACAAAATATATTTATTTCATTTTAAGAAAATAAATTTATTTGTGTTTTAGTTAAAAAAAATTATTTCAAACTCATTTCTTAATGAAATTTTATTTGAACTGTGAATAATTGTTTAGTAACATGTATTCATAATTTTATTTTAAGTGTTATCAGTATATATATCAATACTGAATTTAATTTGAAACTAACTATATGATTTAAACTATATTTGAAGTTAATTAAATTTTATATATCTATACTTTATTTTATAAATTTTTTGAAATGTACATTTAAAAGTAATATGAAAATCCCTAATATCTAAATTTGAAATATCTAAAAAATTTTAAAAAATTTATAGATTGAAAAAAATCTAAAAAATATCTAACTTGAATATCTAAAAAAATTAAATATCTATAATATTCAATTTTATTTCAAATATCTAAAAAAAATTTGCAGACGGTGTTAGAACTTATTGGGAGAAATAGCATTATGTTCTTTTTCCAAAATTGCGACTTTTTCTTATTTTGTAATAAAATTTACACAAAAATATTAAAAATAAAAGTAAGAAATAATAAGCTCAAACTTATAAAATATGAAATGAGTATTTTATATGCTTATAAAATATTAACTAAACAATAAAATATGTTTACTCTTTCTTTAAATGATAATATTATACAATTTTTAAAAATAAATTCTAGATTTAAATACTAATAATGAAAAATTTTATGCGCAAGCATATTTTAAATAATCAGTAAAACTTAAATAAAAATCAATGAAAAAGAAATATTAAGTTTTTTTATTCATTAATATATTTTCCGCCATTAACTTTCTTGTGTAATAAAAATTTTTAAATAAATTTTTCGAAGTTATTTCATTCTAAAGATCAATTTTTGCATAATAATTCGAAATGCACAGATGAAATATTGTAGATCGTCGCAGAAAAAAATTAGAATACATATGCATTACATTTTATAAGGAATGCAGTTAAACAAAAAAATTCGAAAAATGAACAATATTTTTAAGACATGTAAGAAATCCCTAATTTGAAAATAATTCAACTTTCATTTATACAATAATTAAGTTACAGTTGTGCTTCATATTAAAAATATTAATTACAAGTGATATAGGACTTAGTAAATGTTAACAACTGCCATAAACAATTCAAATGTCATTTTAATTTATGAATACAAGATAGAAGGGCCTTCAGGGGAAATCTGACATTTCTTTTTATTTTATTTATTTATTTATTTTTAATCCTTCATTCCCTAATGTTCTTATGCTCAATGTTCTTTTTCTCTGTTGTCCATAGACAAGATAAATTTTATTCTAACTTCGCCGTTCGTTGCCATTCTTGTACCATGGCTTTACTCAACTATCAACAATTGGTTGATGCATCCGGGATGGATACGCTTCCTGTAATCAATGTCTTCCCTTCTAAATGAAGATAGATACGATAGAGGAACTGACAAGCTGTCGAGAGTATTTCGATTATGATTCATCTTGCCATGTAATCGTATTTTTTCCCCCTCATTGAAAAACAACGACAACGCATCGAACACTTATCAATCTAAATTTCGTGCACATATCTTTCAACTGAAATACTTAATTCATCGTGGAGGATTTATGCATTTTAAGGCTCAAGATAATGCACGCTAACAAACCTCTCTTTAAATAAACTGGTAAATTTAGTTTCATATTTTAACACATTTTTAACTTAATCATCGTGTTGACGATTTATTTTCGGTTGATAACTTTTATTCTATTAACTTTTTAATAATGCCTATTTATTTATTTATTATGATTTATGACTGCACACCATATTGTCTCTTAACAATTTTATCTGAAATCGGATAATTTTTTTATATTTCATTTCATATTTCAACACATTTTTAACCTAGTAACATATTAATTATTTTCATTTTTATTTTAATAAATTACTGAAAATGGACACGTTTTTGTTTATTTATTATGTCTTATGTCTATGCAGCACCAATGCTCATGCTCTATTATTTAAATAGATGCTTAGTATTTTTAAATATTTTAATAATTTAATTAAAAAATAGGATCTTACTGATTATACTGGAAAAAGTATTTAAAATTATCCTAATAATTTTAACTCGTCTAATTAACACTTTATTTTTGTATTTATTCGAAACTATAATATGTGCGATATTATTTATTATTTGTTAATAAATAATATTGTTATCCCCTTCAGCCCAGAGGGACTCGTCGAATTTACACTTTATTTTTTTATTTATTTGAAAACCATAATATATGCGATATTATTTATTATTTGATAATAAATAATATCGTTTTAATATACTTGCCTGAGCTATCCCCTTCAGCCTAGCAATACTAGACACTTGTTTAGTCGGAATTAATTTTACCGCTGATTCATCCTACATTACATATATCATATTGTTGGCATTCCATTGTCAGTCTTTTGAAACGTTAAAAAAATATCAATATAAAATCGCATGCGATATGATATCTACATAATCATGTAGATTTCGTAAGAGTATTGCTGAACATTTTGAGCTGATACGGAGGCATTATATGTCCCTAATTACAGCGGCAATTGTGTGGAGTTCGAAATGGATTATATGATGACTTACCGAAAATAAGTATAAAGTCTTAAGATACTTTTGTTTGTTAATTAACGTATTTTTATAAGGATTTTTTCCCTGATATATTGATTTAAAAAAACGAACAATTGTGTAAACTTATATAATTTGACACTTCTTTCCAGCAGTTTTCGTCATTCATTTAAGGTGTATGTACACACTTGAAACTTCGAAAATCGTTCAAAATATCGAATATTTTGTTATTGCTTAATAAGGTTCTCTGATCCTTTAGCTTTCAAACGATACCAAGATGTTGTCAATATTCGAAATATTTCTCGAGTTATAATTATTTTTCTTGAAGGGCTTTCATTAAAAACTCTAGTTACGGTGTTTTTAAAACTCATTTTATGAAGAATGATATTTTTCCACTATGTTGCTTCATTCAAACAATCATAACTCAACAAGAAATTAACCATATACAGTTATTTATATATCAAAATAATCTGTATGAAATAGCGGATGTTTTGTGCCTCAATCAAAGTTATATTTATAGAAATAAATGTTTAATAGCTGTTTAAAAGTTAAAATTAGAGAAAAAATCTCGCTTTTTCTATTCATCGTTGATGAAAAAAATTGTTTAAAAAAAACTATACATTTTTATAACTTGTTTGAGGCAGATGAAGACTAATATTAGACATCATTTCCAACTAGAATTGTATGTCTGTACAAATTAGAATTTAAGATATCATGTTTCAAAAAATAGGCTAATTAGCTCATTAAATATTATTTAATTAATTAATAATTAGTGTAATATGGTTTTTTTCTCACTGAAATGAGTTTAAACATATATTAATGACCTACTGTGAAAAAGCTGGATTTTTAAAAGTTAAAGCTGGAAGTTAAAATTTAAAAAAAAAAATCTTCAAGTGTTTACGTACACCTTAACATTGATAGTTAAATAACGATTAAATAAATAAACAGATTTGAGGGGGGAAATGTATTATTCAGCGGAAAAACATCGCGCAATACTCGGATATCCTTTATGGCCATTACAAAAGATTCTGCGATGCGCGTCAGAGCAACAGTTGGATTACATAACCAATGAAACGAGGATGATCACTAGTTTCATTTCGGAAGGAAAATTCAGAAGGTTAGTAATATTGGCAGAAATGACTGAAATTTCATTGATTCTGTTATGAAAATCGGCAAACATCTATTTGCAATTTCCAAGTAATAAATCGATTGAATGACAATTGTTAAATAAATTTCGTTACAATTAGTTTATTCAGACTGTAGAGTTTTATTCATTTTTATTTATTTCACCATATTATATTCACTTTACAATCCAAAATACTTAAATAACATTTTTTTAAAATTTGAAATACTTACATTATTTATTTTATATTTATATTAAAATTAATTTCCTTTGTCTACCAACTCGTTTGCATGGAATTGTGGTGATCCTGATCTGACTCTAGATCAGAAGGTTGCGTGTTCAAATCAAGTCCGGGTCACCAATATGGATGTTGTCCATAATATTTAACTGCGTAAAAAGTAACATTTTTATTTAAAGAAAATATTAAGAAGAAGTTTTTTCTAGTTAAGGGAATACATATATAAATCTCTAAAAAAGAAAAAAAATACAGTTGGTGATCCTGATCTGACTCCAGATCAGACGATTGCGTGTTCAAATCACGCCTGGGTCACCAATATGGATGTTTCCCATAGTATTTAATTCAATAACGGCGTAAAAAAATAACATAACAGAAGAAGTTTTTTTACTAGTTAATGGAGTACATATATAAATCTCTACAAGAGAAAGAAAATACAATTGGCTCGTGCATCGCATGAATAATCCGCTGGCACGCACGCAATTTATTGCGACGCCATTTTAATGAAAGCAGGATCACCGCAGAATATTAGCTTTCCTGGTGGTTAAATTATTATTATGAAATGTATATATTTAAAATTCCATATTGTCATTTGATAAGATTGAAAAATATGAATGTAATCGCCTTAATCTATTACAAATTATTGTGAAACTAATTTAAAAGGCGTCATAGTCCGTACTAGCCCAAGCCATGCGAATATCAGTGTAACCTGCCACGAAGTAAATTAAAAGGTATTACTACAAAATAAAAGTGAAAGTGAAAATCCGACTTAAGATTTAATGTTTAGAGAATTTTCAATTTTTTAAAAATCTTAATTATAATTTTGGAAAAAGAAACGATTAAATGGTTTCATGAAACAATTAAATTAATTTGAGTTTCAGCATAGCAATTGAGACCTTAATATAAATTATGTATCAATAGAATTAAAAAAAGTATTGAAATTTGAGAAAAACTACACGAAAATGGAATTGTTTTCATTAAAAAGGCATTTTTTGGTTTTATTATAATCTAAAAATTCGTCTTTGTTAGTAATGCTTTCAGAAGGTATAACTAATAGATATATAAAAAAACTTATTTAATTTTAAATCAAGGACTTTAAAAAATTGCCAGTGCTTTCCATTTTTCTTGAAGAGCATGTATGCCAAACGACATCTAGATCGGACAAAAATTATATATTTGCATAAAAGACACATTAATAAACATTATTTTTTTAAAAATAAAATTATTAACATATGGTGAAATTATATTTAGATGGAGGATTTAGCGATACAGTAAAAATAAAATTCAAAATGTCTTATTTTTCTATTGCTTTTCTTTTTTCTTTTTCGTTATCATAAATTCTTGAAAGAACTATTTTAGTAAAGTCACAGCTGAGTGCTAGTCAAAAGCCTCACATGAATATAAATAATTCTATTTTGCCACATGGTTGAACATTTTTGGTCTATTTTCTAAAACCATAAAAAGCATTCTGGAGTCTAAACCGATAAAACTGCTTTCCATTTTAGAATGTCCTATGTGTGTTATATTATATTCTCACTCTGTAATCTGAAATAGCATTTTTATCAATTTTAAATCACTGTATTTATATTAAAAACATTAACTTAAGTCTGATCTTCCAATGCATAAATTTTAGCCTTGAAAATTCAAGAGAGAAATGATTCTTTGAAAAAAAAAAGAATTTATATTATTAAAATGAGTTATCGTCATTAAATGGAATGAATATTTTAGAAAAAATGCAATATTTAATATGCTGAACATAAATAAAGACATAATGAAATCCATATTTGAACGTAAACATTTATCCTGTTGATTTCTAAGAAAACTACCAATTATTTGACTTAATACGCATAAACTTTGACTTCGTGTAACGGTTTCGACGGTAATTTATTTTCATCAGCTAAATGATGATTGATAAGTCAAGAATTTGTATCCGAGCCATTAAGAAACGCGATTACATCGTTCTGGTTCCTGAGAAAATTGGCTTAATAAGAGGAATATTCGAAAATAAACTTCATCAACATATTAAGCCAATCATGTCCCAAGAGTTTATATTGCAGTATTCCATACTTAAAACCCTCATAAAAATGATAAAAAAATTTCAGAAATTGCTTTACAAATCCTATTAAGAATGTGATTTTCTTTATAATTTTCAAAAAGAAAAAAAAAAAACTGGATTGCAGTAATGCATATAATACTGTCAGAAGTTCAATTTAAGTATAATTAGAAAGATTAGTGATTTTGTGTCACTTTTTATTGTCAAATATCTCAATGGAACACAAAAATAATAACATGATCTGTGTATCATATCTTTGCTAAGCCGTCGCTGACGACATGGTTGAAAAAAAAATTATTTTGCACTGATCATATCGCCTTTCCAATGAATAGTGAGCTATAACAATGCATTAATAAAGAAAACTCTCAAGGTTAACGGATGAACCATTAAGAGAATAATTGAAAATAAAATACGATTTCTTTCTTCATATGCATTTGCACTTATAATGCTAAACACTTTATAAAGTGCCATTATAAAAGCAGCATTATAGCAATTTATGTGACAGCATTAAAGCAAATTATAATTTTGCTATGATTATTGTAGATGTAGTATGTAAAAAAAAAATCTCACATCAAATGCAACATTTTGAAATAATGTCGAATTATGGTATCTTATTTTTTGATTTGTAACGTGACTTCTCTCAGTTAAGACAGACAATCAATTAAACATATACATTAAAAAGAAAGCAGTTATAGATTGCCTTTACCAAAAATTTTGCATCCAGTAACTTTTTTCTGGAATATTAGGTATACTGCATTTGATTTTACTATAACCTAAATTAGACAGGAAAATTAGGGAAGATTGAAAGTAGAATGTTTGATTAAAATTTAGTGAATAACCTTTTTAAATTGAATTTCTTTGTATATCATTTATTTAATGTTTGATAACTGGATTTATTTTCCAATTTTTTGAATTTGTAAAATATTTCGGGAGGAAGGTGGGTGAAGCATTTGTTTTAACGAAACAGAAAAAAAATTTCCTCTCTCTCTCTCAAACACACACAAAAAAAGATAAGCCTTAATGTATTACTTTCTCTTTGGCTGAATGAATGGATTTGATGCTCTAATAATAAAACCAGCGGCAGTAGTCTCACTTAAACTTTTTCACATACATTCTGAAAAATATTTTATCCTCTTCCCCGGTCCACATAAAATTCTTGAATTCTGGTCTTAAATTTGAACATTATGTGCACTGATTTTTATTTTCAGCGTCTCACACATGATAGTTGTAGTAGTATGTAGCAAATTATCGCATGTAGCAAATAAACCTGTACTTATACGTTATTAACCATATTCCATTGAGGAACAATAGTTAAGAAAGAGCGTATTAACGTGTGATATATGGTCTTTAATCACTGGAATGCGGTTAATACAGATCAAATCCAAAAAACCAAATTCATTTTGGACTTTCTTTCACTCGACCGATGAGACCAAAATTTGATAAAAGGATTATAATTTAAGTTACATTATCACATTCCGAATTTCATTTGCTTAAATTATTGCAAGTTTAAATTATATATATATATACATAATTTACATAATTACAGATCCACAGACATGCGGATTTGTATGACTTAATTACAGACTTAACAAATTTCACAATTAGATTCAAATCTACACTTTAAGTACTAAATCTGTGTATATTCTTCTAGCTCTTTCATGTTTGATATTTATCGTGTTATTTTGCATTCGGACAGTTGACATATCGATTTTTTCTTAGTAAATTTCTTTTAAAATTTGACAAAAAGTGCAAATTTGAGGTAAAGGCTTTATACCCAATTTCATCCGTCTAGCTCAAAGTGTAGTTCAATTATCACACTCACGGACAAACATAATTCCGAAAATGTATTTTTCAGACTCAGAAAGATTTGAATCGTGAAGATTCATCAAAATTTCGAGTTCGAATATTTTTGACTATTATAATACTTTCTCTTTCTGTGCTTTGTATACATGAAAGTTATAAAATTCTCAAATTAATAACACAGCATGATTTCGAATGAATAGACATTTTCGAAAGACTTCAGTCTAATACCTTTAACTAAAATCCCATATTTAAAGAATTATTTAAACGTTTTGGGCTTTTTTTTAAAGCAATTATAATGCAAAAGAAATAAACTTAAAGTCTTAGAGTGAATTAATGTTTTGAAAATCTATTTCGCACAGTGCTTTGCTTCCATCGAATCGGAAATTCAATAGCAAAATAAACTCTTGTTTTATAAATCGATCATATGATTTATAATTATAACAATGAATTGTGCTTTATCTTTGCATTATTATTTAATTCGAATGATGATGAAATGCTTTGCTAAGAACTTGTCAAACTCTATTTAGGCTAAGAAGATTAACAAGTAAGATGATTGCGAAGGAGGCAGGAGATCTGGAGTATGGAAGATAGTAAGGGGTGGTTCATTTGCACTTTTGCATCACCACCTGTGCATGAAGCCGTGGGTTACGACTATTCGAATGAACAGCCACACTGCCTTTGCTTACCGCAATCACGCGTTTATTTTCTTTATCTCCTAGATTTTACAAAAGGCGATGGACACTTCTTTTGATGGATGGATGTTTTCTTAATTCATTTTTATTTAATTTTACTTGTATTATATTCATAAAATTGGAATTATGTTTTGATTTTCCATTCACTTCCTGGTTTAGGTTTAGTTTGGTTTAGTTATATTAACGTCCCGTTTGAAGCAACACTTAGGCTATTTTGGGATGGACCTCGTCATTTTGAACCGCGGTCAGATGACGAGGACGACACCTGAGCTGGCACCCCCTCTCCACACTAGCGGGAGGACGTTTGGTCAGGACGGATTTAACGTGCAACAGACCCCCTTACACAACGGTTCTTTGGTTGAATCGGGGCTCGAATCTGAAACCCTCTGGTTCCGAAGTCGAGACCTTACCACCAGGCCACCGCCCCCATTCACTTCCTGATGTGCTTGAGTTTTGATATTTTACTGATGATTATGTAATATTTTAATATTTTCCGAATTTGAATGTCAATTCATCTTTTCATTTAATTAAATTTCGATTCCATGCTTGTAGTGCTATCTAGTAGTGTATTTGGAAAGTGACATTTTCACTGTTCTCATGTTGAATTATAAATTAAACAGTTGAATTATAAATTATAGTTAAAAAATTGGAATAAATAATATCGGAAAATTCTTTTTTTTATCATCTTTTTAAGTGTCATTTTAAAAATTGCTTTTATTAAATTTATTTCCCTTAAAAAATGTTTTTATGTTAATACAAATTGAAGAAATATTCTAATAATTTGGTCTGCCACTTTTCCACCATGCTTAGACCCCGGAGGGGGGCACCTCGTAATGAAGATGAGATGCTTCCGGCATGGTGGTTGGATCTCGCCACCCTGGAAGGTACACTAATAGGTGGGGGATCTCGCCACCCTGGAAGGTACACTAATAGGTGGGGGATCTGACTCCTCCCTTCGATGACGGGACGTACTTCCTTCGGGGAGGGTTGTACCGTGGCCGGTGATGGCCCTTAGGACTCAACCACAGTTCCCGCCAATGTTGCTGTTGCGGCGGTCCGGTCATTCAGTTTTTATGGTTTAAATACGTGTGACTTCATGGCTGGTCGGAGAGTCAGATGGCTGACTTTCCACCATGCTTGGTTGGAAAAAATTTCTGTCATTTTAATGGCAGTTTTTCACTGTTTCTTTCCATTCTCATCAGAAAATTGTTCAATTGTTTTGAAAACAGTTTTAAACTTTAAATAGAAATTCAGGTTACAGGGAATTCCTAAGAAATCTAAGACCTATTTCTTAATAATTCACGAACTCGTCCCGTTAAAAATCTTGAAGGAGAACAATAAATCTGCTCTCATATCTTGATTTATCAACTTTGTTGGGAAGCTCTACAGAAATCAATTTAATTTTCTTATTAATAAAAAAGTCTGCTACTTATTTCCATTGCCGGCGTCCTTGCATAGGGGTAGCGCATTTTCCCCGTGATCTGCGCGTCCCTTTTTACAGGGAGGCAAATTCACACATCTCACAGATAAAACAGATGAAGAACAACAACCATGCCCGAACCGGGACTCGAACCCAGGATGCCCAGGTCACGGGGAAGACGCTCTATCCCTATGCCAGGACGCCGTCTGGCGTATAGGTAAATTGAATCATCAGAATGCTACAGAAGCAGTAGGCGAGGATTAGGGTTGAGACCAGCAGCCATCACCGGCCACGGTACAATCCCTCCCCCCTGTAGAAAGGAAGAGGTAACTCTATTCCATACTGTTCCTATATACACCAGGATAGCGGTAATAACCATACCAGAAGTTTATCGTTCCCGTTTTTTGAATTGTCCCCAATGGCATAAGAAACAAAAGGCATAAAATAATTTTGCCATAAAATAAAATTTATCAATTTTTCAATTAATGATTATTACATTTTCAAAGTAATCTCCTATGATCGCAAAGCACTCCTCATCAAATCTGCTTTCTAACAGCTATAATATGTATCAACCAGTCATTTCTTAACCCCTCATGTTGATGAGCTATAAATGATTGATTGAATATTTATGACCTATACTCAAATGTCCCTCTACGCAAAAGTCTAAATATCACTCTAAAGTTGTTTTCATGTAATTTCTTCAGAACTCGAAGCAGTTTTTCCTTTTATTGCTATTCTAATAGATTCAAAATAGTGATTTCGAAAAAGCATTATCAACCGTAGAAATAGGAAAAAGTCACTTGATAGCTTATCTGTGAATAAGAAACGAAATGATATTTGTGAATGTCACATTAATGTGTCTCTAGCGTAGAAGTTTCTATTTTGAAAACATAAGTATTTATTCTGTTTTCTTAACTAAACCTGTTTCATAGTCTTTATTTTTCTAAGGTTAAATGACGTGAATAAATTCTGGTTAAATGACGTGAAAAATTGCTGCTAGTTCGTTATTTAGAACACACCTACTGCAGTTTACTAACTATTCATTCTTGTTAACATAACCTAAATTAATTCTTTTTAAAAAAAAGTTTAAAAAATAGTTTGGGTGTTCCTGGGTTAACAGATCAAGGCGCATCCTCCCATCATTATTCTGATTTGCTTACCCATCCATATTTGCATAAACTTTTTAGAAAATATTAACATCTTTTAATTATTTCCGTCATATAACTAATATGTGTTGCTATTGATATTGTAAAGCAGGGTGTTTCTGAAAGTAACTAGTTTAAATAATTAATGATAAACTTGATCTTTAGGTAAATTCCAAAATTCAAAACAAATGTGTAGGTCTTTCTTGCATATAATTAGTATTCATTTGCAAAGTTAAAATATTGTATGGTAAAAAATTGTATACACATTTCAATCAAAGAAAGTTCTTTATTGTGCGCCAGTATTGAACTTTAATTGTAGATTTTCTAGGGGGCTTCGTTCCCTATCCACTTTTTCTCGCCAATCGCGATGTTATCCGATACTGTAAGTGATATTCATCAATTTCAGTTAACAAGTTTTTCAACTCCACTGGCTATTTCTTCAAAGCAGGAAACTTAATTTTTCCCATGATACTTTTCCATGTTGGAACTTAATTTTTCTATGAACTACTACCTACTTGAATTTTGAATCGAGCATCAAAACTCAAAGTCACATAAAGATATAACATTGAACATTGTTTGCTAATATCACCAATATCTAAATATTGAATCAATTTTCCACATTTTGCCGTCAATTTAGCAGCTTCACGACCAGCATTTCTTTTCAAATTGTTAGATTCTCGCTCGGCTTTTCTTTGCATTTTTTATTCATCTGATATTGCTGAGTGCACCTTTACTACTTAAAAAAAACAATGTAGGGTTAACATGTGTATTGCTTAGTTTTTCAAAAAATTGCTAGCTAAGAGACGAAAAATTTCCGTTGCTCGAAAAAAGTAAACCGAAAGTTATTTATTAATGTTGCCACAAATGATGAGGCTAAAAGTAGAATGAACAAATAATGTTGTTTTAAACTTATTTGATGTTAATCAAAGTTTTTCTTTTCCTTTTATGTCACCACTTCACTGTCAAGTGCAATATAAATACTTATTATGACGTAATAACACTTTTCATTAAATATTTCAATCAATTCTGGCAAAACAAATCTCAAATGTCTTGGGTCAGGTGACACGCTATCTACCAATCAAAAGACCAATAAAACGGAATGCTTATTTACATAAAATATTTTCATATTATAGGTAGATAATAACCATTCATATCGTAAGCTCAATACAGTCATACATATCATACATAAAATCTTTTTGTATCTATATAGTTACTTAATAGTGCTAAAAGAGGATAATCTTTTTTCTGCGCTTGCCTGACTTAATGAAATCTTATAACTGGCTGAGTGTGAAACCCACCTTTAGTGTTAGTGGTACTCTTACAACTGAAACATGTGACGTCATACATCTTATGTTATAGTCAGGTGATATAAATAGTCAGGCGAATAAATACTATATTCATTTTGTCACAATAACTCAATTAAACTTCAAAAGGAATACGTAGAAACCAATTTTTAAAATATGTTTTCATTTCTGTTACTCTTAAATTTTAAATTTCCACATAACTAATTACACATTTAAAAAATTGTTAATGTTTTTTTCTATATAGTTGCACTATTCTGGTTCACCAAATATTGTGCAAGAACATCATACTTTTCGTGACTTTATGGGACAGGGCATCTTAAAATACTTGCTGTGATTCCAAATAAGATTACGAAGAAAAATATAGTCTCAACAAATATTATAGAACTTTCTTCTTTCATATTCTTTGATATTAGTAAGCAAATAAGTTAAGAAAATTATCGGTCTCAACATATTTTTTATATAATTGTTTTAAATTAAATTTTTTAGTTTCTTATTTTTGTTCCATATTCGGAATGGTATCAAATATTCACCTAAAGGAAAAAATTGTCGTAGAAATCATATTGATCAAACTTTATTTTGCCGTCTGCGGTTTTTTTTTAAAAAGAAAAATTAAATATAATTTTAATAAGAAAGGTATTGCAATCGTTATAGTAATTCGATTTCGTTTAATATTTACATTTTACCCTTCATTGAATCCGATAAAAGAGATACTCGAAGTTGTAACTGTCTATGGAACATATTAATTCTTAAGCATAACCAGCTAGAAAGAGGATATTTCGTATCAAAATTGTATATTTCTATCAAACATGACTAAAATTCGTCTAAAGGAAGTCTGTCCATCAGCTTGTCCATGTGCATGTAAAAGAGCTAACTCCTAAACACAAGTAGATAGATGCGCGGACTTTAGTATACATTTTTTACACTAAAATTGTAGCTTACTATCAAATTTTGGACCAATTCAGTTCATTTAAAGATATTCACTACATCACAATTGTAAATACAAAACGCTGTATAATATAGGAACAACAAAAGAGAAAATATTGGTGTAAGTTTTCTTTTTTACGGTGAAGCTCCTTTTTTATTGATTCAGCAAATGTAAGCCTAATAAAAGCCTTCAAATATCAAAATATCAACTATAAAGCTAACTTCAGAAAGCGCAAGCGTTTGTCGAACTATTATAGAATACTCCCGTGATGCTAGGCATGAAAAATGAAGAATGAATCGAATCCCTCATGAACATTCGTAACCATTACTCCATCGCACCGGTACCTCTTAGCTCACATTCTCATCCTGGCATCAAGGAAGATACGATTCCTCACCTCCTGGCAAGATTTGTATTTTCGTCTCCGCCGTCTTTCTGACCCCCCCCCCCAAACGACTCATTAGAAAAGAGGAGAGGAAAGTAAAAGAAGAAACACAAAGAAAAGGCGCGAAATCAAAAATAGAAATCCCTTCTGAGAATTACTATGCCGACAGAGCAGCCGTCTGAAACAGCCGGCTAGAGTGTTGGTAAACAAAGCTGGAGCTGTCGCTAACAGAAATCTGGGGGCATTTTTTGATGGAATTTAGGAATCCTTGTTTCACTTATGTGATGGTACAGAGCTTCTTTCTTGTTTCCTTTTTTGTCATACTGTTTTTGCTCAGATCGTTCAACTTTTAGTGGTTTAAATGGAAAAATGCACAATTGTTCTTGAGAGTAACGTATTGTTTACCAGCGAAATATTTGTTTGAGACTTTTTATTTTTTTCTTAGAATTTTTTTTGCGAATACACAACAAAAATTTCTATTTTCGAGTGAGGAATATTTAAAAAAGAATGATTGATGTTCTAGCTATTAATCTAATATAGAGCGATAAGAAATGTTTGAAATTCCTGTTACGAATAAACTAGCAATGTTTCAGACAAAAAAAATTGCAATAACATCAATTTCCATAGGTTAATTGGCAATGTAATAATTAATTCGTCAACAATTATTTCTATTAAATATATTTATTTGATTACTAACAGTTTTCAAAGAACGTACACAACAAGAAATTTTAGATTTGCAAATCGCATTAAAACCATTATGACAATTTTATTATAAAAATTCTTAAAGCATATTTCTATCTGTGTAATAGTTACTAAATAATCTCTGACGTTTTTAATAATCGAAAAGATTCAACGTGAATTGGAGTGCATATGGTAGAAAGTGCCCCGTTTTTCATTTATTAGTAAACCGGAAAAAAAAAAAAAAAACGATTCCAGCTGTATTTATTTGGATTCGAGGTGAACTGAAAAATTGCTGCGACATTGCTTTTAAAAAGCAGCAAGTTTTGGAAATTTTCCAGAAGTTTTATAGATTTTTTAAAAATTAATACAGCAAACGAAAAGATTATAAATGTACCAGCATTTTTATAAAAAAATAATCTCCCTTTTAGCGTGCAACAGCTCCTATAAAAATAAAGAAATAAAAAACACTTGATACCCTGAAAGAAATGGGCGTGCAATCAACCGTATGGTAAAAATCTGAAATCATTCCGCGAATTTTAATTATTAAGCGTAATTCAATACGTATGTTAAACAAACCGTTGGTCAATTAAATAATAATTAATTAAAATATTTATTATCGTTATATGATTAATTTTATTTATTGTAATATTTAATAAAACATTTGGTAAAATTAATCACTAAGCATCTAACTTATCGTAATTTGCATTGCAGTTGTCATATAGTAGTAATCATATAGTAGTTCAATTTTATGAAGTATTTTAAAGGGAATTTAAAATCGTTCAAATATTTAAAAATTCTTAGAATATGTGATATGCTGAACTTGAGAATCTTCAGTAAGCATTCTAGGATATTTATTATTTTATTTAAGATTCAATTTAACTATACATTATATCAACTCTTGTTCTGATTGCCAGTTATAATGCAATTATCAGTTGATCATGTTCACGATACATTATAGCAGTGCATTTAAATAGATAAAAAAAATAGCCATCAATAAAAATGTTTGCAGTCAAATACTATTGTGTGCTCCAAGTATGTAAAGTTACAGATAATTGTTATACATATTTTTAGAAATAAGACGAACTCTTTTATCTGCTATGCGTAGCAAAACAGTAAATTAACATGACAATTGTTATGAAGAAGAATTAAACTAGAAAAAGATAGGTCATTTTCAAGACAGCGGTCTACTTTGAACATCTGGACGCTCTGAGATATTTTCTGCAAATAATAATAATCTTAGAGTGGTCAAGTTTAAAAACATTGCACGAAATAAGTGAAAAAACTTTCAAAATACATCCTTTTATGAAAAGTTTACTCTATGACATAATTCATGTTATTGTTTCTTAAAAGAAAAATAAAACTTATCTTAAGAAGGTCGAGAATCCAATTGTAAACTAACGGAGTAAAGAGCATTATTATAAACAAAAACGCTTTTTTTTTTCTAGAAAACAATTATTTTCAAAAAAGAGATCTCCATTTTATAAAATTCTGTCAACAATAAAGCAAATATAATTACTACTTACCTTACGAAATAGAACGAACCACTTATTTCCAGTTCAAAATAAAGAACTGCGCAGAAATCTTTTGACAAAAGCTTTAAAAATATAAAAGCAAAAGAATTTCAAATATTGTATTCTTATATATAAAAAAAAAAAAAAAAACATGTTTGCGAACGATGCGAATCGTTTTCATCGAAGCGTTTTATCTTTCTTTGTTTTTCTTCTTCTTCAATACGCTTTGTTTCTTTTTCATTTATTATTGTGATTTCTGCTTTGGAACTTTTGCCGCCACTTGAATCGTTGCCAGATGTGTGATCGCCGGAAAAGACATTTTTTTAGTATGATCATTATATCACGTGGTAACGATTGAGTCACTATCTGCTGCAGAGGAGTTCAGGTTCAGATTGAGTGTTTCTTACTAACATCACGCGCGCTGCTTTTTGCAGCCAAATCTATTATTCCAAGTGGAAGACTCCATAACTTACCTGGCTTCTGGTTAGCAATATTTTCAAGGGCGCCAATTTTTCTTGCCAAGTTTTCCAAGCGAGCCATTCCTGAGAGTGAAATGTGGTTGAGCTGTCGCTATTTTTGGAAGATCGTATCGAACATTGAACTTGATTTTTCAGTGACAGCCAAAGAATTTTTCTAGAATACAGTTTGACAAAATGAGAGAAGACTGCTGAAGTTGTAGAATCAGTGTAAAATAAGCAAATGAAGTCTCGATATCTTTAAGAATTCGTATATTTTCATGAATGAGACTTGTGATTAATTTTTTATTTGCTGTTTTAAAATCTATTTACAATGCTGCTTAAAGAACGTACTTGATAATTATTTTACCATCTATCTTAAACGAAGAATCGAAAATGTAGAATAAATAAAAATCGAATAATCTAACAAAAAAACCCAGTTTTGAGTATTGCCGGATTCTTTTTCTTTAAACCTTTTTAATGAATTATTGCAGACCATAATATAACACATCTAAAACTACAGATTTCAAAAGTATTTAGTATGTGAATATTGCATTGTTTAATTTAAAGGCCATTCAGCTTGTGTTTCTGTGTCGATAGCAATTTGTTTTAAATTAGTTATAAAGATTTTCTTGAAATTTCAACGAGTAGAAATTGAATAATTAAGAAATCTAACAAAAAGCACCATTTGTGTTCTAAAGGCATTAAGAACAAAGATAATTATATTTAATGTATACAAAAAAAACATTGTATTAATTTATACAAAAATATATTAAATAAAAAAAAATGCTGCTTATAAAGGCTTATTTAAACTGTTATAGAATTTTGTATAGAGCTATAATAACTACAGATTGTAAGGCTATTTAATATGCAAATATTATATTATTTAATTCTGAAGCTTTTCAGTTTGCACATTTTGTAGATAAAGTTTTACTTTTAATTAGTTTTGTAGGCTTTCTCAAAATGCATCTGAAAAGAATGACTAATCTTAATATTTGCGTTCTGAAGGAATTAAGTACATAGCTGATTTTATTTAATGCCTACAAAAATAAAAAATATTAGTAAAATTAATGAGACGAATATTTTAGATTTATATTCTTTTTTCAACTCCATATTAAACATTTTTAATATGCGCTATGTAATGAAAAGCCTATGAAAACATTATGAGCCAGAGAACATATCATTTTTTAACTTCTTTTAATTACTTAAAATAATAGAAAGAGTAGGGATTTGATACGCATATCGTTATGCTCTACATCGGCCAAGATGACAAATTAAAATATTTCAATTTATATTAAATTGAAAATAGAATGGAAAATTTTTAATAAAAAGTGTCTGTACCATGAGAAAATAAGATTTTGTTTTCATAATTTTTGAAAAATAAAGTTATTTTTATATTCATTTTTACTGATATATTCTAAAATATTAATACAAAGAATGAATGTTATTCCAAAGGCATAAATAACGTAGTCAGGCTTAAAAAAATGATATTTTATAGATTATTGGTAGTTGGTTTAAATAATTCTTAAAAACCAAAAAACAAACCTATTTAAATCTTAATTGTTAGATTTTTTTCCTCAGGAGATAGCTGTCCTTCGGTCTCTGATCAAAAGATATCATGCAATTATCTGTACAACGAAAGTCAATGAATCAATTATGATGCGTGGGTGAAGATTATAATGATAAAAGATAACAGCCTAAACGACTAGCCTTAACAGTTCCGTTTCGAAGCGAAATAATAGCAGATATCTATCATTGAATCAAAATCATTAAAAAGGCATTAAATATTGTTTTCATTGTGAAAGATTTAATAATTTATGAAATGAAATAGTTGCTAATGTAATATGGTCATATTAGACATTGTTTGTAGCGTGAAAGATTTCATAACTTATGGAATGAAACATTTGTAAGCATATACATTGTTTATATTTGGTAGATTTTATGATTTATTGAATAAATTATTGCCAACCTAATGTAGTCATTTTCTAAAAATGTTTCACTTAAATGCTTTTTTTGTTTTTCATGAAAATTACTTTATTATACGCTACTTCCGTGAAGCAAGTAAAAGGGATTGTAAAACTCCTATATGGAAACTTGAAAAAAAAATATGATGGAAAATTGAATTTTTTATCTTAATTTACAAAAATTTCAAAAACTTGCTTTTATTATTGTTGTTTAATTTATATTAATCCATATAGAAGTGTCATGTGGATATCGTCCCTATCATTCATCAAAACTTTAAAAAAAGACAGACCCTTGAAATCTTATTATATCGCCAAAAATAATAATAATAATAATAATAAAAGACGGATTGTTATGCCTACAGCAGACATAGGGACTACAAAAATTATTTTTAAAAATGTATTTATCCAACTGATTTTCATGGATCTTTCTTTTTATTTTTATAACCCGTCTTAAAATACACGGTGTCAAATTGATTCCCCTTAAAATACTTCGACCTTCCCTGGGCCAAATGGAGGGGAGATAACTGACCGCTTCATCACAAATCCTCTGAAGGCACATATATACATCCGTCAGCATAAACGCACAATATATAAACTGAACACTTATCAGTATTCCAGGGAGCATAAACAAAATAAAAAAATAACATATATAGATAGCGCAAGAGATAAATAACAAAAAAACAAGAAAAAAAGAAAATCAAAATAAATAGTTAAAATAAATAATTACAATAAATGCATGAACGAAATACGAAATGGAAATATATATGTAGCGGAAGATTTTTTAAAAAATGGAAAAATAATGAGGTTAACAGAAGACGATAATTTTAAGTTAGGTGATAAAATTTAGGTAAAAAAATTAAAAATAAATAAATAAAATGAATGGAAAAACTAAATAATAAAGAGTAGAGAAAAATTAAGTTATAACTTAGTCCAAGCGAAAATTAAGGGAAAATTATAATTCTGCTTTCAATGAGAAGAAATTCAAAATTGTCGGAACAATGCAAATGGATGATTATGCATTACATCACCAAGTTAATTATGATAATCTTAGACACATTATATTAGACAATTTTCTTGCAATGGTACTTATAATTATTTCTTTAATTGTTTGTAACACCATGATTTAATTATTTCGATATTCTGTTAGTTCAACGTTAAAACTTGATTATGCGATCAAAGAAATGATCATCCCAATACTCAATGTTAGACAAAGTGGCAATTGGGAAGCTTGTTTAATGATACAATACACAGCATTTGAATAAAGAAATTACGAATCTTACTAGTAACGGCACTATTGTATTTAAAACCATTTCTTTAATAATTTGTCATGTCATAATTTAATCGTTTGAGTTCATTTGCTGGTTCCAACAATGAGATGTGATTAAATGATCAAAGAAAGGATCAAATCCTTACACATAATCGCTTTCAACGCCTGAAAAGCTTGTAAAATATCCCATTACATATTATTTAAACGAAAAAAAATCTAAAAAAAAATTTTGAACCTAAAGATGTAAAAAAAATAAATTTCATACGTTGATAATAAGCAGTGTAATCTGCCATGCTATGATTCCTAAAGGCCACAACGTAACTTTAACAAAACAGCATCTGTAGAATGAATTCCATAGAATCTGAAGGCTTTTAGAAGCGAATTCATGTGTGATTATTGGAAATTTGAAATTTACTTCGTGTTGAAGCCTAGTTTTTGTAGAAAAAGGAATAATACAGCACATTTACTCATATTCAGACCATTATGACCAGAAAAATCTATGCAGTGTATTGAATTGTATTGATATTTTTTTTAAAATGAAATAACAAATAACCAAACTTCATTTTTGAGTTGCACAATATTTTGACAAACACTTCGACCCATAAAAACGTTGAGTACTTCTTAGATCACACGTTAACGGATTTTGAATAGCTTGAATACTTCAAGTGAACTGAACCGATTTTTATGACGCATATAAATAAAATTTTCACCTTCCAATGAGCTTTAAACTCATAACATACATTTTCGTCCTTCCAAAAAAATCTTTGACAGATTGTGATCTTTTATTGCCGACTTTCTCTATAAATTTAGGATATTGTTCCCTTTAAAGTTTACTTACACGATTCAATGATTTTCTTTGGATAATGGATTTGTAATTATTTAAATCACTTTATCAGTATTGATAGAATGGTAGACTATTATGTTAGGCATTTTTTTTTTGTTCTATATCAAAAGAGTGTTTAAAATTTTAAAAAATTGCGTACCCTACTTTGATTCTGAACTATTTTGTCATTAATTCTTTTTTATAAATTTAAAATTTGTTTTGCATTTTTAGTTTGCTTTTCTACCATTTGTGTCCTTTTTTGCTTTGGCATTTTTTAAAATTTCAACTGGATTATTTTTTATAGCTATAATGACGAAATAAATTTAAACCACCGGGAATATGAAACGGTAACTTTTTTTATAGAATTAGTTGCTTATATCGTTGACGTTTTCTAAATGAGAAAATAATTTTGTTTTAGCGTTCGAAAACCACTAAACTACATTTACCTGAATTTTTTTTTAATTTGAAATTGAAAAAGTAGAGTTTCTGCTTGAAAATGGAACTCAGTTATAAAGTTTCGTGTAATTGAAAAATATTTAGATTAAAATAAAAAACAAAATATTTTAATGTTTTGTTTGAATTGAATCGTTTGCAGATAATGCAGCAGGAAAAAGGGCACATTTTCATATGGATCACAAGGTACATTTTGATTTTTGAGATGTGATTGTGACCTCATATTAACTGACTTATAATATACGTGCATTTAAATTAAAATAGTTTTTTAAATTCAATGTGACACTGTTTTAAAATGATGATAATCAGCTAATATTTTTTAAAGGATCATTCTCTCACAATTTGATGCAATTGATTGTTGTGCTTTTGTGTTTTATATAAAATTTAGATACATGAAATATAGTTAATCAAGTTTGTACGAAATAAAACTAAGAATTTCAATAAATTATTTTAATAAGCACACAGTGAACAGTATTAGTTAGTTTAATGGCACAAAGTGTACATTATTAATTAGATTAGTTTTAGTTACAGTATGTAGTGTAAATTTTCAAAATAAGCATTACAGTTCCTTTCAAATGTGTTGAACGATTTTATTATTAAAAATCATTTTTTATTATTATTAAAATAATTGTGTAGCAGTTAAATAATCGAATAAATTAGGGTTTTTTAAAAACTATCCACTTATAGCTGAGGACACAAGATGTCGACTATTTAATGTGCGAAAACAATTTGGGAAATAAAAACTTTTCCTTATATCTTTCTATTTTGACTTTGATATAACTAAAATAAATTCGGTAATTCATTTTGTTTTAACATTCTTCTTAATAAAATCAGATCATTAGAAAACACGACTCATTCAAATTGAATGCGTTCGTATTAGACAAAATCCATTATATGTTTGATTTTTCACGATCACGATCGATTTTTTTTAATACATATCATTTGTTTAATCGCATCATTCTTATTGTCGATTTTTTTAAAACCTATTACATAGTCAGCTTTTCATACATGTGCAACATATTCTTATACTTCATTACCTGAAAACTACCTATAAATTTCCCTGCGGAAACAGCTACAACTTCAACAGTTATGTCTATTGTTCCTGTTTCATTTTCTATTTGAATAAAAACTATGTGAATCCACAAACCGAGCATTAGAAAAAATGTCGTGCGGTTAGTGAAAATAACGGCAAATTAAAGAGAGATAACTACAGATTAAAGGACATAAAAAAGGGTAATTTGGATCATCTGGGGCGACTATAAAACATGTCATGACTTTTACCACGGAACATCCACACGTCCGGCCTGATTCTGACACGCGCATTATGAGTTTGTGGAAGGGCTGTTCGAAGTAAAACTTCAACCATGTGACATACTTCCTCTTGGACGCGTGCTGGCCAACGAAAGCCTGAACTCCATTTACACGAAATCGCCATTCAATAAGGTCACTTGAACCTTAACCCTAGATTACTGTTGTCTGGGCTCATTTTTCATGTAATCCTGTAATAGTCTATTACGTCTACCTCTATAATCTCTTAAAGTAGAGGTTATTTTTTTATCCTACAGTCAGTATAATCAGTCATTTCAAGGAGAATCGCTTTCATAGTATTAGTTATTTTAGTTCAATGTTATGTATATCGTGGTTTGAAGTAGATGTTTATCAAAATTGGTAAATATGTTCAGTTTAGATGTAATTTGAAAATATTTTCAAAAAGTAAAAATAGGTTAAATGCTATAGTTATCATTTTGTATCATTTTATTTCTTTCGATACCGCAGTTGGCATTCTGTCTGGTTTTATTTCTTTGACTCTAATTTCCAAAAGGTTTTATAACACGATTAAAAAGAAATTTTTACACTATTATTTTATTATTGCATGACAACGCAGTTACTAGTTAATAAATTTTAAAATAACATTAGTTAAACTATTATTAAAAATAAACTTTTCAAGAATTCTTGGAATTCTATTGTTAGTTTCAAATTTAAAAAAGTATGTTGTAGGTTAAATGATTGTAATTGCATGTATTTTTAAACAATTTCTTTGTCTTCGATATGTAGAAAATTTTTGTTCCGATAAAATAAAATATACCCATACAGATAAAATTTAAAAAAATTTAATAATTCAGTTTAATGATTAGAATAAAGACAAAATACATGTAGATGTAATTAGCACCTCGTTATTATTATTGATTTTCAGAGGGACGAGACTCGTTATAACTTCATTATGAGATAGAAGAAAATAATAGACGAATTTCAAGAACAATTATTTAATTATTTTTTAAGTTCTACATTTCACAAGACAAAACTAACACAGATGCAGAAATACTTAGAATACAATCCAATAATGACCCCCAAGAAGGATCATGAGAAATATAGTACATTGATGTCAATAAGGTAACGCCATCTGTTGTATCAAAATAGAATGCAGTAGAGTTATGTAACCGTTACAGATTCACTTTAAAAAAAAAGTTTCTTTGTAATTCCTTAGTCTAAAATCAAACCGTTTCAAATAGTGAATCTTAACTCTAAGCGAATCTACGTAGAACATTACTAGAAATTAGAATATTTTCATATATCTTTGTTTCTTCCATAAAATCTATTAAAGTGTTGGTAGCCTGGTGATATATATTTCATTTTGATATTTAAGAATCTAGTTTTCAGACCCGATTTCATTAAGCATTCGTTACGTATGTGAACCTGTTGCGATTTAGATCTGTCATCATATGGAATGAATGTCCTGACAATAATTTGTTATGGAATTTATGAAGACGAGTATTGACTCAGATATAGTTCTTATGATTCGGCAATGGTTGCAGATTTAAGAAGTTCATTCCAGAATGCTCCTTCAAAGCATCATGTAAATTTAATTAAGAATAAACAATTCTAACATAAAAAACAACGAAACATTTTTTTTACTATTAACCACTGCTTCATTTTATTACCATTTCCTGAAATATTGAGATCACAGAAACATTTTTTCGAATGAAAACCGGGTTTTAAATGGAGAAAACGGATGCATTTTTAATTTAAGTGCTCTTGGTTTTTCATATCTATCTTTCCGGGATCCGATGTTGAAAACTGCGTCTAAGACGAAAAGCGACGATATTCTACTCTTCCGCCGTCGGTGCCCCGTTCTTTTAATATACCCACATGTTTCAAATGGCTCATTACGTTTGGCAGGTGCGTAGGTTTTTGATGACCTTGCACTTGTTGAAGCGGCGGCACTTGTATTTTCGTGTTTTCCTTCGAAAAGAAGAGTTCTTGAAATGTGAGGCTATCAATAAAAACTACTCACTCAAAATGTTAGCCGATAATCGTATTTCTGTAACTTGGTAAGCATTGTAAAAACCACTAAAACCGTGATAAAAAGCAAGGAAGACATTTAGTTTAAGTGGAAATGTTCAGATATCCGTTTTAAATGGCGTCTGTTTGTGTCTTTTTTTGACCTTCTGTTACGCATGTGATTGTAAGTGACATTCGTTGCTCTTCTTTTCACTTTGAACGTCACGTGTTGTTTGTGGTATCCGTCTTTGCCAAGTAGGTATCAGCCATTAAATGGATTCGCGAGTTCCAAAAAATTTTGTGGGCAGAATTCTATCAAGAAAGTCTATAAAAGCATTTTTAAGAGAAAATGAATGCAATAAGGGGATTTGGTTTGGGAATATAAATGGTATTTTGGCTCTGAAATGAATAATTTAAAAAAAAATTCTTCCTTAAATAAAACATTACAAGTCAAATGATTTTGATTGAAAGAAATCAAACATGGTAATGTTTCTTATTATATTCTACACAGTATAGGAACCTTCATGAATTCTTTAAAAAGAGACATTTTTAACACTTGCTTCTAATTAATCTTTCTTTTTAATTTGAAATATTTACTGGTAAGTAATAAAGAGAGACTACCCAGCACATTATATCTATTTCGAAACAAATCTGGACCTACCTATTTTTCTCTGAAACAAAGACCAGAAACTGAAATTGTCGTGAATAAACCAGGATGTCTGGTCAGTTTACTTAAAATGTGAGCCATTATCTCTCGATTATAGTGAATAATGACACTTCAGTGTCAAAATTCTCATAAATTAAAAACAACAAATTGTTACGGCTGCCAACGTTTTGCTTCGATTCTATAACTCTTCCAATATCTTTATTTTTTGCAACTTGAAATTGTATATAAAGTGTGTTCGTCGTGAATTCTAACATGAGAATAGATTCTTATCGCATAATAGAGATTCAAATATTGATCTGTTTCACTAAATTATGAAGAATATATATATATATATATATATATATATATATATATATATATATATATATATATATATATATATATATATATATATATATATTAGAGGCTACGCCCCTGCACGCTTATTTTGACGACGAATAAAGTCAGCTTGAGAATATTCAGTTGCATGTCGCTGTCGATATGGTTCATAATCATTGAATCAGTTATCCAGATTATTAGCCATTTTTAGGCAGCATTAATGCTTACGAACAATGTAAACAAATTCCTTAGAATTTGAATTAAGAAGCGATGTTATGCGGAGTTTAGTTGTAACTTTTTAGCAAATATGTGTTCGAGGTTTTGATTGGCTGTTTGGTGCAACTAATTGTTATGTCTTCTGTGACTGGCTATATGTTTTTGTTTCATTAGTTTTTTTATATATACTATTTATATTGTATATATATATATATATATTAGTAAACCGCAGAGTGTATCAGTTCTACACTCTTTTTGGATAATTGATGAAAACATTGTTTACAGTATTATATTGTAATTATAAAATACAGTAGTGTCAATAATTATACATATTGGGGTGGGACTGGAGTACGTGGAGCAAACATGACAAATAAGGGTGTATTTATTAAAAGGTCAAGAAATGCATCATCAGCATTGTCATCTATTAAATCATGCAAAATAGCAAATAAACTTATTTCAACTTATCTTAGAATTATTGCCTGGTTTATGTGTCTTTAAGTGGAAATAGACTCAAAAATAGGTCATCTGAATCATTTTTACAGCTGTTATCTGACAAACATAATGTTGAATTCATTTCTTATTTACGAACAAGATGTGCTCAATCTGGAATATATATATTCCTCACTATACAGTTCGTGCTCATGTGATTACAGAGGCAACGAAATGACTTAGGCAGATTGATCACAAAGTCGGTATTTTCCTTTCGGTACGATAACAATTTGAAGGGAATAAAGAAAGTTTTGAGCTTTATATAGTTGATCTGATTATAGAATCAACCGAAGTCGTGGCATTAGATTATTGATCAAGCAAGCCAAATTTTCCATTGAAAGGAATTATTCAATTTGTTTAAAATCGTGATAGTTTAGTTTCTTTCATGAAACACGTCAGTTAATCTTTCAGTTTCGAGCCTTCCAATTTAAAAAGATAACAGATAAACGCATCTATTTATATTTCGAAGGAAAGTTCCGTTAAATAGATTGTAATAAAATAAACATTTACTGGGTAAATCCAACTTTAAAGACTTTCAAAATTAAGAAGGCTATAGAGTTCTTTAAGTTTGTTTAATAGATAGAGATATTTTGTTTGCTTATATATATATATATATATATATATATATATATATATATATATATATATATATATATATATATATATATATATATAATGATATTTTAAACTCTTAATTTAATCCAAATTAATTTCCAAAATTTTACCTTAATTGAGCCTTCCTAACTTCATTCTAAAATATTCTCTTATTTCGTGATCCGATTCCACATTCAGTTTAATTAATCCCTTTGTAAAAATAATGCGCCATTAAGAACTACGTTTCACATGAGAGTGATACTTCGGTACCCTTGAACAGGTGTCAAAGGACATTCCCTCGGCGCGTGGCCGGAAATCCTATGTTATATAAGGCAAGTCATCATCTGTTCGTCCCTTTTTTCCCTTTTCTTACTTCTGTGTGTGCCGCTCTGCGTTTTCTTGTATATAATCATGCCTGCCACTCGGAATAGAATAAAACGTAATTAAAAATACCAAGTTTCGCACCTGCATTCTACTTCAATCAAAATATGTTACATACATACATACATACATACATATATATATATATATATATATATATATATATATATATATATATATATATATATATATATATATATAATAAATAATCCTATAAATATATAATCTATTTCCTTAATTTGATTGAATCAATTTACCACATATTATTATGGATGTAAATTAAAGTGTATTTATTACAAAATACAAACGAAATAACAATTCTATTTCGGAATTAATGTCTAAAGAATGAATTTTTTTCAAAAATTTTAGTTTTAGCGTTGCTAAAAGCACGCAAATGAATTTTTTGAGGGATGAGTTTGTAATTTCTTCATGACTTTAATGTTATGTTAACTTAACATAATAATATTATTAAAAATATTATTCGCTGACAGATAACTGTCAGCGGGCTTGTAAAATGCCATAAGTCACAACACAACACAGCAACAAAAAGCATATTAAATTAAATTTAATAAAATGATTAAAATAAAGAAAAATAGTATGCAAGTGAAATTAGAAGTAAAAAGATAATTTTAAGATTCCAATTTTAGGTAATTAAAGGTTTTCATAGGCAAGTCTCATCTGAAAAGAATTTAATCATTTTTTCGCTTTCTGTTAAACTTTTTGTTTCATGCTTATTTCTTGATTTTTTTTATTCCCTCCTCTGACTGATTGGAGATTTTTGATGACTCGACATGCCTTCTCCAGTGCATTTCTATTGATATTTTACAGCTCCATTAATTAACAAAATAGTAAATCAAGCGCATTTGTAATAAGACCGATTTTTGTACCCTGAACGTTATATATATATATATATATATATATATATATATATATATATATATATATATATATATATATATATATATATATATATATATATATATATATATATATATATATATATATATATATATATATATGCTATTTCCTATTGTAAGTATTCTTTGTAACTGTATAAAAATCAGACCAGGATTAGAGTGGATACATTGTAATCTTTAGCTTATGACGTAAGATATACAAGTCCACATCCTTCCATGAAGACACGTGCATGGGTGTCTCTTTTCAAAATGAAGAGGGGACACTCGAATATTTTTGATCCTTGAACTTGCTCTCTTTTATTTTTAACTGTCTAATCTCCCTGTGAAGTTCGGACTTATGGTCGGAGTTTTCCCGTGCTCTCATAACTCGCAGACACACTTACGACTCATCCCCTCTCAAGCGGGAAGAAGAGTTATTTTGGGATGGACTTCTTTCAGGGAAAAGATTACCTCCTCTGTCACTCCCATCAGGAAATCCCTTAAGACTCCGCCGAAAGCTCACTTTGCTGGGAAGTGAACAGCAAGCAGATTGTAAAAGCGACGCTTGATTTATATCGTAACAGATGGATGAAAAAGTTTGACACTGTCGTGGGTGTTTCACTTCTCCCCGATGCCGTCAGGTTAATGTTTTCGAGGAAGTTGTTTGATGACATTTGAAGAGTTGGCTCTTGCACCTGCATGTGCTCGAACATGTCCAGAGTTTCTTTAGAAACCTTCACTTTTTCTCTTTTTTTGGCAAGACAATGCTTAAAGAGTGTGGTTAGAGAAAATAATGCAGATATTTAAAGCTTTCTGAAACAGATTTAAAAGCAAAACACTTATAAGTTATGGCTTACGAAAACACTTTGAAAGTAATAAAAAAAGAGGAGAAATTAGATTAGAACTCTTCACTTCAATGATAGTTTAGCTTTCTCGTATACGAATCACAAAGAAAGCATTGCAATTGTCAAAAAATTCAGCTAGAGGCTTGAATGAATGAATATATGCGCTACAGACTTATTTGAGTTTGAAAAACAAATTTTCTCTTTGTCTACGAACATGACAATCCAAAAACGCTTTGAGCTAAACGGATGAAATTTGCTGAATGGACTTA
The DNA here is from genome assembly GCF_947563725.1 of Argiope bruennichi. Taxonomy (NCBI): domain Eukaryota; kingdom Metazoa; phylum Arthropoda; class Arachnida; order Araneae; family Araneidae; genus Argiope; species Argiope bruennichi. Next base: position 77,346,397 of record NC_079159.1, on the reverse strand, counting down.
CAATCAAATTTGTGGATTTTTATTAAATCTTGAACGAAATCCATTAGTAGGTACTCTGTCAGTCTGACTGTACAAGTGAAGATAACTATAAGACACAATTCTTTTTTTATAGATTTTGAATCTAAAAAATAAATTCTTATTACATTTTGAGCCATATCTGTCAAATGCTTGACTGTCTGTCGGTCTGTACTTTTACATGCATGCAAAGCCCCATTCCGGTGGCCGTGCGCGTTTTGAGACAGGCAAATTTTTCCTGTCTTGTAATTTTTCAGGGCTCTTTGATGTCTGTTCAATTTACCGATAATTTGTGGGAAGCTCCCGATCGACGTCCGCTGGCGGGGGTGGTCCTATAATGGGCCAGATGGCAGATTTGCGATCATATCCTTAAAAATAACTGGCTTCCTAAAGAGGTTTAAACGCAACAACTTAAATTAATGAAATCCAGTAAGTATCTTTTGACTACAACTAGAGTTCCGTGTCCAATTTTGGTTTCAACCGTTCGGTAAAGAAGGCGTATATATGATGGATTCAGTAAAAATTCTAGCTTTACGCGAAAGATCTATATTTCTTAACTATCGTTCGCGAAATGCAAGGCATTCACAGACTTTGCGATTTAGTTTAGTTTAATTATATTAAGGTCCCGTTTGAAGCAATACTTGGGCTATTTTGGGTACCTCGTAATTTTGAACCGCGATCAGATGACGAGGACGACACCTGAGGGGAGAAGAGGGATAAGACCTTTATTGGAGAATATGCAAGAAAGCTTCTCGCATGGTAACTTGTTGCCATGCAATTTTCGAATACATTATTGTGAGAGGAAAAAAGTTTCGCAATTTAATTTATGTAGATGAAAGTATATTTCTGAATGCTACATTTGAGGAATGAACTATTTCAGTGGAAAAGCCGCAGGTTTTTAGAAATAGAATAATCCGGAAATAGATTTTTTTTCAATAAGCAAATTAATTAGATGATTGGACATCTTCTTGATATTCTATCAGAATCTATTATGAATTGGTGGAAAAGTTACTCTAGAAGGGTAATTTAGAATTGATGCTATACGATGAAAATAAAAGATAATAATATATAAACTTTAAATGACACGTTATTCATTGGGAAAAAATTGTTTGCTTACCAATTCCTTCATTGATAAAGGACAACCTTCTGTAAATTTTTTTGTATCAGCCATGATGACAAACAATTGCTGATAAAGGAAACATTAGAACAAAAAGATAGAAATATTTATATGTCATGTCTTTAATTAAATAATTGAAATAAAGTGACTAGGTTTAATTATTTTAACCTCAGTTAATTCTTTTGTACGATTTAAGCAGTATATGGACTTACAATGCAAGTTACCTTTTTAATTTTATTTTTTGTTGTTTTTATCAAAAATGCATACAATTTTGGATTTACTTCACTATAAACAAAAATACTTTATACTCAAGCTCAATAGCAACAAGCTGTTTCTTTTTCCTTTGTAAATGTTTGATTAATTCGAGATTTTTCTTGAGGGTAAGATTTGAGAAACCTTCTTTTACATAATTGGTTTGTGTTTGTCACCTGACTGCAGAATTTTTATTTCTCAATATATGATGATTTAGTTTCAAAGAACTTAAAAATGATTTCTTTTAACATCAACTCATTCATTGGTTTGATGATTTCAAGATGCTATATAGGATCACTATAACGTATATTAAACTAATCCACATTTTAATCACAAATTGACTACTTCTCCCCGCCCAAAAGCATAAGGATAAAACTGAATGACCGGACCAACGTGACACCAACACGCTAGAATTGTAGCAGAGTCCTAAGGACCATCACCGGCTACTGTACAACCCTTCTCGTGGGAAGTACATCCCATCATCGAAGGGAGGAAGCCAACCCCACCACTTTTGTAACCAACAGGGTGGCTAGTACCAACCACCATACCGGAAGCCTCTCATCCTCATTTTTGAGGTGTCCCCTAGCGGGAGAATCCACGTTTTAAATCTAACCCGGAAATATCTTTACCAAAATGTATGAGTAGGTTTTCAGTTAAATCCAAAACTAATGACTTTCATGCCATATTAGACAACTCAGCCCTTTTGAGGAACGCACTTCCGTACTTCCCATACGAGTTCACTCGTCCTCCTCAGAAAAATAATGAAAAATCCTAATTCGTTCTGTGAAAACTTGCACTGAAAGTTGATACACCAACGTAGAACTCGCTACCTGAGGTGAAAACTTCCTTTCGTTCTCACCTTTCGTAGGATTAATTCACTTTGTGACCTCCAGGTAGTCAAATGAGGTTTTATACGTATCCTCTGTATAAGATTTCCCATCACTTAACCGAACCCTTGTTTGATCTTGTAGGCTTCTTTTTCTTAAGAAGAAGAAAATAATACCCATCAGTGTTTGCCTGAGTTTGAAAAAAGCAACACCTGTTAAAACTTGAGAAACAAACGGCAAATGAAACTTGTGGGAATAAAAAAAAAAATCTAGACACGTGAAAAAATTTCGTCTCGGAAACCAGTTTGGAGTGACGAATATGCTGTGCAGTTGGTGTTTGGGTTTTTCGGAGAAGTGATTTGGCTGATTTTCAAGGGTAAAGCTAATATTTACGTGTGAAAGCTATGCATTTGCTTAGTGAATACAGAAAAGAAAATCCCTCAAGTATAGTGCGTTCTTTGTAGTGTTCTATGAAGCAGTTTATTCGTTGTATTTTCGACTTATGTTTATTTTGAGTGCTTTATAAGCATAGCTATTTATATTTATATAAAATAACGAACAAATAAATCTGAAAAAGGGGAGATGTCACTACATGAACTATAACACCGCTTCATGCGCCTGCAACTATAACCTACTGGTTATTTAAACAGTGTAATGAGCACAAGTGGGGAGAGACATAAAGAAGACACGCCTGTACAATCCGTCGCTGTGTCTATCGCCCAAATTGTCTGATGTCTGACATTTATTGATTAAAATTTGGTCAGGGGATTTTAACCGCTTAACTGTTTTGCCCGAGTGACATACGTGCATCGCTTTATCGAATTTTTATAGTTGTAAACAAAAAATAAACATTTCATAACGATTATAATTAAATATTAAAATTACTTCGAACACTTATTACTTCGAATTCAAATATTCAATGGATTTCCCTTTGAATCAAAATAAGAAAATATTCCCAAAATAGAAGGTGTCATCTTTAATAAGATGGCACCTTCTATTTTGGGTTAAAACAGTTAAGGGGTTAAAATTAGATAACTATAAAACAACTAACTAAACTATACTATAAAACAGTTAAGGGGTTAAAATTAGATAAACAAAGCCGAGAGAGCAATGAGCTGGTTGAGATTCAAATGAGAAATGACAGTGGCTTTGTAAGCAAACTATCATACAGGAACTGAAAACTTATGCTGTTCTACATAAATAGACTTACAGTTTGTTACTGATAACAGAATTCGGGAAATAATAAAAATAATAATAAGATTATTAACAAAATATGGTTGATAGAAATGAGGACAGATATAAAAAAAAAGAACAGGACAAATACAAAAATGAAGATAAAAATACAAAACCAAATGAGTGTTATGTACAAACACGAAAATAATGGAATATAAATATATATGTATCTATTACTTCTCTTGGAAAAAATGTTCTTTAAATCTGCAAAGATCTTAATCGAGGTGATTAATAATTCTCTGAATTTTTATTTTGGATCCTTGAGAAGAGGCAACACTATGAAACCAAATATGAAGTATAGAAATACTAGCCACCTTTAACGACCATTCTGTTCAACCAGAATACTGACTGATTTTTCTGGCTGCTAAATATGGGATATATTTATTAAAATTTTATCTTATTATTTAACAGAACTCAAAAGTATTGTTTAGATTGGGTTAACCTACAAAGAATTATTGCTCGGGAAAATTAAATTCTATATATGTTACTATCAAAAGTGTTTAATTCAATTATATCTTGGAAATCCTAATTATTTCATAAAATAATTTATTATATTTTATTAAATAACACATGGAAAAGGTTTATTTACTTATATTAACATGCCTTACTGATGAAAGTCTTAGTAATTACATTCTGATGGCAGTTAAACCTAATTTCGTGCTGCAATAAGCTTTCTGTTTGCTACCAGTATCTTCATTTCTTTTACGTTTCTTACATCTGATTGCATCAGTTTTGGTGATACGGTGAACCCTCCTTCTAGCATTTTAATAATATTTTGCAACTCCATTAGTTAGCTATGTGAGGCGTTCATTTAACTGCAATCATAATGAACATTCAATGAAACAGTCTGATATTTCGTGAGATAGTTTGTTTACATTTGGCTGTTGCCATTCGACAGTTAGTAATAAAACCGATTTCTGTGCTGGGTACATTAGAGTTTTATATAGAGAAACATGTTTTGATTTTTTTTCCTGCATTACAAAGAAAGAAAATATGGTGCTCATTAAAAATTTCTGTACCCAGATGTTGATAAATCTTTATGTTTTAGATTTTGTGTGTGTGTGTGAGAGAGAGAGTCCGAAAGAAGCATTCTTGTGTTTTGATTATATTGCCTGGTTGTCTAAGAATGTCATAATTCAAAAGCACTATATATTGTCATTTTTGCATTGATATAATATTACCTAAAGTTTTATCATACTTTGAGTCAAATATATAGTCTGTACATATATATTTTTGCGAGCTTGTAAGCATAAATGATAAATGAAACTTGTTACAAGCTAAATAGAAGCATTTTTGCGTGTGATGTTTACGCCTGTTTTTTAGAGCTTTATCAAATTTTCAAATCAATCGGTCAACGGAAATAAGTGCTACCCCTTAACACATATTCGATCCACTTCGTTTTACAACAAAGCTAACTACAATCTACGCTATATAGTATAAGAACATGAAAAATAAAGAAAATAATAATATCATTGTAGTAATATTATTTTTTTAAACTTTTCTTCCATTCATTCAGTTTTTCATAACAGTTACAGACATTATTAATTAACAGTTTGTTATGTTAAAAAAAAGGTTACAAATAAGTTAATACTGCAATGGCGCAACGACAGGTAAGAAAAAGATGTAGATAAGCTGAGAACAAATTTTAGTGGGCGCCTTATGAAAAAAAGGATATCAGTGCTTCTTTTACTTTTGAAAACCAAATATGATGATGGGACAGTATGCGATCATATGACAATGACTCATATGATAAGATGTGAACCACTCACATGATCATATGACTGGTTCTGCTGGATATTGAAGAAATAGAAGGAATGAACGACCCGTGTGTCATTTACCCTTGCTATGTTACTAATCAGAGAATAGAAACCATACCAAATTAATACATTATTAATATTTTAAAGAAGCGAAATTTTTGTTTTAGAACTAAATTGACAGAATTTCGAAATAGAAATAAAGGAAATAATATTTTTATACTTAAAAATGAAATAATAATATTTTTACATTTAGTTATTTGCACAGTTATAATCAAATTTAATCAATGTAATTTGATTACTACTATTAAAAAAGTCATATAAATGGTATTGAAATTAACTTTAAATACCATATAGAACAATAGCTATAATTTTTCCTTTTTGAAATTAATTCAAAAATTTTATTTATTAATTATTATCCTATATTTTATATTTACTATGAATTATATAGCAGCGTTAAGGTACAAAGAAAAAGAATGCAAATCTCTACGTGTATAACGTACAGCAACTGAAATAACGAAAAGTATTTGCTTTAAAATATAATTAAAAATATATTTAAAATGCATTTGCTATATATATAAAATAATAATAACAGTATCAAATATATTAAAAAATAATTACAAATATATTTAAATGGTATTTAAAATTGAAGAAAAAATTGCACAAAAATAAAATCAATATCGCTGAAAAATTTATTTTTGAATATTAAAGTAGTATATTTTTTTTTTTTTTGTGTGTGTGTGTGTGGTTTAATAGTTCTGATGTTATTAAAGATATGTGTTAAAATTTTGATGAATTTTTAAATAAAAATCTAATGAAAATTTTAAGAAATCCCTTTCTTAGAGAGCACCTATTATCCAAGAAATAATTATTTGCCAAATTAAATAATTCTATATCCAATGGGCTGCTCTATAAAGATTTTTGAACACTTTTTTTTTTCAATGCGTGTGCCTTTATTTACAAATAGCATGCCATCTTATTAATCCGATGAATGCTTAAATTGCATAGCTCAACTCTTTAGATAAAATACTTGTTATGTTTATTATCACTTACAAATAAACATTACTTATTCCAGTAAGAAAATTTCTTATTTGTGTGGAATAAAATAGAAAGCCATTATAATTTGGATTGAAATCTCCATCCAATATATTCTTATTACGTTTGTTACAAATGTAAATACAAGTTGAGTACTCCGCCCCACCCTGCTGCATACGGATAAATCTAAATAACCGGACCGTCGCGATGGCATTGGCGGAAACGGAAGTTGTGCCCTAAAGGCCATCACCCCATACCTTTCACTGTACACCCTCTGCCATGAGTGGTATGTCCCATCATCGGTAGGAGATAACCGACCCCACACCATTTCTGTACCCACCCGTGTGAAAGAACCAACCACCATACCGGTAGCTTCTCATCCTCATATTTGAGATATCCCCCCCCTCCTCCGTGGAACTGTTACAAATGTAACGGCCATGATTTTTTTTTTTTTTTTTTTTTTTTTTTTTTTTTTTGCAATGAGAATTTATTTGTAGCATTCATTCTTTATAGTCACATTGTTATTGTATTCAGATTTCTTTACAAATCGTGTATAATGCACCTTGACTATTTGCATTAATCAATGAATAAATATTTATGACGGAAACTAAATTAGAAATACGCGTGATATTTTTCTGTGATCTAAATACAGCTGGAATTTTCCTTCGTGGGACGGACAGCTGTTTTGAACACAGGACATGCATTGAACAAATACGATATTCAGAATTTAGCAGAAGTAATTTTATGAAACTTATTTAATAAGCTTGAAATATCGCATACAATGAATGTTTGAACACAAAATTTTATCATGTTTCTGTAGTTTAAGTGGTTGTTAAATATTGTTGCTAGGTCAGTTAAAATATTACTCTTGTTAGTTTTGATACTTGCCAGCGCAGTTTAAGTCTTAAAATGTTCAATTATTTGAATTTAAAAATTCAGAAAGCTTTGCAAATCCGCACATCTCAGATTATTTGGATATATTAACGGCAATGCCACTTAAGTAGTGTTTTTCTTTCTTTCTTAAATAACAATATAATAAATGTTCAGTAAATTAAAAATGATCGTTTATACAAAAGGTACTTTATAAATGTGCATTTACAGGCGATATTTATGTAATTAATTAATTTTTTCTATTAATGAGCAATAATAATGCACTTTTTGCGATAAAAGTATCATTCATTAACTCCAACTCCGTTTACCTTTCAACGGGCGCGCCCTGAATTCTAACATGAAAGATAGCTTTTATTTACTAAATAGGCTATTATAAAATATGAATTTTTAAGAAGTTAATTAGTAAGATTGTAGCTGAGTTTTTTACTTGATGGTACTTTGTTCAATTCTTCGAAACCTATTTCTGTTTTTCTTTTCTATATTTATATTCTTAGCTTTCTTTGATAAAAAAAAAGAAAAGAAAAGAAAAAAGATACTATGTTTTCAATATAATACTTTCATAAGAGCGTTTAAATATTTTCTTATGAAATTTTTATTATTTACTAAATAAATTATTATTTAGTAAATAAATAATTATTATTTACTAAATAAATTATTATTTATTTAGTAAATATTTTCTTACATTTTTTTTATTATTATTATTTGTGGAAAAAAGAATAATGTTAATTGAAGCTACCTTGCTTTTAAAACTATTTTTTTTAAAAATAATAAATTAAAAAAATACAGCAAAAACTTAACGCCAACGGTCGCGCGTATTTCTGAAATAAAAATGGCAGATTCGCAGAGTTTTATTAAAGCCCGAATTCTAAACGTTGACTAATAGTTCGTTGAAAGGAACTGCAAATATAACTTAAATCATGTTCTCATAGCGTCCTATGCTAAAAATATACAAAATGAACATTTTATTTAATGTATATCTCATATACGAGCGCCAACTGAAAGGTTAAAATATTTTAAATACATGCAAATTTGACAGGAAGCGTGATTTTTTTTTTTTTTTTTTTTTGCATCGTTTTCACTTTTAGGCCATAAATTCAACACATGTTTTAATGAAAATATAACATGAAATAATATTGCAACTCGGAAACAATATAAAATCGTGTGGGCGTTCTACCTGCAAATAGAGTTTTAGTCTTACACTGTTTCCTTATCCAGACTGGTAGAGTATGTTCGGGAAAAAAAAAAGCCACCTGCTTGCTAGTATAGAATCAGCTGGCGTCGACAATGGACAGCGAGGGATTAATTGAGCAGCTGATTAAATCCAAAACACACGGAAAGAATCGCATTCCAATAACGCAATGGTACCACTGCCAAGGCCTTCTCCGCATAAATATCGTTTGTACGGTTTTGCTTCTGTGGTAGAGCAATGACATAAACTATCGCGTCGGATGTACGTCAGTAAGTAGTGAAGTCTTATATTGAGTTATATTTTAACATCATAATTTTATGACACAGCATATTATTCATAAATTACGACATGTGTGATAAAAAAATTAGTATTTACATATTTACCGTATACTATTGGCGAATTTTATCATATTTTCAATACGAAAGAACCTATTAGCACAAGATTGTTGGCGACTTTTTAGTGATTATATCCTAATATGCAATTAACATGCAAATACCAAAAATTGTTCAAAACATCTTATAGAGAGATTGTTAAATTTCGACCTACCAAATTTAACATTTAATTATTTCTTGAGTAAAACATACTAACTAAGAAAGGGGTTTCCAAAATATTAATTAGATTTGCAATAAGATTTAGAGTTTAAAAAATAGCATTTTTTAAGGAGTTTTTTCCTCATAAACTCGAAATTAATATAGCACGAATTCGTTTTAAGACAATATAAAATTTTAAAAACTAATATGCTTTTCAATTATGTCAATTTCATTTCTGAACAATTTCTTTATATAGTGGGTGTGTTGTAATTGTCTAAGGAACTGCCCGGTTTTAAATACACTATTTTAATTTCCACAAACGCAGCTACACTACAAAATTTACAAACATTTATTATTACACACAAATAACATTAGGTTAAAGAAAATAATATGATGGAAGGATTCCACGATTTCCATCCGAAAGCATTCGGCGTTAGCCCAAGGGTTGCGCATAGGGAAAAAGTCGACCTCAGGATGCAGGTCTGCCGTTCAACTACTTGTCTTCTGTAAAATGCCACAAGGGGGCGCTCTCTGTTCAAGGAGAAAGGAGAGATGCTACATTTATAATTTTATTTGATTCGTCAAAATATTGTAAGCTTATTTTACAATTATACTTTTCCTTGTGACATTTATTAGAGTTATACCCATGCGTATTGTTACAATAATAAATATATTTTTTATACGTACGTTAACGCTCTTCCTAATTACGAGGAAATTTAAAAACTAAATAAAGAGAGAAAATCCAAGCCAAGTGTATTTCATTAGAAGGACTGCCATTTCAGTTACTGACTGCATTGTTTTACCATGATTTAAAATTGCAAGGTTCATCCCAAAATTGCACTCGCATAGCTTTAATACAGGAGGCTAAAAAAATCAGCTAAACTAAACATGATTTAAAGGACCCTGATTCCACAAATTGATAATTACAGTAATATTTTATTTTTAATTTATGGAAAATGGATGGAATATTGGATTAAATTTGGATTAATAAATAGTTTAAATATTTTTTTTTTTTAGTGACGAGAAAAATAAATTAAAAGTTTTTTAAAAAATTGTGAAAAGTCGATTAAAGAGTATATGTAGTGATAGCACAGCAAAAGAACGCTTGTAAATGTGATTTTGCGTGTGTAATATTCAATAAGAAATTTTTAAATTACGCTAGAAAACAACTTTAAAGCTGTTGTAATTTTGTTTTCGACAAACTAAAGCTTTTGGGTTTATTTATTAGATAGCCTTTTCTTTCTAGACTGTTGGTTATTTTTGGTATTGAAATATTCCCAAAGTTCCTATGGATGGAACTCGAGGACGGATGTGTGTGTGTGGGGGGGGGAGGTCTCATACGATTTTCTCGTATAACCTGAGTGCCTGCCTTTCCTGAATGTATTCTGGGATGCAACACAGAGCAAATCTTCAGTCTCTCCTACCTTTCTCCGACTTTCATATATAGTGACAATATATTATATTTTGTTTTATAGTATTATGAAGAAGATTGAGAATATATTTTGAGCTTCTACCTTTCCAAATTTAAATAAAATTCAATAATTTTCAATCACAAAATCGCACATAAAATTTTGTTTATCTAAATCACTGTGGGCCGCGGTGGCCTGGTGGTAAGGTCTCGGCTTCGGAACCGGAGGGTTTCAGGTTCGTGACTCGATTCCACCGAAGAGCCGTCGTGTAAGCGAGTCTGGTGTACGTTAAATCCGTCATGACCAAACGTCCTCCCGATGGTGTGGTGTGGAGAGGGGGGGGTGCCAGCTCAGGTGTCGTGCTCGTCATCTGACCACGGTTCAAAATGACGAGGTCAGTCCCAAAATAGCCTTAGTGTTACTTCAAACGGGACGTTGATATGACTAAATCAAACCAAACTAAATCGCTGCGTTTTTAAGTTATCGCGTATACGTATACAAGGATATATAGAACGGAAGATGCTTACCTTTTTTGACGGATTAAGACCAAATTTTAATATAAATCTATTTTCTAATGATAAAACTATATTCCAAATTTCACCCACCTGGCTCTTTGCGCCTTTTGAGCTATCTTGTTCGCATACATACGAACAGATAGAAAGAACTTCTCATAAATGAATTATGTCCACATTTTGATTGATATCTACAAATTTGGCGTTAGGACCACATAAAATACTTCATCTGTCTAATTAAAAGCATATTTGAATGATCGGTTTCGCAGACAGACAGACATAATTCTATAAAAATGTTTTTCAGACTCCAGGAGGTATCAATAATTGAGATTCGTCAAAATCTCGAAATCGAATATTTTAATGATTACAATATTTTTTTCTTCGCATTAAAAAAAAAAAACCACGAGCAGCAAATTTATTACTGCATTCCAGCAAAATGAAAGAAACAATGTGAAAAACCGGTAATATATTAGATCAACATATTGAGTCAGACCATTTCGAAGGAAGTTGAGTCAGCCAGTCCATTACGAAGCTAAATTATTTTTAACAGGCTTTACGAAACGTCCGACAGGTATACATCAGCACTATTTACAGACTCTCTCGTAACCCATGGATTTAAAGAACAGCTAGCAAAACGTCCAGCAACATTCTACTTTCAGAACAACGGTCTCTAGGGTGCAGAACAGGACTTTCTCAAGGACGTTCCGTGAGGCTTGGATTTGCTGTGGCCTACTTCTAGCTATTCCTTTGGGTTTCCCGCTCGGCAAGGTCGAAGGATGAAAAAAGTTGTCCACTGGTGAAAGTGGTTGGCATGCTGTGCTTAAAAAAAATGAAAACACCTCTAGCGCAAGACAAATTATCAGCCGGTTACCAAGCAATTATAATCACACCAGCTTCTGCCTTGAAAAATCACCTAAAAATATTATACTTCTTTTTTTGAACATTTGTGAGTATGTTTTGATCGATGGTTTTCCGACGGTTTGACTGGTTTACTATCGCTTCTTATGATCTTATATAATCTTAATCTTAAAGAATTATGACAGAAACTCATAAAAATGAAATGAACTAACCGAAACGTGTTCTTCAAAGAATGTGCGGCGAAAGCAGTTTTGAATAAAATAACCAGATTTTCTTCATTTTCGTCTGTGATGCCTGCATGGAGAAGGGGTGATATTGAAACGAATCACCTTTTTCTTTAATGAAAAGATACAAATAGTCTATGACAGATTCTCAAAAAAATTAAATTAGATGAAGCTTATTCTTCGAAGAATGTATTAAAAAAAAAAGCAATTTTGAATAAAATGTGCAAATTTTTTGAATTTCAGATTGCTGCTAAATGGATAGGGATGGAGGGGGGGAGGAGGAAATCGGGACTTCTTTTCTTAAAAAAGCGGCGTCTGTAATTTGAAATGAAGAATACATGTGTCTGCGTGTCAATCAGAGAATTCATTTTATACGGTGAATAGTAGTGACATAAAATCAGCATATGCTATATTGGGACTCACTCATAAGTCAATTATGCAATTCTTAAATTTCAATTATTTAAATTCAAATACTTCTCAAAATATTTATTTAAAAAGCGAAGAAGTTATGAAAATTTCTCAAATATAAATAATTATTTAAATAAACTTGAAATGGTGATTCAGTTGGTTCAGAATTGGTTCCAATTGGTTCAGAAACCGTCAAAAAGGAATGCAGAGGTATTTTGAATCAAGTAAGGAATCCAAGTCTCCGTGACTAATGTCTCAGGAGTGACGAATTGATTGCAATTGAATTGTCTTTTATTTAAAAGAACTTCTCAGAAAAAACTGCCTTAAAGCATCGAGCCCATTTCTCAACAGCCATTGAGGTGTCTTTACTCCCTGAGTTCTACAACCAAAAACAACGTTTGGCTTATTCATTCTGCTACTTCGCGAAGATGCCAAATGCAAGCTGGCGTATCAACAGACAATATTTATAGGGACTTAATAATAAGGAATAGCAAGATAATGAAATAAATAAAATAAAAATTAATAATGATTAATAAATGACAAATAATGATTAATAAAATGAAAACTTTTGAATAACGAAAGAATTTGAGTTTATCTCGGATGAAGGTGGGTAATAATGGTTGCAATGAATTAAAATATTAAAATAAAAAGTAATTCACAGTAAAAAAATCGTTTAAACAAAAGCAGAATAATTCCGAATTAGAAATAATATTTTTTTGCTGTTACTTTTTCTAAAAGTAGAATAATTCATCGCCTGTTTATATTCTATATAAAATAAAAACTGGAAAAGGGAATTTTTCAAAAAGCGAATTTTAAGGCAAATTTAGTCAATCGCTTTTTAAGTTTTAAAATATCGACTGATAAATAAAAAATTGGAAAGTCAAGAAAAATCTTGATTTTATTTTAAAATATAATTGACTGGCAAAGAGTAATAAAAAAAAGTATTTATTTTCAAAGGTATTTATGAAAAAATGGATTTTATAATATAGGGCATACAAAACGAGATTTGAAAATCTTTGCTAACAATAAGCATTTAAAGGTTAAGAACTTTATTCATATTGATTTTTACTCGAAATTTTTAGAATAACGATTATCATTACTTGTGTCTGGCACAACAGTTAACGCATGTAAGTTTTATTGATATTACTTTGCAACTCTGAAAAACAGAAAAACACCTGCTTAACTATTACTCAGAAATTGTGCCAAATACAAATGGAATTTTCCTCCTCCAAACCTGTTCGGTTTCTGTCTGAATTGAAATAGCAAATTGGCTTAACTCTGAAAAATTGGAGCTCAAAGAATATACAGGAAAACCCGCCTTTGGAATTCGAAGTTTTGAGGAAATGTCTGGATCTCTCCATCTTATTCAATGTCTTCAGAATGAGTTGAATAAGAAAGGGCAGAGTGAAACAAAATATTAAAACTTTCCCTTCTTAGACTCTTTTATTTTGACGGCTGTTCCTGTTTAAGATCTAGCTGATGATTTGTTTAATGGACCACGACGACCATTATTCAAATAAGATCTGGTGTCAATCTTTTTTTAAAGAAGAAGTTCATGATGAATTTAAGTTTATTTCAAATGTTGAATGAAAAAAAAATAGACACATTTGTGAATTGGACCATGAGATAGTATGCTGAAAGGTCAGGTGCCTGCTTGCCATTGTAATTGCGTTGGAGTGTCTCTCCTCATAATCCCACGCAAATGTCTCCATTTGAGAATTGTCGTAGATAATGGCCTGCTTTTTTAGCGTTATCAGCTTTTGACAGAATTCAAAGCTAGCGTTTTGAAGGTTATTCCCAATAATATCGAAAAATATAGAGGGTGTCCATTCTTATTGTGGGTGTATTGTTTTATTAACTGATTTATAAATCGCTAGATATAGATATATATTTCCAATAGGTAAAATGCTTTAAATGATGTTAAAAATTTTATTTTATTTGTTTGGGTCAATAAATGGATATCCGAGAAAAGTTCTGAATTCTAATTTTTTTAATACCGCCCTCCTGTCCTATCAGTCATAGTAAGTAATATATTTTTGGCACTGTAATATTTTAAACAAAAACAAACAAAAAAAAACATTATTCTGCGACTAAAACTTATCGACTTATGAAACGTTAAAAACCACTATTTGGATTAATTTTATGCATATTAATTCGGATTAAATTCGGGTCCTTGAGAAAGATCTTAAGGGATCATTTACAAATTCAAATTATACTATGTTGTATTGTTTTTTTAATTGTTCCTTTAAATGCATTTGTATACGACCTCAATTTAAATTAAAAAGCATTGTGAACGATGGCATTTGTATTTTAGAGAGATTTTTCTCAAACAATTAAAAACAAAAATTTGATACAAAACTGCACTTGCAGTGACAAAATTACATATCAAATTTGATATATTTAAAAACCCTTTTTTAGTTATAGCGTTTACAAGTTTCTAAAAGCACAGACTGACAGTAAATCAACCCTTTGTTAGATTTGGCTCAAAATTTGACGAATGTCTACACTATAGATGTTAAATCTATATACCAAATTTTATCTATCTAGTTCTCTTCGTTTTGTAATTATCATGACAAATATATTAGAAGACTCGGATAGACAATCTTCTGAATAGATTTTACTCAAAATTTAATAAAAATCTGCAAAATTGGTGTAAAGACCATATACGAAATTTCAGCCGTTCTAGATCAAAGGATTTTTAAGTTATTTTTGTCACAGACAGATTGATGGACATTTGTTGTTGTTGCTGCTACTAATGCACTTGTCATAGACAAGCCCGCTGACGAAGTCAACAATTTAAGCCGAGTTTGTGCAATAGCTTCTGAGGGTAAAGGCCCTTGAACACCCGAGTACAGAGGTTTAGCTCATATGATGACACTCACACACTCACTTACACAACCGGGGGGGGCTCCTTCACCCGCCTCATAGATAGAATACAGGGTAAAGAATAACCATGACCGAACCTGGGATGCCCAGATCACGGGGAAGACGCTCTACCCCTAGACAAAAACGCCAGCAAATGGACATTTTCCAAGAATATGTTTCTCGAACTCATGGAGGTCTAAAACGTTAAGTCAAAATCTTGAGTTCGAATTTTTTTGACGATTATAATACTGTTTCTATACTACGTATACTAGAAGGTAAAAAACACAGGGTGAAGAATAACCATGCCCGAACCAGGACTCGTACCTGGGATGCCCAGATCACGGGGAAGACGGCTACCCCTAGGTAAAAAAGCCAGCAAATGGACATTTTCCAAGAATATGTTTCTCGAACTCATGGAGGTCTAAAACGTTAAGATGCGTACAAATCTTGAGTTCGAATTTTTTGACGATTATAATACTTCTCTATACTACGTATACGATAAGGTAAAAAACACAGGGTAAAGAATAACCATGCCCGAACCAGGACTCGTACCTGGGATGCCCAGATCACGAGCAAGACGCGCTACCCCTAGGTAAAAACGCCGGCAAATGGACATTTTCCAAGAATATGTCCATGTTTCTTGAACTCATGGAGGTTTAAAACATTGAGATATGTCAAAATCTTGAATTCGAATTATTTGACGATTATAATGTATATATATATATATATATACTGCGTATATGAGAAGGTAAAAAATGATGTGAATGAATCTGAACTGAAAGAGCAAACGTCACCTTTTTCTTAAAATGGTTATATTTTATTTATAAAATTCAATATTCAATAAGATTTATTGTATCTATATATACAAATTTTTATATTATGTATACTTACCATATCTTTTTTTTAAACTGACTCATCATCACATGTTAGAACACACATAAATTTTTTGAAATCATTTTTCTTTTAAAGTACTCTCATTATCTACTCAGCGATTGAAGCCAATTCACGAATTTCTCTGACAGACTTTTCCTGTTAAAGATGGCAATCACCTTCCTAAGAATTGAATTGTCATTCTTCCAATAAAGCTGTTTCCTGAAAAGCCACCGTAAACTCAGCTTTTGGCACATTTTGTTGTCACCTCCACAGCTGTCTTGAGCTATTTTGCTTAAAAACTCGGGAGAAATTTACATTTTGATAGTCAGCTGTCTCGGTTTGTTTCTTGAGCATGGAGTGTATCTGAGTGACGAGTTAGCGAATGGATGAGATGGCAAATCTTTAATTTGCATGCTCTCTTAAGCTTTGAAAAGGAAAAGTAAAGAAAAGGAAAGATTAGAAAAAAAACTCAATATATAATAAGGTACAGTTTTTTTAACATAAGATGCTGGATCCTCTTTTTTTTTAATTCTTAGAACAAGCAAACATGATATGAAATGATAATAAGAGATAATATTTTTATTTGATTATTAGTAAGTACATTAATTTCTACAACTTTGAGAAAATTATATTTAGCTATATTTATTTTCCAAGCCAAATAGCTTAAAATAGTCAAACCTCACTTAAAAAGAATCTCTTACAATGAAGGATTCGTATAACACGCAAAACAAAATGTAAGTAAGTAACTCCTTTAACGAGCGATGTTTGGCAAAATGAGTGGAGAAGATACACCATGATTTCACATTCTGGATTGTCTGGTATCAATCTGTGTTGAACATTTACTTGAAAAGGCTCTTATATCTACATGGAAGAAGCTTTGGCCGGGTAGCGTAGTCGAAAGCAACTCGAGGTGTTTATGCAATTACTTTTGGAGCCTTAATTGGCGAGATTGAGTCTTTAGCCAAATTTATGGGGCTAGATATAGGGATATCAACGACATCGATGAGTTGGTGGAAGAATACAGCTACAATTATTGAAGAACTTATGGAGCTATATTCTGAGTCATAGCAAAAAGGGCCGGTGTCCTGGCACAGAAGTAGCGAGTCTTCTCCGTATTCTGGGCGTCGCGGTGCGGGCATGGTTGTTCTTCTTCTGTGTTCTATCTGTGAGGTGTGTGAATGTACCCCCCTGTAAAAAGGAGCTATGAAAGCGAATGTGACGCATGAAGTAGATAAGTCGTACTCTTGGACCTAGTTGGCGCTACTGAAAAAACAAGAGACGCTCACTCGGCTTAAATCGCTGAAGATAACTGTCGGCGGGTTTGTAAAATGCCATTAGTGACAACAACATAGCAAAATGGTGAGAGGTTATTTGGTCAGGAGAGAAAGAAATAATAGACGCAACAGAGTAACAACTTTCCAGGAAAATAATAAAGATATTGAAAGCATGACAAATGATTGCATCTTATGTTGAGAAACATCACCCTAATAAGGCAATAGTTATGCGTTCTACAACTTCATTTAACACTAATACTTTATCTCATTTTCGCCATATGCTGAATCGCAGCCAAAAACCTATATCTTAAATAATTTTCATCTAAAAAAGCATGCATTATGAATAATAAATTACATTATTATAAATTCGTTGAAATATTTTTTCGGAATAGAATACAGTGTCCTATTTTACATGGATTTCTATCAAAAAATTGTTTCGCTTAATTTTGTTTGAATTAAGTGAGTTTCGGGAACGCATTATGCTCGCTAAGTGAGATTCCACTGTACTCCCTTTGGAAAACTTTAGGCTTTTCCTTAGTAGTTCTTTATAAGTCATGTAAAAAGAACTGGCGATAAAAATATGGAATCTTCTATTTATTAAAGCGACCATCCAGCTCGAAGGTACCATCAAGCTCCAATACAGGGGGAAGAGGAGGGGGGGGGTCTTTCTGCTAGTAGGCACCTGGCTCATGGTCATATTTTATTTAGAGAAAAACACACAAATAAAGAACAATCCATAATTTTCTTCCTGTACGAGGAAACGAGGATCATTTTGTTCTATTTGCAATAAGATCACATACTTGCCTCGACATTTTTGTTATTGCTTCAGGTTATTATATAAAATATGACAATATCTAATATGATACATTTTGTGTGGCTTGTGCTTTAGTAAGTAAGGGTTTCTAAGTTGACTTTCATCAGCTAATAGAATCATAGCGTGAAAAATCGATAATCGTCTTAAATTCTTTCCGATTGCCACAGCTGTTTTTTTTTAAACTCTTTCAATGTCAATATTTTTAGAGAGAATTGCGTAATTAATTCGAAACATTTCATAAGAAGAAATTGCCAAGCAGCATTTTGAAATAAAATAAGGTAAACTAACCTATAATACATCGGGCGATTAAAATCAAAGTATCTTTATTTAAAGCGAAGAAGATGAATTAAGGGGTCATAAGAACGCCAAAATTTGATGGTGTACAATTTGAATTGGATAACAGAAGATATTTTTAAACTACCTAATAATATTAGTTCATAATATAAATATCATTCAATTTCCGCTACGAGACCATTTAATTATAAATATGGTGGATTTTAATTATGATTTGAAAATGGTAGAGAAGTGTTGACAATTCTTATTAACATTCAAAGATTATTCTTATTTATGCATGTAAGACAGAAAAACATGTAAAATATAAGCTTTATTTTTATTTCATATTCTTTTCGTCATGGTGTATTGTCTTTTTGGCGTCATTAGTTATTTGTTTTCTGAAATGCGTTATTTGTTTTCTGAAATGCATGTTATTGAGGTATCGTTTTGGTTTCTTTTTTCTATAATAACTCTGATCTTCGATATTTTCATTCTAACCGATAATGTGTGTACAAAAAACAGACTATAATATATTCTAGATATTTAATTAGACTTTGTGATCATTGTAAAAGTTATTTACCACTTTTGTCACATTGTTGCAAGTAGTATCATTGAAAACGTTTTAAATTTCGGTATTAACGTATGCCAGAATTTGTCGTTATAGAAATATCGCATTCATGTTTGAGATTAAAAACTTTAAGAAACATTTTTAACTCTTAAAATAACAGGTGTTTTAAAAGAGAACTGGAATATTAAAATAAAATTCTTCATTAGAACATTATTTATAGAAACTAAAAAAGTAATGAAGAGAATCATTAAGATTTCGTTCTATTCTCAAAATGAATATAAATAGAATTCTTCTTATTTCATTATTTTACATTTAAATGAATGTCGAACACAAGGAAAATAGCTTTTTAATGTTCAAAAAATTAAATATCAAGATTTTGATGTAATTCCGTATTTCCTAAAATTGAACAATACCAATTTTGGAATTAGGTCTGTTTGTTTTTTTCTATAATGCAAAAGTGTTGAAATTTAGACGGAATAAATTTGATAGGTAGTCTTTATACCAAAATTACAGTGTTCTGCCAACTTTAGATCTGAAACCTCTCTAAGGGATGTCTTTCTATGTGTACTTCTGTTCGCATGAACATGATTAACTCAAAAATACATCGAGCAAGATAAAATAAATTTGGCAGATGATTTTGTTACGTTAAATGTAGATTTCTATCAATTTTTAAAGATGAGTTGACTATTTCTTGATTTGTAACTATCATATGTATGTGAAAGTGGCTGCTCGTAAAAGCAATAAATTTTAGAGCACTACAAAGGATGCTTCTTGTAGTAATTACTTTGTGTTCAAACCAAACCAAAGTAAAAACACGGAACATCCTGTATTGTGTAACTAACAAAAAAAAAAAGAGGGAATTTTACGTAGAAAACGCATGGGTTTTTAAAAATTTAATTTTTATAATGACTTTTTAAATTTGCGATTTGTTTATATTTCACGCCACCAGCATTGTTTACAGTAAATTGATTCTATGCAATGTCGATCTTATTTGTCCCATTCAGTTTTCTAGTTTCCATTTTCTTTTTTTATGAATTGGGTCATTAAAACGAATAAATATTTTATCATATTCAGTGAATGAAAAAAACACATATTCAGTTATGATGCCTTATCATTTCAAATTATTCTTCAAATGTTTACTCTCTGTTTTTGCAACTTGATTTTTTCCCCTTTTCTTTGAATGATTGCTTATTGCACTGAAATGAAGTACAGCAATTGTTAGCCATTTTTTTACCATTTAAGCTTCCTAGCTTTCAAAATAATGATTCGATTGGAAACCTATTATACGGTTGAATTGATATAAGCCGAAAACAAACAAAAAAATTCCAAATCGTTTGCTTGGTTTATCTTGCAGAAACTATGGACGAAAAATAAATTTTTTCTTTCTAGATTTTCTATTTTTCTGACAATTTTTTTTGTAATTTCAACATTACTGTTTGATATATAATATGTAACTATTAATTGATGTGTTTGACATGCATTACTAAGATTATAACTCACTTTGTTTGAGTTTATCTAAACAATTTATGTAAATTCGATTAGAAAGTTTTAGATTTGTAATAAGTTTTTATTTATTCTTTGCACCAACCGATTTTATTTAAATTGATTATATTAGCCATTTTTTTATGTGTCTGTATATGTATAATATGTAATAAATAAAGAAACAGTGAATTAAAAACACTTTAAATTAAAATGAAATTTACCTTGAAATAGCATTAACGGCACTGCATACTATTATGCAAAAGAAACTTATGACTGCATATTTTACTATCATAACACAACTGAATTATTTCTATTTCAAGGGGAAAAAAACCAAATGGTGTTAATTCACGTGACTTTCCCGCCACATGATAAGCGAAGCTGAACTTCTTATCTAACATCCAGTTATAAATAATTTTGTGATTATGTTGACGACATTTTAATGTATGAAAATAAGTGTATAGATTTATAATTCGAAAAGATTTTTCTTTTTCTTCTTCTTTTTGTCTTCTACATTTTCTTAATAGTTTCTTGTATAAGAAACATACTATTATTTTAGTCAAAAACGTTCGACTTCGGAACTTTTGAAGTAATGAAATCAATTGTCGATCGCTATGGAAAGAAAAAGAAAGAAAGAAGAAATTTTGGAATTATTTCTGTCTTTCTGTGAGCATGATAGCTCAAAAATTCAGAAAAGTAGACGAATGAAATAATGAAATTTTTTCATTCTCCATGTGAATTTTTGCCCACCTAACTTGTTGCAACAACTCAAAATCGAAAGGAATTCGGTGGATAAAATCTTATATGGATTTTATTTGTGTTAAATTTTAAATCTAAACTTAAACTTAAAAATTTTTTGCTTTGAAAACCTTTAAAACCAAATTATACAAAAAAATTAAATTGAAATATTTTGCAAACCATTATTTCTAGAGATCCAATCATCATCAAAGGCGGCTGTATTTATATATATTTGATATAATAGTGAAAGCTGTTCTTTAACCTGAATCAATTTTACAACGTCTCATATGACATCATTTGATTATATTTTATGTACCCCTTTCTTTTCAAGAAAAAAAACACCCTACTCAAACAAAGGTCTGACTCGACTGGAAAGAAAGCCATCCCAAAATAGCTCTGGCAATTTCCAAGAAAAGAACCGCTAATGTGTCTCTGTTGACAGTCCTCTGATTTCAGCTCTTTTCTTGCTCGCCGAGCTCCATTCAACCATCGGCTCTGAGAAAGGACTACAAAACCATTTCCGATGCTGGATTATTGAATGGCTTTCGTAATTTATGTGCAGACTCGACAATAGATGCCTGTGTTGATCACGCCTGAAACAGCATCACGCGCACGCTGAGCAGCGATTGACTCATTTGCTGAATGGGGGGGGGGGTAGTTTGAACACTCAACAATGGATGAAAGACACTGAGTCGAAGAGAAAAAAAAAGTTCCGCTAATTGAATATTAACTCCATTGTTAGAAGGTTCGACCTTAGGTAGTTTTTCTTCATTTTTACTACCTTAGTGGGGATTTTACGGAGTGAAATATCACTTGAATGAGTTGGAACAGCACTTGTATGTAAAAGTTTCGTAAGATCTTTTCCTTAATTGTTACGTAGCTTTGAATGGATTCATACTCTTAACTATTTTTCTTTAAAAAAAATCAAGTGATAAATTAATTAACTAATTTCGATTATTAAATTAATCTTTATTTATTTTATAAATAAAATGTAATAAAGAAAATAAATGACATTAATTAAATTCCGTTAAATTCTTCATCTTTATTTAGTTGAAGAATAAAATGTAATAAAGGAAATAAGCGAATTAATTAGATTCTTTCCAATTCATCATTTTTATTTTGTCGATGAATAAATATGATAAAGGAAATAATGAATTAATTAAATTCATCATCTTTATTTAGTTGAAGAATAAAATGTTATAAAGGGAATAAACGAATTAATTAAAATCGTCCAAATTCTCCATTTTTATTTAATTGATGAATAAAATATAATAAAAGAAATAAATGAATTAATTAAATTCGGTCAAATTCTTTATCCTTATTTAGTGGATGAATGAAATATAATAAATAAAGCATATTGGGACTGCTTTCATTTACAATTTTATTTAAAGAACAGCAAAACAATGATTTTATAGAATTAAATCATTGCTGATGGTAGATTAATGTTTTTTTAAAAAATAATTAATCAGAAAAATTTTAGCGTATTTGTCACTCTGGAAATAAGATTTTAAAAAAAAGAATGTATTGTGAAGAAAAAACGGGAAAAATAAGCAATCAGAAAGATTTTAATGTTTTTTTTTATGAAAAAAGAATAAAAAAGACAAGAAAAAATAATATTTTCTAATATAAATACAATAAATGCAGTTTATATAGCATCGTTCGAAACTGCATGATAATAGTAAGTAGCATACAAAGTTGCAATTTCGTCTTGCTACAATGTTATATGTATTTTAAAGTGGCGTCATAATTCTCAGTACGCAACTTCTCTCGAAGTTAAAACAGCTGTTATTAATTTCATATAAACGTATATGTATTTATACTTACAGTATAAAATAAAATTTATGAGTCACGTACTTGCGACACTGATATCAACAAAAGATAATTGAATGCAGTTTAACTTTCATAAGATGGCATAATACCTGTAAATAACGATGTGCAGAATGAAAAAAAATCGATCTAATTGCTTTACAGGGCAAATCGTCGAGTCTTCAGCTACCAAGTATGACGCATAGTTAACTCTAAGATAGAAAGTATTTATTATTAAAACGTTTTTCAAATTTTAATTTAGAGTTTATAATAAAAAATTATGAATTTAAATAAAAGTATTTAAATAAAAATGAAAATTCTAAAGTTCTCTCTAAATAACTTCAGAGCATATTATTGCTCGAAAGTGCAATTTTTGTAACTTTTTAAAATTTAAAAAAAAGAAAGAAAAAAAAAGCTTTTCAGTAATAACGATTTTTTTTTCAATTCTTACAAACATTTTTTTTCCAATAAAATATTTTATTGTTTTAGTAATTGGATTTAAACCCACACGTCTTGCGAACATTTCTAATTATAACTTTGGTATGCATATTATCAGTTTTAAATTGATGAGAAATTCTATTATTTAAAAAAAATTCTTATATCGACGAATCAGACTTAATACCTTAACATGCTACAATTTTTCGAATCAGGTGGTCGAATCTTTTTTTTTTTAATATTGTGTTCAAGTACCTCTTTTTCTTAAATTTGAGATTTATATCTAGGACTTCAAGGAATGTTTTGTTTGAAGTAGAGATTTTATTTTATTTAGGAAAACGCTTATCGTGCTTTAATTTTATGAAATTTTTCAAAGTTGGTGGCAGTAAGAGAATTTAGCCATTGGAATAAAAATAACAAATTCAGAGCTGTTATTCATTCATTTCACTCATCATTCAAATTTTACTCATTTTTTTGTTAATTGCTTATAAGTTTTATTTAGATATTAGTTTTGTAGACAGAAAATTAACACGATGGTTATTTATTATTTTGTAATCATTTTGGAAAAAGTGGTATTAAAATATGAACTAATTAAAATATTAAAATAAATAAAATATATAATAATTGGGAAAATATTCATAATATTAAAATATTTATATAATTTGCTTGCCTGCTGAACATTTTTGAGTCCCACATTAACGAAATGTTGTAATATATATTTATTCCATAGTGATTAAAAGCAAGAATAAATGATATATTATCGTATTTTACTTTTTTAATAATAAGTCTAACCTATATATTAATTTATATACTGATTTATACTTTTTTATCGTATTAAAATAATTTAACTGGTATAATATTATAGTTTTTCACAAACCAAACTTAATGGCATAAAAGATTGCACAATTCTATTTTATATAATATATGAAAGAAAATGTGGCAATGATAATCAATCTACTCAAGTATGGATGTAACATCAAAATTTAGGAATACTTGTAATGAGTGTCAATGCGATCTCCCGCAGTTGCAGATTTTACTACCAGAAATCATTTCATGATGGCTTCGTTATTCATTTTTAAACTTGCAACTTAAATCTTCATGCTGCTACAAAAATCAATAAGTTAGCAAGGTAATTATTCTTTATTTTAATTCTTTAAAAAAAGAACACTACAATGACGAATTATTGTTTTTATTTCTTTGCAAGTTTTTATTATTAGTCCAACCAACAAAATCTTGCGATTGTATCCTTGAAAAACTTTGGGAACCTGAGGCAAAAACTTCAACGATAATTAATGAAAATTTGAACAATGAGATGATAGAAAACCTTGATGAAAAAGCTCTACAAAGACAATGAAAGCGGTTAAAATTATTTAATTAAAAAATACTAATAAATTAATTAAATTTTATCCTCGTTTTAAACCGAGGACAACGAATCTTGGAGAATCTCTGCAATTATGAGAACTTCAAGTCATCTGGAAATTTCAGAACCTGATTTTTTTTTCTCCTAAGAGATGCACGAGTCACCTTGGCAAACGATTTCACATTTAATGCAAATGAAGTCTTTGGGTTGGTTCGAACACAGCAGTGTGTATGTTGTCGTTTGGGCACGAGGAAAAAAAGGGTGTGTTGAGGAAAAAGGCGATTCCATGAAACGGTTTTTGCAGCCTTGGTGGAAGAATTCGCCCGAAGGCGCTGAAATTTCTCAATCGCTGTCAGACAATGGACTCTGTCGGAAAAATGCCATTATCTTCCAAGTGAGAGTTCCAGTTGTTTTTGTTGTCCCGAATCATACTGAAACTAATGGGGTTTACCATTTAATAAACAGAAACCTTTCCGACTTATGTGGCCTTCTATCTTGCAATTAGCACGGAATGATGGTAATACCTGAATTATGGTGTTATTATAGCCGACCGCGTGACTTTTTGAATGGCTTTTGAGTTTTTTAAAAACAATTATAAATGCAATATGAAGAAAAGAGTGCATATTACTCATTTTCCTTGCTTCTGCTTATCAGAAGTAACCCAGATTACTAAATGGTATAATTTTGTAATAATTGTAAGTCTGATTCAGAATTTTGAAATTAATTTTTCAAACATGCTTTATTTCTTGCAAACTCTATTCTCCAACGGCAGAGAAATTTTTATGGAAAAAAAAAATACAGAATCTTTCGTAAGTTAAATTAGGACAGTTCAACTGAAGGTTATGCTTTCATTTATCATATATTTAATATTTTGAAGACAGTGTCATTAACTGGCCGATTTTTGAATTTTTACTAAAAGTCATATAAAAGTGTTATTTGTGTTGGCCAAAACCATAGACTTTTGTTTCTTAATTTAAGATAATCTGAACTTCATATGATAATTCAAGCACAATTTTTGTTCTGACAATAAAATCGTTTAAGAAGCTACGAAAGGAGGAAAAAAATTAGTTATGATAAAAATTAAGGGGAAAAGAAGCTTGTAATTAAGTGTTAAAATAGAAGTAAGGCAATTTTAAAGTTATGCTTATTCACATAACTGTAACTGTCACATGACTGTTTAAAAAGACGCAAAACAAAACAATTAGGACTGGAGCCATTACAATTTTAGAGTGCCGTTGGTAGAGGAATTCTTCAAGTTCCCTGATACTGATAATTTTAAATAAAATGACGAAGTTTAATCCAAGACTGAACCAATCATTTGCAAATTTCAAACTAGACAACTGTTTAGAGTCGCTATATCAAAGGAGGCTGCATGCAAGCCAATTAAAATACTTTATTTTGCCATATAAATAAGTGTGTAAAAAATGCACATTTTTTTTTTTGAATTATAAACTATTTAAAACAATATTTACACTTTAGGCGTATAATTGGTGAAATTTTAATACGCTTCATTGTTTACACATATTTACTAGAATATTTATAAATACCGAATATTTGCTTCAATAATATTGTGTATAAAATGTGGATGAGAGTTGTTTGGAGTCATAAAAGATAGATAAAAACAAATTCTTTTTCAAAATGTTATTAAAATAAAAAGGATTTACTTAAAACAAATGTGAAATGTGAAACTAAATAGATAATTTTATAAAAAGAGGAGCTTCATAATGAGCACTGTCTAGGACCATGAAGTGCGTAAATCCGCCGCTGCAACCAATGATTTTTTTTTTTTTTTTTAAATCTTGTTACTGTGAAATTGAAATTCTAAGTAAATGGCCCCATATTAACATTTTGTTTTGTTGTAGTTAATGTAAATTTTATTTCTTGAAAAAAAATGATTATTATTCAAAATTCTGCATGACAATTTGGGCGCTTTCACGGCTGTTTTCAGATTTTTATGCTCTTTTAATGTAGTGCCTTTTGTATTTTGATTTTAAAGCGAATTACCTCTGCATTTCTGAAATTAAATAACTGCTTCTGAATGACAAAATAATTATTCAATTTTGTAGATAGTAGTAAACAATAGTAGAGATTTCTTGGAAAATAAGTCTAGCATATATTTTACAGTTACGCTCTCCTTTTTAATTCGTTTTTATTTACTCGCTTTTCTGTCCATTTATCTCTTTATTTGTTTGTCTGTATGGTACAAACTTTGCAATAGATTTTAAACTAGCTTCCCGATGCGCCTAGAGACTTTACATTTTAAGCATAGCTCAGAAGTGAATAACAATGCAATATTAATCAGCTTTTTTGTTTGTTCAGGATAAATTTTATTTGTAGCTCATCGAGAAGTTAATTTAAAATCGATTGCAAAGTGCAAATAAGACTAAAAGCAATTATTTAAATAAAAAAATTATCATACAACCCCATTAAAAAGAACTAAAAAGTACAGAATAATTTCTCTTAGCCCCCTATCCCCATCACGAGTTTTCCGTACGGCTCATAAGTAGCGCAATATCAAAACACAAATAACGTGTATTAATTTCGTATGTAAAAAAGGTAAACTTAATGGACGCCGTAATATTTCATATATACGATTAAAACAAAGTAGAGAAGTTTACCTAGTTTTCCCATCTCCGTTATCAAATGATTTATCAACTCATAAATCATTCAGGCATCATAAAACGAATCTGATTCTCTTCATAGATAAATTAAAACTAGTTTATCCTCCTCCGTAGAGCAGGCGAGTCTTTCATCATCGATTATTTGTTTGATATAAAGCTTTGTAGTACAGATTGGAACATGTTTTTATAAATAACACCAATTCTTGTATTTTTTTTAACAATTTACATCCTTTTTAAAGTGTATAATCAAAGTTTTGAAAAGACTACATTCATGAACCAACTTGAAAAACGTTGCATCTCTAAATTCCTACTATAATCATTAATTGGATAAAAATAAAATATATACAAAACCTCAAAAAAATGAAAGCGATTTAACTTGAACAAACTTTTTAAAACTCGCCAAATAATAATGCAAAATTGTGATGCTTTCTCATAGATCATTTTAAAAAGAATATTTTTCCAGAAGTCGAGGTTAAGACTTTTTTTTTTACTTTCTCATAAACGAAATTCATAAACAAAAAGATCTGTATTCGTTCAAATAATTCGACCTCGAAATTTCGACAAATCATCTCGTTTTAGACATCCTTGATTTCGTAAACACATTTTTGTAATTATGGCTGATTGTTGCTGTATGAACACAATAACTCAATTTCATTTTGAGCTAGAGGAATGAAATTTGTTATATATTCATAACATAAAATTTGAAATCTTCTATCAAATTTCAATTGAAATATGTTGAAGAGAAAATTTGTCCCTTCATAGTCTATGAACATGATAATTGAAAACGCCGAAACATATGTGGATAAATTTGCTACATAAGCTTATCATCAGAAATGTATTTGCATTAAATTTTAATCCATATCCATCTGTGGAATGACCATTTGTCTGCTTTTTTTTAATCCATATGTATGCTGACTTGATAACATATAATCGCAATGGTTTGGATAAGAGAAATTTGGTACCTGTTTTATGATAAAACGTATAGATCTACTTTAAAATTTAGTCTAAAGAAATGTATTTAAACTTCATACTCCGTTTTCTTTATTATATTTCAAAATACAAAAGCTATAAGTAAAGGATCCTCTTGTGGACTTTCCATGAACCTTGGAGGGTTTGCTGCCTGCCTTCCCAACCTTACACTCATGATACATTTAGGGGTTACAGGCTTTATTGAGGTGAACCGAAACGAACGTCTCAGTCTCAGTTTCGAGAATATTGAGAAGATAATACTCTTGCTGGTTTAAGTCATGTGACTGAAATACGCTTATGGTATCAACTCACGTGCACCGAAGTCACATGACAAACATGATTAGGTATTTCATGTCATATTTAAATTCGCATTCTCTTATGCTATGCTATTTAGACGTCAGTCCCTTTTTCTTTTTTCTTTTCTTTTTTTTTCCTTCCTATCTTGCAAGATTCGTAACGAACTCCAATATTAAATTGTTGCGATGAAATTGGTAGTAAAACACGAGCATGAATTGGCATCATAATTGTTACCACAAATAACGAATATAATCACGTCTAGATCTAAGAAGTTATTAGATTCTTTTCGTTTTACTAAAATTTTGCATTTTCTATATATAAAAAAAGAATTAAACCATATTCACTCATAACCATATCATAGTTACACTTGTTCTCTCTATGCATCCGGAGTATTCTGAATGATTTGCAATAGCACGGAGGCGAGAACTAAGGTAAGTCCTAACCGATACTCCCGTTTTTCCATCATGGAAATGGAGGTAACTCGACCAACAATTTTTATATGTCCATCTAGGAAGAAAGGATCAACTACCATACTGGAAGCTTCTAATCCCCATATCTGAGGTACCCTCCAATGGGATAAATCTACTAATAAATTTCTGAAAATATAATAGAAGTAGAGTGTCTTTTCCTGATCACAGTTTAAGTATTATATATATATATATATATATATATAATTGATCCGTTTGATCTTTAAACAAAGGAAGCATTTATTCCTTTATGGACATATTCACATTTTATGTTATGCGTTTATTATGCAGTAAATAGAGTGAAAATGTGTATGCATTTTGATGTTTAATTATCTAATAAGACCTAGGTGGAACTTACTATTCCTATATTTAAAAGTAATGCTTGGAACTCGTCGTTCCTCCTTTGTTCCATGATATTTTAAATGAAGTTGAATAAAGTGCCTGTTCTGTATTTCTGTTCTGTTTTGCCAAAAGTTTGCAATATGTTCACCCTTCGTAACATTGTATTGTCGACCTTGTATTAAGTTCTTTATTTTTATTATTGTTTTTCTGCTTGCTGACTTCTCAGTGATAAGGCATAATGAAAAAGATTAATATGTCCCAATAAATAGCTTTATTCCTTAATCTTCGGCGTTCCGATCACGAAATAATAATGAAAGTACATTGTTATACCCAATGACGTAACAAAATGATTCAAAAATGTATTGCTGGTCATTAAACTGTAACGACTCCACGATCGTCAAGTGTGACCTGTGTTCTCCTAACAAGCCATTACTCCACACTTTCTTACGGATAATGTCCCAACACACTTATATCTGCAGCAGCAACAATGGAAAAGAATTTCAGTTGGGACACTTCTCATTCAACAATGGGAATCTTTAATTGTTGCGCATTGCCGAAACTGGTTTCAACTTTGGTGTCACGTATGCGCACAGAGAAAGATGGTTTTTTGGATTGCGGTACGCAAAAGAGATAGTGGAGCCTTTGTTAATTTCTCACCGCGATCTACTTTATTTTCTTTATCTCTTTAATATGATTAAAAGCAACCGGAAACTTAATGCGCATTGTTTATGCGTAGAATCTGATTGTGGACTATGAAGTAAGGCAACAATTGTTGGCGATGCGGTTGTCTTTTGGGCGACCAATCTGATTGTGGTCTGTACAAAATGACACCAATTGTTGGCGATGTCTTTAGGCTTTGGGGATCAAAAAGTCGCCGGAAATATGGCTCGTGTGCCTTGTTATCATTTCTCGATGTTGCATAAGATAATTAGAGTATCGGGTACATAAATAGTAGAGGAACTAGATCTGTTTTTGTATCGTTTCCTTCTATCTGTAATTGTACTAATGGAATCTTCTTAAACGGCAATATTTATGAGGTTGATTCAATAATATCTTTGTAAGAGGAAAGAAGATTATTCCGTACATGAAATGCAATATGCTTTGATCGATAAAAAGAGCTTCCTTTGTTTAAAGATCAAACGGATCAATTTCTCTATTAGCTTTGATATGTCATCTTTTAACCTTCCGTTTTCCTGATGGAGTATTAGAGCTTCATCTTAAGATACATTATGTTTTTTTTTTTTTGTTTTTTTTTTTTTGTTATTAAAGTACAAAAGAACGAGAAAGGAATTTTTCTATTGAAGAAATTTTTTTCTTCTTAATATTTCTTTCTTGGATTGCGAATTAAAAATTGAAAAAATAATAAACGTGTATATAAAATTTTTGTGAACATGAAAAATATATGTAAGCATATTTTAGTGGATGCTTGGCCGTAGAAGAAGAGACTTTTGAAATTTTAACTAACAATTTATTTCATCCTGGGAAGCATAATTTGTACAAGACACAAACGATCATAAAAGATGCGTCAGTCTAGATCGCGACACAAAAGCACAAAAGAGACAGAAATTTTTTCCTTCAATGATTTTCCTATGCGATTTTAATAGGCTTACGAAAGAAAAAATTAGGTATTTTTAAAAGAATGTTGCAAGCATTAAGGATTTTTATCATTTCACTGGAATGCAAGAAAATGCTGAAGTCAGTAGTTTCATAGAGCGCGTGTAGAATTAACTAAATAAAATAGTGAAATAGCATCAGGAAATAAGAGAATATTTTAGAATGAAGTCAATAGAGCTAAATTAAGATAAAAATTTGTAACTGAATTAAGATTTAAATAAAATTTTAAAATATCATTATATATATATATATCATCGTCAAGTTTGCTGCTTTTAATTACAGACAAAGTTAAAAGAATTTGCTATATTATGAAACAGAAATAATTAATAAATAAGCTGGTGTTAAAAATTTATTTTACGAAAAAACTATATCAATTAAAAGGAAGAAAGACATAGTAAAAATAATTACCTAAATAAATTAAAAAAATTTGACCATCAAATGAATAATGAAAAATCAGACGATAATAAGTTGAAAAGTTTAATATTTAATCTGTTCAGCTACAGGAGGCTCAGCAAAATATCTAGTCGGCTGTTTCAAAATTCATGTTATTTTCTAGCAAAGACACACATGTATACATAATTTTAAGACGTTCGATGAACGATTATACTCTGTATTTTGAAACGTTTATTATGGATAAAAATATCAAAAGAAATATTTAAAATAACATTTCTGATATCAAAAACTAAAATGATTAGTTTCTTTTAAGGAGGTGATTAAAAAGATTATTTTAAATTCCAGATCATAACTACTTTTATAGAAAAGAATCTACTTTTATATTTAAATAATTGCTTAAAATTTGTTTATTTTTTAGCATCAGGCTTATTTTAAATCCCAAAATAGGTTATTGTGTTTTGTTGGATAAACAATTGTTTAAAAGTTAAGTTAATCTAATTTTTAAAATTTGACGTCATTCTTTTCAGATAAAATAAAAATTCAGCTTGTGCTTTTAGATGACTAACGAAATAACAGTAAAGTTCATAGGATATTCTGAATGATTTGTATAATTTCTTTTGATTTCTGAATATGGCATGATTTGATTTGGATTATTTTTATTATTAATATGTTTAAGCACCGAAGAAAATTAATAAGATCTATTAATTCACAACCTTCTTTATCTCTTGAAATTGCAGATGTTTAATATTTTTTGTATGAATTACAAGCTTTTCGGAAAATTTTAAGCTATTCTAAAAATAATAGAGTATACGACGTATTAAGTTTATAAGAAACAGTTTAAAATGTTTTAAATATTAGGATGTTTTGGAACAGGTATTTTCAATTTAGTAATACTATCATCAAACTTCAATGAAATAATTTAAATATTTTTCAAACTCGATATCATTTTAAGTAACTATACTCGTTTCAGTGAATTATGTTCTAAATGAATTTCCAAATTGGTGCGAAAAAGTTTTAAATATTTTGCAATCATAGCAACGTTTTGAAAAAAGAAATTCTTATTTAACCGACCATATAAATTCGAAGAAAATAGAACAAATATATTCTATGTTTTAAAAATAAGTGAAGGTATATGAAATATAAATTTCAGCATTCTAAAAGTTTTTTTTAATCGTCCAAAGTAATTTTACAAAAATTACTTTTTACTGCAAAGAAAAGATCAGCTTTAGTGAAAAAAAAATATATAAATCGTTTGTAAAATATTTTGAATCATTACGTATGTCAATTCAATAAATCTAAAGAACTGTTTTAAAAATACTTTTTTATCTATTAATAAGAAAGACAGAAACAAAGATTTGTAAATAGAACAAAAATTTTATTTTCCAGTCTTACTTGATTTTTTAAAAATCTTGATCTGTTTTGAATTTTAAGTTTGACTGAATATATGGATCATGATTAACTAACACAATAACAATATTCTTTGCAATTACTTCATTTAAAAGCCTTCATTTCTTTTTAAATCTTAGAATATTTTTTGTTCTATTCTTTGAAATTTATATAGTCGATTAAATAAGGATTTTTGTTTCAAAACGTTACTATAATTGGAAAATATTTTGAACTTTTCTCCACAGATCTTAAAAATCATGAAAAATATTATTTGTCGAGCAATTTTTTTTAATATTTTTTTTTAGAATGAGAAATTATTGTAATAGTTAAAACTTTGAAACTCGAGATTTTGATGCAGTCAATTATTAACCTACCTGACTGAATTTTAGTATATGATGTTTAAACCAAAATTTTAGATCTATATCTAATTTTAGATCACAGGATTAGGATACTAAATAATCGCAGGTAGATTGCCTTTAGCCTGTCTGCATGTATGGGACAGGCATGACGCGAAAAAAGTTTATCGCCTAAATTTATAAATAAATAAATATATAAATCAAATTTAATTTCATGTATCGTTTTGGTAACAAAATTGCAGGGTTGTATCGATTTTTGAACAAAATTGGTTAACAAAATGTGGTCCCAAATGCATTTCCGACTACAAAGCTGTCAAGGGTAACTGTGTTGTGGGTGGGGGATTGGTTAAATAAGTATTATTTATTTGTTCTATCAAATATAAACATTTGCAAACAGTGAAAATTCTATGAAATATTGGAGTAAATGTAAGCTTTGTCAAGTACAATTGGTCAAGATTCTAATTGTTTTTTTTAAGTTCATTTAATTATTATAATATTTATAAACATGAAATGTTTACATAAGAATATTTTCATACATGTTATAAACCGTAAAAAATAAATAAATAGAAACATGCATATTTTCACTAAATAAATTTTTTTAAAAATAAATCATTAACATATTTATTAAATTTAAAATGTACTGAATTATGAAATTAAATTGACCAGCTTATTAAAAAAGGGGTGTCATCACGTGCAATGCCTAAGGCTTTAGAATATTTCAACCAATCACTAATTCTAAGTTAATTATTCTTTCCATACTAGGGAGCTAAAAAAAATCCTTATTACATTAGCGTACAAGAAAATCAATTTGTTGTAGAGATGGAAAAATATATCCTTATTGTTATAGATTCGAAAAAAGGAAAGAACATTCTATCTTGTTCAGATTCTAATAATAATAATAAAAAAAACAATTCCGTTTGTATAGAATTGAATAAAAGTAAGACCATTCTCTTTATTATAGAATTTTAAAAAATAAGAACTTTCTTAGTATAGAATTGAAAAATTTACTATCAAAGTTGCTCTGAGTAGTAGAAACTTTATTTACAAAATGCCTAAGGCTTTAAAATGTTTAAACCAACCATTAATTCAAAGTTAATATTCCTTTCTATGCTAGGGAGCTAAAAAAATCCTTATTGTGTTAGACAGATAAGATTTGATAAGATTTCTATAACAAAGTCGAGTTGTTATAGAAATGAAAAAAGAAAGAATATACTTGTTGATATAGAATCGAAAAAAGGAAAGAACATTCCTTCTATTACAGATTCAGAAATAAAGAGAAGTTCCGCTTGTATAGAACGGAAAAAAAAGCAAGAAAATTTTCGCCTTTTAGAATTAAAAAAGCAAGAACATTCTCTCTTTTACAGAATTAAAAAAAAAAAAAGAACATTCTTACTCGTATAGAATTGAAAAATTTATTATCAAAGCTGCTTTGAGAAGTGCAGGTTTTATTTACGCAAACGAAATGGCAACGGTCATTACCCTTGTAACTTCTTTACACGCGGATGCTGTATTCTGCAAACACAGCAATCTAATTATATCGAATTATGTTTGAAAGCAAACACCTTTTCCGTTTGTCGTGGCATACCGTTGTCGGGCGAATCCAGGAAGGAAGATGTATCTTTCTCACGAATATAGTTTCACCACCCACACCTTGCATGCTTCTGTTTCCTAATCACATTGAACGGATTACATCGCATTGGACATAGTTTCATAAAGAAACCTGAACAAACGTGATAATATATGCGAAATCGCATCAACGCCTTAAGAAGTATGTCTACTTTCTTTGTCTTTAATAGGGGGGATTTCGACACGATTTTTTGCCACCTGTAAGCCATGCGTGAGGACAGTAGAAGGGCGGTTAATGATGAGACATTTTGGGCCATCTTTTATGCGGCGCAAGTTGAGGTGCACACCCCGTATTGTCGCGCTTTGTTTCTTTTTGGTGAAATTGTTTAAGCTTACCAAAGCTTAAACTATTATTGAAGCAGTGCCTTTAAGTATTTTTAAGTGTTCTTTTTAAGCTAAACATTTTTTTTCTCTGAGTAGAAGAAACGTCTGAAGTAAATCACTTTATTCTTCATAGAATGCTTCGTAAGGTCGGTTAAACATAAAGAGGGAATAGCTATTCAGAATTTTACTTTTTCGATACAAAATAATACAAAACACTGAAGGAGCTTAGTTATTGCAATAGCATATTGTATATTCGAGAATACTGGGATTTTCTATAGCCATTATGATGATTTCATATGAATTTGTGACAGGTGTTTTGAAAGTAGGCCACATAAAATACTAATAACTAGTGGTCTTTTATTTCTATATACTCTCTTAATTCCATTAAAATATCTTTTTCGACTATGAAAAAATTTTCTTCAATTTTCTTAAATAATTTTTACTTTTTCTTATCAAGTTATATATATATATTTGGAAGTTTAAATTCAAATGTCTCTATTTTGAGCTGAATAAATATAGAGAAAATTTTTTTAAAAATAAAAATTAATTATTTATTTGCTATCACTTCATTGTGATTTTGTGGCGTGTACTTCAGAAGCCAAACAGAACAATGTTAAAGTGGTGTGATGAATTTAATGAAAACAGTTTTTTTAAATTTACTTTTATTAATACGATAAAAATAGAAATTATTATGTTTAGTTATTTTTGTTTATTTTAAACATTTTAGTCTTTCATTTTCATTACATTTTTGTAAATATCATGGAAATTTGAAATAAATTTTTGTTTTCGAATCCTTTTCTAGTAATATCATTTATTTGGAATCAAACCTTAGTAAAAGTAATCGTCCAATTTACTGAAAATATTAAAATAAAATATTGTAAACGTGAGCACAAAAGTATGAAAAATTCGAAAAATCAAGCACATTAGTAAGAGAATGAAAAAAATAATTATAAAATTTCATCATTACATTAAATAAGTTAAGTATAAATGTGTAATATTGAATGAAAATTCGGCTTTAAATATTCCTCACTCGAAATATAATTCATCTTTCATCATGACCTCTTTCCAAGTCGTAATGTACATTAATTATGAATTATTAATAAAATGTGAATGCAATAAATGCTAAAGATTATCGTAAGCACGCGATCGAGTACAAGTATTAATACATAAAATTTAATCACACTTTTTTTCAAAAGGATATGAAATACTTAAGATCAAGATTTTGTGTTTTTATGGGTAAATGTTGTTATTTTATGAGTATGCTTAAATTTTAACTATTATTCAATTACATAACTAGCTAATTTGTACAAAAACCCTTTGTTCAAATTTGCTACATTATTTTCATGATTTTTTATTCAATCAATAAATATATTTTATTTGCCCAAATTTTAATATATGTAAATTCGTTTCAAAATAAAATATTTGATATTATTCACAAAAAGCAAGTATGTTTGAAAACTCTTTTTTGGATATCCTAATTTTCAATATTTTCTTTAAACTTTCAAAATTTTCACTCTTATTTTGAAATATCATTTTTTTTTTCGAATTACGTTTTTCTCGCAACCGTGGAAAACATCCTGTTTTCAGATCTTCGTTAGATAATATTTTGAAAAAGGTTTTTTAAAATACTGAGAAAAAAAAAGAAAGATATGAAACGATATTTTATAAAATAAGTTGAAAAGAAAAACAATCCGTGAATTTTTTCTGTTATTCTTAACAATATGCTTTTAATAATTTACCGTGAAGATCGAAAATAGGAAAGATTGTCAAGAATTCAGTTGCACAATATCTTAAATATCATGTACACTCATGTATTTTTCATATAAGTCTCGTGCCTACGTAAGGGAATTTGCGCAACTTTAAAGAAATTCACGGAGAACAAAACACGCTGTAGGATTTATGCATTGGAATGGAAAGTTGTTTTACCTCGAGTCATTTCAAGGTGAATTGATATTATATGTTTAACATCCGCTATAAGAAATAAATGGCCATAATTTGTTTTGCTTGTATTTTATCGTAAAATTCAACGCGCCTCATAACAATTGATCATAAAATGGTTACTGTAGTTGAAACTCTAGAATTTTCTGTGTTGAATCAATGGACTTTCATGGAATATGTAGGTGATAGCTGAAGGTTTTAGAGAATATTATTTTTTTATACTTGATGTTCTTACTGTAAACTATACAGTTATTTGATAATAAAATAAAGATTTTTATGATACATCGAACTATAACTAGATTCTAATGAAAACATCTTGACATCTGGCTATCTGTCAATATCAAAAAACATCTATTTTTCAATATCACGAGGTTCTACTGGAACCGTTCGTATAGTCCAAATTTTAGCACCACACCAGCAATTGAATTCTAAATAATTAACATGCACCAAGTTTATATATATAGTAAATTTTTCCGTGTAATGGATCTCGAACCAACAATTCTCTAGTCGTGGTAACACCGAAATTCTATTAGCTTTTTAATGTTTAATTAGATTTTCAATGAAGCATGTTAATTTTTTCATAAATGAAATATTTTAACGTGAAATTAAACAAAAAAGTTAATTTTTAGTGGGTGGTGCAATATTTAAAGATAGAAAAAAAACATTATATAAAAATGCATAAATATACACATATTGGTGTGATGATTACCTTATAGTTACGTCTTTAAAAACTATGTTATAAGCCCCAATAAAGATTGTTCTTAAAAACTGCTTTCCAAGGAAAAAATGCGAAAAAACGTACCAACAAAGTTTACGAAAATGGAAAAGCATTAACAAAAATATAAGTTTTGGTGAAAAAAAAAGTTTTCTTTTTTTTAGATTTTTATTTTTTGTCCTTAACTCAAAACGCAGTATAAATTTTTCTTTCACAAAATTATCAAAAATTTCAGATGGAAATAAATCTAATATCAAGATGCGATTATTAAGCTAATTTTACTGATAATTTAACATACAAATATATTTACTTTATTGATATTTTAATGAAGTAATTAAAATCGAAGTCCGCTTTAACTAACTTTTAACAAATTAACTTTTGTTTAACTAATAACTAATTAAATAATTAACGTTTGTTTATAAAATATTGCGAAAATAGATTAACAAACGAATTACATATGATTTCTAAACAATATCTTTCATATTCACCTAAAGATGTGAAATTGTTTTACCGGCATTTGATAGAAATACAATTTTACAATTTTACTTTTATAGCCTCGTGCAACGTATGGCTTCAACTGTCGGTTGAATGAACACAACAATTAATAAATCTAATTACAGCAATTAATAAATTTTAAAAAATCATAAGATTTTCTAATTGTGAAGAAAAAAGTTATTTACTTACCAAACCTAGTAAAAAATATTGAAAAGAAAACCCTTTTGTTATTAATATTTTAATAAAATAATTAAAATCTCGAAGTCTGCCTTAACTTTTGCTTATAAAATATTGAGAGAAAAATGCTGCAAATGAATTACACAAGATTAAGACTAAGACAATATCTTCCAAATTAACCAAAAGTTGTGAAATTTTTTCACCGGCAATTGATAGAAATACTAATTTGCTTCTATAGCCTCGAACAACATATGGCATCAACTGTCGGTTGAACGAACACAGCAATTAACAAATCCCACCTCCACTAATGAATGTAGCAAGAGATGATTAAATAACTCGAGGCGACGATTTGTCACGCAGTTCCTCTCATTCCATCCATTCCACTTAATGGCATGAAAATCTAATGAAGAGTTCATCTCTGGACGGCAACTTTGGAGTAATCAAAATAAGTTCAGTAACTTGTGTTAACCAACGCATCACGTGTGGTGGCAAAGCATTTTACTGGAGTTTCGGCACTCAGTGATTTTCAGTCTTCAACAATGGTGAATTTAGGCATTTTGCGTTCCTAGGTAATGCACATTATGAGCTCATCTTTTAATAATTGATGAATTAAATGAAATTTTTAAACACATTTTTAACATAATCAACGTCTTAATGATTTATTTTCGTTATTATTTTTAGTAATTTTGTAAACAATGCGTGTTTTTATTCGTTTTTAAATTGTACAGCATGAAAAAAGTAATTAATCATAGAATTTTCTAGAGATCAATTATAATTATTGTAGATCTAATATTTTAATTATTATGAAAGATTAAAGATGATAATAAAGTTCAATTAAATATATTAATTTTATTATAATTATTTATATTATAATTATTTATATTACAATTTTTTTTCTTACAGGATATGTCAAGAGGAATATAACATAAACAGTTAATGAATGATTAAAATTCCCATATATTATAAAAAGTAATTTTTTTACTTTAACCCTTTTTAGGGCCATGGGAAGTATGCTTCCCACCAAATTTATCAATCTTTGTATGAAATTATGTAGGTTGGCATAAGTTCTGACAAATTTTTTTAGAAAGACAGAAACTTAGATGCTTCAGTTCTTCATCTCACACAAAATGATGTGTCTTGATTTGTTACTTAATTATTAATTAACCAAATTAATTAATGAATCAAATTAAATTTATCTAATAAGTTAAATGAATCCCATTTCTTATTCTAATTTCAAGCCTAAAATATTTTAACATAATATGACTAGAAAAAAATGGCCCTTTAAAGGGTTAATTAATGATTTAAATAATTGAATATGTTCGTAATTTTCAGTGCTAATATTTTATAATTCAAAAACTTTGAATTCCAAACAAATTTATTTATTTGACAAAAGACTTTGATTTATTAGACTTATTTAAGGCTCTCCTTCAGGTTAGCAGTAACTCCTTCAGTTTATATAGCTCCTTCAATTTTGAAATTAGAATAATCACTTCTATGGTAAAAAAATAATAGGAGAGCGCATAAGAAACTTCGCATACGATGTGGAGTTTTCGTACTATGAATCCTTGAATCGTAGGATGAATGTCCATGACTTCCTTGTTGTCTGATAGATCCAACCTCTCAATGAAACGTAATAGAGCTTGATGGGATTTAGTGACGTTTTTGATTAATGGATCTTCCTTATATTGTTGTTTTTGACAAATCAAATGTTTTGAAACGATCGAAACATCATATTTAATATTGTTTTGATTGATTAATAAAATATTTTAAGTTGATGTACTACCAAAATAGTCAAATATTCATGTGAATCTCAATTCTTTGAAAATCATAATAATTTAAAAAATTAAATTAGTATTAATATTAAATATATTACTGAAACAAAATAGAGAAAATAAAGAGGCATTTTAGTAATGAAAAATATAATATATATTTTGAAAATATGTAAAAAGGGTTGAGTCATATATAATATATTTTGATAATAATTTAATTTTCAAAACCGATTGAGAAAGGAGAGTAAAAACTTGTATTGTAAATTCAGAACGACTGTTTTTTCGAAAGCTAAAATCCGAATTAACATATCAAACTTTAATTTGCCATAAATCGGTTTTTTTGAATTTATATTCTTAATGCAGAAATAGTTTTTTTAACCAAATAATAATAGTTATATGAAAACTATTATTTTATATTGTAAACAAATTAAATGTTTTTGCAGCTTATTATATTTTATTTGTTTTATTTTATATTTTATACTATATTTTATATTGTTATATTTTATATTTTATTTTATTATTATTTTTTTCATCCTTTTTTTTGGAAAAAAAACCGATGATTCTTTTATAATTATTGCCACTACTGTAAATATAAATTAGATTGTGCTGAATGAAATAAGAAAGTATATTTTTTTTCCAAACGCACTTTTGCATTTAACATTGAAATGAGTCATTTTTCTGATTGACACTAATTTTTACGGTAATAAATTATTAGCTTTCATTGACAGAACATAGTTTAATATTTGTACAAAAAAAAGGATTAGAAAACTCTGGCCTTATTTGGTATATGTCATCTTATTCTACGGTAAAATAATGTTTAATGCTACTAATGAAATACGGAGTAAATAAAAACCTCACGAATTTATTACATTACAAATACTGTATTTTCCAATAAAATACTGTTTATTTCAGTTTAGGAATCATAAACAAAACTTTATGTATTTGCCAATTAATTCTAAAACATTAAATACCTCATTTGATAAATATAATAAAGACTCTAAATAGATTATAAAAATGAAGGACAAATTGCTAAAACCAGATATAACTGATGAAAAAAAGGTTACGAAGGCCAAGTTGATAAATAAACAATGAGATACATAAACCATTAGCGATTTATGGATTATGAAGTCATGTCCAGATGCGTTGTAATTTTATTACTTTCACTTAAAATTCATTATTTACTTACGAAATAATACATCCCACTCGACTTAACGGACCACGATATCTTTAGATCTCTTCATTACCTATTGTATTAACATCACAGCCGGCATTATAAATCGTATGAGAACATAAACTTTCTCAAAGCAGCGGCCGAATGGCCCGGCAGAGACCTTTCCAAGAAGCGATAACGGTTTCATTTCGACCAATTTACCAGTTTTACTTATAGTAATTGACTTCTTTTGTTCTTCGAATTTCGATGATGTCTTCGTTTTGAGCTAAAAAGGAAAGGTAGGGGAAAGGAAAAAGAAAAAAAGAAGAAAGAGGGTCGACTACTACAACAAAGATAAAAATCGGGGTGCTATTTTTCTTTCTATGAGTCAAATAATTTACGGACAGATTGTTCCAGTTCTGCTGTTTTTCGTAGAACTTTTCTCAGACCCACGCCCACGCCCATGCGGTCGGAAACAATGGGTCTGCCCATGGGTCGCCTTCACCTTCGTTATGGGTCGCCCTCGCCCTGGCTAACAACGGGAGCAAGGCTCGAAGCATTAATTAATTACCTTTTAGAGAACAGTAGCCCTTGGTAACAATTTAACCTTCGCAAGTTAAGATTCACGGCCAGTTAGTAAAAAAATTGCAGTCAACTTAAGTATGCTGCATTAGGTTTCACTCCTCAACATGGCAGCAACTTCTTTGTTTGATCTAATTTCATTGTTATTTCTTTACCCCAAATGCTTAGTAAGAACTTTCTCTATTGCCATTATATCCAATGAATCAATAAGCAAAGTATTGTTATTCATAACATTAGTTGATTATAAGGAAATTCGAACGAAATTTCACAACATTAGAGTTAATAAGAATTGCGTAAGATCGATAAATAATCCCTGGAAACTTCCTGTAAGAATGCAGATACAATGAATTCCTGGACAGAGTAAAAAAAAAAAAAACTTTGATTTATTTCTATACTTTGCTGACACTGATGTATTTAGGCTTGTATATCAGAATAAATTTACAAATTTCATGTTGAGAAACCCTTTATATTGTTAAAAATTTTCATATCAAAAATCATCAAGAATTTAAAAAGATTTTCATTAGTATTTCTTAACATCTTCTTTGAAAATCGTGTTAAAGTTATTCCATAAATATTATATTAACACTGCAAGGTATTAATTTCGTTATAGACTAAAATTCGAATAATTTTGCTAGTCGTAAGCACCAAAACTTAATTTTTATTTATTTGCTGGTTTAGTTTTGATTAGTTTTTTTAGTAAAGCCACAGCTGCTTTGGGACAGGCTTTGTAAATTTGATGGTACATACCTGAGCCTTATTTCCCTGTTGAAACTTCTATATCACAGCGACAGGAAGATATTTAACATTCATTGTTACATTTAAAAGCACTAGATACGTTTACAACGATGATTTTTTAATAGAAGGGAGGGTTCGAGACTGAAGCCATAATTTTACTAGCAGATAGCCGCGATCCTTCTTTCGTTACTTGAATTTACAAATTTGCAAACATAAGCGGAATTTACTGCAC
Source organism: Argiope bruennichi (assembly GCF_947563725.1). Classification (NCBI taxonomy): domain Eukaryota; kingdom Metazoa; phylum Arthropoda; class Arachnida; order Araneae; family Araneidae; genus Argiope; species Argiope bruennichi. Next base: position 77,303,470 of record NC_079159.1, on the reverse strand, counting down.
TTGCGCAGCCGGATCGATATTATTTTAAATCAATAACAAAGCATTAAAAATAATTTTGTGTCCATTAGTATTAAAATATAGAACTTAATGGTGCTTCAGAAAGTATATTAATGAAAAAATTTACGATCATTTCGTTGTGAACTGCGAATCAGGAATTTAAATTTTTTTTAAAAAACCTAAAGCTGTTAAAAGAAATATTTTTGCCTGTTTAGTGCTTTGTAGAATTTTTTTTCTCCTATTAAATTCATCTCACCTGATTTTTGCTCCCAATAAAGCTGAAAGTGCATGCTAGGGATGGGCGTGTTTACTTCAGAAACACTTTAAAAATAAACAAATGCAACGAAACCTGAAAGAATTTCAAAAAAAAAAAACATCTTTTTAAGTACACAAATTAATTACTAGGCTATTACAGATTTAAGAAAACCTTGCTCTCAAAATAAATTTAAAAAATAAAAAAGTCATTTCACGATCTTAAAAAATACAGTTTATCAAGTCTTTAAAATCAGCGGGACCAAGGCGCGAGGTATTTCATCTATTGTTTGGCATCGCCTTGCTTCTGGAATTCGTTGTCGAAACAAAGGAATGGAAAAATCTGAATGCAATCTTGTCGAGTGACTTGATCCCTTTATGCAACTACAAAGGCGGTGGCCTTTTTTTGTTAATAATTTCTCGCCTTGGGCGTCAAACTTCGCGGTCATTCTTTCAGTTTATTTACAGAGCGAGCAAAAGTTCTGGTGGGAGATTCATTTCAAACCGCTGTTGCGTTTTGTGTTATGTACAGGAGAATAAATTATGCAGAGAAGCCATCGAATAAAACCACTTTGTTGCGATTTCATTTATAAAATTTTCAATCAAGACTGAATCTGCTCTGATAGAAGATAGTAAGAGTATCTCTCTAATGTACTAACACAATATGGCATATTTTGGAAATAAATATTAATTTTGGATACACTTTCCCACTGTTTGAATTCAAAATTTGACATTTGCATTGTCTGGACAAGGTCATGTACCGGATTGAAATGTTTTCGAATTATTACATTAATATACTCGGAAGAGAATAGATGACTCAAAATTCTTCGACGCAGTTCGTCCACACACACACACACACACACACACACACACACACACACACACACACACACACACACACACACACACACACATATATATATAGATAGATAGATAATGAATGCAGGTTTGAAAAGCAGTGAAGATATTTTGTATTTTTAATTTCGTTTTATTCTCTCCCGTTAGACAGGCATGATTATTTACAAGAAGACGCAGCGCGGCACAAAAGCAGAAGTAAGAAAGGGCCGAAACAAATGATCACTAGTCTTATATAACATGGGATTTCCGGCCACGCGCCAATTCAGTACACTTGGTGACCTTTGAGAAGGGCAACGGAAATATCACTTTCATTTGATACGTAGATGTTTGCGCAGTAATTTTTACAAAGAAATGAATTAAACCGAAAGTGGAATTAGATCAGGAAATAAGAGAATATTTTACTATGGGCTAAATTAAGCATAGGGGTAGCATAGGGGTAGCGCGTCTTCCCCGTGATTTGGGCATCCTGGGTTCGAGTCCCGGTTTAGGCACGGTTGTTCTTCCGTTGTTCTATCTGTGAGATGTGTGAATGTGCCCTCTGTAAAAAGGGGCTGTGCAAACGAATGAGTGATGCGCGAGTAGCAAATTCGTACTCTTGTCCCTAGTTGGCGCTACTAAAAAAACAAGAAACGCTCCCCCACCGGCTTAAAATCGCTGTCTTCGCAACAGCGGGCTTGTCCATGGCAAGTGTCATAAGAAACAACAACAACATAGATTTAACATCTAAAATGTAAATATATATATATTTTGTATCAAATCTGAAAACAAATCCCACAAGGGGTTGACCTTCTGTCGATCGGTTCCTTCAAATGCATGCAAACTCGATAACTCAAAAACACACTGACTCACATGAGCTACAATTGTAATTCTGTATCCCATTTTTTGACAAACGGTCAAGGAAAAATGGCAATCAAAATTCGCATTCAGTTTTTATGTACTTTTATGTTAATCACGTCTCAACGATTAATCGCCAAAAATCTGACTGTAATAGGCTATTTCGTAACTATTATGCGCCGAATATAGCTTAACAATAATAATACACAAGTACACTTATTAGAGTGTATGATTAAAGTTTCAGGTAGTATGTTGACTCATAGATGCGTTATAACAATTTACTCAAGGAAACTATCGAAGAATCGATCCAGTTAAACGTCTAAATTTCGTAAATTGATTTATAAGAGATATGACATTGAAAAGAGAAACATGCTTTTCAAGTAATTTATTGTAATATGGTAAATATAAATTGCGCAGTGCTAGAGTAATTTTGGAAGCAATTATATTTATTATAGTTAATTTCTGAAGCAGTTATAGATAATTCGATTTCTAAAATATAGCATTTCCTTGTTATTCAATGCAAAATAAACATAGATCCAAAACTGTTTTTCTTTTTGAAGAAATATTACTTTATTTATCAAAAAATTAATGATACATGAAGCTTATCAGTCTATCAAGTTTCATAATAAATAAAATATCAGAAGATGGAAAGAAAAATATGTCGCCGATGATTCATAAGAAAAGATAAATAACGCATTCAACAAGTAGCGGTGTATCAGTCAACTATTTAGCCATTTTAATTGGATTTTCATCTTAATGTCAGTAGAATAATTTTTCAAATTCTAGGTCGCAGCCACTAACGGAGACCGTATCGAAAAATTTCGTATTTTGGAATAGTTTTGGTACGACATATCTTAAATTTGGAATGTATTTTTTTAACAAATATTTTCAACCGAAATTTTCTTTTTTTTAATACTAGAAGATTCTAGAAAATAGTTTTTTATTATTAACTGAGTTTTTCAAAATCTCAGAAGACTAACATTTTAATAACTAAATGCAAATAGTCAAAAATAATAAGTGAAAAAGACTTCATAACTCCTTGTCAACAGTAATAACTATCACTCTAAGGAATGTATTATAAATGCTAAAATACAGATTAAGAATTGAATTATCGTAAAGTTTCTCAATAACTTTATGGTTTTAGACCACTTTTCTGAATTTAGATCTAACAAAAGTCTGCGTAGTAAAGTTACATATAAAAACAAATTTTCAAAAAATTGAAATAGGAACGACGGCATTCTGCAAGTGGTTAAAGTGTATGTTGAGGTTTTCATTGAAAATTAAATTATAAAATTATCTTCTGTTCAACTTTATGAATAAATTTAAATTTTTTTCATTATTTTTATATAACAGTTCTAATTAGCTGTTAATTTCATATTATTTGAATTTCAAATTTTCTAAGGCCAGCCGCCTTTGGTGACCAGCTCGGAATTTTGCCTTTCCTGACTATTAAACTATAAAAATGGAATTGTATTTAATTATTTGATAAAACTGTGAAACAATATTTTATAGATTTATAACAAATTAGTGCGCTTGCAGAATAAAAAAAAGAAGAAAAAAAAAGAAAGAAACAGAACTGAAATTTATATTTCGGAGTTTCAAATGTCAAAAAAAAAAAAAAAAAAAAAAAGCATTTTTTTAAAACACTGACAAAAATGCTCTTTTGATGGTGTAATGAAATTTATTTGAATTTCATCAAAACATTATTACAGATTAAATCAACTGTAAAAAATATTCAAATTAGAGAAAAAAATTGTACCAAGATGAAAGAGTATTAAAAGATTATGTTTTTAAAAACTTGAAAAATTTTCGATTATTTTATGTGTTAATAATTTTTAGACTTCGAAAGGCTAATAATGACCTCCTTCTTGGATAAAGAACACTGAGCTCAGATTTCATTAAAACAGGCAAAGACTGTAGATTTATATAAGGAAATATACAAACAAACTTTCATTTTTTATTCACTTATAGATTAAAAAATGTTTGTTACTTTTATTTAAAATTTCTTTCAATTAGCTGTCTATTTCTTATTATTTCATTTCCAAACTTTCTAATATTTAACATTGTCTTCCGCATTTTTTTTTTTTTTTTTTGGGGGGGGGGACTATTTCTTTAAGAAACTTTCTTGAGAACAAAAATTAAAAGAAAAATCGATTCGCTATTCAGAAGCCGATTTTTTTTTCAAATAAAAAAAAAAGGATAGGCATTTAGATATACTTAAAACTTCCATATTTGTCACTGTAAGCGTTTTGTATTCTCTTATCTTAAAAAAACTTCCCAAGAAGAACCACAAATTTCTAATCCAGATTCATTTCCATTATAAAACATTCTGCAACCACAAATCCAGAAAATCTCTTATGTGCCGACTAAGAAGTGGGCGACTTAGTGGGATTTGACAAGAAAGGATGTTGCAATCAACCCACCTGGTCATCTTCCCATCCATCAGAGCCCACTTAGGAGTCCTCCGTTTGGACATTTCTTGCCCTTTTAGGGAACATTCTGACCTTGGGCATCAGATAGCATCAATAACCAGCGGGCAATTTTATTATGATTGGTGAAATCAGCGATGACAAGAACTGCAGTTTGTCAACAAGTGTATCATTTATCTACGTAGACAGTAGAAGATGAACGGATTTGCCTCGTTTCTGTTAAAATTCGATGATTCACAAGAGTCTTTTAGGTCTTTGACTCTGAATGTTGTTCCGTATTCATGCAATCAGATAAAATGTTGCTTATATAGAAAAGTTATTGCCCGAAGTTCCGGTTCCTATTTATTACATTCTCATTGTGGGGAATTTTTGTTACAAATTTTATCCTACACATAATGTTTTTAAACTGGTTTTTATCTATAGAAAAAAATGGGTGGTTTATTGGTATTTTTAATAAATAATTTATTAATTTTTCGGTTGAGTATTGACTGAAACAAACAAAAAAAATTGAAATAAAGTCAGGAATTGTTAATCAAAACGTTCCACTTATTGAAGTTTAGCAATTGAATAATAAACCTTGACTTTCTACAATTTATGATTTCAGCTTAATTAACATTAGAAATTATTATTTTGCTTGCAGTATAATAAATAATTTAAACACATATATGATAAATAATCATAAAAATTTAAAATACTGATATTAAAAAAAATCTGAAAAATGATAAAAGGAAGTTGTCAGAAAATCGAAAGGATCTATTTTGAACAAAAATGAGTTTACTGTTATAAAAATGTAATTCGAAATTAAATTCTAAAAAAATGAGAATTAGAATGAAAAATGCTACTTTACAAACTTTTTTTGGGGTTTATTTTCTATATTATTCATCATCATCATAAAGATTTAAAATACTGATATTAAAAAAATTCTGAAAAATAATAAAAAGGAAGTTGTCAGAAAATCGAAAGGATCTATTTTGAACAAAAGTGAGTTTACTGATATAAAAATGTAATTCGAACTTAAATTCTAAAAAAATGAGAATTAGAATGAAAAATGCTACTTTACAAACTTTTTTTGGGGTTTATTTTCTATATTATTCATCATCATCATAAAGATTTAAAATACTGATATTAAAAAAATTCTGAAAAATAATAAAAAAGAAGTTGTCAGAAAATCGAAAGGATCTATTTTGAACAAAAGTGAGTTTACTGATATAAAAATGTAATTCGAAATTAAATTCTAAAAAAATGAGAATTAGAATGAAAAATGCTACTTTACAAACTTTTTTTGGGGTTTATTTTCTATATTATTCATCATCATCATAAAGATTTAAAATACTGATATTAAAAAAATTCTGAAAAATAATAAAAAAGAAGTTGTCAGAAAATCGAAAGGATCTATTTTGAACAAAAGTGAGTTTACTGATATAAAAATGTAATTCGAACTTAAATTCTAAAAAAATGAGAATTAGAATGAAAAATGCTACTTTACAAACTTTTTTTGGGGTTTATTTTCTAAATTATTCATCATCATCATAAAGATTTAGAATACTGATATTAAAAAAATTCTGAAAAATAATAAAAAAGAAGTTGTCAGAAAATCGAAAGGATCTATTTTGAACAAAAGTGAGTTTACTGATATAAAAATGTAATTCGAAATTAAATTCTAAAAAAATGAGAATTAGAATGAAAAATGCTACTTTACAAACTTTTTTTGGGGTTTATTTTCTAAATTATTCATCATCATCATAAAGATTTAGAATACTGATATTAAAAAAATTCTGAAAAATAATAAAAAGGAAGTTGTCAGAAAATCGAAAGGATCTATTTTGAACAAAAGTGAGTTTACTGTTATAAAAATGTAATTCGAAATTAAATTCTAAAAAAATGAGAATTAGAATGAAAAATGCTACTTTACAAACTTTTTTTGGGGTTTATTTTCTATATTATTCATCATCATCATAAAGATTTAAAATACTGATATTAAAAAAAATCTGAAAAATGATAAAAGGAAGTTGTCAGAAAATCGAAAGGATCTATTTTGAACAAAAATGAGTTTACTGTTATAAAAATGTAATTCGAAATTAAATTCTAAAAAAATGAGAATTAGAATGAAAAATGCTACTTTACAAACTTTTTTTGGGGTTTATTTTCTATATTATTCATCATCATCATAAAGATTTAAAATACTGATATTAAAAAAAATCTGAAAAATGATAAAAGGAAGTTGTCAGAAAATCGAAAGGATCTATTTTGAACAAAAATGAGTTTACTGTTATAAAAATGTAATTCGAAATTAAATTCTAAAAAAATGAGAATTAGAATGAAAAATGCTACTTTACAAACTTTTTTTGGGGTTTATTTTCTATATTATTCATCATCATCATAAAGATTTAAAATACTGATATTAAAAAAATTCTGAAAAATAATAAAAAAGAAGTTGTCAGAAAATCGAAAGGATCTATTTTGAACAAAAGTGAGTTTACTGATATAAAAATGTAATTCGAAATTAAATTCTAAAAAAATGAGAATTAGAATGAAAAATGCTACTTTACAAACTTTTTTTGGGGTTTATTTTCTAAATTATTCATCATCATCATAAAGATTTAGAATACTGATATTAAAAAAATTCTGAAAAATAATAAAAAGGAAGTTGTCAGAAAATCGAAAGGATCTATTTTGAACAAAAGTGAGTTTACTGATATAAAAATGTAATTCGAACTTAAATTCTAAAAAAATGAGAATTAGAATGAAAAATGCTACTTTACAAACTTTTTTTGGGGTTTATTTTCTATATTATTCATCATCATCATAAAGATTTAGAATACTGATATTAAAAAAATTCTGAAAAATAATAAAAAAGAAGTTGTCAGAAAATCGAAAGGATCTATTTTGAACAAAAGTGAGTTTACTGATATAAAAATGTAATTCGAAATTAAATTCTAAAAAAATGAGAATTAGAATGAAAAATGCTACTTTACAAACTTTTTTTGGGGTTTATTTTCTAAATTATTCATCATCATCATAAAGATTTAGAATACTGATATTAAAAAAATTCTGAAAAATAATAAAAAGGAAGTTGTCAGAAAATCGAAAGGATCTATTTTGAACAAAAGTGAGTTTACTGATATAAAAATGTAATTCGAACTTAAATTCTAAAAAAATGAGAATTAGAATGAAAAATGCTACTTTACAAACTTTTTTTGGGGTTTATTTTCTAAATTATTCATCATCATCATAAAGATTTAGAATACTGATATTAAAAAAATTCTGAAAAATAATAAAAAGGAAGTTGTCAGAAAATCGAAAGGATCTATTTTGAACAAAAGTGAGTTTACTGATATAAAAAATGTAATTCGAAATTAAATTTTGAAAAATGTGAATTAGAATGCTACCTTGCAAACATTCTTTTGGCTTATTTTCAATATTATTCATCACCATCAAATCAAATAACGTTTCTTTGATTCATTGCTCTTTTATTTTGAAACAGGAAATGACAGGTGAGACCTTAATGAGCATGCGTCAGAATATTTGTTGACAATTTTCTGAATGAGTTATTCTTCGTATAAACTTTCTTCCCTGGCGAATTGGCAACAGTTCAAAGCAGGCGAAAGACAGGAAGTTTACCGAAATAACGCTTTCGCATCCGAAGACAACTCAAAATTTGGTTTTTATTGTTAAAACTATTTCTACGCTTTTTGGAAAGTGACCAGTGATGTGAATAAATATATCTGCCAAGATCACAGTGAATGAGAAGAAAGAGAGAGTAAAAACTTCACGCTTCGTCGTGAATGACTGTACAATATGACCCAGTTTCTTGTTCAAACATTTTTGTTTCTTTCAGTAGAATCAAACAGTGTTTTTGAAAGGTCTTTCTTAGTCATATTTTCTGCTCGTATAGAAAGTGAGAGAATGACTTGTGCCCAAAATATGCAGCCCTAAAAAAGAATATTGTAAATATATACATTGTGTTTTTGGATCTTAAATTATTTCCCACGAAAAGTTGGATGAAAATAAAAAAAATGTGCTTTTATTCAGTTTTGCGTAGGATGATAGGAGAGAAGTTTTCTTTTAAATATAAAGAGAGGCATTATGGTTGCGCATGAAAGTTCTTTTACTTTTTATTCATTCAGTGCCTAAGAAAACTTGAACATAAGTTTAAATTTTCCATGAATTGACATAACTGAGCTAAATCTTTTGAAGCAATCTTTCTAATACAGTACAGTTCTTTTTAATGGATTTCCATCGCTCTATTGATTGTTAACGAGCAACAGTAAGTTACAAGAAAAATTCAGACCATTTGCTCCATCTGAAACTGCAATATAATTATTTTCAATATAAAACTGTCAATCAGTTTGGTCATATTATTTATTTATATATTAAAGATAACGTAATATAATGTCTAAAAGGTTCAACTAGGAGGATATATTTCTCAAAAAACAATATGGAATTTTAAACAATTCAGCCAAGCAAATGATTTTAATATTTTTACCTTTGAAATGCTACAAAAATGTCAAATGCAATTGAAGTATCGGAATTCCTGTTAATAACATATCGTATATTCGTTACAATACCTTTTCCTTTCTTTATTACAAGTGTTTCTTCGTAATTTCTACTTAAACAGTTTTGTAATTCAAGTTTCATGTCTTTTTTCCCTTCTCGTTGAATTGTTTTAATTCTACTTTGGTATATTCAACAGTTTTGGCTTTTGTTATTTAATTCGAAAACTTTTATTTATTAATCATTGTGACTGTTCTGAATAACATTTCTGTTTGCCAACCTCCTTTTTTAAAAATCTGTTTTTACCTTTCGTAAATGATTTAAAGTTGTGACATATGGTAAAAAAGGAATAAACTATGTGTAACGTATTTTATGTTTTGATAATAGCTTAATCACCCTTTCTCATCCAGTGATAGTGTGGTGCAACGAAGGAAGCAAAAACATTTTATTATTGAACTTAGAAGTTGTGTGTCAACTCAACTCTACTTTGTTGATTAACTGGTGTTCAAAAGATTTGATATAAGCATTAGCGTTCCTTCCGTTAATCTTCGATCGTTACATTTAAATGTTTTAAATGTAAATATTAAATGTTTATGTCGCTTTCGTTTTCGCCTTTGTCTACCATATTCGATTCTTGAGTATCACGTCCAGTAGTCACCAGTATGTAATTAGGCGATTAAAGTGACATAAACATTTAATATTAGATTTAATGTTGTTCAATTATTTATTTTAAAACAAAATTAGACAAATGTTTATTGTTTTTTTCTTTCCTTCTTTATAATTTCTTCCTTTTTACGTTTATTAATTTGAATACTTAATATTGCATGAAGATAATGATTTTTATTCAAGCTGTAGGCTATTAAAATTTTATGATTTATGATAGGACAGTTATTTCATCCACAATCCATTGCATTCCTTTTTTTCTGCAAGTTTGTTGAACAATGGTAAAATATTCCTTGAAGGGATGTCTAAAATGCCCGTGACGAATTTCACTTCTTATAGTGGATATGCGACAAGACTTTTTCACAAATCTATTTGCAAACAATCACTCTAAAGCAAAATATTTCCTTAACAATAGAAAATAAACACTTCAAGAAGCTAATAGAATAGTGAATTCAAGGAAAATCCATTCATTCTTGTTGAAGTGATATAGTTAAAATAATTCAAAAATAAGTTTCGGTTATTGATGGGGTATTAAATTTCTAAACATAATAGAGATACATTTTCTATCAATGGCTGCATATTTTAATTTCTTCTAAAGTATAAGCTGCAAAAAAACTTTCCAAGAGATTTTTTTCCTTACTTTTTCTTATGCGAAGTGATTAGAGGAAGTTTCATTAAAATCGTATATACATACATACATATATATATATATATATATATATATATATATATATATATATATATATATATATATAAAACTATCCAAGTTCGGAAAAAAATCGTTTAAAAATGCGAATCTATATTTTCATCTCTGTGTAACCATATACATATTACTTTCTTGTTTATGAAATATACGAAGAGAAAGTCTTGTAAAGATTCGAATTCAGGTCTTTGACGAATATCTATGTTTCAGATCGCCCTGAATCCGAAAAATACATTTTTGGGACTATGCCTGTCTGTGAACATGATAACCTAAAAACGCTCAGAGCTAGAGGAATGAAATTTGGCATTCGTAGATTTCTATCAAATTTTGAACGAAACCCGATTAGAGTATAACTGTGCACTTGCGACCTAATACAAGTTAATACAATGACTACGAAATCAAAAGAGCTAAACAGATAGACTTAGTGCACTACAATAGTAAGTCTGTGTTGAATTTTTATTTTAATTGGTAAGAAAAATAGTTCCCAATTACATATGCGATATTCTGGTGCTTGTTTATTTGTCGCATCCCAGAGAGTAACTGCCTAAAAACTTAATTCTAATAGGCTCTTCAGTAACTATTAATAGCCAATGGTATGCCGTCAATAATATCCGAGTGCATTTATTGGAGGATAAGCGAGAAAGTTTCGAAGAGACTACTCTCGAATGTGTCATCGTTGAAACATCTGTTGATACGTATTGTTTTATATCAAAATGCTTTATGTTATACTAACTCACGATTCCTGTTTGTGTGTTTATCGATTAAAACAATCGATAATGTGTGTTATTTTATACAAAAATGTTTCATTGCTTTGTTTGTTCATTTTAGGTATGCATGTGTTCGGAATTGAAGTTCCGAATCCCGAAGGAGGCGGCATCGTCGGGGGAAGGGGTGTACCGTGTGTCCTACGGCCCCTCTCAAGGGTTCCCCGCCTCCAACTTCACAGTGGACTCATCCCTTATTAACCAACTCATCACTATCAGCGATGTTCTGCCAGGAACTCTTTATACATTCCAATTATATTTTTCCAACGCTACTCTTCAGGATAAGCTCATATGGAACCAAGATCTGCCTACTAGTGAGTAAAATTAAAGCATCCATATTTTTACAACTTTAACCAGAAATTCTGTTAAGTCATTTAAATTTATTGCCTTAAAATTAAAATAATATTAAATAGGATCTCTCTTAACTGGGACTCACATCTTCGGTAGTACTTTTCAGCACTGTATAGTTCTGACTTATATGTTTCCAGTTTGGAAAAGTGCTTGAAACGGCATGAAAAATGATAATTCATATTGTTTAAACCATTGAATGCGCTTTTGTAACGATTGTGAAAGCTAAATTGTAATTGTTATAGCTTCCACATTTTATTAGTCAGGTTGAGCAAAATATCATTGACTAGTTAACATTTAAAAAAAAAACCTTTTCGTCAAGCTGGAAAGCAAAGGTAGATTCCTTTTCATCTAATATTTCATGAATCTAATTTCAGGCAAAATTAGGGCATGAAAATCACTTTTTAGCCGCTAACTTCTAAAATATTGCTGTTATCGAAAAACTTTAAAGCACGAAAGTTGTTCGTCTTATTGAGGCGTTAATTCGGCTAATTTGATTTATTTTTCTATCTTCAATATTAAAGAAGTTATAGCTAAGTGAAGATTTCAACTCCCACCATTTCCACTCCCTTTGAGCTAGCTGCTCCGTTTACAAATTCATCCGAGATTTCTACATTTTTAACAATATATTCTAAGCCGGTTAAAATCCAAAGGAAATTACTACAGTTACGGGGAAAGCGTATACGCATACTTATAATATATGTGTAGAAACTTCTGAACGAAGGGTGGTTTTGGATTCCTAGGGCCATGATCGGTGAAGATCTGCATATATTTTCCTAAAATCTTGTCACGAGAACCATTGCAATAGGTAGTCGTCCTCTAGAAATCTACCTAAAAATTGCTTTCTTCACTAAAACTGATCGAATAATAAAGCTTTTAATATTATGACAGACGGTTTTAGACCGATGCAGTGCTCACCAAGAGGGAAGAATGACATTCAGCGGGCAACTCTTGTCCAGAGTGACATCTGGTGGCAGCAGCTAATAATGCAGTTTAAAGCCTCATAACTAGGTCAGTTTTGATAGCAGACGGATGGAATATTTCATTTTTGTTGTTTAAAATGCTAGTGCCTCAAAAATAGAGTTAGGAGACATTGCAAAAGTTAAAATGTAAAGTTTTTCAGAAGTGCATTTATTGATTCGGGAAACGTAAAATATAATTTGACAAATTATTCAAAGCATTTTTCCAACTGGAAGCACATACCTTTGTCTGCCAGTTTAGAAATGTTGCTCATGCCTAACTGTTGAGCCATGATTAAAATGAATGTCCTATAATATTTTTGCATGCTTCCATATTTACAAATATCCAGTGCACATACAGTTAGATTGTCATGTGTTACTCATAATTAATGAGTAAGACATGACAATGAAATACATTCTGCACAAAAGATATCATTTTATATTAAAAAGACTTAGACAGTGACACTTTGTACGTATGTTTATGAGACGAATTGCTCAGAGCCAGTTTTTGCAGAAACACTGTGATCTCAATGACACCAGATAAGAAATTTTAGTGTAATTTAATATAGATTTATAAACTTTGCCTTTGTAATTGCAGTTATGGAAAAGAACATGTCTTGTTTTCAATCTACGGACAACAATCAAATAAATGGATAGACTTTTTTAGACAGTTCAAAATTGAACTAACATAAAAAGGTTTGCGTTTCAGAAAAGCAGCATTAAAATAAATATCAAACTGCGTAATAAATATGCGCATATCAACTATATTATAACGTGATCTTGATCATTTTTGAGTATGATGACAAAGGATTTCAAACGTTTGCCTTCTCACACCTTCCTTCCTCTTCCTTTTCTGGAATTTTCGAACTAAATTGCGCATAAAATAATGTTGGGTGATAACCCAATTCTATAAAAATAAATTTTATACAGTACTTGATACTTTGTATCAGGTTTACAAAGCGATGTACACTAAAAGTATCTGTTACTTGGTATCAGTTTTTGGATTCACTTGATACCGATTGCAATTTCCTCGACCTCATTCATTGTCAAATATACAGACGGACGATACAATATTTGTCTAATACAAAATATTAAATCGATATAGACTAGTCCACCGACCTCCCCAAGCAGCGTTATGAGCATGTTTATTATTATTTTTTTAATTATATGTATTTCATCCCTGGACATTACTGCCCTGTACCCCCATGTAACGGTGCACATACTACCTTCAGCAAAGTCTTTCCTTTTCTCTTTTCATCCATCCTTCAAGAACTCAGGTACATCATAATCAGCGAACTCATTCGAAGAAACATCCAATTTGGAATCGTGTTCATATCAATATCAACTATCATTATCGGTGGATTGCGAAAAAGGATATCCACTGAGTATCCGGTTTCAATCCGACGGATGAAAAAATCGGTTACTGGCTATATCATGTACAATCGAGTATCAGTGTCAAGTTATTACATCAAAACTGGCCACTGTAACACAACATTAGTATCGAATGAAATTTCCTAATATCAGATATATGTATGTACATTGCTCTTTAAATTTTACTGAAATCTCTAATCCTTATTCCTAATTTTCTTATGGAAATATTGGCCATCTCCATTTTTTTTCTTTCCCTTTCTCATTGTTCTTCCAATTCTTGTTTCAGGATGAAAGAAATAGAATTGCTTATTTTCACTAAGTCTTCATATTCTCCTCATTATTCGATTTCAAAATTGTCTTCCCAATGCTCCAATTTTTCGGATTGAAATTTAAAAATTGAAAAATGCCTCTATTTTTATTAATGCGAGTTAAATGCGTGTGAATTAAAAGAGATGTTATTTTCCTTGAATCATAACTGACATCAAGAGAAATATAATTACAGTTTATAATGTTGCAATTTAATCAATATTTTTAAAAATTAGGTTTTATAAAACTATTTTATAAGCTATTTTACTTATAATGTGTTTCCTTAAAAATATACTAAATAAACGCAAAAACACTTTTGCTTTGTGAAGCTTATTAAAAAGAAATAATTTTTAAATAATACAATAATAATGTAAAATGTAAGTTATTTCAATTTTTAATTTCTTTATGGTATTTTAATTATAATGAGTTTCTTAAAAATATATTAAATAAACGCCAAAAAGACTTTATCTTTTTGAAGCTTATTAAAAAGAAATCATTCAATAACAATGTAAATTACAAGCACATTTATCTTTTTGAAGCTTATTAAAAAGAAATAATTCGTGAATAATTAGTAACAATGTAAATTATAAGCAAAAGCTTGTATCAAAAATTTCAAAAAATAAATTAATTAATTAATTAATTAATAAAATGCAAGTTTTTTTCATTTTAATTTTACAAATGTTTTTTTATATATATTAACGATAATTTAATTGTTACGCGACAGTATCTATGTTTAAAAGTAATTGATTTTGAAATGTTAAAAATTTTCCTGAAAAAAAGTTTTTTAAAAATAATTATTTTTGCCAAGGCTTGTTAAAAAAAATAAACGATCAAAATCTGACTAATTTGAATTATTATAGAAACCAGTTGATTCTATCCAATTTAGGAAAAAAAAAAAAGATGAATTGTTCATCATTTGTTGATTTGACACTCCATTATGAAAGCATCAACCTTTCTCTCCGTCGGAGCATTCATCCGTAAAAAAACAATTTCCTCTGTCGTTAACCAACCGCGCATGCGCAATTTTCCCGCGAAAGACAACAGAACCGTTTGAAACAAGGTCACCAAATAGATATCCAAAACATTTTTTGTTTTTGTTTTTACTGCATTACACCGGTTTATAATATCGTTAGAATGTCATTAAAGAGCTAATAGAAAACAATTTACAGAATTTCAAAAATTTGCTTTGAGCGAATAATAATATTTTGAAGAGTGATAAGAATGTTTTGAAATTCAAATGTGTTGAATTTGAAATGGAAAAATTATTAATTAAACGTTTTTTAAAGATTAGTTAGGGTATTGTCAATTAACGTTTTGTGAAAGGAGTGTTTTTTTTTCTTTCTTTCGTTTCGTATTTCTGCATATCAGGCCTCTTAAAATGATATGAGAAGGCCAAGAAAATATAGATAGTTTTTGCAGAGTCAGTGCGTATAGGGCTTTTAAACTCATAAACGATTTTTTTCCTGTTTTATTTGATGATTATAATGCTCTGTATATATACTGTTCCGTATATTCTATATGTTCTGTATATATGTATTATAATGAAATATATTTTATATTATACATTGTTTATACATTTTATTTTATTTAGTACCATGTAGCACTGCAAAAGGATGTTCTTATTTAAATGCAATACGTATTCTGAAAAACAAAGTAAATAATAAATAAAGTGAAATAAATTACATAATTTTTCGAAGTCAATTTTAAAAGTATAATATTGAGAAGTTTTTTTTTATTTCGTTAGTAAAAGTAAATCAATTAACAAAAGATACAATCAGCTGCTCTTTTGATTCCTGCACTATAGATTTTAAATACTATATTTTATCAACAAATCCAGTCATTTTATTTTCCCCTAAAGATAGCCCACAAACATCAACAAAAGCAATATATATTTTATCGTCAGTGATCCAAACAAATGAAAAAACGGTACTTAATACAAAAAAAAAAAAATGTTTATATTTAATGAAATTTAATACGCAAGGAACAAAGAAGTTTGGTATTGTATTGACAAACATTCAAGGTCAAATGTGATATATACTAATGCATCGCGCTCGTGTCTTATCGTGCTGCCATCTGTTGGGGAACAAACACATAAACATGAAGAATGAATGCTAGCGCTTTATGTTGCAAATAAAATGCTTTCTAAGCAATCAGTTTTAATATTTAAATCGATATTTAATTTATTATCGATAATTTAGTTTATTTATTTATTTTGTCTTTATTAAAAGACAGAATAAAAAAATTCTTTTTATTAGCGGTTATCCTGAAAGTATTGCATCCTTCAATCGTTCATAATTAAAAGCTGAAATTTATTGACTAAATAATTCATTGGTGAGCTATTAAAAACTAACAATTAGGAATTTTGAATTCTTCTCGGGAAACCTATAAAATAATTCGAATGTTGAATCGAGCATATTTTTTTTATCATTTTATAACAGATAACTTGCAACTAAATAATTAATTGTAGGAAAAAAAAAAAAAAAATCTTAAGATATCAAAGTTTTTTTTTTCGTTATTAACTTGTAAAAAGCAATAGTTGTAGTTCATAAAATTGAGTTAGAGGTAGTTATTTAAAGTATCAATATAGCCTATTAATACAGGTAGTAAATAACTTAATTACAAAAAGGTAGGTAGTATTAAAAAATTTAGTGTGAATATGGATATGGAATGAAAGCTAAAAATGTAGCAAATGTAGAAAGAAAAAAAAAAAAAAGAAAGAAAGTAAGAAAGAAAATATTCCCAAAGAAGATGGAATTATTGACAAGATTTTAATTTTACATGCAAGCCAGGAAAAAAAAAAAAAAAAAAAACCCATACCACACACACACACACACACAAAAAAAAAAACATTTCATCCATTGTTGTTTTCCATAACCTAATTCATTAAAAACGGAATTCAAATTTTTTTTATCAAACAAAAGAAGGAAATGAAATAGTTTGGAGTAACGATATAATTGTCTCGTTATAGTTGAATGGCATTATCACTTCACAAAGCGTAGAAATTTGGAATTAAATCTAGAATTGTTATACATTCACGAAATATAAATGTTTAAAGAACCTTGTTGCCCATCTTGCATCATTAGATTTATTTAAAACCAATGATTGATGTGTATATTTTTTATGTGCTGATAATGTATCAATATTTCAAAAGACGAAAAACAATTACTATGATTAACTTTTTTTTAATTATATCATTAATTGATGCAATTTTTTAAAAAAAACTACAACACATTTTATCTTTAAATCAAACACCTATTTCTTCCATTAAATATTATAATAAAATTTCAAATTTATGCAATTGCCACAAATTTTTCTAAAATTTATTTATTTGAACCGTTGAAGACGATAATGAAATAAAATATTTCTTGATTCTGATTGGACATATGATTTTTCGATTCTCTTTCATTACCAACCCTTACATATGACCTTTTTCTTTGTTTAGTCGAAAATCTTGTAAAAACATTATTCTTGATTTTGAAATTTGATATTGTTTCACTCAAAATTTTCGAACTTTCTCTTCCTTGTAGCTCCAGATCCCCCTGTAAACCTGAACGTCACAGTGATGGGGGGCAAGGTGGCCGAGGCGATGTGGGAAGCACCCCGGCAGGGAGGCTATACAGGATTCAAGCTATCCTTGGTACCGCTGGCGGAGAAAGATGAGACGCCCGTGCGCAACCACTACATCAGCCACCACACACCATTCCTCCTCAGGGACCTGACTCCGGGGGCGTCCTACGAAGTACAGCTCTTCTCCGTATTTCATGGACAAGATTCTTCTGTTTTCGTCACCACCAATTTTACCACCAGTGAGTTTGTTTTCTTTTTTCATGCGTATAATCATTTTATGTGATAGTGAAATATAGAGGCAGAGGTAATGGATTATCTTATCGTGCACTTTATGGTAGTAAATAGTTATATAATAAAATAAAACATACAGAATTTGAATTATTGAGTTTACAGGAACAGATTCGCTTTATGCCTCTTGAGAGCAATTTTTTGTGAGAAATGATAGAAGCTGACGAACTGATGCGAACTGTAGGAAAAGGGAAAATATGATCAAAATATTTGCTATACACATAAGGCATCAATAATGAAAGTGGACCAACTCTTGATTTTCTAGAAGTTGGCCTAGAAATAATGTTTTATAAATACTTAAAGTGAACCCTTTGACAGGATCTTCTATTCTGTATATGATATTTAAAATTATTTTGATTTAGTCTGGTTTAAATTACATTTACCATTTTCTATGATCCTTAGTTGAGTTTACCAAAAATTGTTGGTTGGTCCACCCACTTTAGCTTTCAACACTTCATGTTAACAATAATAGAATTGAGTATGTGGGCGTCGTTACAAAAAGTCTAGCTGAATTTCATTTTTGACGTTAGAGTAGATATTCTGTGCCTCATTCTTTGACGTTGCATTTCATTGACTTGTATTAGTTTTGTGTGGTTTTACGATATAATGATTAGGATTATAATCAAATTAGTTATCTCACTATTATTATAAACTGTGACATATATCCTTAATAGAAGAAAGTATTTGCGTGATTTAATCACCGAATTTTAATTCCTAGGTGTAATTTCAACTTTAATCTTTTTTTCAACCAATTCACACCATAGTTTGTGTAATATACCATGCATACTCATTACAAACTGCTACTAACACTCAAAATTGCCAAATGTTTTAATATTAGCGATAATAAAAATAAAACCACTTCTGAATTAATAAGAAAAATTAATTCAGATTAATGTCATTAATGATCAAAAACAAATTGCCTAAAGAGATTCTGCGCTGACATTACATTATACCATGGCTACGTAAACGTTGACGTAGCATATAGCTAGAGAGACTTCTGATTCAAATGACGAAATAGGTCCAAGTGTACGTAAACAAATATAGTTGTGTATCTATCTTTAGAAATACTATAGAATCCAACAGAATTTTTTATTCTGGAATTTGATTGTTATTCCTTTGTACACGTTTCTTTCATTTTTGATAAAATGTGTCCTCTATATATCAACTTTAAGGAAAGAATGTTTAATCTTCATGATGATCCTAACTGTGCTACTGAATGCAAAATACTATTCAATTAAAAAGATTTCATTTGATCATTATATCTCAATCTAAATTTCAGAGCCAAATACTCCCGGTCGCTTCATCGTATGGTTTAGAAACGAGACCACTCTTCTGGTACTGTGGCAGCCTCCATATCCTTCAGGTATCTTCGACAAATATCGGGTAAGCATCGATCCTGAAGATGCCCTCCAGTCGGAGTTGCTCGTGGACAAAGAAAGAGATCCTCCGGGACCTGCACAAGCAGCCTTCTATGGGCTTGTACCAGGAAGGAATTACAACATATCCGTCCAGACTGTCAGTGAGAATCAGATCAGTGAACCTACCAGGGCTCAATACAGGACAGGTATTTGCAATTTCCCATCTTATGTAGAATTCTTATGCAAAATTTTTTTTATCTAAATTGATATTTTAATTCATAATGATAATGAATAAGTAAATAATAAGTAATTCATAAGATAATGAGTAAGTTTAATATATTCCTTAGTATTCTTATTACAGCTTGATTTGAAAATAATGAAAAAAAAGCATTAAAATAATTTGGTGCTACTCCGTTTGAGTTTTTTTGCTGCATATTTACAGTAAGAAATCTGAAGGCTAAAAAAGGAAATACCGGACTTTTCTCACATAATTTTTGTATAAACACTTAAATAAAATTATGGTGCATTTAGATAGGAAGAGTGTATCGCCTTATCATTTTGAAATTTGATTAACTTTTCAAAGTCAGATCGCAACAGATTTCATTGAGATACTTTATAATTTGAGGAAGATTATTCTGTATTTCGAAGAAAGGTTTTCAACTTGTTTGAAGTTGTCGTGTTCTGTAACTCTTTTTTGTGAAGAAAATAAATTGTCATATTGAGGATTGATATGCTGTGAAGGAATTTAGTTTTATAATAGGGACAGAATTAAAAAAGATAAATTATATTTTTTGATTTCCATGAGCACTAAGAAGTATTAAAATTTTTTTTAATTTTTGGGTATTTGTTTAAAGCATTCAAGGGATAAATCTACGACAAATTTGTTAACATTAAATAAACATAAAAATCGAATGAGCATATATGTCCAAAAATAAAAATAGATTAGAAATTATAATACTACTCAGAATATTAAAAGTAAAAAGAATTCCAATAAAACGAATAAGATTACTTATATAACAAATATTTCAATCTTTTTTACAATCAATTTAACAAAGTAGCTTAGGCATATATAGCTACAGAGTTACTTTGACTGATGTCCGTATGAATTTCCGTACGTTTCAAGATGAAACTTAGTCTGTATTATAATGAGGATAAAATGGTTTTAGATCTGAGCCAATCTATACTATATTCCAAAATTTAATTTTGGGAAGATGTTATTCTATGCAAGAAATTATGATTCCCACAAGCACCGTACGTTGGGAAGACACATTTCGTTTTTATACGGAAAGGATGAAACGTGTTTCTTAATGGCTTTTATTTTAAATTAAATCTTTAAAAAATGTATTTTTTAAATGAATAAGTAAACTTAAAATGTTTCTCTGTACAAATTTTTGTTTAAAAATGTCGTATTTGTATCGGAAAAGAAAAGTGTATTATTAGTTTATAAGTCTTTCCCTAGATGGCAGCAGCAAAAGGTGAATGTGATATGTTGGTTCTTATTGATTTAAAATATTATAGTTAATAATGATTTTTTTAAACAAAGATTTGAAGAGGGAAAATATTTCTTTTCTAATTGTTAACGCTGAAAATTAATTAGATTCAAACTCTTCACATTTTGTATTTCTAATATATGTATTGATTTTTCATGCGGTTATTTTGTTTAATCATAGATTATTTTGTATTCTATATAATTTCGCCGTACATGCATCAGGGAGAATGAATACTAATGGAAAGAAATGGTTATTTTTTTAAATTCAACTTTGGAAAATGCTTGTAATTTTTTGTTTCCCGTGCCGGCATTGTTTAGTGTATAAATATATATATATATTTTATTCTTTTTGTATTTAATGTTGTACGAATAACACAAAAATATTGTTTAAAATTAGTTTCAATCGAAATAATAAAAGAACACTCTTTACATTGCTGTATCTAATGAAATATTACTTTCATCATCATTAAAAATAATAAATACAATAAATGTTTTGCTCAAAAAGGGATATTAGTTAACATTTAAAAAATAATATGACATTTGTCTAAAAATGAAGCAAAATCTTGAATTGATATAATCTTTTTTCGTATATTTCAGATTCTCGTACATTAAAAAAAAATAACATATTAAACCAACTCATATGATTGATCTGATTCACTTATGGGTTATAAATGGAAAAAAACAAAAAACTTTTGTTTACTATGAAATTCAAGTTATTACAGATTTATCAAACAGAAAAAGTAAGCAACTGTCTGGAGAACGAAATTTTGAGGGTCTCACGATTTTCTTATGAAGTATTTTCAAAATAATTTAGTTTTGGGTCTTCATTTTATATGCCAGAGTCATATTCTCGAACATTTTCAAATTTTTATAAACTGGCATTAAAATTTCAGAATATTATTATGATTTTTTTTTCAATTTATATTTCAAATACTAATATAAATTTTAAATTAAAATCAATAAAATATGTATATAGGAAGTGTGAGAGGGGAAGGACAAGCTGAAAATTTCAAAATTTGTCTTAGGGCCTCTACAGAGCTTAATCTCCGGTTCTGGCTATAGAGCCCATAGAGAGAGCCTATAGAGAAAACTCTAAAGAGCCTATAGAGTTTTTCAGAAATATATTGATACAAAACTTTGATTAAGATCGCTTTGAGGGTATTCCATAGCTAATAATTTGTATTGTTAAATCTTTTTTTTTGTCATTTTATTATTAATTTGACACATTTACATCCACATGTTTTAATGTTTCTTTTCTACAGTGCCTCTTCCTCCTGTCAACGTGACATACGATCCTTCACGTTTAGCATCTTTTGCTTTCGACGTCCGGTGGGACCCACCCACAAAGCCCTGCGAATTTGACCGGTATCAAGTGGCGCTGGGTATCCGAAATACCGTCCGATACCTTATCAACAAAGATGAAGAGCGAGTGGTCACCTTCGATGAAGAACTTGAACCCGGACAGACTTACGAAGTTGTGGTCAAGACGGTCAGCGGGAATGTTGCAAGCTGGCCGGTTACAGCGAATATTACCACAAGTAAGTGATAACTCAACAATGTGAGTTAATTTGACTTGAATGGGGGAATTTTTATAACAATGAATAAGTTTATAATTAGTAAATCCATAAATTAGTTAAGCTCATAACCATAAATTCATTAAGCTTCCAAGTTTTATACTTTTCATAGCTCTAAAATAAATAAATTTTTGATAACACATCCTTTGAAAGGATAAAACTAATTGCATATATTTTATATTATCATTTTGATTAGTTGATTTAAATATATGTAATAAATGTGTAAATATATATAACATATACACTGTAAGTACATACAAATAAATATATATAACTAAAACTAAACTAAGTTAACAGCCCATGTGGGCCAAGGCCTACAGTGCCTATGTCTGCTTTCATGACCAAGGGCCCTGGGGTGCATGGCATATGTCCCGGTCAGGTGGGCAGCCTAACGCGAACCCCCCAGTGTTTAGTTCCAAGCATGCTTGGTTCTCAATTTATCGACTCACTGAAGAGATAAAAGGCTGAGTCGACCTTACCCAGCCCCGAGGATAAATATATCTAACACCCATAATAAATATTTTGTCAATCCGTAAAATTGTAAATCGCATATATATTGCCAATCAATTTAGGCTCATATTTTCCAGCAACATTATCTGGTGTATTGCATATCATGTAAACGTATATATAATAGCTCAACTCATTACTAAACAATAATTCAAAAACCAAAGATCGACAACAAAGCAGTAATTCAGTTACAAAGTTTACTTCTGTAGTAAATTTACAACAATATTTGTCAAACCTTGCCATTGCGATTGCATTTCTGATCCTTCTCGTGTTACTAGTTTACACAGAAGAATTTAGAAAAATTGTGCTTACTAAATGGTAAGAAAGAATGCATCCATGTGCCACAAGTTCAAGACGGTACTGAAATGTTAAGATACAACTATGTTGAACAATTGTGCATTTAAAAAAAAAAAAACTCTTTTGGAAAATTTTGTACTTTTTAGAGTTTCTATTATTTACTTAAGCTGTCTCGTAGTTCACTCTATCGTTAATTAATGGATGGGATTACAAACTGCATTGCTCCCACCGGGGGGGCACCTCAGATATGAGGACGAGAAGCTCTCAGCATGATGATTAGTTCTCGCAATCTGGGTGAGTAGGTGTCAGCTACCTCCTACAATGGCGGGTCGTGCTTCCAACGGGAAGGGTTGTACCGTGGCTGACGATACTCTTAAGATTAAAACTTATTTCCCACCAGTGTTGCTGTAGCGGCAGTCTGGTCAGTCAGATAAATCCATGTGCCTTAATGGCAGGTCGCATTGGCAAAGTTATAGCTAAGAGTAACATTGCGAAAAATATGTGCGCCGTAGACAGTAAATTTATTTGGGATACCTTATGTATGATAAAATGTCTGTAAGTGTTTATCAACGCAATATTTTCTTGTTTTTAATGTCTTTAGTACAAAAAATGTATTCGTATGTAACGAATACAAATCAGGCAGGATTTGGATATCCATGTCTATATCCATGTCAGAATGTGAAAATGGGCAATGAACCGAAGCAATAATCAACAATAAATAACCAACTGATCCAAAGGATCCTTATTATGAATCAGCGATTTTTTCATATTCAAGAGGAATCAAATGCAACTCTAGAGATAATTTACTTAATATTTTCTTTTTCGCTACCCTCATTCTGGAGCAAAGATTTTACGGCCCCAACTTCCTTCGAAACAGTCTATATCCATCTCAGAATGTGAAAATGGGCAATGAACTGAAGCAATAATCAACAATAAATAAGCAACTGATTTTAACGGAATTCTTCTCGGCGATAGTTTTGAAAAAGAATAATAAGGAATTACAATGAAAAAAAGATGTGTAATTTATGGAAACTTCAATTTAAAATCATTTAACAAGTTTAAAATGGTTCATATTATGATATTGGTATCCATGTTTTAACTTTTCTTCATTTGAATATGAAGACAGACATAAAAATTATTGTTCTCCGTGACTCTACTTTGTTAACTTGCGAGGAATTATTTTTCTCTGGAGGGAACATTTTATCTATAAAGTTTTTGCTAAAAATATTTTTAACAGCTTATTTAACTTATTAGATTTCCCTATTAAAGAACAGAATGTTGATCTCTAAAACTATTAGCAAGATGTAAAAAATTTTACGGGCGTTTTTTTTAAATTATTATTATTAAAACGCTGTAAGAATATTGCGCCTTTTAATGCTTAATATGCAATATTTGAAATTTGTATAAATATTGAAATGTTTTTCAGGACCTCTACCTGTACGAATTACGAGCTCATCTTCTGAACATGTTGGGGATATCTTAGTGGCATGGGAGCCAGCAAAAAATAGCACTCAAGACTCCTACAGAGTAAGTTTATTGTATTAGTATGGGGACCAATTATTAATATGTCTGTTGATATGTCTATTCATGTGCTTGAGGACGCTTTGCTTAAAAACTAAATAAGCGAATTTAAATACTTAATTTTTACATACAAAATGAACACAGTGAGTGAAAAATGCTATGAATTAAAACAAAAAGAAGGTTTTCATATGTGGTCTTTATATCAATATTATAAACCTCTATCAACTTTTTAATCAAACCCTAAAACGCACTATACTGTTGAAGTATACATGCGAATCGAAGGTAAAACATTGCCAGTAGTTGTTGCAGAACCTATTTTCACGCATATGGCACAAATTTGTATGTTTCAGGTGAAATACAATGACATGGAGGCCTTTAACAGTGGAGGCAGTTTGCTCGTGGTGCAGAACACCAGCATCAACTTGACATCTCTACTGCCTGGCAGGAACTACTCCATCAGCGTGTCCGCCGTCAGCAAGAAGATCTCCAGCGAACCGACGGTCGTCTTTCAACCAACCAGTAAGGAAACCATATCAGTCCCCTGAGGAATCGTAAAATAAAAATTTTCATAAAATAGATCTATATAAGTGTGCCTTCTTTTTAATAAATGTGATGGTTACATCAGAAGATTGTTTGTTGCCAACGTATAATTGCATTTCAAGATTTATAAATCTACGGGGAATATGAAGATTGAATCACACATGTAAGGTTTTCCAATAAAAGTTTCCGAGGAAATTTTTTGGAGACAGTAAGTTTGAGGCTCCAAATAAGTTGCCAAAAGATTTGATTTAAGATTTATTTTATTAATTTTACTTAAGATTTTATTTAATGCTGTCTACCCGCGTGTGATTGGAACAAATAAATGAAATCCACGCTGCATCAGCACTTTTAGGAAATAAATCTATGTTACCTTCAAATAAATAATGAAATGCAGACAGTTAACCTCACTAAAAAACATGATCCCCCCTACCTGAACTAAAATTTAGTGTTGTTTTAATATGAACGTGTGTAGGTCACGCATGCTATTTTATACTGAGAAATCTTGTTTCTCTTTTGCCGATGCCTCACGCTCACTCAACATTTCCAGAATTTTTTTTTTATGAATAGAAAATTTTAATTCATATTTGATTAGTAGACTGAGCTACAACTGGAGGATTTTCATATATAGACATTTCAATTTCTTAGATATGCTGTGTTTTACTTTGAAATATAGATCTTGAAATGATATTTTAATCTTTTATTTGCATTTTTCTTGTAATGGAAATGCCACTATAATGACCTTCCATACTCTTGCTCTAAGATTGGTCCATTTTTAAAGCGTTGGTGTATTTTATGTTCTTACAAACCACATAATGGCTGTTTTTATTTATAAAAATACTTCTTTACATAAATTTTTAAGAATAAATAATCCATTAATTTCGAGTTGAGATGCAAGAGGAACTGCCATAAACTTATTGCCAAAACGTGACACTTCTGCTTATCTTTAATGTTTCCGTCAGCTTATTTATTGGAAGTATCCACGGTGATGATCTCATTTCGAGTAGGAGGCTACCTTGACTCCATGGAGAAGAGCGACTTGTCGGTTTTGAGGTTAAACTTTAAACATAATTAGTTTTACCCATTATCGTTAGTCTGATGCAACATTTTTTAGCGATTCCAGAACCAATAAATATCAACCAAAAGCAATATTTTTAAGTAACTGTAATCAGTATGTAAAAAGTTGCAATACAATTATTTCAATCATTGTTATTTTTACTAATTAAGTAATTTAGAGAATTATAATATAATTTATTCGATATAACAAATTAAATAAAAGAAGATGATATTATCTATTTTATAGAAATAAAGTGAAAAAGAATATGTTATTATAAGTTTTTTATTGTTAATGCATTAATTGCATGATTATCCATTTTATTTCAATCATTGTTATTTTTACTAATTAAGTAATTTAGAGAATTATATTATAATTATTCGATATAACAAATTAAATAAAAGAAGATGATATTATCTATTTTATAGAAATAATATGAAAAAGAATATGCTATTATAATTATTTTGAGAATGAATATAATAACAAATATTGAATATGTAACATCATTATTTTTAAATGAATATAATTACATGAATGAATATATAACATACATCATTCATGCTGATAAACATTATTTTTAATTCCTTCTTGAAATATAAAAAACGAAATTTCTGGAGTAAAATATTATTAATAAATGATTATTTTGGTGAAGATATAGCCTATAACTATTTAGTAAGGAAATAGCATTCTGATACTTAATACGTTATATGTCACAGATTCACAAAAAAAAAAATATCTCAACGGTAATATTTTTATAAAATTGAAAGAAATCACTTTTTTAAAAACCCAAGAATATATATATATATATATATGCTGACGTAGTCTCATTTTCGGACCGGATGACATTAATTTCGAGACACAATTTTTTTGAAGCTCTAACATGTATGTGGACTTGGGATCAAGTATATTCTAAAACGTGTAATATAGAAATTTTAAAGGGAATGTCGACTCAGTTCCACATCATGCCGTTGCAGTTCACAACTAATAGATCTAAATTAAAATGATAGCAGTTTAGTTTTCAAAACTTACCTTTATTTCATTTCATTTAATTAAACAAACTAACACGTTACTCAGCCTTTAATTACCTCAAAACGACATGTCTATATGACGCTTAAAAGTTTTCACACTATATGTATTGTAGATCAAAATGATATTCTATTTTCAAATTTCTTTTCATTTTTTCTCTTTTTTTAAATCATTCAAAAGTGACCATGACTGAAACTGTCTTCCCCTTTTAATAATACTGAAACTGAACAATATGAAACAACCACATATCCCTTATTTTAAAATAATAGATAAAGACGAGAAGTTACTACGCAGTAAAATTAAAATAAGAACAGCAATAAAACAAAAAAAGTTAGCAATATTTTTTAGAATAATAATAATATTTTTTTTAATTTTTATTTGACAAGATCTGCATTTCGGTCATTAGTGAAGAATTGTTCTTTATCAGTTTATTTGGGCTTTTCAACAATCTGGGGGATTTCCTCTCGAAAATATCCAAACTCTTCTATAAACTTAATCATCTCGATAATTTTGAAAAGCTTTCCCCATAGAAATAAAATTCACAGATTTTATCAAAATAGTGGAAATGTCAATTGTATAATATGTTACATACTTTCCCAAAGCTTCTGAAAGGAGCATCTTTTAGATAACACAATATCATAGAAATGTTTCTAAGAATAATTTTTATATGAAAGTGCATCTGATTTTCTTTCTGCATTTAAAGTATATCTCATCTTAAAGTAGACGAAATCATTCTATTAAAAATAGGAAAATATGTTACAAGTCATTATGCAATTAATTTCACTAGCGTGCAGAGTATCTTAAAAAAAGGTCGCAATTTTAAATTTAACTTAATATCCCTTAAATCTAAATAATAAATAAATAAGCATTTTACTCTTGTATATCAAAAATAATTTTATTGCTGAAAAAAGTTATACTTTATTTTGGTTGTTTGCTGAGTCATCCAGTAGGCCCAGGTAGCTTCTCTCATTGTGGATATCAGGTAGCATTTTAAGTCAAATTTTATGATAAAAAAGTGTAAAAAGACACAATTTTAAAACTTTACTGATAACAAGGATCAAAGATTGATCTATCAA
Organism: Argiope bruennichi; assembly: GCF_947563725.1. Lineage (NCBI taxonomy): Eukaryota > Metazoa > Arthropoda > Arachnida > Araneae > Araneidae > Argiope > Argiope bruennichi. Next base: position 77,275,198 of record NC_079159.1, on the reverse strand, counting down.
GTATCGTTGTCTCGGATTCATACACATTAATAGTAACGAGAATAAACACACACACACACACATACGCGCGCACACACCCACGCACACTTTAATAGTCTCGAGACTGAACACACACACACACGCATGCACAGATTAATAGTAATGAGACAAAATACACACACATACACACATTAATAGTAATGAGACAAAATACACACACATGCACACATTAATAGTTATGGGACTAATCACACACACGCACGCACGCACGCACTCATAGATTAATAGTAATGAGACAAAATACACACACATTAACAGTTATGGGACTAATCACACACACACACGCACGCACAGATTAATAGTAATGAGACAAAATACACACACATACACACATTAATAGTTATGGGAGTAATCACACGCACGCACGCACGCACGCACTCACAGATTAATAGTAATGAGACAAAATGCACACACACACACACACACACATATATATACACACACACATATATACAAACACACACATACACACACACGCGCATTAACAGTAACGAACACAATTGCACCATCCTGCTATCCGCTGTGATTCTAAAGCGTTCACGATCAGAAATACATTTCATAGTTAAAATAGGATCAATGTAAGCTTATGGCTAACTGAGCACACTTATTTTTCAGAACCATCTTCTCCTGTTATCGAATCTCTTCTGCCATCTGAATCAGGTGGTTGGAATCTGACATGGAAGTCTGATGTAACCAGTCGCCAGGACCAATATTCGATCATGTACATCCGCAACGACACACGATACTTACAAGAGAAGATAATCGGCCGCAACTGGCTGGTCCTCGAAGACCTCTTCCCGGGAGCCGGATATGAGATCAAGGTGTATGCCATCAGCTTTAACCTCTGGAGCGAACCACATTCCTATTTCCAAACCATTCGTAAGTCTTTTTTTTTCTTTTTGTGGTTTAAATCTAATTTATAATGTCCTCTGATAAATCTTGACAAATCTGCATTTTTCGTTATAGCTCCACTGAAGCCTCGAGGTCTTCAAGTAGTCAAGGCCAGCAACACGAACATGATCATTGTGTGGACAGCACCATCGGGTTCTTTGTATGATCACTTTAATGTAAGATACCAACCTGTTGGATCAGCGTTTTGGAGACAAATGGGTTAGAAGCGCTTCATTTTTGTTTTTCTTTACGATTCTTTTTGTAATTTATGGGTGCTTTTGATTTTTATTCCTTGGCAGTAGCCGCGAACTGACGTCATTGTTCGACTATTCGAGATGAGAAATGTTAATTGGTGTCTTTCGGTAATTTATATAAAAAGAAACAATAAAAATTACTTTTTTGGGGGAGGGGGGGGGGCTTTTGGAAAAATATCTGTAAAAATACTGTAATAAACACTGTTATTTTTATACTTTAATCATAATCTTATTATAAAATGTCTTTTTTTAATGGAAAAAAATTGCAATAAATAAATAAATAAAAACTGAAGAACAATGTAAATGCATTCATTACCTGACGTCCTAGTGACGCCGAATATTGAATTGGTGAAAAAAGTAACATTAAAGGTAATTTTTTTTTACCAAAAAAAAGAGACAATTACTATATTGTAAACCTCTGATAAATCTGATGAGTTTGGCGGTCATTCGAAGGTGTAAAGGCTGGCGATAAGGATATAAAAATACAAACTGTCTCTTTTAAGAGATGTCGCATAAATAAAATAAAAGGATCACAAAATCTTTCTTTGCTTATGAATAATTATGTTAAAAAACTATTATAATTTGGCATAAGATTGTTTCTGTATATTGTAAAGACTAATAAAATTGTAAATAAACCCACTTACGTCAGTAAAGTTCTATGTGAGCACACTTGGTAACTCGAAAAATATCAAAGCGGTATTTCAATTCCCGCCAAGTATTGTCCAACATTTAGCCTCTGATATTAGACACAGGCAGCTTCTATGATTCTAACTTCAATTATCGTTTCAAACATTATAACTTGCATGTTTCCCCAAACCTGACGATTTTAAATCATAGAGTTAAAGAACACTTCAAAACTTTTTTCTTTGTTAACACCATTTTAATAACAATCAAATTCAAATTCATTATTTCTGCAATGATTGCATTATTTATTGCACTAAAAGAATGAAGAATCCGACTATTTCGTAGAAACATTTTTACAATATTACATTCAATGGTGCCTTCGCAGTGATTTTTTGTAATCAAAACAAGACTTTATGATCACCTTAAATTACTGCATTTGTTTTATTGTTTAAAGCATAGGTTCCCAAAGTGGTCCATAGGAGACCACACGGGGGTCCACGAAAAATTTTCTGGTTTTCATAATAAAGAACAAAAATTTTGGCTTGGATTTACCTATCAACGTAGGCAGGTAGCATCATTCACTAGGTAAATTTAAAAAAGGCTATCAAACATTTTGGCTGCAGGCAGAAATCCCCGAAAAATATCCTGGGCTGTGGGAAATTGCGTGAAAAGTTTTGATAGCGTTTCCCTCGTCATATCTTGTCGAAAGAAGTTTTAGTGCCGTTACCAAACTGTTAACAAAAAAAAGGAGCAGATTGAACATCACAGAACGGGGAGATTTGAGATTACTTCTTACAAATCTGAAGCCAAATATTGATAATTTGCTGTCAATTCATCAAGTACATCCGTCTCATTAAAAGTAGGACTATTTTTTATTGTTGATTTACATTTCAGAGTTCATTGTTGATTTTTTGTCAATTGTTAATTGTTTGTAATAATAAATGTTTATAATTTTGTATAACCATAAGTATTATTTTAATAAATAGGACACAAGAAAATGTGCTCCTTTTTTTTTTTTCTTCTTAACACCCCCAAATTAGGGTGATATTTTTTAGGAGTTTTGGGAATACAGTAGAAATGTAGCAGCACGGGGTCTACCGAAAATAGTAAAACTTTGAAAGTGGTCCACGAGAAAAAAAAGTTTGGGAACCTCTGGTTTAAAGTCGCATATGTTGAGAAACGGAGAGTCTTGTTTTGCACCTGGTGTCATTCGTACTTGCTACAACGTTGGATTTACAGCAAAACTATTTTAGTGCCTTTAAATGGTAATCTGATCTATTCAGTGGCACAGCAATAAGAAGAGATATATATGTTCCTGAGTGACCGTCTCTTCTAAAATGTCAAGAGGCGCCGTGTAGACAGACATAACATTACCGCATTTATTTTGCTGGAAACTCATACACGGCACTGGAGACAATTTATCCTCCTTACGTCACTATATTTATGACTATTTCTTCTTTGTCAGGTAGTTTTTCTTTATTGGCGTTCAATTACAAAATACTATTTTTTTCTTCTATTGAAACAAAATTTAATAGTCTTTTATCTCATTTGTCAATTAATTTTGTATCTAATAAAGAATGAAGTTTCGGAGAAAAGTAACCTAATTTTACAAAGTCAGATAACATCTTATCACAGTCTAAATTTTTATATCACTAACAGAACACCCTCCTCAGATTTGAGCTCTTCTTTTAGATATATGCTTAAATTATCTACCTTTGCATTAAGGAATTGTGAGATTTTCCAAGATTTCCAATCTAGGATCACAGATTCATTATGTGGACTATACTAAATATTTTCTTATGTTAGTCTTAGAAAAATTATAAAGGGTTAAAAGATTAATCTTAGAAAAATTATAATGGATAAAAGATTAAAATGAAATATCGTATTAACATATTATCTTCGTAAAATTATTCCCTTATTGCTCGATAGTTCCCCGTATAATGCGATTAGTAAAATCCCTTGTTTTATGAATACGTATTTTTGGTATTCTCAAAGATGGGTAATTTAGCCACTTACGAATATATTATAAATAAATTCGTTACACTGCGTGCTTTCGCATAAAGCTTATTCACTGAACTTTTAATTATGGATTCTATCGTATTGGTGTTCCTTTTTTTAAGTATTTGGTGAAAAGAATGCAAATTTCACGCAAAAGAAACATTTTTTCGAATTTCAAAGAAATTACGTTCCTGAGCTCTAAAAAATAAAAGTGAGTTGCTTTTAACATATAAATCTCATCAATAAACTTGTAATTATTTTTTTGTATTGTAAATAAATAAATAAAAACTGAAGAACAATGTAAATGCATTCATTACCTGACGTCCTAGTGACGCCGAATATTGAATTGGTGAAAAAAGTAACATTAAAGGTAATTTTTTTTTACCAAAAAAAAGAGACAATTACTATATTGTAAACCTCTGATAAATCTGATGAGTTTGGCGGTCATTCGAAGGTGTAAAGGCTGGCGATAAGGATATAAAAATACAAACTGTCTCTTTTAAGAGATGTCGCATAAATAAAATAAAAGGATCACAAAATCTTTCTTTGCTTATGAATAATTATGTTAAAAAACTATTATAATTTGGCATAAGATTGTTTCTGTATATTGTAAAGACTAATAAAATTGTAAATAAACCCACTTACGTCAGTAAAGTTCTATGTGAGCACACTTGGTAACTCGAAAAATATCAAAGCGGTATTTCAATTCCCGCCAAGTATTGTCCAACATTTAGCCTCTGATATTAGACACAGGCAGCTTCTATGATTCTAACTTCAATTATCGTTTCAAACATTATAACTTGCATGTTTCCCCAAACCTGACGATTTTAAATCATAGAGTTAAAGAACACTTCAAAACTTTTTTCTTTGTTAACACCATTTTAATAACAATCAAATTCAAATTCATTATTTCTGCAATGATTGCATTATTTATTGCACTAAAAGAATGAAGAATCCGACTATTTCGTAGAAACATTTTTACAATATTACATTCAATGGTGCCTTCGCAGTGATTTTTTGTAATCAAAACAAGACTTTATGATCACCTTAAATTACTGCATTTGTTTTATTGTTTAAAGCATAGGTTCCCAAAGTGGTCCATAGGAGACCACACGGGGGTCCACGAAAAATTTTCTGGTTTTCATAATAAAGAACAAAAATTTTGGCTTGGATTTACCTATCAACGTAGGCAGGTAGCATCATTCACTAGGTAAATTTAAAAAAGGCTATCAAACATTTTGGCTGCAGGCAGAAATCCCCGAAAAATATCCTGGGCTGTGGGAAATTGCGTGAAAAGTTTTGATAGCGTTTCCCTCGTCATATCTTGTCGAAAGAAGTTTTAGTGCCGTTACCAAACTGTTAACAAAAAAAAGGAGCAGATTGAACATCACAGAACGGGGAGATTTGAGATTACTTCTTACAAATCTGAAGCCAAATATTGATAATTTGCTGTCAATTCATCAAGTACATCCGTCTCATTAAAAGTAGGACTATTTTTTATTGTTGATTTACATTTCAGAGTTCATTGTTGATTTTTTGTCAATTGTTAATTGTTTGTAATAATAAATGTTTATAATTTTGTATAACCATAAGTATTATTTTAATAAATAGGACACAAGAAAATGTGCTCCTTTTTTTTTTTTCTTCTTAACACCCCCAAATTAGGGTGATATTTTTTAGGAGTTTTGGGAATACAGTAGAAATGTAGCAGCACGGGGTCTACCGAAAATAGTAAAACTTTGAAAGTGGTCCACGAGAAAAAAAAGTTTGGGAACCTCTGGTTTAAAGTCGCATATGTTGAGAAACGGAGAGTCTTGTTTTGCACCTGGTGTCATTCGTACTTGCTACAACGTTGGATTTACAGCAAAACTATTTTAGTGCCTTTAAATGGTAATCTGATCTATTCAGTGGCACAGCAATAAGAAGAGATATATATGTTCCTGAGTGACCGTCTCTTCTAAAATGTCAAGAGGCGCCGTGTAGACAGACATAACATTACCGCATTTATTTTGCTGGAAACTCATACACGGCACTGGAGACAATTTATCCTCCTTACGTCACTATATTTATGACTATTTCTTCTTTGTCAGGTAGTTTTTCTTTATTGGCGTTCAATTACAAAATACTATTTTTTTCTTCTATTGAAACAAAATTTAATAGTCTTTTATCTCATTTGTCAATTAATTTTGTATCTAATAAAGAATGAAGTTTCGGAGAAAAGTAACCTAATTTTACAAAGTCAGATAACATCTTATCACAGTCTAAATTTTTATATCACTAACAGAACACCCTCCTCAGATTTGAGCTCTTCTTTTAGATATATGCTTAAATTATCTACCTTTGCATTAAGGAATTGTGAGATTTTCCAAGATTTCCAATCTAGGATCACAGATTCATTATGTGGACTATACTAAATATTTTCTTATGTTAGTCTTAGAAAAATTATAAAGGGTTAAAAGATTAATCTTAGAAAAATTATAATGGATAAAAGATTAAAATGAAATATCGTATTAACATATTATCTTCGTAAAATTATTCCCTTATTGCTCGATAGTTCCCCGTATAATGCGATTAGTAAAATCCCTTGTTTTATGAATACGTATTTTTGGTATTCTCAAAGATGGGTAATTTAGCCACTTACGAATATATTATAAATAAATTCGTTACACTGCGTGCTTTCGCATAAAGCTTATTCACTGAACTTTTAATTATGGATTCTATCGTATTGGTGTTCCTTTTTTTAAGTATTTGGTGAAAAGAATGCAAATTTCACGCAAAAGAAACATTTTTTCGAATTTCAAAGAAATTACGTTCCTGAGCTCTAAAAAATAAAAGTGAGTTGCTTTTAACATATAAATCTCATCAATAAACTTGTAATTATTTTTTTAATGAAACGAAACATATTACTGAGAAACGAATATTAGTTTAATGATTTTTTCGAGTATATTATTAGAAATTGTAATCACTTTAAAAAATAGTTTTTAACATTTTGAGAGAGTTACGCTTAACTGCTCTGGAAAATGAACAGACTTCTGTTATTTAAACTTAATCAATATGCATATATTTGGTTCTTCATATAAAATTATAGATATCAATAAAAAATAAGCATTACTCTGTTGGGTTTTTAATATTTAATTTAAAAATTACGATCTCCATAATGAAGAGAGTTTTTAACAATTCCGAAGAAATAAGTTTCCTTAGTTTGGAAAGAGAAAAAAGCATGATTGATTGATTATCCATATGAGATTCTTTATTGCGAAAGAACTTCAATTAAAATGGCAAAAATTACCGATTTATTTTTATTTCACAAGTTAATTATAACTAACCAAACCAAATATTCTTGCACATTAGATTCGCAGAATTCTTTCACATACTAATGAACATACTTCTACTGAGTTTCTTCGGATTCACAAGAAATTGCATCACAGATTCGCGCCCGGATTTCTGCGTCTGAACGCATGTTGAGTTATTCCTGTCATTCATACATATTCAAATGTCTCTTTAAGGCACTTTCTTTGGGATTGTCCTTGAGAATTCTGGGGAGATCGCGCATGGATGGCGAATTAATTGTCCACCCCGACTAATTCCTTCTCTCTTGATTAGGTTTCGTGAACACCACGTCCTGCGAGATCAAAGATCTGGTGCCCGGAGAAAGGTACTCGGTTCAAGTGACGAGCGTCAGCAATAAAATAGAGAGCTTGGAAGCCGAAGAAATCGAGCAGACAATGTGTAAGTAAATTTTTTAGTTATAGAAATTGAGTTATCTCTTTAAAGGGCCATTTTTTTCTAGTTAAAGTATATTAAATTAATTTTAGGATTGAAATTGGCTTAAGAAAAGTGATTCATTTGGCATTTTAGATAAATTTAATTTGATTAAGTAATTAATTTGGTTAATTAATAATTAAGTAACAAATCAAGACACACCATTTTGTATAGAATAAAGAACTGAAGCATCCAAGTTTCGTTTTATTGAAAAATTTGTCAGAACTTATGACAATTCACATTATTCAAACAAATATTGATGAATTTGATAGAAAACATACTAGAAAGGGTTAAATAGGTATTAAAAAACTCAAGATTTAAAAATTTCCTGCAAATGAAATTTTATTTGATTTTTTTTTCTTTCCCGTTTATGTACAACGAGAAAGTACTGTAATTTTCAAAAGACTTTTTGGCATATGGTTCAACTCAAAATTTAGAAAATGTTTCATGTTTTAGAATTTGTTAGCCCGGAAATCTTTTTTTTTCCCTTGAAGTTATGAAACACCTCACACCACCCCCTCTCTTTCTCTGAGATATGATAATTCAAAAATGGGACAAAATCGAAGAGTGAAATTTGATTTGTAATCTTTTGTTTAAATTTACATATTTTTACCAAATTTGGTAATCGAAATCCGTCTATATATAGAGGATGCGGGTGACTCTTCTTTTAATGTATACACATTTTAACCACTAGGAAAAAACTTCCAGGTTCCAACTTCGAGAAAATTCTGTGCCGTTATTGTTGATTGTGAAAATTTTATTTATTTTTTATTTTTTGAAATTAGGAAACCACCCCACAATACACCCTCTTTTTTACTGCGAACACGATAATTCAAAAATGGAGCAAACTATAATAGTGAAATTTGATTTGTAGTCTTTTGTCCAAATTTGTATATTTGTTACCAAATTTGGTGATCGGAATCCCTTTTGTATCTAGAGGTGCGATTGACTCTTCTTTCCATGTATACGCATTTGAACTATTAAAAAAACCTCCAAGGTTCCAACTTCTGGAACTTGTCTTCTATGCCGTTATAGCTCATTACGTGCATTAATCAGTCGAAAATTCATCGACCTGAATGTCCTTATTCTTAAAATTGTAAATCTATATCAAATTTTGAACAAGCCCATATAACGGTTTACTATCTGTGGGCTTGTCTATTCATTATCTGCATATCTGAAAGCGAGAAATCGAAACAAAACAAGCTAAAATAATAAATTGTAGAATATGATCTTATTATAAATATCTTTTTAATTGGCCAAAATTGTAAATATATTGATTAAAAAAATTGTAAGTTAATTCATCCAGAGTATTTTAGCAGCACATGAGATATGTGCCTGAATTACTTTCTGTATTTTAAAGCAATACTCCTTGCTTGAAGATTTCCAGAAAAACTGACCCATATCTCTGTTTCATATTGAAGAAAATCTCCAGAAACTTTCCCAAATGCAGTAAGCAATTCATAATTAAAGAGAATCGATCTTCCAGATGTGTGAATAATCTAGCCAAAATCATAATCACGTTCAAAATCCTTAACTATTTTCCTCGATTCCATAATGCCAAGCCATTCAATGTCTTAACCCCATTAAGCTACTGGTGATCTTGATTGTGAACTGCATTATTTTACGTGGATTAACTTTATTTATCTATCTTATGAACGCATTCACATACGATTCACATAATTCAATTTTATATTAAATGGATGAGGGTATTTCATGTTTATGCTATTATTCAATGGTGTTATCACCATCAAGGCCAATCAGAAAGTTCCTAGGCTAAATATTCCTTGTGTATATTCTTACAGAGAAGTAGGTGAAAATTGAATTCCCCCATCTTTCATGCCTTAGGATTGGACTAATCCTCAAATGCGATTAAGTTAAGTCTGATGAAATGAGAGATTATATTGAAGAAGTGTGTAATAAATCAAGGGTTATCGTTTTCGCTGACAGGCAAATAAACATAATTCCAAGAATGTATGTTTTGGACTCTGAAACATGGATATTTGTTAAACTTTGGAATTCAAATTTTTCGACAGCTACAGTATTTTTTTCTTTTTACACTTAGTAAATGAGAAAGTGAAAATCTTTCGAAATGCTGTTTAGGATATGCTGCTGGATCCAGAGTTACCAAATTCGGTACAGGATTACTTCTTGGATAGTAAATTCTGATAGAGAAAGTCTTATTCAAAATTGTAACAAGCTTTTTAAATAAAAAAAAATTACTCGAAATTGTACCAGTTTTTGTCAATTATTTTATCAATTGTCACAGTTTATTTGCGCAAGAAAACGGTTTTTTCTTCCTTTAAAATTAAAGAAAAAATCTTTTTAGCTATAGAAATTTTAATTCCTCTCATTTTTTCTTTATTTCCAATTTTTAGAAATGTTTTTAAATATATTTTACGGTATCTTGCGTTTATGCACAGTTGCACTGTGAAAATATTAATATACTGTTTATGTGCCCTTATTGCTGCTATAAGTAAGTTTTTGTTTTATTTTCAAAAAATAGATAAATACAAAAGAATTAAATCTAAATAAAGCATTATCATAATACAATATTTCGGTCTAGAGATTAGAATTTCCTTTAATTTTTTCTTCCGTCTAGAAATTTAAAACCGCTTAAATAAAAGAAACAGAAATATTTGATACCATCAAATTATTGCTGAAATATTTATTTCCTCCAAAAAATATATATTTTCTTTTTAAATCGTTTAAGTGCATTTTTTTTTCTTAAAAACAAATCATGAAAATGATACTTTCTTAAAAGGAAGAACGGAAATGGTGTCTTCCTTTCAAAACGGAAACGCGCTTTTCCTTACTTCGTCATAAAATGCGATTCTTATACAATCACTGAACTTTTATTTCAATGCGTAATGTTTATATACATGATGCTCTCCGCAGATCCAAAACCCATCAAAAAGGTTAAGGAGACTCTGGACTCGTACAACATCACTTTTGAATGGGAGGTCCCGGAGGGGTATCGGGATTACTACATCATCCTCTACAACCCCATTGACGATCCTCAGAACCAGAAATCCCTCCAGGTAAGGATGGAAATAATTTCTTATAAATATACTTATGTAGGAAAAATGGGCTTATAGATTATATGGGAAAATCAAAATTTTATGGAGTCCCTAAACAAGATATAAAAATATATTTTTAAAAATATTTTAGTTTTATTTTCTTTGAATATCTTAGAAGATGTAAAGCAATTTTTCTTCAATATGTACTATATGCTTTACCACTGAAGAAGTGTATAGAAAATATAAGAAAGGCAAAATGATAAATATGGAATTTTTACATAATAAATTATGTATATAAAAATTGTTTAAAGCGAAATTTTATTTAACATTATGCCGTTATGTGCATGTTTTATTGGAATTCTTTTGTTTGGCGCCAGTAGGACTTATATCGCTAGCGGTTTGCAGAGGTTTTCATAAAATAAATAAATAAATAATTGAAATAATAATAATTTTCATAATATAAATAATAATTAATAGTGAATAATCAAAATAAAATTTAAAAAAATCATAAAACGAATAAAAATTCGCATGGCACCAATGTGGTGTCATCGGCATTTGCTCCATAGTTTTCATGTGATAACAACGTGGTACCACTGGAAGGCATGGAGTTAATACTAAAAAGTAGAAAATAATTAGCTTATCAGAGACATGGATTTCACAACATGGTCTTAAAAAAAGAGCTGAATTGATATAAATATCTATATAAATAAATATGAATATTTGTTATTTTATACAAATATATAGCTTTTGTTAGATAATGATCAAATTGAACATAAATGCTTTTCTAAACGAGAGGAACGCCACTATCAGCTTTTCAAAGTTCAAAAATGAATTAAGATATATTAACTAAAAAAGGCTAATTTTAGGCATTTTTCAGCTATATTAATTCAAAATATTGTCTCACAAATAGAAATTTTACACTGACTTAAAATTAGAAAAACTGCTTTTTAATGATTCCAGTTTCATTTTCATACCATTTTTTCTTTAATTTTAATATATTTTTTTTAAATTTAATTCTATACGTACTCTATTACAATGTTTTTATTATTGTTATCAAAATCAAACTAATTTTATTGCTTTCTTAAAATATTTAATCGCGTGCTTTTGAGAAAAATTTAGATTATTATTATTATTATTATTTTGGACATTACTCCTAAGTAGAACTTCCATTTTCTCCTTTATTTATCAAAGGGTTACAGAGATATCAGCTAAAAGAAACCTCGAAAGTTGGTCAAATGCAGCTCTTCCTAACGGATGAAAAGATCTTAAACTTAATAGATTTTTTATCACAGTTTTATAAGACATTTAATCATATAATTATGAATTTTTAAGTCAGTGAAATAATTTTCATTAATTAAAATATGTGTGAGAAAAACATGTTTCATATAAATTGTTGAAGACACAATTTGTTTGCGTGCAAAGTTTTCAAAATATAAGCAACTTATATTAACAAATGTTACATCAATCTACTCACAAGGAATGTAATTTGATAATCATGCAAAGTGATAAATATTTTAATAGATTTACTGGGATTATTTGACTTTTTATATTGTTAAAACAAGGTAAAGCGTTTTTAAAACATTTATTGCATATTAGCTAGCACTGAAAATAAAGTATACATTATAATACTTTGCGTGATTTTCTTTATTATGTGTCTATAAGCATACTTGTAAATTTCATATTGATACGATGAACCATTTTTGTTTAATCCAGTGCGCAAGCTGAGAAAAATGGCTTTAAAATTAAAGGTTGCTGAGTGAAAAATCAACAATGACCTTCACTTTTTTTGCGATATCTTTTAATCTAATTTACGTACACACATGTACAATACCAAAAAAATGTCCAGAAAAGTTCCTGCTATCAAATAAAATCATAAAAAAAAATCGAAGCATTAAAGGTTGTGTAGCCGCTTAATGTACACACTTTTTAATTTACTTGCGCAGTAATTTGTAATAGATTGAATCCCATTAAATTCTTATTTTTTGTAAAATAACAAATAAGGCGATCAAATAACAGAGTGAAATTTAAAAGCCTATATTTCAGCAGCAAGTAAAGCTAATATTTTGTGTTAACAAAATAACCGATAAAGACAAATGACTCTAAAGAAAATAGAATTTTATATTACTATATTTTAGATTTACATTTTCTATATTTTAATAACTTCCATATATTTTCTTACATTATTATTATTTCCATAGTCTATATTTATATTTTGCGGCAAAGAAAGCCAATATTTTGAGTTAACAAAATAATCGCCAAAGGCGGATAGCTCGAAATAAAGTGGAATTTTACATAAAAATATTTTAGATTTATATTTCCTATATAATTATTATTTCCATATATGTTCCTATATTATTATTACTTCCACATATGTTCCTATATCGTTATTGGGCCGCGGTGGCCTGGTGGTAAGGTCTTAGCTCTTGAGCCGTAGGGTTTCAGGTTCGAAACCCGATTCCACTGAAGAACCGTCGTGTAAGGAGGTCTGTTGCATGTTAAATCCGTCAAGGCCAAACGTCCCCCTGCTGGTGTGGCGTGGTGTGGAGAGGGAGTTCCAGCACAGGTGTCGTCCTCGTCATCTGACCACGGTTCAAAATAACGAGGTCCGTCCCAAAATAGCCCTCGTGTTGCTTAAAACGGGACGTTAATATAACTAACCAACCTATGTTATTATTGTTTCCATATTCTATATTTATAGATTAGCAACAAAGAAAGTCAATATTTTGAATTAACAAGATAATCGGCAAAGGCGGATTACTCTAAATAAAGTGAAATTACAGATAGCCATATTTTAAATTGATATTTCCTATTTTATTATTATTTCCATACATTTTTCTATTTTAATCAAGTAGGATTACATTTAAATATGCATTAGACTTTTATCTAACTAAATCTTAGCGAATAATTAAACCTGGACTTTTGCCATAAATATTTTTATTAGACAAATCGACACATCATCCATTTGCGATTATGCACGCTTATACTGAGTTATCAAACATTCTTGTCAATATAACATCTTCTCCTAGAATCATCTATAGGCGTGCTTGTGAGGATGACTATATTTACTTAAGCCGAAGGAATATATTCATTTAATGGGCACTAGACGCAGAATGCGTTAAATCATGGATGTCGCCGATCAATCAAGCGCCGTCCGGATAGAAATTAATGATTAGATAAACCCACTTTCGGGCTTATCTAAACAAGATGAAGCTAGCATCTCTGGAAATATGGCGAATTAATTTTGGCCAGGGAAAGAATTAGAACGATAAAATGAACCTTGTTATATTTAAGAATGATTATTAATCATCCATAAGCGATAAAAAGAGTATGTTTAAACGGAAAATATAATTCTCTGGGACTATGTTTCAATAAGTCTATGATTTAATAGGAATCTACTAATTTAATTGCAATAGAAATTTCTGTGTTGTGAATATTTTGGTCACTGAAAAGTGACTTACAGGTTCATGTATTGTGCTCAGTGCCTGACATCAATACAATTTTGGAATCCATTGCGTATCCTTCAGAAGAAAGTAGAATGTGATGTCACAATACAGTGTGACCATGGGCTTCAAATTTACTTTTGTATGAAAAAGCACAAGGGCCGTCGTCCCTTATATAACATACTGAGAACAAGTTTTGAACACGCAAGTGCACACAACTGGTGTCTATAGAAAATCAATTTATTTACACTTTTTATATATACCTGAGCTTCAAAGTGGCTTTTGTGGGAAAAAGTAACAGGTCTTACTGAGAGCAAGTTTTGAATATTCAAGTATACATTACTGGTACGTAGGGTAAATCTATTTATTTATACTGCTTGCATACATTTTTTGTACAATTTTATTATAAGAAGTCATTATATCTAAAGATTAAATTGAAACATCAAAAAGAATTCACGTTTGAACAATAGCTATTGTCGTTTATTCATTTCAATGAAAATCTCAGAGGTTACTCCGGAATGCCATTTTCATAGTCCTCCCTCTCGACCACTCAATACAAATTAACTAGCCATATCCAAAACATTTTTTTTTTCACATTCTGAAAACTCCCCAGATTTTTTAAAAATGGTATCTGTCTTTCATCTCTTCAGACAAAAGGACTCTCACTTCCTGAGGATTGTTACTTTTCTATACCTGAGATTGTAAACAAAAACACCTATCCTGAACGACTGCACTCTTATTGTGTCATTTCGGTATACCTATTGAATGACGCAGTTGCAGTTAATAGATCTTGAAGTACTTCCTCATTTACAAAGAAATTTGGAAAAAAAATTGTTTTGTTTTCCATAACTTTGGCTAAGAGACAAAATGTTTTCTTGCTTGTTGATTTGAAGTCAAAATCTGTCCACGTAAGAGGAGTACATTATTACTCTGTTAATATCATGTTAAATGCGTGGAACAGCTGGTATTGTTGCCAAGTCATATGATTGTGACGCAAATTTTTGGCACAATCCATCCAAGGCAATGAAGGGGAAAACCTGACTGAGCTTATAAAGCCAATCTTCAGTCTCTATTACTCGCAAAACCATATGAATATAAAGATTCAGAAGAAAAATAATCATCTTTGGTATTTTACATTAAAGTCTGCTTTTAAACGCCAATGTTATCCGCTGAGTCAACCATTTATGACATACGATATTAATATGAAGACGGAGGCGATTCAACATTTCTGGTGTTAAAATTAATTTTTCTGATCACTTTAGATATAATAATGTCATCATTCCACTTTCTGAGCGAGGATGTTATTGCATTAATATTTGGAATGTCTCCTAATATTAATAATATTTGCTATTTCAAAATTTATTTATCGTGGTATGGTACGAAGTATTTTTCAGTTTCGAAATTAGGTCTTTCAAAGTATTTCCAATGACAAGAGTATTTTCCGTCATTTCTTTTGCCAAATTATACGCTAATTCATTCCAGGCGATAATCGAGGGACCTGACACCCACATAAAACGTACACAAAAATATACAACATAAACCAATGTATCATTAACAAATCGTATGTTAATGGTTAATATGTTATATTAACAAATATTATATTACATATCATGTTAAATGCGTAGAACAGCTGGTATTGTTGCCAAGTCATATGATTATGACGCAAATTTTTGGCATAATCCACCCAAGGCAATGAAGGGAAAAACCTGACTGAGTTTATAAAGTCAGTCTTCAAAGTCTCTGTTACTCGCAAAACTATATCAATATAGAGATTCGGAAGAAAAATAATCATTTTGGTATTTTACATTAAAGTCTGCTTTTAAACGCCAATGTTATCCACTGAGTCAACCATTTAGATAGAATAATTTCGAAACTAGCCTTTCCTTCACTTTTCTGACGGATATTTCGTTCGATAAGCTGTTTAAGTTCCCCTACGCCCACATGAATTAGAAATACCATGAAGAAATCTATTGGGTAATGGCAACTGCCTACAACATCGCCAACTAATGAATGATTGCCACTTTCGAGGAAGCATCATGTTTCTTGAATGACTTATGCTAAGACTCAGAGTTAGTAAGCAGTAAAACCCTTTTAATGTTGCTACAGCAAAGTTAATTATAAATATGACATGTTGCTTACAGTTCGATTTCCATTCAAGAGATAACATTCGTCATAGCAAGTAAAATATTTTTAATGATGGTTGCTTTGATAATGACAATTAAAAGTAAAAAAAAAAAATTTACTTTTTTGGCCGAAGTGGTATAATTGTTGCTCAAATACTAATTTTCTAAACCGTTAGGAATAGATATATGGTTCCATTTGGAACGTAAAATAAATGAACGCGAAGAATCTTATTTTATGTTCTTTCAGTCAATAAATATATTGCTGAAAAAATTACGAATTTTTATACAATCCATGGTTTTATCAATCAACTTTAATACAATATTTTTTACATTTTAAATTTTAAATAAAAAATGTTTTTACTATTCTGTGACCCAAGCAGATTCAATTATAAAAACTCTGAGTATCAGTATTATAAAAGATTTTGGACTATTTTAATAGATTTCCAGATAGAATATTCTACTTTTACACATGCAAAGCTTGCCCTTAGCCAAAAATAAGCAGCAAACTCAGCGTATAAGTTAAAATTCAGGAGAGCATAAATCCTTTTCATTAAAATGTGAAGTGTTAAGTATCAAGAATATTTTAGTAAATATGACTTACAAAATTGGGAAACCGTTTAACGATTTATTAGTATTTTTATTGGTTCAAACAACATAGGATATAATTCTTTGCACCAACAGAGCCATTTTTCCAATTAAAAGTATAAGTTCTTGAACGGTTTATGAATTAGCTATCGGGCCACAATTAAATTAAACATCTTGCATAGATCCATTCGAATGAGCATATGCTGTTAAAATATCATGTTTTAGGTTGCAGCGAACGATACGAAACCTATGGAAAAGATGGACGTCATCATTGACGAACTGAAACCGGGGGAACTCTATTCATTCCGCTTCTATGCAGTGAGCCACAACCTCAGAAGCGAAGGAATCACAGTACAGACAAGAACAAGTTAGTACCTTAGTTTCCTTTATCTCTTCTTTGATTACTAATTATTCCTTTATTTCACTGTTTTTTTTCGACTCCGTATTAAATATTGCTAAGTTTATAATATATGTATATGTAATGATATTTTAAACTCTTAATCTAATCC
Organism: Argiope bruennichi; assembly: GCF_947563725.1. NCBI lineage: Eukaryota > Metazoa > Arthropoda > Arachnida > Araneae > Araneidae > Argiope > Argiope bruennichi. The sequence continues at coordinate 77,257,956 of NC_079159.1, read as the reverse complement.
AAATTAATTTCCAAGATTTTATCTTAATTTAGCCCATTGTAACTTCATTCTAAAATATTCTCTTATTTCGTGATCCAATTCCACTTTAGGTTTAATTAATTCCTCTGTAAAAATAATGCGCCATCAGTACTACGTATTAAATGAAAGTGATACTTTTACCCTTCAAAAGGTCACACGTGTATTGAATTGGCGCCTGGCCAGAAATCCTATGTTATATAAGACTAGTGATCATTTCTTCGTCCCTTTTTTGCCTTCTGCTTTTGTGCCGCACAACGCCTTCTTGTAAGTAATTTCCCGATAGAGAATAAAAGTTTTTTTGTTTTTTTTTTGAATAAAGAAAAAGAATAAATAATATTCCTTCGAATTTCCTAAAAGAGAATAAAAGTAAGTTTGCCTCCCGAGAGAGAATAAAACGGAATTAAAAATTCCAAATCTCTTCACTGCTTCGAACCTGCATTCTACTTAAACCAAAAATATGTTATATATTTTTTAGCCGACAGGATTCGAAAATCTTTATATATATGTAATGCGATCAAATTTCAGAATTTTAATCCGGAATGCACTCTGCAAAGCTAGTTAATAGAGATAAAAATATTAGTTTTAGCCAGACAAAATTAAAAAAAAAAAATCATTCCAAAACGACGAAAAAGTAACTTTTCAAAGCATTTACAGAAAACTAGTGGGAGTGCGTTCTCTGAAATTATTTCGTATACTTTCTAGTAAATGCACTTATGTATTTTTAACCGTATGCCGTTGGCGAATAATAACTACGGAAAATCTTCATATTATAGTGCGATTTTTGGCGATTAATAACTGGGATGCAATTAATCCATAAATACCAGAAAATGGAGTGTATATTTTGGACTCCTTTATCTTGACTAATTGAAACCAAAAATTTGATACAAAACTGCAATTATAGTCACAAAAATCGCCAGCAAATTTTGTGACTGTTTTTATACTGACTGTACACATTTTGTACGACTGTTTTTGTACTGACTGTACACATTTTGTACGTCTGTTTTTATACTGACTGTAAAAATTTTGTAAGACTGTTTTTGTACAGACTACAAATTTTGTACGACTGTTTTTGTACTGACTGTACAAATTTTATACAACTGTTTTTGACGAGTATACTAGTCACGGAAAAAGTACAACATTTTGCGTTATAACGAGTTTAATCGTCAGAAGTAATAAGTAGTGACAATTTGCAATTTGAATTTCAATTTTAGTAAAAACTCCAACATATTCGTAAATTTCAAGATGTTTAAAATATTTTGAGACTAAGTTTAAACCATAGGAACAAATAAAAGATTATTATGCGCTATACCATACCATACCTCAATACCATTCTCTAAAAATTAATGTAATAAATCAATTTTTTATGTTCGTTCATATGCAAAAAATGTACAATAGTCTAAGTAAATAAATGAATGTGATTAATGAAATAAAAGAATAAAAGTCATTTCATCACAACATAATTTCATATTACACATAGTCTGCGTTTGGCGAGTGTACTCGTCATCGCTAGTTTTACGATACATTTTAGATACGCATTTCCGAAGAGGTCAAAACAGTTAACTAGTTAAGTCATTATGTATTTCAATTATTGCATTTACATACTTATGAAAGTACAGAAAGACATATAGCCAATCCTTCGACACATTTGGTTTCAAATTTTATAAATTTCTACATTTCAGATGTTAAATCTGCGTAACAAATTTTATTCATCTACTGATCGTTTTGTTACTATCGTGTAGGCTTACATTCAAACAATCGAACTGACAATTTTCGTTTGGATGGTTTGATTCAAAATCTGATAGGAATGATCAGGATTAGAGATCTTATATCGAATTTCATTTGTCTAATTAAAAACCTTTTTTAATTATAGCGTTTCACAGACAGGGAAGTATAATTCGAAAAATGTGTTTTTCGAACTGGAGAAGATCTGAAAAATAGAAATTCGTTGAAATCCCAAGTTCGATTTTATTTTTTACAATTACAAAGTACGCTACTTCTATGAGAAAATAAAAAAACAGCAAGAAGAAATAAAATGCATTAGTAAGAAGTTTTACTAACATCTATTAAATTAAAATAATTTAGCAATATCATCTAGTTCGAACAATTGATTCAATTTCGTCACTTTATATTTCGTTTGAAAACCGATGATTCCACGTTTTGTCAGCAATGTCCCCCGCTAAGTCACATTTTCGAGAGAAATTTCGACATTACTTTACTGCACCTATTTTATGGGGAGAAAGTCCTGAGTTCCCCAGCTCTAACTACTATAGCAATATCGCTAATTTTTATTTCTAATGAAAAACTCATGATGCTTGAATAAGTCTTCAATCATCTAAGCATCATGATACTTCACCCCTCTAATTTCAACAGATTGATAGACCCAGAATCAACAATAAAACCAATAAATTTCGCCATTTCGAAGCATAGCTAGCCATTCGGAATACTTTAAGCATGATTTAAATTAATTTTTTTGTTATGATAAATTATATTTAAGATGTTGCTCATCTAAATTGGTTGGCATGACTAAATTAATTTGATGAGCCAGCAGCTGATTGGAGAAGGTGGTTAGTCTTTATTTATTTATCCTTTTTTTATATATATACTTATCTACGTTGGTTACATTAGAGAAATCATATTCTATGATAGGCAAAAATTGGACTAAAATCTTTAAATGCTTTTAAATTTTACTAATCTTTTTTAAAAATTTGTTTTAAAATGAGCAATTTACTTATAGTTAAAAATCGGGTACAGATAAGACATTTTATTTAAAGCCAAGACAAATTTATGCTATATTTTCAATCGAAAACAAATAATCAAATTTCTGATCCATTCAGGCCAAATTAGAGCGTCTGGTCCCTTGAATGATTATCTAAAATTAAATGTTTTATTAACGATTACTTTACGTAGATTCTAATTGAGATAGACATTTTAAATTGAGAAAACGAAGTGCTTGATTCAACAAACTATATCGATTAATTACACTAAAATGAATGATAAAGCTTACGATTAGCAGACTAAAGTGTTTTAGGTATTTCCGAAACAATTCTGATGCGGGTTTGTTAATTGATTACAGATGCATTCTTTGTCTGCTAAGCCTGGGTAGTATGAAATGAGACCTTCAAGTTCGATAAAAGCTTTAGCCGTATGGGATTTGAAACTACGTGATTTTCTTTCTAAACTATTGGACATATCCGAGTATATTTTTATTTAATTGCGTTAAACAGACTTCGTAGGCTGAATTTTAATTCCAGAAAATGTTCAGAGATTTCATTAGAAAAAAAATTGCTGAAATCATCAGTATGAAATATTTTATCGTTACAAACTCATCTAATGACAGTTTCAGGTTTAACGTGGTCACCTTTCAGTACAGTTAAACTTAACTCTTTGAGTTTAAAGTTTAATTTTGTTACTATTAGTGCCTCATTTCGATGCAATACTAGGGTTTTTAGAACGTTTTTCATAATTTTGAACAGCATTTGGATGACCAACTTTAATTAATAGCTACTTATTTAATATTTAATTGTAATCTCTGTGAGGCAATTTGCTGAATCTTTTTTCACACTTTTAAAGTAAATTCACATAAAATTAAGTAATTTGACAGTACTTTTATTTCGTTATGGCAAGAATTCGAGCAACTTTCCTGCACGTGATATTTCTGTGATCTCAAAAATTTACAGATCGGAGTTAAAAAGAATTTTTAAAAAATGACACTTTCGCGATTTTAAATCACTTTCGCTACTGTTTTTATTTTATCTAATTACTTTTGTTCTTTTATTTAAATAATGAAATAAAATTTGACAAAAATTCTTTTTTTAATATTGTATTCTAAAAACTGAGGCTAAAAACATAATTTTAGTCGAAATTTTGTGTTCCGTTTGGCGATACGCGATATTTGCCTAACACCAAATTCTGTAATAAATTACTGAATTACTACTTTATTACTTTCAATTAAACTCAATCGATGCAATGACATTCATCAAATGTGCCAATTAATTTTGGAAACCTGGACACAACTTGCAAGAAAAAAAGCGACATGACATCCTGGCACATATAAGTTACTAAGCAATTAGATATTAATTAATTAATTTTGAGTGAAGCTTAGTTTCGAGACTACACGAAAACTCTTTGGGGTCGGTACTCACTGTTTTGAATCGTGAAGGAGGGGACTTTTGAGCCAATGGCCATACTTTAATACCGCACAAGAGGTGTATGTTTGATCTTTCTAGATTAATCATGCTCCAGACTTTATATTCCTTTGATGTTTGATGGCTCGATTATCGAACTGTCTGTCTTCTGGTCCTAAGGTTCAAACTCTTCTGCAAACTCCAATGTGTTAGATCGCATGCAATTATTTTACATGGCTATAAAGTTGCATCAATTGACTCCATTGTGTTTTGATCAACCTGATATCCCTTTTTAATATAATATTTTTTAAATATTACTTCTTTTATCTGGAAACTAAATCTATTATTACTTTTTTACAGAACCAGTCATCGATTCCGTGATCAATATCGTCACCCGGGAACATGAGACCAAGACACTTGGCATCAAGTACACCCCGACCCCGCGTCGCAGCGTAGTATTCGACCGATACCGATTTCAGTTGAGTGACTCTTCTGTACCTGCCCAGGAGAAGCTCTTCAACGACACCAATCGTCTGGTACTTTTCGACAATCTGGTGCCAGGGAAGCTCTATGACATCACCATATGGACAGTGAGCGGAGGGGTCAGCAGCGTTCCCATCCACCGGCAGACCAGACTGTGTAAGTTCTTTGTTGAAGAACAAGCAAAATATATGAAGCCAATCATGTTTATTTCATATCTGTATACAAAGAGTATTTACACATTTTTAGAATGATGTTGATAAAGAATTCTAAAAAAGCAAATGGTTTGGAAAAATATTCTGGCAATAGCGTATCATTCGAAATGAAGAATATATTTCTACTACTTTTTAACTTATATTTAAAATTATACAAGTCCTACTTCGAAAAGTACCATTGTATTCCTTGAAAAAAATGAAGACTAATAGAGGTGCATGCATGTAAACATTTTCAAAATCGTTTACCGTTTTTCATATGGATTGTTGTACCTTAAATATGCCGAAAAAAGCTTTTGCTAGGCAAAAATTTACCATCATTTTATCTGGAAAATTGCAGAAGATGAATGGAATCAACACCCCTTGAAATATTTTTTCAACGCCCTTCTATCATGGAAATCACGATTACAAACCAGAAAAGAAACTATTAGATCGAGCATTTTGAAAAATAGTCTCTACATTTTAAACATTAATTAAATGGCGCAGAAATTTTCTAAAAAACTGTAAACACAAGCTGTATTTGCAATGCTTTTTCTTCCAATAATGACAACGTCCATAGGTAACGAAGTTTTGAGCTCAAACACTTCATCAACCCACTACCTGTTGGCATGAAATCGTACTCTTATTCACTTTAACCTACTTCATTGAAATCTATTTCCAATTTCTAAATAAAATATATTCAAAAATAAATTAGCAAAATCATTATGTTTAACAACTTAATGAAAGGCTCCATGCAATAGTAGGAGTGTAGTTGTTTTTACAATGATAAGACTATAGTAATACAGTAATAAGACTGTAGTAATACTACTGTAGTTATTTTTCAAATTACTTTTCCAAACAGAGAGCTAAAGTATCTTCAGTTCACTGTCTGCCAGAACTTGAATTTTCATACATGACAATCAAATTATTGATCACAGTTTTTTAATCTGTTAAATCAATTGCCATATTTTTACTACTTTCAATTTAATGTCAACAAAGAATCCTTAATTTTCCATAAATTTAGTTTGCTTCCTCTAGAAAAATTAATCATTTAGTTTTTCAAAAATTTTCTCATTTTTATCTTTCAGAATAAAATTTTGATCCATACTTTCTTTCGATGTGGATAATTTGCAAGCAATTGGGGGCACTCTTTGAAAGGGCATTTAAATTTACTCTACTTATGTACATTGAATTTTCTAATTCTTTTCTTATGAGAAGCTTAGAGATATCCCATGCTCATCTCACCAGAGTGATTGATAGTGATTAAACGCTAATTTAAATTTCCCTATTTACAGAATTTAATTATTAAAAAGAAACAGAATCAGTTTTCCAATGCAAATCAATCCAAATACGAATCAATTTTCCAATTTGGTATGGACTTCAAGGTAATTTAACTAATTAGAAACTCAACGTCCACATTGTGTTCAGTTGAACTTCAATCTTTCGTTTATTTCCCAATTACTTAAAACAAATGTAGCATGAGGAAATGTTAATGCTGGTAATATTCAAATGATTTTAACAATATATTGATTTGATTAATTAATTTTATTAATAAATACATTTAGAAGTAAATATACCTATAATAATATGCACATATATGGAGATGAAACAAATGGGTGCCTAGGATGCAATCTGGATTCATGTTGTTCATTAATGGTTCGACTCTTTTGACAGATCCCGAGCCCATCTCTGAGATTCGCTCCACCACTATAACAGACACAGAAATCACCCTCTCTTGGGACAAGCCTCAAGGAGAAATGGATGGATATGAGATCGAGTACCAGGATCCAGTCGGGCACCTGGTGAAGAACGTGAGTTTTGAAGAAGTGAATACGTTCCGAGGCCTGAAACCTCACCACAACTATACTTTCCTGGTGTCTGTCATCAGTGGATATGATACAGCCACGGTGCGGAGGAGTAGACCCCTATCCAAGACATTCCAGACTCTAGAATCAGGTGAGTAGATTTACTTCAATGATTTGTTACAAAAATAATTATTTTTCTGCGTAAAGTTGGTTTTGTATAGAAAAGAGTAAAAGAATGTGTAGAAAATAATTATTCTTCAGCTTAGTTTGGCAAGAAAAGCGGGGAAAAATGTGTAGAAAATAATTATTCTTCTGCGTAGATTGATTTGTGTAGGAAAATATAAAAGAGTGTATACACTCTTTTATAGAAAGTAATTATTCTTCTGCTTAGACTGCTTTGTGTAGAAAAGTAGAAAAGAGTAGCTGTAAAATAGTTATTCTTCTGCGTAAAGTTGGTTTTGTGTAGAAAAGTAGAAAAGAGTGGGTAGAAAATAATTATTCTTCTGCATAGACTAGTTTGTGTAGAAAAGTAGAAAAGAGTGGGTAGAAAATAATGATTCTTTTGCATAGACTAGTTTGTGTAGAAAAGTAGAAAAGAGTGGGTAGAAAATAATGATTCTTTTGCATATACTAGTTCTTGTAGAAAAATAGAAAAGAGTGTGTAGAAAATAATGATTCTTCTGCATTGACTAGTTTGTGTAGAAAAGTGGAAAAGAATGTATAGAAAGTAATTATTCTTCCACGTAAAGTTGGTTTTGTGTAGAAAAGTGGGATATCGATCTCTTTTATTTGCATTGTAAATTCTATAAAGAACGTGAAAAAACAAATATCCATTACATTTAATCAAATATTTCAGTGTCAGTTGCCATACTGAGAGGATTAATGGGTCCATACTGGCAGATAATAATCTTAACCATAGCTTTAATACTCAACAAAGAGTTTTTTTATGGTCGTTAATGCAAGTTCATTATTTTTCTTATTTTAATTTTCGCGTTTCGTTCACAAAAGCATTTTGAAGATAAAACAAACTGTATAGAGTCAATTTTCGTCACCTGTAGCATAATCAAGCTATAAATCCTTCAGCCTGTCTATATGGAAGAAGGAATCTCATTTCTTGGGGATGGTCCAACTTCAAAATTTCTCTTTTTGAAGTAAAATTTAATATTTCCTAATACTTACATAATGATTTTATATTTTTCTACTTCACTATTTATAAATTTTTCATGAGTAATGGATGATTGTTAGTTATAGATTCACCAAGTTTTATTACAGATTTCCTCTTTGAAGGGTTGACTTGAGTTGAATGAACAGGAAAAAAATAACCTTTAAAACTTAACAATACATGTCGACAATTTTTGCTTTTACATCTATGGAGTAATTATCAATATTACGTACACGAAGCCGTGTTTATTTACGGTGTAATACTAATTGAGAAACTTCAATTTCCGATGCCGGAACCATCCCATCATTGCACAAAGAAATAATTTCCGTTTTTAATCTATTTTTATGACATAATAGTTTTGAGTAAGCTTTATTTAATTTGAATTGCCAATAACTGCTAGATTATGGATCTGTTGATTCATAAAATAAAATATTGATGAATTATTCAACTTGAAGGGTCTTTGATAAAAAATGAAATGATATTGATATTTTATATTCTAACTAAATACAAAAATATATAAAAATGCACCAACATTTTTTTCCATTGTCAACATCATTTAATATTCTAATATATAATCTATGAAGATTACGAAAAATCTATGATTAATAAAAAAAATGTTAGATCCTAGTCTCATTATGGTATTAAAAAACTCATTTTTAATAAATACGTTATTCGTTTCTATGAAAGGAATATTCAATGAAAAAAAAAGCATTAAAATTTTATGTAAATAAGTATTACAAAATTATTTTTAAGATCAGTTCTTCTAGATACAATATCGTCCTGAGCAGAAAAAAAACCTAACTAGAATTTGAATAATTTGGATATTTTATAAATTGAAATGCTACTCAAAATGAATAAATATTAAACCTTATTATTATATTTCTTATTCCTATGATGGCAACAATATATATATATATATATATATATATATATATATATATATATATATATATATATATATATATATATATATATATATATACCTTTTTTTATTCTTTTTTTTCATTTGAGATTATTATGCTATGTTTTTGATATAGATAAGTCAGATTTATTCTCTTGATATAAGATTCGAGCTAAAAATAAAGAATAACTCTTTTCAACACAAAATTGTAAAATAATTAAAGAAAAAAATTCACACTGAATCAAACACATTAATTCGCATATAAAAAATAGTTTTGAATATTTGAATATCCACGGAGACAAAATATGTGTATTTGAGTATATAACCCACTTCCCATTTTTTAATGCAACTTCATCATTGTATAATTTTCAATCTTCTTTTGATTATATTTTTTTAAAAATGGAACAATCGTCGTTCCACGTATGAAAATAAGACCGTGAAAATTCTTCAATATACTCTTAACAATATCTTCTAGTTTTTCATTACGTCATTAAGATACAAAAGTAAAGATTTATGATTAACTGAAACGGAAGTGCCTCACTGAATTTAAGTTAACGTTTATGGTGAATACCAAATTCAAGTGAAAAGGAAACTTTGATCTTTCACTGCCATTATGAAAGATCTGTTGAATAATTGACACTGTAATGTCTTGATTTAGACTGATCAAATAACAAAGCAGAATTTCCAGACAATTCTTTATTTTACAGCCCTATATATACAAAAGAACAACTTGTTCTAATCTTGGTAAAATAAATAGTTATTTGCACCTGTAGTAAGAGACACAACAGTCGAAGGTTTATCTTGAAACTTAGTTCTCCATCAATACGGAGAAACAACACCACAGGGAACTAACAGGTTGTTACTCAACACGATCACTCCAGGGGTAGTTATCGGACTCCGAACTCGTGGACGTAGTCCAATAGTCTGCCTGCAATTCGTTTCTTCCCCTCTCCCTAAAAAAATTCTCCGCACTTTCTCCGCCTCTTAATTTACATTGGTCATTTCAGCTCTCTTTCGGCCAATCGGGGTTCAGCAATATGCTCCCTCAGCGGCGCCAGTCGGTCGTGGGAAGGTCCTTTTAGTGATGCACCTTTTATAACTGATAATTCCGGAACACGGAGTTATCATACTCTTTTCACAATGAGAAACATTTAGCATCCAGATGTTTGGACACCCTTTTCTCTTTGAAGGTACTATCAATATCTCTTGGACGAGGAATTCCCACATGTGGTCTTTCACTGTAATCGCTAATGAACAGATGCGAGACCACCCAGGTGAAAAGATCCACCATCTGGCTATCTCGAGGAGTTTAGTAATTGACAGCGACGACACAGCTGGCTGTAAATGTCTTATCAGTACTGGGAAACGGGGAATTACAACACGAGAAGTCATTTAACGCTAGAATGAGAGGCATCAACCATTTCGCCGTTGAAGGTTACCCGTTCTGCCACCGTTCTCCGAACTTAAAGTGTTAATGAAGAAACATGTTTAATTTTTCGTAGCTGGAAAAGTATAAGAAATAATTTTTATAATCCTGTTCGCTCTAGGTTAACTATCACAAATAGTTAATTTTAATATTTTACTGAGCAACCGAAAGAAGTTCCAAAGGACAATGCACCGCTTATTGTATTTTAAAAAGTGGTTATAATTTTTTTGTGACATTTTACCCATCCGAAAAATGGCCAGAATAATCCAAATACGATAAAAACACCAATATATTGAGGTCACAATAATTTTGCTTTGAAGTGTATAATTTTCCTTTAATTGTTTATTATTTAAATCTGGCATTCCGTGGCTTGAAAGTACAGTTAGAGCCATTTTGCCGTTGATTGATACGAAACATTGTAGAAATAGTAGACTTTATATATCTCTTAGATCTTTTCTAGTGCCTTATCATTTTTGGAACAAAACGTGGCTTATCAATTGACGCGAATTAAAGATATATCTGTCATTCAAATCCTTGGTACAAACACAAAATTCACTCACACGCTGTCTTGGAATATGTTTCTATATTCTGTATCAAATTCTGTAAAAAGTTAAGTTACTCTTAATAAAAAACTACTATTATTAAAAATACTCTTATATTATTACTCTAAAGTTAAAGCTTAATTTGCTTATATCGTTGTCCGATGTTTTTTAATGCACATTTATTTAATATAATTTTTTAAGATGAATTTTGCAATCAACTTTTCACACACCTTCTGATTCCCTAGAATTTTCACATTTTGAGTACTTATATATTTTTTTACAATAGTTGCCTTTTAATATTTTCAGAACTTAACCAAGAACTGATCTTCAATAAATGATCCACTTATAGAAAAAAAATGAGAATTATTTGCAATACGCTTAAATTTGATCCATGAAGGAAGAATATAATGAATCAGTAAAAATATAAATAAATAAAAATTGCAGACTTCAGTTCATTGGCCTTTATTATTTATTCTTGCTTAAATTTATTCTTACATCGATGAATCAGTCCATTTAAAGATAAAAATATCTGTCTTAGTTGCCACATACCAAAACAGAAATTAGGGATTTCACATGTGATAATTACACACACCAAAAGGGCGGGAATATTTTTTAACTCCGCCCAGCGTTCCAGATGGCTGTGGGTATATAAATATATAATGATATTTAAACTCTAATTTCAATTAATTAATTCAACTGAAGCTTTGTAAAAATTATTGCTTCGGCGGTTCCCACGTGCCGAGTGAAGGCATAGAGAAGCGCTGATGTAAACAGATTCTTCTAAAGGAACCCTCCCTTATCAAGGTCGCCACGTGTGAGAAATTCCAATCATAATCGACACGTGTCACAATCTCATGTTATATAAGACCAGATATAAATGTTCATCAGCTTGCACTCATTGCCTTATTTTCACACTGTGTCGTTATGTGTTGTGTGTGTGCTCGTGGCTCCTGCTTATAAATAATTATGCCTTCCCGGGATGGATTAAAGAGAATAAAACGAACTTAAAAAATCTAAAGTCTCTTCAATGTCGTCGAAACTGCCTTCTGCTTTTAATTATTATACTTACATTATATATATATATATATATATATATATATATATATATATATATATATATATATATATATATATATATATATATATATATATATATGTTCAAAAATTGGACTTAACTCTTATATTTATGTTCAAAAATTGGACTTAACTCTTATATTTATGTTCAAAAATTGGACTTAACTCTTATATTTACGTTCAAAAATTGGACTTAAACTCTTATATTTACGCACACAGTCAAAAGGTCAGATGAAGATATTTCGATGTACATTGCCGATAAGTAATAGAGTATCACTAACTATTAGCCAATGATTGTTTACTTTGGTGATTAAATGATTACATGATGGTAGGTCTCCTATCCCAACATAGTATTCCAATATTTGTCTTAAGGAAGGGTGGATTATTTTCTCTGCACTGAAATGCGAATACTCTCGTGGCATTATAACTCCTACATGATTCTTAACTGTCGTTTAACAGAACATATTATGGTTTATTCAATAGAAATTGAAATGTTTGATTTGCGTGTGATTATTAATTAGTAACCACAGAATTTATTTAATGACTCAACAAAGTTTTTGCTTACGTTGCGGTTAACCAAATTTTTGTTGAAATCTCTTCACAGTTTATTTAATTGTGAACTTGATTGGTTATTTAAGGTGGGATAATCTATTTTTTTTATACAATGTATTAAGTTTAATAGAAGCCCTTAAACATTACCAATCTCGGTGAGTTACCAATTTCCTAAACAAGATATTTTTCTACTGATTTTTATCTTTAAATAAGCAATGTTTAAGTAATAAATAATTTAAGAGACTGAAATTATTTATAGATGGCCTTAAGAGAGTTCGTTTCAATATCTTGCGAATTAAGCTAAATTTAAACATTTTAAACAAAGCATTAAAAAGTTTCCAGACGTTTTTAGAAGAATCTAAATACTTTACTGCAAAGCTTGTCAGAAAAAATGACTTATGAATAAATCAGTCATTAATAAAAAAAGTATTGAACTAGATTATATGTAAGCGAATTTGGAGGCCCGAAAAAATTATGAAAGTAATGATTTGAAATTTAAATGATTCTTGGTTTTCGTTTGATAAATTCGAAAAAGTTTCTTATTCCAAATAAAATGGAAGCATTAAAAATGGACCATTTAAAAAAAACCACTAAAAATCACAATCACATGATCCACCAAAGTTTTGGTAGCCAAAGTATACTAGAGCCTTGGCATCTGCCTGCTTTGCTTATTCGATAATCCAATACTGTTTGTATGTCTATATATAGATGTTTTGAGTATTGGGAGATATATTTATTTCCATTGTACTTAAAATACTTGTCAAGCATACTGTCTGTTTTATGCCATATGGATCCAAGTATACAATTCTGTTGGTATTACATATATGACAAAGAAAGTAAATTAATTCTTGATATATGAATTTTATTATATTCAATATTTCCATTTATTATTTTCATATTGAAAAAATAAATAAATGGATTCTTTGAGATCTATCGATTTCATATGTGAATTCACATATCTATTTCACATAGATAGTTTTCATATTTAGTTATCAAAATTACGAAAGTTTGAATACTTATTTTTTCTTTACAGTGCCTGGTAGGGTACATTTCTTCCGTGCAGTAGATGTAAAACCTAGCGAAGTAACCTTACAATGGTCACTGCCATCTAACGAACAAAATGGAGTGCTCACAGGTTATAAAGTAACTTACTACATCAAGGTAAGTAGGTTGAATTTTGTATAAATGGCTTTTATTTAAAAGTTTTTAGACACATTTGACTCGGCAATAACCTACTACATCAAGGTAGTCAGACTGAAAGAGAAATAAATGTCTGTTGTTAAAAAGTTTTATAACTTATTTATCTTAAGTTCTATAAAAAAATAATCTGCTATGTCAAGGTAGGCCGGTTAAATGTGATAAAAAAATACATTATATTTCACATTCATGTCTTATTTATCTTACAAGCCACGTGATTTGATTAAAGTAAAATAAAAAATATGTAAATTTTTTTTACTGAAGTGTTACTTGATTTCTTCAAAGCGTAATAATTTTTAAAAGCTGATTAATTTATTGCGAACTGAAAAAATTACTTGTTTTAAATGCTATTTGATTTATTTGAAATTGTTTAGTTTAACTTATTGCTGCTGCTGTTTAATTAAATGCTGTTTGGACTCGGCAATTTTATTATTTGATTTATTTAAAGTTATATAATTTATCTTAAATGTTATTATTTTTTTTGTCTAAAGTTGCATTCATAATTTATTTCTTGGGATCATTTATGCAATAACGAATTTATTCCTTAATAAATAGATAAGTATCATCTCAAAATATAATTGAAAATTTTCTAATGCTTCACATTTTCAAAATTAATACTTATATTATGAATAGTCTATTGCCAAATTTGTAGAGTTGATTTAGTTTTGTTCCGTGGAATCGATCCTCTTGATGGCGGTAGTACACCTGGCAGCACTATATTAAGCACTATTTCTTGTAGTGCACCTGAAATCCTTCAAATAACTATTGAATTCCTGATTACATTACTGTTTATTTGATTTCTTAAAAGAAAATGATTATCTTCTAAGATAGTCATATATTATCACTTTTTACAAATTTAATTATTATTTTTTCCAGATGACGCATTCACGAGATTGTGCCTTTATATATTTGTTTCCAATAAGATGCAAAATTCAATATTTCTACCCTTCCTCGCCTATTAACACTAAAAAAAAAATATTACTTTTTTCCCGTACCGTGGTCCTGTTCAACCACCTTGGTTGCCCACTGCCAATATAAATCTCGACAGATATTTTTCTCGATTTCAAATTAATTTTAATATAAGTAGTTATAAATGGCAAATTCCGATTAATTGGAAAAGCAAAATGTTTCATTTCCAGTTACTTTATAAAAAGTTGGTTTTAGTTAAGCATCTAAAAAATTTTCAACTGGGGAAAACAACAACAAAATATTAAAAAAAAATTAAATTTTTTTAATTATTGTAATTAAGTAAGAATTCTTCAAAAATAATGCTCCAAAATTAATTCAAACAAAGTTTTAAGAAAATTTAAAATTCCATAAAAATTATCGAGGACACAGGACCCCCTAAAGCTGTGGGACCCTTGCACTATTGCCTACTTTGCTTGTTTAATAATGTAGCTCTGCTTTTACCAAAGAATAAAGCTATTGCATCTTATTATTCTTTTTTTTCCTCATTGAGGTATTCACATAGTTTTATCTTATTACTTTTTCGGTTTGGATATTCGAGAAGTGTCTATTATTATTATTTTCCCTTACTAAGTTTTACACCAAATTGTGTTTCATTATTTTTTTTTCTTATTAAAATATTCATGCAATTGTATCTTTCACTATATCTCTTTCTGAAGTATTCATGAAATTGTATACCTTTCTTTAAGGCCTTCTGTAACTTTTCTTTAAGATATCTGTAACCTTTCTTAAGGCATCTGTAACTTTTCTTTAAGACATCTGTAACCTTTCTTAAGGCATCTGTAACCTTTCATTGACTTGTACCGTTATTTTATCTTTGAAATATATCCACGCAGTTGTATCCTTTCTCTATTTTCCTTATAGAATTTTTGTTCTGTACATTTTTTTTTTTCATTTAGGGAAGTCCTAAACGCAGACAGGAATTCTTCGAACCTACAGAGAGCAGGGGCGTGGTCACAGGATTGCAACCGGGAATGGATTATGTATTCGAAGTGAGTTCTATTGCGAAAATTTTGAATAATTCTACCATGAATTAATTGCCAATTCTTAATTAATCATAACGCTTTCCAATGCAATTTTCAAATTTTACTCTAACAAGTAAATTTCTCTGATTTTTTTCCCTAATTTTTATATTTATTTTTATATAACAATTATTTTTTCTAGTAAAATAATAAATGTTTCTTATATTTATTTTATGATAGAAATATGTTACGTGAGAATATTAAAATTCAAAATCTTCTTAATAATCTTATTAACTTTTAATGAATTAGATTAATCGTTACTATCAACGTTAATCACTGAGTCCACAATTAATGATTCTTTTGAAAAGCATTTCAAAAATTTATGAATAGAAACTACAAAAATAATAATAATAATTAATGATCTGAATATTCGACTCTAAAATATGCTTAAAAAAAGGAAAATGCTAAAAAAAAATTAAGTCCTTCAATACAACGGATTTTCGAAATGATTAAATCCATTGTCAATGGGGTTCTTTTGTTGCAATATATGTATATAAAATTAAAATAAAGGATATTTATTTAACAAATTTTTATCGACTACATTGGCTATAACTTATTTTTTTAAAATTTGCTCTTGTCTATTTAATCATTTTTCAAAAACAATATATTAGAATTAGATTAAAGTTGCAATACTTTAGATTCTTGAAAAGTGAACATATAATCTTTTTTATCGTTAAATAGTATTGATCGTTTTAAAGAGGTATTAAAAATACCAAAGAAAAAGAAACAAATACAATTCACAATATGTCATCATAAATTTGAATCTAAAAAAATATTTTTAGGTAAAATGTAGAATATTAGAAAAAGAGATAAAATGTTATGAAAAATCAATGATAATATTTGCTCTTAGGTATCAGTAGTTATCTATAGTACTATTATAAATATGGATACTATATATCTATATTTATAAATTTATATATAATATGAAGTTGGTGCCTTAGTACGCAATAAGGCGCCAAATTTGAAATAAAATATTGTTGGAGGATTATTTTCACAAAATCGAAACAGAAAAAAACTGTAATGTTGCATTTTCCAAACTTTTACTATGACGTATTAAGTAGTATGTTGTATGTTTTGAAATTTGTTGCATTTTACGGCATCTTATTTATATGACGCAGTTTTAAAGAAGAAATTTTTAACTTTTTTAAGACTTTAAAATGGGAATCGGTTCCTCCTTGCCAAAAGTTTCATCCATTTGTCACTCAAATTGGAATTATTTAAAAAAAATAATGATCTGCTGTCAAAAATCGCTCCCATTAAAAATGTTTTGTTTTATATTATGATCACGATTTTGCAAAGCATAGGCAAAGTAAAAACGAAAATATATGTTTCTTTTCTCGTGATTTTTAGATTCAAGCGCACACCAAGGTAGGACCCGGAAGCACAGCTATATCGGAAGAAGCCACGCCCATTTGGCGTAAGTATATTGCCATTTTCGAGAATTTCTTTGATGAAATATAAAACTATGGTATTTGTTATGAGGAAATAAGGTTTTTGTTATGAACTTAAAGGAAATATATTAAAGGTCAATGACTTTTCTGGAATAAAATATTTTTTTGATTTTTTTTATGGTTAGTTTAATGCTAAACGTTTTGTAAATAACTATTTTAAATTATTAATTTCATAAATAAATATTTTAATAGCTTTTTATAAATAAATATTATTTTATATTTTAACTACTTATTTTATTAAAATATTTAAAATTACTAGTTTTTAATAGATATTTTAGGTAACATTTCAATATAATTTCTATTTTATTATTAACTATTTTATTTAATAGCATATATTACACAATATAAATTGAAAGAAATATATATATAAGGAAATATAAAAATATGAAATATATATAAGATATATATATATATAAGAAATATATAAATATAAGAAAATATAAAATTAAAATTAGTTCATAAAAATTGTAAAAGATGAATATCAATAATTTTCATTGTTGTTTCACGATGAAAGAAAATATAACGTGAAACGAGTTTGAAAATTGTTGACTTTTATCTTTTATAACTTTCATGAATTAAATGTAATTAAATTATTAGCACATATTTAATACACAAATAATGATATTCAAAATTATTTTGATACAAAATTATCAAAAGTTTTTTACTTCATAATTTGCTAAATCAATTTTCTAAAGTTGAAAAGTAAATTTTATCAACAATTTTAAATTCTCCCATAAAAGAATAGGAATTAAACAATCATCCTACTTGAAAAATGATATACCTTATTTAAAAATGATAAAATAATAAATACCTATTTATTTAAAAATGATAAACGGAATTTAGCGATTTAATCTCCTGCTTTATACATACTGACATTACAAATCATACACCATTCAAAAGATAACATATTGAAATGTCCCCCTTTTTGAATTTCTAAAATGTCTACCAAATAAAAATCACACAACGGGATGAAAAAATTTAATAAATAGGACTGACACCATTAGATTTGGGGTGTGGAATTTATCTACGTGATTAATAATTTTTTCTATAGATATTTTTCGAATTTAAATTCGTAAAATCTGAATGAAATATTTGCCTTTTCGTGTAAATTGATTTCATTGTTTATAACACATTAAAATAATGCAAGATTTGCATCTTTTTTTCTTTTTATTTCACTACCTCAATTCTGCACAAGTCTAATTGGAGTCATGTCCAGCAATTTAAGAAGCCTTATTTTTCGAAGATATTTTTAACCATATTAAGGCTAATATTATTATATTTTTTATTCTTTTTAATGAAACACGATTTAATTCCAGCTCCACCTCCTCCCGAGCCTAACGTAGTTCCGAAGGTGGTCGGTCGAACATCAAACACCATCAAAGTGGAATTTGGTAGTCACTTTTTCTCAAACGTCAATGGCAAGATCATAGCTTATACCATAATCGTGGCAGAAGACGATGCTAAAGACTCCACTGCCCTCAGAATGCCAACATGGGGTGAGGTGCAGCAGTACGCCCTGTGGCCACCCTATCAGGTAAAAAAATCCTCTCTTTTTCTCGGATTAGACAAGTATATATAGAATATCTGAGTTAAAATCTTTTGTTGAAGTCATTTATATCCTAAAAATTTTACAAACTTTTTCTAGCTCACCTTTATCTTATTCTGTATTCAGACCTAAAATGCTTTTAAAAGCATACCAAAAGTATAAATACAATGCTTTTAAAAGCATACCAAAAATACAAATATGATACTTTTAAAAGCATACCAAAAGTATAAATACAATGCTTTTAAAAGCATACCAAAAGTATAAATACAATGCTTTTAAAAGCATACCAAAAGTATAAATACAATGCTTTTAAAAGCATACCAAAAATACAAATATGATACTTTTAAAAGCATACCAAAAGTATAAATACAATGCTTTTAAAAGCATACCAAAAGTATAAATACAATGCTTTTAAAAGCATACCAAAAATACAAATATGATACTTTTAAAAGCATACCAAAAGTATAAATACAATGCTTTTAAAAGCATACCAAAAATACAAATATGATACTTTTAAAAGCATACCAAAAATACAATACTTTTAAAAGCATTTTAAAGCAGCAGCTCGTTTTATATTCAATATTCAAGTCAGGCAACATGAGGAGAACACCATAAATAAAATAATGGTAAAAAGTAGTACGCAGCGAAACAGAACAATTATTTGAAAATTCTAAAAATACAGACTGCTGACACCACTTATGTAAACGTATTCTTACTGTTTGTCAAATGGCTAGAAGCCTTCGAAATAGCATAACAATGAGAGGGGCAGTGCAAATATAGATGCGCCGGGCACAATTCTTGGATGGCTTCATAGGGATAAAGCGACTTTATTGATTTTTTTAGAAAAGTTAAATATGATGATGAGGCAAAAAACAATAATAATATTGCCATGCTCTAGGTAAATTTCCTTTCTCTACGCAACTGTGAACGATGAAAAATGCCGGACGATTCAAAAGTCCATTAAGATTTGAAAATTCAATAATTTATGGTATAATGTTGGTAGAGAGATAAATATTGATGGACGTACTTGAAATGACAAGTGATTTTTTGCGACAAAAAAAAGTGCAAAAAACGGCCAATATATATATAGGTAGGTAGCATATCTGTAGGTGTGTCTCTTCATATAAAAAAAAAGCAATCATTAGCATGATAATTAATTTTTAGCAAAGGCTATGTTCTCTATAACAAATGCTCAATATATCGACCGTCATTCACCAACAGTACCTGAAGTCGATGTTGTGAACAATACTGTGCAGCATATCTCTAGGTATGTTGATAAATTGTCATCGGTTGTTTTTAGGATGTTAGCATCCCTAATGAGATTGAACGTTTGCGATAGATTTGCGAGTTCAGGTAACCTCACAACCAACTTCGTGTAATGGGTTTCAACAGCAGTTCTTGGATTTTCGGTAGCCCAAATTCTGCAGTTGTGGCAATTGTCAGACCCTCGGAGTGTAAAACGGGTTTCGTCGGTCCATAACACGTTAGGAAAACAATCGTCATCTTCCCCCATTATTTTACTCTCTTAATTTTGTTTTAATAAAATCCCATGTCATTTCAAGCATATATGTCGATGATTACCTTTTTACATGTATTATTCCGGGAATTAATGAATTTTCAAATGTTAACGAATTTTTGAATCAACTTGTATATTATATACCAGTCGTTTTACATAACCACATTATGGCATAGCGACTTATTTATAATAAGATGCTACTAGATTCATAAACATTAATGTACACATCCAAGACATAACTTATTTATTTTAGACAATCATTGTTTCATTCGATATATTCTATTCCAAATAGCGTAGCTAGAAGTAGCTCAAGATGTTGTAGATGACATTATTTATGGGCTTTCCACACTTATATATTTCTGTTTTGAATTTAGAAGCTGATGGATGAGATGAAAAATCTGCACAAATTAAATATTATACATCAGAAAACTATTTATTGTCATCACGCTATTGAATCAGATAATATCACTTGAAAGTATGATTCTTGTTGAGTACATCATTCGAATAAATCATCGATAGCTCATCAATACCAAAAATAGCCAAGAAACGCTTTTAAGATTAGAGAATAAATCATAACCGTATTGTTGCCTCAAGATTTCAAAGATGATATTCCAAAACCAATTTTAATTACATTGTATAATTAATTAAATCGTCTTTCACCTAAATAATAAAAGAGAGATTCTAATTATTTGTATTTATCCTCACACAGGAACTCATACAAATTTCCTTAATTTTCATGCCATGAATCTGTGGGCGTGTTTGTTAAGCAAGTCGAATCATTCTGAAGCCATATTTTAGTAGATTTTAAAGATGTTTATGTTAAGAATTAAATTTATGACAAGTAATTCTGGCATACAACAGTTGAGTCATCGTTACTCCATCCCTCACCCCAACTGAGATCCCATTGATCCTCCTCTTAGATTTGCTCCTGAGGTCCTTCTGAGATACTCCTCTTAGATTTGCTGTTTAAAAAACCTTGAACTAATTCAAGACCAGTCACAGTCTATGTAATATCTTCTCAAATTTCTAATTCAGCAAATGTTTTATTTCAAACCTTATGAATAAAATTGACTCTATGTATGAGTCAAATTAAGCCATAAAAGAAGCTTCAGTTACATCAAGGTTGGTTAAAAGTATTAAAAATAAATGATAATTGTTAAATGATTAAGAAGTAAAGCTGGAATGTCTCATTTTAGCAATTGCTTCATGCTGTAGCTTGCTTTTGATAATGCCCATAAAAGCATAATTATTGAAAAAGTTTATATAAAGGTGTACAATAGAGGCTCAATAATCCACTACTATATCAATTCTTGCTCATATCCAGCGTTTTTAGAATGGGGATGGAAAACATTCAGGAAAAACAAGTCGTAGTATACGGATTTCAGTGATCTTGCAATGTGGACAGTATGATTTTGAATAATATTTTCTGTATTGTTTGGCATCTTTTGTACAGAATTTACTGTTTTATTTTGGCATCATAAATACAGATTTTATTATTATTTGTTGCATTTACTTAAATAAATACTTGTTAATCCAGCAATCCTGTAGTTCAAAATATGCCGAATTATTTTAGGCTCATAAAATAGTCCGTACTTTTTAAACTGATTACTTTAAACCAAGAGTTAAATTAACTTTTTATTTTGTTGAAGAATAATTGTTCGTTGTTCTAGAATAAATAACAATATTTAAACCTATCCGCGACTTATTTTCCTCATAAATTTAAATTTCTGTTAATAAAACTAATCTACTTTCTTTTTTTTACAAAAAATTTATTCTACTTCTTGTTTTATTCGGGAAAACAAAATAAAGTACTCGTCTAAAAAAAACAGTTCTGACAGATGGCCCTGCGTTATCTACCCCCACTACAATAACCGCGGCTTTCCAAAAGTGACGCTCTTTATCAGCTAGCTGTACACGTAGTGGATGTTTCAAGAACTTCAGAAATCTAACTCCTGAAGACCGACGAATGCTGTCCTCCTCCCCCTCTCTCTCATCCTTTCCGCTGTTGTTATCGTCCGTGGAAAGAACTCAAAGGTCGAGCACCCTTTTAAGCGCGGAATCAGCATTCTGTTTTCTGTCCTCGCAGGTGTTGGAACCTTACTATCCCTTCAACCATTCTTTGGTGGAGGATTTCGTAGTTGGTGCAGAATCGTGCCACGGCGTAAAAGGATACTGCAACGGACCTCTCAAAGCTGCCTCTACCTACAGGATCAAACTCAGGGCTTTTACCACTCCGACAGCATTTACGGATACTTTCTTCACTTATCCAATACAGACAGGTGAGTGCTGTTGTTTTGTTGCATAAATTTTATTTTGTTAATATTTGAAAATTTTGGCATGCGCGATGAATAAAAATTGTTCAAATTGACATCCACGATGGAAAAAAAAAAAAAAAACGTTCAAATCGGCATTTATAATGAAAAAAAAAATCATTCAAAGCGACATGTATGAGGGAAAAAAAATCATTTAACGCGATATGCATGATGGGAAAAAAATCGTTCAAATCTGTCTACAAGGTCGATGGTTGGGTTTGAGTTATCAAATTTGACTTATAATTAATTCTTGGGAGAATATGTGCTCTGTAAGAAAAGGGTTTTCATAAATTTTATTAGTTTTAATTAAATTTCACAATTTTAATATTTTTCCTTAGTAACTTCAGGCATTTTACTGCACAAAATCCTTTTAACACAACTTTAAAATAAAAAAAAAGCTTTACGCCGATGCTAATTTTTTCCGTTAATTTTTCTCTAATTTTACTAAATTTTTAAAAATGTCTTTGAAGTGTATTTTACAACAATACTTTTCATTGCTTTAATTACTGGATTTATATCCGGTGCGCCTCAATGATTTTGAATAGATTTTTTTTATGTGTGCTTGTTATCAGTACTATATTATTTAGAGAAATTTTTTTAAAAAAACTGCAAATAAGTCAAACAAACGCATCCACCTGCGATGTTTCAAATCTCCTCATATTTTTTTTTAAAAAAATTTCAACAAGTATAGGCTTTGATAGGTTTTTGTGTATTCTTAAAAAGAAAAAAGAATTTTTAAACAATTTGGCTTGAAAATCTCTTATTTTATCCTGTTTAAAGCATTGATATGAAAATATAATTGCTAAGACTTCTGTACTATGAATATGTTACCGGAATTTTTTGTATAAATATTTTGAGACAATTTTTCGATGCATATGTGCATCGACGCATTTTCAATGTATTATTCATTTATTTTATTTCGTTGATTTCTATTTTGATCACTAGTGTTATTTTGCTTAACTATTTAATTTCTTTGTTATGCGTCGAAATGTTTGGAGTTACAGTTTGTTTCGAGAGGGAAAAATAAAAATGTACCTGCTCTAAATTTCCAACGTGAGCTGAACTGTTCCCCCTTTTCTAAAATTTTTGTTCTAAAATTTCAAGTTACTAGTACAGATTTTAAGAATTTTTTACATACCTTGTCAACAATTTATTTTAAAATATGACAAACAACTCATAGTTTTCATTGTAAACATAGTATATTTATAAACTGAAAAATTTCATAAAAGAAATTTAAAAGTGCGTAGAATCAACTACGAATTCATTTTAAGATAACGAAACCACATATCTAATACTTTTAATTAAAATTTGTTTGTTACTCTAATTTCTTTAATTAACCATTTTTCAATTTAAAAAAAATCAGCTTTTTTTTTTATTTCGCTTTATTTATTCTTAAAGCTTTCATTTTTTAATTACATTTTTATATAGTTTGAATGATTTAACTTAGAAGCAATTTATATTTATAATAAGTTAGCTTATTCCAGAAATCACTATGCTATGTAATTTTCTAAAACACACACACATATATGAAATGTATGAAGACACCTTTTTTATTTGGATAACAATGAAATAGAGCATAAAAAAAACTTAGAACACGGTCATACTTTTACATATCCGGTTATTATTGGATTGCAACCTCTAAATATATGCATGGACACATAATTATTAGAGTCATTTCCCTAATAATTTATTTCAGACAGCGAACAATTGATCAAAATGGCATGGAAAAAAGAAAGAATTCTGTTAAACACAAGCACTGCATAATTAACACTCATCGTAAAAGCGAAAATGATCACTTTAACCACGAATTTCCTGGATACATTTGATAATCATGTTCCGACTGCCATTCGTGATTTTTTTCTTCTTAGAATTCGTTAATTTCATAACGAAAAAGAACGAAAGAGTGCAAAGAAATACAGCTTTTTACTAGCGTTGCCAAACAATGTTTTTAAATTATGTAATATCGGACGTTGGAAATTGTTCCATGGAAATGGAACCCGTAAAATTAATTGCAGTCTCCCGCTTTTCTCCCGTTTCTTTTTCATTATTACTCTTTTCATCGCTTAACGCGTACCTCTTAAAACTCGAAAAATAATACATTTATTTATTTTCAGGACCAAAGTGTGCGAAAAAACCTCTCTTAGTTGTACCAAAATATTGTTTTCTGTTTTGAAAACATGCTGCGTTTATATTCTAAGTTTTGTTATTATTTATTTTTATTTAACATTTCAGACGATAATTTATTATTATTAAATAATGATTTTTCGTTTGGAGTACAATTTAAATTCAAGTTCGTTTAATCGTCATAAGAATTATTAAGCCTTATTTTAAAAGGTAATTATTACAAAAAAAAAAATTCTTTTTCCATAATATAAATGCTTTACTTTTTTTTTTTTTTTTTTTGCAGCATTTCTATTCTGTATTTAATTTAACTTCTTCTCAAGCTATTACGACAATTTTATTCAAAAATATTTGTTTCAAGAATATTCTCTTTTTCATTGCTTTGTTAGGTTTTGTGTATAATTAATCGATTTGTTTTTACACTTTAATTTTCAGAAATACTTATGTTGCCCTTTCGGATGTCCCTTTCTTTTAATTGGAAATAAACATTTGAATTTATTATTGAAATTGATAACAAAAATTACTTTTTTAAAAAGAAACGGTGATTATTTTAAACTCTAGCGTGTCTTCTTGTTTTGAAATGTACAGGTCTTAATTTTAACTTTTAACAACATGGAATTGATTGTATAATGAACATATTTCATACAGCTAGAATTTTAACTATTCAGATTATTCAAATAATTTTTTACCAATAGAAAAAATGAAAGTAAAAAAGATAAAACTCGTGATAAAAAAAATAATTTAATTTATGAAACTGAAATATCATCAAATACATCTAATTCATACAAAAATAAGTCAGTATTATTATAGATTTTATAAAAAAAATTATAATATTCATCGTATAAAATGCATAGTAATAGGAACACTTTTAAAGCTGTATAGTTTGCTAAATCTGAAAATCATTGCGTCACCAGTGAAAGGAAATTCCAATTTTTATTTCAATTACTTATTACTGCACGAAAACGATCTTTTATGTTTTTATTTAATATCAAGAAATTTTCTTTATTCATTTAATGACCTGTATAAACTGAATTTCTATAAATGTCTTATTTTACGTTTGAAAATGCGCTTTGTTAATTTTGAAAAGAGTTTTCTTATAATGTTTAAAATTAGTTAAGGATGTTACAAGAAAACAAAGATGATCCGCTGATTTTGAAAATAATGTAGGAAAGTTCCACATGTTGAACGATAACGTATGATTTTACGTTGCATTTAACAGTATCGTTCTAAATCATAAATGTTATACATACTAGACGCCTTTGGAGATCAGATTATAATCGAGAAATATTGGTTTTACTGGTTGTTAAACTGTTAATGTATAAATATTTTAAATTTTTCTTTAATTGTTTGTTAAGATGAAAGAGCATGAATTCTATGAAAACTGAAAAATATGTATTAATAATTTACCTCTTTGTAGCAATGCCTTAAAAGAAAGCATTTTAATATTTGTATTATCTAAGCATGGTCAAATTTAAAAGCAAAATGTTAACATATGAGAAAAATTTTATTTGTATTGGTTAAAACAAGCTGAAAATATAAGTAAATTTAAAATACATAAATAAATAAAAACTATCAAGAAAAATGTTTAAAGAATTTTTTTTTAAAGTTAAGCGTTCAAATTTTGATGCAAATACAGCGCCAGCAGCAAAAAGTCGCACACTTATTTTTCTCTTTTTTTTATTAGTATTGATATTGATTGCTCAATAATTTCTTCCGTGGGTTAAGCAAAGGTTTTTAAGGACCTATTTCTAAATTAAAAATTACATAAAAAAAGAAAGATATTTAACTTTTTTCAAAAAAGTGTTGGTTATTGTTTTTGTTATAATAAATATTTTTAAGTATTATTATAAAAGTAAATAAAAATTATTCATTATTTCGATTATTAAGTTGATCTCCAAAGAAAGTTCTAAGTAAAAAACACTCAAGCATATTGTAAAAAGCTTACATTTACAATTATAAGCTTCACAAATAACTTCATTTAATTCAAGAAATAAACCAGTAATGATAATCTATAAATATAAAATTTAAAACAAAAAATGGATTTTTTAAATAATTTAGAAAAGTCAAACCTTTTTCAAAACCTTTTTTTTTTTTTTTAGAAAAGTCAAACTGCTGTCGTTTAGTTATTGCGTATTACGCAATAACTAAACGATATTTCATAACCATTATAAGGTTAAAATTTGTTTAATTTAAATATGCAATATTTGTTTCTTTAAAATTTAACTAAAGCTCTTCAGGATAAATAAAGGTAAGAATAACACATAATATTTATTACTACTATCTGTTGAAATCAGAAAAATAATTGTACAATATTTGAATTTTTTTTCTATAAGAATATTCCTTTCCTATCTTTTAAAAAAATGAGGTATCTAGGTTATGGCTAAATAAAAAAAATCAGACAAAAGCTGATAAATTTTTTTTCTGTGTAGTTTCCTAATCATGAAATTTGAAGCAAGATAACCTTTTCCTGATAAAAATTGAACAATATTTTTTAAGATCTCTAGCTGCTGTGCGTAGCATTGTAACCACATTAAAGTCTGAACGCCTTAATATATTTTATTATCCTTTAACATATTAAACTTCTTTTTAATTCTTTTTTTTTTGTCAAATTCAATGGATTTGAAAAAAAAAACTTCTCTAATTTTGCTGAGACAAAAATTAAAAACTGGCAATAATTTGAAACATTTCCTTATTTAATATATTTAAATTAAAATAAACTCTTTACAAAATTTGTACATGAATATTGAATTTTTCTAAAACCAATCAATATATCTCTATACAATTTCAACTATTTAAATGGAATGTAATAGAGTTTAAAAATTAGAACATCAACATACATTTCCTCTATTATTTATATTCTACTTATTTATTACAAGCATCTTTGGCGACCAACATATTCGCGAGAATACTGATTTTGTTTAGTTTCATTACAATCTTTTATACAGAAATTAATTATCATAGTTCCTGAAAAAAGTAATTTTAAATTTCAAACATTTGACATTTAAAAGTTTTATTGTCCTCCCACCCTAAGTGCTCTTAAGGTCAATAAGCCAGACCATGTCTTCTAATGTTTAATTGCGCGTTGTCGATGTAAACTTCACCCTCGAATCCCTCTTGCAAAATATACATTTAATTTAATCATTAAATTGATATTTAGCAGTTTACTTGTATATCATGTTAATTGATTTAAAACATGCCTGCAGAGAATTTTATAATAGAATTTATAATTTTTAAACGCACAGGATATAGTTCTAAATATAATTAGTATTTTACAAGACTTTGTTTACAGATTTCATAGAAAAATAAAATTTTAATTTAAAAAAAAAGTGAATGGCATTAGAGTATTTTCTTAGCTTTCAACTATATAAGAGAAATACGTAATTAAATTTCTTTAAAAACATTTAAAACTGTTAGAGTTTTATAAAAACAATGAAATTTTTTTTTGTAAATTCGGCATAAAAATAATTTTTTTAAATTAAGGAAAAAATTAAACGAAGATGAATTAAGTCATTAAAAGAATAATTTCTGTAATTCTAAAGTGCTGTTAAAATTATTTTTAGAATAATAATATTTCCAGAAGTTATTATCGTGAAATGTGAACATTTTATTTATTTGTAAATGTATTAAAATTTTAATTGAAATTTTAAAATATTCACTATGATGAAACACATTCTCACCTCAAAAGTATACCTCTACCAAATTCGATGTAATGGCATGTCTTGAGTCGTGTAGACAGATACCTTACACATACATCATATTCTCGTTTTTATTATTAATGGAAACTAATCTTAAACTATACCATCGCACCACACTATGCTTACTGGAGTAAATTAACTGAGAATTCAATCGGCGTACAAAACCATTTACAAAGAAATTGTTGAATTAAAAAAATATGAAGAAACAGAAAATGAAACAAAAAAAAGAAAGAAAGAAAGAAAACTGAAATAAACAAAAGAAAATAGAAAGAAAAGCCGGAAATATATATATAACTGTAAATATTTTTTTCTTCTCTTTACTCTCTTTCTATAATTTATTTAAAATATTCTTTGAAATCTCATGCACGTCTAAAAAAACAATAGGGAGGGAGCTTATATGTATAAGAAAATAAACAATTGAGGTGAAGTCTAAATATTTTAATGCTTGAAAGTTTTTTTTTTTTTTTGTCTACATACTATCAAATTTATCCAACATTTTTCATGCCGTACGACAAATTTCCCAACACATTAATTATAAATTTAATTTTTTTCTATTATTTAAAATATATAGAAGGAATAAACAAAATTTAAGTACTAAATACAAATAAATCGGAAAAACATTCATGCATTTTTCATTAACGTCTTACGTGGAATATGTAATTTCTTTATAATAAATTCATAGGCGCTGGCATAGAAATAAAGCCTTTAAGAAATGCTTCTTAATAAGTAAATCATTTCCTGTTCTTGTGCTTGAAAATCTTTTTTCATTCCCTCTGCCTTATGAGATAAAATTCTGTTTAGCTGCCGTCTCTTAAAAAATTCATGATGCATGAAACACTATTTTAATTATTTTTGTTTGCCTATTGTAGTTAAAAAATGTCTTGATCTTTTAAATTAATCGAAAAAGTAAAGAAAGAAAATGCACTTTCACTTTAATGAATAATTAATAATAAATTGCTAATTGTAAAAATACAGATAATAACACGAATTAATTATTTTGAGTCCATTATTATTAAATTTATTTCGTTTTTTAATTTTATTTAAAAGAATAATACATTTAATCAATATTTGTAATCAATTGCTCTATTTAAAGCAATATGTCATTGCAAATAAATAATTATTAATTTTCGAATTAATACAGGGCTTTGCTTGAAATTTCAAATTCTTTTTTCATTTTCATGTTATGACATTGTTCTTTAAATTCCTTTATTTACAATGGAATTTCATTTCTTGAAACACGTTTTCATTAAAATATCTGACAGCAAGACAATATTTTTTTTATGATTCTGCGGCACTTTCAAAAGAAAGATTTTGAAAGAAAAATTGACAAATTAATCGTTAGATTGTATTATTTAAAAAATATATATATTGGAATTTAATTTTTAACTTTCATTAAAAATATTATCATTTTCCTATGAAATATTTTTAAACGATCTTTCTTTCAAACAAATTATTTATTGCAAATTAATGGAAGTCGGGACATTGTTTTGAATGCAAATTTCTATAATTTAATTCGAAGAATAACTGATGAAATTAATAAAAGTATACGTTATATTTGCATATTTGTTGTCGAGAGAAATCTAATTTAAAGGCCTTCTTTCAAAATTAAAAATTTCATTTAAATCGCATTGAATTTTTATCAAGCTTACCGAAGTCATTACACATAATTAATATTTTTATCCATTGTTTAATTAATTATGCAAAGAATTTTAATGACGATCACCCTCATAATCTTGATAATTTTTAGCGTTTTTCACGTTTCTATATGGTTTGACTTTGAAACATTATATATTTCCCTAATACTTAATTATTCACATTTTTTTTAACTTTCTAACGCTGAATGAACATTCTCCATCGAGTCTTTTAATTTAACCGCATCAATAATCAACATTATATATGTGTATATAACATAATTCATTACTAGCATAATTAATGAGGTATAGAACATTTGAATTATTTAAAAATTTTAATTGCGAATTCTCTTATAGTTTAAACTTTCTGATTTTATAAATATGTTTTGATTATGACGCCTTCATTATTTTCCTGTTGACTAAATATTCACAGGAAAGTGTGTTTAATATTTTCATATTGTTTGATGAAAATTCAGCAACAAGATATCAAACTTATTACTTAATAGAGATATTTAACTGTTTTTTAAAAGCATAGCTTCTAGTTTTAATCATCTTATAAATCATACCTTAAAGAATTGACAATTAAAGAAAAATGGAAGAGTTCATTATTGCTTTGCAAAGGATGGTCGAGTAATAAGGGAAAACGATTATACAGTCTTTGGAGTTTCTATTTGCAGATTTCCCCTACTAAATTAACAAACATTCACCAAATTGATAGTTAAATTTAATATAATTTCCTTTTTTTATTTAGAGCTGCGTTGTTTGGTTTTAATAGATATGAGATTATATTATTAATTTATAATTTTAATATTTTTGAAATTTAAAGTTCTGGTAAACTTTTTGATTGAAAAAAGTTCTGTGGTTTAGGCGGGAAATGTTCCCTGCTAACTTGATATTAAAAAGTGACTTTCTCTTCTCTCTTAGTAAAGAATATTTATAGACTTGTATTTTTTATTCAGTTATGTATAAAAACAAAATATCAATTTTTAAAGCAATAGCAAACGAAAATATAGGCTTGTCAAGATTTAAATATAAATAAAAAAGTTAAAATGTAAAGCATATTACGTATGAATGACTATTTAAATTTAATATTTAGAATTTTAAAGATTTATAAAGAAATCAAAATTCGCACATTCGATTTAAAAAAAAAGAAAAAAAAAAAAAAAAAACAGAAAAAAAACAGAGCTTTTTGACAAAGCTTTTTCATTCCAAAACCTCACTGCTGATCCAACTGAAAAATCCTAAAAATCCATTTCATTTGATCACGTTTATTATTAGCTAAAATTTTGTATCATAGGTTTTGTTTTTATCAGAAAATTTGTTTTAAATGAAATTCTCTTTTATATAAAGTTTAAAAACATGGTGGTCTACATCATTTTGTGAAATGCATTTGTAATTTAATATTTGTAACATAGCACTTGATAATAATTAAATTAGTATCAACAAACTTACTAAAACCCTTGAATCTTTGTTTTAGAATCCATCCAAAAAATCTTACAATTTTCTTAATATAAATTCTTTATTTGCATAGCTTAGGAAAAAGTAGAGTGTATAAATATTATTTATTTATTTATTTTCCAGATTTTGAAGCAATTTTTACTTAACGATAAATTAATCCATTATCTTGGACGCAACCTGAATCTTGAAGCAGGGCAGATAGACAGCTCTTCTCTTGTTATCAATTCACTTTTTAATCTTTAACACGGAATCATGAATTCATGGATTGTTTTTTATTTTATATATATATATATTATTTCTGATGTAAGAATGATACATCAGAATTTATACTTAATAATGATAAGATAACTGTGAATATATTTACTGCCCCTTCAACAGAGCCCGACAACCGGACGCTGCTGGCCGGCATCCTTGTGCCCTTAATCGTTCTTGTGCTGGCCGTTGGGGTGGCCCTGCTTTGGAGAAGAAGGCGGCTAGCCCCCTTCGCCAAGAAAGCTAAGCATGCCAAGGGCGATGCCATATCCATCGCGGACAGCGAAGTCATCACTAGGTTGGTCTTCATTTATTATATATAGATTTTTTTTAATTATTTGATTGTAAATTATCCGTATATGTTTGTTAGGGAACTGCTATTTTTTACTGCCATTTTTCATGACTTTCATTTTTTACCATCAAGTATAGTTTTATTTGAAAAAGTATGGAGAGTTTACATTAAAAATGCATAACTACAATAAAAAAATTCGTGTGTTGGCAACATGCATTGTAAAATTATTTCGTTGAGAGAGTCTTTAATATTCTCCAAAAACCTGCGCAATACATCCTTAAAAGACTGTCAAGAACTTGGTTGAATGGTCTGTGGTGACTTCAAAATGCTAACTATGTTGTGCCATCAAATAGATTACACTTATTTTTCACTGATTACACTTATTATCAAATATATTACACTTATAAGTCAATCACTTTTTTATTAGCAGTGACTAACTCATTTTTTACTGCAAACTAGTTTAACCTTTCTCCCAAGTCTGTAGTGCAAATAATGAAAACGATAATTTCTGATGATTCCCGACAAACAGAAACGTAGATTTACTCCGTTATACTGATTTCTAACATAAACACTGGGTTAGCAAATTATCTATAACTTTATTGTTTGCCAACTTGTTTACTAGCTTGTCTTTTTCTCTCCAGAAATAGTTGCGACATGATTGGGAGTTTAACCTTATCTTAAAATAGCTACGCAGTAGAAATAAATAGCTATAATTGGCGGAAAGGAAATATATTTCAACATTATTCTACTCTAGATGTCTCATATTTCGTACATAAGTGAAATCTTTTCTAAGTGCGATTGATTTCAACTTCTATTTCTTTATTCAGGCAATTTCCTTCAAGCTCGAGAAAGAAAAGATAATTCTGAACTGAATCATTAGAATGTTGCTGAACATAATAAATTTGTTTCATAAAATGCAGATCGTAAATACTACACAGGGTGAATGGTTCATAATTATCTTTTTATTGAGAATTTACACTGAAAGGAAAAAAACTTTCGTGTGCCTTTAAACAGCTTCTAATTCATCGCAAAATGAAAATGAGTTATAATCTGGTCCTGATTTAAATAATACCATAGGCGAAACTTGGAGAATATAATATAGGTAGACTAAAGTTGTTTTTAGAGAATATTATGGTAGATTCTCAAATAGAAAATTTAAAAAATGAATATACCTTCTACATTAAATGCTCTGTGGTTTTCCAATGCATCAGTAGATTACCATTCACAATTGTTTACTTACAGAGCTGGTTTTATTTCTCTATTTCTGTTATTTATTTTTCTAACATATATATTTTGCTTATTTTGAGTTTTATTTATAGGAATTCCTACTGTTATTACATTTTTTTTATGCAAATTCAGTTACCTGTTAGAACTATAATCTCTTATAGCACAAGATATTGTACGATATCTCCATGATGTTGTTCGACATTCTGAATGCCACCCAACATCGTGGATATCGTAACATTGTTGTTCGGCATTTTGTGCTAGTAGGAATGATTTATTGATGTCATGGCTATATTAGTTCGTTGGCAGCGGAATATTTTTTGCTAATACAGAAATTATACAGCATCATAAATTTAAAACATATACTGTGTTTGTAAATTTGATTGAAGCAAATATAAAGATACTGAGACGGTACGCATTCCAATAAAATAACTAATAAGTAGCGATTTAAAATAAAAAAATAACATCTCTTCTGTATCCTAATTTACGTCTATTTCTAAATATGGCGCATTGAAATTATCTTGTTTTATGTATATAATAAATTCTGTCATGAAAATTCTACGCCCTTAAAAGAAATTCTTTTTAGAGCTGTTTTAATGTTTAAAAAATAATATAAATCTATTTTGATCCGAAGATTAAAAAAAAAAAAATACTTCTGCTGTAACGTAACAATTCGAGCGAATTTCTACATTTCTAAAACACGTAAAAGCTGCTAAATTAGCAAAAATATGGTTTTTTTAAAAATATTTTTAAAACATAAAAATTATGACTATCGTGTCAACGATTTGAATTCGCCGGTTTCAAAACGTGCGCTACTGTTTTTCTTAAACCATCCTTGGCTTTTATTTGTTGTTAATACCATATGAAGTTCATTTATAAGTGTGGCGGCTTCAAATAAAAACTAATTGGATTTAAGTATTTCCATCTTATTTTAAGATCTATTTTGCTTACCTGGCAACATCATTATGCACATAATCCGTTACTTTAATTATCTTTCATTTTCAATATCGATTTCCTTCTTTCTAGCCGTCCCGTGAAGTTGAAAGACTTCGGTGATCATTATCGCATCATGGCAGCAGATTCGGACTTCCGTTTCTCGGAGGAATTCGAACAGTTGAAGAATGTGGGGAGGGAACGGGCTTGCAATGCGGCCGACCTGCCAGTGAATCGACCTAAGAACAGATTCACTAATATTCTTCCCTACGATCACTCCAGGATCAAACTGATGCCCACGGATGATGAGGAAGGCACAGACTACATCAACGCCAACTACATTCCGGTCAGTACTCATTGTGTGGTTTATATTAAGAGTTCTTGAATATTTTTTTTCTGAAAAAAATGAAAAGAAAACATGTACAAATAGTTTTAATTAAAGAAAAATTAAATAAAATCCTCATTAATATTATTTGGATGTAGAATTCTTATGTGGTATTAAGATCTTCTTCAGTTTGATTTCTTAAGAGTACTATAAATTTCCTTGTCTCAGAAATTCCCAGTTTTCTAGTTTCTGAATCTTCTTTAGACAGCAGTAGTAGATTTTAGTTCAGCTAGACAAAATCTATAGTATTCACTTTATCTTCAAGATTTGCGACATTATTTTCCATTATATTTATTGTGTAATTTAATGTCTACTAACCATTCTTTATAGCTGAAGTTTTCTAAATATTCTGTATATAAACAGTGGTGTAGAAAATATAAAATTAATTAAGGAAACGTTATAGTAATAGAATTATCTAAATTTAAGATAGTTTTTTTTTCACTGTTTTAATTTGAAATTCCTAACTTTATCTTTAAATAGAAGGTCTAATTCGGTAAATCAATAAAAATATTAAAATTTATAAATCTTTTTAAGATAAAAAATAAAGGACGAACTGACAAAATAATATAATATCTATAATAAATTAATAATTTTTTACGTTTTAACAAAAGAATAAGTTGCCTTCAGTTAGAAAAATGTAATTCTTAGTAGCTGGGATTTTTACATTAAAGTGAGACAGTAGTATTTAATTAGATGAATCGTCATAATATATTGCTAATTTGATGGTACAATACACAAACATGTAATGGAACTCGAATATGGATCAATTGATTATTTAATGTTCAGTCATATAGCCAATTGGAAAAAATTAGATACAATTAAAAAAAATATGATTGTATGGGCAATAGTTTATAAAAATAGGATGGAAATAAATAAACTGGACACGAAATGGCTTTTATATATGATAATACATGGTATTTTGGCTACATAAATGGTATACATGGCTTTTATATATGATAATACAATCTATGATAATGCATGGAATTATACAAATGACACGCACAATGTGTATTTTTTTTTATAAATGAATGCTGTAAATGCATTTTATTATTTAAATATACCTTATTGGTAGATAAATTCTGTCCAGTTCTTTGTGAGCATATACGCATAGGTAATCGCCAGTGGAAATTGCTTTGAATTTGTAAAATTCAATGTGTTTCATAAAAACATTTGGAACATGTCACTTTTTAAGCACTGTTTTACATTTTTTTTTCATTGTAAGAACATGCAAAGTGATCGAATTGTATAGGATGCCGATGTGGAATTTAAACATCAAGGCTTGTCTTCGGATACCTCACCGTAAATTTAGGATACTATAATTCTAATTAACCATTGATCTGATATATTGAAATTAATATTTCTTTAATTATTCAATTACGCAATTAACCAATTCATTAATATTCTTTTTCTATTTTATGGCATTATTGTTTGATACGAATAAAACAGAATTAAACGAAGTATTTATGGTAATGCCGAAAATTTAAGAACTAAAATCCTAATCTAATTCAAAAAGTCATTATAGAGCCTAAGGTAATCGCTCCGGTAACAATAACTGCAATTAACCATCCCAAAGAGCTGAAGCAGTGCTCTCTGGAATTGGAAAACTTTAGTAAAAGACAAACAAGCAACGAATAAATGCTACTGAACAATCTTCCTTCAATGCTTTAAGTTTGTTCTGCTTAATCCTAATAAATAGTTGCTACACAAGTGAACTAAATAAAGTACATTCTTCAGCGATATATAATATAATCTATTACAACCACTTCACTTTTTTTTTATTCATTTTCTTCAACCTAAGTCAGTTAAAAAGCTATAAAAAGCAAGAGAGAGAGAGAGAGAGAAAGAAGGAGGGGGAAAAAAAAAGAAAGAAAGAAAGAGAAACCGAAGAAATAATATTCCTTCATTCTCGTTAAAAATAAATTTTTTTTGTTAAGTGCGTTGTTTTGAATTTACAAGGGGAAAAAATGCAATTTGAGTCCGCTGTAATTTTCAGGAAACTTCGTCGGAATTTACAAAAACATTAAAAAGAACAACAGCAACAATGCCGTGACTCGCATAAAATCTTCAAATATAAGGATTTCAGATCTTTCTGAATGCTTGCAGACAAGCAGGGCGACATTAAAAAAAGATAGAATGTGTGTTTCTGTTTTATCAAGGAACTTGAAGAAAGCAGAAACGGGGAGAAATGCTGAAGCCGAGGAGAATTCTGATTGAAGGATTTGGATGTTGTTTTTGAATTTTGCTGAGAATAAAATTTCTTCTCAAATATGGAATTTTTGAAAATATATTTACGGTTATAGTTTTGGATTTAGTGGAAAAGTTTTAAAGATTTAAGTTTTCTGCTTTTCGTGGTAAAACATCTTGAAGCAAATGACCGATGATTAAAGTACTATTTAAGTAGTATTTGACTAAAAAACTAGGAGAATAGTATAAAATTATTAGCGGTTCATAATCAACAGATGGTTTAGTGCTATTTAGGCTATAAAAGATATCATAAAATTTAAATAATGCATTTCCCAGTAGTTTTCTTGCAAGGATATTTAGACTTCTTCATCAGGTCATTGCGGCCCTACAATATACCTTTTTACTTTCTCTTATACGAAATTATAGGTAGTATTGTAGTCGTCAAAGTATTCGAACTTGTGATTTTGGCGATATTTAGACTACTTCATCAGGCCATTTCGACCCTACAATATACATTTTTACTTTCTCTTATACGAAATTATAGGTAGTATTGTAGTCGTCAAAGTATTCGAACTTGTGATTTTAACGATATTTAGACTCCTTCCTCAGGCCATTTCGGCACTACAACATACATTTTTACTTCCTCTTATACAAAGTTATAGGTAGTATTTTAGTCGTCAAAGTATTCGAACTTGTAATTTTGGTGATATTTAGACTCCTTCATCAGGCCATTTCGGCCCTACATTATACATTTTTTTTTCTCTTATACGAAATTATAGGTAGTATTGTAGTCGTCAAAGTATTCGAACTTGTGATTTTGGCGATATTTAGACTCCTTCCTCAGGCCATTTCGGCACTACAATATACATTTTTACTTTCTCTTATACGAAATTATAGGTAGTATTGTAGTCGTCAAAGTATTCGAACTTGTGATTTTGGCGATATTTAGACTCCTTCATCAGGCCATTTCGGCCCTACAATATACATTTTTACTTTCTCTTATACGAAATTATAGGTAGTATTGTAGTCGTCAAAGTATTCGAACTTGTGATTTTGGCGATATTTAGACTCCTTCCTCAGGCCATTTCGGCCCTACAATATACATTTTTACTTTCTCTTATAAGAAATTATAGGTAGTATTGTAGTCGTCAAAGTATTCGAACTTGTGATTTTGGCGATATTTAGACTACTTCATCAGGCCATTTCGACCCTACAATATACATTTTTACTTTCTCTTATACGAAATTATAGGTAGTATTGTAGTCGTCAAAGTATTCAAACTTGTGATTTTGGCGATATTTAGACTCCTTCATCAGGCCATTTCGGCCCTACAATATACATTTTTACTTTCTCTTATAAGAAATTATAGGTAGTATTGTAGTCGTCAAAGTATTCGAACTTGTGATTTTGGCGATATTTAGACTCCTTCATCAGGCCATTTCGACCCTACAATATACATTTTTACTTTCTCTTATACGAAATTATAGGTAGTATTGTAGTCGTCAAAGTATTCAAACTTGTGATTTTGGCGATATTTAGACTCCTTCATCAGGCCATTTCGGCCCTACAATATACATTTTTACTTTCTCTTATAAGAAATTATAGGTAGTATTGTAGTCGTCAAAGTATTCGAACTTGTGATTTTGGCGATATTTAGACTACTTCATCAGGCCATTTCGACCCTACAATATACATTTTTACTTTCTCTTATACGAAATTATAGGTAGTATTGTAGTCGTCAAAGTATTCAAACTTGTGATTTTGGCGATATTTAGACTCCTTCATCAGGCCATTTCGGCCCTACAATATACATTTTTACTTTCTCTTATAAGAAATTATAGGTAGTATTGTAGTCGTCAAAGTATTCGAACTTGTGATTTTGGCGATATTTAGACTCCTTCATCAGGCCATTTCGACCCTACAATATACATTTTTACTTTCTCTTATACGAAATTATAGGTAGTATTGTAGTCGTCAAAGTATTCAAACTTGTGATTTTGGCGATATTTAGACTCCTTCATCAGGCCATTTCGGCCCTACAATATACATTTTTACTTTCTCTTATAAGAAATTATAGGTAGTATTGTAGTCGTCAAAGTATTCGAACGTGATTTTGGCGATTCTCCATCTTTCACACCTCTTTGAATTTGAAAAACAAATTTTTGGCATTGTGTCTATCTATTTGTAATCATGAAAGCTCAAAAGTGGGTTGAGCTAGTTTGATAAATTTTGTTACATGGAATTATGATTAAATTTGTAGATTTCTATTAAATTTTTAACAAAATCGCTTCGAGTGAAGCTTTGTCTCTCTGGCTGTTCGAGTACAAATGAATTCGATCACTACAAAATGAGCTTCCTAAACAATATTTGGTACACGGGTTTTGCATCTAAAATTTTGAACCAAATCCCACTAACAGTTGACCATTTCTCGGTTTGTACTTTCTATGCTATGACTATATTTGTAGTTTTGTGCCAATTTTTGATGTAAACCGGCCGGTCAACCAAAAGAAGGCATCCAATATATATATATATATATATATATATATATATATATATATATATATATATATATAAGTAAAATGCTAGATTTATTATCTATATTTCGTAACTATTTTTTGTCACTGCCATGTAAGACATTCGAGACCCTTTCTTTTATTTTTCTTTACTTGCCAAATCTAAATCCTTTTATCGATTGATTCGATTATAGGATGATTTTATCGATTGATTCAATAAAAATTTAATACGAAATTTTTTAAACATTTGCTAATAATCTGTTTTCAGTAAAAGTCAATGTTAATAAAATTGGCACGTTCTGTATGATGACGGCTTTTTTTGTTGTTGTATAATAGGGTTATAATTCTCCACGGGAGTTCATCGTGACTCAGGGTCCGCTTCACAGCACCCGTGATGACT
The DNA here is from genome assembly GCF_947563725.1 of Argiope bruennichi. Lineage (NCBI taxonomy): Eukaryota > Metazoa > Arthropoda > Arachnida > Araneae > Araneidae > Argiope > Argiope bruennichi. The sequence continues at coordinate 77,218,583 of NC_079159.1, read as the reverse complement.
TCTGGCGGATGGTGTGGGAGCAGAACAGCAGGGCCATAGTGATGCTGACCCGCTGCATCGAGAAGGGACGCGAAAAATGCGATCATTACTGGCCCTTCGACATGCAGCCCGTCTACTATGGTGATATACAAGTCATCCTACTCAACGAATCACAGTACCACCACTGGACCATCTCCGAGTTCAAAGTCTCCAGGGTAAGTGGTTAAAAGCATATGGATGATAATTAAATTTTGTTTATTTCAGATATAAAGTACCCCAGTTATATATCAATTGTTATAATTTGTCAGAGGAAGCCTTCAAATTTCAACACTCTACTTGAAAATACTATTGAGCATTTAAAGTCTTTTTTTTTTCGGTATTATAGTTTGTGGATGCTTTGAATATTCGATGTGTAAATTTATATAAATACGACACCCCTTTTTCTTATATGGATCGCCTTTTTTGGCAGTATAAAAATTCTAGACAAGAGTTATAACTTGCAAATTAGAGAAACTGATTAATCGCTAAAAGATATAACAGACGATTTAAACAAAAAATACGATATTTTGAATTTGAGATAGAATTAATTAAAATTTGGTACTCAGAATGATAACCAACTGTATTTGACGATTATTTAAGTATGAAACTCGTTAAATTACAACTTGGTATGTGTTTAATTACAACTTGGTACAAGGAAATTAACCCATTGTTCAATAACTACTTTTAAAGGGTGGTACAGATTCTATATCTAAACTTTTTTAGTTTTTTTTAATGCTGGTACACATTTACTGTACCAATAAACGATTCGAATTTGATTCCTCCGAAATTGTATACACCAGAATCCTTGTTTTATTCCTTTGTCCCGTTCTGCCAGGGGTCGATCTGCGATATGTAGGTTGATTATTTATGACGGCTGATTATTCCTCAGATGATAGATAGAGAGAGAGAGAAATCACAAATCTATCTTTCAATTACTCGAGAAGAAGGAAAGCGTTTTCCAGTATCCTCTTCAAAAATCCCCTTTCAGGTGATACCTGAATATTCTTCTGGCCCTATTAAGAAAAATTTGTTGTATGATTAACTCCTTCAGTCCAAAGATCGTTTGATCTCAGGTGTGTAAGAATTCTGGCAGCCCGATTTTCTTCATCAAATATGACAATCTATGTGTTCTTAAAGAGAGGCTGACATACAAAAGAGGACTCTGCTAAGTTGATGACAACTAAGCAAATTTCTCAGAAAACCTATCTGTCCATCAAACCCATCTTGGGTGCATTTAATAAAAACAACAAAATTAAATTAATTGCACTTAACAAGAGGGGGGGGGTGAGTAATGATATCCAGGCATTTTAGACGCTCGTTGTGATTTCGTTAAGTGGGTGTTTGGGGCATTTTAATATTATTGAAGAGAAATAAATGGGACATAATGTATGTAAAAAGGGAAATAAACAGTAAAAATGAACAGTAAAAAGGGAACATATAAATAATCAATGAAATTAATAACAAAGTATTATAATTAGTTATTTTGATAAGTGAAAATTTGTAAAACATAATGGCCTACTATTTGTGTGTGATTTACGCTTTTATTTGCCTAACCGAGATTTTAAATTTCGGAAAGTCACTCTATTATTCATTCATGACTGTTGAAAGGAAAGCTTAAATGCAGTCTTTCTTCAATCCTATTTTCATTTCACTACATTCAAAACTTCTCAACTTAATCTTTAAAATTTCTGACATGACTTTCTTGTTTTTCTGCAGTTAAAAGAATGAAAGATAAAAAGAAATGTCAATTCTTTCAAAATAATAATAGTAAAATTTATGAAATCCTTAGAAATCTGATTTTGCCGCTGATACCTCCAAAAGTTACTTAAAAATGTAAAAGCACCCATTTATTTTTTGTGTATTAAATAGTCTCTGTGTATTCAGACACAATAGCTTTATTCTTTGTTGTATCTTGGTTATTTTAGTTATCTATATAAATGTAAAATAATATTAACACTCATACTAAAACAAATGAAAATGTTCTTTTAAAAAAAGTGAGAACAACTTCCTTAAAATATAATGTCTTATATATATTCCCAAATTCATTAAATGGCCTTACATATAATGTAAAATTCGACGTTCTATTACCTTTTTCTATTGATTAATATAACCATTTTAATTTTAATGGTTTAATTATATCCAGTGAGCATTGATCCGCCATTAATAAGTGGATTAAAATAGCATTTCTATTGTGCCTCTCCAGAATGACCAGTCACGCGTCGTGCGGCATTTCCACTTCACGACGTGGCCGGACTTCGGCGTCCCCGAACCTCCGCAGATCCTGGTGAAATTCGTCCGGTCAGTCAGAGAGAGAATTGGCAACGATCCAAAGCCTATTGTAGTCCACTGCAGGTGAGAAAAATGCGTCATATTGTTCTTTTCAATTTACAAACCTTGAACATGAATTTATAATATGAAATATTGACGGTACCCCACATAACACACTTCTATATGACTATTTCGCTTTTAACACATTTAGAAAATCAAAGAAATTCTCCGTACGTATTAGTTTAGAACGCAATTTAATTACATAGATTCAAAATTTGAGAAAATCCTCTTCCAGCCCATTAACTTAGAATGCAATTTCACTTACATAGATTCAAAAATTGAAAATCCTTGTACAGTGTATTAATATAGAACTCAATTTCAACTCATATACAATTCAAGATTTCAAGACAGTACTCACACAGCACATTAATTTAGAACGCAATTTCACTTACATATTTTCAATATTTGAATCTTCGTACAGCGCATTAACTTAGAATACAGTTTCACTATTTCACAATTCAAAAATTGAGGAAAAGCCTTTCAAAAAAATAGAGATTATGTTTTAATTTTTATATTGCTTTTTCAAATCTCCAGTTAAAACTTGGGAAGATTATAGTGTATTATCTTTTAATGTAAATCATATTACTCTAAAGGTTATCCAGAAAATGAATTTAAAATTTGAGATACAGATGACGTATCCTAAACTCCTATAACATGGTTAATACGACTGAAGAAACTAGAAAATGCTTCATACAGTAGATTAATTTTGAACACTTCATCACTCTTAAAAAGTTCGTGGACTGTGGAAATACCTCATACGTTATTAGAAAATACATACATTACAACAAAACAACTTAGAACATGGCTGATCGCTTACACAACTCAAGAACTGAGACCTCATACATTACTAGAAAATACATACGTTATTGCAAAATAACTTCATTTCTTCTTCAATATTTTTTTTAACCAACTTCAAAATTTAGGAGATGGCTCATACAGTGAAACGTCTTACTTTTTCACGGTTCGCGAACTGAAGAAATACCTCATACGGTCGAACAATTTTAAGTACAATTTCATGCATTTGCTATTCAAAACTTGAGAAAATTTTCGAGTCGCACTTTAACTTCAATATGTTTTCACTTATACCTAGTCCAAGATTCGAAAAATTTCTCGTACAAAGTGTAAGTTTAAAACTATATTCATTCTTACGCTCAGGATCTGAGGAAATCCTCCTAAAATGCATTAACAGGGTTTAGAATTCGAAAAAAAACACACTAAAATGAATTAACTTAGAACATGGTTTCACTTTTACATCACTCGGAAATTGAGGAAATGCATCACTCAGCGAGAGCATTAATTTAGAACATAGTTTTACTCTTACACAGTTCGAAAATTAAGAAAAAAGCTTTCACTAAAAAAATGCTAGATCAAATTTCATTTTTTTTTCTTGTCGAATCAACCTCCAACAACATCGAATATAAAATGAGACCACTTATTGGTCAAAGACATCTCAAATGAAATTTTAAAAATAATATAGTATGTAATAAATGCTTTTAGAAGGAAAATTTTAGAATCGAAGAAGACTTTTTATATCGAGAATAGAATAAAAATAAGACTTAAGAAATTACGTGAAATAAGAAATGCTTAAGGTTTAATGAAACTTCTCATGATGGCGAGAAAAAAAAAACATTTTTTAATACTTGCTAAGGCGTTATACTTTTCGACGAAATTATACATTTTAAGGATTTTTTTTTCTTAATTATAAACGCAAAGCTTTATGTTTTGTGTAATTTTTGAAATTTATCATCTTTTTCACACAGTAAAAAAGTGCTATTGTTTTAAAAAACATAAAATGATTTGCTTTGGTAACTTTTATTGTTTGAGATTCGCATTTATATTTTGACTTATTCTTCTTATATTTTTTTTTGTACAAAAAATACATATTATATTTTATTTATGATTATTTTGCAGATATTTTGTCACCAAGTACCGGGCATGGTTTTATATATATATTGTTAAAGCATGATGTTTACCTCATTATGTATTTTTTAAGAATTTATTTATATTTTTTCAGCATACTTATAAATTCCAGCATGAAATTTTATTTATCTTTAAATTTATTTTCCTTATCCATTTTTCATTTCATATTTTGAATATTTTTCTTTGTTATCACTGTATTCTTTTGTGTATTCTCTGTATTCTTTTTTTTTTGTAGCATATGGAGTACTTCGAAAATTCAAAAAAATACATTGATATAAATATATCAGTTTATTATATTTGTTATACTGTTACAAATGTTTCACAATATTTATAATAATCAAAATGTTTTATTATATCTAATATTTTTTAAATATTTTTTCTTTTTAAGTTTTTTGCTTTTTTTAAAAAATTAAATATTCATTAGAGTTTCACCTACTAAGAATGATATGGAGTTAATGCATAATAAATTTATTTGGTTTAGTTTCAATTTCAGAATTCCAGAATGATAACTGATATACAGATTTTCAGCAATCCAGAATGAATGAAAGCTATCTTTTATCTGTTTGTTTTTATTTAAAAATATATAATCTATTATTGACAGAATTAATTAAAAAAATCATCTTAGGCAAAATAAAAAGTAAGAAAAGTCCAAGAAAGGGATAAATTATTTGTAAATGAAATATAAAATACAAAAACAGTTTTATGATTATATTATTTTAATAACTAGTGATGAACTACAAGTTTCATTTTTTATACTGAAATTAATATAGCCAGTTTTCTTTGCGTATTGAAGCATAATTATTATTTTGATAATTTTGTATTTAATACTTTATTACTGAATCAGTCTGTGTATAGGATGCCCCAAAATTGTATGCACACTTTAAATGATTCTTCCATTATATCTCTTTTGCCTTATTTCAGTGCGGGTGTAGGTCGATCGGGCACTTTCATTGCACTCGATAGAGTGATACAGCACATCCAGAAGCACGATTATGTCGACATTTTCGGCATCGTTTACGAAATGAGGAAAGAACGGGTATGGATGGTGCAGAACGAGGTAATGATTTACTTGAACTCTTTCCAAACGTAACAAGATAATGTATTGTTTTTTACAGTATCGTAAAACATTGTACAACATGATACATTATCTATACAATGTATTATATTGTACAATATCGTAAAACACTGTACAAATAATACATTATTTTGACAATGTATTATGTTGTGCAATATTGTAAAATATTGCACAACATAATACATTATCTAAACAGCGTATTATGTTGTACAATATCATAAAACATTGTACAAATAATACATTATCTATACACTGTATTATGCTGTTGCTATACAATATCGTAAAACATTGTACAAATAATACATTATCTATACACTGTATTATGCTGTTGCTGTACAATATCGTAAAACATTGTACAAATAATACATTATTTTGACAATGTATTATGTTGTTCAATATTGTAAATTATTGCACAACATAATACATTATCTATACAATGTGTTATGTTATACAGTGCACAATTCTATAAATATTCATTTCTGTAAAATATTGAATGATGTTGTTTTACGTCATATTAATATTACAAATCTACTCAAAACATTTATTTTTTTATTACCTTATTGTATCATGATTATTCACTTGTTTTAGAATTTGGGTTTGTTTACAAAAAGTTATATTTTAGTCATTAAGATTAAAAGAAAGACAAGCAACTTCTTACATTTATTTCTATTATTATCACAAGCCAATGATTAATATTGTATTATTTAAAGCATATGTATCATTTAAAATATTGTATATTATTAATATTATTTAAAACATCTCTATAGCGTATTTTATATCACAGTTTAATATAGATATTAATGTAAGAGAAATTCATTGGATCTCATTAAAAACTTGTCATTTTACATAACATACAAATGAAGAATAAATTTTTTAATACATATAATGGAGCAAAACGAAATCAACTAGATTGAAAAGACTCATATTAACACAAAATTGATAACATCTTTCTTACATCAGTTTCATGACATTGGCCGGCAATCAGAATATTGAACAACGCTCTGGGGATGTCTTGCAATATCTTGTGCTAATAGGGATAAAGGATGTATGCAAAATAATTCCATTATATATGATGGCGCTTTTTTATTGATTATGAAAATATCCATTCCAGCAACAATACATTTGTATTCATCAATGCTTGCTATGCGTCTTGGAAAAGAAAGAGGAAGTCTTGGATCTTGGGCGACCAGAAGCGCATGATAACCAAGGTTACGATGGTGAGTTTAATTCTTATTTGAAAACCAAGAGTCAAATTTGGGCCTAGCGTCCTGAAAATTTAATACGTTTATTAATAATACATCTATCAAACAAAACTGAATTATTTAACTGTAATGTTAATACATTCAAGCATAAACATGACGTTGGTCTTTGATTCTATTGGTTAAAATTTTCTGGTTGATGATGTGAAAAGAGTCTATATTAGATAATAAATTGTTACAGATAATTTTGCTTTAATTAAGGTTTGATTAGTTCATTTAAGCACGCATTATATTTTGAAGTTATATAAGAGCTCATTTTTGTCGGATCTCGTAATTCCGAACAGCGATCAGATAACAAGGTTGGCAGCTGAGCTAGAACCATCGCTCTAAATTGTAGCATCATACCTGTGAGAGGATGTTCCAACTTAAGAGATAAATATATGCCAGACGCTATAACACTGAAAACTTTTGGCGGAATCTATTCCCGAACTTGAAGTTCTCCGGCCTTGGAACAGAAAACTCTGCTAATCTGTTTTCTTTTTCAAATAACTTCTTCATTCTTCTTCTTCTTGTTTTTTATACCTTTTTTATATTTCTATTTTATAGCTTCTACTGTCGGAGAAAATTGATAATTTAATTTTTTTTTAAAGAATACATTACAAATTTAATCTTTCTATTTTTAATTTCATTCTAGGGATATTTTTGTAATTATAAATAAACTTTTGTTCCAGAATTAACTTTAAAATATGTAAACGGATGGTATTTCAATTTAACATTCCTTTCCTCCTTTTACAAGGGCCATTTCGCTTATACGGTGAAATCTTTGCAAAATGTCTATTGTTAGTATGCCATTTTCATTAATTGCTTCTTTGTTACCTTATCTTGGTTTTTCGTGTCATTTGAATATTCAAAAATATCTTTAAAGCATTGTAGATATTCTATATCGTGTTTTACATTCTCAAAATGCAAAATTTCGGTTTCTACTTCTCGAGCAGAATTGAACATTTTATATTCATTCTTCTGAAGTGCAGATTCTTATATAAAGAGACTTGCCTTTGATTCTTATATAAAGTGACTTGTTCTAGATCTTGTTTAAAAGAGTTGATAACAAATTGGGTGAGAAAATGTAATGGGCTATTATTTATTTTTACGGCATCAGAGTGTTAATGCCAAGCAACGGAAGTATTTTGTCAAAATGATTGTATTGTATATAAGGGAACGTGGCGATTTCGGCGTAATCTGAAGGTCAACAAATAAACCCGAGTGCCGTAAAAAATATATATACCAGTTTAAGACATAGAATAAATATTTCTTTTATTTAGATAGCAAATTTAATGAAGACATTATTTACTTAAGACTTTACTATTTAATGAAGACATTACTTATTATTATTTATTTATGAATTTAATTTGCAAAAAATATAAATTCTATAATGTAAAATAACATTCTTTATCATGCATAAATGATCAGGTCTCGCTAGATTTAGTCTTTCTGATCTAATGATCAAGTCTCTATGTTTTAGTGCAATTAATAAGTTATTACAATATCAATAAATATTAAGCTTCTGTTTAAATAATGTTGTGTACAAACATGGATGCCGCATTGTCATACATCATATTAAAAATATACATATTATAACGAAATGACTAAAATATATTATAAACATGTTGATTAATCTGCGGTGCTAAAAATTAATTTCCAGAAACATGTGTCGCGATGCGCATAGCACGTTATGATAGCGTAAGAGGTTAAATTAAAAATGCGATTAAATATGAGAATAAATTGACTAATTATTAAAATTAGGACCACATAATGTGCTCTGCCTTGTTCCACTTAATGACTAAATCTGCTACTGGTCGTTATGGGCAGTACTTAGGAAACAATGGCCAATGATTTAAATATCCCATTAGCTGACAAGGATTCAGATTTATTTTAATAAATGTATGAAACTTTGACATGATTTAAATTCCCCATACAGTATATATTTTGGATACAAATGTAATTACCACTGAGTGAGCTTTATGGTATTTATTCTTTTCTGAATTCAATAAAAATAAATTCCTATTTAATTCATAATTTCAATGGGGTTTGGTGATGGCCTTTACTGAAGACATCTTTATATTTCTTTCTATCTTTGCTATTGTGGTATTGCTTGAAGGATCGCTTCCATCTTCAGCTAAACTCTCTGTCAATCTGTCAAATGGAGACATTGGGAATAAGGCATAAGGAGACCTCGGTTTCTTCACTGCAACTGTACCTGATTCGCATTGAACACGTTTGGGAAGACTTTGTTGTGGTAAATATGTTCAACAGCCAATAATACGCATGGCGAGTTGCTTGATGTTTGTGAAAGCATGAAATCGAAATGTTGTCAATGCCGCATAACAAGTGTGCATGCGAAGGACTGAAAAATTCTTTTGTAGCTTGTGAATGTGTACTAATATCTTAACTATCCTTTCAATTATTTTCAAAATATTGAAGAGTATTAATTTTTAAATTAATTGTCTGTTCTTGCAATGAAATTGTCCTTAATGTAATTGCTTCTACAACAACAACAAAAATACATATCAGCTGTTGCTTCTCAAAAATTCGTGATAAATTGCAAATTTTGTGAATTTATTTTATTGCTCCTCATAAACAAATTATAAACCTCACTAATTAATTTTGCTCAGCTGTGAATTTCACTAAAGAAAACATGATACAGAATTATTTTATTTATAATTCTATTTATTTGAAAATAAATAGAACTATTCATTTGAACATTTCTTTTTAAATTTCATTTTTTTTTCAAACAATTAATAATGGTTCTGTTTCATCTATAATAATAATAATATAAATAAATTCAGAAACATAAAAATATTAATCTTCAAATGCATGGTTCTTATAATATAGTGAAGGATATATAGTGTGAAGGATATGTTCAGATAGTTTAGAAGTTGTAGATGAATAGAAAATGAAAATAAACCATAGATTATTTTTTTAAGTATTTAGAATAGCAGTATATTGGCCTATATACTGTTTTAGAAAATATATCAAATGGTCCGAAAACTTTGCACTGCAATGCTAAGAAAATCAAGAAATCATTGTATAAATGTGTGTCAATGCTTTATTGAATGCCGAATAATTATATCATATATGAAGATTAAAAAAAACATGTAATTGTTGAGTTTACTAATCAATGAAGACTGATCGAAAATTTTGAAGAAGTTTTCTAAATTCCATTAAAATCTTGAAAGTTTACTCGTTTTCTAAAATAAATGTATTTTTTAATTAAAAAAAGCTTTAAAAGTTACTGCCACCAAATAATCCCAAACTAATTACATCAAAAATAAAAGAGAAAAAAATATTTTGATGCAAAATTTAAATTATATAGTATTACTGCCTCAATAATCCTATATATAATACAGTATTACTACCTCAATAATCTGGCAGATATCAAATATATATGACTGCTGGGTTATCAAATACGCCGAGTTAGTGGAGAATTATGAATTTTCACAGCAAAAACTTACTGCTCAAAACATCCAATATATAATAAATACATAAAATAATATTATATATAATAAATATTTCAAAATCTATTTCAAAGTCTGAGCGGTAGCTTATATTGTTATGTCGCAACGAAGTCACTGGCACCACAGGCTGTGACTTGTTTTCCCTTTTATGTTTCCCGATTGAAAAGGCTGGAATGATTCAGTTCTGGATTACTATGCAACAATTTGTATTTAATGGATTATTTTATAAGTTTTATTTAAAGCGCCTATGAAATTTCAAAACAGTAGTGCAGGAATTTTACTATAATTTTAAAATCTATAGTTTAAATCTTAGTTAAGACAGCAGATAATTCATTTGAGTTCAATTTTGAGTCTTGGGATTATTTTTTCATGCAAAAATGTTTTTAAAAAATATATGTATGATGGTGTTTAAGATTGTTCTTATTTTAATTTTGGTACGCTTTTTTCAGCGAAAACATAATTTTTTAAATATATTAACAATAATTATAAAAAAGCCACTAAGTTTATATATCCAGACTGTCCTTTTCTGTGATGTTCAGTTAATAACATTAATTTATTTTGCATTGCTTTGAAACATTTGAAATGTTGCCAACTAATGCATATGTTAGTTTTGATTTTAAGAATGTAGAAACTCTTTTTTAATTTATGAAAGAAGTCTTCATTCTTTTTAATTCATTATTTTATGTCTGTTTTTAATAAAAAAAAATTTATTCTACATTAAAAATTGATTCATTTAAGCATGGCAACATTTGATATAAAGTAAATTTTATTTAAGAAAAACTGTTGATGATAAATCATAGATAATTGATTAGTATTATACCAAATAGCTTTATCGAATTTATTACATGCACAAAGCGCAGATATATATAGTGTATCCTGATACATGTGATAAATTGCACAGAAAAATAATCGTTTTCAATGCATAAAAATATGTCTGAATAACCATACCTGTAGGATAAATAATTCGTGAGAAAAATGAAAAATATGACGTAACATTTGGCGCAAGAAAAATGAGCTTTAATATAAAAAGGAAAAGCGATGTTGCAAATAGCGTGGCAGGTACTTTTATAAGTAACTGTTCAAACTTGATTATATCACATTTCAAGATATGCGCGTATTCGCCGTGCAGTTTATCATGAAAATGCACGCTATCATAATGTCGACCAAAGTGAAAGCAGCACGCTGATGAATAAATAAATAGCTTTAAAAAGTAACTCAAGCTTGATATATATTCTTTTAGATCTCCTTTAGAAAAAAAACTATCCGTGAAAAAAAAAAAAAAAAAAAAAAAAACGAAATTAAACTGAACCAATCTTTGCATCAAGTCAGCTTCAAAGATCGTTTAGCCAACAACGTAAATTCTTAGCACCTATTAGCATTTATTGAACGTTAAGATCTTTAGCATAAAATTTAACATTTATTGCGATATAATTGCATTTATTATTTAGCCTTTATTGCGATATGGCACTAAGATTAACGATGACTTGTTTTTCCATTAACAATCCCTATTCGCAATTCTGAAAATCCCCGAATATCGGATAAGACTGTCTGGCGAAGTGTCGGATTACCGACAGAATACTGTAAGCACTTTGAATACAACAGCTTTGTAATAGAGCTTCTAAATAAACAATTCTATAAAATAAATAATAAGGGCTCAAAAACAAAATTTAAGTGAGAAATTTGTATTGCTTTTTAGATTGAATACATTGTATAACAATAAAGTCCTCAAATCAATTAAGTATATTAAAAGTGGACCCCAAGAATGCACGGTATGGAGAATTTACCCAAGGTTACGAATAGTTTTTTTTTATAATTTCAGTTTAATTTGAAATAAATTATAGTTGTTCATTATTCGTATTTTCTTATTTTTTTCTTTTTCTTTTTCAATTGCTTAATGTGTAGAAAAGAAATCTGGAAAAAATTTTCTATCTCCGCTGAGATATCCAACTAGATTCGGAGATGATTTTTAAAAAAAAATAAATTGTTTATATGAGGTTTTCTTATTAATATAAGAATTAAATGATGAATAAATGTGAAGTTATTTAAATATATATGTAGCTTCTAAAGAAAAAGCATATTTTGATGTGAATTTTAGCATTTATTTACAAAAACTGAGATTGTTCTAGAGCAAAAAATCTTTACGGTTTTCCATTTTCTCTTTCAGATCACATGTGTAACATAGCTTAGAGTGCAAATAACTATTATCTAAGAATTATATTCAAGAATAAAAATTTTTGTGTATAATATATGAAATTTTGGATTTTTTTCAACAATATTTACATTAAACAATCATAAATTAACTTCTAGAGCATGAAATATCAAACCCTTAATTTATTACATTTTGCATAACATAACGAGGACTAATTATTAATTTCATTAAGATATCTTGATTATTTTTTGAGATATGATGATACTCGCACAGTAGAATTATATATATAAAAAAACTCGTTCTTCAGAAAATGCATTTAAAGTTTTTAAATGCTTATAAATAGTCTCACTTACATGCCAATTGTTTGCTGTAACTTGGCTTATAACTATTGCTTCTATAGAGAAAAAATAAAGAAATCACTGGAAACATAAACGTATTTATTTTTTGAAACTGCAAAAAATAAAAATGTGCATTTTCATCCAAATTTATGTTTTTAACCGGATACCTTAACTCATTTCATACATAACAATATTTAATTTGAAATCAATAAATCATAAATTTCATAAATATTTAAATTATTTCATTCCGTGGTAATCTACCATGGCATTTGCAAGATATCTGTGTATATGAAAAAAATTTTACGAACAAATCTATCTCTTCGCCGACGTCATCACATAGATATTGCAGATTATAACTTTCCTTCCATAATAATAATAAACTTTCATTTTCACTTATATTCCCTTCATTCCACGAGAGTGAATGTCCCCAAATTGTTTTCGGCGAAACGTGACCTCCACTCCAAATACCGAAAACAAAAGTTTTCTTTCGGTAAAACACTAATCCTTTCTCTCTGTTTTAGATGACGAAGGAATCGCCGAGTCCGGGATATGATGCTCTTTCATCTTCTTCATCTCGGAGCAAGCGGATGCTGTCCAATCCATCACTCTAATTGTCTTTCACCTGGGGTCAATCACGAACTGTAACCGTGCCTGATTGGTATCGGCACTTAACTGCAGTGGTGTTTTTAGTCAGCTGCTCTCTTTCAACAAGCAGCCCTTTCCGCGAGCTTTATTATTATTTTTTTATTTTTATTGTGTGTGTTTTTAGAAGACTTCCATTACAGCTGCTTGTTGTGTTCCTCCAATGTAATAGAATTAATGCATAGCTGTATTTATGTGGACGCTCACGTGCCATTTTTGTTTTGTGATGAACTAGCGAATGAACACAAAAAAAGATGTATTACTGGAACTGCACAAGCTGCTTGCAGAACTAATAAGAAGAACACTCATCATTGGTTAACTTTTTGTAAAAATTTATTAACCTTTCTTATTACTATTTATTGTGATTCATCTTTTTCAACTTAAATCAATTTGGAAGGAAGAATTTTATTTTCACCGGGTAATAGGATTAGGTATACAATTGAAAAAGAACTTCAATGCATTAAGTTATTCAAAACAGTTGCGCCGATTATAAATTGCTATAATTTTCATATCAAGAATGGTAAGAAGGAAAAAAAATCTTCTCAGTAAGCTGGAAGACAAAGGTAGATTCCTTTATGTCTAAGTTGCTATCAGTCAACATAAATTGTTGATGTTCGAAATAGTTCAAATTAGGGTTGGGGAATCACTTTCCACCTCATGACTTCTAAGATATTGCAGTTACAAAAAAACTTTTAGTACAAAAGTTATTCATCTTAATGAGACGCTAATTTGACTATTTGGATTTATTTTTCTATCTTCAATGTTAAGAAAATTATAGTGAAGTGAATATTTCCATCCACCACCGCCATTTCCACTCCATTTCAGCTATATGGGCCATTTACGAACTCGTCCGAGAATTTTACATTTCTAACAACATATTCCAAGCCAGTTAAAATCCAAACAAAATTACTTTAGTTATCCTGTTTATAAGATAACATGGACAAAGCATTATAATTTGTTTTAGATTCTAGAGACCACGATCGTTGAAGAACTGCAGAAATTTTCCTGAAGTCTTGTCATGAGAACCATTGCATTGGTTAGTCTTCCTATAGGAATCTACCTAAAAATTGACGTAGTATAGAAAGAATCTTAAAGTTTTAGTAAATAATAATTGCTCTTGTGATTTACCTTAGTCACAAAGAACATCATCTGTGCCCATTTCATTCCGAGTACCCGGCAGCATACCCTAGCCATTGATGAACATTCTATAAATATTTGTATTTTCTTCATATTGATATGTAGAAATGCTGAAATACTTTTTGTAAAAATGTTAAATACTATACCAAAAATTACTTTTGGGATCAGCATGGAATGTGCTGTAGACTTTGTCTTAACGACTTTTTTGAGTGGGGCAGTGAACGAATTGAAGATACACATAGAGAATGAGTCGTGACTGAAATGGACTACCATGTTGATGTTGCCCGTAGGACGAAATGTGACTTCTCTTTTTTCCGCAAACAATATCTATATGGCAGACCATTTCACGCTAGACACTGTGAAACATGTTCAGAGCCATTGTTGAGCATTCGATCGCCACATTATATTCTACCAAGGCTATTTAAATTTTCTGAAATTACTTCTTGGATTTTCATTTCATTGGTGTAAGTCATTGATTCTGTCTCAATGTCTTCTATGCGCAACAATAAACGAACTAAAGATATGTATAGGGAATATGTCACGTGGCTGTGAAATGAACTACTACATTGATGTTGCTAGTGGAATCAAACATGACCACCTGTGCAACATCTATGTGGTAGTCCATTTCACGCTACACTGTGAAAAATGTTCACAAACAATGGAGACATTTAATAGCACAGTATTTTTTGCATGTGGCTATTTAAATCTTTAGAAATTACTTCTTGTCTCTTCATTTCATTGTGTTCTGTAGTAGGTTGAAACTTAACATCTTATTTGTGTAAGGGTATTTAAGGTTTATACAGAGAAAATGTTCCACAAGGTAATTAACAGAAGGTAATTATCGTATCTGTATTATCATAACAGTTTGTTATCCGTGCAATTCTTTTGAATAACTTTGTGCAATTTGGGAATCATTTCGAGATGTAGTTACTTTAGGGGTATATATTACAAAAAATGCTAATATTGCATTTATTCATTTTTTTTAATAATTTTTAATAATTAATCTTTTTAATACTCACTTGTGCAACGAATTGGAGTTACTTCGATTCTCTGTGGTAAGTTTAATACACATTCGTACATTTTGCAATATCGAACACTAAATCATTAAAATGGATATTAGTTATCAATTACATGTCCCTGCAAAAATTCATGATTTCTGATTGTCATTATGATTTTGAAGTTTCAGTCAACTGCTGTTATTTGAGAACAAAATGAATTATTTATATTAGTTTTCTGTTGTTTTTTTAACCTTACTAATAATGAATGTTCAGAATTTTCATGAGAAAGTTTTTAAAATAAACCTTTAAGATTTTTCGCACTAATATATTTTAAATATAAATTACGAAATAATGCATTTTCCTTAAGAAATTTGTAATATTAAAATATTTATAATGGTTTTTATATTTGAATTGTTTTTAATGTTTACTTGCTCATTGCAATTTTCATATCAAATTAAATATTTACTGCTAAAATATGATTTTATCGACTAAAACAACTTTCATTCAAACTATGTTGAAAAAAAACCTCTTTTTTTATGAACAGCTACATATATTATTTGAATTGCAAATAAAATGTTAAAAAATATCCAAAATTATCTCATTAATTCAACATTTTAATACTTCTTTTTTTTTTTTTTTTTTTGATTTGATATTTTCTGCCAGACGATTTTTTTATGGCACAATCTATATCAATTCCAATATTCTTTATTTTCAGTTCATTTTTATTAAATAGAAGTATCCATATTTAAATAGATTGTTGAACAAACTGTACGTAGACAATTATGAAGCAAGTATTACTACATTTGCTTACATTTTTATGTGAATTATTTTTGTATGTAATTGCATTTCTTTTTGAATTTAATCCATGTGAATTTGAATCAAATTAGTACTTATATCATGTGAGTCTTCATATTACCATCGAAGAATAAGTTATTTTGTATATATTGTATTTTAATAACACGCATTTATGTCATGTATGATAGAATATTAAGGTCTTGGAATTTGATGAGTAACGATTAATTTTATAGAAATCAACTCCAAGAGATCCGTCTTTGTGTATACCAATTTTTTTAAGACATGAAATGAAATATTTTTATACCTAATTGCACAGAACTTTTGTACATTTTGTATTCGGGACTAGATCTGTGATAATGTTCGACAAAAATAATGTTTTTTTATGTTTTCAAATTTAGTTGAATAAAAATGTTTCGGCTAAAAGATTTAGCTCATTTCTTTCAAATTGCTGTACTCAATAAGTTGCATAAGTTCTCAGTAGGAAGTTTTAATGATCAGTGTAAAGCAATATACAATTATCTCTTAAATTAGTAAGACGTCGCATTGAAATGTTTTTTTTCAAAAGCTGTGATAATTTTTGCTGCCATATATCAGATTTCAGCATTTATCAAATAGTTCGCTTTTAATTTATGCCTATCGAAGTTCTTTGCCACCTTCTTAACTTCGGAATGGCTGCTGCTATATTTATAGAAGTGTCTAGATATACTCAATGAAATCGTCTACGGTGCCACCTAGTGGAAAACTATGGAGATAGTATAGCTATTTAAAAAAAAAGAACAAGATGGGGGGGGAAGTGACTTACAAAGATGTAGAGCATCATCGAAGTACTTAGTACGAAAAGATATCTTGTGGACATTCATGCGAAGAATGGAAAGGTTAAAATGCACATTTGAGTTTTCATGATTTCCTACACTGTGAAGTGACATAATGATCTGATAAAAAAACTAGTTATAACAATATACCTTTATTTGAAAATTTTATTTGTTATAACTCCTCATCATCAGCTACAATGCACATTTGGATCCTCGTTTGAATTTCACATTTCACACTTTGGACCATCTCACAATACTCAGCTTTGGAAAATTGCTTCAAGACCAAAAAAGTGTCTCTTTTATAGCTGTCTTAGATAAACAAGCATCCAAAACAAGTCTGCGTATATTTAAAATCAACAGTAGTTTTTACTAAAAACTTTTTTTCAATTAAAGAAATAATTTTTATAAAGGTATGCATTTTTAACTCCTTAATATACGAATTAGTATACAAATAGAAAGTATAAAACCTTTTTGAGAATCCTGCATTTAAGTTATGAATTACCTTGTATTCTTTTCTGAACTCATACAGTCCCTCATACTTTTTACCAGCAGATTCGAAGCACTGTTTCCTCAAATATTTGTGTCATTGCCTCGAGCTAGTCAGTTCACTTGACATCTATATTCACATTGGAATCGTATGATTTCGTCTGTAAAATAACCGTACCTGATATGTGGTTATGCTGGATGTTAGCAGAGAAATATATGCGTGGCTTTGCTATTTATCTTTATGCTCTAATGTTTAACCTATGGAACGTGCCTATTATCGTAGATGTAAGTAAAATGAACATCCATTCTGTAAGGCAAAAATGTTGAAACTATAAATATGTTCTAAAAAAAAGTGTAAATGAAGCCTGTGAAGATTAAAAATTAAATAAAAGTGTTTTCTTCCTAATAAATGCGAGCTACTTTCGTTTCTCTGGTGCAGTTGAATTGCTCTGTTATTCAGAGAAATTTTATGCAAAGGTAAGGATATTTTAGTTTATCATCCAACTGCAATTATTTTTTATAACCAGATGTCAAATTGCCTGCCTTTAATATAAGGTTTATAACCTATTTGAATTCAAAATCTAATTAGGGTCATTGGCCGCCTGTTTCCTATCCCTAACAACAAAATGTCTAAAAAAAATCGAGATTTGATGAATTCTGACGTTGTGAATCTTGCTGTATCTGATAAGAAAAAAAAAACTTTTTGATTTTAGTCTATACATATTTTCGCCAACGAACATAACTAAAAAAATTCAACGGGCGTACTATATAATATATGGGAGGCAAATTTCAATCGATATTTTTCTAAATCTGTAACGAATTTTAGATCAAATTCGTCAATGTTAAAACATATTTTAACATGTTAATGTTTTTAGATAATTATACTATCAGTAAATTGCCTGATGCCTTCTGAGTTATGTACAAAATGCTGGTCTTTTGACTGGTCAATAGACTTTTTATTAATCGAATTGTTATTTATTTTACTGTTTTACTCAATAAATGTGGGGCATATTTTCCCATAAAACATTACTTTCCCATTTTACATTACTTTTAAATTTAAAAAATTAGCTTTTTAGTAGCGTCAATATTAAATCCATGCAGTTTCTTTCTTTCACCAGCCGCCTGTGGTGACCAGCCGGACCCTAGTTAGGAGTCATGAGAATGACCAATATTTCTCTTGTGCATACTAAATTCTAAAATAAATATTGTTTATTTAAAATCATGCACATAAAAAGAAAAATTTAATGTATGTAAGCTATTAAAATACTTATTTTAGTTGGAAAATTTACTTTAAACTTAAGCTATGAAATTTTAAGAACTTCTCAGCAGAGAATTGAAATATTATATAAATAGTTAGCGTTCGACTGTCTACATGGTGATTATAATAAAACTTCCATTTTGAAAAGACTGTAAAAAAAGAAACACTGGGCAAAATGACCTGATACTTCATCTGATTACACATGAAACAATGAAAATTTGTTTTGAGAAATAAAAATAGTTTAAAAATTGACCGATAGATGGCATTATATTTGTTTTTAGACCGTGGTCTCTTTCTCTTCAAAGAAAATCCACCACAATTATGTGGTGCCACGGTGGATTGGAATCGATTTTTAACTCACCCTAAGATAAAAACCGCAAAAAAAGCAAAAACTCTTAAAACCATCAAGAAAAGAAAGTCGGCGACGATTTACTTAAGATGTTTACTGTCCACCATTTTCTCCTTTGAGTTGAAAGTGCAAAACAACACGGGCCACAACGGATCAGAATGTGGCAGTGGTGATATTACGAATATGTTGCATAATGTGAGTTTTCAATTCACTTAAATTCACGAGCGGACCCCCAAACACAACATTTTTTTAGGCAACTTCACAATCAGAAGTTCCAGAGTTCAGATCAGGTGATCATGACGGCGCGGCTGCTGGAAAATGGTGATTGATAATTCTGTCATTTCCAAAATGAAGATTCAACAGCGCCATCTTGCATAAAAATTGTACAATCCACACATACACGCTGTTGTAATGCTGGAACGAGTTGATTGCATAAAAGAGATCCTTAACGTATTCCCTTGGCTGTACAGGTTACATAACCCGAAGAACTACAGTCCTTGAAAAAGAAAAGGATCAACAAAAAAGAAATGCTGCTGTAAACGCACATAGTGATCTTGTGGTGAAAGCTTATAAGCCAGTTAACAGTTACGCTACCCGAGCAATTGCTTTGGTGTCATGGTCATGTTACTGGACTGCGAACCATAAAGTCCCAGGTTCTATCCTCGCTCGTCATAATTCGCCGCAATAGTGACCTAGGGCGATGAACCTTAAAAAAAATAAACCCTTCGTATAGCTGCTGTGGCGCCATCTACCCGTAACCAAAGTCGTCAAACTCACTTGACGCAGCAACAACAAGCCAAAGTCGTCAGACTCACTTGACGCAGCAACAGCATCAGCAACCACTCACCCACACACGCTCGACATAACGCTTGGCGCTACTCAAATGGGTACAGGCACATTAGGATCAACAGCTAATACATCACCCCTCAACAGCAATATAGTTCGCCTCCCTCCGACTCACTGGAGAGAGAGTCTGTGGTAAAAGCTTATAAAGCAATTAACAGCTACGCTATCCGAGCAATTGCTTTGGTATAATGGTCATGTTACTGGAATGCGAACCATAAGGTTCTAGGTTCTATCCTCGCACATCCCAATTCGACACAATCTTTTAAGAATGAAGAGGCAATGATTGCATTTAAAACGAATTATTTATTGTCCGTATTCTACAATTTTGGTAAACCTTGGAGATGGAAATAGACTTCGTATGCCCACAAAATGTTCCTAGCCATGCATTTTACACTTCTATTCGAGAAAGAAATTGAATTGCTAGGAGAAAGCTTCTCATTTTGGCAGGTCAGCAGGATGAAACTTCTCAGCATGTGATTTCTTAGTGGATAGCAATTGAGGATGTTTCGTAAAATTTTATGAACCGTGCTGACAGGCATGTCTAATGTTAAGGAAATTTCCCGTACAGTGGACGTTTCTAAAGCACTGCTTGGCACCTACCGCAATGCTGTAGTCACATCCTCCACTGACGTCGGTTTTCTTTCTCCTGCCATATTTCACTTCAAATGAACGCATCTCTTCAAATTTATTAATCATTTTCTAAAGACAGAATACTGTCATGGGACTAGAGCCACTCTTTAATATTCAGCATTTCTTCAATGCAATTGCCACACAGTTGCCATTCTTGTAAAAACTTCACAGGCAATGCCTAATCCTTCACTGTTAGTCATAGCTACCTTCTCAGAAGTAGAACAACGTGAACTAAATACTTCTCCTTTTTTATTACGAATGAATGATCAGGGTGCTCGCCACGCTTTTTAATTAGCATCTTAAAATTAACATATCTTTTAAAACAATCGTTTAAAAAGATATATGACAATGACGAATACATCACCATCTATCGGTCCATTTTTGAACTATGTTTTATTTAGCAAAACAAATTCTCTTGCTTCACGTATACTCAACTGAAATATCTGGTCATTCCTACTATTTGTTCTTTTCTTTTACAGTCTTTAAAGGTGCAACTTTAATTCGCATAAATTATTTGCTATCTGTCCTACAAGTGATCAGTTGGTCGTCTATCATATCAATTTGTTTTGAAGTTATGAAAACTATCAATATTTTTAACAAGTATTTTGTCTTTCCAAGAAAATCTATCAAAGAAGAAAAGCTATAAACCCATCTATTGATTTCCATATATAACATTCATTACAGTTTGGAACATAAATTGCTATATAAGGCTAAATTTTTGTTTATTTCAGATTACTGCCATGATATTCTAGAGTAAAACATGAATGTTTGTTGTTAAATTATACAATATTTTTAACAAATCGTACTCTTGAATATCAATTTCAATAGGCTTATATAGTTAATACTTTCCTGGCGATGATCAATCTTATTTTCACCTTTAATTAAATTTCTGTTTAACACCTACTTCTATCATTTTGATTCCTTTTACATCTTTTTCCCTCCTGTTGAATAAATATTTCGGTGATACGGTGAGCCTTTATCCTAACACTTCTACTTATATTTTGTACCTCCATTAAATTTCGTATAAAAGGTTGTTTATTTTTGACTGTTGGCATTCGATAAGTTATCTGAATGATTCTTGTATCGTGTGCTTTGGGTTTTTTTTTTATAAATATAAGTTTTGATTCAGCTTTAATTGTGAATGCTTTTTCAATAAGCTCTTTAATGTTGTAATAAAAGTTAGTGTTATTATTACATGAAACCTTTCATTAATATGCTTCAGCCTTTGTTAAGTTTATAATAAAAAGCTTTCTTTTGGCATTAAGTTTTAAGATTTTTTTTTACTTTTCTTAATGTGCTGATGTTTTTAAGCTAGCTTCTCTTTTACAAATTACCTAATTACCTAAATTACCTTCTACAAATTATCTTACAAAATTACCTAATGTAAAAATCATTATGCACAGAGTGCAACGACTCAAGTCATTAATCCAAACGAAGACACGAAAGACGAATGAAATCTAATAAATTGTCATGCAATGGTGATTCGATCTAAAGGTACGAATGCACAATCTCTTTCTTAATGAAAATTTATTTTTTTCCACTGTGCTATGAAAGAAAAGAATAATCGTAAGAATAAGAAATAATCCACAAAAATAATGATATTGAAGAAAAAGGGAAGAAAGTGGATCATATTTACAAGACTGTAATATAGACATTCCTACTCAGCTAAATGTAATTATAAAATACTTTATATAACTTGTATCGTATATACTTAATAGCAATCGTATATAATTTGTATTGAGATTATCTAAAAATAGAATTTAAAATAATATAAACGACAGAGGAACCTTTACCACGACAAAATGAAACTGAAATTATTTTATGGCAGGAGTTAAAAAGCTTTGTTATTGAATTCTCAAAACCTGATCAGGTCATTTTGAGTGAAATAATATAAAAGTTTAGACATATAAAGATAGTATATATTGCGATAAATGATATTGGATTTTATATCCTTATTTAAATATTTGTAACATTCTTTTAAACCTATTCTTGAAAAAAAAATACACAACTTATTAAGCTTCAAATTAATGTAAAAGAAACCAGAAAAAGAAAAATTGGATTTTAATGGAAAACTGAAATTTCGATTTTAATTTTTTGCACATTTTCACCTTAAGTAAAAATAAATATGTGAATCCAATTAGTGAATTCCTGTAAGCAGATTATTTTATTTCTTCTTTATGTAATAATGATTTTTTTAAATTAAAAAACAAATCCCTTTTTATATCCGACTTTAATATCAGAGATGGCGAAATCAACGAATCGTTGAAGAATTTGTTTGCTAATTAGGTACAAAAGTGTTTATCTTTCCTTTAATCTATTTCAGCTCGACTGGAGGAATTTAATTATCGAAATCAAAAGATGAGAATCCAATTTCTGCATTGATATACGATTCACTGATTTTTATCTGAAAAGAAAAAAAATATCTAAATAAAATAAAATTATAAAAAAAAATACCCGATTATTAGTGGAACAAGGCTTAATTTTGGTTTGGATTTAATTTGAGTATGAGGAAAATAACTACATTTTGCTCGTTCATATAATAATTTTTTAAAAAAGAAACTCTACTAAAAATAACCAACGAGAAGGGTCTTCCTGAAATTTTCTTGCAGATTTTCCATTCAGTTTTTGTGTATTATTAACTGTCTTCCATTGGCGAATAAAGTTACAAAAGACTCTATTATAGTGCGTTTAGTTTAGTTTAGTTATATTAACGTCCCGTTTGAAGCAACACTAGGGCTATTTTGGGACGAACCTCGTCATTTTTAACAGCGGTCAGATGACGATGACGACACCTGAGCTGGCACCCCCTCTCCACTCCACACCACACCAGCGGGAGGACGTTTGGTCAAGACGGATTTAACGTGTAACAGACCCTCTTCCACGACGGTTCTTCGGTGGAATCGGGTCTCGAGCTTGCAACCCTCCGGTTCCGAAACCTTACCACCAGGCCACCGCGGCCCTCTTATTATAGTGCGATGTTTGGTGATTTTTTTTATGGTGATTATTCAGTGAGATGCGGTAAATACACAAATAGCTTAAAAACCGAATGTATATCTTGGATCCTTTATTTGTGACCAATTTAAACCAAAATTGGACGCAAAATTATATATAATATAAAGTCATTGCGTATTTGAGTTATCTAGTTCACAGACCGATTTCTTCCACATTTAATTAAAGATATTGAGATAAAATTTGTGCATTAAATTTTATCTATCTATATCTTCTCTTTTTTTTTTATATATAGAGATAACCCATATTCGGGCAATTAGATTTTTTCAGAGTGAATTTCGTTCAAAATTTGATAGAAATCCATAAATCTAGAGTTGACTAAATATCAATTTTTTTTCATCTTTTATCTCAAAGTGCTTTTGAGGTATTGAGTTCTCAGACAGGAAGACATAATTCAAAAATTTGTATTTCGGACTAGGACGGAAATATGATTTCTGGATTTCGAATTTTTTGGCAATTAGAATACTTAATATACGATAAAGTAAAATCGGATGTGTGTCTGTTAATCTGTGGTGTTTTTAATACCCATAGGAAAGACAATTGAACCTAGAGCTATTATTTGACAGAAACTTATTTTAGAGTGCGATTGATCTGCTACTTAGGAGGATATTTTTGAAATTTTAATCAGAATTCTAATCAGTTGAAAAGTAAGCAAAATTATAGCGCGTTGCGTTGATAATTTCTGTAAATATCATAAATATACACTCCATCATAAAATTTAAAAAATATATATTGATACCTATTTAATTAAAATTAAATTTTTCTCTGAATTTTAACAATTCTTAACAAAATTTTTAAACAATATTTACAATAATAATTTTTTTTAGTAATATTTAAACGGTTTTATTGTTTCTACAGACATCACGTGTTTTTTTCAATGAAAGCGCATTCTGTTGCTGTTTTTTATTCACATAATTTTTGGTAATGCCATAATGAAATTGTACGTTATTTTTTTTGTACGTGCAATCTATAAATAAAACTATCTTAATTGTTATTAAAATCATATTCTTTTTTTTTTAATTATTGGTGATCGATATATGAAGATTTGGTTTATTTTCTTATATTGAGTACATCTTATACA
Source organism: Argiope bruennichi (assembly GCF_947563725.1). NCBI lineage: Eukaryota > Metazoa > Arthropoda > Arachnida > Araneae > Araneidae > Argiope > Argiope bruennichi. Next base: position 77,193,998 of record NC_079159.1, on the reverse strand, counting down.
ATTTGAGTATAAAGTAAGCTTCTAATATTTTTTCTTTTTTTAAAATTTTGTTGTTTCTGTATTTAAGTCTTTACTTTAGAATCAAACTATAGTGAAAATTTTTTAAAGAGGTCTCACTTTTCATCACTGCTGCTCTTTTTTGCTACATAATTGGATGTATAAATATATGGACAAAAAAATAGGGAAATGCATTGCTCATTGTAAGCGGTGTAATTCTTCTAAAATAGTATAAGTTACTTATCATCAAAACAATATTATCAAAAATTGAAATTCAAATATATTTTGCTGAGAGAACCATCAACTGGTCACTAGGACGGCTGGATAGTTATACATGAAAGCAAGGCTCTAATTTTTTTCAAGCATCCATTTAGCTATCATTCCGCTAGTTTGAAGACTATAGAATATATTTCCTGACTTTGTTTCCCATTTATTTTTATAAATGCCCTTAATCTTTTGCCAGACAAATATTATGCTGTTAATTATAGGCACAAATGTGTTAAAAATAAAACATCAGTTGCTACGAATTGACAGTAATATCATCCTTAACAGACATTCTTATTAATAATTCGCATCATTCGTACAAATAAGTTGTTGTCTTGATACCAGATTTAAGATTAAATATTATTGAATTTATGAACTGGAATACTGCTTGAATCAATTAAAGCTCTGTAATCTTTCTTGGAATTCGATTAATGTAAATATGCCTTGAGCGTTTCTAGTTTCAATTGTGTTAATTAAGGAACTCAATCGAGAACCAGCTCTAATGCATACATTTCGAAGAAAATATATCTTTTCTCTCAAAATACACAAGAAAAAAAATGTAACGATACTTTCGTTGTAATTAAGCATTATATAATTAGTGATCTGTTGATACGGATTACAGTTGTTTCAATTGTTGTTGCAGTTGTTTTCAATCAACAAAATACATCATTTACGTATATCTTACAGTATGGAATCCTAAATTCATAAATCATTTTATTGTTCTTGATTGCACAACTACATCCAATATCTGCAAATCAAATTAGCCACCTATACTGTTAAAGCGCTTCAATTGTTGTATTTTCTCCTGGCATCGATTCAATATTGCTTGATGCTTTTATAGCGTCTTAATTTTTTTTTTCTTTCAGATTCTTGATTTTTCCAGCAGTTTTTTTTTCTTCTAAATATTTTTAATTGTCTTTTTACTGCTAAATAGTTTTATATATCTGGAAAAATAGTTTATTTTATTTTCTTAATTATAATGGTTACCTTAGAAAACTTTTCTCTGTAGAATAAAAAAAAACAACCATTTAGAATTTTATACGTTTAAAAAATTAATTTTATTGAGGGGTTAGAAAATCAAAATTACAAAAATACCCATAGAAATAAGAATGGAAAAGAGCAAGTCAAGCTAGGCTAAACGATTGTATGCTCAAAAAGGTTATGAACAAAATTCCAATATTTAATGATGATGATGATGATGTCGTGTCCGCGTTACCACGGAAAGGGGGTGCAGTATCTTCTGAGGGTAAAGACCCCTGAGCACCCAAGGGCAGAAATCGGACTTCTAGCTCATATGAAGATGAAACTCACACATTCGCTTGCACAACCCCTTTTTACAGGGGGGCACATTCACACACCTCACAGATAGAACACAGATGAAGAACAACCATGAACGAACCGGGATTCGAATCCGGGACGCCCAGATCACGGGAAAATGCGCTACCCCTAATATATATATATATATATATATATATATATATATATATATATATATATATATATATATAAAGTCGAAAAAATAGTATATTGTAGAAAAAAATTGGTTTATTGTATAGCATGGATTTAGAAAGTAATTAGGAACACTGGTTTAGCATCAAAAATTATGTAGAAACAGGATCAAAATTATTCTACTTAACTCCAGTGACAACTAAATGCGGTGAGATTAAAAAGTTCATTATTTTATTTTTTCAAACTGAATGTCAATTGGCGAAATTGAATGAGAATAAACTAGAGGGAGTGATCCCTCCTAAACTTTCTCGCATATTCTATAATAAAGGTGTTATCACAGAAAACGCCTTGCATGGCATTGGCTTACAATAATTAGGAAATACTAACTTTTGGCGTGGATTTAGCATTTCTAGTGAATCTATCGTGTGCTCCTTGGCGAGTATTTTTTTTTTTTTTGGCGATCATTCCCTATCATGCGGTTAATAAAATCCCAAAAATTGAATTTGTATTTAAAGCCAAATTTTTCCCTATCGATTGAAACAAAAACTTTATACATAGCTACAATTGTAGCCAAAAAATCCGATACCAAAGTTTTTATATTTTAATCATTGCGTTTTTGAGTAAAGCGTTTACATATTTCTGAAAATATAGACCGATAGACAGTCAAATTGTTGTTGGATTTGGATCAAAATTTAATAGATGTCTATACTGCAGATGTTAAGTCAATGTACCAAATTTTATCTATCTACCTCTCTTCGTTTTGTGGTTATCATGTTCACTGTTATTCGGAAAGCCGGACAGACAGATTTCCTCTGAATGGATTTTGCACAAATTGTGATGGAAATCTGCAAATTTGATCTATAGACAATATATTAAATTTCATCCATCAAGCTGAAGGCATTTTTCAGTTATATTTGTTACAGATAGATAGATGGACAGACAGACGGACATAATACCAAAAAATATTTTTTTCAGCTCAGGAAGATGTAAAATGTGGAGATTCGTAAAAATCTCGAGATGGAATTTTTTTGACTATTACTATATTTCCTCTATACTTCCTACACTAGAAAGTAAAAAGCAATAATATTAGCAAATAAACTGATCGTCCAAGTCGCATACTTTCTCTATATAAAGATGAGTGTCTGGATAAAGATAAACTCTACAATTTTTGTCCGATCTTCATGAAAACTTGCCTATATGTTCTTCAAGGCTAGAGGATTGAAATTGTTAATTGTCCGAAAGTTAGTTGAAACATGACTTAATAAAAAATTAGACAATGAAGCTTTTCATTTATATCTTCCGAAATTGTTATTCCACGAAAATAATTGTTACACTATTTTATAACTAAAAAAAAGCCTTTACAATTATATCAGTTTCATTTTTATACATTTTGTGCACCAACTGCTTTCATTCTTAATTTCACTGGTATTTCCTGCTGTCATTTCTTTAATTTTAATAGTTTTTTACTTTCTCGTATAGTAGTACTGAAAAAGTATAGTTATCGTCAAAAAATTCGAACTGAAGATTTTGACGTATCTCGACGTTTTATATCTCTCTGAGCTAAAAAACAACAACATATTTCTGGAAAATGCTCGTCTGTCTGTCTGTGACAACGTTAACTCAAAACGCTTTCATCTAGACGGATAAAATTTGGTATACAGTCATTATGCCAAATTTGTAGATTTCTGTCAAATCACTCAGAGGAAATCTATCTGTCCGGCTGTTCGAATATAAGTTAAGACGATAACTACAAAAAGAAGAGAGATAGATAGATAAAATTCGGTACAAAAATGTAACCTTTCTAATGAAGCAATTTTTAAAAATTCTGAACCAAATCAAACTAGAGATTGACCATCCGTCGGTCTGTACTTTCAGAAACATATAAGCGCTATAATTAAAAAAGCAAGGACTTAACTTTATTAAATTCGATATGTGATTTTGTGATTGCTAATGTAGTTTTGTGTCAAAGCTTTGTTTCAGTTGGTTGGGAAAAATGCGTTTGAAACCCAAATTCGATTTTGGATATATTTCACCGCACACCAGGGATGAATCGTCAAAACATTCGCCAAGGATCACGTGACAGATTCAGTAAACTGGCTAAATTCGCGCCAAAGGCTAATATTTCATAACTATTGTGCTCCAATACTATGCAAGTCGTTCTCTGGGATAACACCTTTAATGGAAAGAAGGCGAGAAAGTTTGGGGGAGAATAGCAGTCTATAACAACGTTTTTATTATAATGACTAAATTCAAACTATTCGCTTCGTTACATCCCACTGGCGTTTCTGCAAGTACTTATACAAAATTTCTTTCTTTAGACACTAACTTCCAAAGTAGGATTTTTTTTTTCATTTTATTTCATGATATATACGATATTTAATTTGCACGGCCAACAATTTATAATAATTAATTCCATTAAATTCTTATTTTTCAGTCTGATGAAATGATAAAATGAAATTTAAAATAAAGGCCTTTCATATTAATTATAAAACTGGCAAGAGAGTTAATATTCTGGAATTAACAAGTTGGCCGCCAATGGCGACAAATATTTACATATTTTGTACACGCAAATTAAATTCAAAATGATCCTGTTTCCGCGAAGTGGAATATAAATGAATTGCCTATTAAAACGCCAACGCACGGTTTGCTGTAAGAATGAAAAGCAATTTCCCTTCTACTGAAAAGCAAACATTTCAGTAATGAAAGAAACTTCTTTCCTTGTTCCAACCAGCTGTTTTCATTGAAATGAATATTGAAATCTTTTAGATTTTGGAAATTAATGAAAGCAGAATGAATCGGTTACGCCATAATCAATCGTTTTATTGCATAAATGAAATTTTGTTCCCTCATTTGAGGCAAAAAAAGAAAAAAAAAATGTAAACCAAATTTTGCTTTACCAGGGTTGCTTCAAATTTTGCTTCAACAAATACACCTTCAGGGGTATTTGTTGATATTTACGGCCCCGCCAATAAATTGAAAAAAAAAATCATCGCCAACTGAAATCGCGAACAAATGAAACTTAATTGGAACCATCCTGAAGAAAATTATGACATCTTGTGTAAACCCAGCAACATTTGGTCACCAGCTTGTTCGCTCAAATTATTGATTATTTAAGCTATAAAATATTAATGTAGAGTGCGTGCTTTTTTTTTTTAATTCCTTCCTTGACCGTGACTAGACACAGTCCTTCACAGCGGTCTTGAGTTAAGTGCTTCCCTTTCAAATGTTTTTCTGAGGGAGACATGTCCGGGTTGTAGGGCGGATGATCAAGCTGCTCCGACTTGAACTTGGCCAGTTTCACGTGTGTCAGCCTAGAGACGTGAGAACGCGCGTTATCGTAGAGCAGAATCACACCCTCCATGTGTAGTCAGCGTCTTTTGTTCTTGATGGGCTTGAGTAGACTTCTAAGTGTTTCACAATACGTGTCGGAGTTAATGGTTCTGAAAAAACATTTTAAAGGGAAGCGCTTCAACTCGGACAGCGAACTCAAGGACGCTGCGAAAGACTGGGACTCGTCATGGCCATAGGAATTCTGGGAACAAGGATTTTTCGGCTCGTTAATCAATGGGATCGTTGTGCTCAGGCCTATGGGGTGCATTTTGAATAAAGTCTTCATTTATACTCACAGTGTTGTTTCCTACCTTTTCATTTGAACACCCCTTGTATTAGGCAAACTGTTTGACATAGAGCACCAAATATAAATATCTCCTGAGTTTTAAGTGCTGCCTAAAATAAGGTTCTACAAAATTTAAAATAAATTATTAATTAACTATACATTTTTATTTCCCCCCCCCAATAAATTCGTTTGCATATTTCCGCTAAAAACTCTTTTTAACACCAATTGAAAATTAAAACTATGAGCCATTCAATGATGCCATTTCAGTATAATTTTTCCCACTTGATTTAAATAAATCATTAAAGACAATCTTACAATATAATTTACCATGATATTTTTTGTTTTATAATGCACACTCACTATGACAGGATAATATTTTTTTAACTGAAAGCTGACGTAACTCAATATGTAAAAAGGACTTAAAAAAAAAAACGTTGACAAATCATATCAAAAACATAACCATACTAGAATTTTTGGATTAGAGGTTGGAAGTTGTTTAATTTTTAAAATTAAAGATCAGAGATTTTCAGAGTGACTGTTATTTATAAAAGATTGTAGCAACTCGCGAAGTTTTTGAATTTTACCAAAGAGACTTAATGAAAGAAAAATTGCTCTAGTCGAACAATTATTTCGTTAGCAAAGCATTCCAATGACAAAAGATAAAAGTTATTTAAAAAAAAAAACAGTAGGAAGTATATATCTAGAAAGTTTCATTATCATGTAATGAGGGGGGTGGTAATGTTTCATTTTCTTCAACAAGAACGTAATTTAAGTCCAATTCAACTCAGAAATCAAAATTTCATTTCCTGAAATCCAATCCCCGTCCGCCGAATATTGCTGGAAAGAAGAAAGGGAACTAATAAATTCGATGAGATTTGAATGCATGCTTTTGGTTACATTCATTCTACATTCTGTTTATGTGCTTGCATTTTTGAAAGTTTTTCTCCTTTTTTAATCAGTTAAAATGAGAAATAAAAAGAAATAAAATAGATGGAATGGATGCATTCTAAAAATAAACAAGACATCTTAAGGTTTCATGTTTCAAAAAAATGAATTATGAATATTTTTTAATAAAATATTTATGCAGGATAAGCTTTCTTTTAAATAAAAATTGAGTAATTAGTTTCAAAAATATTTTTTTCGTAGTCTGCTTTATAAGAAAAATCAGTTTCTATTTTTATAAAAGTAAAATAAAAAAATATATATATATTTGAATCCAATTTGAGGACTCCAGACTATACAGTATTGTATAGTCTGTATTCAGTAGTGTTGTATACAGACTGTATACAGGCTCAGTATTGTTGTAAATAATTTCCTAAAGCGAGATTACTTCAGTGAGATTGTTAGGAGGGAATGCCATTTTATTTACCCTTCAAAACTTACAAAGCAGGAGTAGTTAAGAAAGTAACCTTAATTAACTAGAAAGTAATCAAAATTAACTAGAATTTGATGGATAAAATTTTATTATTAATTCATTTTATGCTAGCTAATATATCCAGTATTGCTTGCTATGAATTTATTTTCATTTTTTTTTTTTTTTACTTGACTTGAATGTAAAGAGATATAGAGCAAACGGGCATGAGATATAAAACAAAAAAAGTCAAGCCTGTTTATCTGAGACAGGTATAAAAGAGACATCTTCTTGGGATTGTAGTATGTTCATGCTCTTGGTCATGGAATCCGAATGTGTGTACACAAACTGTTTATGATTCGAACCCCATTCGCAATCATTTATCAAATGAAGTGAAATGATTCTTCCAATTATTTATGCAAATGTTTTTCACTATATAAGAGCGCAAGCACTCGTACGGTAGATATTTGGATGCATAGATCATGCTTAGACAGAGATGCTTAGATGTAGATTTTCTTTTTGTGTTCGTAGTCTGTGTCGGTGTGATATTTTATAACGTATTAAATGTTTGTTTGTCTCAAGAAATAAAAGTCTGTTTTTAAGAAGTCTTCTCGACCTGCAGCATTTTATAAGAACCAGTCACATGCATTTTTCACTGCTATTAGAACATTTTTCTTTGCGGACCTTACAGACGATTGATCTTGACAATTACAGGGTTTGAACCCAAATATCGTCTCGCACTTTCCATAGCTGAGTATTGCTAGATAAACAAGACATCTCCAGTGAAGCAATATCACATAGATGAATTCAAGAACAATAATTAGGTATGGCAATTTCGAAAATTGGTCTCCACATTCGTCTGATCTGACTCCACTGGACTTTTTCCTGTGAGAATACCTGAAACAGCAGGCGTATGACCCTTCCACAAACACTGCAGGATCGTAAACGTTGTATTATGGACGTTTGTGTGAACGTGTCACCCTCTATGCTCCAAGGTGTGCTATGTGAAATTCAAACGAGTATCCAAATGTGCATTGAAGCTGATGGTGAGAAGTTTGAATTTCTCAACTAAAGGCATATTGTTATAACCAGTTGATTTTTTTTTTTTCTCATATCGCTATCTCACTGCAAGTTTGGGAAATCGTGAAAGAATAAATGCGCGTTTTAATCATTCTATTATTTGCATTTATGTACACAAAGCGTTTTTACATGCTAAATCGATGACGCTCTGCGTCTTTGTAAATCGCTTTGTTTCCCTAAGTTGATCTGTTTTCGATATAGGAATGCTAGCTCCACAGTTTCCCACCAGGTGGCGCCACGGGTGATTTCATTCAATAGCGTACGGCTACTTTAATATACCTAGACACCACTTTTATAAATATAGCAGCAGCCGTCCTGAAGTTAATAAGGTGACGAGGGACTTTAGTGGGCATATTGTATATATGATTATTATAATCGGTGTGTGGGCGGGGGGAGTAAGCTGTATTAAAACTTAGATTTTGTTATGTTTTCTTTACAGTGTATTAATTATTTCAAATACGGAAAAAACACTTCTTCACTAAATGTATAACGTGTTTTCAAAGTACGCTCAATCTCCGTCAATTTAAGAAAAACAATTGGGCCAAGATTACAGAAGATATCATATACGGGTATATAAGAAATTTTTATTAAATCTTCTTTGATGAAATCATGTGTCTCATCTTTATTGTTGTATCCGTATCTGGTGATTTCTTAGATTTTTTTTTTTTTTTACCATCTCAAGTTATTACTTTATATGTCAGTTATACTTGGTTTAAATACATTTTTTTTTTTTGAGATATGAAATACACAATTAAATGCATTATAATATTTTAAATATTTGACCTCAATTTTTTAAATCCTTTCTTAGAGCTCTTTGGAAGCCATTTTAGTATACTGTAGATCTCAAATCTGTTTATCTGAGAACACGATAGCTGAAAAACATAATGAAGTAGATAAAAGAAATTTGATTTGTTGTAATTTCACCAAAATTACAAGTCTGTGTCAAAGTACGAACGAAACTGCCAAAAGTTTGAGAATCTGCTATTCTCCAAATCTGCAGCAAATTACATGAATAAATTTAATAATACCTATAATAAATCTTAAATCACAATAATAATAATCTTTCTGTATTAGATAATATTATAATATAATACAGAAAGATTATAATTCTGTATCTAATTTTGGATTAAATCAGCCCAGATACAGATTTCTTGTATGCCTATGTATAGTATGTAAGATATTTAAAAATGAGGGGTTTAGTTTTAGTTTAGTTATATTGCCGTCCCGTTGTAAAGCAACACTAGGGCTATTTTGGGACGGACCTCGTCATTTTGAACCGCTGCCAGATGACGATGACGACACCTGAGCTGGCACCCCCTCTCCACTCCACACCACACCAGCGGGAGGACGTTTGGCCAAGACGGATTTAACGTGCAACAGACCCCCTTCCACGACGGTTCTTCGGTGAAATCGGGTCTCGAACCTGCAACCCTCCAGTTCCGAAGCCGAGACCTTATCACCAGGCCACCGCGGCCCCCAAAACGAGTGGTAGCTAAATAACTGACATTATATGTAGAGTCTTGAAATCACAATTCTGCAAAATTTTAAACCAGTTTAGTGGATTGCAAGAGCCTCAAAATGCATACATTATTCTCTGCTTTAGATAATGAAGCTTTACCCAAGTCGTTCCATACTGAGTAAGTACACAAGAAGTCAAGAAGAGAGTACTTCATCTCGTATATACTCTTTTTTTCAGAATTCTGAAAAAACATTCCGGGCAAGTAGGAAAAATTTTCAACTAAAGGAGATATGACAAACAACTTCCAAATCCCTTTGTTTGCCCTTTTAGGATTCGTGTTTTCGAACAGGAATGAACTAAGAAAATGGCATATTATATTTCATAAAAATTTCTCTCATGACAGACATATGCGTAAATGTGACTAACACATAAACTTATGATAATTTTTGCAGCATTGTTTTTCAAGTTCCAAATTCAATTGGTTTGGCTCGCAGAATATCTAACAGTTCAGACTCAAAGCAAAACAGCCAAAAATGAAATAAAATTTCTTTTAGAAAAATGAAGAATTTTTTTTTTTTTTAGCTCTCAAAAAGAAAACACATGTTTATATTTGCTTTGTTTAAAAAACATCATGCCTATATTTTTCTTAAAATAAACTGTTTTTCTGCGTCTGGTTGATATGTAAATTCGAATATTGAAGTCATTACGGATTCAACTGATCGACTGGATCGTTTGAATCTATAATCAGTTAAATCCAATTTTTTTTTTCTTCTACTCTTTTTCTTTCTGTATATATCTATTTAGACATCAATACAAAGGTAGATTCATTTTACTTTTTAAAGTATTTTCCCCCATTTACAAAAAGATGCGAATTTGCCCAAAGTATTCTTTGCTCAATTATCCGATTTGTCATTTCTTTATAACTTTTTTTTCATCATTTGTTAATCGTAATACTTGTCGTAGCCAACAAATTCGTTCATGAGATTTTCGCAATCCCCATATTTCAGATACAAAAAATTCCGAAAAACCGTTTTCAGAATTATATTTTAGAACAAGATAAATCAAAAACCGAATAAACTTTAGAATGAAATTTTTTGATTTTAACAATAAAATTGTGGATTTATATTAAATTTTGGAGGAAATTATCGAAATGAATTGTGGATTTATATTAAATTTTGGAGGAAATTAGCGAAATAATGTGGATTTATATTAAATTTTGGAGGAAATCAGTGAAATAAATTGTAGATTTAGATTAAATTTTGGAGGAAATTAGCGAAATAATGTGGATTTATATTAAATTTTGGAGGAAATTAGCGAAATAATGTGGATTTATATTAAATTTTGGAGGAAATTAGCGAAATAAATTGTGGATTGATATTAAATTTTGGAGGAAATTAGTGAAATAAATTGTGGATTTATATTAAATTTTGGAGGAAATCAGTGAAATAAATTGTAGATTTATATTAAATTTTGGAGGAAATTAACTAGTTCGCAATTATACAGAAAATATTTCTGTATAATTGTGAACCCGATAGTTGAAAAACATAAATTTGGATGAATGAATTTTAGCATGTGAATTTATCATAAGAATTTTAAATTTTTTAACCTCATCCGTTAATGTTTTAATTATCTATTTCTTTATTCCTTGCATTTGGGAATGGAGAATCTAGAATGAAACGAGCTAGTGGGTGAATATATGATATATAGTTCATAATATAACAACTCAAAAACACAATGAGCTATATTATTGAAATTTGGTATATCGTCATTGCTCTTAAAAGATAGCTCAATACGAAATTTCAGATCCAAACTTTACACAGAAAGTTATCCAAAATTCGTATTTCTTTATGATCCAACCTATCTAAACTACTAAAGCACCATATTGTGAAAGTATATGATAAGTCGCAGTAACTTTTGTTTTTTTGATCAGAACATTGCGTATTTATAATATTTCGCTCGTTGAAATAAATAAAAAAATAAGAAGAAACTAGAATTATTTTATAAATCGGTAGTTATTTTAAAATATTTAACTAAAAAATATTTAAATGAATAATATATTTTAAGTATATATCGATTATAAAATGATATGCTATTGCCTAATTTAGTTTTCACATCTTCCACTGCTCCTGTAATTTATCGATTAAAAAAAAATCTGAATAATTCTTGAACAGAAATATCCAAACTGAATGGGAACATTTTTGATGATTTATTTTAATTTCGTATTAAACTATGTCTTTAAAATTTTAAATCCAAATTTCATTACCTATAATTATATCCAAAATTTCATTTATCTAGCTCATTGAATCTGTCAGATAGATAAATTAAATTCGCATTCATATGAATAGATATACTGGCAAATGATGGTTCTAGAACAAAATTTGATATAAATCTACAAATATGGTTATAAAATTATATGCCAAATTTCATTAATCTAGATTGTTATATGCTCATATACACACAAACAGAGACAAACGGACTTTCCTTAGATGGATTTGACCTAAAAATTTGGCATTAATATGCAATTTTCGAGTAAAGAACAAATACAAAATTTTTTCGGCTTAGCTTTTTTTCACTTAGGAATTACATTTCATTTCATTTCTGAATTTATTTAGTATATTTGGCGACATATATACTAAATATATTTGAAAATCAAAGGAGTCTAAAACATGGCGACTTCAAAACGATTTTCACGAAATATATAAATATGTAATCAGCACTATCCATTTGTTTGAAATTAATTTTTTTAAAAATTTATCTATTTGTTGGAAATTTAAATTTTAGAACTATCATTAAAGGAATGAAATTTTCTTAATTTTTTTTTCTTTTATAATAAAATATGCCCCTCTGCCTCCCGCCCAAACTAATTTCTGACTAATTGCTTAGGGCCGTTAAGTTGAGAGGTGTCGCAAGCAGTTCAATAAAGTAACCGCCAAAAAAATAATTTAAAAAAAATACATATTCTATGACAAAATACACAAGGACTACTATATGGGTTTATATTTAATAATTAAAATCATTGATAAAAAAACTTATAGCAACAAAATTATTTAATAACTTAAGCAAGGAAAATTAAAAAATTATTTTTAATATATTAGAAAATTAATTTTTCTTTTGACAGAGTCTGCTACATTTCATATGACGGATCCTAAAAAATAATAATTTTTCTCTGTTATATTTATGTGAAGTTTATTATCACCTTATAATTTTTTTATTATAATCCAATGCTTTTAATTAAGTCAATTAATTGGAAGCAATTGCCGGTGTCCTGGCATAGGGGTAGCGCATCTTCCCCGTGATCTAGGCGTTCCGGGTTCGAATCCCGGTTCGGGCATGATTGTTCTTTATCTGTGTTATATCTGTGAGGTGTGTGAATGTGCCCACCTGTAAAAAGGGGTTGTGCAAGCGCATGTGTGAGTGTCATCTTAATATGAGTTAGACTTCTGCCCTCGAGTGTTCAGGGGTTTTTATCCTCAGAAGCCTTTGCACCCCCTTTCCTTGGTAACACGACATCGTCAATTAAAAGCAATTAATTATTAAATCAATATAATTTACAGAAAAATTTGCTATTTTAGTCACTTTTTTCCTACGATAAACATGTTTGAAAGTAAATAAAAAAAAAAAAAACGTACATATTTTAATAAATCGTTAAAAAAATAAAGAAAAATAAATCAGAAAATTTTGTAATATGGTTTTCAAATGTTATGTCTCTTTAAATATGTTGGAATGATTAGTTATTAAAAGAGAAGCTTCATAGCATGCTCTGCCCTGAGTTACAAAATGCTTTAATTCGCAACTTTTTTCTCATACCATCAAAATGTTTGCACTTGTCGCGTTTACATTGCTTCTTATGCAAGGGAAAGTTACACAAAGCATAGATCAAATTATCAATACGAAAATTACAACGCTCACAGAAAATGAACTGCCCTTCTCCTTTCTTTCATTTTTTTAAAAAAAATATGTAATATAATATTTTCAAGCACCAGAAATGCTCAGACGGAGGCATGCAAAACGCGAAGTGAGCGAGCACCCACGGTGTCACGCACGTTTCTGAGTCACGTGACCTCGAAACCAGTCTTCAAAATGTACCGGCATGCATTGCGCGGATCTCACGGCGTGCCTGCCTGTTTTCATTCGCCCACAAGTACAGAACAGTCTGAAGTGCAATGACGTCGAGTTCGGAAATCTTCGCTCACACACACTTGTTTTGGTGAAAAGGCACATTGCAGAAAAATATCTGACTTTTAAATTACTAAAAAAAAACTGTATTATTCCGATAATATCTAAGCTGTTGCTGAACTGTTTGGCGATTGGTTTTGTGTGTATTGGATATTCTGTTGACTTGCAGATGTTTTCAATTGATGTGTATCGATATCTAAATTATTAAGTGGAAACTGTCTCCTTTCTTGAATGATAACGTGAGGATTCTTGCTATTGTTTGGATGAAAGCGATAACCCCTGCATTTTGACGAGCTGATGGAAATATGATAAGTTGTTGCTGTGTTTCGGATTTGGAGGTTTTAATTTTGGAAGCATTCGTTTTGCTGTAAAAGGTGAGTTTTTGGAACTTTGTTTCGGAATGTTATTGTTTTTTATTCCTTAGATTATTGCAGAAATGAATACATGTTGTATTACTTTTCTTTTTTCTTTCCTGCATGCTTTCTTGACAAATATTGAAATTTTTGTTTGTTTTGAAACATTAAATGTAGTGCTTTGAGTGTGATAAAATGCGAATAATTTTTTATCCATTGTTTGTTAAACACTTGATAATAACATTAAGACAATAAGACCTTTTTCTCTTTTATCTGGATAGTTGTAAAGTTGTGTGTTCTGATAATGCTACTTTTAAAATAAATGTAAGATAAAGTAACTAAAAGTACATGAATCGATTGATTTCATAACTAATAAGTTTAAATGCAATGAAATCACAGGCATATTGTTACTTAATTGTGTATATATAGGTAGCGTTTAATTTCTTTTTGTGTAACACAGGAAGTAATATTCGGCCTTCAATTAAATAGTTTGTTCAAAATAATGTGAGCAAAGCTGATTGAAGGATATCCCCTTACGAAAGCAATAGTATTTCGTGAATAATTATATTGCTATAATTGATTTACATTTAGATACTGTTTTAACTAAACATGAGTATTATTTTTAATTACTATTTTTCGCCAACAAAATTAAATTTCCCATTTTCTTGTCAATTGAAATTTTTGATATAGCTTTTAATTTTTTTCTATAAAATCTACACTTCCTATACAAAAAAAAAAAAAAAAAAAAAAATCTGTTTTTAGCCAGGCATTTTAAATTTTACATGTTTGCGTATAGAATCATAAATTTCTGAATTTATTCATATTGATCTAAATGCTACCGAAATTTTATAATTTTATCGCATTTTAACATTATGAACCAAAATTTGTTGATTTATGAAAAGATATAAACTACATCATAGATAGCAGTTCGATATTCTTACAAAAAAAAAAAAAAGTTTTCTCTGAAAAAGCAGTTTTTAATTTCATTTCTTTATTGCATAGTTTTAATTGGATTTATTAATTGACAAGTTGTTAGAGTCTTGGAGTCCGCTGTTCAGCGGAGATCATCCAATTAATTAACAAAAACTAGCGTCATAATTAAATTAAATTTGCTTATCTTAATATTTAATAAGTTGCAGATTAGCTACTGTAGCTCGGCGAATAAAGAATTTTTATTATCGCGTTATTGTAATATGTTGCTCGCATGTTTCTATGGTGTGATACGATACTTTTTTTAAGTAGTATTTTGAAATTAAGATGTTATCTTCGTGAGACAAAGTATATTTTAAATCCAGATAAAATAAATTGTGAAAATCTGGGTCGTTCACCCGAGAAGTATTTGAATCAGGCAATAAGCGATAAGTATTGCTTCAGTGATGAACTATAAGCAAGAGATTCGTTCTGATTTATTATATAATCTATCATTCGAATTAGAATGACTTCAATAAATATCTAATTATACGGGCAATTCATTCACACGGAAGCTTATTTGTTTAATACGTTTTTACACCAAAAGTTTTGTTTATAATAACGCAAGGATGCAATTAACTACCAAAAACATATGAAATAAAAATGTATCTGATTCTGATTTTGAAAAAAAAATATATTTATATTATATAATCAAATCAATTTCAAGTTTTATATTTCAATGTTGTTGTTTTTTTCACATGCAAAATATTAAACTAATAATGATCTAGCCAACGAGCCTCCGAATACTGCAGAACAATTCTAAATAATTCGCTATATTGACGGAAACAAAAACAAAACAAAACAAAAAAATGCTCCAGTAACTCTTGAACTTCTTATTCCGAGATTTCCGGTTAGCAGACGGTCAATTTTCAATAAATATCCCGATTTTCGAGGGCTAATGTTTTTCTTTTTCTATTACGGATTTGAATTATATCATTTTATCGAGTAGCATATAATGACAGTTTCATTTTAAAGACATTTGAACTTGTTTACGGGTGTTACAATTAAGTAATATTTAAAAGAGGAGGCGGAGGGAATCGTCAATTGCCGATTTTTTTATGCCCATGTGTCGAATTCGAATTCATCAATTAAAATCAGAGATAAAATATCTAGATATTATTTGATACAAATAATATTTTTAATGAAATTAATTTTTTATAAATTGTTACACTATACATAATCTTATTATATCACACTATTTGATTGACTGCTCTTGGTCGCTTATAATCGCTTAAAAATAAAGGATAAATCAGTTCTTTTGTGTTCCGTTAAATAACTGCTTTAAATCAATTTTTAAAAAAATTCCAAAAAATATGAAAATTTCAAAATAAATGAATAAAGAAGGGTAAAGTATATCTGAGTGTTACTGCTCTGTTTTTTAAAAGAAATCGGCTGCGTTCGATTTAAAGGGGGGGGGGACCCGAATGAAAATTTACACAGAAAGGAAAGGTAAAACTTTGAATTTTAAGGTATTAAAATAATTTTCTCCGAAATTACTGCAGACAAAGGACAAAAATTCAGAGAGTTTCTAATTGAATATGCAATTAGCTTTGGAGCTATGCAATTTTGTTCTTTGAAAGGTTGAAAAGGTTCTTTGAAAGGTTGATGATAAAGATTGAAAGGTTTTGTTCCTTGAAAGGCTTTTGTTCTAAAAAATAAATGTGCTAAGTTTGATTGAAATCGGTTCATTTACTGAAGAAGAAACGTAATATATACATACATAACTACAATGGCTTTTATTTATATTTCGAATCTGACTGAATCTGAAATATTTTACAACTTGTGTTAATCTGAATGCAGTCTGTTTGTATTTTCTTACTGAAAGTATACAAAAATATAACAAGTATTAGATATGTAAAAATCTACTATAATTAATCTATTATGACATGTAATTTTTGAGAAGTATCATTTATCAAAATTAATTAAAAATAACTTTTAAAAAATAAGTGGAAAAAAATCTTATAAGTTCAATTTTGGCCTGACATTAAAAGTTATCAGATTGCCTTAGCACAAGGTTGGGCATTAAATCGCGATCGACCGGTGAACCACCAAGACATTTTGAGTTGACCGTCTTTATTAAGACATAAGACGCGCTTACTAAAAGAAACTAATTGTTGTATTCATGTATTACCCATTTGGCAATGTTGATGTGGAAGAAATAATTGAAAATATAAATTACATATTCTCTTTATCTCTTAAGGAAAACGAAGTTTTTCTCCTTCAAAATGACATTTTAAAAAACTCGTAGTTCAAAACCTAAGAATAACTTTTGGAATTTAATAGACAAAGTAAATATCCTAATTTAAAAAAAGTTGCACACCATTTAACATCGGTCATTGGTTCTACATTCGTATGTGAATCTGCATTTTCAATATAATTAGGAATATAATTAGGACAACATATCATCCCCATCTCATAGACTACCACTTAGAAACCAATGCAAGTTTAGAAGCTAATAATTATATATCCTCAGATATTCAAAATTAGCGGACAATACGCAGATTAAGTTTTCTACTAACTATAACTACTAGAACTAACTTTAGACTAAAATGATTTATTTTTTAATGTAATTTGAATTGTTTGATATTAAATGTATCATTTGGTATTATTATATTTGTTGTTATTATTATTATGTTAGTAGTTATGTAGGTAAATACATATTCCATATTCATTATTAAGTTGTAATAAATATTGTAGACCATTTTTTAACTCGTCACACCTACGCCACTGAATGGACCGCAACACCTTGAAAAAATTTGAAGTACCCATACCCTGAAAAAGTCTGCCTTAACATTTAATCACCTGGAACGTTTTGCAGTCCGTATCATTTGACCGGTGTTGATTCCGATTTGTGCATCTAATCATCGTATTTTTAAACTT
This sequence comes from Argiope bruennichi, assembly GCF_947563725.1. NCBI lineage: Eukaryota > Metazoa > Arthropoda > Arachnida > Araneae > Araneidae > Argiope > Argiope bruennichi. Next base: position 77,176,404 of record NC_079159.1, on the reverse strand, counting down.
GGGCAGGATAAATGGAACCTTTCGGAAAAGGGATGTTGAATTTTTTTTTTTTATTTCTCACCATGCTAATACTAACCGAGCTTCTTTCAATTCAGAATTGAATCATTTTATCACAGGGAATGGGTTTTTTGAGACCTATCTCTACAGGTTTGGCTTACGCTGTAATGATCGCTATGCCTGTGGAAACAAAGATGATCCAGGTCACTATGTTACTATCGATCTTGTAATAAAAGTATTTCATCTTTTCAAGCCCAGCGCAGGAAATTTACAGACCTAGCACCAAAATACTGCTCAAAATAACATATCCGTAACTTGAATAAATAAGATTATAAAACCTCTGCAAGAATGCAAGCATATCTATTTTGGACTGACTAAATATCTTCATTAATCATTAAAACATTTGTTGTAGATTTAATACACGTTATATTTTAAACAATTTTTTTTTCTTAATCCCCCTTATTCACTTATAATTAAGATTCTTTGATCTAAGTGTATGTTGTTTAACCTTACATTTTATCAGGTCTGCTATCTTCAGATAATTTAATAATACCAATTATTAATATTTAAACTATTAAATTAAAATTAAGTCATCTATATGCAATAACATTTCGAACGAAAATGTTTTGTTGTTTATGGATTTTAGATGGCTTGGAACGGTAACGCATTCCAAAAATAAATATTTCTTGTTAAATAAATTTGAAGTGTCAAGGAAGAGTTTAAATTATGACTTCCGATATCAGCCTCAATAAAGCAACACTATTGGAATCGCGAGAAATCTTGCAGCATTTACTTTCAAATGTCAGCAAACCACTTTTAATAAAAATGTCCTAGTGTTAGCTTATCTTTGTGAAATTCACAAAACCACTATTCTACATTTTTTATATATATGTATGACTAATTCAAGTTTGATTTTTCTCATTTATTTATAATTTAGAGGTCATGATTGAAGGTCAAAAATTTGAAGAAGCGAATCTTTTTGTAGCATGTGTAAGGCATTATAGCATGGCAGTGTTTTAGATTTAAAAATTGCATTTAATTATATAACAGTGACTACGTACATATGTACACCTCCCACCCACCCACAGTTATTTAATACCGTCGCAATGCAAGTTGGTATAAATCCAGTTGCTGAAACTATGAAAATTGTTGTAAAATATACTTAAAATAATTTTTAAAAGTTTTTAAAGTTAAAAAAATGCGGAAATAAAATTATCCTTGAAAACCTTTTTAAATTTTGAAACTGTGGAAAGAATGGGTTTTGTACAATAATATGCTTTAAAATTACTGAGGAATAAGGTTAAGATTTCCATTAATTTTTTATTAAAAAATAATTAAAATTATGAAAAATTGTATCATAATGAGCACGTATTACCATGAATTAACTAATTGCCAAATTTGCTAACTCTAGATGCAACAATTTACCCTTTAGAACGTTTTAAACCATTTTTGAATCAGCCATGTCTTCATTTACAGATGGTATGCCAGACTGTAAATTTTATTATGTTAAAATAGATTGGAAAATTTCTTTCTCTGATGATTTGGATTTATTAATTCTTAAAAGGGAATAATTATTATCTTGAAATAAGTTATCAGATAGTGTCTTATTTGTTAATGTCTGTTAGTTAGTTATTAATTATTTATTAATTACTAGTTAGTTATTAATGTCTAATGAAAGGTTTATATCAAAAGTTTTTTTTCAGTAGTCTTGAAACGGTGATCTTGTACTACCGAATCTTGATTCAAAAACTGATGAATTATTATGTTGCATCGATAAAATGCACGTCTAATTTAAATATTTAATCATTTTAGTATAATATTCTTATATTGCTAGATGCCATTAATAAATTTCAAAATTTTAAAAACTTAATTTTTAAATAATTTAACTACATTTAATAATCACTGTAGCATTTTTATTGAAATATTCACTTTTCAGTAACCATATACATATATTCCCTTTCTTGCATTTTTATCTTAGATTTTTTTTTTATAAAAAAGTATTACTTATTGATATATTATAATTATTATAACACCTGTATGTTACTTGTCATGACATTTTCCAATCCATCTATCAATTGGCTTTAAACTATCTAAATAATGCTAGATTTTGAACTAGGCACTTTAGGCATCTGTTTAAAGTGTTGAGATAATATTAGCGATTTATCAAGTATAATCTGTCAGATCATCTGTTTCATTAAGTTCACTTAGGTATTAAGATATTTATAAACATTAGCATCTGCTTAAATATTATGAACAAACTTGAGTGTCGTGTGGTCACGAGTCGTAATAAATAATTTAATAGAAATATACATTTTTATTACTTTACAGAAATAAAGACTAAAAATGAGGAATTCACTTGTTAATTAACTTAACATGTGTTGGAATATAAAAGAAAATGGATCGAATTATTTAAAAAGATCCCTGATAATACAAGAGTCCTTTACTGTATCTATAGAAGACTGAAGTACCTCGCATCGCCTCATATAAGAACTTTCTTTACTGTCTAGCTTCAAGGCAGATAGCGCAACTCGATTGGCATCGATCTCTTTAAATCAGTTTGTACCTTATTCTGAGATTCGCCGATGTGTGCAAAAATGCATTCTTACCCAGTGGCAAGAATCTTGGAACAGCCAAATGCATAACAAGCCCTATAATGTCAAACCTTTTATTACCATGTGATCGATTTCACCATTTCAACAGGGTGATGTCAAATTAACTCGCCTTCGAATCGGGCATACCCGTTACACTCATAAGTTATATTTTTTATTTAGAAATCTGATCCAATGTGTACTTCATGCAGAATGCCATACACATTTCATCGTATTTTAACAAAATGACCCGATTTTAATTCCTCGCGTTTATGTTTTTTTTTTTTAAATACAGATGTTTTAGATTTGCGAGATTTGCTGGAGAAAACGTCTTATCCAGATCTGTTTACTTTTCTTCGAAATATCGGCTTTTTATCCAAAATGTGAACTTTTGTTCTTTTAGCTTGTTGTATTTGTTTGAGATGTTTTTTTTTTTTTTTCAAATTTTACATCCTGTTTGAATTTTTATTATCTTGTTTTATTTATTTTTCATAAGCCGCTTATAAACATTTGTTTAATGCTTTTAACTTTCTTCATCGTGTTATGTTTGGGTATTTTATTTGCATGTTTTTACATTTTTAATGCCAATTCGGCGCAGTTTAGCCAGATTTGGCTTTAGTACCATTAAAAACCAACACCTAATCTAATCTTTGGCTAGTTTCACTGTTCAAAGTAAATGAAATAACTATATAATCGTTTTTACTTGAACTGTAATAGGATGCATTGATCGGTGCGTTGGAACTTCTGAATAGGTGATACTATATTGAATATGTACTATACTGTAAAGAAATTTTGCAATATAAAAATAATGAAAATGGTCCAAGGTAAAATGATTCCTTAACCAAAATTCCATATTAAAGTTTGTATTTTAAAACTTAAATGTGCGCAGAATTTTAAAACCCTATCGTAGATAACCCAGAATGTCTTACTCCAGACTACGGTGAAATGAAAACAAGGCTTTTTATTTTATTACAAAATACCCTCCAGTCTTAAGAGTTGTTCACTATTACAGCATGCGAAACCCAGAAACCTGATTTTTTTTCATGCAGCATTTTTCAACTTCGTTACCACCGCTACTTTAATCAGCTCAACTTTGACTTGCTGATAAACTAAGCCATAATGTCAGGGCGTTGCCCTCGGTTGCAGAAAAAAAAAAAAGTCCACCCTTGGAGATTGATAATGATACTTTAGATTGTCAAACTATTTTTCTTAAAATCGATCACACAATGGAAGTATTCAGTATGGACCTACCTAAACGTGTTGATAGCTTAGAGTATTATTGATCGCGTTATCATCTACTTTAATGCTTTCGTTGTTGAAGAAATGGTATTTCATAAGGTCCATTTAGACAATGCGAGGAAAGGTTCTGAAAACGACCAGGAAAAATTCTAGGAATGGTAAACGCGAGGAAAATGACCTAAAAAGTGAAAAAGTCGATTTTTCTCTTTTAGGGTGATTGACTGGACTGGTATGCATTATGCCAGAATTTTATGGAATTGAAGTCCTTGATATTAGAAATTTTTCACTTTAAAAAAGGGTTTGTCATATCTAGCTTTTCAAGGAACGTTCACACATCTATGTGATCGTGTTAAAAAGTTTCAAAACTTGTGTGATATCTTGTTGAAAGATTTTTTTTTCTCTTGTGGTAAATATCGATTTTTCGACATTTTCGTAAAATATTTATTGAGAAAAATGAATGAATCCAAGAAAAAGAGATAAGTGTCCCTTCTTTAAATTTTTTTCTGATAGAACAAGTACTAGCAACATCCGCTTTCTGTTCGAAATTTTACTATAAAACTTTTTTTTAATAAAATTGTTTATTTTTGAGATTCACTACATGTGCTATATTTTTTTATTTCTTAGTATGCAAAATATCCAAATGAAAAAATATGGTAATTGTCAAAAAATAATAATAAATAAAAATCGAACTCTAGATTTTGACGAATTTCCATAATGTCAGATCATCCCGAGTCCGAAAAGATATATTTTTGGAATTATAATTGTCTCTCGTTCTATGAGCACGATAATTCAGGAAAACTTTGAGCTAGATGGATGAAATTTGGTATGTAGTCTTGACATCAAATTTACAGATTTCTAGTAATTTTGAACAAAATCCATTCACAAGTATACTGTCCTGCGGGCAAATCAAATATAAGGCAGCACGATAACTTCAAAACGTAAAGAGCTTGTTCAATAAAATTTTGAACAGATTTAGCATCTAAAATGTAAATCCTTATTATCTTTTGAACTAAATCTGGTAATTGGTTAGTCAACTGTCTGTACTTTCGCATGCATGTAAACGCGATAACTCAGAGGAAGTGGTTTCCTTAAAACATTCTCGCATACTTTTTATTAAAGGTGTTACCTCAGGAAAGACTGCATGGCATTGGCGTACAATAGCCACGAAATATCAACCTTTGATGGGAATTTAGCATATTTACTGAATTTCTCGAATGATCCTTGGCGAATTACTTGGCGATTAATCCCTGGCATGCGATTATTAATATTCCAAAATTGAATTTGTGCTTTAGACGCGTTTACTGGTGTGAAACAATTATATTAATAAAGTAGTCTTTATATTACATTAAGACTCAAACATTATCTTCCTAATGATATCTGTTTCATTTTTTACAATTTTTTTTTATTTAATTTTTCTAATATTTTTATTCGATTTTATACATTATCTGTAACAATTGCTTTATATGTTATGATGGAATTCTACCTCATCCATCAAAACATTCAATCGCACTTTTTTCCAGTCATTAATTTAGTAGTAGTAGGATTTTCTCTTCCGCTTAGATCGTAATATTTGTATTTTTTAATTTGCAGTAAATTCATTTGAATTATGTTTTGCAATCGTATCAAATAAGATTTTTTTTAAAAAAAGGTATTCCATATTAAACATTTATTAACCTAAAAAGTCAATCTGAGCGAACAAACTGGTCACCAAAGGCAGCTAGTTTCCTGTAAAATTTACTTTATTATCGATCTGTGTTTGTCTATTTTTTTGCTTCGTTAATTTAAGGAAATAAAACTACTGACATCTGTTGCCTTGGATCGCGTTTGTTATAAATGGACAGTGGCATGACAAAGGCCAATTCGAAACTAAAGCTCTATACTTTTAAAACCCGTCGCCATTATTTGTCGAATTAACGCCAAATATTTTGTCTCTACGGCGTCCTTGAAAATAGGTGTCCGGAGTATTAACACCACGTTACCTCCCCCATCATTGTTCGACATCAGTTGTAAAAAAATGTTTCCAGTTCGTTTGGACCGTAACAAAGTGTTTTTTCTGCTCTGTCGAGCAAACCTTCACGAATCTTGCTCCTGTCGGTCTCTCCTCTGCTCGGGAATGGCGTGTGATTCCTTCTCTTAGTGTTGCTTCTCTAATCACTTTTTTCTTTCAGCTTATACTCGAGGAAAACTTTTGCTATGTGACTTTTCATTTTTCTTACTCATGCCTGCGGCTGTCGCATTGTGTCTGACTCGGACCTTTTCGGTATTTTGATATTTCGCCGATGATCGAGAGTTTGAACTGGATGTGTGAACTTATAGATTCTAATTCCTTTGTAATGCTGACAAGAAAGTGGCATAGCAACATAGAGCTTGGGCATATTGTAAAAAAAAAAAAATATTTAAAAGGGATAAAATTAAGAAGTAAAAAATAGAGTAAGGGCAACGGCAACGTCGTGATGTTTCGGAGTTCCGCGATGTGACAAAGTGGTCACGAGCACCTCCACATCATAATTTGGAATAGTTACTTTAATTTGTTAGTTTATTGAAAAGTTAGATTTAATTGAAACTAGTTTGGACGAGTGCAATAAAGCTCTAACGTCATGAAATTTGGTATTTAATTCATGTTATTATTATTTATGATACAATTAATTAAATAAAATAATATTTAGATTATTTATGGGGTAAAATAGAACTTGAGTGGAATTACGTTGCACGTGCCTTAGCTATTGGGATATTGGATGGATATTGGATTTTTATGGCGCAAGAGCCAAAACTGGCTATGCTGCGCCACCTTAACTATTGGGACTTTTTAAGAATAAATTTTCTGAAGGAAAAAATTTCAATACATTTCACGCGTGTAGCTCATCGTAGCTATCTGAGGCCAAAACAAATAATTTTAGAGTAAGGGAAAATATTTAAATAAGGATAAAATCAAATATTCTAATTCGCTAAATTTATAACTAAAGGATAACTAACCGAAGTTACCTTTTCTTCGCATAAAGCTGGACAATTCCTGTCAAATATGAATTAAAAAATGAATTTTAGAATGTAGAAATTATAAAGATAAACTAAATCGTCGTATTCTCAATGCAGTTTTACTTATTTATGGAACTTTCTCGTGCCATCTGGAAGATTCTATAAAATTCTGGAACATTCTACGACATTCTGGCTAGAATATTGTTCAATTTCCTAGAATATGCATGAGCCCTTCTAGCATAAACCTTTGTTGGTCATTTTGGCCCTCGATTCCCTACTACTTTACTTATTAGAAGTCCATGGAGCGATATATTCTTTTGACATCTGGATCTCCGAAACCAACTTCTGCAGTTCCAAACCGACATTTTGTTAGGAATGGAAAGACGAATGATAGTAAACTATCATACCATATAATCCTATACCATATCAAACATTAGGTTGCGGAATTATGACGGCACGTATGGACAAACCACACTGATGTTTCTTATGTATAATTATTATTATGTATAATGATTTCAATTTCAAAGTTAAAGAGCTTTGTCTCAGTTTTCATAATTGTCAAATCGACTTCGTCGTTGTTGTCAGGTGCTATACTTTTTTTCGTAAGTTGGCTGGTTTTGAGAATGTTCTTTTTACCAACAAAAATGTTCTTAATTTCTGCCAACGTATCAAGTTTTGAGATGCCTTTTTTCACTGGTTGGTATCAAAGATGTTTTGAAAATGTATCTTTCGAAAGAAAATTTTTTGTTTATTTCTGCTATGACAGCTGAAAATCAGTGTTGATTTTTTTAATTATATTTGATTCTCATTATATTTGAGAAAGAACGTAAAAACCTTTCCTCTGTACTTGGAAGTTGCTATTTATCTTTGAATGAACATTTAACATGGTTTTATTGCCAGAATTGTAAATCTTCGTCATATTCTGGACCAAATTCGTTTAAGGATTGTCTTTCTGTCTCTATGTCAATGAACTCTATAATTCAAATATACAATCGAAAATACCAGAACCATAAATTTGTGTTAAATTTTCGATTTAACTGATCGAGAGGTGGAGAATCAATTGTTTACACGATTTTTCTCACCAGTGAGCAAATATCCAACTTCATATAATAGACTTTCAATATGTAAGATTTGCATTCAAAGCAGGTTAGACAGATTAAACATGGGTTATATTTATTAAAGTTATTTCCTGCTAAATCTTAATTTTTGAATGTTTTGAAACTTGTTTCTTTATAATCTTTTTAAAAAAATTAAATTTTGATATTTATGGAAAAGATCATTAACTAATAAAATTTTAACTAATTTAATTTTGCAAGAATTTTGATACGTTAGTTCTTTGTTCTAATAGTATATAATGTGATATTAAAAACCAGGGAGTGGCCTATTCCGTGCATGGAATTGGCGTGCAATAGTAACGAAATTATGTCTGTTGACTTTAGGCTTGAATTTAGCATTTTTTCCCCCTGAAATTATCATTTAGTCTTTGATAAAATTTTTGGTCCTGTCTTGTTGTTAATAGTATCCGAAAATCGTTTTGTGTTTTAAGCGCGTTCTTCCTAACCAAATAGAACAAAAACTACACTTGTAGTCAAAAAATCACATACCAAATTTGATAGATTTAAGTCATTGCATATTTGAGTTATCACGTTTGCATGTTTCCGAAAGTACAGATCGACAGACGGTCAACCACTCGTTTGATTTGGTTCAAAATTTGATAAATGTCTGCGCTATAGTTGTTAAGTCAGTGTACCGAATTTTAGTTATCTAAATTTCTTCGTTTGGTAGTTATCGTGTTAAATTATATTCGAACAGCCGGATAGACAAATTACCTCTGAGCGGATTTTGCCCAAAATTTGATAGAAATCTACAAATTTGGTGTAGAGACCGTATGCCAAATTTCGTCCATCTAGCTCTAAGCATTTTTTAGTTATCTTTGTCGCAGAATGGCAGGCATTTTCCAAAAATGTTATTCGAACTCTTGAGGTCTGAAACGTGGTGATTCGTTAAAGTCTCGGTTTTGAATTTTTTGAATATTATTATACTTTCTCTATACTACGTATACGAGAAAGTAATAATTGAATCAAGATATATTTTCATAAATATATCTATAAAAAATATTTTCATAATTGTCTACAGACATATATAATTTTCATGTCTTCAGACACAAATGTCTATTTTATATATTACAATAAAAAAATAAACTAAATTATTAATATATTAAGTAAAAAAGTGTACCAGTGGCGAACTAAATTAACCAGTTACTAATAGAGGAGCCTCGGGTCGTAAGCCTGAATCCGCTCCTCACTATACCATGAAACTGAACACAAAATATAATGTAAATACACATTAAAACCTTGTGGGGAAACATGCCACTTCCTTTTCAAGTATCTTCCAAAAAAAAGTTGACAATTCGAAATTAATTAGTGGTAAAAGAAAGTATGTCCAATTTTAAACCGAAATTATTCTCCTGTTTCCTTATATCGCTGCTTGGAAGAACAAGGAACATTTTGACGAGGTTATTCTTTTCTTATCTTGCGTGAACGATGCCATCAGAATCAGTTTCGGGAAAAAAGAAAAACGTTTTACCTTAATTAGAACTTTATTTTTAATGAGCCCCATCTTTCATTGCAAATTCAGATTTACACGGTTGCGTTCTATTATGTGACGTGAATTAATCATTCTTTCATGGATATCTCGCGCTCGATCTATTAGCTATTAAAATGCCATCTCTCAGCCGTTTAATATTTCAAATCTTCCAGATCGGCTTATGTATCTACCTGCTACTAAGTGGCTATAATCGTGTCTCATTAGGTTCTTGAGTTCTTAATACTGCTTTAATGAGTTGGCGACTCATTTGGTGAATATTCCTCTGCCAGGAGAGTCGAGTAGTTCGTCCTTTAGATCTGAATGCATAGCGATGAACCTCTCGATGTGTTTGGCAATATGGAGTGTTCTGGGTGGATTTTACGAGTTTAATTATGAACCTATCACTGTATTTGTGTTCGATTCAAAATGGCAACAAGAATGAATATTGTCTGATCATTCCCATTTGCTTTATGTTTGTAGTAAAATGTATTGTAAATATTAATCAATTGAATCTGAAGATTGATTTTTCACATTTAAACCTTGAGTGAATCCCTGTGAGGGGCACGTCGAATTGAGGATGAGATGCTTCTGGTATGATAGTTGGATCTCGCCATCCTGGTGGATACATAAATAAGTGAGGAATCTGGCTAATCCCATCGATGACATTACGTACTTCCTTCTGGAAGGGTTGTATCGTGGCCGGTGATGACCCTTAGGACTCAGCCACAGTTCCCGTAAATGTTTCTGTTGCAGCGCAAATGCGCAAACAGATGTTTACAAAATTGTTACAAGCTATCATTGCCAAAATATTTCAATGGGGTAACGGTGGCCTGGTGGTAAGGTCTCGGCTTCGGAACCGGAGGGTTTCAGGTTCGACCCGATTCAACCGAAGAACCGTCGTGTAAGGAGGTCTGTTGCACATTAAATCCATCCTGACCAAACGTCCTCCCGCTGGTGAGATGTGGTGTGGAGAGGGGGATGCCAGCTCAGGTGTCGTCCTCGTCATTTGACCGGGGTCCAAAATTACGAGGTCCGTCCCAAAATAGCCCTAGTGTTGCTTCAAACGGGACGTTAATATAAATAAACTAAACTAAACCAAAATATTTCAATTATGTAGAATTCAATCATAGCAATATACGCTTCTGCTCATTTTTGTAATATTCAATAACAGTGTATTTAAGAGTCATAACATTACTTATTATACTTAGAATTAATAAATGCACATTATTTAAGTTATCGACATAAAGGAAATCAATAAAATATATTCATAAAAAATGGTCAAACATTTTTCTTTTATTTAAAAAGAAACTAGTTGCTTCTCAAATCTTTTTTCGAGAAATATGATAAAGAAGTACAAATTACTAATTGAAACTTTGCGGTTAAATATATTTACAGCATATTTTTGAATGATTTATAATCTTATTTTCTCAAATTAATTATGAATCATCTGTAAAAACTCGAGGCATATTCACATCAGTTATGTAGATGACTTATGTACATAATTGTAATGTAATGACTTATTAGAGCGATTCTAATAAGTCATTCTTAATTCAGTTTTATTTAACTAATTCAGATTTACTTACTTTGGAGTCTGAATTTGAAATTCAAATTAAGTGCTTTTTTTTTCTTTTTATAAAAACTACTGGATTGCTTTGATAAAAAAAAAAAAAAAAGGAACCTCATTAAAAAAAAAAAACATATGAAAAAAAAGGGTAAAGTTTCCCATGTCTTTTATTTTTGAAGCACTAGTGTTAATGTTAGCAGCGAACCGAAAGAAGGGACGATTTATCATAACAGCATAGCACCTGGACTATAATTTGAAATAAAGTGTACCGTTTTTCAACCGCCATTTGTCAAACTCCGCGCCAGTTACAAACTTTCGAATGTCAGTGCAACCCTGTTGATGGAATGGAAAATTCTCTCCTACAATGATTGGGGATATTTTTATTCGTAAACCTATTTATCATGCCCCACGCGCCTCTTCCTTTTAAAATTCGTTCCTGTATCACTGGATGCAAAGGAATTCTTATAAAAAATTTTTTAGAATAAACAAATTTATTTTATCTGCTAGAAAATATGGCCCGTCACTCTGCTGTTTAGAATTGTATTACTGAAATTGAAATATATTACTTTCAATCTTACGTTTATATATTCTTTGATGTGTTCTTGAGTGTCAAGGCAACACAACTTGTTTTATTTTTGCATAACTTATAATTTCTTTAAAGGAAATTAAATATGTCTGCAAAGTTTTGTAGAACATGAATATCTATAATAACTGGTGACGCACAGTGAAAGTATTTGCACTGTGGCTTATATTTTATTACATAGCTTATATACAGGGACACTCAGAGCGGGATTTAACCCTTTGCATTTGAATGTATTCTCTCTAGCACCATTCAAGACGGTGCATCATTTTGACATATATTAAATGAATAATCCATATATTAACTGAATAATTATGCATCGAATTACTTTTCCGGGTGCAAAGGATTAATGATTAACTTTTAATCTTTCAATATAACTCGTACAGCTTCAATTGGAAAAAATATTTTTACGATTAAAATTTTTTTTAATGTTGGAGTCGGTTACTGCTGAAAAAATTGCAGACAATTTTTCTTGTTCTCCTGTCGAATTCCTGACACAATGACATTTTAACCAAAACACATAAATATTTTTAATAAAAAAAACATACTCATCTATGATCAAAACTGACTGAGGCCATTAAACATGCACTACTTTTTCGAACTGTTCATTAATTGAATAATTTATATTATTATTAATTTATATATTATTATTAATTGAATAATATGTTCATTGATTTCATTGAGGCCATTGAAATGCTTAAAATAATGATAGTCAAACAGACATAATTCCATCAGATTTGGCCGCCAAAAAGATATTTTATATTTCTAATATTTGCGCGTGAAAAACATTTTGCTAAATTTCAATAATATTTACAATGTATTGTAACAAAATTTAGATTTACACTTTTTATTAACAGCGGATTTATCAACTGACTCTTAAAATGTAATCCCTAAAGTCATTTAGAATATTTTCCAAATTGGATGTCTTTGACGGTTTAGTCGTTGGTTAGAAGTTACCTGTTGAACCACGATTATAGCAGACGCCTGTTATTAAAAGAGAACGACCCTGATATTTAAAATTATATGTGATAATAATTTCTGATAGTTAATATATTTAGGATTAAAATAAACTAAAATCCATAGAACAAACTATTAAAATTTTGGAACATGCCATTGTGTTTCGAACAGATATTTCAATTGATTTCTTGAAAACTGCACCATTCGGAATCTAAGTTGACTATGATTTTATCAGATTTTTCACTTGACTGCGGAAACTAGTTAAAAAGAATCAGATCTTAAAATCTAATAACCACCAACTCAAATCGGAAAATTACCAACTTTTTAATGAGATTACTATGCAAAGAACTGAATGATTAATTTTTTTTATCGTAATTGGGAATTAAAAAGTATTTATGCGCATGTTTTTAAGTTCGACGTTGTTGAAAAAATATGCCATAATGACCATTGTATTTCATAACCATTGTATTTATCCTGTCTTGATTGAAATAATCACCTTGATCGAAAAGATGAGACCTTGACTTGATTCCATTCCGCTCCCCCTCCCCCCTACTCGAGCATTGCTGCATTTGCTGCATTAAATCCTCTGCGTCTTGTATTTTTTATTATAAGCTGCAAAGCAAATCACGTTTTCGGAAGCATGTCCAGAATTCTGATGGGTTTCAAGATATGTTTGGATTTGTTTTCTCAAAGTGCGTGGATTGAAAAGAAACAGTGTATAAATTATATTGATAAATTATCAGATTTTTTTTTCTAATTATCTAAAAATTGAAAGATGTGATCACTGAGGGGGGAAAACAAATTCGATGGATTTTCATTGAAATGTTTTTATCTGTTTGCAAAGTGAAAATGTAAATTGGTGTTCGTTTATCTAACTATAATAATTATTGATTAAGCAAGTTATTGTTGAAAATAATTCATGATGTAACGGTACACAATTATTTTCATGTAAAAATTATTTCTTGTTTTTATTCACATCTTTATAATTATTATAAGGGCCGCGGTGGCCTGGTGGTAAGGTCTCGGCTTCGGAACCGGAGGGTTTCAGGTTCGTGACCCGATTTCACCGAAGAACCGTCGTGTAAGGGGGTCTGTTGCACGTTAAATCCGTCATGACCAAACGTCCTCCCGCTGGTGTGGTGTGGTGTGGAGAGGGCGGTGCCAGCTCAAGTGTCGTCTTCGTCATCTGACCGCGGTTCAAAATGACGAGGTCCGTCCCAAAATAGCTCTAGTGTTTCTTCAAACGGGACGTTAATATAACCAAATCAAACCAAATTATAATTATATTTGGAAAAATTTGATATATTACTCGGTCCCTCTAGTTAACCCCTTCTAGGGCCGTGGGAAGCATGCTTCCCACCAAATTTATCAATCTTTGTATGAAATTATGTAGGTTGGCATAAGTTCTGACACATTTTTTTAGTAAGTCAGAAACTTAGATGCTTCAGTTCTTTATCTCGGACAAAATGATGTGTCTTGATTTGTTACTTAATTATTAATTAACCAAATTAATTAATTAATCAAATTAAATTTATCTAATAGGCTAAATGAATCCCTTTTCTTATTCTAATTTCAAGCCTAAAAATATTTTAACATAATATTACTAGAAAAAATTGGCTCTTTAAAGGGTTAAATATTGATAAAATGTGTTGATTCTAATTATAATGCCGTAATTAAACTTAATTTTTATTTTGTTGAAAAGTAAGATTTCAAGTGCTTTTTATATTTATGAATTTATAACTAGGGTTAGTTTTATAGAAACTTGTTATAGTGCGTCTGTCTGTCCAGCTGTTCGAATATAAGTTTATTTGATAACTGCAAAATGAAGAGAGCTAAATAGATAAGATTCTGCATACAAATTTAATATCTATTGTATAGACATCTGTGTTGAATGTCTAAATCCAGTGAAAGGGTGACCGTATGTCGGGTTTGTACTTTCAGAAAAATATACACGCGATATTTTAAAAATGCCATGAGTTAAATATATTAAATTTAGTAAGGGATTTTTTTTGTCTACAATTGTAGTTTTGTATCAAATTTTGGTTTCAATCGGTTTAAAAAATGCAACTAATACATAAATTCTATATTCGGGTATTATTAAACGTATGCCAGGGCTTAATCGCCAAAAAACTTGCCAAAGGTGACTCAATAGATTCAGTAAAAATGCTAAATTCACGCCAAAATTTAATATCTCGTTCTATTGTATGGCAATGCTATGTTAAGCGTTCTCTGGTTTATCACCTTTATTAGAGGATGTAAGAGAAAGTTTTTGGGTGACCACTTCCGCTGGTTAAATTAAATTATTGTATTGTCTATTGGTATCATTTATTAGGGTAAATGAACTTAGGAGGCTACAGAGGCACATACTTTTTTTTTTACTGTGAAAAAGCTCAAGTGCAAATTATCTTTTGGCCACTGTTTTTTACATTAGTTCAATCATGCACGAAGCATTTCCGCCTCATCGAAAATTTCAACTTGAATAGAATATTCCATGGTCCTTTATCTTCTGTTTGAACTATTCTTGGAATGATGCATTCATTGTTCGGTCCATAAATGCATGCTTTATTTTAAGGGACCTGCGATAAAATATTCGAACATTCAATTGTTCGAAAACGGAAATCAGGGAAGTCGTTCCCCCTTCCTTGTTTATAGAAGAATCTCCTTCATTTCCATCTAAAATCGGTTAATTTTTTTTTCCATAAATGGATTACTCTGAAATGTATTGTCATAATTTACGCCTTTTGTGTGATTTCCCGAAGCTATGAAATATTGGGATTGAAAAGTAAAATGCTAGATATGCAAATAATACTTATGTGTATGTGGTCTTTTGAATTTATTTTTTTGAAAATGGCATTTCAAGAAATTGCCTTTTTTTACATGATCATTTTAGTGATATATGGTGGAAGGTTTCTTAAGATCTTGTGGACAGTAATATTCACCATGATTTCGTCAATTTCTTTTTCTCAAAAATCGGGTTTAGCATATGAATAAGAATGTTCCATAACTTATGCTTCTCACTTATCTGCAGTTTCAATTTTAGCAGTGGACTGAGAACAGAAAGATATTTCTTTTTGTATTGTATAAAATAATCTTTTAAAATTCTTTAATTTAATAGCGAAAAAAGTACTATTGAATGCAAATGTGGAGGTGGCTTCGGTTAGCACAAATATGTTGTATTATATTTCATAGTATTAAATAATATATTAAGGAATATGCCAATATTATAAAAAATCTTGTCATCTTGCGTAATGCCATCTATATTTCGTACTTTTTGATGACAGTTTTAGAATTTGCATATTGTTAATTGTATGATATTTTAAGGATTCCCAAATCAGTCCCCATAGGAAAGCACCTGCAACGTAAATCCATTCAAGTTCTCTGTTCCTCGATAAATAATCAAAATATTATTTCTTTATTAAAGATTTGATCCTAACAATTAAATAATTATGCCAAATTTCATGACATTAGAGTTTTATGCGCTCGTCTAAACGAGTTTTAATTAATTTTAAACTTTCCCTTAAATTTACAAATTATAATTCCTATTCCAAATTGTGGAGGTGCTGGTGGCCTATTTGTCACACTGCGGAACTCCGAAACATCATAACGTTGCCGTTGCCATAATCCAATGCTGATTGAACATTGGATGATATGTTATCAAGAGAAGCCTTGTGACACCTTCAAAAACAGATTCCATTGTTGTAAGTTTAATATAGTTTGTCTTTTTGAGCCATGAAATATTATTATAAAGTGATCATTAACATCTCTGAATATGCCGCTCCGTGACTCTGAAAATTGACATAAACTTTTTGACTTTCCATTCTAGCTGTCAAAATTGCTTTAAAAGGTACTTATCTCATTAATACTAAAAAAAAAAAAAAAAAAAAAAAAAAAAAAATGTGAATATTTTAAAACATGGTAAGTGGTGCATATAATTTCAAATGATTAA
Organism: Argiope bruennichi; assembly: GCF_947563725.1. NCBI lineage: Eukaryota > Metazoa > Arthropoda > Arachnida > Araneae > Araneidae > Argiope > Argiope bruennichi. The sequence continues at coordinate 77,159,974 of NC_079159.1, read as the reverse complement.
AAAAAGTCCTGAATAAATAGTTCGAAATCATTGAACACTTTTTTTTTTTTTTTTTTTGAAATTCTTAAAAAAACATTCTAACATTGTAAATGTACAGTCTAATTGTAATCTTATATAAGTCTTGTAAAAGCAATTTTACAACTAAATATTTTCAACTTCAAATGTATATAAAGCTGCCTTAAAATTATATGTGCATTTGTACTCTAGTATATTATAACTTTTTTTGAATTATAGGCACAGAATGTTTTATTAGCTGCAGGAATATTTCTTATATGGAACATGTCAAATCTTTTGCAAATTTAAACGTATATTTACTGGTTGCAAATATAATGCATGGTTTAATTATAAAAAAAAAGGCAGAAGGAAACGAAAAATATCTTGGTTTAGCCACATTAACAGCAAAAAAAAAAAAAAAACTTGTGCAATGAAATCGCTTATAAAAACAAGGAAAAAGTCAGAAATGTCGCTTTTAACAATTCCATATTAGAAACCATTCTACCATAACGAGAACAACAAACTCCAAGAAAGGGCCTAAACAATCAAACAAAAAAATAAGCAAAGTATTAAAGAATTCAGAAGGGGGGGGGAGAAAAAACGAAGCAATAAAGTAAAGTAAAACTTTAGTTGAAAAACAATGGGGAAAATGGAGAAACTACCTATCACTTGACAGGTCTTCTTTCTTTTAGTAACACGCGCTTGTAAGACTTTTATTTTTTTGCGCTAGCCTATTGTTTTCTTTTAAGCAAATAAGTTAAGCAACCATTTCATTTCTGAACGGATATAGCTTCAAGTATAAAAGTGAATATGCACTACTCTAAATTCGGAACTCGGCGCCTTTCTTCTTTAAAATTGTTGGACACATGAGAAAATGTCAATGAGTCGTTGCCGATTTAATAGACAATAATCCCAATGCCTTATATGAAAAAGTGTCGATAAGTCGTTGCCGATTTAACAGACAACGTTCCAAATGCCCCATATGGGAAAGTGTCGATGAGTCGTTGCCGATTTAATAGACAATACTCCCAATGCCCCAAGCGAAATCAAAGAGAATATAGATTTGTATATTTCTTTTTAGTACCAGTGTTGCTTTTATAGCAGAGAAATCATTATTTCCTACCCGAATAAGAAGAATGCAATTGCATAAATTTAAATTCTCCGCTTTTGTTTAAATTATTCATTCACATGGATTGTTCTTTCTTTCTCTAAATTTCAGTCGACTTTTCGAAGACGGTACAACTACAGACATAAACTCATCGATAACTCTAAATTACAATTTGCTTTTTTCCAACATTTCCAGTAGTTTTTAGGTTAAAATCGCGAAATTACCATCACAGTTCTTAATGACGACTGCGTATTTTCTCTCGAGTTTAGCATATAGCCATTTTTTGCTGCATAGATACAACTTTTATACCGCTAGCAACATTTAAAGTCTGTATTATAATATACTCTGTATATCGTGTTTGAAGTTCGCTGCATCCTCAACAAAACAGTTAGTAGTTTGTCCACATTACTAGTTTGAAAAAAAAAAACAGACTATATGTTAAAAATTTCGAATTGCAATAACTTGGAGATTTAGCTTAAGATTTGGAAGAAGGAAGCAAGATTTCATCGAAATTCTGGGCCTGATATATTAAATTTCATTATAATCTTTAAGTGTTTATTGTAATGGTCATTAGTGTGAAATTTACAGAGTGGGCCACTATTTCTGTTATCCATCTTCTCATAATCAAAATTTTAAGGCTCATTTTCTGCTGTTCTGAAGCTGGTTCAAGGCAGACATTGATTAAGCAAATTAAATCCGTAATAAAAGTTTTTCGTATCCTTTAATGTTTCCTCAAATATCTTAAACTACTTGACTGGGCAGTTGTTAATTTCTTGAAAACCAGTCGGGTGGTCACCCCAACATTTTCTCGCCTACTCTCAAATAAACCTGTCATACCAGAGAAAGCTTTATATGGTATTGTCGTACAACAGCTACTAAATATTAACTTTTTGTATGGATTCAGCATTTTTGTTGAATCTATAGTGTCATCCTTGGCGAGAGATTTGGTAATTAATCTCTGGCATGTTATTAATAATATCCCAAAATCGAATTTGTGTTTAAGACACGTTTTTCCCAATCGATTGAAACAAAAATTGGACACAATACTGCAATTATAGTCACAAATTTCCATGCCAAATTTGATATATTTGTCATTGCGTTTTTGAATTATCGCGTTTACATGTTTCAGAAAGTGCAGACCGACAGACAGTTAACTCATTGTTGGATTTGGCTCGAACTGTAACAGGTGTCTACACCATAGATGTTAAATGTGTCTACTGAATTTTATCTATCTAGCTGTCTTTGTTTTGTAGTTATATTAATTTATATTCAAAAGCCGGACAGACAAACTTCCACTAGAAAGATTTCACTCAAAATTTGATAGAAAACTGCAAATTTGGTGTAAAGACCGTATACCACATTTCACTCATCTAGCTCAAAGAGTTTTTGAGTTTTCTTTGTCACAGACAGACTCGGGGAGTCTAAAACGTGGGGATTAGTCAAAATATCGAGTTCGAAATTTTTTTTGAGGATTACTATTACTTTTTTCATATTATGTATATATGAGAAAGTAAAAAAAATGCTTGATTGAAATTTTCCCTTATATACTTTTGTCTTAATTCATTAATAATTGTTAAAAAATATTATTTTTAATGAACCTGGAAGACGTCATTTTCGTTTTAAACTAAGTTTACATTTAGTATTTCATTATTTTTTAGTTTGCATTAAAAAAAAATGTTGACAAATTGAAATTAACTTTTTCTTAGAACTGACTTTAATTTTGTTAATATCTTCTCCTCTTTCCTGTACAGATGATTTACTTTCTTAAAAATACCATTCCTCGTCTCCAAGTTAAGTGGGAATTCCGGCTCATAAAGCTCATTAATTTTATGAAGTAAATTTCTTTCAGGCCTCTTTTATATTTCTTCTTGTAATACAACTAGACGAAAAAAGTAGCCCTCTTATCTAAAAAATGAAGTGGAATATGGAAGATATTTAAAGAGTTTAGTTGTATTTTATATGAGAATAAGTAGGGGGGGGGGAATGTAGTTTCCTTAAAATGAAGTAATGTTTTGGTTTCTTTTATTTTCTAAAAAAAATGTTATTAAAAAAAAGGGAGAAACTCAAATGTAAAAAATAATTATAAGCGCATGTTTTTGCTGTTTTTGTACTGTAAAAGTAAAAACTGGCTCTGGAAGGCTTCTTTTAAATTTTGATGAGAAGTTAATTGTAAAAGATTTTAATCACTGTTTTCGGGCCCCTTGACTATAAGCATGACTAGTTTTACATAGCATAAAAAGCAAATTAAGTATGAAAATAATTTATTCCACATTTAGCACCCGGAAATATGATGGGCAAATGAAAATATCCCCCCCCCCCTCTTTAGGATCAGAGGGTCGTACGTTCGAGAACATATTTCCTTAACAATCCAAGTTTAATGTATGCTCTTCTGGTTAAATATATTTTGCTGATATGGGGTGGAAGTTTGGTGAGAAAGCACGGCCTTATGTGTCACCGTCATCAACTATGGACAAATGACGAGGATTATCTTATGATAGCCTTCTTATGTCGGTAAAAATTGGATGTTAACTCTTCAAAAAATTAAAATTGTTTTTTTAGAAGTAACATCAGATGTAAATGCTTTTGAAACAAAATAATTTGCTGTTTATATGCAATGCTGTAATTACATAATTCAGTTCTATATATATATTTCAAATAATTAGGTAAAATTAAAGAAGCACTTTCCCCAACCCCGATATTGGTCCCATTTCGCCAATTTTTATTTTATGACAGCTCTTATCTCTAGATTTATCATCAGTTATCTAGAGATAAGAGCGTCCGTCCAGTTTTGAAAGAAAATCTCAAACAATATTTCACTGTATATTCTGTACGGAGAGTAAAGCTAGAGATGCCTAGCTACAATGACTGCACCGATTTCGTCAATTTTTGTTTGTTTGTAAACTGATGGGGTTTAGATACATTTTTCGATTACCTGTTCTTCTAATCCTTCTATCTTCAAGAAATGTTGCAAAATATAACTTGGCCCGTGCCTCGACAACTGGACTAATTTCGTCTCTTTGCTGGCATATCTAAAAAATCAGATTCTTTATTTTTATTGTGCGTAAATTAAAATAGTACTTTCATCTGGTGTGATAAAATATATTTCATCGAAATTGGTTGACATTATTAAATCGATACTATTCACATGGTGGAGAAACAAGTAGCCACCAGAGATGGCAATAAATAAGCATACTAAACTTTGGAAATCGAAGGTTGCAACAGAAAACAGACGTTGAACCTTCGAATCATGCAGTTGAAAGGCTAATATAACTAAACTGCTAAAGACTTTTTTTTAAAGAAAAACTAGCTAACAAAAAATTATCGAAAAAAAACCTCACATTTTTTATACTCTAAAATTTAGCAGAAATATTATCCATGCATTTTAAGTCATTTCCTTTTCAAAGGACAGTCTTTGAATTGAATCATCTGGAATTTGAGTAACCTTCCTTCAAAGTATTTCTTCTGTCCCATTTCCGAATCGCGTGATGGCAAAATTCAAAAAGTCGTTCTAATATTTTGAAGCGTAAAATGTTCTTTGGGTTGAATTAATCGAATAATACATTTTAGTGCCATTTCAATGCATCTGTTTCATTTCCCCTCTAATCCAGGTAAATTGCATTTTAAAAATGTGTCATCAATATTTGATGATTTTTTAAGTCATACATCTGTATGGTTTCTATCCTTGTTGGTAAAGAAACTGCACTATATAAATAATGTAATGTGTTATAAATTTAGATTCTTATTTTATCAAAATCAGTAGGCATGTTATTGAAGAAATATAATATCAAAACTGGTCTACTTTTTCTGCCGTTCTGGGAAGCAGGATTTTTGTTTTACTTTTAGTTAGCTGCAAAAAATCCATTTACCAATTGATTCTATCAAATAATGCTGAACACTTGAATTAAATGATGATATTGAATTTAAAACATACATTAACACTTTACACATAACTGCTCGTAGAACATTGGTGTGTGCACATTACTGCTCGTAGAACATTGGTGTGTGCACATTACTGCTCGTAGAACATTGGTGTGTGCACATTACTGCTCGTAGAACATTGGTGTGTGCACATTACTGCTCGTAGAACATTGGTGTGTACACATTACTGCTCGTAGAACATTGGTGTGTGCACATTACTGCTCGTAGAACATTGGTGTGTGCACATTACTGCTCGTAGAACATTGGTGTGTGCACATTACTGCTCGTAGAACATTGGTGTGTGCACATTACTGCTCGTAGAACATTGGTGTGTGCACATTACTGCTCGTAGAACATTGGTGTGTGCACATTACTGCTCGTAGAACATTGGTGTGTGCACATTACTGCTCGTAGAACATTGGTGTGTGCACATTACTGCTCGTAGAACATTGGTGTGTGCACATTACTGCTCGTAGAACATTGGTGTGTGCACATTACTGCTCGTAGAACATTGGTGTGTACACATTACTGCTCGTAGAACATTGGTGTGTACACATTACTGCTCGTAGAACATTGGTGTGTACACATTACTGCTCGTAGAACATTGGTGTGTACACATTACTGCTCGTAGAACATTGGTGTGTACACATTACTGCTCGTAGAACATTGGTGTGTACACATTACTGCTCGTAGAATATTGATGCGCACATTACTGCTCGTAGAATATTGATGCGCACATTACTGCTCGTAGAATATTGATGCGCACATTACTGCTCGTAGAATATTGATGCGCACATTACTGCTCGTAGAATATTGATAAAGAAAAAGAAAAGTCCGTTATAATGTTCAAGAGTTCGCATTGTTTCTGTATTAAGTTCCGGGTTCATCTCTCGCACTTGAAGCTGCATGTGGGAGGCGACCTCTAGCGGATAGAAATAGAAATGTCCCGGGATTAAGAAGAGGAGCAGTCTATCCTGAATACAATGTTTATTTCATATTTTTATTGATATTCGAGAATATTGCGATAACATCCGAAATGTTGGGGAATATAGGTTCTTTTACGAAGCTTGAGAATTAGAATGTTTTCAAAATCATATAAAACAATCCAGAAGTTTCTGTGGCACTCGGGAAATCACTTCAGATTGAAGAGAATTTTGTCAGTAGGTTCATTTGTTATCATTTAAACGATTTCCCCTCTCTAAATTTAGAAGGATGAGATTTGTGTTGGATTCATCTGTGCAATAGTAATATAACGAAGGAAATGGCGAATATCCGGCAAAATTGCTGGCTGAATGCAGACTTTTTATACAACTTTTGCTTTAGGCTGTAAATATATTTATCGTGTTTTAAATGAAAACAAAGATTATTAACATTTTGAAGTAGCACATTTTCTATGTTAGAATATTTGACTGCACAAAAAAAAAAGTTCATTTTCCTTATGCATAGCAGAATATGAATGTATTAATAGTTTAACTGGAAAACAATGGATGCTTGAAGAAAAACTTTAAAAATTGACATTTTTTTGGAGAAATAATTGATGTTAATTACGAAACTTTGTTCTTATAATTTCATTTCCTGTAAGCTATGATATAACATACATTTTTAAGTAGCTTATCAATTGGTAGGTATCAGAAACAAGGCAATTCGATGTGATTTGTCTGAATGAATGAATAAATTTTTCGCATCCATTTATGAATCATTTTCCATTTAATATCCATCAATTGCTAGTCAAACAATAAGGTATACTGTATCCTAAGACGTATCCTACTGCTCGTTTCAATATCCTAAGACGACTACTTTTCAACGATTCTATCTAAGCGCATTTCCGGAATTCTCCATCATTCTGTGACCTTGATTTTCGCCCTATTAGATATTTTCCTTGTTCAATTTTTTTTTCACGTGTATATGAATACCGTGTTATTTCTGACCGATATTCTGATTATTTTAATTCAGTCTGAGAGTAATCCGAGTTTATTTTATTGTTAAACTAGCCGCCTTTGGCGACCAGCCGGTTCGCCAATCTTAATGCTCGTTAAAATTTTAATAATTAACTATTTTATGTAATTTCTACTTTAATAGCTTCTTCATTAAAATATTTTAAAACTTCAAATTTCAATTCACTCAGAATATTATAAAGGCCTTCAGTCATAACGTAATCTGTATCTCTCCAATTTTCTGTTAGCTCCCGTAGAATTTATGCTTTAAATTAAAGTGAAATGATTAATCTGCAATTAATATAATATTTTTTACTGAAACAAAGCATTTTTTTTTTTTTTTTGTAATATGATTACTGAAAACAGAATCACTGAGCATTTAAACCGTATGGGCACTAAAGAATATCTTTCTTAATTTATGTAATATCTCAAGAATTTGTGAACAAAATTTTCTCAGATTCATCATGAACAGATCGATTAATTAACAATGTTTGATTTTAAATGCATCAAACACTAAGAAAATAAAATGAATCATTTAAAATAATGGGTGGAAAAGAGGTTTAAAAAAACTACTTAACAAACGATGTACTTAAAACTATAAGCATATACAAAAAGTGTAAAACAAATATAAATACAATTTAATTACAAAAGCAAACAACTAACCTATAAATAATTTAAATCTAGTCCGCATCCGTTGATAATATTTATCAACAATCAGAACAAAATGCGTATGTGTGAATTTTCATCGCCAATTACGGTAACGCAAATGCGTGAATTTTTCTACACCAGTTGGGGTAACGCTATGTAGATTAGAAATTTTTAATTCCTTTTATCTGTTTTATTTTAATTCAAAAGTACCTTCAGAATGAATCTGAAAGATCGATTAATTAACAGTATTTAGTTTTAAATGCATAAAACATTAAAGTAAACAGAATCGTTTGAAATAATCGGCCAAAAAATGTTAGCCCTAGCCATATTGCTGTAGGGAAAAAAATTGAAGCCTCTTATTTGGCGGTGGGGAAAATGAAAGGATTTTTTTTGTCGGGAAAGTTAGTTTTTAATTAATAATTAAAATTCTAATTAAAATTTCAAAAATAGGGACCCTAGGTGCACATTCCCGACCTCCAAGGTATACACGTACCAAATTTGGTAGCTGTAGGTCAAATGGTCTTTTCTGTAGAGCGCCAACCCACACACACACACACACACACACACACACACACACACACACACACACACACATTGAGCTTTATATATAAGTATAGATGTAAACATCCCCTCCTTTCATCTTTCCTCTCACCCCTATTTTGAAGAATCAAACCCATCGTAAGGCATGCGCAAAAGCACGGAGGGTTTCAGAATCCGTTGGCAAAAAATGTTTTTATCGACTCCGCTTTTTCTTCTTTTCTAATGTTTTAAAAAGAATTTTTGTTTTATTTAGAGAAAAAGAAGTTTAAAAATTATATCGTTGAAAAATTTTTTGTTAATATCTGTTGGTTGATTCCTAGTTAGATTCATCTAATTTTGTGTTAGCACTCTAAATTTGAATTTGCATATATACATTTACATCTCCATTTATTGATTAAAGTAGTGAAGCAAGCTATTTTCCTTTCAAGTAAAAAAAAAATATTCTCAATGCCGTGAAAATATTATCATGGTGTCAACTGCAGTTTCTTTCATGAAACATACAGTGTTGAATTACGGACCTTCTTTAACTTGATAAATCCGCGTGTAATCCCATGGACCAGTGCCGTTCTTTTTTAGGTGGCTTAAGCAGTTTTGCTGTGAAGGCTCCGTAAAACTCCCACGATGTTCTCCGTGCACACGGAATCTCTTGGGAAATTAGAGGTTTTCGAACTGCGTCGCTTCCGTTGTCACTTTCTAGCTGCAATATAATCCAATCAAACAGCTATTTCCCTTCTTTTTGTTGTAAGATAAAGTGAAGAAAAGAGAAATGCCTTTGGAGATGTATACAGAATGAATGCATTGATGTGAAATGACTTGGGATTTTATTCTGTAGGTGACAAATTATTCAGTTCTGCTTTTTGCTGTAATTTGAATCTGCATTTTCAATCTATTTGAGTTCGTGTAGGCCTGGGAATAAGTAAAAGAATAATTATGGATAATGTCGTTTCTTCGATGTACATGTTACCATAACATGGCTTATAAAGTTTTATTTCACAAAATTGTTGTTCCCCAGAATTTGATAGATGACGCTATCTATGACTTGATGATGATGATTTAATGAGATAATTTTACTAGTAGTCCTATCATGCAGTTTTCAAAATTAAGTTGTTCGATTTTTTTCCAAGTTATGGAAAGATTGTTTTTATTAGATGCCTTGCAGTCATTTGCTAGGTTTAACGCAGCGTATTACAGCTGCTTTAATCTATAACTCCTCAAACGTTTGAAAATGCATGGCATGAAATTAAGTGTCTCTTGGACATATTACGGATTTTCAAAGGATCTCACTTTGAGATTTATTAATTTTAGTAGATAAGTAATCATAAGTAATTGGACATTTTATATCTATACCTCATAGTTTTTGTTTTCCGTAATTTTAAGATCTGTACCCAAAATTTCTGGATATTGTATTAAACACGCAGAGGGTCAAATTTTCTACTTATGTAATATGAAAAATTTGGTACTTAAAACTGCCAGTTAAGTTATTCTCGTCGCCTGACCGTGACTCAATGGTATCAGATTTGTTAGTTTCTTAGATTGTTGACGCATCATATTGGAATATTTATTTCTACTTCAGTCCATATAAAAAGATATAAGACTACTTAGAAATTTAACTGTAAATAAATTTAAATCAACGCTACTCAGTGCCTAATTATGCTATTCAAAAGCTACGAATTAAAAACAAATGTCTTTGTATAGTTTTTTTTTATTTTAGACAAATTGCTGTAACTTAAGAGAAGTATTATATTTCAGTTAAAAAATAGAACAGAAAAAAAAATGAACTTGGCAGATTTTAACATGTTTGCCTGCCTCGTGTCTAAATCGCAGTTCTCACCTATTCAATGGGTTCAAGTTATTAATTAGGTAACTTTTTCTTTTCTATAGTTAAAAGATAGCCAAAAATGATTATTTAATTAAATCGGTGATATGAATCCTCTGGCGTTAACCATGGAAACGGAGTTTTTAAGTGTGCTCTATACAAATAACTTGATTGTGATCATTGTATACGTTCTTTATCATTTTGGTTTCTTAGGTAATTAGAAAGTATAATTATTTCGTTTCATTAATCTGATTTTAAACTTGTCTTTTATGAACTTTTAAATATTCATATTCACTATTATGCATAAAAAACGCAAAATACTCTTTATATATTCAAAAATAATGAAACTATTAAACCCATTATAGTATTAATGTAAACTTTTACGCGTTACCCTTAAGAAGGCGACTAATTTCTGTTAGACGCTAATTACAGTAAATCTCGCTAAATAACGAGTTGACAGTTATCTATTAGATGAATGCTAAATTATTTAGGGTTAAGTGCTGCTTTTTTAAAAAATAAGACTTTGATAATAAAAATTCTGTAATTCGATTCACGAGTTTGAAAAATCATTGTATGTGAAGGCTTAAATTTAATTGAAACAGCATGTTCAAGTAATCTTAGAATATAATCCATTTTTATTTTCTCTTTTACGAAATATAGTAAAATAAATAAATAAAATAAAATCGTAATTGTCTAAAATTTCGAACTCGAGATTTTGTCGGAAGTCCACATTTCAAACCTTCCTGTCTATGTCTATACAGACCATGTCTGTCTGTGAATTCTATAATTCAAAAACGCTTTGCAGTAGAATGGGTGAAATTTGGTTTGGTCTCTAAATTTGTAGATACCTATAAAATGTGAAATTTGGTATATGGTCTCTAAATTTGTAGATACCTATAAAATGTGAAATTTGGTATATGGTCTCTAAATTTGTAGATACCTATAAAATGTGAAATTTGGTATAGGGTCTCTAAATTTGTAGATACCTATAAAATCTGAAATTTGGTATAGGGTCTCTAAATTTGTAGATACCTATAAAATGTGAAATTTGGTATAGGGTCTCTAAATTTGTAGATACCTATAAAATCTGAAATTTGGTATATGGTCTCTAAATTTGTAGATACCTATAAAAATGTTGAGCAAAATCTATTCAAGCTGTCCGAATACTAGTTAGCGCGATGATTTCCAAATAAAGAGAGTTAAATGAATAACATTTGGTAAATATATTTGATATCTAAAGTGTAGATATGTTTCGTATTTGAAACGAAATCCATTAAGGTAGATCGTTTGTCAGTCTGTACTTTTAAAACCTTACAAACGCGATAATTCAATAAAATGTATCGTCTCAATTATAAGAAATTTAGTACGCGATTTTGTGACTACAATTGTAATTCTGTATCTAATTTTGATTTCAATCAGTCGAGGAAAAAAATGTACAAAATATACGTGCGGTTTTTGGGTTTATATATACTTGTGCATAAATCGCATCTCGGTGATCAATCGCCAAAAAAATCCCCATTAAATTGGAACTCCAATAGGCGCATTCGTAACTATTGTCCTCTAATGGTATATGGTTAATAATTCACAGATATTTTTATTAGAAAATATGCAAGAAAGTTTTGAGGTGACCACTTCCGCTTTTTTGTTAGTTTAACATGAATATCTTTATGGTTTTATATATGCTTTATTTCTTCGTATGTTTCTGAGAAAGTTACAAACTTTAGATACAACGCTTCAATTGTGAACTTACCAGAAATTTTAATTATTTTAAATCGCTAGCATTTAAATTCAAATATTTTTAATATATTATAAAAATTATGTATGCACGTGTATGTTTTAATGAATTTGTCTTGAACGTTAACATGATGTAATAATCAGAATACGAAATGCTATAGTTCACAAATATCAACACACATAAACACGAGATCAAGTGAACACAATATGATACAGAAGTAGCTTTACTTTTATCTGTTTTTATACCTTCATATAAATATGGGAAATGTGTATTGGGAAAAAAATCGAGTTTGTGCTATTCAGTTCCCGTTTATGTTGAATAAATCATTATGAAGATGGAGGCATTATTTTATTCTTTAAGTTCAATATAAATTGACAAATATGATTTTTTAATTAAGAGCTAATATGTTGTCATAACAAAAGCTGCGCATTTACGAAATATTTCTTAAAAGTTAGTTGAAATTTCTATTTTATTCTTAATAACTAGTTATGTAATAAATTGATTCGCTAATATTCGCTAATACGAAATCTCGCTGCTTTTTCACGGAACTAAGATACGAAAATCAAAACTTGTCTGTCTATGCTGTTAAACTTTCACATCCTCTTGCGTTGCTCCTGCTTATTTATGAAACCGGTATTTTGTAATTTTTTAATCCTGTCGCTCTCTTTTGGGAATCCTAAACAAGATTTCACATCTATGTAGTCACACATGTGCACTGCGATGGCTTTCACTTTATAACTCTAATCGAGGGTTATTTATTCTGATGTATTTTAATTCTAGTGTTGATTATTAAAATGATTTGTCTTCATTTTGATATTTGTCTATCAATATTTTATCTCATTTATCGTTTGCTATGGATAATGGGTCGAAAAATGTGAAAGGAAACGGAAAGTTTCTTGCTCCATTTAGTATGTGCAAAGCTATTTTGATCTTTTAAAAAATAATAAGCCTGCTTTTATAGATCATTTGGTATATCCGGAATATTAATTGTTATTTGTTTCCTATTAAATTTTATCTATGCACATTCTTCTTCACGAGTCCTCGAATAAAGTTTTTCATATCGGCATTTGATTGATGACGAATCAAATTAGCTTTACGAATCTAAAAGTTCTAATGGCCAATACGTACTGGCTCTCATTCTTTTTTCTTTAGAGGAATATATGAGCTGTGTGGGAACCCTTTTTTTTCCGTGCTCCGATTGGTCTTAAAAAAAAAAGACTAGTATATAATAAAATGAACTCATTACCAAAACTTATGTACAAACATGGTTGTATTCGAAATTATTCTGGCATTTGCGATATCAGTTATACCAAGTTTCCGATTACGCCTTCAGAGGGTGTTGATGATGTAAGGTATGCATTAACACTCCTTTGATGTTTCCTCATTAATCTAGAAGATTTACCCTCCTTAGCTAATACTTCAATTCAGGGAAGAAATGAAAAATCAGTCACTCGGCTCTAAGTCGCGTTCTCGATGAAGGAAAACAAGGACACAAGTCTGTTGCAACAGATGAACTTGTTTACATGGTTCGAAGAGACACTGGAAACCCAAGCAACGAGCTGGCCATACAGCATGCCAAAATTTCAACTTCGGTGAAACGTTTAGACATTCTTTCTCCATATTGTTTCCATAAAAAAAAAAACACCTCAAACAACTTCCAGAGAAATGAAGAACATTAAGTCCTATTTTATATTTCTAGAGCAACGCTCTCCGAAAAGCATATCGAAAACCTAATCCACTGATATATTTCTGAAGCTTAACGGCGACTATGTTGAAAAGTTACAGTGTTTGTACTAAACTTTTAGCAATAAATTTTTATTTTGTGGTGATTTATATCTTTATTTTGATCCATCTGAACTTGGAGAAAAAACGATTTTTGTATTAGTAGAGATTATTTTTGCCACTTACTGCTGTAAATTTGTTTTTCTTTGAAGATAAAAACAAGCAATTCCCTTATAGGAAAACACATATTTCCTTGAAATACGAGCACTTTGGGGTTTGCATGTAAGATTTCTTTCAAGTAAGAAATTGGCTCGTCTTGAGTGTTGCCACAAAGTAATAAATCTCGGATCTTTTGTTGTATTTTTTGTGCTATATACCTTTTCAGTTGTTTGTTTGTTCCATTTCGTTGCGCAGACCGAACATAAAGCATTCATTTTCATGAACAAACGGGATTCACTGAAATCCGCATGTTGACCCACTGGCATTGATAGGCTTTATTCGAACTTGGCGTCAAGACCGTGATACTGAACGAGCCATTCAGGCGAATGCGATTGCTTTCGCAAATTGCATGGTTGGATGATTTTATGTGTAAAAGTCGAAATAAATCTCGAGTTTCTGATGTATTATTCGATATTTTCCTTTTTTATATAGTGGAATTTTCAACATTTCATTTCCAGTTGCTTATAATTAATCCATTTTTGTTCCTTTAAAATACAGTTTGCATTTATTTTGTGAAATATATCAGAAATATTTGCTTCGGTATGGTGAAAAGTAATTAATCTTGCATCTAACGTGTTAAAATTGTATATTACAAAATTCTAATATTTTTTTTTTCCTTTCCTTTAACTGACTTGAAAAACTCGCCGCCTTAAGCGACCAGTTTGTTCACTCAGGTTGACTCTTTAAGCTGCTAAATGATTGATACGGAATGCATTAAAAGATATTTCACTTTATTATTGATACAATTGAAAAGCAGGAATTTAATTGAATCAGTTTACCGCAAATTAAAAGCTGTATATATTAGAAAATAAAAGCGGAAGTGAAAATCCTATTACATAGTTAATGATTGGTAAAAACAATTTAAAGCAATTTGGCAAGTTTAAATTGCATCGGAGCATTTCAAAACATTGTCGCAGATAACGTATCAAATTCAAGTAAAAATGTTATTGACATTAAGGGAGAAAATTGTACAGAAAGGAAATTGATATGATAAAAAGGTAGCATTTTTAATTTTAAGATAATGCAAAGACAATTTTGGAAAAATAATTGTGTTGGAAGATATGAACATTGCTGGTAATTGCTGGTTGGCAAATCGTAAAGCTTACTCATCAGGCGATGGTTAAGCCTATTTTTGACACTCGATTAAACTTTTTGTTTGATGGCTTTTTCTTAATTTTTTTTTTATTATCTTTCCTTTGACTGAATGTACTGTTTGGTAATACGACCAGCCGTCACCAGGATATTTTTAATCAAATTTTGCAGCTCCATTAATTAGTTCAGCGAAGCGTTGGAATCTCAAAATGAAGCAAGAAGCAATCTGAAATTCTTGTGGCGATTTATTTGCATTTGACTTCTGCCATTCGACAGTAAGTAATAAGGGCGATTTCTGTGTCACGTATCATAGCGTTTTATAGATTACTTGCTGTTTGATTTAAAAAAAATTTTTATTAAAAATATTGAAATAATTTCTTTTAATTAAAAATTTTAAGAATTTACTTGTCTTGCGTAATGTGTTTGTTTTTGCACTCAAAATCAATACCATCTCTTCTTTAAGTATGATTTCTGTATATGAAAATAAATATCTAGGATTATTATTATTGACTTTAAATTATCATATATCTTAGTTAAGCAGCCCTCGGCAAAATCTGAACGACCAGAATTCATCTAAAGAGCCTACTAACGATAAATTAAGCAGTTTTTTCCCCCTCAAATCTTTAATAATATCACCATCACTGCCTCTTGCTTATAGTATAGCCAAATATAGCTTTTACGCCATTAAACTCAACAAACCAATGCTTTCACTTTACGATCACCTGGCCGTACAAAATTAAAGAAATTGCGAGTCATTAAGTAATCTACGAAATTGACAAATTAAGTAATCTGCGAAATTGACAAATTAAGTAATCTGCGAAATTGACAAATTAAGTAATCTGCGAAATTGACAAATTAAGTAATCTGCGAAATTGACAAATTAAGTAATCTGCGAAATTGACAAATTAAGTAATCTGCGAAATTGACAAATTAAGTAATCTGCGAAATTGACAAATTAAGTAATCTGCGAAATTGACAAATTAAGTAATCTGCGAAATTGACAAATTAAGTAATCTGCGAAATTGACAAATTAAGTAATCTGCGAAATTGACAAATTAAGTAATCTGCGAAATTGACAAATTAAGTAATCTGCGAAATTGACAAATTAAGTAATCTGCGAAATTGACAAATTAAGTAATCTGCGAAATTGACAAATTAAGTAATCTGCGAAATTAAAGACTAAGTGATCTACGAAGTTAATGATTAATTAAGTGATCTACGAAATTAATGATTAATTAAGTGATCTACGAAATTAATGATTAATTAAGTAATCTACGAAATTAATGACTAAGTAATCTACGAAAATCGTGAGCAGTCATAACCTATTTTAAAATTCACTTTTGTGAGATAATAATTCGGATTAAACTTACTTAACTTTAACTTATATTTTAATTACCTTTCGGGCTTTGAAACATTTCTTGTTTTAAAAAGCACGTTTGCCAGGTTTCATCAATATCGTAAAAAAACTATAGATTTGTATGCAAGATATTCAGTCATTCTTCGTTGTGTATATAGATAAATGCTGTATTAATTCAAAATAAGTACAAGAATAATAAATATGTATGAATGTCCAAGAATATTATAATCCTCAATTTTAAATATCCGAATTATATGTAGACTACTCATTTTACTATAGAATTGCGATTTTTTTTTTTCAGACGATCCATTATCGTTTGAGAAAACTCACATCCGGCAAACTAGAAAAAAACTGTTTACATTATAATCTATTCACACAAAAACCTCCTTTGTACTGTCGATCATGATATTGGTTTTCATCCGTACTTTTTTTCTGCGACTTGTAAGCAACAACTTGCTCTCCATGGCCTTGTGATCACAATTCTTATTGATCTGCAGAAGGTAATATCGCGTTCTGGTGCTTTCAGAGTATTAATGTATTTGTGGATAACGGGTCAGATAAATGCGAAAGTAGTTAATTTTTATATTTGTGGTAGAGAATTATTTGAAGCTAGGATTATTTATTGCATGACTGCTCAAAATGACTTTTTTTTTTATAACTGAATGCTGGACACAGTTATAAAAAATGATTGGCTGTAAATGTTATTCTGAAGATATCATAAAAATTAATATTTTTATATTAAGCATTTGAAGTGTCAGTTTTCCTGGCATTACTCCATTAGTGAGTTTTTGATTTAAGATTGCCTAAAATATCGTTCCTTAAAAAGTATTCTTTGATTTTATTCGACCGATGGAATTTTTGTAATGAAAAATATGCTTTTTCATGAAGTAAAATGTTTTTTTAATAAGTTTTATTCTCTATATACCAAAACTTGTTGCATTGTGAAGCTTTGAATTAGTAGATGGTTTTGAAAAATTTTGTTTACCCCCCCCCCCCCCCAAAAGACACATGATGCTTTGTTGATTTGTTGATGTGACCATTGAATGATTTAAAACAATAAAATTCATAGTTTTAACCCTCCATTTTCGGTCGTAGAATAATTGAACAATTTTTTTAAATGTTTTTGCGTCAAGAATATTTACTCAATACAACTATTAAAAGGGGGGAGGGAGACTAGTTAATTATTTAACTTCGCTATTTTTAATTTGTGTCAAAATATTTTACTAAATAAGAAAAATAAACCATAAACTGAAATAACATAAGATTATATATAAAAACTTGAGGCACACATAAATATAAACCTAAGACTATAGAAATTTGTCATTTTCCCCAACATTTCAATTATTGTTTTAAGCAACACGAAATACAATTGTTGCACATTTCGAGTTAGAAAATATTGTTTCTAACTATTTCAAAATTAGCTATTGGGACTGATTAGCTAAATATATAGAATGCCTGCTCTAAACTTTTAAAAGCATTAATTAAATGGAAATTTACCTATTCATTTTTTACTGCTATTTGTATTTATTTTATTTTGCTCTTTTGAATATTTGCAATGTTTGAAAAGCAACTCATGCTTTGAAACTTAATTAGAAAAAAAAATTCTCAAAAATGACCTTGAATAAATATATTTGGGAATACTCGGATACAAACTGACCTTTATTAATGTAAGCGAAGAAACTTAACTCAAACACGGAATAATAAACTATCCAAGAATTTAACTTGGAACAAAACTGCTGGACATATGAAATAAAAATGAAGGTTCAGAAGAAAAAGAATAGTGTTTCTTCTTTTGGGCTGAAATAAAGAAAGAATAGTCTCCTCAACAGAGATTTAAAAGGGTACCGGAGACGACCCTTCGCAAATCAAGTCACGCAAGTCTGCAATAATCCGGCTTCTATTTCATCAACTGGTGAAGAAAGAGTTCGAAAATAAGGAAAGGAAAACGCAGTCGGGGAATGCGTGAAAGTGTGGTCGTCAGAGTTCTCGAGTGCCAACAAAAACAACATGCTGAAAGTGGAAGAAAAAGTAAGATTTTAGCAGTTTAGAATGTCTCTTTGACAGATGGGACCGATTTATCTTGCACGCATGGGGAAGCCCGTACATGTAGAGAATTTTTTCGTTATTAATTGTTCGTAGGATGGTCCGTCGCTCAGAAACATGACGACAAGATGGTGGAAGTGGAATTTCATTGCAGTAAGATGTCGCAGAAGACAGAAGGGTGGATTGATGATGGATAGAATGATTTCTCATTTGTCTTCGGAAATCACTTAAATGTTCATTAGGCATCAGGAAGGTGTAAATTTTCCTTAAATATAGTGAAAATTTGACATTGACACCCCAAAATTTGCTAAAATAAGTATCAGATTTTGAGTCCTTCCATAATCAGTATGTTTCTTATGATCTGAAATCCGTCATCAAGACCGTGCTTCAATTTTCGACATTATATTTCTGCCAATGGCAGGTTCATTTTCTTTCACAATAATATTCCGCTGTATGTTTCTAGTGTAATGTCTTGATCTAGATTAATCAAATAACGAAGCAGAATTTCCAGATATTTTTTATTTTTATTTTACAGCCCTATATATACAAAAGAACAATTTGTTCTAATCTTGGTTAAATAAATAGTTATTTACACTTGTAATAGGAGACACAACAGTCGAAGGTTTATCTTGAAACTCAGTTCTCCATCAATACGGAGAAACAACACCACAGGGAACTAACAGTCAACACGGCCACTCCAGGAGTAGGTCTCGGACTCCGAACTCGTGGGCGTAGTCTAACAGTCTGCCTGCAGTTCGTTTCTTTTCTCCCTAAAAAAAAATCTCCACACTTTATTTCGGCCACAATCTCCACCTCTTAATTTACATTGGTCATTTGAGCTCTCTTTCGGCCAATCGGGGTTCAGCAATATGCTCCCTCAGCGACGCCAGTGGATCGTGGGAAGGTCCTTTGCTGTGCACCTTTCATAACTGACTATTCTGGAACACGGAGTTATCATAGTCCTTTCACAATGAGAAACATTTAGCATCCAGATGTTTAGACACCCCTTTCTCTTTGAAGGTACTATCAATACCTCTTGAACGAGGAATTCCACATGTGATATTTCACTGTAGTCGCTAATGAACAGATGCGAGACCACCCAGGTGAAAAGATCCACCATCTAGCTATCTCGAGGAGTTTAGTAAGTAACAGCGAGGACACAGCTGGCTGTAAATGTCTTATCAGTACTGGGAAACGGGGAATGTTATAGTGGTGTCATTGCACTATGTAAGATAAACATCAAAAGTAACTCTGACTTGCAAAGCATATGGAATAAAAAGAAATACTGATATCAATCGTCAAGTAGCCTTATTATCACCGGGCAGATATATGTGCCACTACAAATTGAGATGTCATTAAACTCATTCTTTTGAAATACTTCATTCATACCATTCTTATCAAAAATCATATTGTTTAGAATGTGTCCATCAACTATTAACAAGTTTTCTTCATACAAAGCAAATAATACAGATAATAATACAAATACAAATAATAATCGGTACAAAATAATATTAAACACATTAATACTCGTACATTACATACAACCCACAATATTCCCGCTCAAATAAAACCTCCATAGTGTCCCAAATATGTATATATACAATGAATCGATTTGGAATTCAGTTTAATGTAACGTAATTTAGCCTTTTGATTTAATTGTATAATGACGTCTGCATCGTGATTGCGATGTTATATTAATTAATTTCTGTTATTCATATTAAGAGAAATCGGACTTTTGATTGAATTGGGAATTTTGATGTTTCCTATACATGTAGATTTTCGAAATAGATATATTTGCGATAAGGTGTAATGCATATATTATCTTATAATACAACATATCTTATTCAGATGTTGCGTTAGCATTTAAATCTATTTGTCGTAGCTTTCTTAAGTGGAGAATTGCAAACAAATTTCTCATGTAATTCAAGAAAAATCCACATGAGCTGTTTCACCAGTATGTGATCATTTACTTCTCTTCAGTTGAGAAATCAAAGATAAATTTAAATTGTTTTCAACAAAGTTTTTTAAATAAACTTTGATAAAATTTAAATTGTTTCTATCATCGTATTTTCTCAATCATCTAGTACAGGGACCAATCAGCTGGTTGTTACGAATGTAATACCATTGGCGCAATATGTTCACTTCTCTTTCACATATTCACACCGCAGATGTTACCACGATTTCAAGTCAAAATGTTTTTGTTAAGAACGGTGCTTTATGTTTTTTTCGCAGTTACAATTAAATATGTGTATAATGTCATTAAGCTTAGTCAACCAGCAAAAGCTTATCAGTTTTAAATGGTGATTAATAAAGTCCCGAATGAATACGATCAGCAGTTTGGGAGAAAAAGAGGGAAAATTATAAATTGGTAGAATATTAAAGGAATTAAATATTTAAATATGTGGTATTTGGTGTTGATAGAAGTTTTAATTATATTGGCTCTTATTTAAAAATTCTAAAATTTTAAATCATTATGAAGTAACAGCGAGTTTATGAAATTTTTTGCAAAATACAAAGATTCCTATGTGTTCAGGTTTCATTTGTGTCATCAATAATTTAATTCCAAAATATTAGTGTCTGAGTTTTTTGTAATCTAAGAGCCATTTACTTGATTAGTATTTTAACAAAAATAACTTTCACACTTAAAAAAAAAAATCTAGCAATTTCATGATTTCAATCTTGTCGAGTATCTCAGTATAAAAAACAAATTTTAAAGTAGAACTGTGAAAACGAGCGCTTTTTTCTTACTTCGTGTAATCATCTCCTTCGAAATCGAAAGCCTCACGTCCTCCGAAAATCATACAAAAAAAAAGCGTGTTTATTTTTTGGTTTTCCAGCATACCAAGAGCCTTCTACTTATTTACGAATGGTCTTCGCAGGTAACAGTGAACACGTTTCGCTGTTACCTGCGTGAATCGATTTCGCGGAAGCGCCGTCGCTGAGTTCTGCTTGACTGGATGGTTGCTCCATTTGTTAAAAGCTCTCTCCAAACCGCCTTCGGTGTGACGACGTGACATAATTCCGGTCTGGACAACCATAAAATCGCGGAGTGCTTTTCTTTTGTGCCTTTTAGTGCTCCTGGGATCTTTCAGCTAGTGTCACGTTTGTACTTTTGTGTTTAGTCATTGTGACTACTATTTGACCAATCTACTTTGGTAATACATATTAGGTCTCGATAATGCGAAGCTGCTTATACCTAAATCCTACGAAATGTGATAGTATTGCATGAGGTTTCCAAAATATATATTGTATTGCTGTTAAATTATATGGTTAACAATCTTTAACCTCTCCCCCCTCCCAACTAAAGAAAAATGAGATTTCGGTTTATTTATATTGACCCCTTTACCTAGGCTCAACTGGGGACACTAGATGAAACAATTAAGTACTTGATGAAAACAAAAAATTTATTTCTGAATTATTTCATTTCGTTTAATAATTCTAAAAATTTGTAACTAGAGAGAAGTAAAGAAGCTTTAAGTAATATTTTGCTAATGCCTTTGCTATCCCCCCCCCCCATAATGGATTTATCCACAGTGGTCTTCTAAAGGCTGATTAAAAGGTGAACAGAATTGTTTTACAAAAGTTATCTTTTTTTTAAAAAAAATTAAAAACTAATCAATCTTTTAAAAATTAAACTAAATTTGTAAAAAGTGAATTATTCGAAACTTCAAATTGATGCCAAAATACTATAATTCACACACAAAAAAAAAGTTTCTTTTTTATTGAGGGAAATTGGTTTTCCTGGTGAATCATAGTCCTTTATTTCAAAGTTACTGCTCTACTATATTACAGAGTATTATCTTTTCTGTTGCTGTGACACAAAACTTTATTCTGTGTTATTAAATAATAAGATTAAAGGTGCTTTAATATAATTTTAATTATTAATATAATTATTTTAATACAAATTTTTTAATATTTTAAATTATATTAAAAACTTTATATTAATTTATTATAAACTTTTCGATAAAATCGGTGTTTGATCCTTATATCCTGCGAAATATGCGTAGTAAATTTTTAGACCAGGACAGAAAATCAAAAATCGGGTCAATCAAATGTTCTAATCAAAATTTCTAGATGATAGTTGTATCATCTAGAAATATGATACAACTATTCTCGTAGTAGTTTGCAATATTGTGATTTATTATAAGTATTGCAAAGAGATACAAATACTCGTGTTTGTCGAGAATCCCATTTCAATGTCATAAATCATATTTCTTAGTAGTTTCATTTTTCCCAGTCTCTGTGTAGAATGTTTGAACGTTTATATACGAATGCAGTAACTCAAAAGCAACAATCCAGTTAAATGACATCTTGTACATCTAAATCTAATCAACAAAATTGTGGAACAATTTTAAATATCGAATTTAGTCGATATAGGAATATGTAATGAGGATTCGACTGCCTTTGTCATATGTTGAAGTTAAACATAAAGAAATGCTGGTTGCACAAAGGTTCTAGGAGCAGTCGTGTTAGTCTATAACGAAAAATGTTGTCTTTTATCAGATCTAACCGAAAGATTTCATAGATATTATTTGGAAGAAGTCTATTTTCGATTACATTGGTAATAATTTGTAACTGCTAAAATGTCTGAAAATCCTTCTCCTTATTACTTTTTAATCATTTAATTGAGTGTCATTATTTTATAAGAGTTTAACCACTTATAATGGCATCACTACCTACCACCATCTGTCATAGTATATATGTACTTGGTGTTTTAGTCTAATCATTTTCGAATATCTATATCTCATTTAAAAAAAAATAGTTAACGATCGATTTTCTTAACGCATCATTTCCGCCTCTGTGGTTAACTATTATTCTATACTAGTTGAGTAGAGGAAATTCCGAGAACTTTTGACATTAACTGGTGTCGAGACGGATGAGGAAAAGTGGAAATTAAGATCGTGACTTGCCCGAGGCTTTAAAAAGTAAATTTTCGGAACTGTTTGTATTACTTTCCTCTTGCTGTAATTTACCCTGTCTGAATGAATAAATAACTTGAGACAACTTATGTCCTCTAATCGTGATTCATGGGTACATTCCGTTGTAATTGCGGTAATTATGTCCTCTGTACTTGATATATAAAAAATGAGACGCGGATACATGTACTGATTTTAGTGTATCCTGGATCTAATTTTAAATGTCTTATGTATGAATGCCTTTATTTTTTTTAAAACTGTTTTTAGGAATTTATGGAAATACTTATTTAAAAATTCCGAATATCTTATGGGGAGGCTAAGTACTTTAAAATATAACCCCAATTATCACGTAATGTTAACGTATTTTGTGAATACTTAATTCTTTAAGCATTAATCA
This sequence comes from Argiope bruennichi, assembly GCF_947563725.1. NCBI lineage: Eukaryota > Metazoa > Arthropoda > Arachnida > Araneae > Araneidae > Argiope > Argiope bruennichi. Next base: position 77,136,535 of record NC_079159.1, on the reverse strand, counting down.
ACTTACTGCAAGGTTCTTGTGATTATCAAATTCTAATCAAGAGAGCGTTGGTTTTTCGCTTATTTTCCCCCTCTCATTATTATCAAACAGATCAGAGAAAAACTAAGCGATCTCGGAATACTAATTTTGTTAGAAAATTTTATATATATTGTTACGAACCTGTGATGAGGCTTCCCAGCATAGTGGGTTCCATAGGAGATCCCAGAGCTTGGCGACAAACTTGGCGACCATTTGGCGACTTGGCGACGAATTTGGTGCCAAAATAGATTATACCCGAAACATCGAGTATTTTCCCGATCCGTCCAGTAGGAACGCTTCGAACGCCTGATTGTCTGTCCTGTGTGTCTTCGTGTAAATAAACGTCGTTGTTTCATTTTCTACTGCCGCCCGCTGATTGAGCGTTCCCCACTATCCAAACGAACCCCGGGAAATTTCGTAACAATATCTATATTTTGTTCTGTCTATATCGGTTATATTTATTTTTTGAATTCTGTTACTAATATCACTTTTGAGGATTTCGGATCAAAATTTAATTTCGGACGCAGGTAAGAATCCTCTGCTGACGACTTAAAGTGATAATAGTCATGCATGAATAATGCATTATTCTTTGAAAAATTCAGGGGAAATAAACGCCTTTGTTATATACTTGCATATGAGAAGAATAGCATTGACACTTCTGTATTATTCGTTGTAGTAAGTGTTTAAGTTACATTAAGTAATATTGTCAAATCTCAAAAGTGTATTCTATTGGTTTGTAAGCATTATCACGAGTATGATGATAATCATTGTATTCAAAAAAAGAAATGGCACGATATTTACATACATGTGAAAAAAAATTGAACAACGTATCTAATAGTTCGAAAATAAAGGTCAAAGAATGACGAAGAATTCCAGAAATGCGCTCATCCTTAATCGTCTCTCCCCTTAGGTTGTCTCAGAATACTGAAATGAACAGTAATTATAGACTGAGTACTCCGCTCCGTCCTGAGACACACGGAGAAAACTAAATGACCGGACAACAACACTGGCTAGAACTATGGTTCACCGGCCACAGTACAACTCTTCCCTTGGGAAGTACGTACCGTTATAAATAGGAGTAGCCAAGTCCCACCATTTCTGTACCCATCAAGGTGGCGAGAACCAATCACCATACCGGAAGCTTCTTATCCTCATTTCTGAGGATTCCTCTCCCCAGTGGAAGTAAACGGCTATTTGTATATTGAAGATGAGAATAACATTGAAATTTCTGTATTATTCATAGTATTAATTGTTAAAAATTACATTGGTTGATATCATCCGATCTCAATAATATAAATAATATATTTTATTGGTTTGTGTAAACATCATCACGAGTACGGTAATAATCATATTGTATTCAATTCTTGAAAATGCAAAAATTTTGCATAAAAGTTACGGCAAAGAATCTGTAAGATACTTGTATAATATTTTAAAATAATTTTGTAAAAGTCATATTTCACTTTTACAAAACATATTTCACTGTACAAGATTGGTTTGGATAGCATGAGTGATGTGTTGAACCTGTGGTGAAAGCTTATAAGCCAGTTAACAGCTACGCTACACCAGCAATTGCTTTTGTATCGTGGTCATGTTACTCGGCTGCGAACCATAAGGCCCCAGGTTCTATCCTCACTCATAACAATTCGTTACAAACCCTAGTTGTTTAGAGGATGGGGCGAGCCGCTCTTGTTCCACAAATAAAACATTGACTTTAAATTAAACAGCCATGACTTGTATTGTGTAACTGCAAAAATATTCATCTCTTTTCTTTTTTTCCCACAAAAGCATCCCTTTACCTTCCTCCCTGTCAAAGAGTTTTAGTTCATTTGATCGCTTTTTACCACTTGGCAACTGAAAACGTTTCAAAACCAATCGTATCCAAGCTCGTTTTTGAGATTTTCTTCTTGTCAAGGCGATAGAAGAGATAAAATGGCACAGAATTCTTTAAGAAATATATTTGTGACAAAATAGATTGCCACTTGTGCAATTGTTTGAACCAAACAAATAATGTTTTCTATTGTTCCGGTTACCTTCTCTTCTTGCGAAAGCATCCTTTTAAACAAAGTAAAAAAAAAAAAAAAAAAAAAAAAAAAAATGGGCTTTTGTTTTCTATTCGGACAAAAAGACATGGTTCCAGAAATTTATTTCCCTAACTCAGGGAGGGGCCGCGGTGGCCTGGTAGTAACGTCTTGGCTTCGGAGTTTCAGGTTCGTGACCAGATTCCACCGAAGAACCGTCGTGTAAGGGGGTCTGTTGCACGTTAAATCCGTAATCACCAAACGTCCTCCCGCTGGTGTGGTATTGAGAAGGAGGTGCCAGCTCAGGTGCCGTCCTCGTCATCTGACCGCGGTTCAAAATTAAGAGGTCCATTCCAAAATAGCCTTAGTGTTGCGTTAAACGGGACGTTAATATGTAACTAACTAATTATAACCCTATTCGGATGGAGGCAGGGGAGAATCTTGCGACATAATTTTTGACTTAAAGATTTCTTTGCTATTCTATAATTAAAAAAAATAAAAGTAAAAAATTGAAGGAGCTAACGACATAAAAGAAAATTCAGTCTAAACATTTATTGAGCAAATCCTGATGAACGTTTTAGTTATTCAGGATTTCTTCCTTATAAATAACGAATAGACAAAGATAGTCCTGTGGAGATTTTTTCAATGGCACTTGAAATGGCTGTCTGTAATGTAAGAAACTTTGCTCTGGAAAATTCCAAATAATATTACAGTAAAGCGTGAAATCCTAGAATTAGACTCAAATATATTTTCGCTTCTCTGCATTTTTTATCACTTTAAACTGGATTTAATTATATTTTATGTTTATTATATTTCAACGATATTTTTGGTAAATCTCTATAGAAAGATTACCTATTGCAATGGTTCTCATGACAAAAATTCGGGAAAATTTCTTTGCCGATCATTGTTTCTAGAACCAAAAACCATCCATTCAAAGGTTTATATATAATATGTGTGCAACGCTTTGCCCATGAGATCTTATGAACAGGATAACTAGAGTAATTTTGTTTCGATTTTAACTGGCTTGGAATATGTTGTCAGAAATGTAAATATCTCGGACGAGTTCGTAAATAGTCCATCTAGCTCAAAGGGGGTGGGAATAGTGGGCGGTTGAAATTTCCATTTCTCTATGACTTTCTTAACATTGAAGATAGGAAAAATTAATCCAACTAGCCAAATTACTGTCTCATTAAGACGAACAACTTTAAATAAAAAAAAAAAATTCGATAAATGCAATATTTTCGAAGTTAAGCACTAAAAAGGGATTTTTAAGCCCTTTTTTGACTGTTTCTCTTATCACCAGTTTATGTTGCCAGCTTGCCGAGAGGAATTTTTTGTTTTTGTTCGACTTTTTAGAATTAAAATTCAAATTTTTTTTATATACATTAGGTTACGTAAAGTAGGCGAAACATATTTTAAAAATTAATTTTTCATTTTATTCTTTTAAATAAACTACATCATACATCATATTTTATTCAAAAATATTCGTACTTTTATTTCTGGAAACATGAAATTTTGTTATTAGTTGTTTATTTTCCGCAAATCTTCCATTCGTTCTCTCATTTTTCCTTCATAATTGATTAAGGGGTAAAAAAAGGAGAGGTTTCTAAAATTGCAAGCATGTAAATGGAACGTAGAATGCTTGCACTAGAAACTATGCATAGATATCTCGTTGAATTTATTAGTTTCCTTACGTCCCTATGGCAATCTTTGACGAACATTATTGGATTTCAGGAAATAAAATTACATTTTCTGCGCTAAAAATGACTTTTTATCTCTTTCTTGGTGAAGAAAATGAAATGTTACTGCTTCTGCGGCGTATGAGAACGTTACTTGATGAAAATTTCCTTTTTGCTGTTAAAGTAAAATAAAACTTTTTTGTATTGGGAGGTTTTATTAATGGTTGTTCATCTAACGCAATTTTTCTCCTAAGCTGTCTTTAGAAACTTATAAGTTACATAGAGTATTGTAATCTCCACGAAATTACAACATCACCAGAAATATTTGCTCCTTGGTTAAAAAAAAATAGGCATTAGGTCTTATCTTTAAAATGCGGGTAACTTAGTTTCACTCGGTTCTTTTCTCTTTCCAGAACATTTTCAATCTATGATTATTTTTAAAAAATTCTAGATTGCAACATTTATTTGCCTTTGTGATTGATTTTGTTTCAGAAAACCTGGTTAATCATTTTTGGATATTGTATTATTGAAAGAAGCGATACGCAATGAACAAAAAGAGTACTTCTGGGATACTGAAGCGGATATGAAACAATGGAATATTTTTAGAAAGCTCCAAATGTATTGCAAATTGTTAAATTTGTAGGATTCGGACGAGTTTATAAATTTAACCCTTTATTTACTGACGGTACTTAAAAGTACCATTTAAATCTGGTTTATATCTTCATAATATGACAATTTTTGCTGATGGTATTCTAAAGAACACGAAGAATGTAACCCAAATAGCAAGAAATCTGTAAGTATCAGCTAAAAGTAGGAATTAAAAATATTTAGTAATTAAATTAAGACATTTCTATTAATTAAAATATTTTTCTTGGGTTCCCTGGGATTATTCTGCAAGAAAACGTAACTACTAGTGCATAAATGAAGTTGAAAACTTGATGGCAACATAATTCGGTAAATAAAGGGTTAATGGATTTGAATTAATACAACTCAGAAAAAATTTACTTATTTTACAAATATTTGCTGTTCAAAGCAATCCAGTCTTTAATATAATTATAGTTCAAAACTGACTCACTATTCATGAGAAAGATTCAAATCACTATAACGCAAATATACTTAGATTCTCGATCAAATTTAGCAGTTTTATTTCGGTAAAAACACCAATAATGGCCTATCACTCTTACTCAGTATTATGCAAAAAGCAGGTGATTGATCAACAGCTTTAATACAATCGAAAATTTCGCGGCACCATGACGTCAAACTATTTCCAAATCTCTCGTCAAATCGCCAGTTTTCGACCAGCCAAAATATGATCACTTTATAGTTTCTCTTCGCTCTTCAGTTTTTTGTAAAATCGTGTTTTTTCGGAGAAAATATTTAGATTCGATTCACTTACTGGTTACATATGAATATTTTTCCATCTTGAAGACATTTGAAATGCTCATTTAAATAAAAGAAATAATGAATGTATTTAGTGCCACATATTATTCGAAATAATCTAATATATTATAATATTTGTTACAGATTATCATTACTTATATTTTTGAACTTACACTCAAATTTATCATAATGAAATCGAGTCTCAGATGACGCTATATGACATTATCAGCATGAGAGCAGATAGAAAAAGGCTCTAATAGTTAGTAATAAAAAAATGGGAATTTTGTGTGTGTAAAGTCACGTTTTTTCAGGAAAGAAACGTATGAAGATAAATTGAAAAAGCAAAACCTTCTCTTAATATAAAATTTGATCCAAATCGTTTGACTCGTTTCCGATATACACGAAATAAATTTATATATAATGCAAAAGAATTGCTCGTTTAAAGTTATAAGATGTAACAACTGAAAATAAAATGTTTCAGAAACACTCCGCTATGAAATTATTTGACACCCTTTACATCGAATATTTTTTGCTTAAAATCTAATTAAAGTAGCGATAAAATACAAGGCAAAAATCACTTGTAAACGTTTAAATATCTCATGAGCCTTTTACCTTCTTTTATGTGGATTGAATACTCTCTAAATAATCCAAATAGTTGTGTCATCTATTAGAAGATTAAACTCTTTCCTTGATTTAAGAATTTAATCTCTTTCGCATTCCTCCAGTTCCATGTTTGGAAAAGCTAGCTACCTACTTAATTAGGCGAATCGATGACAAATAGGATTTTGCGATGCGCATCTGTTTCTACGGAAACCGAGAACTGTGATAGCATTCCTTGGCTCTTTTCTATGGGATATTTTTTTTAAGCTCTGGATGTTTTCTAACGATTAAATACATTCAAGATTAGAGTGCTTGCCACATTTTCATTCAAACCGAGATGGATTTTTAATCGTGAAGTTTAAAGTGTCGCTATATTGAAAATGTTGCTACTATCTTAAAAGTGTGTTTCACATATTTTATTTGAAATAATAATAAAAATAAAGTCAACATATTGGGCAGCGTTCAGATTGCACCTTGACTTTTAGGTAGATTCTTGTAGAAAGACTACCTATTGCAATGGTTCTCATGATAAAACTTCGGGAAATTTTCTTCTGTTCTGCATCCTTAATAATTCCTAGAAATCCAAACCATCCTTCGGTCAAAAGTTTGTTTATAAAATATAATATACGTGTAACATTTTGCCCATGTTATCTTGTGAACAGGATAATTAGAGTAATTTTGTTTGGATTTTCACCGGTTCGGAATATGTTGTTAGAAATGTAAAAATCTCGGACGAGTTCGTAAATGGGTCATCTGGCTCAAAGAGAGTGGAAATAGTGGCCAATTGAAATTTTCATTTCGTTATAACTTTCTTAATATTGCAGAAAAGAAAATAAACCCAATTAGCCAAATGAGTGCCTCATTAAAACGAACAACTTTTGTATTTTAAAGTTTTCGATAACTGAAATATCTTAAGTTAGGGGCTTGAAAAAGGATTTTCAAGCCCTAATAGTGATTGTTTCTAACATCAATAATTTATGATGCCAGATAATAGCTTAGATCTAAAGAAATTTACCATTACCTTCCAGCTTGCCGAGAGGATTTTTTTTTTTTTTTATCTTAGAATCTTCAGAAATTTAAGATGGCACTTATAACTTATACCTCTCATACAAAGTAATTAAAAATATTTGTAAATTTTTGCATAATACTAATATAGGTAGAGGACATCGATTTCTTATATGATAAAGAACATCAACCGTTTTCGTCGAGTTTTCGTTCATTCATCAAATTTACTCTTTACCAGCAGTTAACTTTTACTTTACGGAAGATATTGCAAATACTGCATCAATAGTTTTTAATGCAAACTAGTACTACTATTAGACTTATAACTCTTGATAAATTTCCTGTGCCCACAAATTTTACAGGAAATCTAATCACTCAATAGATCGTTTATTTTACTGTGTGGTGGCTCAATAGAGTGTTGGAACTTGACCATAGAACGACAAGAACTGAATTGCACCATGACCAGAGAAAAGATCATTCAAAGCCCTTGAAGAGAGAGCGTGTTTCCGTTTTGAGAGACATCTTAACGATCTGGGCCAGCAGTTATTTGAAATTAATTTTGAATTGCTTCTTCGAAAATATGAACTGCATTTCCGCAAGTATTTTTCACAACAATTTACTTAATAATTTAGAAGGAAATAAAATGAAGTTGTTAAAGCATTACTCATCGATCTGTTTCTTGCGTCTGTTTTTGCTTTATGAACCAAAATGAATAATGACCTTTGGAAAATATATTAATCTTAGTTTATAACACGAGAAAAAGAAGCGAGTCAACTACAAGCCAAAAATAGTCTCAAATGGATTAAAAAAAAAGATGAAAAACAGGCGAATTATAGACTATGACATCCATGAAAGATAGTGTGCCTTTAGGGTAATGGTCAGCTTGACCCACACTTTTTATCTTTTTTGTGGAAAAGGACGTTACTTTCATTTCCTTACTTCATAAAGGAAGGATGGATGTACACCTCCCAAAAGGACTGAGCAACTTTGTCTACTGGAATCGCTTCCAGTGAATAGCAGAAATGGAACTCTCGGGGCTTATGATCATTAACGGAACTCTTAATCCCAAGCCTTTCGCGTCTTATTCTTTTGATTCATTCATTTCTCGCCGACAGCATTATAGCATTCTTTTTTCACCTACAGCATTCTTTAATATGTTATCTTGTCCGAAAACTCTTTTAAACCAGAAGATGTGTCCGTCTAGACGGGATATTATCCTGTCAGCAGTTTCTCGGACATGATTACGGAAGTTATATTAAAAACTCTCACTTATTCAGACTGATAGGATGCTTGAGAAATAAAAAAAAATATTAATTCTGATATATTTTTAGATGTAAATGTATAGTAGCATTAAAATTTTTGTTTCCTTGCAGCGGTATTTTCACTATCAATAATGTTCTCTCATGTCTATCAGTAATCAAAATCTACTCGGAACATATAAAAATCCATTAATAGAAACGAATACAATTTAAAATACTTTCTTTAAACATTTTTATTTTGTATTGGTAGTAGAAATGTTCATATGCTGATTCATAATATTCTTCAGTTTAATTAGAAATGTAATAAATCAGCAGACGTCAGCTCATTAATCTTTGCTACAGTCTAGCATAAAAAAAATATGAATAAAATATGAAGTTTGCGATCCATAATGCTCACAAATACACACATTAAAACTCGGCATTAAATTCGGATTGAGGCGAATGGTGATCTATTGGCAGAAAAAAAAATTGTTGAAGAGAAGAAAGAAATATTTCGTCGCTATCCATCTTTACGAGCTCTGTTTGGGATAAAATGTAATCTTATTCCATAAAAACGAATGTTCACATTCATTATCCGCTCACGAAGAAGCGGATAATGAATAGAAGAAGAATGTCTCGTTAAATGCCAAAACAGCATAAGAAGTATGTCTCGTTAAATGCCAAAACAGCATAATAGTATTCGCCGAGAAAGTATATTAATATATACTAATAAGAATTTCAAACGCATGTCTTTTGAATTTGTTCGTAACTTTCAGCTTTTGTTGAATAGTTAGCCATCGCTCACACTTCAGCAGCTACCACATAAAGGAATACTTACATTGATAGTTAACGTATATGAAACGTGTGAGTATTAATGGTGGCCGAATACATATTCTTTAATTAATTGGAAAATAAAGTAAATAGTATGATAATAATGAATATGAATAATAGATAAGCAAGACAGTCTAAAAAAAATGAAATTTTTGATAAAGAAAAGTTGAAGGATATTTTGCTTTTAAAAGGGAAAGTTAAGGTTCTTAATTTAGTGTAATTTAATGTGTTTTGTTAAGTTTAATTGTTTTGCGCCGTTCTAATGTAAATTTAATGAATCTAGTGTCATTTGAATCTTTAATCCAAATCATTTTTAAGAGAAATAATCGGGAATATGGTTTTGAATATTTCTGAGCAAAGTATTCACTCCCATTTTATTCTAAGAAAAGTAAACAGTGTTAAAAGAATGTAACAGATGTTTTAAATTTATAGTTCATAAATGTAATATCGTATTCTGTTTTGCTTATTAAATCTTAACTTGTTAAGTATTACATGTAATCGTGCAAACCTGCTTCCAATTCAGAATTTATTATTTATAAAGCTATTTTCACATGCATACATATTTAATTAACTACTTATGCGTGCATGTTCGGTTGTTAATAAGTAAGTCAACATCTTCTTGATTGACGTCTGTTGAACCGTTTTGAATGATTTACAACTGTTTTGTCGTTGAAAATGCTTGAATGAATTTTGTGGAGAGAGAAGATATCTTGAATTATATACTCAGTTGATTTTATAACTGAAAGAAACTAAATTGAAATTTACCGTCGCCATAAATTATTTTTATTATTATGAATACGTAGTGTAACTGTAACTCATATCAGTGAATATTTACGAGTCATAAATCAAGAATATCATTCTGTATATTCAATTTTATTTCATATGTTTGTGTGCATTTCCAAAATTACAAAGAACAGAAAGTTTTGAATTTACCGATTTATATTTCTTACTTTCTCGTTTAGAAAGAGTAGTGATATGTGAGGAAAAAGCATCTAAGTAAATATGCAAAGAAAAATTGCACTGTTTGTCAAAAATTTTAGAGCTTGAAGAAATTTTGACATCGCGAGTTCAATTAATCATCGCATATCAAACCTCCGAGTCCAAAACACAGATTTTTGAAATTGTGTTGGTCTATGGACACAATAACTCAGAAATGCAATGAGGCTTGAAATTTTTGTATAGCTTTTCCACATTACGTTAAATTTCTGGACAAAATCTATCAATGGGAAGTTTGTCTGTTAATTCTTTGATTTATCGTACTCACAAACAGATATAATTTCAAAAAGGAGTTTCAAAATGAATGCCCGAAACGTGAACATTCGTCAAAATCTCGAGGTCGAATTTCTCAACGATTACAATTCTTTCTCTCTGTATATTTCTCATATATGAAAGCATTCAGCAGAAGTAATCTCCCCGAAATTTTCTCGCATTCTCTCTAATAAAGGTCTTATCTCCATACCTCGGCTTAAAAATTGTGAATCTTGAATAAGACCGCCAATATTGGCGAGCAATGATTGTGTAATATTGATCTTTGGCAACAATTGTTTGATATTTTTACAACAAAAATCGTATTATCTTTGACAATTTTTTTTCGTCATTAATCCAAATAGGGGATTAGTTGTCAAAAATCGAATGTGTATTTTGGATGCTTTTTTTCTAACTAATTGATACTATAAAATTTTACACAGAACTATGATTGTGGTCGCAATATCATATCCCAAATTTCATTTGCTTTTACATGCATATCAAATTATAGCTAGACGGTCAATTCTTTTTCGAATTTAGTTTAAAATTTGATACAAATCTACATTTTAGATGCTAAATCTGTGTACCAAATTTTATGTGTCTAGTTTTTTACATTCTAGAGTTATTGCGTTCTCTTGTAGCAGATAACCGGATCAGTAGACTTCCTCTGAATGGATTTCGTTCAAAAGTTGATAGAAATCTACAAATTTGGTTTAAAGTTCACATACTAAATTTCATCTCCTAGTTCAAAGCGTTTTCGAGTTATGTCCTGTAAGGTATAATGCAATATATATATATATTATATATATATATATAATATAATATTAATACGGATACCATGAAAGGTTACTTTATGTACAAGTTTCGTCTGAGATATCAAATAAAAATATCTATAAAATCGTACAAAAATTGTCTATAAAGAATGGCTGTAAAAATGTTTATAATAAAAAAAATGTCTATAAAGAATAAAGAATGGCTGTAAAAATGTTTATAATAAAAAAAAATGTCTATAAAGAATAAAGAATGGCTGTAAAAATGTTTATAATAAAAAAAAATGTCTATAAAGAATAAAGAATGGCTGTAAAAATGTTTATAATAAAAAAAAATGTCTATAAAGAATAAAGAATGGCTGTAAAAATGTTTATAATAAAAAAAAATGTCTATAAAGAATAAAGAATGGCTGTAAAAATGTTTATAGTAAAAAAAATGTCTATAAAGAATAAAGAATGGCTGTAAAAATGTTTATAATAAAAAAAAAATGTCTATAAAGAAAGATTGTCTAAATAAGAAAATTGTTCTACAATGACAGAAAAATATTCGCATAATATCAGCTTACCAAATTTATGCTGGTTTTAATGTAAAAACTGTTTACCATGAATTTATATTAAAAGTGGGAAGTACCGCCATGAATTTCTTTGAATAATACATATTTCAAAATATTCTGCCCTCTTACGGAACTTTCTTTAAATACTCATGTACTTAATATGTACTTTAGCTTTGATAATGATCTATATTTCTGTCAGAGGATTAAGAATTGCAAAGCTTTTCTCATTTTTACTAAAATCTAAAATACCATTAAAGATCTAAAAAATAAAAATGAAGTAATTTCTTGTATGAAACTGGATCCTATTTTACTATTTGATTTAATATGTGTGTCAAAAATGTAGTTTCCAGCGCAAAGAAAAGTGTAGACCGAAAGCGGTATGTCTAACTGAATGGAAACCATATCAACAGGTGGTAACCCTATCTTTAGACCTACATCAATTTCTGATTTTTAAGAATGTTGAATTGCGACTGTGTTATTATAATCGTAATGTATTTATTTTAATGGGTCATTAGAAACAGTTCTATGCATCTGTTTTCGATTTGAGTAATTTCTTTTGTAAAAGAATACATTGTCTTTTTTTTTCTTTCTTTTTTTTTTTTGGATTAAGCATTTTATTTCCAAGACATCTTATGAATCCAAGTTCTAAAATTACTTTTTTTTTTCATGTAGGTTGACTCAAAACAACTGTTTGTGGTGTGTGAATATAGGGTCGATTCATGAGGGCTAATTGAATTCTAGTTTCGTGTAAGCATTTTATATACGTTTTTCTTTTCTTTTTCTTTCTTTTTTTTTAGCAATTTATGTACACTTTTCTTTTCTTTTTCTTTCTTTTTTTTAGAATGAAATTACTTGTACTTTCACATGGTGGCATATTTTTTTTTTTTTTTTTTTTTTTTTTTACAAAACATGTTCAGTTTTTAACCCTTCTTTGCATGATTTTTTAAAAATAAATCAGGGTGATATAATTCAAGCCCTAGGTTAAAGCAAAAATGTTTAAATAAAACCCTAGTATAAATAGATAATATAAAATAATTAAAAAACCAGTGTGATGGAAATATCCATCATGATACAAATTTACATGTTAAGATCAGTACAAAATCTTCAATGTCCCTCTCTTCTAAACTTCTCCACTCATTTTTGCTTTTATTAGCAAGAAAAATCTCAGATTAGTTATAAAAAAATGTTCAAGAAATCGCACGTTTCTTCCCACGTTTCTTTACCACAACAAACAGCGGAATGACAAATTCAAGCCCGCTGTAATGATTGTGACGTTTGATTTTTGACAGCTACATTCTTTATTACGCAAAGTCGTGAAAAAAGTTGCCAGCAACAACCAATTTACAGTACATTTGTTTTGAGTACAATTTTTTGTTCATTAAATGTTATGATGGAAATTTACATCATCCTGCAAAGAAGGGTTAAGCTTTTTGCTATATAATATTTTCTAATAATTTTATAAACATTAAATGATCCGTAACCGGTCAAAATGGTTGGGTGCCAATTTTTGATTAGTAAATTTACGAGAAATGTTATTACTTGTTTACGAAACAATTTTTATATTAAATAATTATAAATTACTATTTTGCAATACAGTACAATATTTTCTTAATATTGAGTTTCTTTTTTTTCCCAGTATGATAAAGATATTAATTTGCCATTATGTACCACAACAAGTCGATTTGACTGAGAGAAAAATTTATTACCTCATAAGGTTATTCTGTCAGAAAATACGATGCACATTCCATATATGTCTTTCTATAAAGATAATTCCAACATTTAATCTGAAACATAGAAGATCTGTCTTGTCGTCGTCAGCGTCGGCAAAAGCACGCGTAACGATTTGTCAGTCTGCCGGTGAAAAAACTTTTTTTTCTATCTTGTACACGTTCAACCGGTCAAATAATCCTATAGGAAATAGGATAGGAGATGGCGTTATGTCCGTGAAGATGATACCTTAACATAAATGCTAAATTTTTCTTGAATTTATTTTGCGGCTTGAGTTATTTCGTTATTAAATTATTTTATTGTTAAGTTATACTGCCTTAAAGCTATCATATTGAAATATTTTCATACTGAAATCAATTTTTAGGTAGATTCTTATAGGAAGACTACCTATTGCAAAGGTTCTCATGACAAAACTTTGGAAAAATTTATTCAGCTCTTTGCCGATCAGGGCTCCTAGAACCCAAAACCACCCTTCGTTCAAAAGTTATATCTAATGTATAATATAACGCTTTGCCCATGTTATCTGGTGAACAGGATGACTAAAGTTATTTTGCTTGGATTTTAATTGGCTTAGAATATGTTGTTAGAAATGTAAAAATCTCGCATGAATTCGTAAATGACCCATCTAGCTCAAAAATTGTAAGGAGGGAACTGTAAGGGGGCGTTAAAATTTTTATTTCGCTATAGCATTCTTAATATTGAGAATAGAAAATAAATCCAATTAGCCAAATTAGCGCCTCATTAATACGAATAACTTTGGATTTAACGTTTTTCGATAATTGCAATATCTTAGAAGGAAGTTAAGAGGCTAAAATGTGATTTTAAAGCTCTAAATTTGACTACTTCTAACATCAACAATTGATGTTGCCAGATAGTAATTAGATGTAAAGGAATCTACCTTTACTTTCCAGCTTGCCAAGAGGAAATTTTTCATATTACGTCAGGAAAATTAGATTTTTTTTATCTCATCACCACTTTAGTTTATTTGACTAGTTGTGATGCAAATAAATATATACTTTGTGTCGATAAGTTTATCGTTTTTATAAAATGAAATTCCTTATTTAGATTTTTGTATTATTTTTTCTTCTATTTTTAAGAATTTCGTTGAGTTAACTTAGTTTAGCATAATTATTCAATCATCCCTGTTTGAAACAACTATAGAACCTTTTTAAGGCGAACATCATATAACTGATATGTGGTTAAATGACGAGGTTGACACCAGAGTTGGCAACCTTTCTCTAAAGATCTATAATTTAGTAAATTCAGAACATTTGAACCTCAACGAATCTTCAGTGGCATCGGGTGACTTAGGACTTCCAGACGAGCTGTGAATTTGCTTACTAGTAGATTCTTACTTCAATATTTTCCTGGACCGAATCTACGAATTAATAATCCATAAAATGCACCGATGATGTGGTAATAATTCAGATGGCAGTTTATTACGTAGCTATCCAAGTAGCATCCACTCAAAATTTTCTCTCATGAAAATCCGACAGACGATTTCTACACATTCATCCTGCCCGATGGCTCTTATTCACTTCCATTCGAGTGACCACATGAGCCTCTCACCCACTATCTCTACTTCATGGACGTCGTTCACCGTTCCCTGTCTTTAAACATGGCACGAAGCCTCCCCTCCTAACGACACGCCATTACAATTTGGATATGCGCGAGTCCTCAAAATTCGAAACCACGGCAACATAGTCGTTGATTTTAATAATTCATCAATTGGACGCGACGGCGATTATGGTTATTGCTTGTCTTTTCTAGCCTGCCAGGTTTATGACCCAGCCGGCGCATCCTCATTTAATGAGGTGGAAAGTTCTATCTACTTCCTAAACATCGCTGCTTATTGCTTTGGGATGGTTTGTGTCGCTAGTAGACATGCAATCTGCGGCTCAAGTGAGGCAGAATCGGAGCAGGGGAAATCATAGTCTGTGCCATTTTATGTAGATAAGTATGGGATGTGTCAATCAGCAAATAGCGTCGAGTTTGTATTCTGGATGCAGGCTTGGAATAAGGCGGACAAATAAGGCGGACTTTTGTCAGATTTTTATGCGATTAATATTTTATATGTTTATATGAATGGAAAAATAACTTTTTTGATAGTATATAATGGTTTATATTAAAAATAAGAATAAATTTGAAATTATATTTAGATATATATCATTAATAATCTATCTATACTTATATAAAGCTCAGGGTGTGTGTGTGTTCTATAGGCCAGACCATTTGATCTACAGCTACCAAATTAAAAACTAACTTCCCGCCAAAAAAATCTTTTCATTTTCCCCACCGCCAAATGAGTAAGACTTCATTTTTTCCCCCCAACAGTAATGAGGCTAGGCTTAAGATTTTTCGGTCTATTATTTCAAAGGATTCTGTTTATTTTCTTAATGTTTGATGCATTTAAAATTAATTAATTTAAAATCGATTAATTAATTCATTGTTAATTAATCGATCTTTCAGATTCATTCTGAAGAACTTTTTGAATTAAAATAAAACAGAATAAAGGAAATTAAAAATTTCTAATCTGCGTAGTGTTACCCCAACTGGCGTAGAAAATTCACGCATTTGCGTTACCATAATTGGCGTTGAAAATTCATGCATGCGCATTTTGCTTTGATTGTGGACAACTGTTTTCAACGGATGCGGACTCGATTTAAATTATTTTTAGGTTAGTTTTATGCTTTTGTAATTAAATTGTATTTGTTAGTCATATATTTTTTGTATATGCTTATAAGTTTTTTAAGTAGTTTTTTTAAACCTGTTTTCGACCGATTATTTTAAACGATTCTGTTTATTTTCTTAATGTTTGATGCATTTAAAATCAAACATTGTTAATTAATCGATTTGCTCATGATGATCTCAGAAAATTTTGTTGACAAATTCTTGAGATATTACATAAATTAAGAAATGTATTCTTTAGTGCCCATGAGGTTTAAATGCTCAGTGACTCTGTTTTCGGTAATCATATTTTTTAAAAAAATGCTTTGTTTCAGTAACTTCAAATGCTTTGTTCCCCCCTCCCCCTTTCCATATCGCATCAGCCTGAGGACTTTCCCCCCCCCCCGACTGATTTAAGGTGCACCAGAACTGCTTACACGACGGTTCTTCGATGGAATTCGGTCTCGAACCTGAAACTTTCTAGTTCCGAGACCTTGCCACCAGACAACCGCGGCCCAGAAAAATCAATTAAAAATGCTATGAATTTCTGTAATTCCATGCAGTAGTTCATGATTTATGGTTTATAATTCAGAATTTATTTTAAGGAGCGGTTTTCCTAAGCGACACAATATCCGCCTTTTCATTTTTTTGAAGTAAGTTATCTATTCTTTAAGCTTATGCAGTATTTATCCTTTCATAAAAATACACTATTTTTTCTACCATTCCTTATAGTATAATTCATAATTTATCTTAGAAATAATTATATTAATAAAATTGTAAGGTAAATCTTTGGCTTCTTTAAATAGACAAAAAGGTGGTGGTGCGGTTACAAATAATGCTTGATAATAGCGACATAAAAGTAAGATTATTCTAGAAATCGTATTTGTTCGTTAATGATTGTTGCATTAACATTTACCAAAGCATTCGTTATTTAAACATAAATGTTCCTACAAATGTTCCTAAACAATAACAGGCGATCCTACTGAACAATGGACTCTCGTTAAAGAGAAACAAAGGATCCAGTAAAACGTCTTGATTATTTCGTGTTTCCCGTCAAGACAAAAGCTTTCTATTTATTTTCTTGTCAGAAAAGTAATTTTACAACAATAAGGTTGAATTTGTGTTTCTAAAGTTACAGATTCGGATGTAAAATTGTGGAAAATGGAATGTACTAGATAAATTGGTTTGTTTTCTGTTTAAAAAGTCTAGATATTCATTTTGTGCATCGCATCGTAACATCTTTTAAAATAATCAACTTTTGTAATTCACATATTTTTCTTTGTGGATAGTTTATTTTTTTGAAATTATTCGAATAATTTGTGTTGTTTAAATTTTAACTCCACGAACACCCAGTTAATATAAAAAAAGTGCTCAAATTTATTGTATATATATACTTTTGGAAATGGAATTTGGTAAAGGATTTTTCATTTATTTTTCAGTATGCTAGATCCTTGAAATTTTGTACTTTTAGGCATTCTCAGTGATAATACACTTTTTTAACGTTTTCAAAATTATGAATTAATCGATGAATTTAAGGAAATTTGGATTTCATATGCGTGGTGCCATCTGGTGATAATTAAATTATAGAATCCTGTAATACTGTATGGAACCTTTGATACATCCTTTCAAAGGACTGAAGGAGGGATAAATAAACAAAGTAAATAATAAAGTTGATAATAAATGAACGAGGTAAAAAAAAAACAACAAAATTTTAGTAACTCTGGTTATTTTAAATTTAATGCTACTAATGCAGTTTAAAAACATTTTAGGAAATTTGTATTTCATATGCGTGGTGTTTATCTGGTGATAATGAAATTATAAAATCCTGTAATACTGTGTGGAACCTTTTATATATTCTTTCAAAGGACTGAATGAGATATAAATGAACGAGGTAAATATAAACAAAAATTTTAGTAACTCTGGTTATTTTAAATTAAATGCAATTTAAAAACATTTTAGGTAGTATTAAAATAATGTTACATAATATTAAAAACAATTACATTTTAAAGTTTAAAATTTATCATAAATGTGAGAGAAATTGACCTTTATTTCCTAATTATACATTTATTTTACACTAACTATGCACATGCAGATAACTGTATAGTAGAAATTTCGCTAATTATCAGCTGATCTGTTGATTGTCTATAAGTACAGCATTATGAATGAAATTTTTAAATTCATCGAATGTTTTTTTCACTAGTGTTTTAGCAAATAACGCCCAAAATGCATATATTCTGTAAAAATGCTTGATTTATGCCATTGTTCGACAATGCCATGCTAGGCATTTACTATCTTACCCAGGATCCACTATTATTTGACGGGATAGGGTGATAAGATATTTAGTGGAAAGTATTCGAGAAAGTTGAGGCGGAGGCAATATCCGCTGATCTTAAATAAAAAATAAAACCATTTGAAATTTATTTTGTATTTACTTATCACTATTAAACGCTTTGTGTGAAAACTTATCACAATTTCTTCCCTGTTATATATGAGTTCATATTATGTAAGAGAAACACCAGTTATCATTGTATCAATTACAACGCATAATATAATCAAATTTCTTGTTGCATGCATTTTTAATTAAATGTTTGTCATTATCTTTTTTATATATATATACACGTATTAACTTTCATTTTCTTCAATGATCACTTCTACAATGTTGACAATATACTCCTTGTCCTAGTATGTGGCTGCTAATTCTTGTGAAAGAATTCCGTCTATTCTTCGAGGGCTCCCTTGCTGCTTGGAATCAATACGGTTGGATTCCGCGGACAATTCTTAATCGACTCACGTCTTCGATCAATGCCTTATCTAATGTCCTCTTCGACTACTTGTCTTTTTTTGTGGTTCTGATATTGTCTCGATAAATATACTTAACTTATTTGGATGGGAGAGGTAACTTTTCATTGTTGTACTAGAGTTAGATTAATGAACCGATACATGGTTTGTTTTGTGTGTGAGTGGATTACCATATTGTGTAAAATATTACCATCATCAAACAGTGTTTAAGCATCAATTTAAAAAACCCATTGTTACTTTAGTTTTCACTTGATTAGTACAAGTGAAAAATAAATGCTTACTAATGCCTAGTTCAAAATTCTGGTACCCATTTCATGAATCCCTAGCTTTGGGCATTTAGAATTTGATGAAATAATTTGCCTCTATGATAGAAAATCAGTTTTTTTATTTAAAAATTTCTTATATAAATGCATTTTATTTGTGTTTTATCGTTTTAAATATGGCGTCAAAAGCGACAGATTTTCATTTTGTTTTACATGTACCGTTGCTTACCATTTATAAGCATAAAATATTGCTGACATTATTTTATGCTTATAAAGTTGGAAATATTTTTACAATAATGAACAATACAATATTTTCAACCATAATTTGGCAATATTTTCAGTACAATAAAATAAAATGCAACAATGACACTATTTTCACTATAATGTCGTACAGTTACGTCAAACTATCATACAAATATTATTGGGCTTTTTGTGTTAATAAGGAAAAGGCTTCCTGTAATAGTTCCCGTTTCAGACCTGACATTGCTGTAACAAGGCATGATAATTAAATAGTTAACAACACGCTATGAAACAGAGAGAGAACCTCTGTTTTGAACAGAGTGCATGCGCTCCTGAATTTTGAAATATATTTATTTCCGAAAACTTTTACTGAAGAAAATTCGAATATAACCGTTCTCCCCAAAAATTAATTGAACTAACTAAATGAACTGAAATGAGTTCAATTTTAGACAGCAGATTATTTAATTAGATCATTTTTCAAATAGTGAACTCGAAATCTTTAAATTGCATCCGATTCCCGATCGCTTACCTTCGCCAATTCATTAGATTGTATTTTTGTGCAGATTTTAAAATGATATATGAAGTACATTTCGCTGAGAGAATATAATGAAAATCTTTTGCATTTTACAGGAATTTATTTGGTTTGTTTCATGTTGGTAGTTAGAATTTTATGTTAGATTCCTCACTAAATTGTATACTACAATTTTTATATTTTATACTAGCCGCCTTTGGCGACCAGCCGGTTCGCCAATCTTAATGTTCGTTTAAATTTTAATAATTAAATAGCTTGAACCGGAGTTTAACCCCCTTCTTCACCAAGTTGCGATAACGCGCCAAAGCTGGCAATCTTTATTATGCACTATGATTAAACACCTGCTCCTTTGCTTTGAACATTTCGCAAGGCCGTTGTTGGCGATTTTTAAAAGCAGGGGGTTAAACTCCGGTCGTACCATTACATATTTTACGCAATTCCAACTTTAATAGATTCTTCAGCAAAATATTTTAAAACTTCAAATTTTGATAGTCATATAATTCACTCATAATATTATAAAGGCCTTCAGTCATAACGTGATATGTATCTCTCTCATTTTCTGTTACCCCTCGTAGAATTTATGCATTAAATTAAAGTGAAAATGATTAATATGCAATTAATATAATATTTTTTACTGAAACAAAGCATTTTTTTTAATAATATGATTACTGATAATAGAGTCACTGAGCGTTTAAACTTTATGGGCACTAAAGAATATCTTTCTTAATTTATGTAATATCTCAAGAATTTGTCAACAAAATTTTCTCAGATTCATCATGAACAGATCTATTAATTAACAATGTTTCATTTTAAATGCATCAAACACTAAGAAAATAAAATGAATCGTTTAAAATAATCGGTCGAAAACAGGTTAAAAAAAACTACTTAAAAAACGATGTACTTAAAACTATAAGCATATACAAAAAATATATAACTAACATAAATACAATTTACTTACAAAAGCATGCAACTAACCTAAAAATAATTTAAATCATCCGTTGATATGGTTGTCATGACAACAATTAGAACAATGCGCATGCGTGAATTTTCTTCGCCAGTTGGGTAACGCAAATGCATGAATTTTTCTACGCCAGTTGGGGTGACGCTATGCAGATTATACATTTTTAATTTCCTTTATTCTGTGTTATTTTAATTCAAAAGTACTTCAGAATGAATCTAAAACATGGATTAATTAACAATGTTTAATTTTAATTGCATCCAACATTAAGAAAATAAACAGAATCGTTTGAAATAATCCGCGAAAAATATTAACCCTAGCCTCATTACTGTTGGGAGAAAAATAAAACTGAAGCCTTACTCCTTTGGCGATGGAGAAAATGGAAGATTTTTTTGGCTTGAAAGTTAGTTTTTAATTAATAATTAAAATTCTAATTAAAAATTCAAAAAAGGGACCCCAGGTGCACATTCCAGGTGCATTTGGTACATCTAAGGTATACATGTACCAAATTTGATAGCTGTATGTGAAATGACCTGGCCTGTAGAGCGCCAACACACACACACACACACACACACACACACACACACACACATTGAGCTTTATTATAAGTATAGATAATTATCCTAAAAGCAATATGTAATTAATATTTCCATTTTTTTATCGTTCATTATCTGTCATTTAATTTTTATCAAATGATTATCTTTATTATCAATCATTTTATTAATTTTTGATTGAATATCCTGTTGAGAGGAGAAAGCTTAGTAACTTCAGAAACATTGTATTTGAGGAAAATTATTATGTATTAGTATGTATATGAGAAAAATCAGTTATAAAATTCTTTTATGGTTAAGATAACCTTGTTAAAAACTAAAAGTTTTGAAGAATCTTTTATTAATGTGCCCAAGTGAGAAAAAAAATTCTAACAAAAAAAAAAAAAGAACTTTAAAGTAAAATAGTTAAAGCATAATACGCTGCAAACCCTATTACGAAGGCCATATTGTCGCTCATTTTTAATTTGACGATCATGCTCAAAAACATTTTTTTCGATTATTTATGACTGCTATATGAAATTGGACCTCAGTCATATGTTTGAAAGTAAAAATTATCATATTTTCATATTTTGTCGCAGTTTTTCCATGAAAACTTTCGACGGCTCTGTCATTTGCTCACCACGACATTTCTCTTCTTAGAGCAAATGACTGTTATAACCGTCATTTGCGGCAACGTGTTAAACCAAAATGATTATTAGAAAATACATAGTTTATAAATAATTTATAAAATTAAAATATGAATATTCAATTAACTTAAAATATTATCAGATCTTCACACTAATTCGTTTTGGTTTTGATATATTTTTTATAAACATTTATCTATTTTCATGTTTGTACATTTATAAAAACATATTTTTGAAACTTTATAATTCTTTTCTGGTAGTATTCTAAAATCCTTCCGAGTCCTACTGTAGCAACGAGATACGATCCAGTAACATCGCTCTGAGCGAGAAAGCGTTGACCTCATCACAATCGTATCGACAGCGAGCGCGTAAAAGGGACAACTGGCGATTAACTTTTTCCTATTGACCTACATTTGCCTAAATGGTTGACTGGGGAAATCACGGAATGTTTTGGTCTGGTTTCCACTTGCGCAACGTTGGCAAATAGAGTTCGTCACTGATTTAATATGGTTTTCCTGCTTGGAAGGTAATGGCAAATATGTTTAAATCTACCATCGAAGTCGGTGAATATTTACAATTTTCTGCAGTAATGGCTTGTTTGGCTATGAGCAAAGCCTTATGCATGATTCATGTTTGGATTTTTCGTCAATTTCTCCGCGATGAATATCGATTGAGTGTTTAAAACATGCGCATTTCTAAGCGACGTCGAAAAGGTATCTTACCTAAAATCAATTATGTGTAATGCTTGAGTTGTAACATAACGTTGCATAAAGAGCAACTTTTCCCAATGTTTGTTGAGTTTAATTCGAGAACTGAATTGCTAATTCTATTAACTGTTTATTTTGTATAACCTTTTTAATAATAAATAAATAAATGGGAAACGATGTACGAATAATGAGATAATGTTTTGATTCTAACATATATTTTCGTTCAAAGATTATTTTAAGCATTAATAAATTAAAATGTTCATGAAGTTATATTTTCTACTCTCCGCTCGGCTAATGTAAAAATTATGCTTTAGTTATCTCATATGATTATATTTCAGCGTCGCAGAATTACATGTAAATAATTTACTTCGTTGCCATTATTACAGAATCGCTAAATAGGTATTAAAAGCTGTCTGAAAATTCATACGAAATAAATTTAGTACAAACAGTTTTAAACAAAAAAACACTTTTTATGAGTATGCTTAAAAGAAGGATGTTTTAATTATTTTCTATATTTCGTAGTCTTTAATCTGTCATTTATTAATATAAACTTTATGGAATCATGTGATCATTTTTTTTTCTTTTCGCGAATTCACTACAGGTAGGAGCTGTCGTATGAAATCTATTCAAAATAATTAACTGTTAATCCCATTCCCCGATGCACTACAGTCTTAAACTTTTATACAGATTTGTTTTCATTAGCATTGTAATATTTTGATATTTTCTGAATTTTTCTTTTAATTTAAACTACAAAATTTAATTAAAAATTTTGATTACTGACAAGAGGCGCTATTTGATCGTGAATCTGAGCAAAAATGATATTATAACATGAAAATAAGGAAGTGACTTATGAAAAAAATTACTCAATTTCTGGAGGTAAAAAAAAAAAAAGAAATTGTGAGACGCAAGATAATAAAGATGTTATAAGAAAATTAAACCGCAGCAATTGGCAAACAAAACAAAACAAAAAATCTTAAACATTCATTAAATTTAAATTTGTGTTGCAGATGTGATTAAAATTCTAATTTACTAAGTGTGTCAAAGCCTTTTTTTATGATTTTGCTTCCCAAATTTTGTACATAAAAAAAAAAGTCTATTTTAAAATTTTGTTTTTATACTTTTCTAAAGAAATATATACTGATCAATAAAAAACACACACAATGGAAATTGAAATTTTAAAAATTGTAGTTGCACTTCTTATATATAAGTGCTTAACATTTATTATTAAACTCAGTTATATGTCTTGAAGTTATAAAGATTAAAGAAGATTTAAAAAATCGATGCAATTAAAGTTAAAATCTTATTCACTTTTTTAAAAAAAATTGAAATGAAATTAATGCAAGCATTCGACATAGGCAAAACGGGAGCAGCCCATTTAAAGTTTTATTTGATTAAAAGGAAAGGAATAGATCTTTTAAGCAATATTTTCACCTCCATATTTAATATCTCGTGCATTTCAGAGGCTTCTGGTAGTTAATTTTTTATTTACTCGAATGAATGGACGAATTCTATAAGTTTCCACTGGCGTAATATTTTGAAAGAAATAACCTTCTGAAAACCTTTTAAAATCCTCTATAAATGACGTGCACGCTCATGTATTAGTATCTGAAACTATGTATCTTTAAGAAACATGATAGCACCTAGTCTTCTTTTTAAAAAAAACATTAAAAACATTCTCGTGAACATCTTCACAGTCGTTCTGTACTAACATTCGAAACACATTATCGATATATTACTTAAATCTCTCAAGCAAAATTAAGTACTCGCTTTTCCGATAAAATGCAAAATATGTTGCCAGTTTCTGGTATTCGAACTCGCAGCGCACTACCACATATTCCCCATCCAAGCCGTTGCCAGTCGCAAGTCATTAAAATCTAAACATTCATCTCAATAAACTTTCCCCAAAATAAGCTTAGGCAGTAAATATCGCGAGTCGTTTGGAGGAGTTATTTGGGGAACGCAGTGTTATTTTTTAACCAATCATTCTCGCCGGTCATTATTTTCGACGAATCGCAGAGTGAATGCAAGAGTTATTTTTAGACAGTCAATTGGAAATAACATGATTGGGTTAAAGCTGTTGGCTTAGTGCAGTTGATCATTAGAATTTGAAAGCATTTCTAATTAGAATTGTAAACTGTGAATGAATGAATAAATTTTTGTACAAAGAGTTTTGAATTTATTTTTTAAAGAATTTGAGCATAATTTTTCTTGAGAAAAAAAGTATACTGAAAGTAGATTGGAATTGTGATTAAATATTTATTGGTATTTCCTTAACGCTACTACATTTGCATGATTCGCAAATCTATCTCTGGAAGGTTTTGCTGGAATGTTTATTAAAATAAGCAAAAATAATGAACAATAATAATATGAGTTGCTTTTTATGAAAGAACACATGTAAATAAATCATTTATCAAGGTTGAAAAACAATTATCAAATTAAATTTTAGTTTAATTATCTCTTTTATTGAACTGCTCTTAAAAATAAAATGACTCTGTCTAAATAAAATTCTGAATTCATTTAATATTCTTTTTAGTGACAGGTAGAACCCCCTCTCCCAATGTGACTCAATTTTACATGATTTACACATCAAATTCGTGTTTTTTTTCTTCTCTCATTTGATATGAATAACACATGCGATTTCTATTGGAAGTATACCAATAGTAATCGTTTGATGTCACCGAAAAATAACGACCCGTTTGCCAAAGTGTCGCTTGATGTCATTGAACATGAAAGTGTAAACATATATTTTTAAAGAAAGCAGTAGTAGAAAATTGTTAACAGCGGTTAATTTTCTATTTAATGTGTGGAATTTTAGTTATTCCCCAACTTGCATCGAAAGAGCATATTTGTCTGCTTTCAATTGTTCATTAGATTTTTTTTTAAAGATATTACCACCATGTAAATGTAACTTTTCCTCTCCTGTTGTGTAATTTTTTTCTAAAAAAAAAAAAAAAAAAAATTTCCAAATTTAATTTTAACTAAGAGGTTCATTTGTGTATATAAATTTTGTGAATATCGGCTAGAGGATTTCTTTTATTCAAACAAAATTCGTTTTCTTTCAGACTTCGTAAAGTTAATGAATAGCTTCATTTTAATGTATCACAAAATGTTTGAATATTAGTATTAAAGCAGATATGAGACAATACCTTTACTAACAATAATGAAAGAGAATTGATTTCCAGAAAAATAATCGTCATCGTGGAATAGAATCACATAGCTCACTCTTCCGATCTTATTATAATGATGAACATAATCATTGTCTTCATTTTTGCAGCGTTTCAAAAGTTATCTGTTATATAAATTTGTCAATACTATCTCGCAATTACATGGCTAATTTTGTACATCGTTAATTGTGATATTATTTAACCAGGGACTTACCATATAATCAGTTATTTGCTTTAAGCATTTATAAAATCAACTTCAATAATATCATGTGCAAGTATTAAAAATCTATTTTAGTAATAATCTCCAACAATATTAATAACATTCGTTTAGATGTTTAATATTAAGGTGTAATCGATTTTAATGAACTATATCTTAAAGTAAAAGTACTGTTTTAACCCTTTCTAGGGTCGTGGGAAGTAGGCTTCCCACCAAATTTATCAATCTTTGTATGAAATTATGTAGGTTGGCATAAGTTCCGACACATTTTTTTAGTAAGTCAGAAACTTAGATGCTTCAGTTCTTTATCTCAGACAAAATGTGTCTTGATTTATTAATTAATAATTAACAAAATTAATTAATTAATCAAATTAAATTTATCTAATAAGCTAAATGAATCCCTTTTCTTATTCTAATTTCAAGCCTAAAAATATTTTAACATAATATGACTAGAAAAAATTGGCTCTTTAAAGGGTTAAATTAAATTTATACATTAAATAACCAGCATTTTGATTGGTTTGCTGTGTGCTCAAACTCGGCGATATCGATATAATTGTTAAGATGGGGTACCATGTCAAATTTTAATGTTGCGATATCTCTAGGAAATAAAACCGGAAGGTGGCTGGAAACCATTGATGACTTATTTAGGAATGAAATGCTTTCATATGAAATTTAAAAAAAAAAAAATGAAAACGGTACAATCTTTGGGATGGAGGAGCTTGATGACATCTAGTCATGAAATCATAATAATAAAAAAGTGAAAACGGCTCAAGGCATTTGATCATTTCCCTCCACCTCGGAGAATGTGCAGTAAAATTATGTGTCTGAAACTTCTCATGAAAATGTAGGAAAGAAGAGAACTAGCTGCCGTTAGTGACATATCTAAAGGTCATGAAATTTCGTATAAAACAGAAATTAGTGAAATCGGGACAGTTCTTGGAAATGAGAGACTGATTTTGTGGATTCTCTCTCTCTCTCTCTCATATATATAACTTTAGATATATAAATAAGTCATAGTAACCTTAACATGTCCGTAACTAATTTTTAATAATGTTTATTCATATATTGCATTGTTAATATGTAATAACTGAACATATAGTAGTACATCACTAGAAAATATCACAATTTGATATACGTTATTTAGAGTCGTCAAACTGGTAAAATTCATTATAAAATGAAAATCCCCAACAAGCATTGTTTTCTCCATAAAAGAATGTATTTTCGTCGAGATTATTTTATTGTTGACGATAGTATTTATTGCTATTGATTCAGTGCTATATTTGCTATTTTAAGAGAGAAAAATAGCATCGGTTCAACTCCATTTTATTTTTCACAAATTTCTAGTTCTTCTTAATCTTGTTATGTGCAGTTAGATCCTCTGCATCATTGACTTCTATTTCTGCTTTCTATGCTTTCAGTTCACCATTTTCTTCTTCTTTTTATTTTTTTTTGTATGTATTCTTTTACTACGAAGTATTTTTATGGTTTACAGTTTTTCCTCTGAGTATTTATCCCTATGGATGTTCTTTTGACTTAAAATCACTTTCAACACTCTGTGCGAGGAAAAGATAGCGAATGTATTCTTTATTTTTGTCTTTAGTTAAGAAAGACAAAAAAAAAATGCGTATTTTTTTCTCTCTCTTTTGGGATTTATATAAAAAGAAAAGTTAGCTGTAAACAACATTAAAATATTTTTACTCGTATACCAACATTGGTAACTTAAAAATCCGGATTTATGGCTTTTCAAAAATAATAATAATTCTAGATTTGAAAGCGGATTACAGCTCGAACTTCTTCTGGAAATTGATAATTCCCCATGGTCTACTTTAAAATTGTTGTCTGACAGTTTTGCTGCTTTTCCTTCTCTATAATAATGCTAAAACTAATTAGTTTTTTTCTGTGAAATCTTTTCAAAAGAGAATTGATATAAAAAAAAACAAATTATATTTCGAAGAATGATATTTAATATTATTTAATATTTACAGAAAGTATTTCATTTTATCGAATTTTATTAAAGTCGGTTTGGTTGGAATTAAGATACTGTTAATCAGAGGGCGCATATGTGTTTTACAATTCCCATATAATATACACTATAAATTAAATTATTGCAGTACGATGACTGAAATGTGTTTAGAGAAGAATTGGTTCATCTGCTTCCAATATTATCCCCCTTTTTTCTTTTATTTTTTCCATAATTTTTTTCACATGTTACATGTATATCAACGAAATTGGCATTCTGATGATCAATAGTTCCCCTCTTAACAGGTATATTTAATACTAACTTCATATTAACTTATATATTTAGCTTTATAGTATTTGAAATATACATATTCTTTAGAATGCTTAGATTAACAACATGCGACTCTTTTAATGTATAATTACTATTTCTAAGTCAGAAAATAAAATACTTATAATAAAATAATATTAAAAAAAACTCTAGCAGGATATCGTGACAATGGTTTACTATTCTTACTTAGCTCTAAATCCTTTGAGCAACATAGCAACTCCTGAGCAACATAGATAATACTAACTTCATATTAACTTATATATTTAGCTTTATAGTATTTGAAATATACATATTCTTTAGAATGCTTAGATTAACAACATGCGACTCTTTTAATGTATAATTGCTACTTCTAAGTCAGAAAATAAAATACTTATAATAAAATAGTATTAAAAAAAACCCTAGCAGGATATCGTGACAATGGTTTACTATTCTTACTTAGCTCTAAATCCTTTCACTCGATATATCCCAAAAAATTATGAAGAAAAAAAAGCGTTCGCAGATTTCAATAACAGAAATCTCATTAGAAATTGGATCTTTTTTTTTTTTAATGAAAAAATATATTTTAATCATACAAATTTAATTTTTCATAAAATATTTGAAAGATTGTATCTTTTTTTGATGAAAATAATAATTTATTAATAAGAATGTTTAAAATCATTCAGTCTTTTGCTTTAAGATCATATTTTATAAGGTTTGATGGTTTAAGGTTTATGGTTTTTATAATCTTGACATTGAATAATTAAACTACAGTGCGTTTTATTGCATCTTTAAGAATGCAAAAATAAACTCGTTTTACCTACACACAAACAAACAAAAATTAAAATAGATCCGATTTTCAAAAATGTGCATTCCGCATTTCAAATTAGGGATTTACGATTTCTATTATTTTATAAATATTGTTCTAATATTTGCAGAACCCTGGCTTAAACGAAGTATGAAGCATCTTTCATTTGCATGATTCATCTTATTTACGACAAACAATACCAGTACCTCAAGAGAATATGGAATACGAGATACTTCATATTTGTTTAGTCATTCTGAGGAATGTTTGAATTTCAAGGATTTCTTTCCATATAAGGATATTAAAGACGTTATTTATTAAGTCCCAAAACTGTTCTAATGTTTTGCTGCTTTAATAATTGCTGCTTTATTTTAATGAAATAATTAAATATAGCAAATATTAAATTTCTTTGGATAAATAGCGATCGTAGCATTTCGATTAACTATTTTTTCGTAAATAAATTTCACAAGCATTATAATATCTCTCATGAAAATATAAATTGCAAAACTTTGTGCTTACTTAGTCTTTCTGTTGAATATCTGAGTTCGAAATATTGCTAACAACATATGTATATTGTTACAAATGTGCAATATTTTTCTCTGTGTTGTTAGTCTCCTACTGTTGAAAAGAGATTTACATGTATTTGTAATGATTGCTGAAAGGATATCAGGTCAATAGCTGCCGAACTTGGCGACCATTGGCGATAAAAAGAATAATTGTAGAATGTATAAGAATTATGGCGAGATCTCTATTAGGAGCCAAGATCTTTCTCGAAAATCTCATATGGTCTTACAGAGACTATATGCACAGGGGTGTACACCCAATCTGGGAATTCTTTTATTGTAGTGTTGATCGTGAAGCGAGCTATCTAGTGTATCTGAGTGCTATTGTGCCTTTGCTACTGTTTAACAACGATTTGCTGTTTGTGTGTTGATTTCTAAAAGTATTATGCTTATGTTTTGTGTTTTCTTGAGGAATAAAGTATCTCGAACTTCTCACTGTACATCCAAAATGCGATTTTTTGTTACTATATACACATATATTATCTCATCTTTAGTACTGGACCCCGTTAGATTTATCTTATTTCTTAATTTAATCGCAATTCATTCCTGAAAATATATTACTTCCTTTAATACACTTTATTATGAATAACACTCAAAAATTTTATTTCCATTTCATATGTTGGATACTGGGGAAGTTTTGTTTATTATTAGATATTGGTTTTAATTTACACTAACCAACAAATTTTCAGATCCTTATAAAAAAAATATTGTTTCCAAAATGCTGTTATCATTACATGTGAAATATAATTTACTATAGCAAATTTTATTAAATAAGATTTTTAATTTTTTATTTATTCTCTCATTTTGATTCTCTCATTATATCGGATTATTAAGAATTTCATAACTTTATTTCAGTTATTAAAACGATAAAAAAAATCCATGTAATCTGGCAGCTACATGTTTCTTGAATTCTCATAATCAACTGACGAAATTTAAATTAAATGAAAATTCTAATACACACAGGTTAATGAATATGAAAAAAAAAACGAGATTAATTTAATATATTATATAATCTATTTTGAATTTGTGATGACATTAAGATGGTCATTCCAAATCCTGATGATAAAAATTGATAACTGACTTTTTCTTTGGTCTCTAAAGAATGTTTCTCTTTCTAATTGCAAAATATTAATATTAAAACATTCTAAAACTATTTAACTTGAATGGCTTCTTGAAGCCGATGAAATTTGATTAATAACGATTTTTAAATTATAAATAGGTGCTGTAGATTCAAAATTCATTATGGTCGTTTATTTGCTTCGTTTGCATAATTTCCATTATGTAAAACGAAACGCTCACCTTAAGACTTAAAACGCCATTTTCCTTTTTTTTTAATTGCTTGGAACAAAAGCTCATAAATTAGACATCATGATTATGTTTACACCCTGGGATTTATCAAGCACTCTATCTTTTGTTTTTATAGAACGAAGCTGAATTTTAATGGATGTTTTAATTATGCAAATTGTCGAGAATTGACGTCCATGGACCTTAAATGTGGAACATGAGAGGATACTTCTTATTTACATTCTAATTGATTTTTCTAGTATGTGTTTCTCTTGTTGTCTAATTTATTTTTTTGTCGTCGTCGTTGTTTTCTTCCTTCATATTTAAGTGTGAATGAATGATAATAGAGGAAATATTTCCTTTCCTACAATTATTAATATGTAATGTGAAATCATTCCTCGAAAATTAAATGTTGTGCTGTGTCATTATTGACTATGAAAAATCATTATTAGAGGAAAAAATCACCTTTTACAATGTAGTGAATATTCAGCTTCAAAATAAGTTTTCAAAAACCTTAATATTTTCTAATTTAATTTAGATTGCTTTCACTGTGAATCAGAAACTAAGTAATACTTTTTCATATAAATCAGCGAATCTCGGTGGAGCCATTATGTTATTTCACTACAAAGAAAAAAGGACGTTCTTTATTGTTGTACTTTGTTGTATACCAATTTTGCGCTCCTCTTAGTACTTCAAGTGTTAATGCTTTTCTTAACAGTAAACTTTCAAATTTTAAATGGAACTTTACCATGCCTAATCCCTTCAAAGTATGCATAGAAAAAGTCAAGCATTGTTAAAAGTAGACAGTATCTTGTCAGTATAAAAACAAAATGCAAAACGAACTTTTTTTTCTAACCTTTTGTTTCTGATCATGGACTGAGCCAATGTATATATTTATTTTTTCATTTTTAAAAAATTTATCTATATTTTTCTCTTTTCTTTAAAATTCTTTTATTTTTATTTTTCGATTTGCTTTTTTTTTTCTAAATTTAAATTGCCTATCTTTGGTAAATTTTATTGTTTATTAATTATGCTTCACTGATACTGTGGAATCATATATAGGCTGTTCTGATTGAACCATTTGGATCATGTTTGCTTTTTATGCCTGCTTCTTTACTTTTTTTGGTCCAACTTTTTTATATTTTTTTGGTTAGCTTTAGTTTTTTTTGCATCAAATACACATGCGTATTAAAGATCTTTTTTTTTTTTTTTTTTTTTTTTTTTGAATGGCTAGTCCTTCGACAGCTGTTTAAATTCTATTTTTCAATTTAATGATCGGCTTTTTACTGATGTAACGTCATTTTTGGCACACACCTGATCATCATTAGAATGCATCAGGATATTTGTGAATTGCGAACCTTCTATAATTGTGATGTTAAGTTCCCCATCTTCATTTTATTTACGATCATATTTATACCCGTACTAAAATAAAGAATAAAATGAAGTACTTAAATGGTTCTGATAATATCCATAATTACAGATCATCGAACCAAAAGACGTACTTTATTGCTTATAGACTGACTTATTTCTCCAGAAATGGTCAGTTGGTAACCTGCTTCTTGTAGAAGTCTAATCATAATTAAAACTTCTGCAGCGTCAGATTCATTATATTTAAGCCGATCAAACAAAATACTTCATATTATACTTGCTAATTTAATGTTGCTGTTTTTTTTACTAAAACAATAAAATTTTGTATTGGGATGGCATTATCACAGATTTTATGAAAGAATTTTTTTAATACTTGCAAATTTAATGTTGCTATCTTATACTAAAGCAATAAAATTTTGTATTGGGACGGCATTATCTCAGATTTTCTGAAAGAATTTTTTTAATACTTGCAAATTTAATGTTGCTATCTTATACTAAAGCAATAAAATTTTGTATTGGGACGGCATTATCACAGATTTTCTGAAAGAATTTTTTAAATCCGAATTTTAATGTCAGGTATTATTTTGATAGTGATTATATTTAAATAAGAGAGTATTTAAGAGAATGATGGTCTTCAGTAAATTTTTTTAACATGCAACTTCGTCTTATAACGAACATTAAATTTCGCGATGCTTAAGAAAATAAACATAGGCATAAAGAAATAAAGTTTAGGACCTCTTGTCCGAAAGATGGTATCGTGGCAATGTTTTAGGTTTGATTCGTTTAATTTTATTATTAAAATTTGTTCTTCATTACATAACTCGGATAATTTGCATGAAAAAAAATTGTTTTTAATGTCATTTGTAACGCGTGTCAGTATAAGCACAGGTACTTAAACGATAAAAAGTATTATTGTAAAATATATTATAAAGTGTTTCAAATTTATTAAAATTAAAGGAAGAATATATGCAGACTTAAAATTGATATTACTAAAAAGCATATTTTTCAGATTTTAATTTTAGTTCAAAATGATTTTTGTCCAATAATATGCTCCAAGTTAAGGAAGAACGTTAATTTTTTATTGATTTCTATTTAATATAATTATTAAAAGTTTCTAAAATGTTAAACAACTAAACAAGAAATAGTAATCTACCAAACGTGGTCGCTTTACGTCCTATTGTCTAAGTCCAACGGTCGGGATAGAGTGCTTTGAACACTATTTTTTGCAAGCAGGTCACTATTTACAAATGATATACCAAGCTATAAATTTCCGTTAAAATATTGTGTATTTCTTAAACATTTTTAATAATTGATAATTATTATTCAAATATAGGACTCTAAACTGCAGAGTATATCTTTTGTAGAATTTGCTAAAATGAATTTGAAATTTTACAAATTGAAATACATTTGTAAAATTTCATTCATAAATCAGCAAATCTGAAATCAATTTAATCTCTTTGATGTACTGACCAAAATTTACGATTTTAATCATAATCAAACTAGTTATGGTACAGTTGAAGCTTCAAACAAATTTAAACTATAATCCGATTATCGGACAAATGTTTCGAAGCCACTATTTTTTATGATAAACAGTGTTCCCAAAGTGTTCAAAGCTGGAAATTCTGGATATCTACTGCGGATAAATTTTAAAAGGCACTCTTTTTCGTTAGTTAGATTTTTTTTTCAAATATTACTGGGAAATTCTACATTTATATCGCATATTTCCATTTGTACCACGTTGTACATCTGCGCCCTACGTTCCCGCTTCAGCAAAGCCAGTATGGTTCAAGTTGGGTGAGAGGTTTTATAGTCTGTGACCATTAAATCCTAACCCCTCCTCCTCACCCAGTGAGTGTCCTGCTACAAATCGATGGAGCCGCGGGCTTAATTTTAGAAAAAGCTGGGCCTTTCTGCGAACTATTCCGTAATGGATTTCTCGAAACACATTCCAGAGGATACATAGAATGGTGGTTTCGAAATGGGGCCGTTAGCTATATAAGGTAGTCTGTTTTCAAGCAGTTGGAAAAAGAATATCTATTCTTCTTGCAGTCCTCTTCAATAAAAGACTGGAGGTGGAATTTTTCATAACGGAAGTGAGATTCGTGAAATGTTGAAGCAGCATTGTTTCTTTTGAAAGAACTTTCATTTATCAGTTATTGAGTGCGATTTAGTGTTCGTTTCTCGGCGATTTTTGTTCATCTGTTGATGATTATGCGGCCGTGTGTTTGTCAAAATAAAAGTATGCTTTCTATCTTTTGGCACTTTTCGAATACCTTTGAATATTGACCTGGAAATTTATCCTCATAAATTTTTTTTAAAAAAATGGCATTTTAGAAAGTAACGCATTAATGTATCGTAATAACCAGAGGCAGGGGGGATATTCTTTTCAGAACATCCTTACAAAATCATCGAGAGAATGTAAATAAAAAGCGAAAATCAGTTATCTTTACGAATCTTCATGTAACTGAGTATTAAAATACTAAAAGTTTGTTCAAATGTAATATGTGGTAGTACATGTGGACTCATTTTTACAATTTCGACAAAGTTTGGAAATATAATAAAATACAGAAATCATGAATTTAAATTTGTTGCTGTTGTTGTTGTTGCAAGTGATTGTTATGGCACTTGCCATGGACAAGCTCGCTGTTCGAAGACAGCCGATTTAAGCCTGAAGGGGAGCGCCTCTTGTTTCTATAGTAACGCCATCTAGGGCCAAGAGAACGACTTAGCTACACACACCAATTTTCGCTTATCCCTGTAGATTAAGACATTTATTGCAATGATTCGTATCAACTCAAATAATTTCGTACTTGTGCTTACTATATTGTAATGGCATCTAATATTGCAAGAATTTCTTTTATTATATCTCATTTACATCAGAGTAAAAAAAAAGCAAGTGATGAGGAGCTTCTGGTATTGTAGTTGGTTCTCACCGCTTGTGTGGATGCAGAAATGATGTGGGGTCTGCTACTCCCTACCGATGAGATGTTGTGGTGGTGTGGATACAGTATTGTGGTTGTTTTTCACCGCCCGTGTGAATACAGAAATGATATGGGGCCAGCTACTCCTTGCCGATGAGACGTACCTCCCAGGGGAGGGGTTGTACCGTCACCAGTGATGGAATAAACCTCAGTCCCCTCCAATGCTTTCGTGACTGCCTGGTCATTCAGATCTATCCGTGTACCTCATGACGGTTCAGAATAGTCAGCTTGTGATAGTAATGAAGTGTGTGTGTGTTTCATACACTTTCCTAAAGCCTGAATTTTAAAATTTAATGTAGAAAATTTTGGTTTCCTGTTTTGTGTTATTTTGGAAGATTTTACGTCCTTTACGATGTTATAACATTGAAATTTGTTGAGGGAATGCCAGTTCATGCTTGTCGTTTAACCACAATTCAAAATTATTAAGTCCTACCCAAAAAATAGTGCCCATATTACAATATCAAACTAGTATGTTAATATAATTAAATTAAAACTGTGCCTTCCTTTTAGGACCAGATTAAGAAGCCTTTTATAAATGAATGATTAATAATTGATTGAATTGTAATAAAGGCTTCTTTATTCTCAGATTACAGAAAATGAGTGTCACTTCATATGTCTTAGCAATCTATTGCAAATTAGAAAGTAGCTGTTAATTTAATAAAGCTAATCGGTTAAGATCCTTGTTGTCAACTGCATTGACAATTATATTTGATGTCTAATATGCTTTAAACTGTGTTAATTTGAGTTTCATAAATATGAATAGTACTTCGATATATATCGGTATTTCCAGCACTGTTGCTACGGATCGATATTTTGCCTTTTAAAGTCTACGTAGACATTCAGTTAGAAAATAGATATCTTAGCTATTCTAGAATACCATAAATTTTTCCTGTTCTGTTCTTTCCCACAAAATCGAATTCCCTTCCATTCATTTAGCGTCTTAAATTCTGTACGTGAAGGCGTCGTCTATTCAAATCGTGGGGGTGAGAGGTTTTATGGCTGCTTTTAAATTGCATCACGTGCCTGGAGGCTTGTCCTAGTGTTCGTGTCACGGAAACTAATGCGGCGCACACCCATCACCAAGAGAGGGTGTCCGAACACAGCACTAACTCATTCCGACATGTGTTTCCGTGCTGGCACGAGTTTTTCCATCCTTCCATCGCCTCCCCGAAGCACCAAAGAAGATAAAGGAAATCTAAAATATTATGTTTCGGTATTTACAATATGATGTAGCTGCAATAATAGGAAAAGCAAATGCTTAGTTTGAAGTTTTTGCATTTTGTATCAACATAATGAATATTCATTGCATAATAAATATTTGTATTATATATTGTAATGTAAATCTGTCCGGTGGGCGCACGGTGCAATAATTCCGTGCAAGTCCGTGCATGAAGCAATAAGTCCGATACAACAGTAGTAAAAACTAAAACTAATGCTTAGTTTGAAATTTTTGATTTATATATTAGAATAATGAATATTCATTGGGTAATGAAGATTTGTATTGCGTACTGTTACGTAAATCTGTCCGATGGGTGGATTGTGCAATAAGTCCAACAGCTCGATAAAATATAACCACGCTTTATTACCCTAAAACACACGAAACAGAAGTAGCAAAACAGAATCGAAGCGTATACAAAAACTTCACTTGCAGAAATCTGTAACACTAGGAAACTGCAAATCATTATTACAACCGCTATACCATTCAGAGTGCATCTAAAGATTTTGCTCTGCGACCGACACTGCAAAAAGTGAATTCTCTCATCGTATGAGCACATCGTATTCTTCCTACAGGTGTGGAATTTTCTGTAAGAATCTCTGGATCTGGGCTTCTAATAGAGATATCGCCATAATCCTTGTGTGTACTAGAATCTTCTGTTCATTGCTGAATTTGTGCCAAGCTGGAGGAGATTATTGATCTGACATTCATTCAGCATCCATTGGAAATATATAAATCTCTTTTCATGGATGATACTCATATTGCTGGAAAGCTATGCAGTATATAAATCAATATACAACAAATTTCTGGAAAGATTCATTACAATAATTTTTTAATTGTATTACTTGCATAAGAAAAAATATTTTCCAGGATTTACATTTATTGCTATATGAGCCACTAACTTAGTTTTGTTTTGTGATCGGATGGGCAAATGTTTTACCCCAATTTTCAATAAAAATCTGCTTTCCGTATCTTCCTATTTGATCCTTCTCAGTCAAATATCCTAGTTATTGTCAAAGTTAGACGAGTGTCCTGTTCAGATATTGTTAACAGGCCACGATACACAGTGCCATTCGTTGTAAAATAGATCGTGCGATTTCGAAACGGTTTGTTAATCTAAATAAATTAAAACAATAAAAATCAGCTCTGAAACGGATCAAAATTTATGAACACTGAAGTAATATAATATAGATATAGATATTTCGCAATTAAGTTACATAATAATACTGTTGCCAGTTTTCTGTCAATAATTCCAAACCTTCTTCTACCAAAGAACCAAATCTTCATCCACTTTAATCTTTTTTTCTAAGTAATGTTTTTTGTCAATCTTGCCGATGCAGTTTTTGTCATTTATAATCTACATAATTACAGTTTATTGATCGCAGCAGCTAATTTCTTAAAAATCTAATCATACCTTTCAGCAATAAAGACTTTAAACTGTCAGAAAGTGTACACTTTGCTAATTAGTGGCTTCATATGGAACTATTTTGATTATTTGCTGAGGCTTTTTGTCTAAGCAAAAACATAAAACAAAGAAAAAGTATCAAAGTATTACATATAGAAAGAAAAATTATATGTTTATAGTCTACTGTAAAACAACATTAATTTAGAATTTATTTCTGCGACTTATTTTATATCAGCTAACACAAAGAAAATCGCCAATAAAAAAAATGCAACGCAATTTGAATATATATATATATATATATATATATATATATATATATATAATATAATATAATATTAGTAAATGTGTGGCCGAATAGAAGAAATTTTTTACTTTGTTTGTTTCATTACGGGAGCATATTATGTATAAAGAAGAAGCAATGGGATATGTCAGTCTATAGCGCGATATAAGAGCAGAAGAAACCAAAATTTTTCCCTTCACTGATTTTACTATGAGATTTTGATAAGGATTTCTTAGACACGTGTAGTCTTAGGAAAGGGAAATTTAGATATCTTTAGAAGAATGTGGTAAACGTTAAGGATTTTTATTCCTTCACTCGGAGCGTGGAAAAATGCTGAGATTTGCAGTTTTATAGAGCACGTGTGAAAAGTAATTAAATAAAAAGTGTAATTGAATCAGAAAATAAGAGACCATTTTAGAATAAAGTTAATATAAAAATAAGGAAAAATTAATTAGAATTAAAATTAGATTAAGAGATATCATTACATTATATATATAATATGAAATATTATTTTATTTTAATCCTTTAAATAACAAAATATTATTATAGAAGATAATTTTTTTATTACAGTCTTCTTGAAAAATAATATTTTTGATGTCTTTATTCCTTTTCTCAATATAAACATTCGTTACTAATTTTGTGAATTGTTGTATAGGCATTTTGGGATTATTTTTGACAGTCTGAAAAAAAAATTTTATAAGGGTTATCCGCAATTTAAAAGGCTCGATACTTCTAATTTTGTTGTCGAAATTTTTCTCCTATATTATATTTGAAAATCGGTAACTCAGTTTCAACATCCATTGTATCCTCAAAAGAAACAAACAACTTGGCATTTTCTTTTACGTTTGACCGTGATGCAACCTTAGTTGAAATGTTCATCCTAACATTTTTCTTTGCCAAAACTTTTTCCCCATCATCCAGAATTTCAGATTGTTGCATTATTCCTTGTCACATGTCAAAAGTGCCTTTCTCTTAAATAATTTCCTCATCCGTTATCACTTTTCCTTTCTTCCGTGTTGTCTTTAATTTAAAGTTAATTACAAAGTCCGAAGTCTCCAATTTCAAGAGAGCTGTCGTGTTCGCTTGGAATTTTTCCAACTTTTAAACATTCGGAAGTGCCAGACATAAAACTGAGGGTTATTGTTAATGAAAACCAGGTAAACTAAAGGAGAATCTATTGAAAAGAATGATTTGCATCTTTCTTGTTTGGTACGTTGCAAATGAAAGGGCTTAATATGCATAATTGAGTGAAGGACGGAACAAATCCGAATTTTAACAAACGTTTAATGAATACGCTGATTTCATTAAACGTTTGTATCATATGCAGTATCAGAATTTTTAAAAATAGGTGCATTTTTCTTGTTATCCCTTTTATTATCATCATTTCCTATAGACAATGCATAAACAGTTTCTCTCAACTTAATTTAATAACAGTTAACATAAACAGTTTCAACAACTTAATTAATAACTTTCGAAGTGTTTTTTCTTTCTTTCTTTCTTTCTATAAAATGGAATTAATGAGTGAGTTGGTCTTTTTTGAAATAAAGGGTGTTCCAAAATTAACGCAAGATTTGAATTTGCCACCATTCGTAAAGTGTTTGCAACCCTATCAAAAAATGCATTTGATTGCTGATAATTTAGGGTTGGTTAAAATGAGCTTTACCCGATAGTACAAAGAGTTAAAGCAAGATTTAAATTAAATTAAAACAGTTTTTTTTTCTCTTTGAATTGTTATATTTTTATTGAATGGTAATGTACGTAGGATAGGACTACGTATGTTATAACACTTCCATACATAGCCCTATCCTATACTCCACGGCTTTGCTGGCACATACGCACTCTTTTATCGAAATTTCCCATGGCCGTTTTGCATAAATGTAGCTGAACTACGTTGATGTAGCGTTGAATTTCGCGCGCGCTTGTGGGCTTATTGGCATAGACCTTTGATTTCAAATTACCCCATAATACAGAAATTCAATGGTGTTAAATCACACGATCTAAGGGGTCAATTGTCAAATTTTCGAACTGTGACCGTTAGATTTTCATTATTTTTGGAATATTGTTCAACAATGAAAACACGTTGTTCTATCGTGTAACTCTCCATTTTTACTGACCCTAAACTATCAGCTGTCAAATGTTTTTTAATAGGGTTGTCAACACTTTACTGTACGAATGGTGGCAAATTCAAATATTGCGTTCATTTTGGGATACCCTTTAGTATTGTGTAAGAGCAGCTCTGCGTAGATTGTTTCTACTCGTGATTTCTTTGGGAGTGAAAAATCCGATCGTGTACTCCCTCTGAATTTCACGTAGACAATAAAGGACTCTTTATAAAGGCAACCGGCTTTTTGATTGCCCTTGGGAAGAATCTGCGTAGCCCGAACACATCACGATAGATGAAAAGGCAGCGGCAAAACCTCGAAGACCGTGACAAAATCCATAAGCGAAAATGTTTCCCCGCTAATTGTACACCTATCACTAAGTTTGGTTTCAAGATAACATACCAAATTTCAATTAGAAGTGTCGATTATAAAGATTTTTATTGGCATTATGTCGTTCGCATACACGCGACAGATGGACAGGCCCCTATATTTACATCAACTTGATAAAGAATTCGCCTCAAAATTTAATATAGATATACAGTATTCATGGTAAATTTGTGTACCAAATGTTTCCCTTTTACCTCTTACCTCTTTATATTTTTGTATTATTATATCTATATGCACAGAAACAATTATTCAGTCTTCTTGTAGATAGTTTTTGCTCAAAATTTGATAAAAATATAAAAATTTTGGAGGGAGATCAACATGGTATTTGATTTCATTCATCTCATTTGTTTTGTTTAAATTATTTTTCATACAGCAGACAATTGTACTTGAATGTAACAATTGTTGTGAAATTGACAATTGTAATGAATTGTACTTTCCCGACTCGGGAAGATCTGAAACGTTGAGATTTGTCAAAATTTCGACTTCGAAATTTTGACGACTATTTTGCCTTTTATATACTTAATATACGTGGGAGTTAAAATCCATACTTTTAACCTTATTAAAAATTACTCTCTCGTGGGGCACCTCGTAATTGAGAATGAGTAGCTTCCGGCATGGTGGTTGGTTCCCGCCACCCTAGTGGATATAGTAAAAGGTGGAGGTCGGCGCCTCGCAACGATGACGGGACATACTCCCCGTGGGAGAGTTGTACCGTGGCCGATGATGACCCTTAGGACTCAACCACACAACAAATCCTGTCGATACTGCTACGTTCAGTGGTGGCGGGGTGGTCGGCTGTACGCAAGAGTGTTGCTGTCGCGGCAGTCTGGTCACTCAAATTTTTCCGTGTGCCTTCAGGCGGGTCCGAGTAACCGGTTGTAGGTTGCTAAAAATTCCGCTTCTTTTCGACTTGCATATATGGTCCTCACAAACATATGCCATATATGCTTGCCTGATGGTTTTGAAATCTTTCAAGGTTAATGGCCCTTCCACCTATATGAAGCCAAAATGTTAAAGGAAATTTGCAGACTCAAGTATCGCCCTTGTCATCTGAAGAATGGTTCAGATTTGTGAGGTGCAAATAAACTTTCTTGTTGCTTCAAAATGTTAACTAAATTCTTATATTTCGCTAAATGTAACGTAAGCGTACAATACCTGATGACATTATAATTCTTTTTCTCCCTAAATGTCTGAAATTCCTTTCAAAAATGTGAATTTAATGCACCAGTTCCACACCATTTATATTAACATAAAAATCAAGAATTCGAAATATCTCATGTTCTATCGCCAATCCCGAAAAGAGGCACCAAACTGTGTCACCGGGGACACGCGAAGGAAGCACGCACACCCTCTGCGGGAGTCTGAGTTTTCACATCCGATTCATGCATTTTTAAGGCACCCTCTTCTGTGCACCACCACATTCCAGAGCAGCTGATCTTTTTTACCTAAACGGCTGAATGCGCACGCGCATTAAATTCGATTTCGTTCGTTCTATTCGTTTTTCCTTTTACATATCGTGTAAGATAATGACGAGAGCCTGTGTATAATTAATTCTTCCGGCTCCGTTCATCTGGAATTGGTTGGTGAATTGGTTGGCTAATTTTTCACTCCACTGAAAGTTCATCGATTTTTTTGGTTCGGCAGTAGATGTATATAATCAGCTGTAGGGCGAAAACTTCAAAGGCCAACACCCCAGAAGAATGTATATTAATTCTACCCTCACTGTTGATCATTTATTTAATTTTAATGATTATTCTTCAATATATCTCAGGAAGAAAAATTCTGAAGATTTTATAATTAACAGATGACGGACTTTGTATATAATTAAATCATTGCAAGATAATATAGTACTGGTTAAACTTCTGTTAATTAAAGAAAATATTTGATTTATAGAAAATCAAATTTTCAGCAAAATCCAATTTCAGCAAAGCACGTATATTTCCGAGTAGTTTGTTTTTCTATACTAGCCACTTTTGGCGACCAACTGGCTCGCCAGATTATTGAATTTTTAGACTATAAACGATTAATATGGAATGCATTTTTTAAAAATTTCTATTCCTTTCATACAACTTTAAAATATGAATTTATTTGAATCGATCTGCAGTAATAATAATAATGAGTACAAATTAAAATTGTATGTAATGATATCTCAAAATCTAAATTAAATCCTAATTAATTTCCAAATTTTTATCTTAATTTAGCTCATATTAACTTCATTCTAAAATGTTCTCTTATTTTCTGATCCAATTCCACTTTTTTTTTTTTAATTAATGCAACAGAAGCTCTGTAAAATTGCTGAAATCGACAAGTGCCCTCACTCCGAGTGAAGGGATAAAAAAATTTGTCGATATAAACAAATTCTTTTAAAAGATCCCTATAATTTCCTTATCTAGATCGACACATGTAAAGAAATCCTATCAGAATCGCACAGTTTGAAATCACGGGATAAATATTTCGTTCGCTCTTTTCCCTTTTTCGCTCTTGTATCGCGCTGTGGATTGACGTGCCTCGTCGCGGCTTGCTTGGATATGAATTATACCTCCCGGGATAGAATAAAGCGAAGTTTTTATAATTACAAAAGTATCTTCTCTTTT
Source organism: Argiope bruennichi (assembly GCF_947563725.1). Taxonomy (NCBI): domain Eukaryota; kingdom Metazoa; phylum Arthropoda; class Arachnida; order Araneae; family Araneidae; genus Argiope; species Argiope bruennichi. The sequence continues at coordinate 77,093,503 of NC_079159.1, read as the reverse complement.
TAGCCACGAAACTGCTAAAAAATTATGGGTTTACATGTATATATTATGAAGTAAAAGTGGAAGTGAAAATCCTATTTAATTAATGTCCAAAAAAATTTCTTTTTTATTTTTGTTTCAGTTTTTACATAGACAAAAAGCACGTGACTGAATATTTTGATGGGTAATTTTGAATTTCATAACATTTCCTGGTTTGGGCATGATTGCTCTCTTCCCTGTATTCTATCTGTGAGGATGAGTGAATGAGCCCCCCCTGTAAAAAGGGGTTGTGCAAGCGAGTGTGTGTGTGTGCTATCTTCATATGAGCTAGAAGTCAGACCTTTGCCTTCGGGTGCTCAGGGGTCTTTACCCTCAGAAGCTACTGCGCAAAACTTGACTTTAAATAGCCGCACGACAACAACAATAATTAACATATAATTCGCAAAATTGTAAATTAAACTTGAAAAAATGTATTAAAAGTAAAGAAAAAAACTGTATAGAAATGAAATCGATATCATTATTCATCATCAAAGAGGTAATTTTTTAAGATAATTCAAAAGCTTTTGTATGAAATTAATAGTTATGGTAGATATAATCTGTTTCCATAGCTAACTAATAGATTTTTTCCGTTCAACTTGGAAGATGATTAATTGCCTTCGTCCAAGCAGAAAATGATTAATTGCCCTATTACCATATACTGGAGTTAACTCACTTCTACCTATATATTTCAAACAACTTTAACCCATTCACTGTCAGTGAAATTTAGACACGCTTAATTTTACAGCAGTTCCCTACGAGTTATCTCGTAAATGTTACTGAATGGGTTAACCACTAACAAAAAAAAGCCGCATTTTTCCTTTATCATGCGTTCTAGACCCATGAACTTAACTATGCCAAAAATAAGATTAGAATTATAGTTATGATTATTTGCACAGATATAAAGTGTCTCTGATTGGATAGTTAGAGGCCGCGGTGGCCTAGTGGTAAGGTCTCGGCTTGTGAGCCGTAAGGTTTCAGGTTCGAGACCCGATTCCACCAAAGAACTGTCGTGTAAGGGGGTCTGATGCACGTTAAATCCGTCATGCCAAACGTCCTCCCGCAGGTGTGGTGTGGTGTGGAGGGGGGGTGCCAGCTCAGGTGTCGTCCTCGTCATCTGACCGCGGTTCAAAATGACGAGTTCCGTCCCAAAATAGCCCTAGTGTTGCTTTAAAACGGGACGTTAATATAACTAAACTAAACTGATTGGATAGTTGCTAATGAGAGCTTAGAGGATCATCAGAATATAATGTTATTCCCAGAAATCCGAAACCACGATTTACAAATCTTAAATATAGCTATCTTTTTATTTCCTTAGCCTCGTACAGAAATCTGAAGGCAACTTCTAATCCGTAACCGTACCTCATTTGCCTGTTGAAAGGAAATGACGTGCAGAGACAAAGCAAACAAGGCAAGGCCGAATGTTATTTTTACCTTCACTTCATCACTTACAACTGAGGATATCATTACTCACCTTTCTCTCCAATATTAACTCCTCGCCCTCGGCCGCCAGCGGCGCTCGAAACCTTCCCTCGGGGCCCTGCAAATAGGCCCCCGTGGTTCCCGTTGATGGACGGCGGAACAAAGGCCCCGGACCATCAAGAATTCATGATGCGCCAGAATGGTCGGAGTCTTCCTTCTTCTGCCAGGCATTTTAGGGTAGAACAATAAAGTCGATGTTTTTCTCTCCTTTGTTAGAGATTCTGGTGAGCAGCTGTATTTCTCCCGAGCTGCTCTGGCAGGAAAGTCAAAATGAAAGTGTTGGAAGTGTTTTGGTGTGGGCCAATAAAGTTCCCTTGGCGATAGGGTATCTCCAAATTTATGGCGATGTTTTTTTTATTGGTTAAAAAATTGTTTATATTTTATAAGTTATATATCCTCTAAACTAAAGATGCAGGATGATTCAAAAGTTAGGAAGATGATTAAAAATCAATGCAGTAAAAAAAAAAAAAAAAAAATGTGGAGTAAAATTCGAACGATTTAATTCCAATTCTTTAATAATTCGATTTTTTTTTCTTTGGTCTAATTGTTGAATTGTTTGTTTAGTTGTTAAAAACACCGTGTTAAAACATTGTTTTTTTTTAACTTATTGTAAGGTAATTAAAATTTGTAATTTTTTTTTTGATTATTAAATACAAATATAGTGTTAAATGCAATATGAATTAACCAACAGCTGTAGTATCCAAAAACTTCATCGCAAATTTTCTAATAAATGTACTTGTAATTTATTAACCATGTGGCTTTAGCAAACAATATTTTCAAAAAAAGTCTTTTGAAATACGATCTTTCTGACGATACATCGGTAGGATGCGGTTAATACACAAGTATCAGAAAACTGATTGTTCATTTCGGACATCTTTTTTTTTTTTCCCCAATCGATGAAAATTAAAATTTGACACAGTACTTTAATTCTAATTGCAAAATCACACACTAAATTTCCTATTTTTAAATCTTACATTGAGTTATCGCACTTATATGTTCGGTGAAAACTGGCAGATGGTTGACATTTTGACAAATTTGATACATATGTACATTTTAGATATTAAATCTGTGTACAAAATTTTATCCATTTAGTTCTTTTCGTTTCGTAGTTATTGTGTTAACTTATATTCGGATAGACAGACTTCCTTTGAAAAAATTTCGTTCGAAATTTGAGAGAAATCTACAAATTTGGAATAAATTATATTCAAGCTTCATCTGTTTTGTTCAATCTTGTTCACTGGCGGACATTATTCCAAAACTGTGTGTGTCAGATCAGGAAGAGATAAAACATGGAGATACTCGAGTTCAAATATTTTGACGATTGCAATATTTTATTCTCGAGTTCAAATGCTTTGACGATTGCAATATTTTATTCTCGAGTTCAAATGTTTTGACGATTGCAATATTTTATTCTCGAGTTCAAATGCTTTGACGATTGCAATATTTTATTCTCGAGTTCAAATGCTTTGACGATTGCAATATTTTATTCTCGAGTTCAAATGCTTTGACGATTGCAATATTTTATTCTCGAGTTCAAATGCTTTGACGATTGCAATATTTTATTCTCGAGTTCAAATGCTTTGACGATTGCAATATTTTATTCTCGAGTTCAAATGCTTTGACGATTGCAATATTTTATTCTCGAGTTCAAATGTTTTGACGATTGCAATATTTTCTCCTTGTATACTTTGGAAAAAGCAAAAATATATTAAAACATGAAACTTTATTTTCATCGTTTCATCACTAAAATATATGTTTATATTCAACTAAAACAGTATTATAAAACGTATTGTTCAATAAAATAAATATTTGAAGGGTCTAGAAGGAAAAAAAGTGCATTTTAATGACTTTTCTCAAAATGATGATGTAATTAGATTTAAATATTATTTGAGATGCTCCAAGTATCTTAAGTTTTGAAGAAATTAAATAGAATCTATAATAAAGATTTCCGTTAAGCATTAAAAGAAAATAGGAAATGCATATTATATTTAGAGGTTTTTTAGATGGTTAAAAGTTAATTTTAGTTCAGAAAAAACATATTTCCTTTGAAAATTCAGTAACTGTGCATAAAAATATTTCTAAAAAATTAGTATTTGATTGGGATTACAAAATCATACAGTTTTGTTTTAAATAAATTTAATCAGGTAGTTAGAAAAAAAATTAAGAAAAAAATAATTAAAAATAGGGTAATTAGGAAAAAATTATTGAAAAATTAAATCACCTGGAATATATTAAAATTTTTAAAAATTATATATCTTTCAAATAATTAATAATTAAAACAATAAATTCTTTTTAAAATTGTGTATCTTCAATTTTTTTTTAAATGTTTCGTTTTAAAACTTTTTTTAAGAAATTTGATATTTATGTTCTAATACATATGCATAAAAAAATGTCATAACTCTGAATGAATAATTTGCAAAAGGTCCTAATAGAATCCACCGTTCCCTTAATAGCAACAATTAATTGCTCATCTGCAACGCAAAATTTGATGAAATATTGTTACGAATCTGTGATGCTGCTTCCCAGCATAGTTGGTTCCATAGGAGGTCCCAGAGCTTGGCGACTTTGGCGCCAAAATAGATTATACCCGAAACATCGAGAATTTTCCCGATCCGTCCAGTAGGAGCCGAGATACGCCTCGAACGTTCCTGATTGGTTGAGAGGTTTCTAGCCCCTCCTCCTGAAACCTATAAAAGGAGCAGCCTGCAGCTGCCGGGGTCGTGAACCAGTGGTGAATTGAGTAGTCGTGAACCAGATCGAAGAGTCGTAGTCGTAGTCGGAATCGACGCTAAAGAACTGGCCTTCCTGAGATTAGCAGAGCAGCGACGGAGTCAAGCTAGTGCTGAACTAAGCTGTGCGCTACTGTCTGCAGTAGAGAGTCTTGTTGTATGCTGCACGTCTCGGCTGAAGATAATCGTCTTCTGTGCTGTATATAGTTGTCGCCCTTGTGCTGTTCTGTGTGTCTTCGTGTAAATAAACGTTGTTGTTTTATTTTCTACTGCCGCCTGCTGATTGAGTGTTCTTCACACCATATAACTTCCACTATCCAAACGAACGCGGAAATTTCGTAACAATATGTTATTCATTGTGTTTAAGAATGGCAAAAATAGTCTATAAGATACTGAACTGATATAAACTTCTTATTACTCCGTATTATCTACTCATGACTAAACGTAGATAATAAATTACAGATTTAATTACTTATTTTAAAAATTAATATTAGTTTTCTATATACTAAGAAACCCGAGAAAATGAGCTTACGTTAGGGCAATGCCCTAAGCAATATCCTGCTTAGAGTTGCTAGAATATTAAATGTTTGATATACTTACCGTACGTAAAAATATAAGAAAAACGTCTCTGATAATTTGTTTTACAACAATTTATTACTAAAGAAAATTACTTCACCCTTTATAAATAGCTGCGCTTGAACTCATTTTCAAATCTCCATCATGCCGTAGAATAGGCTTCCATAAAAGATTTAGTTTAGCTTTAAACCAAGCAACCAATCTCACAATTCATATGAATCTTTCGTCTCTGAAGTGAATTGAAATTTTGTGTGCCATTTCCCTTGATAAAGGTAATGACAACGATTCTTCCTTTTTGATAAGAAAAGCCATTTTCCGGATAAAGGCAAAACTATATTTTTATTTAATCAAGCGGGAACTTCTTTCTTAGATCATTATTTTTTTTAAAAAAAATGTTCAAAACGTTATTTTGTTGGCAAATTTATACAAATATGAAATAGCAGAATTTATTCCAAAAAATTGTCGTTTGGAAAATATTACCATCATCAAACCCAATTCCTTTTGTTTTTTCCCCTTACTGCTAGAAATTTTGATAAATATCCACATTTTGAACCCCCCCCCCCCCCCCCCGAGTTCGAGAAGTATCATTTTTGGAATTATGCCTTTCAGTCTCAGCGCAAAATTGAAAAGAGGTTAAACGAATGAAATTTGTTTTGTTCTCTTTACTTCTGAATTGTATATTCCTGTCATAGTTTGGATCAACTCCGACAGTAGAAACTTGTCTTGTGGAACTTCAAAACCCAGCGAGTTAAGTTACAAATGTCGAAAATGTTTTATTCCTTCAGTTTAATTATAGGCCGCGGTGGCCTGATGGTAAGATCTCGGCTTGTGAGCCGTAGAGTTTCAGGTTCGATACCCGATTCCCCCGAAGAACCTTCGTGTAATGGGGTCTGTTGCACGTTAAATCCATCAGACCAAACGTCCTCCCGCTGGTGTGGTGCTGTGTGGAGAGAGGGGTGCCAGCTCAGGTGTCGTCCTCGTCATCTGACCGCAGTTCGAAATGACGAGGTCCGTCCCAAAATAGCCCTAGTGTTGCTTTACAATGGGACGTTAATATAATTAAACTAAACTCAGTTTAATTATATTAACGTCCCGCTTGGAATTAACATAGGGACTCTTTTGGGACATCTCACAACTGGCGACACCTCAACTGGTCCATTCTTTCCAAACTATCTTCCCGCACTAACGTCGAGAGGTTTTGCTCACGATTTACTTGAACGTACACTAGGATTTAGAGTAAGGCGGATTTAGAGTAAAATCCAGTTTCGACCCTAGATCCCTCCGGCCTCAAAGCCAATCAGTCGGCTATCGTATCGTATGATACGACATCAGTCAAAAGAAGTAGGATGTGAATTCAATTCTGGGTCTCTGGCTCTGTTCTTGATCATCATATTTCAAAAACTAATAAACCTGCGCGATCTTTAAGAACAAATGACGCCTCGTTTTAATGTTTTACAGTGTTTTGATGTCCTACTAAGTCATCGCGGCCTCCTGTTTAACTGTTAACTATTATTTTAGATTCTTTTCGAACTAAATAAACATCTAATTTCTCTTTTTTTAGTATTTTTAATTTTTCTTTATTTGTTTATCTTTTACTTACCAATTCTGCGTCCTCTGTGATTCTAATTTATCAATATTTTAATTTCACTGATATTTTTGCCGAGTTTGATTGTATCGCGCATAGTTTCTGTGATTTTAATTGTCTCTTCTACGCATTGCTTTGATTTTGATTATTTTTCATATTGTCTTAATTGTCCCATATTATATTTTCCTCTGATTTTGCATTTCATGCTCATTTTATGTATGATTTTTATTACATTTTATTCAATCCTTCATTTCGGACATTCTTTTTTCAAATCTAATTACTTCACTTCATAAACTTGGGAAACAAGTTTCTGTTATTTTATTTCTCAGATTACACTAAATAGATAAACATGGCTCCTATTTCCTTCCATCTCATTGTACTTGCCAAGAAATCTTTTCTCCCCCATTTATTTCCCTCGCTGCTTTTTTTTTTCCTGCCACCTCCACGAAGACCTTTAAGTGTCAGTTATCCTTTTGGGGGAGGCAGTCTCTGAAGCAAAAAGCCACATTATCACTCTGGGAGAGTGCCTTGCTTGCGGCATTCCAATGCTCTTTGATCCACTAACCACGAACAAATATTAACACTTCGTGGCCACACAAAAAGTAAGAAAAAAGAAGAAAAAAAATCTTCCGAGTAACGATCCTGTCGACAAAACAGTGCTTTAAAAAAAGACATGTATTGCTCGAAGCAATCCTGGAAACTTTTATGGGTCTTGAAAAGTGCTGGCATTTCTGTAAAAGTAGTTGGTGGCAGTTTTTGTGCTGCTCCAACCTTTAATGCCCTTCATTTGCGTGAACTTTTAAGGAGTACGGGTGGTGGATTCAATAGAAGTGCCTATCACTCGGCCTTTGACGAGTTTTTGTTCGTTCTATGATCTTGTAAAAAAGTCGTTGAAGAATTTTAGTTCATTGTGGTTCTTCGTTGTGTTTGCATTTTAAGAGAACACTTTGAATAAATTTAGTTTATTGGGGCTTTTTTAAATGGAGATGAAATCTGTTGCGGTGATTTAAAGCTGGGCTAACTTTTTATGGCTTGTGCTTTTGGCTTTACTTTTATGGAAAACTTATTTTAAGGATGAAAAATTTGTCATTTTTGGAGTCATAAACAAATCCAAGTTAGAATGAATTATATAGTAACTCTAAAAGGATTTGTATTTGATTGTTTTTCTGGTGTTGTTGCTATTGGAGCATTTTGTTTAATTCTAAAATAATCTTTTGGAACGTAAAGAATAAGAAAATTAGATTGAAAAGTGTAATAAACGAACAAAAATTCGGGTGTAATAAACGAACAAAAATTCGGGTGTATTCCGAGGGTGATACAAATAAACTTGAGTGCATGAACATTGTTTATGCGAATTATAGATTGCGGGCGGTCATATATTTTATTAAGATGACTTGAGTAAATATTTTGTAAATACATGTATAGCTGTATAGAAAGTTATGTAGTATTCTTTTTATAAATGACAATAAAATGGCCTTTAAAATTCTATGTTTGTGAGTAAGACTATTAAAATTGCTGTGCAAATGTAATTTTTATGTTTTTATTTTTTTATATTTGCACGCAACTCTCAAACGCTGATAGTGTTGGTGTGAAGCTCCTGATTTCAGATTGAAAGTTATTGATTTTAAATCCCGAAGATGACAGTCTTAGCTACCAATAAAAGTTCTCGAATATTTTTTACTCTTCTAGAACACATTCCATGAATGCTATTTAAGATTGTGTACATTCATTCTTAAGTTTTTAGCTAAGTGTAGTTGTTAAGTCTTAATAAATTGCGTTTGAAAGATAGATTGCGTCTTCAATTCTGTCTATTACCTCAACGTGGCAATATACGAAACATGTTCCAGAACAATAAAGTTTTTTTACAATACTGTTCATTGTTTTAGTTACTGCGTTTTTTATAAACCCGGAAGCTCTACACACGCATATGTTATCGTGTGTGTGCACGCTCACGTTGCTTGTAATATAATTAAGAGCAACTAAAAAAAAACAACGATGGACGATAAAGGACAACCATAAATCATACTACGATATTTCAGTCTAAAAAATAGAATATCCTTTAAAAAAGAACGCGTGTCCATTAACTATACATATACATATAAAAAATTTATCGTTAATCTATTTTGACTACTGGGGAAAGATTTTAGCTTATTTGTGGATTTCAAATCAAATTTCAAAACTTGCACATTAATTGAATAATCTTTATTAAGAAGCATTTGAAAACAATATTAGATTTTATAAGTACATTTTATTTCCCTCTTTATTAACTGAATATGACTTACGTATTTCTTCAATTTTTTAAAGACATTAAAATAGTTTTTGGATCATTAACATGTCATTAGACAAAATTCTTTTTTACTCAAACTATTTTTTTTCAGCCATTTATTCCGAAACTGGGATTTTGTGCTTAATTAAGAACAAAGTATATATCTTACATTCTATAGTAACAGTGATTACATTTGACTGATTATAGTTGATAATCAATAAAACTCTGAAAAATAGTGACAGTAAGAAAGATGAATGGGTTTTGGCCATTTTTCGCAAACTAATAATTTATTAAATATTTATACTTGTTAAATACTTAATTTTGTGAAGCTGTGTAATTCAGCCAATTCGACATCCAGAATGTTTTGAATGAACGTGTAAAATAGATTTAATAACATTAGAAATAATTAACTCTAGCTAAAAGGTAATATTTTGCAATTTGATCTTTGTTTTAATATTACACGTTGGACTTGTTCGAAAAATACTATTTAATATTACAACTTGGACTTGTTTCGAAAAGTACTATTTAATATTACAACTTGGACTTGTTTCGAAAAGTACTATTTAATATTACAACTTGGACTTGTTTCGAAAAGTACTATTTAATATTACAACTTGGACTTGTTTCGAAAAGTACTATTTAATATTACAACTTGGACTTGTTTCGAAAAGTACTATTTAATATTACAACTTGGACTTGTTTCGAAAAGTACTATTTAATATTACAACTTGGACTTGTTTCGAAAAGTACTATTTAATATTACAACTTGGACTTGTTTCGAAAAGTACTATTTAATATTACAACTTGGACTTGTTTCGAAAAGTACTATTTAATATTACAACTTGGACTTGTTTCGAAAAGTACTATTTAATATTACAACTTGGACTAGTTCGAAAAGTACTGTTTAATATTACAACTTGGACTAGTTCGAAAAGTACTGTTTAATATTACAACTTGGACTTGTTCGAAAAGTACTGTTTAATATTACAACTTGGACTTGTTCGAAAAGTACTGTTTAATATTACAACTTGGACTTGTTCGAAAAGTACTGTTTAATATTACAACTTGGACTTGTTCAAAAAGTACTGTTTAATATTACAACTTGGACTTGTTTCGAAAAGTACTGTTTAATATTACAACTTGGACTTGTTTCGAAAAGTACTGTTTAATATTACAACTTAGACTTGTTTCGAAAAGTACTGTTTAATATTACAACTTGAACTTGTTTCGAAAAGTACTGTTTAATATTACAACTTGGACTTGTTTCGAAAAGTACTGTTTAATATTACAACTTGGACTTGTTTCGAAAAGTATTATTTGTAATAATTTAGACCTTTTCGTAATGTGGAATGCATAATACTTATCACTATACGGAGTTATGAATATTTATACATACTTCTTCTATTATTCATACTAATGTGTATAATTATTTATTATACATTATTGTCGTCACAAAATTGTCGGTAAACCATCTCTGTGACTTTCAGGCTTAGGAAATAAATAAAATGCTGTGAGTTTCTGAAAATCTTATTATTCATTTCTTTGAAACGGCTTAAAAAACAGCTGTTCACGATTTAACAAAATGAATACCTTCAGTCTTATCATAACCAAATAGTTGTAAATTTGATAAATTGCATTCAACTGAAATATTTATTTTTCATCTATTGATCTAATATGTGTATCGTAAATATTACGAATAAAGGGAGGCCTTAGTTACCATACTTTTCATAAAAAGGCATGATATAGTATCTGGGAAACAATTAGGTAACAACCAATTATTATAAACTTAATCCTAGTTCTTTTTTTTCCCTTGTATTTTGTTTTAAAGGTTTTTTTTTTTTTTTTTCAGTTTACATATATTTGAATTTTTCCAAAATATATTTTTGATTCTGAAAATATGCGATGGGCATTTCGATCGTTTTCTTTCATCTGTTCTATTATTATTATTTTTTTTTCTATTAAACATATGCAGGGTACTGAGGGAAAGAGTAAAAAAAAATATATAGATTCTCCCGGCGCCACTTTTTATTGTAATATTATTGAAATACGCTGGTAAATTGGGAGATTGGGATTCGTTAAAAGAAATATTGAGTCTAATATACAAAATAATACTAAAGTTTTATTTTTTCTCTGAAATTCTTGACACATTTAATTATAGGAGTTTTGATTTTCATAAGTATTTATTATTACATAAGAACTACAAATCATTTTTAAATGTTGAAGAATTCTTTTCTTTGTTATGGAAGAAAATCTGTCCAGTGGATGAACGTTAAAAAATCTAACAATTTCTATAAGATAGCGACGTTTTATTCGCAGAAACACTGGAAGCAAAATACAACTGAAGCGTACAAAAAGACAGCACCTATAGTAAACAAAAGCGCACGAGAGGGAATTAAATAGCTGCGATAGTACAAAGCGTTCAGAACTCGCTGGAAATCAACACTCCAAAGAGAAACTTCGTTCAACTATTCCTTAATTTCTCGATTACTAACGATCCTCTCGTTTGTGTACCTCCACCACTATTTATAGCTCCCGTTGGAAGACATCGAATGTTCTAGAACAAGCACTAGGACTCGAATTTTAATTGAGATACTTCATTTTTTTTTTTTTTCTTTATGGCCATTCTTGGTATTATTGAGTACTCGCCTTGGGTCTGGAAGTACTTCTATGGGCCTGACTATGACGCTGATCTAGGCTAACCTGATCTAGTAGCCATTAAAGTATCTGTAAAACTATCATCCTTACCATGAAATTAACTACGCAGGGAAGCATACTGCATATTCTTGATAATATCTAATTCTTTGCACTTTTTTTTAAAATTTGTAGTTAAGACATGGTCACTTAACGTGGAGAGTAAACTGTTGTGCAGCGTAGTTAAGTTATTTTATTTTGATGGTTTCAGTGTTATTAGCTTATCAAGTTAATTAAAGGCAATTTTATAATGTTTTTAAAGTACCTCGTAGAGCATTATTGAAACAACAATAATAAAATGCCCTTTCTTTTAGTAAAATCAATTGTTACAAACTATTCCAAGGGAAAAAAAATACAAGAATGCATTCTTTGACAATTTGTAAAATTATAGTTACATAATTACTCTAATATATTTTATGTTGCTTTTCAGTTTTGTTAAAATTTTAATACAAATATAACTTGCCATCTTATTGTTCATTCTGTTAGGGGATCCAATCCTTTATTCTTCTCAATTTAGTAAAAATTTGCATAGCGTATTTGACTTGTGTCACTTTGCCATGCATAACTCCGTTTAAAATAAATGGATGTCGTTTATATTTTTGAATAACTTATTGCCACTAAAAAAAACAATGGTTTGATAATTATAGAATAAAATTCCAAATATTGTATCAAAGTACCCATTTATTGACCATTTAATCGCATTATCCCTTCATTTACCATTAGCTTAGATGTTCAAAAATGTATGTGTCAGAAAGAATCAATTTAAAACTCATTAAAAGGCCATTACATAGTCAACATTTTATTTAATCTTGTATTAAACCATAGTTGTTAACCTATTTACTTTCAGAGTTAACCTATTTATGCTGCTGAAAACGATTTATATGAATTATTATAAAGTACCTCGGCATAAAGTTCTCATTTATTTTTAACTATTGGGATACGAAATTCATAAATATAACCATTAAAAGTAAAATACTTAACACAAGTGAAATGTGCTTTAAATTTTTTTTAATCTTTTCCACGATGATTGAATACTTTTTTTAATCGCTTGTAATATATTCCAAAAATGTTTTCAAAATATCATTGAAATGATTCCCTAGAAAGTCGAGCACGTTTCCGTGCTTAAAAAAAATTCCTCTTCAAACAGCTCTAGAGGGTAATTTGTTAATACTTCACGCGCTTTTTTTTTAATGTTATCATTAATCACTTTTAAACTGAAGTGTGTACGTGAAAGTTAAATGGAGAAAAATGTTGGAGATTTTAAGAGGCAATTTGAGGAGATAAAAACCTGAGAAGTAGAAGGTGCAAATGTGAAATATTTTTAATGGGGCGTGCGTGATGATTGAAGGATATATCATTCCGATTTCTGAACTACATAAAGGTTTAACTTCTTATTGATCGATTTGATATTTGTTTTGACATATTTTATTTCCAAGAAATTATTTCAAACGTCTTTTAATTAAGACATTTATAAATTTTGCTATATATTTCATTATCAGCAGTATAATAAAGATGTCCTCCCTTCCCACCGACACATAAAATTCAGGGCCTTGCGCAAAGCCGTGGACGTCATTTTCACTCAGATTTTTAGAGTTTTGAAATTTTCACTCAGTTCTTTATACATCAGTTATGACATTCGTAATACAATGGGGGAAAAAACTGAATAGGCATTTTGTACGCCTTTTTTTTTTTAGACCAATTAACCCTTTGCACTCGGAAAAATAATTCGATGCATAATTATTCACCTAATAAGACTTCTCTATTGCTCCTATATATATATATACTAGCTGCCTTTGGCGACCAGCCGGTTCGCCAATCTTAATGTTCGTTAAAATTTTAATAATTAAATATTTTATGCAATTCCAACTTTAATAGATTCTTCAGCAAAATATTTTAAAACTTCAAATTTTGATAGTCATATAATTCACTCATAATATTATAAAGGCCTTCAGTCATAACGTGATATGTATCTCTCTAATTTTCTGTTACCCCTCGTAGAATGTATGCTTTAAATTAAAGTGTAAATGATTAATCTGCAATTAATATAATAATATTTTTTACTGAAACAAAGCATTTTTTTTAATAATATGATTGCTGATAATAGAGTCACTGAGCGTTTAAACTTTATGGGCACTAAAGAATATCTTTCTTAATTTATGTAATATCTCAAGAATTTGTCAACAAAATTTTCTCAGATTCATCATGAACAGATCGATTCATTAACAATGTTTCATTTTAAATGCATCAAACACTAAGAAAATAAAACGAATCGTTTAAAATAATCGGTCGAAAACAGGTTTAAAAAAACTACTTGAAAAACGATGTACTTAAAACTATAAGCATATACAAAATATATATATATATATATATATATATATATATATATATATATATAACTAACATAAATACAATTACAAAAGCATGCAACTAACCTAAAAATAATTTAAATCATTGAAAACAAGTTAAAAAAAACTACTTAAAAAACGATGTACTTAAAACTATAAGCATATACAAAAAATATAGAACTAACATTAATACAATTTACTTACAAAAGCATGCAACTAACTTAAAAATAATTTAAATCATCCGTTCATAACGGTTGTCATGGCAACAATCAGAACACAGTGCGCATGCGTGAATTTTCTTCGCCAGTTACGTTAACGCAAATGCGTGAATTTTTCTACTCCAGTTGGGGTAACGCTATGCAGATTATACACTTTTAATTTCCTTTATTCTGTGTTATTTTAATTCAAAAGTACTTCAGAATGAATCTGAAACATGGATTAATTAACAATGTTTCATTTTAAATGCATCAAACATTAAGAAAATAAACAGAATCGTTTGAAATAATCCGCCGAAAAATATTAACCCTAGCCTCATTACTGTTGGGAGAAAAAAAAACGGAAGCCTTAGTCATTTGGCGGTGGAGAAAATGGAAGATTTTTTTGGCGGAAAAGTTGGCGGTGGGGAAAATGGAAGATTTTTTTGGCGGGAAAGTTAGTTTTTAATTAATAATTAAAATTCTAATTAAAAATTCGAAAAACGGAACCCCATCTGCACATTCCCGACCTCCAAGGTATACACGTACCAAATTTGGTAGCTGTAGGTCAAACGGTCTGGCCTGTAGAGCGCCAACACACACACATTGAGCTTTATTATAAGTATATAGATATATATATTACGCTTATTTTGGTTGTAGCAGAATGCAGGTTTGACAAGAAGTGAAGAGACTTTGTATTTTTTATTTCGTTTTATTCTCTTCCGAGTGGCAGGCATGATTATTTACAAGAAGGCACAGCGCGGCGCAAAAGCAGAAGTGAGAAAGAATGGCCAAAACAAATGATCACTAGCCTTATATAACATCGGATTTCCGGCCATGCGCCAATTCAATACACGTGGTGAACTTTGAGAAGGGCAACGGAAGTATCACTTTCTCACGTATATTGACGTAGATACTTTTTACACAGCTTCAGTTGAATTATTAAGTGGAATTAGATCAGGAAATAAGAGAATATTTTACTATGGGCTAAATTAAGATAAAGTTTTGGAAAGTGATTTAGATTAAATTAAGAGTTTAAAATATCATTACATTTTATATATATATATAATATATGATATAGTTGTTTTAAGTTTAATTAATTTGCATATTCTTATTACTCTGCAGGTATTTTTAACAATCAAAAGTGAAAAATAAATAAATAAAACGTCAAAATGATGCACCGTCTTGAATGGTGAGAGTCCCCATCCGCGTGCAAAGGATCAACATCAATATTTGACAGAAAACTGCATTTATAGTTGAAATGCCAGACAGATGCCAGATATACTGAACACCAGACTTCGATTATTTATTTCTTTATGTATCTGAGTTACAGCGTTTTCATACGTGTGAAAGTACATGCCGTCGGACGGTCATCCCTTTGATGGATCTGGTTCAAAATTTGATTCGAAAATGTTTATTCCCTCAATTTTAAAACGTATTATCGCGCAAAAAGCTTTCTAAACCATTTTAAAATTAAAAAAGATCATCTTTGATGCCATACTAATTTTATTTCAGCGTCATTTCTTCTTCTGTTTTAATAAATCATGAAACACTCTAAAATAATATTTTTTTAACTATAATAGGCACCATCAGCTCCCAACTTCCCGCTTAACATCTATATATATGTAATGATATCCTTTTAATCTAATTTAAATCCTAATTAATTTCATAATTTTTATCTTATTTTAACCAGTATTAACTTCATTCTAACACGTTCTCTTATTTCCTGATCCAATTCCAATTTTTTTTTTCTTTTATTAATTCTGCACACACTCTATAAAACTGCTGAATTCAGCAAGTTCAAACACTCAGAGAGAAGGAATAAAAATCCCTAATGCTTGTATTCTTTTAAAGACACCTAAATTTCTCTTTCCCAAGTATACATACGTCAAAGAAATCCCTATCAAACTATCATTATAAAACCACTGCAGGGAAACATGTTAGTTTCTTTTGCACTTGTATCGCGATGTAAGCGGACATCAGTGTTATCATCGCTTCTTGTACATAATATGCCTCCCGCGATGAAATAAATCGTTTAAAAATTCCCAACATTTCTTCTTTTCAGATACGGATCATATTTATATATTCTCTTTATCTATCTGTCGGATCATTCGATTATATATATCAAGAAACCAGTTCTCCAGTCTCACCCATTGGGAATTCACTCATTTTTATTTTATACTAGCCGCCTTTGGCGACCAGCCGGTTCGCCAATTTTAATGCTCGTTAAAATTTTAATAATTAAATATTTTATGTATTTTCTACTTTAATAGCTTCTTCATTAAAATATTTTAAAACCAAATTTCAATTCGCTCATAATATTATAAAGGCCTTGAGTCATAACGTAATATATATCTTTATGCTTTAAATTAAAGTGGAAAGGATTAATCTGCAATTAATATAATAATATTTTTTTACTAAAACAAAGCTTTTTTGTTTTTGTTTTTTGTAATATGATTACTGAAAACAGAATCACTGAGCATTTAAACCTTATGGGCACTAAAGAATAAATTATGTAAAATATATATAATATCTCAAAAATTTGTCAACAAAGTTTTTGAGATTCATCATGAGCAGGTCTATTAATTAACAATATTTAATTTTAAATGCATCAAACACAAAGAAAATAAACAGAATCGTTTAAAATAATCGTTCTAAAACAGGTAAAAAAATTACTTAAAAAACGATGAACTTAAACTAACATAAATACAATTTAATTACAAAAGCATACAACTAACCTAAAAATAATTTAAATAAAGTCCGCTTCCGTTGAAAATAGATGTAAACAATCAGAGCACAATGCGCATGCGTGAATTTTCAAAGCCAGTTACGGTAACGCAAATGCGTGAATTTTTCTACGCCAGTTGGGGTAACGCTATGCAGATTAGACATTTTTAATTTCCTTTATTCTGTTTTATTTTAATTCAAAAGTACCTTCAGAATGAATCTGAAAGATCGATTAATTAACTGTATTTAGTTTTAAATGCATAAAACATTAAGAAAATAAACAGAATTGTTTGAAATAATCGGCCGAAAAATGTTAAGCCTAAGCCTCATTACCGTAGGGAAAAAAATGCTGAAGTCTTACTCATTTGGCGGTGGGGAAATGAAGATTTTTTTTTGGCGGGAAAGTTAGTTTTTAATTAATAATTTAATAATTCAAAAAAAAGGAACCCCAGGTGCACATTCCCGACCTCCAAGGTATACACGTGCCAAATTTGGTAACTGTAGGTCAAACGGTCTTCTCTGTTGAGCGCCAACACACACACACACACACACACATTGAGCTTTATATAAGTATAGATAAAAGCTGATAACTAGATATACTCTAAGCTGTCTCCAAATATCCGATTAGTGATTGTTTGCTCACCACCACCCTCTATTTAAGAGAAAATCTCAAAAACCCTAGTTCACTCTCATTGTCATAGTCCCCCTTTTACAAAAACGTGTCCCAGTCACAATGAATGTATTGATTTTTGCCAATTTTTATTTTTCAAGAAATTTCTTCATGTTCTCCAAGATGGAGCATAAATGATCGTTTGACCCCTCCCCCATCTCCATTTTTGAGACACGATGCAATTAGAATAAAAGTAATATTAATATGATTAATTTAATTACGTGTAAACATATGCCGTAACTCGCTATCTCAGTATTCTGATAAAACATTCTTTCCTGCTAATATTCTCGAATGATCCTGAAAGAATACCGTGACGCATCATAATAATAATGGGGATTCCTTTTTTCCCCCTCTAATTATTCACTTTTATAATTAATCATCTGTTTTGTTGTTTCCCAGAACGGCTGTTTTAATTACAGACTATCAGCATCTTTTATTTCCTTGTCTCCCGTAATTGCCACTAATCAGAATAGACAGAAAATTGGACTCTTCTCAGCGAAATTTGGCTTCTGACAACTGTGGGGGAGGCATCTGATTATCACTCTTCTGGATATCGCTTAATTGGGCCTGGAATGGAACCCACTTATCTGGTGCACGAAGAGGAAAGCTTTAATCGGGATTATTATGAACTTTGGTTGGAAGTTGGGGGACCCGCCTCCTTCTGTTATTGGTTATTTGGAACATTAAATGAGAAACCGGGTTTTCAAAAGGATGCGTTTCCTGATTCCAGAGCTAAATTCGTAATGTTGTGATTTGTCTTTGCTAGTAATGAAAGAAGAAATCTAATGCAAAAATTTTCTACCAATAAATCGAAAATATTGCAGATATATTGGAATTTTCTAAAGTATTAGGTGATAATTTTTACAATGTATAACCATAATAGTAATTCTGTGTGTTTTTATCGCAAGTAATAAATAAACCTTTAGGTTAAGGGGAGGTGATATTTGTATTATTAAGTAATCGTTAGCTGATTTTCATTGCATTATAATTCAAATAATTTATTAAACTATTTGTTATGCCAATTTTAAATGGAGAGAAAAAGAGCTGATGGCGCTTTAGTTTACTATGCTACATGACGTGTTCTAAATATGCTTATAACCAGTGCAACACTGTTGACAAAATTCGTAATGTTGCGATTTTTCTTTACAAGTAATGAAAGAATAAATCCAATGCAAAAATTTCCCAACAATAAATATAAAATTTTGCAGATATATTGGGATTTTCTAAAGTATTGGGCAATGATAATATTTACAGCTTATAGCATTAAAGTAATTCTGTGTTTTTATCGCATGTAATAAAGTAACTTTTAAGTTATGGACAGGTGATGTTTGCAGAGGAGCGTGCCAGCTGAGATGTCGTCCTCGTCATCTGACCGTGGTTCAAAATTACAAGGTCCGTCCCAAAATAGCCCTAGTGTTGCTTTAAAATGGGACATTAATATAATATAGCAATAACATTAACTGATTTACATTGCATTGTAATTCAAATAATTAATAAAGTAATTCGTGAAGTCAATTTAATATGAGAGAAAAAAGAGCTGATGGAATTTTAGCTTGCTATACTGCATTACGTGTTTATATGCATATAACCTTTGTAACACTGTTGACAGCGTTTTCTTAGTAAAGCCCCCTAGCTTTAAAATAATATCTTTTATTTGATGTATTTAGTTTATATATATATATATCTTAAAACAAATTGGATCTAGTTTAAATCGCTGAAATGTTCCCGCTTTGGTATTTTTAGAAATTGAAACAGATTTCACTCTGACTATGACTTTTCTATTAGGAAAGTCAGAGTGAATAGTCTGGTTATGGTTTTTCTCTTAGCAAAATCATATCCTGATAATATTTTTGATTTGTAGATATTGAAAAAAAATTTCGTATTGATCATGATTTTTCTGTTAGGAAAGTCAAGGAGTGAATTGTCTGACTATGGGTTTTCTTTTTAGGAAAATCTTACCCCGATGGTCAAATTTGTTTAGAATGCAAGGCGTTTGACTTGTCTATTGATATTCAGTTTTTATGTCAGTCCATCTTTCCGGACTGTATCGAAAGTCTTTTTCAAGATTTAGGAAAATAATACGAGTGTCTTGGTCAAAACGGAAGAGATGAAATAAAACCAGCTATTGTTTTTTAATAGATGTCCAACAGTGGAATGCTTTATTTCGAATTCAAACTGGTATGATATTTTTTCCTTTAACATCTTTCAGTCTGTTGAGAATTATTTGTTATGTTGTTCTACTGGGACTTGAGTTGAGGCGTTTCTTTATCTCGCTCATTTGGAATTTTTTCCTAGTTTGTGGATAAAACCTATTTTCCCAGTTTATCATTCAATTCCAGAATATTTGATTTAATGATAGAATTATTTATTTCAGTGAATATTTGTTTGGGTAGCAACTTTTTGATTAAGTTATTGATTCCATCCAATCCTGGATTTTTTTTCCCCTTGTTGTCTGATGTCACTAATTGCAAAAGCCCAAGTCTAAGAAAAGGGATGTCATGAATTGTCTTGAATATTGAACATAAATTAATTAACTTTTATTGCAAAATACACTTTTCAGAGTTTTGTATAATGAATTGCGTGAGGCAAACAATTTTAATAAGAATAAAAACTCTCGTGTCACAGAATTTTTATAATAAAAAATGGGATTGAGGAATATATTCATTTAGATTATTTAACATACAAAAATGTTTTTTTCTTATTTAAATAATGTTTTAAGTCCTTTTTGCAAATTGGGGCATACATAATTCCACCACTTCAATCACAGGTTCAAAATAAAGATAAAAATCAAATTAACATTTTTTTAGTATAGAACAAATTATTCACTCATCATAAAAAATACATACTGTTATAAACGACGCATATCATTATGAACAAAAAAATAATAATTTGGCATCCTTAAACAACGCAGCACATACAACTTACTAATGCGGTTTGACTGTTTATATTTTTTCACTTATTTATGCATTTACCGCACAGTATTGTCAACTGAATCAAATACTTTAAATAAAATATTAAACTGTGTGACTGTGAGTAACTTCAACTTTTTGAGATGAAATATATTCCACCGTGCATTAAAGAGAATGTAAGCAGTTTTAGTCCATATACAAGGGGTGTTCAAGTGAAAAGGTATGAAACGACACTGTGGTTATAAATGAAGACTTCATTCAAAGTATACACTATAGGCCTGAGAACAACGATCTCATTGATTAACGAGCTGAAGGATTCCTTGTTCCCAGAATTCCCCTGTGGCGTCATGGAATTCGCCATCCGAAGTGCCAGCTCAGGTGTCGTCCTCGTCATTTGACCGTGGTTCAAAATGACGAGGTCCGTCCCAAAATAGCCCTCGTCTTGCTTTAAAACGGGATGTAATATAACTAAACTAAATTAAATCCGAAGAGATCGAACCTGTTAACTGGTTAATAAGTCAAACAATACATTCCCGCAACGGAAGGTGTCATTTAACTAGATAGCAAAAAAAGTTTGAAGGAATAATTCGTATTCGATTACTTTTTTTTTTTTTATCAATCTAAGATAAAATGAAATGCAGAACTGTCGCATCTAATCCAGCACGTCCAGTCGCTATAGTGTTAATAAAATGCAACTGGTATCTAAAAACTTGAGCTAAAATTGGAACGGTGTTCCTTTTTCGAAAAACTCATTGGCCGAGTAAATCCCTTCAGCGATGTCTTCCAAATCGTTGTCCGGGCATTCTTAATTTAGTGATGGCAGGGAATCTCGGGGCGTCCAGGAATAGATCGCTTTTGAACGAGGGAGATAAAAAAGATGCTGAAAAAGAGCGATTGACAGAGTAAAGGGTGTGGCTGCCCTTTACGTTCACTGATTAGCCTCCTCAAGGTCGCCTAGCGGACTCTGGGCCTTTCAGATTTCCGTCCGTTTTGTCAGGTTTGCAGCTGTAAGGGTAATTTTTTGGAACAGAAAGGCGCCTTTGAGGTGGGTGTTAGGTGATAAGGTTCAACTGCTTTTGTAAACAAAGTAATTCATATAGAAATGTTTCATCAGTTTTTTGCGAGTAATTTTATTTAGTTAGCCTTTTATTTTTTAAACTTTCTCGTGTATGTAGCATAGAGAAAATATAATAATCGTTAAAAAAAAATCGAATTCGAGATTTTGACGAATCTCCATGTTTTAGATCTCCTGAGTTTGAAAAACACATTTTTGGAAATGTCCGTCTGTCTGTGACAAAGAACTCAAAAACGCTTTCAGCTAGACGGTTGAAATTTGATATAAGGTCTTCATGCCACATTTGCATATTTCTTTCAGATTTTGAGTCAAATCTGTTGTGAGAAAGTCTGTCTGTCCAGCTGTCCGATTTGATTATAGCAAGATAGCCACAAAACGAATAGAGCTAGATAGATCAAATTCAGCACACAGAATTTTAACTTCTATAGTCTAGAAGCCTACCAAATTTTGAGTGAAATACAATCAAGGGTGGACCTGTCTGTCGATCTGTACTTTCAGAAACTTGTAAACATGATAAATCAAAAGCGCAGTCTTAAACGTATAAAATTTGGTATGTGGTTTTATGACTACAATTGTGGTTCTGTATCAAACTATGGTTTCAATCGGTTAAAAAATGCAACTAATACATAAATTCTATATTGGGGTATTATGAAACGCATGTCAGGGCTTAATCGCCAAATAACTCGCCAAGGGTGACACGATAGATTCAGTAAAAATACTAAATTCACGCCAAAGGTTGATATTTCATGACTATTGTACTCCAAAGCTATGCAAGACGTCCACTGGAATAGCACCTTTATTAGAGTGTATGCAAGAAAGTTTTGTGGAAACCAATCCCGATGGTTATGTATTATAATGCTTTATGAACCAATACTGCTATATTAAAGACATCGGAGTTTGAGAATTCTCAATCCGGTCCAATATCTGCTCTTCCTAAGTCAATCCTGAATTAAGTTTATTGGAGCTTGTAGATAATTCAAGTTCCTTGGATCTCTATTACCTCTCTCCCTCTTCTAAAACTAGATAGTTGGATATTAAATAAAAATCAATAAGTAAGATATTAAAATTGCTTATCAATCTATGGTGTATATTTATATTGTATTACTTATTACACTATTCTATATAATGTCAAATTAATAACTAAGACAATGAATCGAGAATAAAAGTCAGGAGAATTGTTTAGTTATCTCGTGTGTAAAAACAATGTAAAAATCAAACATTTAAAACAATTTTTAATTTTAAATAATATAATAAGAAGTTACAACATTGAAAACTATCTAAAATCTGTAATAAAAGTTTATTAAATCGATATGCCAGGTGCAAAAAAATTTGGAATACCCTAATCTGCAAGCAACTATGAGAACATGGGGAAAAAATTACTAGAATAATGTTCTGAAATTTTAAAGATGCCTTAAGCTCCAACTTGGTCAAATAAAAATCCTGTAAATTCGGGTTGTAAATTATTTTTGTGCTCTCATTTGATTTATCTTGCAAATAAAAAAACCCAAGGTCATAACTATTAGGGACCTATAGGCAGTTGCCTATTTCATAATCCAATCCTAGGCAAAAGGCATTAAAAATCATATAAATAAATTTTAAAAACTAAAATTGTGGAAAACAATGTAAGAAGATTCGAATGTATAATCCGAAATATAGCTTAGTATTAAGGTCTAAGCTTGATTCTTTTACCTTTTATTTTTAAAATTCCCTCTTAACTATATAACAGTGATAATGGACACACAAAAAGGCATTTAATATCGTCGTAACGCATGTGTATTTAATTTCAATACCTAAAACATTTTAGAATATTATAAAATCATTCTCAAATATTTTTCAGTTTTTAATTAAATTTGGGGAAAAAAAGCTATGCCAAAATAAAGTTAGTATCACAGAAAAGCTTATTTCTTGAATTTTAAAATGGCTTTTGTGCAATAATAATATCGCTACGGAAGTAATGAGGAAAAAAACGCTGAAATTTTAATTTTTAATTAAAAACTTAATTGGATTTTGAAAGCCCCTTTCTTATCGAGCATTTACTACTCAAGAAGTAACTGCTTGTTAGATTTGATAGTTCAGGATCCAGTGGCTTACTGCATTGAGCCTTTTGAAAGATTTTTTTGTGTCCTGTATATTGCATCTCATATATGCTTATTTTTCACTGATTGCAATTTGCCAATACTGTTCATCTTACAAATATTGTTATGTAAAGAAAAGTAGTAAAGAATAAAGAACATAATTCTGTATTCTACAGTGACTTTTATTACTTTCTTCCTTTCAGAAAAATAATAAAAATGCCTTCGCGACATTTCACTTCCCTTTGATGCTATGCCACTTCAGTGCCATAGCGACATAGAAAAAAGAGTGGGAATTAACATGGATTTCCCGCTCGGCTCAGGTGTCTCATAGACAAAATATTAGAGGTTCACTTTTTAAAGTCAAACATGATAAGGGAGGATGATATTTTGGCTTGATGGTCTTTTTCTTTTTCATATTCTATGATGAGAATTCATCAGAACCACCATATTCAATAGTTCTTTATAAATAAATAATTAATAATTTTTGCTTTTTTAAATGTAGTATTTAAGTATCCCAATATTTATTTATAATATTCGCAAATAATACATGCTACTGTGTTGAATCAATTTGTTGAATTTCATTTTCTTCATAAAGAATTTTGCGTAACAAAATTTTAAGTCATAGCTGCATACGAAAACATTTTTATCCACTGTATATATATTACTGCGAGTATTCTTATAACCATTTGATATTTGTCCGAAATACAGGGCGTTCATTAATTATTGTCGGGGTTTCCGTACCTCATAACTTTCGAATAAAAAATATTACGCCAAAACCGATTACGTATTCGTAAATTACAACTCAAAGAATTTTATTAAGAATATTAAAGTGTAAAGTAAATGCTCTAAGTTCACATTGTTGCCAAGTAAAATTCTTTGAGTTGTAATTTACGAATACATAATCGCCTTCAGCTGAATGCCTACAAAGTGCAAATTGTGCAAGCTTTACACTTTAATATCAGTAATAAAATTCTTTGAATTGTAATTTACGAATACGTAATCGGTATTTGCGTAATATTTTTTATTCGAAAGTTATGTGGTACGGAAACCCCGACAATAATTAATGAACACCCTGTCGTGTCCTCGTTATCACGGAAAGGGGGTGCAGTAGCTTCTGAGGGTAAAGACCCCTGAGCACCCGAGGGCAGAAGTCTGACTTCTAGCTCATATGAACATGAAACGTGCACATTCACATGCACAACCCCTTTTTACAGGGGGGCACATTCACACACCTTACATATAGAAGAATGATGAACAGCCATGCCCGAACCAGGATTCGAACCCGGGACGTCCAGATCACGGGGAAGATGCGCTACCCCTATGCCAAGACGCCGGCAGTCATTTCCCATACCATTTATTAAACTCTATCCTTTTCATAGTAAATGTCGATATCCGTTATGTTCTAATGATAAACATTCAATTAAAATATTCGTATCGCAGCAAAAATTGCGACAAAACCGCAACTTTTTAAATTACTCTTTATTACTGAAATATGTACAGAAAAAAAAAATTAAATAACGGCACGTATAAATAAAATAAACCTAAAACTATCAGTTTATTCCAAATGAGTAAAGGAAATAATATCAATAATAATCTTAAATAAAAATTGTATGGCAATGCTGTATAATCCTATTTATTGCAACTACTGTTATTTCGCCTCTTTCTGTATGTCCTTTCGTTTCTCCTCTCACTCGGGAGCTGTCGACTTACTGTTCCTTTCAAGGTCCCGTTTGACGCTTGCACTTCCCTAAGGAGGGGGGGGGGGGCACGCAGAAAGTTTCGCGGTTTTTATTCCTCGAAATTTCGCGAATGATCCGAATTCACTCTATTGTTAAATGTAACATTCCCTCCTTACATCTTTCTTTTCACCCCTTTTTTGACGAAACAAACACCTTCTGACGCATGCGCAAAAGCGTTGAAGGTTTCAGAATTCGAGGAGTACACAATACACTGATAATAAAGAATATAATCAAACATTCGGTCTTTCACCATTCTATTTAATTAAATGTCGACATTCGGCGGAGGATATTTATATTCTCTTATGTCCATCTTTCACGGCAACATATGATTAAGTTCCAGAAATTTACTTATTAAAGAATAAAATAAATATATTTATTAAATTGTGTATAAAATATGTTGGATGGATAGAATTTGATATTTAATATGAAATGCGCAAATAATTAATTCGTTTTGAAAAACAGAACAAAAACTGTTAAAATTATTTTTTAGAAAAAAAAATCAAACAACCAAATCTATTAATGCACATCAAATGAAATTTAAATTTACAATTTTATAAATTCAAATATGGATAAAACAGACTTCTCCCTAACAGAGTAGTGACGTGCTAACTCAATAAAATGGTGTATTGTGTTTCAAATCGTCAATTTAAAAATATATAGTATTTTTTTTCTTTTCCGTCAATGGAATGGGAAAAATAGATTGACAGTAAAAATACAAAAATGTGTGTATGTGTCATTATATCTCTTCATACATGTGTAATTTGAACTTAAAAGTTCTGTAAAAAAAATCCGTGCACTTACCACTGATTAATGTTTTAGTTGCGTTAGTGTTTTTTCCCCTCCCTGAAAGAAAATATTGCATTGTTTCAAAATGGGGATGCCTTAATTTTTTTAAAAATTGAAATCGAAAAGCTGTTCGGAAAGCTGTACGTGTAGAATATTTGTTAACCCTACGCCATCGTCCGAGACTAATCTAATTTAAACTGGCAACGAAAATGGATGTATTCCCATAAAGAGCCCATTATTTTTACATACAACTTCACAAAACAGTAATTAATGTCTCATAACTCAAATTATATCAATCCTCATTGCGTTCTTCATGAAAAAACATGCATATTTTAGATTTTCCGGGTCAAAACAAACAGAATACAGATAAATAAGCAACATAAAATTTTGGCAATCTAATTTGAAGCTTATTTCGCTTTTAATATAGCCACATTCGACTGCTAGCTGCTGGCCAATCATATTCATAGCATTTAGTCTTGGCAACCAACTTTATTAATGAATGTATTTCATGTTATGCTTCATTCTTCACTTCCAAACGAAAGTACCATTTTAAATTTCATATGCACTGTAAATTCGGAGCATTCTTGATCGGCTAGCAATGTAAAGTAGCCAATAAAATTGACGAAATTGATCCTGCTGTTAAGACTGAAGATTGCGTAAAGGTTTCTTTTTCTTTTTACGATATCGTTACAAAATGGTGATTGTTTGATGTATATAAATATAATCCTTGATAATGTATATAAAGCGTTCAAATGAAATAAAAATTGACGAAATCGGCACCGGGTTGGGGATTGAGGTCTTTAAGGTTTTCCTTCCTATAAAGAATGTGTCAGGAAGTAGTTTTTGAAATTTCTTTAGAAAATGGGCTGGTGAGAGATAAGCGAACATCGATAACATATCCAGAAGTTACGAGCTCTCGTATAGAATAAAAATTGCTAAAATCTGACCAATGGCTGGAAATAGTTCTTTGATTCTGCTAAATATTTTAAATAAATGGAAACTTATTTTGTTCAACAGATTTTCAGCTATGAGGAACATTGCGGCATGAATAGATATTAAGCAGAACTAATATATATTGACGAGTTTTGTGTATCTTTATGCAAAATTATATGAATTTCCCTGAATTTGTTTCTAAAATCAATAGAAAGTTTTGAAGTTTGGAAAGATCTGTATTAAAATGTCATTTCCTCCTAATGTTATTAAGTTCTGATACTTAACAAAATAAGACTCAAATAATCTTTGTTAAACCTACAATTAAAAAAAATCTTATCTTCAACTTTGAATTAATCTGAAGGCTATCTGATATTTATTGCGAAAATTAATTGTGCGCGAACATTCGGAAAAATTAATTGTGCGCGAACATTCGGAAAAATTAATTGTGTGCGAACATTCGGAAAAATTAATTGTGCGCAGCGAACATTCAGAATTATTTAAAACTACCATTAGATCGTCTTCTCGAATATAAAGATACAAGCAAATATTTGTCAATATCTGGAAATGCGCTTAACAAAAATTGTTATAAAGACAACCGTTTTTAGATATTAATTCTAAAATATTTCAGTATATTTTTCCCGAAAAAAGAAAATTATGATAACTATGAGATCTTCCTTTTAGAAGAATGTTTATACAGCAGAACTTGAATGCTCCGAATGGTACTCGTTTGGACATATTGAAGATTATTAAGGCACAATCGCATCGTTCTTTGGCTAGATAATGAGCTATTATCTACATTCTATAAAGTCTGGTAAAAATAATGAGCGGATTGAAACTGAATTTCAAGAGGAGATTGTAGAAGGCATGAAAAGAAGAATTCCTGAACAAATTCTCTGAAAAAAAAAAAAGCAATGGAAGTCACCAGCTGGAGTTGTTTCAGCGCTTTCGAAGGGAAAAAAAAACACACTGAAATCAGTTATCACTCAATTATGCAAAATTTTATTGTTATGCGAATAAGAAAATATGTTGGTACAAAAATGAATATCATGCACTATGAAATTCATATTTATGTAGTAATATCTCTTAGGAATTTAATTAAAATTTTAATTAGATTAATTTTTATCTTAATTTAGTCCATATTAACTTCATTCTGAATATTCTCTTATTTCCTGAATCAATTCCTACTTTTTTTTATTTATTTAATTAATCCTACACGCGCTCTATAAAACTGCTCACGCTCTGAGCGAAAAGATAAAAATTTCTAATGCTTACAACATTTTTTTTGAAGATATCTAAATTTCCCTTTTATAAGACTACACGTGTCAAACAAATCCCTATCAAAATCTTGTTGTAAAACCACTGAAGGGAAAAAATTTGATTTTTTCTGCACTTGTGTCGCGATGTAAAAGGACCTAAATTTCATTAGTGCTTCCTTTACATAATATATCTTCCGCATGAAATAAATCGGAAGTTTTAAAAGTTCAAAAGCTTTTTCTGTTGGGCCACGTATCTGCTAAAACATGTTTACATAAATATATATTTTATTAACATTGAAGTTGTATTCTCTGTGTGCTGAGGTTACTTTTGTCAATAAAACACTGTATTGGCAATTTTTTTTTTTTTAAGAAATTCATGCTTTTATGCTATTTATAGTCTATACATGAAATTTCACTTCATTTTACTCATTTCAACTGCAAATGCTTTGAAACGAAGAAAGCGATTTTATAGTCATCCTGTAATTGAAATGATAAAATCTTTTTGTTTCAAACTTAAAGCCTTAGAAGTTACTATCTTTACATTTTATTTTGATGTCCATTCGGCAAAAATATGTATTTATAATTTACGAAATTAATTTAAATGTATAATTATTGTTAATTACTCATGTTGCCTTTGTTGAAGAAACATCACGTTGTCGTTTCCATTATTTGGAACCCTACTTTCCGGGGGGGGGGGGCTGGTGGTGAGGTCTCTCAAGGTTTCAATTTCGAGATCCGATTCCATCGAAGAACTATCGTATAAACGCGTCTGATGCACGTTAAATTTGACGAAGCCAAATGTTTACTCGCTGGGTTGTTACGAAAATTTGAAGAGGGGTGAGGCCAGTTCAGGTGTCGTCCTCTTCATCTGACCGCAGTTCAAAATGACGAAGTCCATTCTAATATAGCCCTAACATTACTTTAAAACGGGACGTTAATATAACTAAACTAAGCTCCGATTGAAAATGAGCTATTTCTTCAGCAAATTAGCTCATATTCATTTCTTATGATAGAAATATGTGTGTAAAATAAATATTACGATCCACAGCTGCCAAATTTAAATGTTCTTAATCTATAATATCAGATTCATGCATCACTCTTTAGCGAAATGACTTTTCCTTTATTAACATTTGTTTTCTCTAAAGAAATCTAATGAATCTTTTTATTTTCAGAGAAGGATTATCCAAAATGAGTAGATTCCTGCTCCTGATTCTGCTGTCTTCATGGTCGCTGTTGGTGAGCCCTTCCTCTGGATGCGAGACAGGGGTGGCTTTCGTGGACAGCGCTCTCAGCATCCAACGCTCCCTCATGGCAAACGCGGACGTTGCTCTCCTCAAGTCATTCGTAGCTCCCACCCTTGAACGATGTATGGAAGAGTGTTGTTCGGGAAAATACGGTAAGTCATGAATTGAATACGAAATGCTGTTTTTCTTAATGTTGTGATCACCATTTAAGTGAATTAAGCTTTTAGGAGGACATTAATAGATTCCATGGTAGGTATAATTATTAACTAGCTGCCCCTGAAGTTAAGCTGTTCCCTCATGAAATACTAGTTTTCTATTAATTTTTTATGTATAATTTAAGATTTAGTTTTTCAGCGAAGTACAGTCAATGTTAATACAATGGATATCGCTTAATATCGGTTAATGTTATTAATTGCTTAATTCAAAATCGTCTGTTTCCTAACCGCCCTATTATTTACAAACTATTCGTTGTATACGATCATTACATCATTTAACCCTTTCTAGGGCCGCGGGAAGTATGCTTCCCACCAGATTTATCAATCTTTGTATGAAATTATGTAGATTGACATAAGTTCTGACAAATTTTTTTAGTAAGTCAGAAACTTAGATGCTTCAGGTCTTTATCTCAGACAAAATGATGCGTCTTGATTTGTTACTTAATTATTAACCAAATTAATTAATTAATCAAATTAAATTTATCTAATGAGATAAATGAATCCCTTTTCTTATTCTAATTTCAAGCCTAATAATATCTTAACATAATATGACTAGAAAAAAATGGCCCTTTAAAGTGTTAATGTTATCAGTTTAAAGAAGAGTAAAAAGAAAAGAGTTTAAAGAAGTAAAGACTTTTGCTATTTTCATTTTCAACCAGTTAGCGATTGTCATTTGTGAAATTTCTTTCGCCAGTAGTTAAGAATTATCCGGAAGTCAAAAATAATGAGATGAGATTCATATTCTTTTGACTGGGCTATAGCTGGCCGAATGAGTGTAAATGGACAGCTAAGCTGTTTAAAATCTGTTGAGTAGTCATAAACCTCAGGTGGGAAAGCAAAGTGGATTTTTAAAAAAATGAGTGTTACTTAATTAACTTACTTAAAATGAGTCCACACAATAGTATGGCGCCTGTGAAAACTTAATAGTTTCTCCTTGATAAAATTCTAAAAATTCTTTCTTTCTGTGAGGAAGACAAAGCAATAAATTCTGATGATTAGATAGGGGCGGATATGTTAAAGTTTTTGATATTCTGAAACGCAGTGTAGCAGTTCAGTACACTTTTAAAAAATGTAAAACATACTAATAATTATACAATATAAAGTGAACTGATAAGGAATAACTGTCTACAAGAACAATGAATGATTTTTAATTAAATTAAATTTATTTTTAAATAATTTGTAGATAACCCGAGATCTGTTTTTTTTATAATTGATTTTACCCTGAGCGGTTATTATAATCAACCGGTTAATGCTATCGAAATTTTATAGCCCTGAAATGATCACATAAAGAGGCAGGTATTGTAGCTAGAGTAGTTAACAGATGATTGGCTTAAATTAATAAATGGAGCGAAATCAAATTTCATGTACTGATTATCGAAAACACAGGGAAATGAATTCCGCAAAAATGAATCGCAACAAAAAGAATAGTAATAAAAATCAACGATAAGAAGAGATTTCGGCCCTGTCGCCAGAACAAAAACTCTATAATCAGTCAGCCATTATAATGAAAGCACGAAAATCGTTTATAGAACATTACATTAACGCTCGAGCGATAAAATATACGCACGGAAATGGATATACTGTATAAAACTCTCAAAAAATATCCTTTTAACAATAGGTATTTGGTTATATTTTCAATCTGAGTGCTTTATTAATAGTATTTAGTTATTAAGTCGAGAAAAAAAGGCGTCCAAATCACACATTCGGTTTTTTGGATAAACTGCATTTAAACGATTAACCGCTAAAGATTGTACCCTAATCCTATATCAATAGTATATATACATAACTATTGTTCTTCAATGGCATGCAGTTACATTCAGACACCTCAATTGGTGACGGTTAATTTAGGGTCACCTTTCATTTTTAACGACGAATTGAAATATTAGTTTTAAGTACCGTTGGTTGAATACTTTGTGCGCATAAACCTTCTTAATGGAATTGCGTCTTAAATCACATTAAAATCATAACTGTTTGCATTATTTAGGATATAGTTTTGTGCATTGCTTTACGCAGTTCTTCAATTTGGCTTTTCTTATTCAATGTGAGCTGTTGCTTTCAGAGCATGTTAAGTCGATTGAAATATTTTGATAAAAAAAATTAAAGCAGGCAGCATATTCTTCCGGCATATCGGTTTTGTTAATATATTAATTGTTGTTTTTTATAGATTACACACAAAAAAAATCAGAAAGAAAAAATTTTTTATTATGACTTTGCCAAAACGTATGAAAATATGAACAGCATATTCATTTCCTTTGCTTGTAACAATAAAAGGAAAACACGCGCGTAAATATTTGAAGCTATGTTGTTACGAAATTCAAACCGTTTAAAATGAAAGTCATGTATAAAGATTTTCTTACGAAATGGTCGGGAAAGAATTTAAAGACAATTGTATTGTAAAAAAAAGACATTTTTTTGAATTTTAAAATCATATAAAGCATATTTTTTGTATAATTATGTTTTTAAAAATTATCGCAAAAAAATTCATTTAAAATTCTAAAATTTAAAAAAAAAATATCGTTTTGAGATATTTATTTCCACTTTCCAAAGTATATTTATACCAGTGTTTTTAACTCTAAATCAAACGATTTGATATTATTAGTAGGGATAAGGATTAACAAAACAATTAATTAAACAAAGATAATTATGATGAAAGGAAATTAATTAAGCACTATTTACGTTTGAGCAATTAGATAAAATATCGATTTTATTTATTATAAATTAATCTTTGAAAGGGGTCTGTTCAGTTAAAAGATCATAAGTGCGATTATATTCATTCACAAGTCTTCCTTGAATTCCAACTTTTGATTATGCATAGTAGGAGCTTATCAGTATGCTCACGCTATCACCATCAATTGGTCCTGAAAATAATCATCTTCGTAAAGAACTTGTAGTTTTTATCGTCAGTTTTCTTCACGTAGGTCTGTTGGAATTTTCTTTATAGTTGCAATCGTTGTTCTTTTCCATAATAGATATTTTTTTTCAGCTAATTATAGTAATCGGAAAATTGCCAAAGAGCCTTGACTCGACCTTATGATGATGGTGGTGAAATGAAATCGCCAGTTGTTTCATGAATTCCAAAATATTCAAAAATTCTTCCCAATTTGTAATTTATATAATTTGGCAAAATACAGGACATTGATTTACAAAGATATCATTATGCTAAAGAATTTTTTACCGAACCGGCAATGAAAAATTTATATAAATTTCTACTATAGTTAAAGCACTGTTTTGTATTTTTGCCTTATGCAAGGCTATAAAAGTCAGTTATCTAATCTGAAATAACATGACATTTAATATGTAAGGATATCTCTTAATATAATATAAGTCCTTTTTAATTTCATAATTTTTATCCTAATTTAGCCCGTATTAACTTCTTCATTCTAAAATGTTCTCTTATTTCCTGCTCCAATTTCCACTTTATTTATTTAACCCTTTAAAGGGCCATTTTTTTTTCTAGTCATATTATGTTAAAATATTTTTAGATTTGAAATTAGAATAATAAAAGGGATTCATTTAGCTTATTAGATAAATTTAATTTGATTAATTTATGAATTTGGTTAATTAATAATTAAGTAACAAATCAAGACACATCATTTTATCTGAGATAAAGAACTGAAGCATCTAAGTTTCTGTCTTTCTAAAAATAAATTGTCAGAACTTATGCCAACCTACATAATTTCATACAAAGATTGATAAATTTGGTAAGAAGCATACTTCCCACGGCCCTAGAAAGGGTTAATTCTACACCTTCTGTATAAAACAACTGATCTCAGTATTTTCTCATGCTCCGAGGGAAGGAATAGAAATCCTTAATGCTTACAATATTCTTTCAAAGATAACCAAAATTCCCTATCCCAAACCTACATATATCAAAGAAATCCCTATCAAAATCTCATAGTAAAATCATTGACGAGAAAAATCTTTTGTCTCTTCTGCTATTGTGTCGCAAATGTAGACTAACATATTTTTTACCGCTTATTCTTTCTACTTAAATTATACCTCCCGTGGTAAAATAAATTGAAGTTTTAAAAGTACAGAAGTTTCTTTTATTCGGCTAAAACATGTTTATATATATTTATTCTTTTTACTAGATTACTGATTGTACTGTTATTGTGTTATAAGCTAAAAGCTTTTCAATTATTGGAAATCTAATATTTTCTTTTGATTAATATCGTTCTTTATCGATTTGTTTTCTTTTTTCCTATTTAGGAGCATGTTCGGTAGCCAGTTTCAAAAAGAATGCCACAAAAGAAAACTGTATCCACTACAATTGTCGACCACTAAGGAAGTGCAAATTCCTTTCTTCCCACTCTACAGATTCCTTCACCTTTTCATCTAATCCTGTCCCTCCTAAATCAGTGCCTTCAAAACAACCTTCTACGGTCCCCTCACTTATGACGGATGCTAAAACCAATGGATCCCAACCAGCTCACACAAAGGAAGAAATCGCTACCTTCTCCAACGAACAGTTTGCCCTCAAGAATGACAATACTTCTGTCAAACCTCGAAAAGGTGTCCACGACCTTCAACCTGATGACCTTCTTTCTAAGTCTGGTATAAAACCAAGAAAAGGAGTATCATTGGAAGATGTGCCTCATTCACAGTTCCTCCTGAGCAACAACAAATCCAACGTAAAGCCTAGAAAGGGCGTTGAGCCTTATTCTAGTGAAATTTCTCCAACACCATCAGTTTCAGCGGTGTCAACATTGGGGAGGAGTAATGTCTCCTCATCTGTGAGTCACTTCCATACTACTTTGCTGAATACCACTGAAGACTTCGCATCTGATGACTTAATGTCAGCCCTTCAAAGAGTCTTTGAGGATGACTCTCATTCCACCTCTATCCAATCGTCAACATCTTCAAAGATATCACCAACTTCCACCTTGCCATTGTTGGATACTACTTCTCATAGTGAATCTCATTCTACGAGTGCTAAACTATATAGTGCAGAATCGCGAACTTCTGCCTATTCATCGTACACCACACAAGCAAGCCTTAAACCGAGTCAGAATACTCCAGAAGTTTCAAGTTCTTCACCGACACCAACTGTCGACGCTGGTTTTTTCACGAGACCATCGAAGGAATTCACTACATCAACGATAGTTTCTTCTTCAACGACTTATTTTCTGACAGTTACCAAAACAAGCCAACCTCCAACGTTGCCACCATTGCCCTCGGAGGTCACAGAAGACCAGGAAGAGAAATTCGTTGAAGAATTGAGCGTAACAGACGAAGAGACTGAAAACGACAGAAAATACAAGTCTTCCATTCACCTAGTTCTGTCTCTAGTCTTTGGCCTGTTGGTTTTGTTCGCTGTCCTGGGCGTTGTTGCCAAAAGAATCTACGATGGGTGGTTAAGACGTGACTATTATAGGATGAACTATCTTATTGATGGAATTTATAATGGCGTTGACTGAATCAGTCATTGACATCTAGTGTGCTACTTAACTCTAATCCCTGACAATTTCCTTATAACCGCTGCCTTAAAAATGTGTCGGGACCAAAACTACAAAATGCACAGCGAACCTGTGATGCATAACTATGGTAATCGTGTGCCTAAGTTCGCTGTCTTTCTAAATGAATCTGTGATCCTTCGTGTTAACGATACCTGAGAAGAAATGTGCTTAATCTTTTGTCTTCATCCAACTCTGGAACTAAGAAAATATTTTACATAAACATGTACACATGATGAAGACTTTGAAGCTTTGCTGGGTGGTGTTTAAATTGAAGAGAAGCATGGTAAAAACATGCATCTTCGACATTTAATATTTTGTGTATTCATTATAGTAATGGTTCTACAAAGAAACTGAATATTATAATTCAGAAAACTGCATCTGCTATTAAAAGTGCCGAATGTCATATATATATACGTACTTGCTTAAAAAGTATTTTTTACTGGAAAAAAACTCATTTTAATGTCGATTGTTCTTGCATGTGTTAGAATATGAAGTAAAATATTTTATTTGAAGCTGCCATTATTCGTGGAGCTAATGGCGGTAAATCATTTCAAAATCGGTGAGCTGTAAAATAATAAATAAAATTAACGTTTTAAAAAGTAATTAATGTCTAGTGTGTTTAGAAGTTACGTATAATTCCTAATAAGTACACTTTCATGATCAAATTGTCTTCACTATAGGTTAATCCACATAAAAAATTGTTTTTAGAAGTGAATAATTTTGCATTTCTTCATCGAATATTAAATCAGTTTTATGATGTTTATTTCATCCATGTGACATATCACTAAAAAAAAAACATTAATAATCTCATGATATGAAATAAAATTAAATTGTTGTAGATTTAATTCAATCAAACTATAAGATTGAAACGGATGTACTTTCGTAATTATCATTGACATTAGTAATATTTTTTGAGTAGTAAATTATCTAACCACATTATGTAAATATTAAAATGTTGTGAATGCTACAAAGTGCTCTTAAATTTCCAAAGTGTGCGCTACACAAGTAGTGCAAAATATTTCGTGTCAAATCAAGATTTGATTCAGAAATGATGAAGCTTCGAACTGACAACATGCTACATTTTGTGAAGAAAGTTTATAAACAGTGAGAATCGTAAGATAAATATATCCTCAATTGTAAATAAAGTGGTATGTCATTGGAAATTTCAGAAATTCACCGTAAATTATTCTTATTGTAGGAATTTTTTTTTAAAAATGTGATCGATAAAAAAAATACTTGATTAAATAGAAAATCTTATTTGGCTTTTTCTTAGTAAATAGAAACATGAGTTTATTGCAAAAGTAGTTTGCAATATAAACCCTATCTGAAAGAAAGTCAATATGTTGTAACACCTGTAAGTTTACCATATGAAATTTTGTTTCTGCCCATTTCACCATTTACTGCATAAAAAACTAATGATATATCTTTTATATTAATTTTATTAATGTCCTGTTTTGAAAATGCACGAGTATTATTTTGGTTGGGCCTTATAATTTTGTGACCTAATCAGAAAACGCGGACGACGCCTGAAATTTATACTCACCCCAAAATTCCTCACGATACAAACTGTGGAACAATCTGGATTAAACATTTAAAAAATGTGATGGGGGGGGGGGGGGTAGGATAGGATAATCTGTTTTCATACGCGCATGCCAATAGATTATAAAAAAGAGCATTTCTTTCCCAATAACGAAAAGCAGGGTTGCTCAATCAAAAAGAGATACAAAATGGGAATTTATCTGGAATTCATATTTAATTTGCATAACGGGAAAAGGATATTTCAGGTCACCTGCTATTACACCCGTTAGTGTGGCTTGTTTTGGCATCACATCCATTAAAACTGCAGAAATACAGCACCCTTTGAAGTTATTTTCAGTTATTTCCTGTAAAAACATTTAGTTGTTTTTCCTCGTTGGGAGTTCTATGAACAACGAAAGTGTAAGAACAAAATATGAAATGTACAAAGGAAAACGACGGAAATTAAGTCGATTACTATTAGTTAGGAGAGTTGAGGCTGTTGAGAGGGCTACCCAAGAAAGATCAAAATTCGCCCCCTGCAAAATATCGGAAGGTGTAAACCAAAGATTTTTCCTATTGCCTGAGCTGCTGTGGTGGCAAATCATGCTTGGCACGCTGCCAATTTTGTGATGCACTTTTTTCCACCTTTCCCCCCACGCAAGTTCGCTTTTGCTCGCTTGAGTAGTTTTTCTTCTTAGCTATTTCTGACTTCGCATTCACGTTGCTCCGGTGCAAACGCATGTGCTTTACTATTCATTTGCTTTCTTCCATTAAAGATCACTCGCGAAAAAGGAAACGTCGATAATTTCAGATATATTTTGGATTACTGCAATTAAAGAATCGTATGCTATACGGAATTAAAATTTATAAGAGTTGCATTTTAATTGTATTCTGTTGTGAAATATTTTTCACATTACTAATCGTCTATAACTAACGAGCCGTCACTAATGGAATAGAAATATGATTAATGGTAAACCGACTCGGAATTCGCCCGCGTTATCTGATTTCAGTTCAAAATTAGTCCTTCCCAAATACATCTCACATCGCTTCAAAACGGGACATTTACCTAACTAAACGAAACCTACTACATGTTGCGCATGCAATTTTCTATCCTAAGTTAATAAATGTTTCAATTTTAAAAAATGCTGAATTATTTTAAAAAATATATTAATCTTCTTTTTACAGATCGAAGTGTTAATTAAAGTTGTCAGAAGAAGTGTCAATTTTTTGCTATATATTTTGTCAAAGTAGCAAATAACCTGTTTGGTTTTCAATTTTGAATTCATTCAAAGTTTATTCCATGCGATGGCTTAAATTATATTGATTTTGGATGTAGATTACTAAATTGTGTGTTAAATGTTGCTTCTTTGAGCATTCTGCAGTCATATTTATATCTGTTTTGAAACTTGTATATATAATTTGATCGATGAAATAAACTGAGCTGTTTTCAAATTGTCTGTTTTCATGTTTTTTCAACTTATAATAATTCGCCTCGAAATGATCGATTTTTGGTTTTGAGCTCAATATTTCTATATTATTCAACTGAGGTTTAAAAAAAAGCTTTTAAGCAGAAGAATTAAACGAATTTTTTAAAAATCATATGGTTACATTGGTTTGTCAACATTTTTTTTTAATGTTGAATGGAAATGCGTCACTATGTATGTTTTATCCGTTGTCATTTTCATTTCTGTTCTGCTTACAATGTTGAGTCCTTGTTGGAAAGGAAGCAGGGGCGCATCATCCAAAAAAAAGCAGATTCTCGCATCCATGGTAGGTAAATTGGTGTTGTAAGGTCAAGCTACCTCCACTGCAATGAGAACACATACCTCAAGCGGGAGAGGTTATAACGTGACTGGAAAACGGAGAGTATCTTAGTCTAATCGGGAGTAATTTCTGAATGGTTGTGCTTACGATGTTATAATTATTTTTACTAAAATTTGAAATTAAAAAACAAATTCTTAAGAAGTTCAACCATAAATGAAATTGTATGAAAAAAATTTTGAAAAATAAAAAAATAATAATAAAATAGGAAAAAAAAATCCACTGCAAAAACGAAAAACACAAAAATCTTAAATGGCTTATAAATAACTGGAATGAAGTTCGGATCCGATTCCAATCTGCATATTCAAGAAGTTGTTTCATTTTTATGAAGCTTCACGGAGCCGACTGGATGACGTCGCGTTTCGTTATCAGCCCTGCCAGATCGTAAAATAACATATTTTAGTGCTTCCTTGTGAATTTGGACAAAAGTTCCCATTTAAACGCGGCATTAAATATTGAGCAAAGGATCAGTTCCAGGATTTAATGTCAAACATTTGATATTATAGTCCACCTATTTCATTCGTACTGTAATAAATGAAACAATTGTTCATAGCTATAAATCCAGTATGGCTCAAAAATTGTAAATCTTCAACTTAAAAAAAAATAATTTCTGAATATAAGGAAAAGAATTTTTAGTCCGGAAAGCCTTGCAAAAATTTTTGCCATAAGTTTTGAAAACTATGCTGGCAGCCATTCAATCTTTTTTTGCAGCTATTTGTCATTTTTATTATATTGATTTTGGAAACAAAACCAACGACAAATCCATTTTGTTTTAAACTACCGAAAGTAGCACGTACTCTTTATGGGGACGAATTTTACCTGAACGTGGTCCCAGGTCACTTTTTTTTTATTAATGTTTCGTAGTTATTTTAAAGCTTTTGTTAGTAATTGCCTGTGGAAATGTATTTCAAAGTAGAACGATAAAAAGGTGTTAAAGTTCAATTTGAGCTTGTAACTTTTTTTTCCACTCTATCGTAGCTACTTTTTTTTTATTGTAAAAAATTCCATACTCCATTTTTATATTAAAATATTATATGGCCAATTTTTTTATGTGTAAACTGTTCATTTTAATTTAAATTCTCAATTTTTGAATAACTTAACCGTAGAATGTATGACCTGTTATTTTGTACAAAAAATACATGTGTTTTGAATACATATGTTTGAAGCTGCATATAATTTAGGAAACATATATTTTTTAAAAAATTTCAGTTTATTTTTTCTGATGAAATTTTAACAAAACATTTAAAGTCTGGCAATTTGCTACATTATGAATTAAACAATATCCTAGAGACACAAATCGCATTATAAGAATTCTGCAAAAAAAAATTTTTTTTTTTACAACGCAAACATTGTTATTATATAATGTAAACACATATTTTTGAAGCAGTTTCGTGGCCGGAGAGAGAGAAAAGACACTTTTGAATTTTAAAACTTCGCTTTTATTCCATCCCGAGAGGCGTAATTTATGTAGAAGCAGAAGCGACGAGGCACATCAACACAGAACGACACAAGAGCCGAAAAAAAGAAGAAATACTTATCCCGATGATTATATACTGTGAGATTCTGATAGGGATTTCTTTACACGTGCCCATTTAGGTAAGGGAATTATAGGGATCTTATAAGAGAATGTGTTTAGATTGACAAATTTTTATCTCTTCACTCGAAGTGTGGGAACTTTCCGATGTCAGTAATTTCATAGAGCTTCTGTTGCGATAATTAAATAAAGGTGGAATTGGATCAGGAAATAAGAGAACATTTTAGAATCAAGTTAATATGGGCTAAATTAAGATAAAAATTAGGCAATTAATTAGGATTTAATTTAGATTTAGAGATATCATTACATACATTCATATGTATATATATAATATATATATTGATAGTATTTTTAATGGTAAAATTATGCATACAATAGCCATTATGGTACTTTTCTGTTTCCTGTTTTAAATCTAATTCTACCTATTTCCATGTATCGGTCTTTTCTGCAAATTTTTATCAAAACGCATTTTAAAAAGG
The DNA here is from genome assembly GCF_947563725.1 of Argiope bruennichi. Lineage (NCBI taxonomy): Eukaryota > Metazoa > Arthropoda > Arachnida > Araneae > Araneidae > Argiope > Argiope bruennichi. The sequence goes on along the minus strand of NC_079159.1, from coordinate 77,053,186 downwards.
ATTTCAAAACACTCATTGTTTTCCAATGAAACAGTCACGTGAAGCTTATAAATGGAAATAAAAACGTGTTGCCAAATTGCTACACGACGCATTGTAGGGTTAATATTCTAACTTTCAGCAATGCTTTTTTTCCCGCGATAATGCTTTACAATAAACGAGTGCTGCAAAATACTTGAATTGACTTTCTAAATGTTGTATAATTTAATTTTTCAATATTTTAAATTACCAAGTGATTATAATTGTAATAATTGTTGATTTATTTGTATGAATTATTATTTTTTCCCCTATTGAGGTAGCCCTCAAATGGAAAATATCTCTTTATACTGTAATGGTGAAAAGACCTTTTACTCCAATATTAATTATCAGAGACTTAATCCTTTAAAAATAAAAAAATCCTTCTTCTCTGTTAACTCATAAATATTTGATCGCTGGAACCCCCCCCCGGACCTCCATTATAAGATTAATGTCAGGAGAGAAGATGCATACACGTGACAACAAAACGTCAAAATCTAATTTAGTCTTGAAAAATTTGATAATAAAATAAAAATATTGAAGCTTTAATATTATCGACTAATCTTAAACCATTAGGTTGTTTTATATTCAGAGATGGCAATGTAGTAATCCTGTTAGTTCTTAATTTATTATGCACGTATTAAAAAACACTTGAAGTCATGGTTTAACTATTATTTACACCTGTTTTATGAGATCCGAGGTAAGGTTTTAAAACAAAATTAGGTGTCTTATATAAAGTAAATAAAACAGGTTTCAAAAAAACTAACAAAAACAAATTTAAATTAATTTTTCCCTCTTTTTCCCCCTAATCTTTTTATTAATCTCATGGTTTCTTGATGTAATGCTTTCTGGAAATCAGCCATTTCGCGCTTAATGGCACAAAACATTGTATAATTGGTGATTATTTAACAAACTATTCAAACAGCTATGTAGTAATTCGGACGATGTCGAAGATTTTTTTTGGAGGGGGAGGGGGGCATTCAATATATGTTGGGTAAGAAACACTTTCCAGAATAAGCACAGGACGAAACAGCACTTACTGCAAGATTTGCATAAATTTATTTTATTGTCACCTAGTAGCGATGGGATTGAAGTCCCTGAAACTATGATATGAAATTGTGGTAAATACTATATACTTAGATGTAAAAATAAATGAAGGTTGCATTAAAAATTTCATATGAAAGCATTAGAATGTTTTGAGAGTTTCAAAACCTGACGTTTGCTTTTCCGGAATTTTTTTAAAGATGTGGAAATGCTTCAATAACTAGTATTTCTTGAATAATATCAAAACAGGCTGAGATTTTCACAATAATTTTATTAATTCAATTCCAATAATCTTAAAGGGAACAGAGACGTTCTCAACAATGCATACTTCTGAAATTTCGGTCGTAAATAAAAGGGATTTTTTAATAAGTAAATTTAAATATCTAGAGGAAAAGTTATCATAGATTAATGATATAGAACGAATTATTTATTTTAATTATAAAACAGTAGAAAAACACTTGTTTCTTTAAGTATTTGTTTTTTAATGCTAAATCGAATATGTTTTGTGTTGCAATAGTTTTCAAGTTTATAACTACAAATAGGTACGCTGAGGGAAAAAAAAAATTTCAAATAAAATCACTACAACATTAGCTTAGAATATGACCATGTATTTAATAATTACATTGAACTTAATTTGATTTAAATATCCTTTTTATAAAGCTTTCAAGAAGTTAATGTCTTATAATTTGAAAATCTAAATTATATATGATGTTTTGCATGATAAATTGTATCTAAACATTAATACTATTGCTCAAAAAAATTAAAATGTTTAACAGAAGCATAATGGTTGTAAATATTTTGTAATAAAATTTCATATGATTGCAATGAATAAAATTATTTCTACAATAAATAAAATTAGTACCAAAACTGAAAAAAACGTGTTTCGTGGAAAAGGCAAAAATAATAATAATGATAATAATAATAAATAAATACTCGATAATTCTGTTAAAGGATTCACTGTTAAAAGATAATTTATAAACTTTCTACTTTTCATACCTACATAAATTATACGTATTTGTAATTCGTGAAATGCGCTCTATTTTATTATATTAAAATTGAAAAATCTTTATTTGAAGAAATGAAATGTTCCTAGTTCTCTTAAGAAAATCCATCGAAACTGAGCAAATTCTTTAATTCTTCAGAAGTTGGAAAAGAAGATAACTGATAAAAATACAGAACTACATATACGGGATGTGCAAGAATTTTTAGACACATTATAAAATTATATAACACAATAATTAAGAATAATTCTTCTTAAGAATAATAATGACCTTTCTTCAACGCTATATATTACTAACATGGATGAAAGTTGTATTTCACAACTTAACTATAGGATTCTATTATATTTCAAATTCCAATAGATGGCGCTACGTATGACTTAATGTTGCTTTAATGAGGAAATTTCACTTACTAAGCCATATCATACTATTTTCAAAATTAAATTGTTTAGATATTTTTTCTATGTGGGTTTAGAAAAAGATTGTGCTTATCAGATGCCATGCAATAATTTGCAAGCTTTAAAGCACTGTAACACAATTATCATTCAATCTATAATCCCTCAAACGCTTGCAAATTCCTAACCTGAATTTCAGCATCACTTGGACATGCTATATACATCAAAGAATCTCATATTTGAAAGGTATTAACTTTAACAGTTCTAGAATAATTAAAAACATTTTATTTCTATACCTTGTAGTATTATAAGTAGTTTTTGTTTTATATAATTTTGCTGTATTTCCAAGATTTTTCGGTCACCTTTTATAAATATGATGTGTAGTAGAAATTTTGGTAAATGAACAGGAGACGAGTTCTTAAATCATAGCTTTATATTTCTCGATTTTGTAAAAAATTATTTTTTTTAGCAAATTTGAAGTATTTTTTTAATCTATGGTTTAGGAAGTGACACAATCAAGAGCGCAAGACAGAAAACAGGAAGAAGAGGATGTTTAAAAGCATTTAGAACTTATAAGTCTTTGACAAATATGATTAAGAACAGAGACCGAGAATTGAACCTGTATCCTATTTCCGCTATCATATCATAGGGTCTCGGTGACCTAGTGGTAAAATCTCGGCCTATTGCCGAAAAGTTTCAGATTCGAAACCCGATTCCACTAAAGATTTGTTTGTTATGTTGTACTAAAGCACGCTAAATCCGATGTCGCAAACCAAACGCCCTTTAATTGGTGGTGTGCGAAAATTTGGAAAGGGACTTTCAACTCAGGTACCTTCCTAGTCGTTTGACCATGTTCGAAATTACATGGTCCCTAAATAAAGAGACCTAATACTGCTTTCAAACAGTATGCTAATATAACTTAACTAAACCCTGTTGTACTATGCTTAATTCTTTTGCCACTGATGGGCAGTTTTTGAGAAATCCATTGAAATCCCGTGAAAATTTAGGATGAAATAAGTCAACAATTAATTAAAAAAAAGGTTAGGTGACGAATAGAGACCCTAAATAGATTTATGTTATTCATTCGAACTGAAATATATTATTTAAATGAGTTGATATAAAACATATTTTATTAGGGAATTATAAACCCCTGCTCGCTCCACTCACTCATCTCCAAGAATCATGTTCCGATTCTTTTAAGATCACTACGTGATTCCAGCTTTCCTCACTAGTTTGGTATATAGTTTTGTATTTCTGCTATTTATACAAAATTATAAATGTATTCTTTAATAAAAATAAAGTTAAATTATTTGAATTGAATGAACTGTTAAATATGATTTATCATCAATTTCTTAAATTAAAATTTTCTGGAAGCGGAAAAATATTGTGATTGGTAGAAAAAAATATCAATTCTAAGATGTTTAAAAATCTAAATTGAATTTACTTTTTTCCCCTTGTTTTGTTAAGATGCATCTCATCAAAATTATTCAACGTACTGTTAATAATAGTGAAATAATGCCCGAAGACGGCGAGTATTAATAAGAATTAATAATAATAATATAAAATTGAATTATGTCAATCAACTTTGATTATCTACATCTTACTCCTGAAAGGTGCCATATTATTTTAAATTAAATTTGATAATGATAGAGTGGTCAGCTATACTTCAAAGTGGTGAATTAATGGCGACGCTTCTACAGTTCGGAAACTTCACTCCGTTTACTGAAACGCTTTAGACATCTGTTTCGTTGATTCCAACATGATCTTTTTATGAATGACTCTTTAACACTTTCATTTATACTTGCTTCCGTTTTCGATTTATAATCGAAATTTCAGACTTACATTTATTTTATCTTACCCCTAAATAATAATAATTGCGTTGTTTCAAAATTTTCGTCGAGGTAAGCATGTAAATAGTATGAATGAACCATTGCCGAATGATGATTAACAAATCCGGTCTGATTTTGGATCCACATAAGCGTTTTATATGTGTAAAATGGTTCCATGTGCATGAAACACTGGTCACACAAAATGAGTGAACTATTAGGGCTGTAAAATAATTGAGGAATTTACAATAGATGGCGTAACTTATTCTATATCACATTGGACATTACTGATCTGGCATCAAGTTTTTATTTTTATTATGTGTAATTTTACACATAATGAAAGTTTGAATAAATTTTTCAATTTCAAAAATGCCAAAATAAGCAAAAAGAAAAAAAAAATTGCGGGAAGTTTTGCTTTCCTATTTAATCCAAATAAAAATACTGCTGAAAGTCATTGAGCGTTGTTGGAAATTTATGGTGAAAAGGCTATCGATAAAACGTATGAGCATTGATTTCGACGTTTAAGAAGCGGCGATTTGAATGAGGAATCGGAAGCTTATTTGACAAAGACTCTTGTTGAATACACTCGGTATGATTCAAAAGTGAGGAAATTGGTTGCCATATGTACAGAAATTGAGAAATATTGAATGGCACTTTTTCAAGTGTGAACAATTGCGTCAATATTAAAAAAGAAAGTTTTATTTTATGCACCCTATCGTCTCTAGTGATGAAACATGGCTATGCTATGATATTTATAGGCATAGAAAATCGTGGATTTTGTCATGCATCAACATCAACGGCAAAACCGAATATTCAGGGTTTGAAACTCATATTTACTGGGACTAACTTGGTGTTGTGTACTATGATCTATTACGATTCAATGAAAGAATCACTGATGAACGCTACCGAATACAATACTTTGAACGGTCGGTGAAGTGGGAAAAAAGGGGGGGGGCTCAATTCGTGCCAAGGACAGTATAGTAACTTTTTCAACATGACAATGTTCGACCACAAATAGTACGTCGTCAAACAACAGAAATGCTTGAAGGCGATATTTTATCCCAACCTAATGTTCACAAGATATTGCTGCATCGGATGATTACTTGTTCTAATACATGGAACACGACATGGTTAAAAAGCGCTGCCAATCTTACGAGGATACGAACAATTTGATCGATTGGTGAATAGAATCAAAAGATTAGTTCTTTCTGCGCGGAATCCTTATGATACCAAAAAATGGGAATTCAATTCAATTATATTAACGTCCCGTTTCAAAGCAATACTAGGGCTATTTCGGGACTGACCTCGTCATTTCAAACCGCAGTCAGTTGACGAGGACGATACCTGAGCTGGCACTGACTCTCTCCAAAATTTCGCACCACACCAGCTGGAGAACGCTTGTACCCGCCGAATTGAATGTGCGCCAAACCCGCTTACACGGTGGTTCTTCAATGGAATCGAGTCTCAAACCTGAAACCCTCCTTTTCCGAAACTGAAACAGAAATATTAAAATCAGGCCCCTGCGGCCCGCCAAAATAGTAAGAAATAGTGGCTAGAGTTAGACAATAAGTTGGAAAATAATAATGTATATATATTTTCAGAATAAAAGCTAAAATTACAAAAAATGTTATATTATATGTCAATTTTAAAAAATAGAAATTGAAGAAAAAATATTTGCTAATATATTATAGAAGTAATACTTCATCGCTATTCGTCTATTCTAATATTTGCAAGAATTTAATTTACGAAAAAAATCGCATCTTCTCCTTTAAGTCTAAACTTTCCCATTTCTCATATTACAAAAATGTCTCTTTTATACGACAGTATAATTCCTTCCCCTCTCTTTTCAGCAGAGTGTGAGACAACTTATTACTTAAAAAAAATGGCGAAAAATACGTATACCCCCTCCTTTCTACTTCACCTCCACATTTTATTCTATACACATTATTCGTGATACGAGTCCCAAAATGGTGAAAGCTAAAGTACGTGAGGAAAAATTTCCGATTCAGCTTCCGTGTCGCTAACTGTAACTGCGACTACTTGAGAATACTAAAAAGATGTTATTTTTGTGTTCATTGAATATGACATGTTTATTTTAGACTTGTCATGAAGCCTTTTCACTGCGTATTGCCATCTCTGAGGTTTCCACAAGCCGTGTTTTGAAAGTTGTTTGATAGCGAACATGTACTGCATTCAAAGGGCTTCTCAGCGACAAGTTAATACTTGGCTTAGTGACATGACACTGCGTTCTGTAATATGAACATCTCATTTTTTACTATGTAGTCATACTGTATGAAAATAAGTTTATATTTTGCTTTTTTGAAATGCTGCTTAACGCGATGACAAACTGTAACGGGTAAAAAGAGATTTGTTATTTATTAAAATTCTATTTTCAAATTAAATCATGACTGTCAGATACGAATCAGGCAGCTATACAAGCTTATTATTTTTAGTTTCCATTTCAAAGAAATTGCGAAATACAAAATGCTTATAAATAAATATCAGATTTTGAGACGGTATTTATATATTTAAAACAAAAAGAAAAGAATCAATCGCCTAGCTCCAACTACTGATAACGATGCTTCATTTTAAAAGAAAACAAAGTAATTATAAGCGAACCAAAGTATAAACATGTACAGAGACAGTGATCTCAGAAAATAACAATACACTAACAGACAACAAGTCACTAGTTAAATAACACTATTAATAGCACAACACTGAGCATTAAACAACAGAAGAGATTTCTCTGCGATCAACACTTTAAACAGAGAAATCACGCTCGATCGAGCACATCCGCTTATATAGTCTTTGCTACAGGTTATAAATTTTTCTTGAAGGATCTCAGCTCCTAATAGAGATATTGCCAAAATTCCTTTATTTTCTAGAAGTTTTTCTTTTATCTCCAAAATCGTGGGTAGTTGATCTGACTATCTATTCAATAGCCAATAAGAATATCTATATATCTCTCTTCCTTACTATGGGGTTAACTGCGCAAAAAAAAAAAAAAGCAAAATTATGGGTTTCTAACAATACAAATGGTGTTAATGTAAATTTAAGCAATGAAAGAAAATACTGCTTCTAAAACTTCTAATTAATTACATTTCATAATATTCTCAATAATAAAAAGGACAAAAAAAATGAGAGTATAATAACATTAAATGCATAAGAATTTGTTTAACTAAATTTGCAACTGTCTTTTTACTTTTATTTCAACTCTCGAGAGTAATATCTTTTACGATATTGTTTGTTTCTAAATCCACAAGTCTCATTTACAAGCAAATAAAATACAGACTTGGAGAATATGTATGTGAAATTTGCATACCATTGTTTTATACGCTTCTGATATGTATGCCAAGAAATTTAGACATCTCTTCGTCGCCTTGCTTTATGAAAATTTTACCCTGCCTTACACGAAATAGAATTCCTACCCGACAGAAGTCTTATTTCACCAGCATCTTAATTTCCAGAAGGCACGCAATAAACAGCCTTTTAAGATTTATGTGAAGGATTTCAAAAGCCCATAAATTTGCCTATTCGAGTGAAAATAAGTTTTAAACTTAGACTGAACCTTTTCTTATCATTGTGGAGAAATAGGGCGAAATTACTTTAGATACAGGAGAAATATATTCGCATTTCAAAATACCACATATATAGAATTCGCAATAAGAAATATGTATATGCTTTAAATGAAATATGTTGTTCGACGAAATTCTCAATGTATGAGCTACACAGCATTTATATGCATTACAGTAGCAATGAATAAAATTATAGAAAATTCAAATGGGGAAATATGTATGGAATTTAAGAATGCAAGAACATTAAATAAAAATACGTTTTAAAGATTTTATGTTTTTGACCTTCTGCATTATTTTTAACTTTTACAAAAAATTATTTAAATTAATTTAAAAATATAAGCCATCATGTATTTTATCGACATTGAATGAATGTCCCAAAATTAAAGGAGATTCAACCTTCTCAAATCCGAAAAGATATAATAATATTTTAGATTTTAGATGATAATCTTTTAGAATTTCTAAATCTAACATACGTTTTTATTATTCCAATGTTTATGCTTTTTGACATGTAACATTTTTATTCCATCATATACAAATTCGAAAAAAAAATTGTCTTTTTTTGTATTTTTATTTATAAAAACGCAGAATATAGAAAGTACAAATTTTTGTATACAGTACAGTATTTTTTGTTACAGTACAGTAAATTTTTGTACAGTATAGAAAATACAAAAAAATTTGAATTCGGAATTTTGATGAATCTCCACATTTTAGATCTCCTTGAGTTCAAAAAATACATTTTTAGAAAACTTCCGTCTGTCTGTGACAAAGATAACTCAAAAACGCTTTCAGCTAGATGGTTGAAATTTGGTATACAGTCTTTACATCAAATTTGTAGGTTTCTATCAAATTTTGAATAAAAACTTTTCTGAAGAAATCCATCAGTTCCGGTGTTCACATACAAGTTAACATCATAACTACAAAACGCAGAAAGGTAGACAGATAAAATTCAATACTCAGGTTTAAAATCTACAGAGTTGACTATCTGTCAATCTGTGCTTCCAAAAAAATGTAAAAGCAATAATTATAAACGAAATGACTTAAATATATCAAATTTGGTACAGGAACTTGTAGCTGCAAGGGCAGTTTTGTGTCAGATTCTTGTTCCAAGCGACTGAGAAAAATTTGTCAAAAACATAGTCTTTTTTTTTTAATACTATTAATGCATGCCACGGACCAGTCACCAAATTACTCACGAAGAATAAAAATACTAAATTCTGGCCAAATAATATTTCGTAACTACTGTACGCCAATGCCATGTAAGGTGTTCTCTGGCATGATAAATTTAATAAAAAGTCTGCAAGAAAATTTTGGTGGAGACATTTCTCGTGGTTTATTTAATTTCCAATTTATTCATTGAAAGTGATGTCCACCTGCGTTTGTTGAGCTATCCGATACCGCGGTGGGGTTTGCCGCGGTGGTCTGGTGGTCAAGTCTCGGCTTGTGAGCCGTAGGGTTTCAAGTTCGAGACACGATTCCACCGAACAACCGTCGTGTAAGGGGGTCTGTTGCACGTTAAATCTGTCATACCAAACGTCCTCCCGCTGGTGTGGTGTGGCGCGGAGAGGGATGATGCCAGCTATGGTGTAGTCCTCGTCATCTGACCGCGGTTTAAAATGACGAGGTCCGTCCCAAAATAGCCCTAGTGTTGCTTTACAACGGGACTTTAATATAACTGAACTGAATTGAACCGATACCAGAATTCAGACTTTTATTCATATACTGAAACCTAATTTGGAAATCGAACCGATTCATCCTAATGTTGCAACATTGTGAGCAAAACAACTTACCAAACAGTACAATTTTTAAAAGTTTATTTCAAATTTTTAAAGAATCGTACAAAATTTCCTTTTATATTGCCTTCTATTAACAATCTTCTAAGAATAAATATTCTAATACAGACGTTATCGCTTTAATTCTAGTTTTATATAATATATTCTACAAGAGTATTTAGTATTCTAACAAATTATTTAATATTCTACAATAGTATTTAACATTTTTCAAGAATGTTAATGTACTGATTCGGAATTAGCAATATAAAATTTTTAAGAAATAACATTTTATTCTTATTTTATAATATATTCAATTTCTGACACTAATTTCTTTAAAAAAATGTAGACGTTAAAACAAAACCTTAGAAGCTTATGATTCAGATGGAAAATATTCTACACAACTTGGAATATTAATCTCATTTATGATGGACTTTAATTTTAAAAATGTCAAAGAATTTATGTCTTAATTTCTTCATAACAGTTCTTGATTCCAATAAAAATATTTTTTTTTTTTTTTACTGCAACTGTGAAAGCATGTTTAAAACTCTTAATTTATTTCTTCTTTTTTGTACTTAATATATATTACATAATATCTTTTTGTGGTTAAATAACATTACATGATTAGTGATTATAAATTATAGGGAATCTAAAAATTAATATAGTATATACTATAAATTAAATTAATATACTTTCAAATTGACTACATATGACGTCATCTGCGTGGAGTTAATATTTAATTAAATTAATATATTAATTTATAATTAAGAGTTCAAAAACGATTAAACTATTGTACTGTTATTAGGAACAAATAACAATGCATAATTTTATATTAATGCATCAAGAAGAGAATTAAAAATCGTCTGCAATATTTCATCCTAGCAAATGTAAAAATTCCAAAAGCAAACTTAATAGACAAATAATAGTTGAAATGTAGTCATAAATTATAAATTCATATCAGAATTTTGAATGAAAATCATCAGCGGGAAATTTATCTGTTGATCCATTTTTGTACATTTGAACTTGATTAAAAAATATTACAAATTATATGCATTAAATTTAGCATATGGTTTAACTACCTCTTTTGCAGATATGTATTAAATTTTGAGCCAAATTATTTAAAAATTTGACTTTCTTTTTGTAAAGATCCAAGTCTTATCCAAGTATGAAAGGATTAAATCCTGAAAGAAAAATTGAAAACACAAAGATGAGGATTAACAGCTCAACTCAAGATGGAATTTTTTATTTTTAAATCAGAGATTTATTAAAGTTTGGGCTTCGATTTTTGACACGAAAGCGAGAGTAATACGACAAATCGTTAAAATTTGAATTTATTTTTAATTTTTTGTCAATATTTTGTGTTGTGTCGCTGTAGCTGAATAAATAAAATATAGCACCCGAGATCGTATTTTTTGTTATTGTTAAAGTCTTACTATAGAAACGATATTGATATTTTGGATGATGTTTATCATGGTGTTATCACCAACTAGAATAAACAAACTCAACACAGCCTTTTAATTGCATAAACAGGATTTGAACCATTCCAATTCAACATAGAGCTAACTCAATTCTAATTTTGTAAATAGTCATTTCAATTATCTGATCAACGTTGGTAAAGAATAAAAGTCGGTACGTTCTTCTTTTCAAGAAGAGACAAAACGGGAGTTTTTAATTTGTCAAAATAACTTTTGGTTATTACTGAATTGAAAGAAATTTATTAATTTTTTTAGCTGTTTTAACATATGCATGTATTATATTATAGTCGAGTACATCTAATTTCTCACCAGAGAAAAGTAATGAATACATTTGCAAAAATATTTTTTCAATCGGGAAATTATATGTACGTCAGCGTAGAACTATTTCGTATTTAAAAGTTCTTGTATAAGTGAAAATACAACGCACTAGTGTTTAAAATGAGCATATTCAATTTTGATGCTATTTAATTTATGTAACTTTAATGCTTTTTTATATCAGTTAATATTTTAATATCAGTTAAATTTTTTTTATCGGTGTCAATTATTTTTTAAGTGCTCACCAACAGAGGAAATCAAACAGGCAGTGTTTAATTTATCAGTGCAGTTTTGTTTAAAGAGGAAACTAGATAGAAACTAGATGAAATGTGTGTGAGGTATTTTTCGGAAGTCATTAAGTGCATTTATATTCTATCTATTATTATATCTATTGAGAAGTTAGTATTTAGTTGTTTATATTAGTTGCATATTAGTTATTTTATATTTATTAGCCTTAAATGTGAAATGGGATTAAAATGTTGATTTTTTTTATCCAGTAATAAAGTAACCAGTAACGGGTTGTTTGAAACCGGGATTTTTAATTTTTTTTTCCAGTTCTAGGACGAGAAACATGAACTGTAATTACGCAGAAAAGTAATAAATTTGTAGTTTCTATTTCCATTTCGTATTATTAGGCATTGCATTTTTTATCTTCTCATTCGAAATTATGTGCGTTATTTATTGATATCCCCTCGCACAGCAGACACTATTTTTTAGATAATCAATATATTTTTAGCTTGATAAATACATAGTAAGTGAGAACGAATTCGCATACTAAATAAAAGAAATCCTAACATTATATCATACATCTTACATATAAGAATAGAGAAATGCTGTTGATCAACTAATGAATAATAGCTTAATGTTTCGAGCCACCAATTACTATTAACCAAGAAGTTATTCTCTTGAAAAGTTTAAAGCAATATCCCTTGAGATGGAAGTATGGTAGGCGGCACCACATCCTCTCCAAATGAAGAATCATTGAGAATCAAATTGTGAATGAGAAAAATCTAGAGTCTAGAACTGAGAATCTAGATTCATCATTGAAAAGAGCATGGCCTAAGTCTTGTTTTATTCATGAATGATGTTTAGGGGGGCTCTCTTCTGCGGTATGTAGGAAGAAACGTATCCACAGGTTGTTGGGCGTTAAGAAATTTTTCAGCTAGGCACCTCTAGACAATTCGTCTAGAAATTGTTATTCTATTCGCAGCAGCAAGATCCCAGCTCTCTAGGGCAACGTGCATTTAATTTAATGCCACTTATCGATCGCCTGATAGTGTCGAAGTTCTTGAGTTATCTTGGACGACCTTTTTGATTATAACAATGGTGTGATGGTGATTGTAACATCCAAAGGGGGCTCTTTACACTGTAATACAATTAATTGTGACTCCCTTTAACTATTCTACGAATTCTAGTCACCAATATACCTATCGAGGGTATATTACAGCAATCAATGAGTCGATTGTTTTTTGTGCTAATAGCCTCCCCTTAGACGAAAATTCCAAATTATTGCGATTTTACGATTCTTTTTTTTTAAAGGGGATCTTTTATTCTTTTTTTAAAAACGTGTAATGTAATATACTTCCATTGTATTGGCTATCTTCCAAATTATGTAAGACAATTTTTTTTTAAATATTAGAGACAGATATTTTGAACAACTGCGAAAAAAACTTTGCATTCAAACTTTTTGGTACTGGTGACAGACTATTGGACGAAATTTTATTTCATTTACAAGGATCAAAAGATGCGCTTGTTTTGTAAAATGTGTTAACATTTCGCACAACATTTAAAGCAAATGTAAAAAATATTGTCCTTTATACATGCATTTTGAATAACTTTGGGAAAAGAAATTAATATTTGTAGCGGATTTAATTGCCAATCATACTTTCAAGCAGTGTGTTCCACGTACTTTATAAATAAAGGAAATGCCACCAAATTTCTTTGGCGGGAAAAAAATTATGCATATACAAATTCTGGAAAAAATAGCGTGGATTAAGTTTTTCATCTGATATGCCGAATAAATATTCTTAAATTTATTTGTTATCAAAGATAAAATTATACACGAATTATGCGAGATTCGTACCGTTATCTTATGTTAAATTTCTTTTTTTTCCATCGTCATAATCAGAATCAGTTATAACTACATTCTTACCACTTAAAATTTATAATAATTAAGTTTAGTAATTATAATTTGCTTCATAACAATTTAATTTTTTAGGACCGATTATGCCATTTCATATTATTGCAGTAATCTGCTTTTATTATTCGATAAATGCCATCGCTTGCACCTTGATTTTATATATTAGTTTATAGCAAAAAAATCTGGTTACAAATGTATAATGATTGAAGAAATTTGAATATCATGAGTGTTATTAATTAAAGACTTAACAGGGTTTAAATTAATTAATCTGAATGAAATGAATAATTTTAAATAGTAAATATTTCTAAAGTGTTCTTTAAGTATTTTTTTTTAATAAGAAATGATAAGTTGAGCTAAACCTGATCCAAAGACAACATCTCGCATTGCTATAATATTTTGGGATGAAACTACATTTTTTTTAATATTTTATTTACATTATTAACGCAACATTTGTACATGCTAACATACAAATAAGAATACATTTAAATAAAATAAAATCTCTATTCATTTCACCGAAAAACCATATAAAGATAGAGGAAAACTGCAACGAAGTTTAATTGAAAGTACACGAGCATTTCTTTACTCTTTCAATTAATGAAATAAACCAGTTGGAGTGATCTCCACAAACTCTCCCTTTCGAGCATATCCACCAATAAATTTTTACCCCCCTCCCCTCCATATAAAATTGTAGGGATTGGGTAAGGCCGCAAATGCATATATGCATGGCATTGATGAACGGTATCTGTGAAATATAGATCCTTGGCAGGAATCTAGCCTTTTTATTGAATCAATCGCGAGAATATGTGTATTTTGGACACCTTTTTGTCGATCGATTGGCTCCACAATTTGACTGCTGTAGTCACTAGATAGTACACCGAATTTTATTGATTTCAGTCATTGTGTTTATGAATTATTTTACTTAAATTCATGCGAACGTACAGACCGATAGACGGTTAACCATTTGACAGATTTAGCTCAAAATTTAATAAAAAGATCTATTTTAGATATATATCAAATTTTATGTACCAATCTCTTTGCATTTTGCAACAACAGAGCTCCCTTATGCTCGAATAGTCGTATAGACAGACTTCCTGCTAATGGATTTCGTTAAAAATTTATAGAAATCTATGGTTTAGTTTTGTCATATGAACGTCCTGTTTTAAAGCAACATTAGGGCTGTTTTGGGACGGACTTCGTAATTTTGAAATCGCGGTCAGATGACGAGGACGACATTTGAACTGGGACCCCCTCTCCAAATTTCCACATCACACCAGCGTTAGGATGTTTAGCTCTGACGGATTTAACGTGCATCAGACAGGCTTAAACAATGGTTCTTCGGTGGAATCGAGTCTTGAACCCGAAACCCTCCGGTTTGGAAGTCGACACTTTACCACCAGACCACCGTGGTCCCTATAGAAATCTATAAATTTGGTCGTAAGTACATGTGATAAGTTTCATTCGTCTAGCCCAAAGACTTTTTGAACTGTGCTCACAGATAGACATACTGCCAAAACTGTATTTTTTGGATTCAAGAATTTTTGAAATAAGGAGACTCGTCAAAATCAAATCGTTCGAATTTTTTGATGTTTACAATACCTCCTCTGTACTTCTTCATATACGGGAAGTAAAAAATGACAAATTTAAACTAAAAATATATGAAGGGTAAGAAGCTAAAATACAATAAAACTTAGTACGTGTTTAGCTTTATTCACAAATTTATTTTTTCAGCTAAAAGTGAAAAAATCGCCATTAAATATTAATTAAAATTTAAAGTGTTAAGCATCAATATATCATATCAGAGAAAAGAATAAGACTTTCTGGGAATTTTTTTCAAATAAAGTATACTGCAGTGTTATTTTTTATCAAAATTTAAACTACACTACTTTGAAACTACCCTTTGTGGTTTAAATTCTTTGATAGGATTTTTTTCGCCAATTCTTTCTTGCCCTCGGCTTATTTTATCTCTAAAAATCCTTTACTCTTTTCTTTACAAAGCTCTCAGGGAAAAGTTGACTTAACGGATTATTAAATCCACTTTGATGCTCGATTTAATCCGGATATGTGATTCAAAGACACTGTAAATTGCAACTGAAAAAAAAGTAAATAAAATTTCGAGTCTGTTATTCCTTTCAGTAATTCGTCTTCATCAATTTAATTCCTTATGTGGGGTAAATTGTTTTAGTTTTCAAAAGAAGACGAAAAGTTTTAATTGGACGAGAAAAATTAGATATCTTTTCAGAAGAGTACCAAAGAGAAAAACTAATTTAAGATTGAACTAATGATGTTGAATTTGATTAATGATGCATTGGTAACAGTGATTATTTATTTGAAAGATATTTTTAATGTGATAGTGTTTTTAGTTTAGCAAATTTTCTGTAAACTGTGCGATATAAAAATCAAAGCACAACATTCTATAAGGAAAAATCATTAGACCTCCAGCTGATGCGTGATTAATTCTTGAATAATAGGTACTAGCTGAGAAAATATTTTTCAAAATTTTAATTATTTAAATTTTTTGTTGTAATGAAATTTAAACAAAATTTAGTGTTTTTATTATTATAAGCATTATATTAAAAAACTTGTTTAAATGAAAGGCATTCTTTTGAACCTTAATTCCAAAGCAGAATTTCCACTGTTGCTTTTATTAACAAATTTTTTATGGACCTTTTTTAAAATTAACAAAAATTATTATTCATAGACTACGATGGCTAATATAATCAAACTTGACGAAGATGAGATAGATGAAGTAAGTTCAAAAACTTTATGCTACATTGTTTTGGAATAAAGATTCCATTTTTTTTTTCATTCCCCATTCTTTAAATAGGAAAATCTTCCAGATTTAAATATCTAATACTTTTTTCATATACTAGCAGAACTTTAACGTCATTGCCTCTATCATAATAAATATCAGCGAAAACGATACCACAGAATAACAAAAAATAAAACTATGAAAACGATAATCTGATAAATTAGATGATAAAAATCTAAGTAAACAACTGAGAAATAAAAGCACGCTGAATAGAGTGAGACAGCGAAATTAGAAAGTTTTCTATAAGAGATGCAAGCGATTAAAATTAAATTGTATGAAATAATTTTCCACAGGGATGTACGCGATTGATGGATGAAATTGAAATATAAAATAAAACTGTAAAATGAAGTAAAATTATTTAATTTTGAACATTTATTTTTCTTTCGTTTTCATTTATTTCTTCATACTCGTTTGCACCTGTTGTACTATATACGATTAAAAAAAATCAAAACAAATAACTGAAAATGAATACGCACTAAAAAAAAATTAAAAAAAATGACAGTGCAATTAAAGTATTTTTCGCCGGCGTCCTGGCATAGGGGTAGCGCGTCTTCCCCGTGATCTGGGCGTCCCTGGTTCGAGTCCCGGTTTGGGCATGGTTGTTCTTCTGTTGTTCTATCTGTGAGATGTGTGAATGTGCCCTCCTGTAAAAAGGGGTTGTGCAAGCGAATGAGTGATGCGTGAGTGGCAAAGTCGTACTCTTGGCCCTAGTTGGCGCTGCTATAAAAAATAAGAGACGTTCCCCCTCAGGCTTAAATCGCTGTCTTCGTAACAGTGGGCTTGTCAGTGGCAAGTGCCATAAGAAACAAACAAACAAGTATTTTTTATGGTTTTCTGTTTCCTAATTTGGCAACGTCATCACAAAAGCGAAGAAAAACTGGAGAATCGGCTCCGGATCAACGAAAAAAAAAATGAACTCATTTGAAAAACAACTAAAACTCAACGAATAAAAAAGTATTTCAATAATCCTTGCTTTAAAATTCGAATATTAAAGATAAATAATTCTACTTATTATTTACTCACGAAATATAAACTTTGGCGTGAATTTAGTCTTTTTATTGAATCTATCGTTTTAACCTAGATGAGTGATTTGGCGATTCACCCCTGGCATATGGTTAATAGTATCAGAAAATCGAATTTATTTTTAGACTTGTTTTTCCCAACCGACTGAAACAAAAATTTGATTCAAAACTATACTTATAGTCACAAAATCCCATACCAAATTTGATATATTTAAGTCATTGCGTCTTTAAATTATCACTTTTATATGGTTCCGACAACATGTAAACGCAATATTTAAAAAAAAAAACATGTTTACATTTTTACAAGTATGGACCGACAGACAGTCAATCCTTTGTTGTATTTGGCTCAAAGTTTGAAAGGTATCTAGACTAAAGATGATAATTCTGTTTATCAAATTTTATTTATCTAATTCTCTTTATTTTCAGTTATTGTGTGAAATTATATTCGAACAGCCGGACAGACAAATTTCTTCTAAATTTCAGAAAAATCCGCCATTTTGCTCAAAATTTGATAGAAATCTATAAATTTGGTATAAAGACCATATACCAAGTTTCATCCGATTAGATCAATGCGGATTTTAAGTACAAATCTGAATAATGAGTTATTTTTGTTACAGCAGACAGACAAAGGGACATTTTCTAAAAATATGCTTTTCGAACTCAGGGGAGATCTAAAACGTGGAAATCCGTAAAAATCTCGAGTTCGAATTTTTTGACAATTACTATACTTTATAAATAATACATATATAAGAAAATAAAAATACCTATCAGACTTTAAAAATAAAATTTATAAAAATTTGGTTAACTATTTCTTACACCTGATAAATTTTGATAGAATTTTCAATTTCATAATAATCATAATTTTTGCTCAGATAACGATAACTTTTATCCTTTGAGTATATAAAAGGGATTTTTTAAAGAAAGGAAGGTACTGAAAGGAATTTTTATGTAAAAATCTGAATATATTCGCTTGAATATTATAAAGTTTCATAGCAGAAGACTGAAATGTATTTCTTTTAAACTTTGAAATAATATGGTACTGCTAATTTCTATTTCGTCGTTATAATTTTTGCCTTACTGAAAAGTGAATAAATACTACACTGGTTTTCTCATAACCATGCAGGCTTGTGAATTTTAGTTAGGTATGCATGATACATTACAATAAATTACTTTCTGTGAATCTTATCTTTTATTAGATCATGATTTATCTGAGCATTATATTTTTCATTAATTAAATATTTTATTTTAAATAGCTTTGTGACTGCTATTTGTAATTGTTTCAAAATAAAACGGCGATGTGATATACTGCGCATTATCATTTGTTGTCATTTCTTGCAATACATTTTATCTTTGCACTGGAATTAGTAAATGAGCTATTTGAGACTCCGTAATCAATTTCCAGTATCAGATAAATAACAAAAAATAATTTAAATTAAAATAATTCCCATTGTTATAAGATTCTTTTACCCGAATAGCATCATTTATTAACCTTTGCACTCGAGAGGTGACTCATGGTTACCATTTAAGACGATGCACCATTTTGACGTTTCATTTATTTACTTTTCAATTTTGATTGTTAAAAAAACCTACAGAATTGTAAAAAGATGTAAATTAACTTTTCGGGGATATTCAACTTGAAACAGTTATATATATTTTACGGAACAATAAACAAGCTGTTGCATTAAGTGAATAATTTTGCATCGAATTACTTTCCGAGTGCAAAAGGTTAAGAAGACGCAATAATCTACAATGCATCTGATGTTATAGAATTCATTTGTATTGCTTTAAAATTTATATTCGATTTGAAAAAAAGATACATAATTTGTTTACGACTTATTAATCTGTTTATGAAGGAAATCATAAATATATCGTTTAAGAAGATACGAAGATATGTCATAGGCCTAATTACATTGATTATTTAGTAAGTTATTAAAAAGGAAATATCAAATTTAGAAATATAAATGATGCAAAAAAAGTTCTACTTATTTCATTATTGCTTGATTCAGGAGAAATTTATATATTATAGGTAATTATTTTTACTCTCTTTTATGAAACTTACTAATGTTAATGTTCCATTTCGAATTCTCACTGAGAGAATTATTAAGTTTACGAAACTGTTCCGAAATATTTTGACTTCCAATAACGCTGCTTTTTAGACATGAAGATGCTTCATTATCTTCATTTAAATCTTAAACTTGCAACATATGTTTTAATATACATTTGATAAATCTCTTAAAAATAAGCGAATCAAAAATTGTACACTACAAGATTATAGTATTCCGGAAAAAAACTTCCAAAATTCTGATCGGCTGTTTTGGAACACCTCCATCACGTGACTATGACAAAGCATGTATAAAATCCGTTGCGTAACCGTTTTTTAATTAAATGAACCATGATTAACTACTTAACAAACAATTACAATAATTAATCCAGAGAATTATTTTTCACGACATTTCATGATGATAAAACGATATTCATAATAAAAATGAAGACGAAACTTCAGACGATAATTTAACGAACTATATCTCCTAAAGATATAAATAGTAGTTGATTTCCTTTAAAATCCCATAAACTAGATGACTCTGCTATTTTTAATTTCAACGCTATACATTTTGTCTTGCCAGAATGTGGAATTGCATTATTGAGTGACGCGAAACAAATTGTGCCTTTTAAACAATTTAATATCTGGAAAACCCAGCTCCGCTTGGCAAATTTTTTTTGAGAAAATATTTAGATACGAATCACATACTGATTACATATGAATATTTTTCAATCTTGAAACTGGCCATTTAAGTAAAAAAAAAATCATGAATGCATTTAGTTTAACATGTTATTCGAAACAATCTGCCATATTAGAGTATTCATTTCACAGTTTATCAATCATTATTTATATTTTTGAACTTGCATTCAGCTTCAAAATAGTGAAATCGGGTCCGAGATGGCGCTATGTGACACTGTCAGCATGAAAGAAAACAGAAAAAGGCTCTAATAGTTATAAAAAATGGGAAGTGTGTGTGTGTGTGTGTGTGTGTGTGTGTGTGTGTGTGTGTGTGTGTGTGTGTGTGTGTGTGTGTGTGTGTGTGTGTGTGTGTGTAAAATCACTTTTGTTCAGGAAAGACGCCTATATAGATAAATTAAAAAATCAAAACCTTATCTAAATATAAAATTCGATCCAAATCTTTAAAGCCCTTTCCAAGATACACGAAATAACTTTTTATAGAAGACAAGAATTTGTCGTTTAAATTTGTAAGATAAAAGCATAAACAGTTCGTTCTTCGTATCTAAAATCTTATCTATAATACAAATTGAGCATTATTTTATTGCATATCAATCTTATTCTATTTGTTGCCTTTTTAGTAATGATAAATAATTTCTGTATATTTAATATTTATTCTATACTAACTACACTGCCTGTTTTTATCAAGTTAAGCATGCTCAATTCCCTTATAAACGATTACAATAATTAATTAATACAGCAAATTATTTTCCACGGCATTTTATGAGGCAATAAACGTGACAAACATAATACAAAACTGAAACTGATTCTTACTTTTCTAATGATATTTCATGAATGTACGCACAAAATTCTGGAATTGCTTTCCTGTTTTGGCAAATGAATGAATGATCCACGTTTGAGTGTTCCAAAATGCAAACGCTTAAATGCTTTTTTTTATGACAGTCTCTTTTGTTTCATGATCGGGGTTTACCAAAAGAGCGAGAGAAAAAAAAGGAAAATCATTAAATCCAAGCACGTATTTGACTATCGTTTTATCCGCAGAAAAGACGAAAAGTCATTAGTTTTATGATCCTGAAAGTTCAACGCGTCAAGCCATGAAGTAAATTATTGCGAAACTTGCACAGATAACTAAACTAAATGATCCAGAAATAAAATTGTTGATAATAAAAATTTAAATATACTATAATAATTTACCTTGCTTTATTATAAAAGGAAAACGTTTGTTAATTTTTTAAAAAAAAGAGATAATTCAGATATTTGTTTCAAAATTTAAAAAATTAAGTTTCGAGATTTTTTTTTTTTTGCACTTTTATTTAACATGACTTTTGACATATTTGTTCCACTGAAATTTCGTAATTTATTTTTCACGCATTTACTGATTTATTAGAGATAGTATATTCTATTAAGTCGAATATTCCCAATTATATTTCAATACTGGCAATAAATTTTAAAAAAGGATTCAGTAAATTTATAATAAATAGTTCTATTATATTCTTTAATATTTATAATAAATACCTGCCTTCGATGACTAGCTCTTCGCCCAAAATCTTCATTTTTAAAATAATAGGCAAAAGCAAAGAACCAATCTCAGCAAGAACACTGTGCCGATCACATCAACTTCTGTTTCATATGAAAATTAATGAGTTTTTGATAAGTCATCAATTGTTTCTTAGTCTTATGTACTGATCATATTCGAGAAAAATCTCAAGAACATAAAACAATGAGTAAGAGATTTATTACTAAGTAATTTAATAGACTAATTGCTAGAATTGAAATAGAAATTCATTAAATAGAAAGGCCTACAGACTTATAAATGCAGGACAAATATTTCACTTTGCAATGATTAATTTGAATTGCACTGATTTCTAAGCATTTAGTATAAACAAACCATATGCTGAATTATACTTACAAGAATTCCTTGACATAGTACTAAACCGCAAACGAATAATACGTCATTCCAGATCTAACTTCGATAATCGCAATTTCATACTTTTTCTTCATATAATAAACATTGCCAGATTGCGACAAGGGAAAAAATTAAAGCAGGCAAAACAAACCGTTGCCAGATGTTTGAATGCAGCTCTATTCAGTTACAAAAAAAATTAGGTGACAAATAAGCATATTTACGTAAATAACGATATACCGCAAACACAAAATACTAAAGGACAGCACAGAAATTTGAACCTTATTTTTTTTCAAAGATTCGGCTGATAATGAAACATACCAGCCGAGAATATTAGAGTCACTTTTGAAATGGGTCGTTTGAAATTCTTTGGTTCGAATGCAGACGACATAGAAGTCGATCTGCTCCTGAATAAGTTTAAATCACTCTATCCATTTCCCAATGTAAAACAAGCGACTGAGAATTATGGATCATCCCTCTGTCTTCGATTTGGAGACTAGTTCTTGGAGAATATCGTTTGTATCTGTTCTGCAGACGATGCAGATAATTTCTGGATTGTCGTTTCTTCAATCCTTGCTTGATTCGTTATATCAAACACTAGAGCGAGGATAATCGATCAGATAAGCAAGAGCAGAAATTATCAGAGGATGCGTCTTTGGGAAGTTCTAGGAATGGGACTCCAATTAATAAGTGTCTAGGAATAAGTGAACGAAATCCAAAGAATCCGCAAAACAATGATGCCAAAGTTCTTTTACTTAGACAGGCTTTAGTCTGGTATAATAGGTTGGGTAAATCCTCGAAGTTAGGAATACTAGTTTTTACAAAACTTTATCGTGTGATTTTCTGCTGTCTCCCATAATCTTCCAAAATTAGGACTTTAGGGAAGTATAAAATGTCAGTAAATAAAAGGATCTGCGACAAAATTTTGAATTTCTTCCGAACGAATCAGCTAGTTGTTTGAGGTAATTTTCAAAATCTTTTAAAATTTCCTTACTGTCTGGCAATATATCCGAGAAGATACCTTCCCCTGCAAATAAATAACTAAAAATGCTTCATCAGAGAAGTCTAAAACTAGCTAGTTAGATGGAGTGGGCTGGGCAGTTAAGAACTGGGGATTCTTAATGAAACATGGTTGAATAACATCTGAAAATAACCCTCCAAATTTTGAATTTAGGGCATATGGAAAACCTTGATTCCGAAAATTGATTGACCTATTATTATTAGAAGGAACAAATCTTCCCCTATTAGAATATTAATAAGTTTCGATACATGAAAATTAGGATCAATTAAATAATTTGCAAATGAGGCCAAGATGAAATTTATGATTAAAGCTATGGAAGTTGATGGTCACGTTGTTGACCGCTAATGCATCTAAATAGAATGTTTTTAAAATAAGATTCACTTCAAACATAGTATTATTATCAACACCTGTTATTTTGTGATTTGTAATTTTCATGGGTATCCTAACCTTTGAGAACAAAGCCAGAGAGAATAGATCTTTCTGACTACCCGAGTCTTCCAATGCTCTACATGAAACAAATTGTCTAACATTTGACTTCACTAGAATTGTTGCTGTACATAATAAAGTGCATTCAGCATGCAAATTTGTCATGCAGTCAGCATTTACAGGAATTAACATTACCAACATTTGAATCAGTAGAAGCGCCTTTAACAATGGATGAAAACACTGAAAATGGTCTGTCAGCATGTAACAGTGTGCGTTGTTTTGCTATACAAAACCCTTGCTGGCCTTATCGAGATTCGACATTCAGTAGCAAAATGATGTACATAAACAATTATCTCATCTTTATCATTACATTCCACATTTCCTCAATAGATTTTCTTAAAAAATGTTGACATTTGTACAATCCATGAATTTCCGAACATTCTGGACAAGATAAGTTACTAACACCTGACTTGTTATCATTACATTACTAATCTTTTTTTAACTTAATCATTTCCTCATGTACCTTTCCAAGAACAGAATTGAATTTTTCGTACGGAGGAAAACATTCTTTATCTAATGATAATTGCCATCACCTTTTTAGATACGCAAGGAATTTAATTTTCAAAATATAAATCAATCTAAAAAGGAATTAAATTCCACTTTCGAGAGCTTCAAGAGGCGTCATTGTTAATATTTAACAATTCTAAAATTGTCTAAAATTCTACGGTTAAGCTTGAAGTCTTTGGCATTAAAAAATTTATTTAATTGGCCATATGCTAAAATTTTCTTATTATGAAATCTTGGAATTATAGTTGCCCATGCTTTTTTTTTAATTCAATTCAATTAATGGGAAACATTTTACTAATCTGTAGCAGTTCAACTACAGATGGTTTCAAATGTTACAGTTTTTGAAAATTTGAAAAACCTCAGCATTAGTGAATAATTGTTAAAAATAATTGCATAAAACTTAACCAGTTCTGAATAGTTCTTTTGAAAATGGCAAATCAAATTTAGAAAAGAGAAACAATGCATTTGATAGATATTTTTATTCAAAAATACCTTTTTCTTTGCTCCTTTGTACTTCTAAGATATAGTTTAATTTTGATTCACCTTTTACTTTGAGTCCAATACGCTGTTCCGAATATTTCTGACTTTCTTCATTGTCTTTTGCCAAATCGTTTAAATCACTAATTAGAGCCATAACTTTGTAGTTTAAATCATCACACTGACACTCTTAATCTATTAATTAACTTTTAAAAACCCTTAATTCTTTGTAATTCACATACATTATAAATAATTATTATTTCGCTTGCAACTTTAGTTATTCTAGTGCGAAAAACACTTCGATTTATTTGGGTTCTCTCTATATTTGGGAGACCCTAGGCAAAATTTAAGATGGAAACAAAAAGACTTTATTCTTAAAATATCAACAGGTAGACCGGCTCGACGGACCAAAAATTATGAAGAGAATTAAAACTAAGTAAATTAATGGATAGTAATTGTTAGAATTGACAGGAATTTCACTAAATGGGGAGATCTGTAGATCTACAAATGCAAGACCCAAGTTAAATTATTGATGATTTACGTGAATTGTGTTGATTTCTAAACATTACAAACCCCACACTGAATCATATAAGAAATCCTTGGTGTATTACCATATCACAAATGAATAATATAACTTGTGAATGACAGCTTTCAATAAAACAGTCCAAAACAACAATCCAGATTTAATTTCGGTAATCGAATTTGACTGTTTTTCTTCAGATAATCAACAATGTCCTATTGCGACAAAAAAATTAAATAGGAAAAACAAATCGTTATCAATTGTTTCAGTGCTGATTCATTCATTTACAAAAGAAAATGGAAATTAGGTAACAGATAAACATATACACCAAAAACAAAAATTTAAACCTTATTTTCTTTTCACTGAATCAACTTACAAACACTGCTACACTGTACATTTTCTGTCTGGAGAAATCTTGACAGTGTTCCCCAGTTACATTCTCTAAATAAAATACCTAATGAGACGATTTTTTTTATTATTTCAGTGCATATAATGCTTAGGGGTTTTTTATGTACGTCATCGAAGCCCATCATGTCGCCAATGGAATAATTTTAGTATAAATGACCATATATTGTGTTTCTTTAAAATAATACTCTAAGTCCAAATTACAGTAAATGCAGAAGAGGTATGTTGGTCACTTTATATTCGGAAATTCACAGGGAATGTGGTAGGTACCGCTAAATGATAGCTCAAATATCAGTTTGCTTTGCCGGTCACCAAGACATCTAAAATAACCAGCTTCAATTGGCGACCCTCTTGGCGACCAATTTGTTAATAGGGTATTGAATCGATTGCATTACATTATTCGATGAAAAATCTGAGCAATAATGCTGCTTTACTACCATTTAATAGTAAAAATAATATCTTCTATATAATCGAAATGATATCATCATCTTGTTATGTTGTTTCATGGATTTAAAAGTCCTCATTCCACATCTGATGTCTCTTATGATCTATAAGTATAGAACATTCAAGATAAATATTCTTTAAACAGTAATTAAGTAAATTTCAAAATAATGTAAATGGAATTTCCCTTATTCTTGACTGAATTCATTTAATTAAAATTCTCTTTTAGATCATCGATTGAAAAATTCAATTTCTATCCTTGAATTATTTTAGTTTCGGTCATGATGGCTCATGAAAAAAATGATGGCAATTTACATTGCGAACTAATGAAGCGAAAATCTTTCAACAAACGATTGTGTTAAAACTTTAATTTCGGAATATTTCACTGGAAAAAACTGCATTACAAAAAAAGGAGCAAAGAATACAGAAATTAAAAGTATTGTTTATTTAAGACAAAAAACAACAACAAAGAAATAGCTTAAAACCAGTCTAGCGTGTAAATATTTGACTAAAGTACAGCTCTTAAGAAAATCCTTGCAGTGCTTTCTTATTTAGTTTTATTGTGTTCTTTGTCATTCTAAATGGCCTCGAATTCTAGAAATATTTAACTAACTTACCGTAATTCTGTGACCTTGAATTTACAACTCCTTATTCTTCTATTTAGTTTAGAGCTCAACTTCCTTATTATTAAATCTACTAACTGATGAAGCTTTATTCTAACAAGGATGCTTTCAATGACTAGGTCTTCTGCTTTATTAATTTTTGCAAATTACATGTTTCGGTTTTTCAGGCTTTGAGAAATTTAATTTATTTAAGTTATATTGAACGTTCCATTTTGAAATAATACGTAATCCTTTATTAAAAAGAAGCAAAATTGATTTGTTAAAAAAAAATGTAAGTTATAGAATTTTCAAAGAAAATTTAAGAACTTTAATATTCTATTAACCCCTTAATTTCAATGAAATTGGAGATAGAAAGTTGTCATAAAATAAAAGTTAATTTGATTATTAAGATATCTATTGTAACATAAATCCTACCTGTTTCACAAAATATTTTTTAATGAAATCGTAAAATAATGAAAGTCTAATAAACCTCAAATTATAATTTAAACTTCTGTAATTTTTTAAGTAATATAACTTTAAAATTTGTGAATAATATTTCATAGTATATCAAATTAAAAATATATCATATATTATTAATAATTAAATAAGGAAAAAGGCAGTAAGAAATTTTTGTACGGTTTTATTTAGCTTGATTTGCTTCATATTTGTAGAGATGGAATTTTAACATGTTAATTGCCAACTATGAGATAATTAACAACTGGTAGTCCTATTCAAGACATTGATGTCAATTCATCTTTAAAAAAATTTACTTTTTGCTTTCGTGGAATTACTCTTAGACATGCAAAAAATAATTATATATTGTATCTGCTAGGAATGCAAATAAAAATACAAACTTATAAAAACAAAAACAAAAAATTATTAATAAATTGAAAGAAATATAAGCATAAGAAACGGAAGTACATAAAAAAAATCAAAACTCCAAATTCTAATAATTTTGAAGCAAATCAACATAAAGAACTGACTTCAAAAATATGGTAGCAATAGTATGTTTCTGGCCTTTTTTTCTGAATTTTCGGCAATACTTTGGCGCGTTTCCCTCTTCGAACAGCCATTTTTCATGATATGTAATAAAGATTAATCTCGTTGCCGGCTTCTTTGAAACAATTTCTTGTCCAGACATAAACTACGAGATTATTCGTAACTTCTTTATTCCTTTTTTTATTTCTTTAAGAAATTTAATAGTTTATATGTGTTATATTCAAAGTTAAGAATAATGTAACTTGATTGAATCAGAATGGTTTCTAGGACTAGAAACCTGCCATTTACCTCGACAGATCAAATGTTTAAAATCACTTTTTCACTTGCTTCCATACAAGCTGAAATTTTTAAATTTTATACAGTTCTATGTTATCTATGACAATAAGCTATGTTAATATTATATTTTTCATTTAATCAATTAAGTTACTTTGATTCGATTCCATACTAATGGCAACGCCTAATAGAGAATTTTGAAACAAATTTCCTCCGAAATTTCACAATAATTAAAACAAAATATAAACCAAAGATTAAACCAGCTGGAGTGGTCTTTCCAAAACTCTCTCGTATACTTTCTAATAAACTTATCATGCCAAAGAGGGCCTAGCATGGCACTGGAGTACAATAGTTATTTTCTATTGAGTAATATCAATGGTTATTTTATATTTTATCTTAATATATATAAATTACGTGTCACGTTGTTTGTCCGCGATGGACTCCTAAACTACTTAACCGATTTTAATCAAATTTGCACACCGTGTGCAGTTTGATCTAACTTAAAAGATAGGATAGCCCTTTTTTGAATTTTTAATTAGAATTTTAATTATTAATTAAAAACTAACTTTCCCGCCGAAAAATCGTTTCATTTTCCCCACCGCCAAATGAGTACGGCTTCAGTTTTTTTTCCCCCAACAGTCATGAGGCTAGGCTTAAGATTTTTCGGCTGATTATTTAAAACGATTCTATTTATTTTTTTAATGTTCATTCTTAAGTACTTTTGAATTAATATAAAACAGAATAAAGGAAATTAAAAATTTCTAATCTGCATAGCGTTACCCCAACTGGTGTAGAAAAACTCACGCATTTGCGTTACGTTTCGAATCCGAATGTTCGAATTATTTATGATCCTATCCGAAAACGTTTCTCAGGAATAAGATATCATTTTCCACAATTATTTTTTAATGCATACAATAAATTTGATACGTTGCAACGGATAAAGTATCACGATCTTATGTTTGAATTTTGTATTACTGTGCACGGTGGCAATTCTCAGAAATAAGATATTTTATTTGAAAATGATTAATTACAAACGTTTTAACGGATCACTGATTAATATAACATACTAAAATTCTACTTTTTTTTTTAATTTTAAAGAAGTTTGGAAAAATACTTGGAGGTGCACACGGATAATTATTACTTTTCGTTTTGAATGAATTCCGATTCTTTATTTGACTGTTTACTAAGAAAAATGTTGTACGGCAATAACATTTGTTACCTTCATTGAATTTTCAATTAAATGATTTTATTTCTTTTGTTAAGCATATCGTAAAAAAGGTAAGTGAACGAGCCAATAATAAGTTCCTCTAATCGGATAATAAAAAAATATTAACTCATTTGTATGCTAAATGAAATTTAATCTTTTTTATATAAATTATTGAAGATATGATAATAAAAAATGGTTACAATAATCGTTTCAGTTTTTCATTTCTTTACTAATAAACTGCATGTACGTATCAAGTTATGTCAGCTATCATCAACTCAGCTATCATTCACTTCAGCTACAATGCTTATCATTATTTAATAAATGTTTCTGAAACTGATTTCATTTTGTAAATGAATTCTGAATTATTGCAACAGACAAATGTATCAATGACGGAATAAATCTCATGGCAACTTCATGTGTGGAATATAGAACTTTTTTTTAAAAAAAAATCTTTCCTTTAAGCTGAGGAAGCCAGAATCGGTATCACTGAAGTTAGAGGATTTATTATACATCATAAAGGGTTTATACTAAGAAGGAAGGTTTTAAGAAGGAACAAATTATTTGTTCATTATTTGACAGTCACTATTATCTGTTAGCTCCAAGCGATTCTAACGGATGGCGGTATCTGTTGACTGGATTGAGTAAGTATTCTAACAGATGGCGCTGTGTTAAAAGTACCAACGTTTCACATAAGCTACAATTTAATGGCATAATCACCACGTGTTGCTGAGGCTAAAGTATAAGTTAAATTTATTTCGTAGTAAACGCAATACAATGAAATTCAATTGTTCTTACTTTTTCAATTTTTGGTATTAGCATAGCCGACCACGTGTTATTTAGACTGAAGTATAAATTGAATTCATATTATAGTAAAAGTAATACAGTGCAATTCTTCTTGCTTTTTAATTATTAGTGCTTCATTGTTCAACAATCTTTAATTAAAATGCATGTCTAAAACAATCATTCTTATGGCGAAGTGTTGAAACACTTCGATTGGCCATAAACATGCGCGTACAATTGCAAAATGATCCATCTGCACAAATATTTTCTGAATAATTACTAGATATTGGGAACGGTAAAATAGAACTGGAACCAAATACGCAATGCATTAAACTGCCAGACAATTTCTGCACTGTTCTTGAGGGAAAAATGAATTGATTCAGAGTATTTTTCCGGATATACAGAGTAATTACTTGAATCATAACTGGCTCAGTTATCGGGCTATTTTGGCAGCCAAAAATGTTTATGTTGACGAAATTAACCATATAACCTTCGATTAAAGATTAGTTCACCTATTATTCTCCTGCGTAATTTGAATCCATCTCGATTATGCAACGGTACGCGTTTAGTCATCAAAAAGATCACCGGAAATATACTTGAAGCTACCATTTTAACTGGAAAGTTTAAAGGAGAAGTGGTCCTGTTGCCACGTGTTCCGATGATACCACCAGAATCTACGATACCCTTCAAAAGGTTACAGTTTCCAATTCGTTTAGCTTTTGCCATGTCTATAAATAAGTCTCAAGGCCAAACAATGTCCATTTGTGGTTTAGATTTGGAAAATCCATGTTTTTTTCATGGGCAACTATATGTTGCATGTTCACGTGTAGGAAAACCGTCAAATCTATTTGAGTTAGCTAAAGACAGGTTAACCAAAAATATTGTGCACCGATTAGGGCTAAATTAAATTGAAATTAAAAGTATTTATAATTCCAAATAATAAACATTAAGATAGTTTTAAATCTTTTATTAATAAACATTAATAAAAGATTTAAAACTATCTGCCCTACCTACCTCATTTATAAGTTTAAGTGTTATGTGTTTTTTACTCACAACTTTGTAATGTACTCATTTGTTACAAACTTGAAAACAAAAAATAAAGAAATTTAAATTTTTTTTTGTATTGATTTTTGCTCAATATCAACGGTAGTAGAAAATCAATCATGGAGGTCCCCATGTTTTTTTTTTTTTTACAAATGGCATCTGTGTAAAAAAGCATGGTGGTCCCCATGACTGGTGTTCTCCTACCGTTTCCCTTGAATAGTTTACTACTATGTAATATTACAAAAACCTTAGCCACAGCAACGAGTGGCCGGGTCTGCTAGTTGAAATATAAATTTTTAGGTGGAGTTTAGCATTTTCATTGAATTTATCGTGTCATGCTTGGCGACTTATTTGGCGATTTATTCCTGACATGCGGCTAACAGTATCTGAAAATCGATTATTTTTAGAAGCGTTTTTCTCAATCGATTGATACAAAGATTTGACATAAAACTGCACTTTGTAGTCACAAAATTCCATACCAAATTTGATATATTTAAGTCATTGCGTCTTTGAATTATCACGTTCAACATATATCTGAAAGTACGGACCGACAGACAATCAATTTCTTGTTGGATTTAGCTCAAAATTTGAAAGGTGTTGTGGCGGATTGGTATGAGCGAGGATAGAACCTGGCACCTTGTGGTTCGCAGTCGAGTAACAAGACCACAATACAAAAGCAATTTCCTGTGTTTCGTAGCTGTTAACTGGCTTATAAGCTTTTCACCACAGTACTCTTACTCCAGCCTTTTTGTGTTGCTGCGTCAAGTGAATATGACGACTTTCGGTTGCTGTGGGTAGATGGCGTCACAACAGCTGTACGAAGGTTGGAAATTCATCGTCCAAGGTCACCAATGTGACGGATTGTTGTGAGCGAGGATAGAACCTGGGACCTTGTGGTTCGCAGCCGAGTAACAAGACCACAATACAAAAGCAATTGCCTGTGTTTCGCAGCTGTTAACTGGCTTATAAGCTTTTCACCACAGTGTCTAGACTATAGATGTTTATTCTTTGGATCGAATTTTATCTATCTAGTTCTCTTTATTTTCAGTTATTGTGTTAACTTGTATTCGAATAGCCGAATCCAAACTTCCTCTGAACAGATTTTACTCAAAATTTGATAAAAATCTGCAAATTTGGTGTAAATACCGCATACCAAATTTCATCTGTCTACTTAAAGCGTTTCTGAGTTATCTTTATAACAGACAGACAGACGGACATTTTCCAAAAATGTGTTTTTCGAACTCATGGAAGTAAATACGTGGAGATTCGTCAAAATCTGGAATTCGATTTTTTTTTATGATTATTATACTTTCTTTTTATACGTATACGAGAAAGTAGAAAGTGGAAAATAATAAAGCCAAAACTTTTATTTTTACTACATTAATAAAAGTATATCTATGTATACATTGTTTTTACTCATCATTAAATAATTCTTACTAGTTTTAGTTTTTCGCTTTCATATATTTAACTAAAATAATTTTCTAAAAACTTGAAATATATTTCTTCTTATTAGAATCAGATATCCAGGGTGGAAAAACATAGCTAAATGGCTCTATTTCATTAGAATTCCCATCAAATATAAAAAATAACTGGAATCTTAAATAGTAATAATGTTTCTCCCGATATAGTCACATTTCACAAAAAAAATTAAAGAACTAGGAAACAAGGATAAATAAACGAATGTTTAAATTTATATTTTATATTATTTATTATATAAAATAAGATAAGCGAATATTAAATTTATATTTTTTAAAACTTTTTCTAATTTTGTTTATAGAAACACAAAAATGTGACAAACAAAAATTAAACATATCTTTTTAGAAAATGCTATTATTTAAAAAGCATATTAAATGTCTTTTAACGATTATTTATTCCTTTTGCAGATACAAAAAAATAAGTCCTAAATCCAATTACCTACTTTTCCGCCATTAAAATAAATGTAACAAGAACTGCTTTTACAAGCTGAGTCAACTGATGCTTTCTTTTTAAGTAGTAATATTCAAATAAAAATAACCTTTGTATTATTTAACAAGCTGCTTTTTTTTTCTTCCAGTATAAATTACTTGTAAGATGTATAAAACTAGAAATTGATTCACAAAGAAATTTTTTTAGCTCAACATTTGCAAAAATAGCAGATGCTTGGAAAGTTATTGGTAAAACACAAATCACTCCAAGATAAATCACATCAGTTACTGCTGAATCATGATATATCGCAGGAGAATAAGATACATGATATACAGCGGATATGATATAGTATATATGATGCATGATATACCAACATAGATATCAGAGAATTTTAAATTTTTCTTGACGAATTTTAAGTAAGAATGGATTAAGTACATACTACTTACGGAACAGTCCAGATTAAATATTTTCAGAGCCTTAGGCAATGCATCTTCAAGTGTCCTTTTTTAAACATCTTCTTACTCAAATTGATATTAATTACTCATGTAAGAAATTTTAAGCAGCAACTTTTGTTAATATGACAATGCAGTGAATTACAGTACTCTTTCGAAAGAATTTGTTTCAGATTTCTCATGCAAAAAAATAATTCAAATTTTAAATAATTTTTAAAAAAATAGTAAAAACAATTATTTTGAGCATAATCTATCTATTTAAAGAATCAAATATTTTTTAATAAAAAAGAAACATATTTGTATAGATTAAACAACGTAATATAAATTTAGTAAAAGATAATTAATTAAAAACATTACAATGATGTTTTAGCCTTTAGTTGATATTTAATTTGAATTCAATTCTGTTTGAGTAAACACTCTTGTAAATCAAATTACTATCATCAGAAACTAACGCGAAAAAACTCTATCAAAATGTCGGGGCCTCTAATGTTTTGGCATCCGTATGAAGCTGCCATCTTGACCTATTTAATAACCCAGGTTTACTTATGAATGATAAAAATTGAACTAATTAAGATTTATTAAACATACATGTTAAATCAAATCAACTTAATGTACTAAAATGATTTATCAACATCAGATCATGCGTATTTCTAATTTCTAGGACAAGGCTAATTTAGCATGCTTTTACAACATCGGAATCATCTGTAGATAAAACAGTTTTTATCTGACATGGATAACATTACAATGAAAAAACATAAAATATTCTAATCTTTAAAAAAAAATTAAAATATTCCTCAAAATAAATGTGCTAAGTAAACCTTAAGTTCATATCTTCTAATACGTTCAAATTCGTTATGTAGTTTTCTGGATAGACATAAAAAATGATTTTGATTACATCCATAATCAAAATACGCGCAGCGTCCTCAATAAGTCTGTAAAGTAAAGATTTATTCATTTATTTGGAGAATATTGTGTGTGTGTGTGTGTGTGTGTGTGTGTGTGTGTGTGTGTGTGTGTGTGTGTGTGTGTGTGTGTGTGTGTGTGTGTGTGTGTGTTTTGTATGATCTTGTATTTGGAGTTTTATAATAAGTTTTATTGTTTCATGCAAATAAGATGAAATAAATAATCGTCAAATAATAACATTATTTAGCGATGCTGATTATATCATATAATACAATTCTAAAATGTGACTTTACAAATTTTTGTGCAGTGACTATGATTAAAGATATTGATTTTTTCATTAAATATTCTTATGTTTTGAAATATAACAGAATCGATTTCAAATTCGAATTGTAAGAGTGTTTTATTCCAATTATAAATTTTAACTTAAACCACATTTTTAAAAAAAAACAGCAAGTCCTAATCTCGTCAAATATTCGTAATTTGCATCAACAGTTGTAACATTTTGCTCATAGAGCAACATATTATAATTGTTTTACAAATTTAAAGAAATCAAGGGTTGTATATTCTTTAGGAAATATAGTCTGTCCGAAATTTTTGGAAACGAAGAATTCTGACCTACATATATGTAGGTATATGCATCTAATTCTTTTTGGTATTGAATTTATCAGTCTGGTATTCAATTATAATTTGTAAAAAAATTTCATTCTATTTAATTGAAATATGTTATTTTTATTTGCTAAAATCTGTTAGTCAATAAAAAAATATGTATCAAGAAATGCCAAAACATTTATATAAAATGTAGTATTAAAATGGATTAATCAACAAATTAACAATTCATGATGTTTACGATTCTGATACTTATAAAAACAATCAATTATAAAATATGATATTTTTTTTCTTGTAGCTCAAATACCGAATAGAAAACAAAATGCGTTGTTTTCTACTTGGTTACTTTATATTCTATATCTATTAATGTCGTAGAACAATTTTATTTCAAAAAGTTGTATTAAAAAATTAGTCAACAAAGTTTATGAGTAAAGATTATCATAACTATGCAAAAATTCAATTGTAAATTGATGTTATTTTTGATATGATGATAATGATATTAAATATGATATTTTTTTATTGTAATCGAAATATCGAATGAAAAGATAACGTTACTTTCTATTCAGTAAATATTTCAAAATCACAGAAAAAAATATTATATAAAATCAAGGAATATCATTAAATCATTTTATTCGAAGATATTGTATTAAAAAGAATTTATCAACCAATTAACAATTCTTAATATTGGTGATTATGACATTTATCTACATTTCTAAGAATATCAGTATAAAATCATTCTTCATTGTTGTATCTTCAAACCAATCAAAATATGCTTCAACTTATGTTGTTTTAATCAACATGATGAAAATATCATCAGCAAAGTAATTCATTAAAAAAACTATTCGTAAAACTAGCGAAAATATAGAATCAAGGAATATCAATAAACCATTTTATTCGAAAATATTGTATTAAAAAGAATTTATCAACCAATTAACAATTCTTAATATTGGTGATTATGACATTTATCTACATTTGTAAAAATATCAGTATAAAATCATTCTTCATTGTTGTATCTTCAAACCAATCAAAATATGCTTCAACTTATGTTGTTTTAATCAACATGATGAAAATATCATCAGCAAAGTAATTCATTAAAAAACTATTCGTAAAACTAGCGAAAATATAGAATCAAGGAATATCAATAAACCATTTTATTCGAAAATATTGTATTAAAAAGAATTTATCAACCAATTAACAATTCTTAATATTGGTGATTATGACATTTATCTACATTTGTAAAAATATCAGTATAAAATCATTCTTCATTGTTGTATCTTCAAACCAATCAAAATATGCTTCAACTTATGTTGTTTTAATCAACATGATGAAAATATCATCAGCAAAGTAATTCATTAAAAAAACTATTCGTAAAACTAGCGAAAATATAGAATCAAGGAATATCAATAAACCATTTTATTCGAAAATATTGTATTAAAAAGAATTTATCAACCAATTAACAATTCTTAATATTGGTGATTATGACATTTATCTACATTTGTAAAAATATCAGTATAAAATCATTCTTCATTGTTGTATCTTCAAACCAATCAAAATATGCTTCAACTTATGTTGTTTTAATCAACATGATGAAAATATCATCAGCAAAGTAATTCATTAAAAAACTATTCGTAAAACTAGCGAAAATATAGAATCAAGGAATATCAATAAACCATTTTATTCGAAAATATTGTATTAAAAAGAATTTATCAACCAATTAACAATTCTTAATATTGGTGATTATGACATTTATCTACATTTGTAAAAATATCAGTATAAAATCATTCTTCATTGTTGTATCTTCAAACCAATCAAAATATGCTTCAACTTATGTTGTTTTAATCAACATGATGAAAATATCATCAGCAAAGTAATTCATTAAAAAAACTATTCGTAAAACTAGCGAAAATATAGAATCAAGGAATATCAATAAACCATTTTATTCGAAAATATTGTATTAAAAAGAATTTATCAACCAATTAACAATTCTTAATATTGGTGATTATGACATTTATCTACATTTGTAAAAATATCAGTATAAAATCATTCTTCATTGTTGTATCTTCAAACCAATCAAAATATGCTTCAACTTATGTTGTTTTAATCAACATGATGAAAATATCATCAGCAAAGTAATTCATTAAAAAAACTATTCGTAAAACTAGCGAAAATATAGAATCAAGGAATATCAATAAACCATTTTATTCGAAAATATTGTATTAAAAAGAATTTATCAACCAATTAACAATTCTTAATATTGGTGATTATGACATTTATCTACATTTGTAAAAATATCAGTATAAAATCATTCTTCATTGTTGTATCTTCAAACCAATCAAAATATGCTTCAACTTATGTTGTTTTAATCAACATGATGAAAATATCATCAGCAAAGTAATTCATTAAAAAACTATTCGTAAAACTAGCGAAAATATAGAATCAAGGAATATCAATAAACCATTTTATTCGAAAATATTGTATTAAAAAGAATTTATCAACCAATTAACAATTCTTAATATTGGTGATTATGACATTTATCTACATTTGTAAAAATATCAGTATAAAATCATTCTTCATTGTTGTATCTTCAAACCAATCAAAATATGCTTCAACTTATGTTGTTTTAATCAACATGATGAAAATATCATCAGCAAAGTAATTCATTAAAAAACTATTCGTAAAACTAGCGAAAATATAGAATCAAGGAATATCAATAAACCATTTTATTCGAAAATATTGTATTAAAAAGAATTTATCAACCAATTAACAATTCTTAATATTGGTGATTATGACATTTATCTACATTTGTAAAAATATCAGTATAAAATCATTCTTCATTGTTGTATCTTCAAACCAATCAAAATATGCTTCAACTTATGTTGTTTTAATCAACATGATGAAAATATCATCAGCAAAGTAATTCATTAAAAAACTATTCGTAAAACTAGCGAAAATATAGAATCAAGGAATATCAATAAACCATTTTATTCGAAAATATTGTATTAAAAAGAATTTATCAACCAATTAACAATTCTTAATATTGGTGATTATGACATTTATCTACATTTGTAAAAATATCAGTATAAAATCATTCTTCATTGTTGTATCTTCAAACCAATCAAAATATGCTTCAACTTATGTTGTTTTAATCAACATGATGAAAATATCATCAGCAAAGTAATTCATTAAAAAACTATTCGTAAAACTAGCGAAAATATAGAATCAAGGAATATCAATAAACCATTTTATTCGAAAATATTGTATTAAAAAGAATTTATCAACCAATTAACAATTCTTAATATTGGTGATTATGACATTTATCTACATTTGTAAAAATATCAGTATAAAATCATTCTTCATTGTTGTATCTTCAAACCAATCAAAATATGCTTCAACTTATGTTGTTTTAATCAACATGATGAAAATATCATCAGCAAAGTAATTCATTAAAAAAACTATTCGTAAAACTAGCGAAAATATAGAATCAAGGAATATCAATAAACCATTTTATTCGAAAATATTGTATTAAAAAGAATTTATCAACCAATTAACAATTCTTAATATTGGTGATTATGACATTTATCTACATTTGTAAAAATATCAGTATAAAATCATTCTTCATTGTTGTATCTTCAAACCAATCAAAATATGCTTCAACTTATGTTGTTTTAATCAACATGATGAAAATATCATCAGCAAAGTAATTCATTAAAAAACTATTCGTAAAACTAGCGAAAATATAGAATCAAGGAATATCAATAAACCATTTTATTCGAAAATATTGTATTAAAAAGAATTTATCAACCAATTAACAATTCTTAATATTGGTGATTATGACATTTATCTACATTTGTAAAAATATCAGTATAAAATCATTCTTCATTGTTGTATCTTCAAACCAATCAAAATATGTTTCAACTTATGTTGTTTTAATCAACATGATGAAAATATCATCAGCAAAGTAATTCATTAAAAAACTATTCGTAAAACTAGCGAAAATATAGAATCAAGGAATATCAATAAACCATTTTATTCGAAAATATTGTATTAAAAAGAATTTATCAACCAATTAACAATTCTTAATATTGGTGATTATGACATTTATCTACATTTGTAAAAATATCAGTATAAAATCATTCTTCATTGTTGTATCTTCAAACCAATCAAAATATGCTTCAACTTATGTTGTTTTAATCAACATGATGAAAATATCATCAGCAAAGTAATTCATTAAAAAAACTATTCGTAAAACTAGCGAAAATATAGAATCAAGGAATATCAATAAACCATTTTATTCGAAAATATTGTATTAAAAAGAATTTATCAACCAATTAACAATTCTTAATATTGGTGATTATGACATTTATCTACATTTGTAAAAATATCAGTATAAAATCATTCTTCATTGTTGTATCTTCAAACCAATCAAAATATGCTTCAACTTATGTTGTTTTAATCAACATGATGAAAATATCATCAGCAAAGTAATTCATTAAAAAACTATTCGTAAAACTAGCGAAAATATAGAATCAAGGAATATCAATAAACCATTTTATTCGAAAATATTGTATTAAAAAGAATTTATCAACCAATTAACAATTCTTAATATTGGTGATTATGACATTTATCTACATTTGTAAAAATATCAGTATAAAATCATTCTTCATTGTTGTATCTTCAAACCAATCAAAATATGCTTCAACTTATGTTGTTTTAATCAACATGATGAAAATATCATCAGCAAAGTAATTCATTAAAAAAACTATTCGTAAAACTAGCGAAAATATAGAATCAAGGAATATCAATAAACCATTTTATTCGAAAATATTGTATTAAAAAGAATTTATCAACCAATTAACAATTCTTAATATTGGTGATTATGACATTTATCTACATTTGTAAAAATATAAGTATAAAATCATTCTTCATTGTTGTATCTTCAAACCAATCAAAATATGTTTCAACTTATGTTGTTTTAATCAACATGATGAAAATATCATCAGCACAGTAATTCATTAAAAAACACCAGCGAGAATACTCTAGCACGTTATTACATACTCTTTTGATGCTGTTTTCTAAAATTCATACGCATTTTCTTTCACCTTAATTGAATAAAAACCAGTTCAAGAAAATAAAACCTATCCAATCATATCTCCCTACCAACACACTGACCTTTGCTTATAGCAAATTAAGTCCAGCACCAACTAAGCATCAGAAAAGGGGAGATGTTCTCGGACATTTCAATTAAATTTTGATGAAGTGCAGAGATGAAGTGGTCTCTTGGTTGGCTTGATTAGGTAAGTATGAGAACAATGCCAGGTGGTGATCTCAGTGCCTGTACCATGCCATCTCGAAGAAGTGTTGCTCGTAGCGGGCGTAGAATCCGGGCACTCGCATCGGTGGCATTTGGGTGTTGTTCCTTGTACTAAAATGCCGGAGTCCGGCTTCCTCTTCAATCCGGCGGAGCAAGCGAAGGACTCGGGTCCAGTAAGGGTTGTCTGGTAGATGAATCTCCATACACAGGTGGTTCACGTGCTGTAAAATGTTTAAAAAACATAATAATCATGATCGTAATTTGTTATGGGTAGTTCAGAAAAATATGGTTTTCGCACCTTTTTAGTTTCATATAGAAAGATTCTTGAATGAATTATTTGGAATGAAACTCTACTCAAGAGTATGGTTTCATCTAAGATTTTGATAGGAATTTCTTTTACATGTATCGACAAAGGAAAGGGAATCTTAGGTATCTTTAAAAGAATTTTGTAAACATTATGGATTTTTGTCCCTTCGCTTGGAGTGTGAGAAAATAATGAAATCAGCAATTTTATAGAGCGCGTGTAGAATTAATTAAATTTAAAAAAATGTGAAATTGGATTGGGAAAAAAAGAGAATCTTTAGAATGAAGTTAACATGGATAAAAATTAACATGGAAAAATATAAAAATTAGGAAATTAATTAGGATTTAAATTAGATTAAGATATATATATTAAAATATCTTTTTGACATTATCCAATTCAAATTATCACTCCCTGCTTTGGACTAAGATACGGCACAAAAGTCTTCCCTTTTTTTTTTATCAGTTCGAACTTAGTCTGATGTAATGGTCTTTATATCGTGGGTCGTTTTTTGAATGGTCATAATGCTTGTCAATAGGGCGATAAAATATATTCACACCGAATTATTACACGGATAAAGATTCTTAATTTTTTTTTTAAATCTCTGAAAAGGAAAATTATTTTTTAAAAAATGGCTAAGAAGTAGAGTTTATATATACCTCTTGTATGCAAGAGTTACTATTGGGATCTAAGCCACTATCATAAAATCGAACATGTTATTTTAAGTAAATAAAACACTTACAATATTAAATGTATAAAAGCTTAATGATAAAAAAAAAGCTCATAAAAATTATCAAATAAATGTGAAAATAATAAATAATGAAAATCAACAAAATAAATCAATAAAAATGGTATAATGAAGCAGAAATCAAATTTCATTAGTTGATTTTTTTTAAAAATAAACCGTCTTTATAATATCTGGAGAAAATGAATTGCTGCATGTATTTTAGTAAAAATGAGTGAGTTTAAAGTAATATAAGAAAAAACAACACAATAAAATGTAGTAAATGCCACACGTTAGATTAAACTGAGACAAATTGTCACAATTTTTCCACGGTAATTATTCCCCAGTAGTCCTACCGTGAAAGGCATATATTGTAAATCAGAAAGTATGGTCAATCCACATTCTATACAATATAACAGAAACTTTACTATTTATTTAACAAAGCAAAGAAGCAAAAGCGTTCGTATAAACACCAAATATTATTTATCTATACTTATATAAAGCTCAATGTGTGTGTGTGTGTGTATTGGCGCTCTACAGGCCTACAGCTACTGAATTTGGCACATGTATACCTTGGAGGTCGGGAATGTGCACCTGGGGTCCCTTTTTTAAATTTTTAATTAGAATTTTAATTATCAATTAAAAATTAACTTTTCCACCAAAAAAAATCTTTTCATTTTCCCCACTGCCAAATGAGTAAGGCTTCAGTTTTTTTCCCACACTAATGAGGCTAGGCTTAACATTTTTCGGCCGATTATTTCAAACATTCTGTTTATTTTCTTAAAGTTTGTTGCATTTAAAATAAAACATTGTTAATTATTCGTCCTTTCAGATTCACACTG
Source organism: Argiope bruennichi (assembly GCF_947563725.1). Taxonomy (NCBI): domain Eukaryota; kingdom Metazoa; phylum Arthropoda; class Arachnida; order Araneae; family Araneidae; genus Argiope; species Argiope bruennichi. The sequence goes on along the minus strand of NC_079159.1, from coordinate 77,011,363 downwards.
AAGTACTTTTGAATTAAAATAAAACAGAATAAAGGAAATTAAAAATTTCTAATCTGCATAGCGTTACCCCAACTGGCGTAGAAAAATTCACGCATTTGTGTTACCAACTGGCGTTGAAAATTCAAGCATGCACATTGTATTCTGATTGTTGACAACTATTCTGAACGGATGCGGACTTGATTTAAATTATTTTTAGGTTAGTTGTATGCTTTTGTAATTAAATTGTATTTATGTTAGTTATATATTTATTGTATATGCTTATAGTTTTAAATACATCGTTTTTATGTAGTTTTTTTCAAACCTGTTTTCGGCCGATTATTTTAAACTATTCTGTTTATTCCGCTTATTATACCGCTTATTATTCCGCTTATTATTTATTCCGATTATTATACGATTCTGTTTATTCTGTTTACGATTCACTTTAATTTAAAGCATAAATTCTACGGGAGTTAACAGAAAATTAGAGAGATACATATTACGTTATGACTGAAGGCCTTTATAATATTATGAGTGAATTATATGACTATCAAAATTTGAAGTTTTAATATATTTTGATGAAGAATTGCATAAATATTTAATTATTAAAATTTTAACGAACATTAAGATTGGCAAACCGGCTGGTTGCCAAAGGCGGCTAGTATAAAAATATAGCCTAAGTAATGTTAGCATCCTTAATTTTAAATACTTTGAATAACATTGTTATAAAATTATTTGAGTATTTGCTTTAAGTAAAAATATTTAATTCTCCTTCTCAATTTCCAGCTTATCTAGAAGTAATAACATATTTCTTTTATTTTAAGTTCATTCAGACCTTCATCAACTATATAATTATCTAAATATATATGTAACGGCAAATAATAATTATTAATTTTTACAGCATATATTATAAGTTATTAAAGCATTTTTGTAATTTTTAAATATTTTCCGTTCACTCATTGCAATAATATTTTTGGCTGTTAACTGTAAATATAACCTGATTTGTTGTGAAAAACGTACTGGCGCGCGGATAGATTCTGGCGTTGTTGTGGTAACCTGTAAGACATTGGAGTCAGCAATTTACCAAATAAACAACTTGGAATTTGGGTAAGATATAGTGGTGGAAATTATTTTGGTACAGTTCTAGGGACGGGTACCATTTGGTAACCTTCCGCCAAATTTTTCTCGCCAAGCCCCGCGGACGCTGTAATCTTCAGAATTTTATTTCTCAATATTATGACTATTTTCAAGAGATGCTGGCGACTTTATCTTTAAAGTTTGGCGCCAAATTTGGCGATACCCGTCCTTAGGATTTAGCCATTATTTTTACTCTAATTTATATTGATTCTTTCAATTAAGCTATTGAATCTCAATAGAAACGTCTCTTAACATATATCTGACTATCTATTATTATATAATTATCTGATGATAGATTCTTTTTTATTTTGTCATGAGAATAATTCGCTAGTAATAATTCGTAAGTTAGAGTTTGAATGATATTTTTATCTTCTTTTAACATTTAAAAATTTTGCCATTTGAAGGATTTTTAATTGAATATACTCTTACACGAAGATCCGCAACTGAATTTGCACAAATTTCACAGTCCCAGCTGAGTTTTTAGTGGCAATTTTTTTCTATCTGAAACTATTTTGCTGCTGCAGAAAAATGTTCTTTCAATATGCATGCTTTTACTAAAAAGTATTTCAGCAGCTATGTCTTTACATGAAAATTAGTGGCAACAAAACTAACAATTGTAAAATTAAATTTTTTAAATGATATTTAAAAAATTTATAAAAATAAATAACATTTTTCATTAAAAAAGAAGTACATACTTATAACAGATTAAACTTTTTTGAAAAAATTTTCAAAAAAAAATAAATAGTGAAATCAAATAAAAAAAATAGTAAAATAAAGAATAGTAATTAAAAATAGTAAAATCAAATTTTTAGATTTAAAAAGTTTATAAAAATAAATAAAAGTTTTCATTAAAAAAAAGAAATACATACTTACAACAGATTAAACTTTTTTGAAAATGTTTCACGCAGTTTTGAAAAAAAAAAGTTTCACGCTATTGTTTTGAATTTGTTATTCCTAAATAGACACGACTGTTATTCTTTTTAAATTAAATATTCTGGTAATCTCGTTTTAGAGATTGATTTCGCAATCCAGTGTTTATTCTAAATAAATAAAAAAATTAAGAGGGTGTGCTGAACATATGCAACTCTTCAAAAAAAATTTTAAGTGGAAAAAATCCCTTTTTTTTTTTTTTTTACTTGACAATCGTGCTAAAATGGAAAGTTTAAGAGTGCTTTCCAACTAAAACGTATTTATTTTAAACAAACTTATTCGATATAATTCTAAATCTTCTTTTGCAACGAGAATATTTATCTCCTAATAGTTAATATCTGCTGCTGATCCGAATCCAAATAAATGCGTCGTATATTCGTTAACTAACAATAAAAAGCACATGAGATTAAATTTTCTTTTCTATATGAAATTTTTATATAGAACATATATTTCCTATATGAATTTAAAAGAAATTTTTCAACGACGACATGAAATTCTCTTAGTATTTAATCATTAGGAACAGTTCAAAATTTGTTAAAATGAAAAATAATAATCGTGGGAAAATATTATTCGCTTTGTAATATATATATGAACAAATATATTTATTCTGCTCCTTATTCACCATTTTTATGCGATTTTTTATTATACTTATTAAATTATATTATTATTTTATATATTTGTTATACGATTTTTTTTAAATTTTTATTAAATTTATTAACAATTTTATAAACAAAGAATATAAATAATTCATTTTTATTGGATTTTCCAAAGGAATTCTAACCCACCAAAAAAATTATTTAATCATTTGCAAATTAGTAAAATGTAACTCAAATGAATTTTAGTGTAATCTTGTTACACTTGCGAGATAATATAAACTTTATAACATGAGGTAATACAAAATGAATTAAGTTAACTTTCACAATATTTGGTACCAGCATCTTCTTCAGAAATAATAGCTATGTTTAATTTCAATTAAATTGTTTGGATATAACTTCATATCCGTGGTTCCTGAACATTGAATCAATGTTATTTTTTCTTGCATATGTTCTTTTAATTAAGTACATGAACTTCGCTAATGGAGTTTCATGAGATTATAGAGCTTTTAAAAATGAAAATGTCTGGTTCATCTATTTTCTAAATTTTACGATATTGTAACTTCACTTTTTTTAATTGTCTTGTAAACTACAAGACAATTATTATAAAATAAATAATAAATAAAATTATAAATATTATGAATGAAAATTATAAATATATATGACAAATATTAAATAAAATCCTAATTCCTTAGCTATCATTAATAGAAGAAATCACGTGATTTAATATTTAATGAAACAATGAAAAAGATTTGAATTATAGGACAACAATATAATTTATTGTTGAAAATAAAGCAAAAAAAGTATTTTTAAATATTTGCCAAAAATCAGAAAAATATTCCACGACTATTAGTGTAATTTAAAAGATAATTATAGAAAAAGCATAAAATTTCTTTTCGTGCATAAATGCTCTTATAAGTTATTGCGAAAATACGTTGAAATTTTATTTCATTTTTAGTTAATGAAAATTTCAAACAAATCGTTCCGAAATGTCCATTTCCATCCTCCAAGGGATATATATGTGCCTAATTTGATAGTTGTAGATCAAGCGATTTACCCTGTAAAGTGGCAACAGACACACTTATTAATCTTCATTAGTAGAGATAATAAAGATAAGATAAATAAACCCTAAATAGATAGAGATAAATAAACCCTTCTTAGTATTAACCATATCCTATAACATTTTACAATTCTCAACTGACAATATAAATGTTGAAGATTACATATGTAATTAGTGCTGCGAAATTTCGAACATGTTAATGTCCATTACCTTCAGCTAGTGATATCAAGATCCTTATCAAGCCAGACGCACGGTTTGTAAACCGAAATGAGTTTATTTATGATCAGCTACATCAATACGCAGTAACATTTCCTGTGGAATACGTTAATGATATAACTCTTAAATTACTGTTTTGAAATTATGCTCTCCTAAAGACTTTTATTATCTTGTCTGATGGCAACGGCACGATAAAATTTGAATTGTGTCAGGAAGTGTTAAACTTCAATATTTACTGCAAATGTCATTATTTTGAATCGATGTCACATTTGGTGTCACTCATTATAAGATTTTCGTGTTGTCTAGTGTTAATGATCTGACTCTGTTTTTAAGGGTAATTGCATTTTTCCAAAAAGCAATTTTGGATTCCATCTATGTTAAAAGGAAACGTTTTTTTTTTTTTTTTTTTTTTTTTTTGAGGAATGGTTAATTGATTAGATCATAAATAGTTGAAAACTTCAGTATCAGAAGTTTCGAGTACTATAGTCATCAATATTGTTATGTATTCGGGGTTTTTTCGATTTGTTAGTCGATGAAGAAACAGTCCTTAGTAACGAATGACAACTTTGTTAACACGAAGACACTAATACAAAGATAACAAATACACAGCTGAGACGTACACACACAATACACAGCAGAATACTACGATAAACAGTAACCCACAAGTAGTAATCGGTAGTAATAACAACCACAGAACACAAAGCGGCAAGACAGAATAAAGCAGGAGGAGGGAATCTATGTAGCTACAATCTACTAGGTCTTTCCAAACTCGCTATGCGACTCTAAACCTCTTGACGACTCTATACACGACTGTCTTCGGTTTAGACTGCCGGCCTTTTATAGTTCCCGGAGCCGGACAGAGAAGATTCTGGAACAATCAGGCATATCTCGGTTCCTATTGGCTGATCAACAAAAATCTGGAAGATTCCAGTATTATCTATTTTGTCGCCAAAGTCGTCAAAGTCGTCGCCAACACCTGAGATCACTTATTCGGCATCCGATCAGCATCCAACACAGCTGATCGTAAAACAAGATAAAAGTGATTCCAGTGATTGAACTAACCGTGCTGAGAAGCAACATTACAGATTTGTAATTTTATCTGCATATGTGGCACAGAAATCGTTCTTATTACTTATTCTGGAATGGCAACATTCAAATGTAAACATATCGATATACTTGCGTTTCAGACTCCTTTATTTAGCGCTTTTTCATCCCACATAATTCAACACTTCGCAAATTATATATATTATAAATACATATATATTATAAAATCGTAAATGTTGCTCGTAATGTCAAACCATTCAGTCTGAAGATGTCAAAGAAATAAGAAATATGCGTTAAACATAAAGTTTAATTGAGGACAACAGTAGGCTTAACCGACACTTGAATGATACTCTCTATGATTTAATCTATGGAAATAGATGACTATATCTTCCAAAACTATTAAATTCACAAAAAGGTTTATGCATTATATTGAAATTCTAAAAATTACTCCTTTAATGATATCGATTTCATTTTAGTACAGTATTTTCTTTACCTTTTAAAAAGTTCTTCAAGTTTAATTTACAATGTTATGATGAAATTTAAACTTATCCATCAATATATGCGCGGGCTTTTGCCAATATTGAAATTAAGATTTAAAAAAATTTTTAGACATTAATTCTAAAATAGGATTTTCACTTTTCCGCTTTTATTTTAAATTCGTGTCCTCAATTGTTTGTTTCAGATTATGAATGAAATTCATATTTTTAAATTGTATCAAATAAACTAAATTCTTTTAAAAACAGCTTCCAAATTTATGGTTTATTAGTCAAACTAGTCGCCAAGGGCGGCTAATACTAAATATTGCCATATATTGTCATTATTTTCTTAACATTGCTTGGTGTTAATGATCTAATAAAATTTTAAATCATGATATATCATGCTTAAATTCACTCCAGATTCGAATCATATAAATAGTTAGAGTAGTTATAAGAGGATGATTAGCTTAAGATAAGGATTCAAAGAAAAAGAGTTCAAAGATATGGATTATTATTTGAACTGCTCTATAACCAATCATGAATTTATCAAACATTTTAGGGGAATTTAAATAATTTGTTTTGCTGAACTCAAATACAAATTCAGTATTATCCCACTTTTACTCTTTTCATGGAAGTAAAGAAATAGTTTTGTCAAGGAATAATTGTGGAACTTCCTAAATCCCCTGCAATTGGTGGAGGAGTCGAAGTTTTTAGATATTGTTATAATACTTTCAGAATAATTTATTTTATTATTTTATTTAATTGTGCACTTGAACTTATTCAAATTAGACTCAAATATCGTTTTGGAGCAATATTCTAATAGCATTCCTAATTAATTGCTTTTTAGCTTTACATTGTTTTATAATTCTAAAAATATATGCCGCTTTATAATTAAAAAATTACTGATCCAATAATTAAAGAATATTTAAATTATGTTAAAAAAATTTCGTCTTTTTTAAACAAAGTTTTGCTTAAAATAATTTTTTTTCATTTTAATTTTGAATATTTTATAAACGAGATATTGAAAGCAATTCTCTTGTAGATAACTCGAAATTCGACATTTTATTATTTCAATTAGTCGAGATTTTCTCCTTTAAATTTCTTAATTAGAGATTAAAATTAAAATTATTAAAAATATTTATTCAGTAAATTTTCTAGGGGAAAAAGGGGGGAGGTTCATAAGACTTGTACTATCTAAAGGCATCTGGCGGTCTTTAGACAGCCTAAAGGCCTTTCTACAGTGACTTTTCTCTTAAAAATTTACTTTTCTTCGGTCTCTTAATGGCACTACGAATCTGAAATATTACTTCACTGCTCATTCAGTCTCATTGTAAATAGCAGCCTTTTAAAAATATTTTTAAAGATGCCAGATCAATACCTCCACCATGGCGACAAATTTGGAAACCATTTAGAGACAAAAATGAAGAGTCACGAAAGTACACAAATTAAGGTGATATCGCTATTATGATCCGTAATTCGCCGATTGCTCTAGAAATTTCTTTGCTGTGTCAGAGATTCTATGTAAAGCGTGTGGAGTAAGTTAAGTGAATTCTCTATTCGGAATGTGAACTCAAAATGAGCTCTCTGAGTGATATTAGGCTATGCTGTTCAGTTAACGATTCTTTTTACCTTATGTTGTTAGTTTCTACGCTTGTATACGCTTCGGCTATGTTTTACTACCTTTATTTCGTATTTTCTTGCAGTGTCGTTATCCTTATCGAACTTGCTAAATTTCATGCTCACGGAAATATTTCCTGTAACAATATTAGGATTTTTTTAAATAAAAATTTGAAAAAAGCTGTTACAATAAAGCGTCATTATTCTTCGAACTGAATTTAATATCATACACTCACCGAAAGTTTCTCTGTAACAATATTATGAATTTTTTAACAAAAAATTTCGAAAAAAAAGGCATTACAAAAATTTGGATGATAGAAATCAATTGTTGAATATGATAAAAAGTACATACAACTATCAGAACCTCGTCGTCAGAAAAGTTACAGAAATTTATAACAATTCGCATTTCTCACATTAGATTTTCTTGTGATGCCTTCCATCATCTACTCACTTAACATGTCGTTATGGTAACGATTTGGTATTTCAGTTGCGACGCCATTAACAGATAGAGAGAAGATGCATTCTACAAATGTGAGATATCGTCAATTTTTTTTTCCAAGTTTTTGCTCTATAACAATCTCTTGAAGAAGTATTTGTTAAACGAGGGGTGGTCCAAAAAGAAGTTTACAAGCAGCAGTATTTGGAAAGTAGAAATTGTGGAGGGGAATATTGTTACCCAGAGGGGAGACAAATGGCGCTAGCTGCCTTAGACCGGTCGTTCGAGAAGATAGTTTTAGTGCTGAGACCTGAAACAGCGACAGTAATGGCAATAAGTCTAGAGAAGTGGTCTCGCACGGTGGTGTGGGCCGTGATTCGATTTTCATGAGCCAAGAATGTGTCCCCATCGAACATTCACAATCAAATCGTTGAAGTGTACGGGGCAATGAGTTGACAACAGGTGGCGAAATGGTGTCGTTCTTTAGAAGCGGGCAGATATATTACTGGAAACGTGTAGGTGGGAGGTCTGAAGCTACCCCCCATACAGCCTCGATTTGGCTCCCAGTGACTATTTCCTTTTCCCGGCATTGAAGAAACACTTATCCGAAACAAAGTTCATATCAGATGGTCATGTCCAAAAAGGTACCGAGAACTGGCTCAATAGCCAGGAACCTGATTATTACCGAGACGTTTAAACAAATTGGTCCAGCGGTCTGATAAATACCTCAACAGATTTGGTAATTATGCAGAGAAATGACCGCCACATATGTCCAAATTAATTACCATTTGTATCCTGTGTCTTAACAATAGACACAGGATACAAATGGTAATTAATTTGGACATATGTGGCGGTCATTAATAAAGCATTTTTCCTTTACCTTGTAAACTTTTTTTATCACCCCTCGTAAATGTTATTTGCAATCTAAAATTCTTTTGACGTTTTCTTATATCCTTTCAAACAGGTCAGAATGAAGGTACTTATTTACATATTAAAGACCCTTAGATCACACAGATTTTGGACTCCCACTTTTTTTTTTTATTTTTTTTTATTTTACTACCGCTTCCAAAACAAACTATATATTATTGATTTTAATTTCTTTATATAAGTAGTTTTTATTATTTATTACAAAGAACTAAAATAGGAAAATATTCAATGTGAGTGGACTTTAAGAGGTTTTATTGCAATGTTTAATGTACAAAATTTTTGTATTGACATTTAAAGCTAATTTTAAACAAGATGATAAAAAAAAGTACTAAACAGTTTAAAAATTAAAATAATAAATTTTCCAATTCTGGAACCCTGTCTTTTCGTTTTTTTAAGAACACGATAACTCAAAAAAGCTTTGAACCAGAATGATGAAATTCGGTTTGGGCCTCTGCCTCAGATTAGTAGATTTTTAACTGATTTTCGTTGAAATACGTTTACAGAAAGTTGATACGTCTGCCTATCCGGGGATAAAAGACATGAAAACTGAAAAACACAACCAGTGAGAGGGGTTTCCAGGAAACTTTCTCGCAAACTCGTAAAAAAAGATTTAATCCTTCTCTCTGACAAAATTTTGGACCTTGGCGAATGTCATGCATACCACCAGTACTCAGATCTTTATATTCATAGTCTCACACATGAGAGCTTTTTATTTCGCAGTTTAGTGAAGAATATGCATTTTGGACAGTATTTTTTTCCAACGAATGAAGCCAAAATTTAGCACACAAATGTAATTTTAATATCAAATTTTGCAACATAACAAATTTTAATTCTCTAAATCATTGTTTCTTTTATTTGCAACATTAAAATGCATTAGATAGTATAAATCGGCAGAAGGTCAATCATTTCACTGATTTGATTTAAAATTTGATACATATCTATACTTTAGAGGCTAAATCTGAGTGCCAAATTTTATCTGTCTAGCTTTTTTGCATTTTGTAGTTATCTTGTTTCCTTGTACTCGAACAGCCGGACAAACAAACTTCCGCTGAATGGATTTCATCCTAAATTTGTATAGAAAGCTACAAATTAGCATAAACAACACATACCAAATTTCATTCATCCAGCTCAAAGCGTTTTTAAGTTCAATTCACAAACTAACAGAGAGATAGAGACACAGATATAATTTCAAAACTGTGTTCTTAGTCCGTAAATTCGTCAAAAGACATAATTCCAAAAACGCGTCTTAAAACATATTAATTTCTAAAAATATATTCTGCTTGTATACTATTTATATTCTATTCTTATATTCTATTTGTATACTTCGAATACGAGAAATTAAACAACTAGACGGATAACATTTAGTGTACAGTTCTAATGTCAAATTCTGAATAAACCTTTCAAAAGTTGTCTATCTGTACATTCTCGAGAATGCAAACGCGTTAAATCAAAGTCGTAATGACTCCAATAAATGAAATTTAATTTGTAACTTTGTTGCTAAAATTTTTTTTCTGTCAATTTTAACTTCAATTTATTAAAAAGAAACTATTAAATATATTTGATTTTCTTCATATGCTATACAGAAAATAATTACAAAACACTCATATAGGCTTTTATTATTCTAGGTGGCAGATTGGAAAGGGTGGCACCCCGCATGCATTATCATTTCTGCATTGCCCCAGTCATCGATTTCTTTGTAATAAAACTCCCAGCACACGTGATGTTCACAACTTTCCCCAAGATTCACCCTTTTCATCCCGGGAGAGGGGAGTGAAAACTACAACTTTAGTAGGAAATACGCTAGAAAGTTTCCGGGAGACCCCCCCCTGATCATCTAGTGTTAAAAATAAGACAGTATTTTAGAAAGGTCTATCGCAAATCAAAAATAAGTTGTGCACTATGTAATATACCTGTTAAGTTATATTTGCCAAATGTAAAGAAATGGTACAAATGGCTTTACATCCGATAGGTCGGAGAACAATTCAATATAAATGGCTAACATTTTCCCTTTTCGAGCTAAAACTTCGTGAAATAAAATTATCCTTTTTTCATAAACCTTCAGTGAAAATAGACTTACGTTTAAGAGGCCTTTTCCTAAGATGTCTTCCAGGACAACATATTCTGCCCCTTCGATGTCCAGTTTCAGGACATCGATGGTTCTATTCCAATGTCCTAGCTGTTTTAAAATGGAATCGAAAGTTCTCATGTTCCAGGTTTGACCGGTGACTGTTCTGCGAATTTAAGAACAATAAAATATTAGCAAATGTTCGTAACATGTATCTATATGCATCTCCATTTATATGTAAGACAAGAATAAAGTATTAAATGGCCACATGTAAATGATGAATATCAGAATGAAAAAAGCAGGCAAACATACGACATTCGATTATCCATCACTGATTCTGAATTAATTAGAAATTAAGAATCTAAAAGCTCAATCACGTAGCTTCACTAGGTGGAGGAGTTGAATTTCGTTATTTGTGATGTTAAAGTCAGACACCCAGCTTGACATACAAAGAATGTAGGATCCAAGCGATACCATCGATAACATTTCGTCAAATTTTATGTATGAATGAATGAATTCTGATCAACAACGTCAAAAGACAGACGATGAAGTAATTCAGCTAACAAAAAAAGGCTCTCTAATTAGATTTCTGATGAGAAACTTTACTAAAATCGGAAGAAATGATCTCCTCAAAAACTCTCAAAATCGCACTCCACTTAAGAACAATAACTACGAAAGAAACCATTAGTGTACGATCTTTGCTAATGAATGGCAGGGATGCGGTTAATACGCAAGCAACAGAAAACCGAAATTGAAATATAGACACTTTTTTCTTGCCTGTTCATATTCAATCTTAACATAGAACTGCAATAATAGTCACAAAATTAGATATTAAATTTCAGAAATTTAAATTATTGTATTTACATGCTTTTGAAAGTACAGAGAGACAGGCAGTCAATCCATAGATGAATTTGGCTTTAAATTTGGTTCAGATCTAAAATTTAGATGTTCATTCAAATCTATATACCAAATGACATCCATCTGGCTATCTCAGTTTAGCAAGAATAGAATGAACTTATATTCGAACAACCGGAGTGGCAGACTTCCTCTGAATGGATTTTATTTAAAATTTGATAAAAATATGAAAACTTGTTATTGAGATCATAAGTCAAAGTAACAGTTTCTGGTACTGAAATATCAGAAAAGCGAATGTATATTTTGGAGACTTTTTTTACAGACGGATTGAATTCAACATTTCACATAGAACTACAATTGTAGTCACATGATCATGTACCAAATTTCATTTATTTAAGTCATTCCATTTTCGAATTATCGTGTTTACGTGCATGCGAAAGTATAGACTAACACATGATAAGATTTTCTGGGTTTCTCATGTTATTTACACTTTTTCTATATATCATTGAAAGACTAGAATTTTAGAAGTTTTAGCATTGTTTGATAGTTATACATAAATGCCACTTACATCTTCCCATCGAATTCTCCTATTCCCATGTTGAAGAACATGATTCCGTCTCCATGCCGATGATCCTCCATTCCCATACTAGGATCAAAAGAGAATACCTTGCATCCGAACATCTCGTGGATGCTCTCGTCGAACGACCACTCGTTTGCTATTCTACGAGAAAAATATAAAAAATTTAGTCACATAAGATTATTCTCTTCTCTTTTATTAGAATATAGTATCAGAAATCTGGAAATCAAAATTCTAAGACTATGCAAAAAAGTATTATTTATATTGCAAAAGGGGGCCGCGGTGGCCTGGTGGTAAGGTCTCGGCTTGTGAGCCGTAAGGTTTCAGATTCGAGACCCGATTTCACCGAAGAACCATCGTGTAAGGGAGTCTGTTGCACGTTAAATCCGTCATACCAAACGTCCTCCCACTGGTGTGGTGTGGCGAGGAGAGGGGGGTGCCAATTCAGGTGTCGTCCTCGTCATCTGAACGCGGTTCAAAATTACATGGTCCGTCCCAAAATAGCCCTAGTGTTGCTTTACAACGGGACATTAATATAACTAAACTAAAAACTAAACTTGCAAAAGGACACGGAACTAACAATTTGTTAATTTGTCTAGAAATTCAAATTCAAATTCCGGTTTGTTGTTGTTTTAAGTGGAAAGTGAATCACGAAGAAGTAATCTGCGTGATAATTCACATGTCTACCTGAAATTTCTAATATTCTAGAATAACACATTCTAGTGACCAATAATGAAACAAGAACGATTATATATTTTGCTGACTTCTATGTTAGGAAAGTAACGCGGTTCTATTTAACCCGAGGCCCACTGTGACTGATATCACTCTCGTCAGCGCAGTATGGCCAACAATGGCTCTTGTGCCAATAAAACCCAACAACAACAACAACAATAACTGTCTCTTCAATTCTGTTTCTCCTGCCAGGCGTCTGAATATGCGATGAGAAGTTTCCAGTATGTTGAATATATTAAGGCTGTGGAATCGAGTTATCTCCACTTCCATGACAGTGTGCTTCTCCTACAGGAGACATTTTTAAGGCATAATCTTAGTTCAGTATACTATGCTGCCGTGACGAGGATCATTCAGATTTCAGTAAGTGATTAGAAGGGTGGAATTAACTCCGACAGGGTTCCTAATTCTTTACTATCATTAAACCAATATTTCTATATATTTTCTTTGATTTTTCCTTATTATTTTGAAATTGATATAAGAAAAAAGTAACTGGTATGCCCATTTCTTTTTTTTTTAGTGGTCAATATTTTGGCGAAGAATCGGTGACCTGAATACCAAGATACCGATATTTAACCTCAGTCAGGTAATACCTACCAGTCACTCAACCTAACGAATATTAATTTTAATTGTATTTAAAAACCTGGCTTTAACCTAGTACTTCTAATAATTTCAATCGATAAATGACTGCCAATAAAAAATATTGATTTTATTAATATTTTTAAATCTATTTCGAAGCGAAATGGGTGGCCAAAATCTTCCCTTGGAGAACAAAAATAAAATTATTTACCAAAAAAAAAACATTTAAAAAATAAATATATTATTTTTGAGAAAGCATACCACGCATCTAACATTGTTTGGAGTGGGGATATTACTACGGAACAAAGAAAGCGATTCTAATTCAAAGATTTTTATTTTTAAATAAGACATTATCGAACTAATTCAACCAATGCTTATAATATTTCTGAAATATAAGTTGTTTTTATTTTTAAAATAAATTTAATGTTTTTATGGGTTTTTTTTTCTTATTCTTAAATATTAATAATCAAGTAATACTAAAATTGATACATCAAGCTATTGCGAAATTTGTTCCATTCAATACATGTTAATAAATACACTTAAATATACATTTTCAATACATTTCATATTCAATAATTTTATGTTTACATTATTATTACATTACATTCTAATAAAATTCTAATAAATTATCACTATTAAATAATTACTATTAACTAATTATTACTATTAAATAATATATAATAATTTAATAATAAATTTAATGTTAAATTTTATAATTATTAAATCATTTCTAATTAATGATTTCATTATTATTACATTATATTCTATTTACATTATTACTACATTAACCCTTTCTAGGGCCGTGGGAAGTATGCTTCCCACCAAATTTATCAATCTTTGTATGAAATTATGTAGGTTGGCATAAGTTCTGACAATTTTTTTTTAGAAAGACAGAAACTTAGATGCTTCAGTTCTTAATCTTACACAAAATGATGTGTCTTGATTTGTTACTTAATTATTAATTTATCAAATTAAATTTATCTAATAAGCTAAATGAATCCCTTTTCTTATTCTAATTTCAAGCCTAAAAATATTTAAACATAATATGACTAGAAAAAAATGGCCCTTTAAAGGGTTAATTATTTTTACATTATTCAATACATTTTATAGCTTTTATATGACATCCAAATCTGTCACGTTCTTTGATGAAGCTCATTTCTCCGACTACACGATATTTTGTACTCAAACATAAATTAATGTGCTGAAACAAAGAAAAAGTACTGAAGAAAATGAATTAAATATGCAAACAATACCTTATGTCTGAATTCAGTACAAACGTTTTCATTAAAATGAATTGGGATATTATTATTTCTAAGATTGGGATTTATATTTGATTGAGTAGTGCCAACTGCGTTAACCAGAAGAGCAAGACGTTTTTTTTTTTAAATTCACTTAGGGCAGTGAATTCATAGGACCGAAGCGCAGTCTCAGATGACTGACAGAGTGTGCAGTTGTCGATCAATTATTCTATAGAACTTCATGGTCAGAATGAACATCAACCGACTTTTCAGCAGCAAAAAAGTAGGACACTAATCAAACTTTTTTTTACATGTGAAGAATAATAACTCTCGTGCTCTTTTTCAATGTTATGTGATCCCCATATTAAATGAAATTGCACTAGGTTACTGCTATATCTTTAAGACAGATTTAAAGGAAGGAATCTTTAGCTTCAATCGCCATTTTGTTATTTCAAAAATAAAAGACTCTTTTTAAATTGGAGTTATTTTAAATGCAGTCCTGAAAAAAAATAATTATACATTTCCAAGAGTTACAGTTGATGCTTTGCAAATAAAATGGAGCTTCTGTCTCATTGTTATTCCAAACCATAATAAAGCAAACAAGCTTTTTTTTTTAAAAAAGTAGTCTTAGTGATTCACCAAATTATAAAAATAACATTCATTTAACTGTGAAACCTGATGCATTTATTACTAAAGCATGAAATGCATGAAAGATAAAATTTGAAGATAGATTTAATAGAATGTTTTAAAATCAAAATAAAATGCAAAGCATTTTTTTATATTTAATTTTACTTTTAGAATATTATTTGTGTATTGTTTTCCAACGAATTCTAAAACTCTCCGCGTTGTTGCGCATGCGTTAGGAAGGATTTAATTCACCAAAATAGGGGTGAGAGGAAAGATGAAAGGAGGGAAATGTTTGCATTTAACAATAAAGTAAACTCAGATTACTTGCGAATTGAATTAAAATAAAATTATACGGTCAGAAACGACACGATACTCACATAAACATGAAAAAAAAATTGAACGGAAAAGTATCTAATCAAGGTCAAAGAATGACGAAGAATTCCTGAAATGCTCTCATCTTTCAATAGAATCGTCGAAAAGTGGTCGTTTCAAGATACGAAACGAACAGTGTATCTGTGGATAAAAAGTAAATAATAATAGAGCAATTCTAAATCAAAATAGTTTGAACGCAATGAAATGTATTGAAACTCAAGACTCAAAACTAAATAAATGTTTGTAATGAAAATAGCTTTCAAAAAATACTTCTATTTGTGCTATAAAAAGTAGGAATTCTTTAGTTTATTTATTTTCAAAGTCTTGGTTATTTATTCATAAATATTATAAAAATTTGAAATCAAATTTATCACAGATAGTGCTACTTGAATAGGATCAAAATTTAACTTAATTAACTGAGAAACGAAACATTAAGTTCTGAAAACTTTAAAATATGGGGTATTTTGGAGAATACATAAAGGCCAATATAGAATTTTAAAAAATTCGTAAATATAGCACATAAGGATATCAGTCAAAACTCGATTACAGGATTCCATCTATACATCAAAAAAACCAATTTAAATAAAAAGCGTAGAATAAAATAAAATAAAAATAAAATTTGAAAGATTTTTTTTTCTTTACAATTTGTTTTAGAACTTCTAGGGAAAGAAAATGAGTTCCTTTGAGAATGTTCTTTATATTTTATCTAATTCAGATTCCCCAAATAAAAGTCAACCTCGATTTTTGTTCGCTTATTTTTACTCTATATCCAATGACAAATTCTTATTTGAATTCATCACAAAATGTCGAACATGAAACTCGTGTTACTTATTTATCGTAGGATAAAGCTTTCCAGTACAATAAATTCGAGTTTCCTCCAATACAATTTTATACTTCTTTGTCTGAGGTTGCTGAATTTTCACGGATACGTCTGCGTCAGATTTAATGAGAAACCGAATGCTTTGGCAGTCGTGGAGGGAATCCGAGAATTTTTCACTATTTTAAATATTGCATCGCAAGTTCTTTGCATTTATCTTTTAAAGTGAATCAAATGCGACAGATTGAAGAATTCGATCCCGAGTGTCAAATTTAAGAATTTCACGAAAAGCAAAATACAATCAATGAAAATAAATTTCTTATTTCTTTACTTGAATTAGCTATGAAATTAAAATTTATTAACTATTTATTCAATACGTTGTAATCTATAAATATTTTTGTTAATTATTAAAAATGTGTTTTTTAAGTTTATGCTTACACTGATGTATTTCTCACAGCCATGCGGGTTTACATTATTATGTAATACGAGTGTTTTGTCACATAATAATATAAATACAATAGCTTTGTACTAATTTAAATGCAACAATTTTGGAATCATATGAAAATAAGAATTTTGGGTTAAAATAGTGTTAATACACAGTTCAGTTTTTTAATTTTTTTTTCAGTTTTTTACACTGAAATAAAAATTATTTAAAATAATAAACTATTCATTTGTATTTTATTTACTATTTATTCATTGTAGTTAGAAAACGGATAAATATAACTAGGGTTATTCACAAAAATATATATGTATGGATTTATTTCTTTTTAGGTTTATTTACATTCAGTTATGACGCAACACGATGGACATTTTGGATAGTCTTCGTAAATTTGAACCGTGGTCAGATGATGAAACTGACTCCTGGGCCATTTCTGTATCCCTAGCTTAAGCATGTATTCGACTCTTTAATAATAGGTGCTGTAATTTGACAGAGGTAGTTTAAACAATTCCATAAATCTAGATTTTTAAAGATATTTGTAAGCTTTTTTAATCCTTCTATAATATAAAATTAGAAAGATTTGATGAAGCTATTATTATTAGGATTCAAGCTTATTATTTTATTTCATATATTACCAGCTGGTTAAAAATAGGCTTACAAGGATAGGTTTATGTAGCAGGACAGGGCAAACCTATGTAGCAGGTTAAAAATTCTAAAACTACTTTTTAGAATTTTTAAGTTCATTGTAATTATATAGTGTAAATTTACTTTTCGTTTTTATTAACTATAGGCTATATTATTGGACATCTAATAAAACTAATAATGCTCGCAAAAAATCTATTTCTTATCTGTTTCTTACTTCTATTAAATGCAATTCGATTAAAGAAAGTTAAAAGCTTTGTAGGCGATTGATATGAGAGAGGATAGAACTGGGAGCTTGTAGTTCGCAGTCCAGTAACATAACCATGATACAAAAGCAATTCTCGAGTAGCGTAGTTGTTAACTGGCTTATAAGCTTTCACCACAGCTTTGACGACTACCTACCAACTAAATTTAAACGCAACTGCAACTTAAATAAACAAACATTGGAAACAAAATGGCAGGCATAATCACCCCTAAACTTTCTTGTACACTTCCATAATATGGAGTATTTTGCGTTCAGTTTTATTGTATATCCAAAAGAATGGAATATGTATATTGAACTTTCTTTTTTTAATCCAATGAATCCCAAATTTTACACAGATATTTAATTTTACTATCAAAAATATATGTGCAGGGTGATCAGTAAATTCCTTGTAAACTTTCAAATTCAAAATAACGTCTCGTATAGTCAAAGAAGTAACATGCACCTATAGTAAATTGAATATACTGAATTTATTGTGACAGGTTACTCTCAATCAAATTAAATTGCACATCCTATATGATGAGCTATACCGATTTACTAAATCAGTTAAGATAAGAAGATAAAATACCGATTTAATAAGCATGTAAGATAATCCAAACCCATTCATAAGGTTAAAATGAATGATCATGATACTTCAAAAACAATAAGCAAGAACTATGATTTAATCCTAAGAGCCATCACCGTCCACGGTGTAATTTCTCTGTAAGACATGTCCCGTCATTGGCAGGATGTGACTCGAACCTACACCGTTGCTAAGCCGACTAGGATAGCGAAAACCAACCACCTTATCGGAAGCTTCTCATCTTCATATTTAAATTGCCCTTTACTGAGTAAGACTATAAAGACATGTATCGCAGATTTAGAACTTATCTCAATTTAAATCAGCTCAACATTTTTCATTTTTATGACACTTCCCCTATATCAGTTAAGAATAAATGGAATGCATTTTAATTTAAGGAAATATAAGTAACATAGGGTTATGATCCTTCACTTGCATTTTAGATTACAAGCAGAATTTCAAAATAGTGATTTTTCTTATTTAAAGATTTATCATTCAAAAGAATGAAAAGAATTGTTTATTAATTTTTAAACGTTAATTTTATTACTTTATCTTTTATTGCTATTGCTATAAGTTTTGTCATCATGTAAAAAAAAAATTATACATATTTTTTTAACATCTTCTATTCTACAATGATCATTAACTGAACAATTATCCTAGTTTACAAATATATTCACAAAAAAATATTTAAGATTTTATAAATTGACAAGTATTAACCTGAATACATTTCTTCACCGCAACCGCAACTTGAGTAAATAATCCATAGGATTCAGTTTTATATTAACTTCAAAATGAAAAAAAAACTATATTTTAATACTATTTTATTAAATTTGACTTACTTCATGTGGGAAAAAAAGATAAATGTCAGTTTGTCGTTTAAAATTCTTCGAAAAAATAAGGAGCTTCAAAGTCGATAAAAATGGAATTTTATAATCGATTTTTCATTCACTTCTTATTAAATGGATATTCTGATTTTCTGCAGAGTTATTTATCGACTATTATAATATAATAGTTGGATATTTTCAAGGGATTTATTAACTAACTGGTTTGTTTTAATCGAATTTTGATTCTATAAAAGAGGTGCTATCTTATTTCAAATATGAAAAAAAAAACTTATTACCAGATTCAATAATGAAATATATTAACGATTCAAAAATAAAACAAAATATTAAAATAAAATAGATTTTTTAAACACTTTTTTAATTATTGCATTAATAAACAGAAAATAATTTATATCAAAATTGGGAAGCAGACCAGCTAAAGCGTGAAGCCTCTGAAAATAATGCGACAAGAAAATTACAGTAAAATAAATATTGTCAGAAATAACTTCTAATTATTTATTAAAAATTCAAATATATTATAAATACGGTCAAAATTGCTATTTACTCAGAATATTAAGTTAGTACATCATCTTTTTTTACTATTTTTGCTTCGACATTTAGACTCTTAATTAAAAGAAAAGGTCGCTTAAAATGCTTTTAAAACTTTTTATATTTATTAATTTATACATTTTCTTAAAAATATGCCTTGAACAAAGAAATTTCTGGCTCTATTCATGTCAAAAAAGTAATAAACGCAAAGAATGATATCTATACATTGTATAAAATGAAGTCTCCTGAAAGTATCTGTATGTTTGAAACAGAAAAACTCGCAAAATACTTAAATGATATTGAAGATATTTGTACCATTTTGTAGGGCATTTATTGGGGAAGATTTCAGTATATTCAAGTTACATCAAAATAAAAAAGGAGTTTTATAATCGCGATTTTAATTCTTACTATGATTCGCTCATGCGTAAGACATGCGCGAATGTCTTACGCATGCGCTTAGTATCTGTGCTTTGCACTTATCTCTTAGTATCTGTGCCTTGCACTTATCCACGCATGTGCGAACCTCAAACTGCACATGCGCAAATAGCAAGAGTTGTGTGTATGCATGTGCGATATATTTCTTTGTTTTGCGTCTGATTTTAAACAACGATTTAAAACTCATTATGCCCCTCCCAAAAAATTAACTGATATTGGAAATATTTGTACCATTTTATAGGTTTTACCATTTTATCATTTGTACCATTTTATTGGGGAAGGTTTTAGTATACTGAAGTAGTCATGACAATAAATAAAGCCCAAGGGCAAATCTTTCACACTGCCCGAATTGACTTAAGCGAAGTATGTCTTTCTCATGGACAACTTTATGTGGTACTTTCTAGAGTTACATCCAAACAAAATATTTTTGTCGTGGCGACAGGAAGAAAAACAGCCAATATAGTTTACAAAGAAATATTATGACGCAAGCTGAATTTTATTTTCATATCAGATTATACAGAGTTGATAAAAAAAATGTGGAACAGTGGGTACAATGACTTATTTGTAAGTTTTTAAATTTTAAAACAGCTTTTCTATTGCATATTTTTTTAGTGAATTGTTTTGTCTATGAACATATCTTATTTTTACTTTTTTAACAGTCTCAATATTTCTGAATGTGTGCTATAAAAAATTGTTTTATAGTTATTTTTGTTAATTTCTAAGTATATATTTATGTTTGTTTGATGTTACGTGACATGCCCATGTCATATCGGGTGGAGGTTAAACTTAACTTTAAAGCTAATTTTTCCTCTTGGATGTTATGCCACGGGCAAATCTGTGCGGGTACTGCTAGTTATATTATATAATAAAAAATAATTATTATAAATTGCAAAAATTCATTCCTTAAAGCTAAATGTATTAAAATAATCTAACGAAGTTCCTTGCAAAATTAATATCATTTTATTTTTTTTCTTCTTACCCTGCATGTATAATTTAGTCGTAAATTAATTAAAATTTCACTCTTGGAGAAAATTAAGTTCTTTATGCCTCATTGTATTAAATTTTAAACAATGGTCCATTATTATTCGTCCCTGGATATAAATTCATGAAGATTTAATGGATAATACACTATGTCTGTTTCATCCTGGCATCTGAAAGATAATCATATATTTCTAACTTGAAAGTAACTTTCCCCATAAAGCATCCTTTTCTCACAGATGATATGTTTTCCCTGCACAATGACACGTTTAGCAGGAAAGATTCTTGCTCGAGGGCATGTAAATTCTTAATTTTAAATTGCGTTTAAGTATACACAAGATTTAAATTCGCCACTTTTGATTATCCTCACACTGCATCTCCAAGACGAAGCAATTTATTTAAGTGACTCCAAACTCATTTATGTTTATTTAAGTTTTATACTACATTTCAAAGTAATAAATTGAAGCAGATAAAGATGTGAAATTTAAACTTCGTTCTTTCTGTTCATACGTAGATTGAAATAACAATATAAGTCCCGAATTGGACATTTATTCTTAGATAGTAGCTAGTCGTTTGGGTGACTCAATGCACCTCGAAATCCTAATTTTAACATTTAATACAGAATATTTTTTATTTTATATTTCAAATTGCTTTGGTTAAATCTTCACATGCATTACCCAGTGTGTCTTTTTTGATTATTGTAGAAAAGATTAAATAAACATTATAGAGAATAAATAATTAAGCATTGAAGAGAATAAATAATTAAGCCTTTTAGAGAATAAATAATTGTCGCTTTAAAGAAATCGTTTTAATTTAATAATTTGTTAAATTTTGCACCTATAATGCAACTTCCTTAATTCTGAGAAATCTTTAAAAGATAATCTTTTTTCCTAGAAACTTTAAAGAATTAAAACTAAAATTTTGACGCTTGGCAATTCCGTTGTATTTTTCAAGTAATATTCCAATAATTTTCTATATTTTAAGGAAAAAAATGTTCGAAATACCTTATATGTTTATTTTTAATTGATTATTTCCTGTTAAATTTCAAATGGGTTTTTTTCCGCTGATCAGCTGGGAAAAGGTTTATTTCTTCGCTGATTTGGCAAGTAGCCAAATTAAGGAACTAAGAATCATAAAAATTGTTTTATATAATTTAAATTTTAATGACATTGCGTGCAGAAAATTTTCTTCTTTAATTCTCTCTCTCTCTCTCTCTCTTTTATTTTTAGCGCTTCTTTATTTTTCAATTATTTGTTTCCATTCTTACCGTCTGTATTTAGCCAAGCAATATCATTGCCATGAAGAAATTAAGTGCGTAAAATTAATAATTCGTTTGACTTCATTTTCAGTTTTATTTTATGTTATTATGGTTTTGACTTCGCCGTTAATCATAATGATTTCTAAATCAAAATTGTAAATTTCTTCAAATGTTAGACAAATCCATCAATGGTAAGTCTGTCTGTACACCCATAAGAAAATGAATGCAATAATTTTGAAATGCACTGAGCGAGATTACTGAAATTTATCATGTTTCTTTGACTTTAAATTAACACATCTCAGCCGAATTTTGGATTATATCGCTCAAAGGTAAAGATTCGAAATCCATATTCCTTTCATTTCACTCTGCAACGAAACTAAGCAAAAAGACGAGCCTATGCATGTACCTGTTCGTGTAAGTAGAGAAGAGAATACGCCCATTAGTTTCCCTCAAAATCCTCATAATGTTAGTTGGCTTGAAATAAAAGACTGAAGAAATTCGTAACTAAAAAGAAACATTACCCAAAAGAGTATACGATGCAGTCTTCACTGAGTCCGGGTCCAGGTTCCAAGCATATGGCTTTGTCTCCATCGAATTTCTTGTTACGTCCTCTTTTTCCGCCGAGTACCTCCATCGTAAGACAGTGAGCCTGAGGGTGCAGGATGTACTTCATCAGGCGGTCATACGCAGCCCTCTCCTCCTGCCGCATCAATAAAAAGCTGTCCATGTTTTGGCCTGAATATTTTAAATCAAACAATCATACATTATTATGATGATAAGCTGAAAACAGTATATACAGTCATTCAGGATAATAATACAATTAATTTCCACTTTTTTTAAAACATAAAGAATGTCGGCATCGGAATGTGATCAAATTCTCACTGCTCAATTTCAGGTTAGATAGCAATCCTTCCCCAAAATTGACACCGTTTCTAAGAAGCAAAAACTATCCATATTCCGAAAGCGCATATAAAAAGTTGTATATTAAAATCTTTCTTCTACAAATTTATTTTTTAGCAGTTGTATGCATAGATTTCAACAACAACCAAAAACTTTTGAATGCCTATACAATATGCTTCAAAGTAAATTTCGTGTCTGGAGAATTTAAAATTGCCCAAAAAACTATATCTTTACCATCCATAGCTTCTGAGAAATGTGAGAGAAAAGGATGACGGCTTATCAGGTATATGAAAAAAAACTTTATTGGACACACGGACATCGGTATATGAATATATTGTTCAGAAACGGATTGTAAAACCCTCTGCGCTTTTGCGCATGCGTTAGAATGGGTTTAATTCGTCAAAATAGGGGTGAAAGGAAAGATAAAAAGATGAGATGTTTACATTTACTAGTATTCAAGAGGGGAAATCCAAGGTCAAAGGGAATACCGGAAATGCACTCATCATTCCGCGTTTCGCCCCTTAATGAGATGGAGTCACCAAAGTGCGGTCATCTCAGAATCCGTTGACGAACAGTAGATAGGAAAATATTCAACGTCCTCACTGCGCATATCAAGACGTGCGTGCGCGCTATAGAATGACTGACTGCACAGTGTGGTGTCCACTCAGCCTAAAAACTTGCAACTAAGTTGCTTTCTGTAGTAATTAAGTTTTGATAGTTCAATTCATTAATATGGTTTCAAAGAAGAAATCAAATGTATCAGATCTGATTATCCTGGCTGTCATGAAACCGGTCTCTACATTCAATCAATCCACCTGGATATTCCATAGTCACAATCAGTCACAACTAGCTCCATATTGCTGGTACCATAGGCCATTTATTACAGTTAAAGGTGTGATATGCAAGAAATCGTTTAATACATCATTAAGAAATTATAATCATGAACGTCCCGTAATTTTTTTGGGTACCCAATCATGAGATTGCATAGTATATCGGCCCACAATTACAAGAATCTGATATCTCTACAATTTGATTATATCAGGATTGGACTCTGATCATATATGGCTGTTGAGACTGTTAAAGACTCTATCACTTGTGAAGTATGCTTCATTATGTCTACAAGATAAGCGCAATTGAGTCTTTACCAGAAGCATTATCGGCTTCTTGTAATCGGAATAACTATTCATAAAATTTGCGTAGGTAAAACTCATCTAGATGTTGACTTTACGTGGTTGCGTAGCGAAATGGATATAGCCCTCTACCCATAATATTATGTGTATGGTACTGCTATTAGCAGCTTCCTGGCTATTGCATGTGTGCTTAACTCAATATAATGATAATGATAGCCATCCATATAATATTGACGGACTTTATAAATAGCTACCATCAGATCATGATGGACGTTTAGAGTTTTGAAATAGCCTAACTTTGAATAAAATTACAGTCTTCTTTCCTGGGAAATGTAATTTGAACAGACAAATATCGCTTTATCGAGATTGAAATCCCAATCGTTAATACGATCACTTTTGGATTCACGGAAATTCATTCTTGGTATGATTTTCAACATCTGTGGCAATTTTCTATTAATGTGTAGTATGAATTAATAAAAAAAAATGGGAAAATAGGAAATTTTTATATTTTTTTTAATTTTATACCGACGTGCGCTGCTTGAGGAACTATATATGTATAATTAGCTAGTATTCCATCGGGGACTGAGATTTCCTAGATTTGAGGATGAGAAGCGTTTGATCTAGTAGTTAGCTATCGCAACCTGAGTTAGTATAGAAATGATGTATGGTCGGCTACCCCTTATCGATGACTGGATATGCTTTCCACGGAAAGGGTTGTATCGTGCCGATGATGGCTCTTAGGACTCAACCTCAGTTCCCGCCAATGCTGTCGCGAGTGGTTCGGTTATTCAAATTTATTCGTGAGCCTCAGGGAGGGTTGGTGTAGTCAATGTATGATATATTCAGGAAGTCTAGAATCGCTTACATTCTTCTGTGTACAGCCGCATTTATAGATATGGCAGATCTTTGTCGACAAATTAAAGAAGCTAGTCTTAAATATCATAAATAATGGATTGCACCACGTGTATGCAAGTATTGTTAAAAGAAATCAATTTTATACAGGTATCAGAAGTGTTGATGTTGAAAAAGGTTTGAAAACGTTTTAATTAATGTGTTATTGTCAGTTTAAAAAAATTAATACGAATAATTGAATGCATTATTATTTTCTGATTCCACTCGTTTAACAGCCTATTATATTAATCCTGAGATATACAACAAAAGAATCGCGCAAATTCTAGTCTGAGGTACGAAAAAGAGGTCTAAATTAATAAATTTGCTTTTCAATAGCTTAGCAAAAGTTTGCAAATAGAAACATGTAACTTTGTGTGCTTATAGATGAGTGTAAAAAAAACATTTTACTAATTGACTTTTACTCACTGTTGTGGAAATATAAAAATTTAATTTTCTAAACCTTTTATAATCAGCCTTTACAGTAACCAAAGTATTTACATACAATTGCTTACCGTATTTAATAAAACTTTATAATTGGAAGTTAATGTCTAATTGCAATATTTAAAAAACATAAACACTTGTTCTACTTTTTGAGATACCATATATGCTTATAATTTATTCTTATACCTTTAATATATCTGTACATCCACAAATAAATTTTAAAGAATAGAACAAAATGATTAAAATTTTTACAGAAATCCATTCAGTGGAAGTACGGTGAAAGAAGTACAAAAAGTTCAATGACGAATAACGATTACTTTTTACACAAGAAAATACAAAACAAAGGTGGTAAAACACCACCGAAACGCACAAAAATACAGCAGTTTCTGAAATTCACAACACAAGTAGACAGCAAAAGCACTTTGAGTGCAACTAAAAAGTTTGTTCTGCAATCAATGCTTAAAAGAGAGAATCCAATTGATCACTTTAGCTCTCTCTTACTTATATAGATTTTCTAATAGGGCATAGAATTTTTCAGAAGAATCTCTGAATTTCGAGTCCCATTTCAGATATTGTCAAGATTCTTGCATTTTCTAGAACCTTCATTTATGTCCCTAAATACAGGAGACATTGATCTGATATCCATTAAGAAAATCTGTGAATCTTTCTTCTTAATAATGAAATTAATAATGCAGGGAAACAATATTACATACATAACAAAATCGGAAAACTTTCATAGTAAATATAAATTATTTTTCAGTTTTTTAAATTACAATTTTTTCTACTTAATTTATGAAAATTACTTATTGCTTATTTATTAGTTATATTTTAATTATTAAAACTAATAAGCATAAAAAATTAATACTACTGCATTCATTTACTGGCCCATTTTTTCCGAATTCGAATTTTCAAATTGTGGTCTTTTTAGTTTTAAATGAGCCAAATTTCACTGAATTTGCTATTACAAAACTTGCGGTTATAGAAATTTCGGTCACAGAATGTTTAAACTAAGTTATTATTAAAACCGCTAGAATTATTTTAAAAAGTGTCATTTTTTTTATAGTTCATTCACCTAAGAAGAATCATACCACAAAGAAATCGAATAAAAAGGTTTTATAGGAAATCGATAAATTTTATGTTAATCAAAAGTGAAAATCAGGAAATCAATTTGGTTTATCAAATTGAATTTTTTCATTTTGATCGATTGTGCAGTGGATAAATAATATTTCAACAGATTGATTTGATTTTTTTTCTTCTAAAAGATTGAATGAAATAATACAGCACACAGCTAAATGATAAAGCACATAATAGAAAACGCGCATTTTATGTAGGTTAGAAGAGGAAATCCTATATCATTAGCGTGTTTCGAAATACAATTTAAAACAAAGAAATTCAAGAAAAATTTTCAACTAAACCGTGGGTGTAATCATATTTTCAGTTTCGAGAGAATACTGATATGAATTGTAAGCCTATATATATGTATATTGTGGGAAAATTGGCTATTACAGCTTGCGACAAGATTAATTGCCATGTGTATTTTTCTCCATCAGAAATTTAGATAACAGAAATCCCTTTCAATTTTTTTGTGTTTTCCTTTAAAATTAATGTTATTTGTGTCGTCAGATTATACGAGATAGATCGCTTTTAAAATAACATTTTCTGCCAGTTTTTGCTATATTGTTTTTAAGTTATCATTAAAATTTTTAATCATTTATCAACTTTATTTTAGGATAAAAACTTCTGGTATTTTTCCTTTAGCACGGCACCAGAGATAGCACGACAACGTCTAACGCCAATTTTTCACTTAATTTTTTTTAATTACAAATTTCATTATTTTTTCAAAGTCATCGCCTATATTTGACAACAGCTATAATTATATATTATGTGTGTTTTGTTTCTAACCAACGTTAACGTATCATTGACACCAATACTTGGTTACTATATATGCTTCCC
Organism: Argiope bruennichi; assembly: GCF_947563725.1. Taxonomy (NCBI): domain Eukaryota; kingdom Metazoa; phylum Arthropoda; class Arachnida; order Araneae; family Araneidae; genus Argiope; species Argiope bruennichi. The sequence continues at coordinate 76,983,834 of NC_079159.1, read as the reverse complement.
AGCACGTTTAGTTCAATCACTGGAAAGACTGTTTTACGATCAGTTCTGTTGGGTACTGATCAGATGCCGAGTCAGTGATCTCAGAGCTTGGCAAAAACTTGGCGACGAATTTGACGACAAAATAGTTATTATTGGAAATTTTGAGAATTTTAGACATTTATCCAATAGAAACCGAGATACACCTGATTGATCCAGAACCTTCTTTGTCCGCCTCCCGGGAACTGTAAAAGGACGGCAGTCTCAAACTGGAGTGAGTAGTAGAGAGTGTTAGTCGTGGAGTAGTAGTCAAGTATCGAGTTGTCAAAAGGATAACGAAGCAACGGTGGAATAGTTGGATCATTCCAGCGTTGTGTGGAGTTCAAGCAATTTCTGAATTCAGCTTACACCCAGTCCTTTATTGTAGAAGCAGCATCGTGTCGTGTGTGGAGTATCCAGTCGTGTAGTAGTGAATCGGGCAGTTGGATACATGTTAAGCGAGGAGACAGTGGAGAATGCAATTGTTTTGAGAGGCCGTAGAGTGAAGCTAGGTGAATTCTCTCCTTCTACTGTATTCTATCTGGCCACTTTGTGGGCTGTGGTCGTTATTGCTACCAATTACTGCTTGTGGGCTACTGTTTGTTGAAGTGTACTGTTGTGTGTTGCCTGTCTTCGTCTCGGCTGTATATATTTGTCGTCTTTGTGTTAATGTCTTAGTGTTTAATAAAAGTCGTCGTCGTTCCTTATTGCCATACACCCCCTTTAAGCAAAGCCGGTGACTTTACAAACTTAGTAGTGGATTTGAATTTTCGTAATGATGCTATGTTATTACGTTGTCACCAATATTCTATCTTGTACTGTTCAGTATTGTATTTTGGCAACTGTACTGCAGTTTCAGTATTGTAATAGTATTGTGATACTGATACTTCAGTATTTTTTTCACTTTCTCATTAACAAAGAGAGTATTGTAAATATTAAAAAAAATCGAATTCGAGATCTTGACGAATCTCCGTGTTTCAAATGAAATTTAGAATGAGGTTTTTACGCCAAATTTAAGAATTTCTATGGAAAATTGAACAAATTCTTCCACAGGGAGTGTATCTGTCTGGGGGCAAGTGAACTCGACAGCTACAAAGCTTAAAGAGTTAGATGAATAAAATTTTGATGCACAATTTTAATATCTAAAAGACAGATTTATATCAAAGTTTGAATCGAGTACATCAGTGAGATGACCGTCTCTCAATCTGTACATTCGCATGCAGGTAAACACAGTTATTCAAAGACGCAATGACTTGGATAAGTCAAATCTGGTGGGTAATTGTAATAAGGTTTTTTTTTTTTAATGCAAATGCATGTATTGTGTGATCAGAGTCAAGATTGGTTGGTTTGGACTTCTTGGCACAAGAGCCATTCTTGTCCATATTGCGCCATATATGCAATAGCGTTGGTTGGCAGTTGAGGATTTTTGGCGCAAAAGCCAAATTTGACTGTACCACTCCAAGCATACGGAGACGTGTATTCGGAGACAAAGAATGACGATCTTAATTACAAAATTATTTCTTACACATTTTAACTATTGAGACACAGCACGCACATAAAAAAAAAAAATATCTGGTTATATTTTCCCTGCCGAGTTCTTCTCTACCATCCATTTCACCCTACTTGGCGACTAATTTTTTTATCCATACTTTCAGAAGAAGAGCCAGACCATGGCAATGCCACATATTATAATGATATTCGTACTAAAATTGTAATTTTGTGTCAAATTATGATTTAAATTGGTCGCCAAATTAGCATTCGAAATGAATATTCGCTTTTTTTTTCACGATACTACAATATGAGCAAAACATTCGTATCTGAAAATAAAAATGTAAGCACTCACAGCGTCTTTCGATTAGCCCAAGGTCCATACTTTTTATTCGAGAAAAAGGGGGAAAGGTAACCCCTTTACAGGAAAGCAATTAGAATATTTTCATGAGAAACCACTACCGTTTGTTCATTGTGCAAGAGTTATCCGTTGCAAACTCTTGCTGGAAAGTACAAATTCAATCATAGTGAGATTTAATTCAAGGGATCATTTAAGAAAATAATTTCAAATCAAATTTTTATCAATTACGATGCCACAGAAATTCAAAAAATTCAAATACTACTAAGCCAAGCTAATACGGTATAAATATCAGTTCATTAAACATTGGAAAAATTGAATAGCGTAAAATTTATTGGCTCTTTTTAAATAATTAAAGCTTTAGTAGTGGAATTATGAACTCAATAACTCCTCTACATGAAGCGTGCTAATATTTCGCAAGAGTCTAATATAAGAAAAAGAGGCAATAAGAAATTAGTATTGTGTTTCATGTGTCTTATACCTCCCACCCTAGACCACTCCCTCTGGTTAATTTTTTTTTCATTGTAATAAATTATATTTAATGTAATGAAGCCAAGTTACGTGAAATGAAAAATAATTCATACTGTTTTACCAATTTCCCTTTTAACGTTTCAAGATTTAAGATTTAACTTTTCTGGACACCTTTCTAGTTTAATTAGGTATAAATTTTAAAAGAAAATTATTATAAAATTAATTAATTTACACAATTAATACTAAGTTTACTCTAAACAGAAAAGCAAACAGTGCAGAGAGATTTAAAATTAAGCGCAAGCAAACAATTAGTTTTATACGTAAGCATCATTCAAAATTTGCGATTGCCAAAAAATAATTTTAATTAGTCTGCTCGTAAGAGAGATGATGAAATTTGAAATGTATTATCTCGGTTGGCATCAGTACAAACAAGTGAATTTTAATCTGTCGCAGTTTAAATTTCTTTTAATTCTTCTCTGAATTGAAATTGAATTGATTTGCATTTTAAATTATATAAATAAAATTTAATTAATTAATTGGTATGTTTCATAAGCTGTTACACTCATATTGTCTATAATTTAATTTTGTTTAAATAAATTATTTCATTGATTTAAGCATTAAATTACGATGATATTGTTAATTATTTTTACAATGTTGTAATAACTCAGATGGTCTATCTAGATTCTGTGATAGATCATTATAATGACTTCAAGACTTAAATTTGGAATAATTACGAAAGTTTTATTATTAATTTTTAAATAACATAATTATTTATATTAATAAATTCTATTATATTAATAAACAAATGTAAAATAATATTTATTTTAGAATCGAATTGTCTTATAATAGCTAATTTTTAGCTTCGTAAATTTTTTAATCGTTTGGTGTTTTTTGTTGAGCTTAGATGCCATCAAGTTTAATATGCTTTCATACTGAAATCTCATTGTGTATGGCCTTGCTACGGCCAGACTTGATATCTTCCTTTCTTAACAATTTTGTTGATAATTATTTGAAATGTAAGCCTCCTTCCCCTTTCTTCACTTTTTAATTTTATGATTTTCATTTCATTTTTTCTCCATCCCTAATTTTCTATACCAACAAAATAAAACACAATTTACATCATCTTGTTATGCAAATTGTGTTTTATTTTTGTTGTAAACTTTATAATCGTACCTTATCATGTATTTTTTTAGCATAGTTAAATTCGAAGGTTAAGAACCATTGAGTTCAAGAACTCCATAAACTCTCTTGTATTTCTTTTTTACTTTTATTGTAAACTTTATAAATGTATCTTATCTTGTATTTTTTAACATAGTTAAATTTGATGATTAAGAACCATCGAGTTCAAGAACTCTATAAACTCTCATCGCATATTATCATATCGAAAATTCCTCTCTAGCCACCTTTTGAGACTAGTTGGTTCACCTGGACTATTATCTTCGTTTTATTTCAGTTGAATCTCTTATGCATAACTTGATGCACATGATGTTCACAATCAAACATATTTAAGCCTCAAATTAAATTGTGCTATTTTCACGGCATTACACGTTTTCTGTTAATTTTGTATATGAGCCTTAGGAAAATGCCGTAATTCATAAAATCATAGCACCAAGAGGAACATAAATGTTTGGGAGATCTATCTTCAAATTGCAAATTGTCTTCAGTTTTAATGTAACTTCACTTTCTGATTCCCCATGTAAACAGTGGTAGTAATAGACAATTAAATCTTCTTTGGCTTTCAGCAATAAAAGAAAAGCATGTAATTATTATTTGAATAATAAATAAAAATAGTTGGAATTTCATTGCATCAATGAGTTTTATTGTTGCAAATTATGCAAAAAAATGCTTTTAAAATTGCCGAAATTGAGGGGAAAATTGCACAACAATTAATTTGATGTCACTAAAAAACAATTTCTTCAATTTTAAAATCGCTCAAAACTCTTTTTTGTGAAGTAGAAGTTTGTAGTGGGAAAACTTCAATTCTCGTTTGATTTTTGAGTAGTTAAAACTGTTATCAAAATTTTAAAATTATATTGTATGTAATTGCACACTTGTGCCAAATTTGGTACTTCTAGGCCAAATGGTTTTGCATGCAAAGCACCAACAAACAGACACAATCCCCGTTTACTACCAGAACAAAGGAAAGAAGAAAAGAATCAAATATTGACTTTAATTTACGTATGCATCATGACAAATCTGTAAATATTACAAAATTTTTGAAAAATAATTTCGTAGAATGATTTTCCGTAATCCCTTTTTCAGAAAATTATTTGCATTAAATTTCGTAATTCTGAAGAATTCTTGCAAGTTTAGCAAATGAATTTTAACCACACTAATGTTAAATAAATAAAAGTAAAAAAAACCTTCTGTCGAATGATTAATTTTAATGATTCTAATGGAATATCATTATGTAATTTTCGAGACAATATATATTTTGAAGCCGTCAACAAATTAGTATTTGCTTAATTTCGAATTCTAAAAAGTTTAATAAACAAATTTCTTTCTTATCGCAATATTTTATTATGCAATTAAACATGATTCTTTGCAATCATTATTTCAGGAAGATCGATTCGACAAATGATCTAAATTGCAGTTATTTGCTCATTACTCACAACTGTTATCATTTCAAAAATCATAAATAACTATTGCCATTTACAGTTTTTGAAATATTATTCACCCTTAGTAATAATTATCTCTTTTTCTTGTACCTCTCGAATGAGGATGATAAGAATAGTGAATGCATTTGTTCCTTTTAAGCTTGAATAAGAATATCATTGATTAATTTAAACTACAAAATTTACTTGTAATTTCAATTATTAATTATTTAATTATTTATTTACTTTATTATCACACAATTATTTATTTAATTTCAATTAAATCTCTGCTGCAAAATTTAAAATTAATGATACCTTTATTTTATTATTATTTTTAAGCATCAAATTTGGCTGACGTTAAATCTGTGTTGTTTCAATAACTTCAGACGTGTTCTGCTTATTGTATACATGAGTCTTCCTAATGGAGTCGAGTCCCAGGATATCATAATATCATTAAAAATTTAAGTATTTTGGTTAATTTATGTCAAACTGCATTTTGTCGTTTAGAGTAATGAGATTCTTCATGTAAACTATTCAGTTTTTAAACAAAATCTTTCTTCGATAATTTTCAGCAATGTAAAAAAAAAATCTCACTATTAATTATTTGATGAATCACTGAAAGCTGTTTGAATTTCATTGTAAAAATGAAATCAATCATTGAAAATTAAGCAAAAATATAATTTCTACATGTTGCCAAATTTCAGGAAAATTTTACTCGAGAAATAAATATGTATAATTAAAAAAAAAAAATTTTTATATTTCAAAATAGTGTAAAAACAGTTTTGTTCGATAAAATTTTCCAAACTCAGTCATTGCAGAATTTTGCTTCATTTTAATTAATTAAAATTTCTGAAAACCCTCGTCCCGATGTAAATATTTTCATTCTCCAAAGTATCTCTATCCAAATTATACAGCTTTAGATCAAAAAATTTTTCCTCTCTTTATTATTAGAAGGGATAATTATTAACCTTACGATACCCGATTCACCCCAAATCATCGCGGTAGAAAGCCTTGACTCGAATGTTTTCGGGAACATAGCTGAAATCTAAGTCTGAAAAACAATTCGCGACCAGCCTTCATGTGGGAAGGATGATTCCATTCTAAAAAATCACTCAGGATTTTAAGACCTTGGAATTCTGATACTAGCCATGCTCATAGAGTTAAATGAAATAAAAAATATTTTTATTGCAAAAAATGTAATAAAATTATACTTTTACATAAATATTTAAATGAATTGATTTTTTGATCTTGATCGTAGATGAAAGTATTCAAATTTATATATAAAGTATTTACAATATTAAAAATTTTCACCTTGAGACATTTTTATTATAATCGTGATGTCTCAAGGTATTATAATGTCATTTATGCATTTAGATAAGATCATAATGCCTTTATTTCCGAAAGTTAGTCTGGATTCTTTCTTGTTCATCACTGTACAATTAAGTAAATTTATATCTGCATATCTAAATCTCCACACAGTACAAGACTTCATATCCAACTAATATCTTAGGCTACTCTTAAGATGAAACGAAAGATTATCATTATTATTACCTTTTTGTTCAAGGTCTCCTATTTTGCACCACAGCTTGATGTCGGGAAGCCAAAATGCGCAACAAACTAAAAATGCAGTTCCAACTATGATAGAAACATAGGCCGCTAAGCCTAGGTATTTCCTGATTATTAGAATACAGGACCCGGTATTAAGCGCTGAACAGGGAAGTCTGAAGCCTTTTACTCCATACATTTCTCTGTAATCAGATTTACGCTAGACAGAGAAAAATAAAGTATAATTATTAAGTTGACAAATAGAATAAATACATTTACATGTTGTATACGTCTATTAAATTAAGTAGATGTAATAAAATCTTCAATAAGGATTATAGTATCTTTAATATCTTAACGTCTCATGTACAGCTACATGCACTCATATAGTGATTCGTCCGTTACGGTTGCAGCCTCCATGAAATCAAATTATTTTAATCTTTTATATACCGAATTTTTTAAGATTTTTGATTTGTGCTAAATTTTTAAATGTTTAATTTAGGCACAAGAAAATGTACTATAGGACAGATTTTATTATAAGTCGTCGCCAAAGTCATTAATTACATACAAAATAATCTGGAACTTTGAAATTACGACAAAACTATTTTTGACAATGAAAGCAATCTTAATAGACATCATTATTTTTGTAATAAGAATAGTACATTATTTAATAATATTTGAAATCTTAATGATAATTTTATTGATGCAAAAAGTTAAACAATAACTTCATTAAATAATCCTGTTGTTCTTGTGACTTACGACACTTTACAAGCCCACTGACAATTATCTGTCAGCGTTTTAAGCTAAGGAAGCGTCTTTTGTTTTTTCAATAGCGCCAATTAGGGCCAAGAGTGCGACTTAGTTACTTCATGCACCACATTCGCTTGCGCAACTCCGTTTTACAGGAGGGCACATCCACACGCCTCACAGATAGGACAAAGAAGAAAAACCATGCCCGAACCGGGACTCGAACCCTGGACGCCCCGATCACGGGGAAGACGCGTTACCCCTATGTTGCGACGCGGACAGAAATAATCCTCTGTGTTATACAAAAAAAATATATATAAAATAAAGAAAAACATTAATAAAATCCAACACAAATAAGCATTTTGCATATGCAATTACATGGTCAATTTTCAATCATCTAGACACAAATCTTGATCTTATATTGTCTTCACAAAACAGCAAATTTCCAAAGAGCATATTTACTATTTTGTTGTGTTTATTGGCGCAAATATCATATTTGGTTTATGCTACGCCACCTAAAGAGAAATAATCTTTCGCTGTCATCCAACAATTCAGGAACAAATTTCAAAGACGTGAACTTCAAAGTCACAATGAATCTCAAAGCATTTAAATCAACGCAGTATATTGAAGAAATTTACGAGACTTAAACGAGAAGTCCTATCAATAAATAAAAGTTAAAAGCGTTTTTTTTTTTTCATTTTTAAAGCAAATTGGTTATTTTTTCAATCTTGAATGTTCAATGAAAGGAAAGAAAAGAGAAATTAATAATTATAACATAGAAAGGAACAGAAGATAAATCAATTAGAAGGAAATACGCATGTTGAATCTGTTGGGAAACCAGCCCCAATTGAAATTCTCTCTCTCGCATTCATTACGCATTAGTAGAAGGCTGAAGTCAAATTCTTTCCATTTAGTTTGTCGGTAGCTGAACTGTTCTAACTGCAAACCAGGCTTGGTTCAGTCTTTGCTCTTTTGATTTATTATCATTTTGCCATTAAATTCAAGTTCCACTGTCATGCTGACCTGAAGGGAATTCATTTGCTTTGTTACATATTGATTTTTTTTCGTTAGAAATCCCTGAACATAAAAGACGTACATCGAAAACTTTCAAAAATATAATTCATATAATAATGATTAAAATTTTTGGACTATTTAGCTAGTTAGCTATTAAGTAATGTTGTTTTTAAAATTGTATTTTAATTTTATTTTCTCTTAAAATATTTTTGAAATTATGATTGATTCTAAATTGAAGAGCCACGACTTGTTGCACTACGGCAATTTTGAAACGAGCCTTTTAAATTTGAACTGTTGTCAGAGATAGGTTGCAAGGGCAGTTATTACGCAAAATACACTGTTACTAATAGCATGGTCACATAGGTACTCTAGTGTGGAACTCAATGACACACACAAGAAGTAGAGCTAAACTAATTTATTAACTCAACTCAGAACTCAAAACAAGGTGACTGACAGATCTTCTGCTTTTATACTAGCAGGGAAAGTTCCAGAATATTTTTCTAGAGACAGTAAGAAAAGTCCAGAACACTTGCCTGGTAAACTAAAGAAATGTCCAAAATCTTCTGGAACATGAAATAAAGGAAAACATAAAATCGAGGAATTAAATATTTACACAGACTGTAATTCTGACTGTAATACAGACCGGGATTCGAACTTACGATCTCTTGATTAAGAGACCAGTGCTATGAGAGTCGACTATCTCTTTTCAATGCGGCAATATCTGTTGCATTAAGTTGAATTCTTTCCCTTTTGGAAAGCTAATAACCACAAAATAAAGTTGGCCTTATTTACGAAGTATCCTCAAGTGATCTCTCTCAAATCCTACTGAAAAATAATCACATACCAAAGTTGGCTTTATTTACGAAATATTCTGGTCCTCCTGATATACTCTAGTCCTCTCCTTCAAGTCCTCCTAATATACTCAAGTTCTCTCCTTCAAGTCCCCCTGATTGTCTCCTCGAGATTAAAGGATGCCCTCGAGGAAGGATACCAATCGAGATTCGTTGTATGAATACCTCTTGGTAGGGACATTCAAGCCATAAAGGCTGTTTCATCTTGTTCAGCTAAGATGTGCAAACGAACCTTGGAAATAAGTCACACTTCTTGCTCAAATTCTACCTTAATTGCTTTGGGTCATTTTGACTAACAGGAGTTGTCATGTAACTCCATATTTCTTCAATTATTCATATTTTGTCTCTATTTGTCTGGGCTAATGGATATAAAGCTTACAAACAAGTATCAGCGAATTCTGTTAAAGCTGCCTAAGAAAAAACACCGTTTTCTTTCGCTTTTTATATTAAAATAGAAAAACGATATCCCACCGGTAAAAAATTCAAACTTTGTTTATTCCATCTTGGGATTGATCTACAAGTTGCCATCTACAAAATGAGACAGCAAAAAATATTTCTTAAATAACGTTGCCATTCTAAAATAAACAAATAAATAAAATAAAATATTAATACATTTTCAACATCCTCCCACCTTTTGATTATAAATAATAATCAAAATATAATACTATTAGTTAAACACAGTTAAGAGATTCAATAAATGGCAACGTTTTACAAATTTTCAATTAATATTTAAATATAAAAATGAAAAATTAATGTGAAAATGTCCAATCAAAAACAAAATAAATCACAAGTTCAGTCTCTCTGGCAATTTAATTCTTCTTCCGGCTCTACTAAATTTCATCTCGTTGCCAGAAGTACTGTCAGAAGTTTTGGTGATGTCATTTGACTTATTCAAATCATCTGGTGCCATCGAAGTGGAGAAGTCATCAGAGGATGTTAACTCTAATGGATATATTCTTTGAATTGGTCGCAGGAAATTCTGCTGTGAAGTTTGCACTCGAACAAGTCGTACATGTCCATCTTTACCTGGTATGATTTCTGTGATACGACCTAAAGGCCAGACAAGTCTCTTTTTATTATCTGCTCCCACCATAACAATGTCACCAACAGTAACTGTACATTTTCTTGATTTTTTATTTCTCCGCTGTATGAGAGCACCCAAATACTCAGATCTGAAGCGATTTCTTAAGTCTTTAAGCACTGCTTGTCTGTATTTGAATCTATTGCTCACAGAATTTTGCTCTACAGCATCTATATCAGGAAGATTGCATTCATGCACATCTTGTATGAACATCGATGGAGAAATTGGTTTTATAGCTTCCTCTTCGCAAATGTAAGTTAGAGGTCTTGAGTTGATTACACGCTCGCAGTCTGCCAAAACCGTTATCATCTCCTCATAATTGAGACGTGCCTGTCCTAACACTTTCTTCAAAAGATCTTTTAAAATTCTAATTAATCTCTCCCACCATCCGCCCCACCAGGCAGCAGTTGGAGGATTAAACTTCCAGTCAATAGAGTTTATTGCTCCATATTTTTGGATGCGGTTCCAATCCAGTTGTTTTAAATAGTTGGCTGCTCCAACAAAATTGGAGCCATTATCGCAGTATATTGTTGTGCATCTTCCTCTGCGAGAAACAAATCTCCTAAAGGCCATTAAAAAAACATCAGTCGATGCAGCAGTAACAAGCTCGAAATGAACTGCTCTGTACACTGCACAAGTAAAAATCAGAACCCAGCTCTTCTTGTCTTTAAGGAATAAAGGTCCAGCCATATCAACGCCAGTTATCTGAAACACCGCAGCATCCTTTACTCTATTTTCTGGAAGGGGGGGACTTATAACTTCTATGTTCTTTGAGCTATATCTTTTACACGTAATGCAATTGGCCACCACATGTTTCACCGCTTTTCTTCCATTTAGGATCCAGTACTTTTCTCTAAGTGCATTCAATAGTATCTGGACTCCAGCATGACAGTTCTTAACGTGAGCATTATAGATTAACCGCTTTACCACTTCATGATTCGGAGGAAGAACAATAGGTTTAAGAAAATCTTCACTGTCCTTGCGATAAATAATTTTAGTTTTCAAACGGATGATGCCAAGATCGTCTTTAAATACTTGTAGGGTTTTTAATCTCTTTTCTTCTTCTGGGAGAAAAGACTCATTCTGTATCATAAATAAAACCTTCATTTCTGCTTCCTGAAATTCTGTAGCGGTTAATTCACCATGCTTCTTCTCAGTTATATTTTTGCAGTTGTTCATGAAGCGGAGGATCCATGCAACAAGACGAACTATTCTATCATAGTTCGAAAAATATCTGTAGTACCAGTTTGCAACACCACAGGCTTCATTATTTGATAATATAAAAGTCGTCTTAGACTTTTCCTTTCTAATCTCTTCTTCATTCCAATCATGGTTGGTAGAACCCATAATGTTTTGAAATTCAAAAGCATTTTTCATCCATTGTGGACCCTCCCACCATCTTAGGGAGACTAGATGTTTTGCCTTGCAGCCCCTGGAAGGTAAATCTGCCGGATTCTTATCACCAGGTATGTGTCTCCATGATGTAGGATTACTCAACTTCCTTATCTCTTGGACTCTGTTCCTAACGAAGACAGACCAATTTTCTTCTCGTAATATCCATGCAAGCACTGTTGTAGAATCACTCCAGTAATATATCGTAACATTTTTCCAACCAAGAGCTTCAACAACTGAATTCGCTAGCCTCGCTCCAATCACCGCCGCAAGAAGTTCCATTCTTGGGATAGTTGTGCCTCTTAAAGGAGCCACTCGAGATTTCGCTGCAAGTAGAAATAGCTCGATTCGACCATTATTTTCTATTCTAAGGAATGTAACAGCAGCATATGCATCTTTGCTTCCATCAACAAACGTATGAATAGTGCAGTTGCTTATATCTTTTGAAGACGCTTGAACACACCTAGGAATCTGTATGTCAGACAAATGCTTAAGTTCTTGAAACCACTGTAGAAATTCTTTACGAAGCTCACCAGTTACTTCTTCATCCCAACTTGTACCTAATGTCCATGCCTTTTGTAGCATTATTTTCGGACAGAGCATCACTGGTGCAGTGAATCCAAAAGGATCAAATACTTTATGTACTGTAGATAACATACTCCTTTTAGTTACTTTTTCCACATTAATGCCATCCAGCCATTTCATGTTAATTTTCAAAGTGTCTAATTTCTTATTCCAAATAAGACCTAATACCTGAGTTTCTTCCTTTGAATTAGTTTCACAGTCGCCAGACCATTCCCATTCTCTAAGATCAAAACCACCTTTTGCCATCAAGGTTTTAGAATTGTCAATGAATCGATCTAATTGGTCTTTACTGTCGACACTAGTAACGACATTATCAATGTAGAAACTCTCCAAAAGTCTTTTCTTCAAAGATTTTTCAAATCCTTCACATTTTTGAATATGGTACTCAATTACTGAAGCTAAAAGAAAAGGGCTACATTTTACCCCAAAAACAACTCTTGTGTGACGAAAAACTCTCAATTTCTTTTCTTCTCTATTTTCCCACCACAAAAACCGAAGGAAGTCTCTATCCTCTTTACGAATACTAATTTGCAGAAAAGCTTTCCTGATGTCAGCTATAACGCCAAGCTGTCCCTCTCTGAATCGAAGAAGAATATTTGGAATAAGCTCAATGAGATTAGGACCACATTCCAAGCACTGATTCAAAGATGGATAATTTGCTAATCTCGCTGAAGCGTCAAACACCGGACGAATTGGAGTAGTGCTGCTGCTTAGTTTTATCACTGCACGGTGAGGTAAATAATTACCATAAGAGTTCATTTCGTTGGTAGGAACTTCCTCGATTATGTCTTCATCTAACCAATTTAGAAGAATATTTTCATATTTCTCATACATATTCATAGCTATAAGTTTTGAGGTAGTGTAGTCGAGCCTTTTCCTCGCCAAATCCAAGTTGTCGGGCAAAGGTGACTTATCATCAGACCATGGTAAACAAACCTCATATCGACCATCTTTATTAATTGTTACCGTTTCTAGAAAATGCTCCTTGGTCCGATGATCAATCTCGTTCTTAGATTTTTTCTCAACAGGATCATTGATTCCGATTGAATCTAATTTCCATAAATTTGGGATTTCAGCTTCATTTACAAATAAGGACAGCACTGTTAAAGCCAGGTTTTCTTCCGAAGATTCTTCCTGTGGTACCTTACCCATTAAGGTCCATCCTAAGAAAGTTTCTACAGCGACAAGACCTGAAGATAAGACTTTTCTTTTGCCAGTTAACATTTTCCCCATAACGTCAGCTCCAATTAGAATATCAATGCCTTCACAAGTATCGCTAATATCAGTTAGATTAATCTGATTTTCCTCTAATTCTTTTATCCAGGGACCTTTAAAAACCGGTCTAATATTGTCACAAATGATAGATTGATCCAGAACTTCAAAATTACAGCCGAAATCTCCAATCAAATTTCTCAATTTTACTTTATAACAATTATGTTTAAATTCATTAGTGATAACGCCACCAAAAAGAGAATGTACCAATTTTTCACATCGAACGGGTGTATAATTCATTTCTTCAGCTACACTTCTCAAAATGTAAGATTTGTGTGATGCAGAATCAAAAAGTAACCTCACAATTTTCTGTTTATTATCCGATACCACTTTAGCTTTGAGAGTTTGAAGAAATATCTTAGGGCTGTGTTTATTAAAATTAGCCATATTAACATCTAGTGCGGGTTTATCTTCTTTTCCCTCTACAGACATCTTTTGCGAATCAAGCACATCACACATTATAGGAAAATGTTTTTTAGAACATATCAGGCATTTTAAAACTGCTCGGCATCTTTTAACTGCGTGAAATGGCGATAAACATGCAAAGCAGCATCGTTTTTCCTTGACTATTTTTTGTCTTTCCGATAGAGTCATTTTTTGAGCCGTAAAGCAATCTGAACTTGAATGTTTACCACCGCAAAAAACGCAAGATTTCTTTACATCTTTATCTGCAGCAGTCGTTAACAAACCTATAGCTGTAGGTACTTTATTTCTCAAATTCTCCGAGCTATATTGTTTCTTTTTCAAAGGTCTGTATTCTTGGCCCTTTCCTAAACCGAAACCGGCTACAGCCAAACATATTCTTTCTTCTCCTTCAACTTCCGTTTTCAAAAATTGCATCAAATTATCCAATTTTCCTTTCGCTTCAGAGTTAATACTGGAAATATTACTACGATTCCAAGCCTTTAAAAATTCAGCTGGGAAACACGATTCAACCATAGGATACAAAATGGATGCACATTTATCTGTGGTTACACCTAATGTTTCTAATGCTCGTAAATATGATTCAAGCTTATCATACAAAGAAGTTAATGAAAATGTTTCTTTTGTTTGCACAGAAATAATTAATTTTAATAATTCTCTCACATATACTTCCACTAAAATATCTTCTCTACCAAAACGCGATTTTAAACCATCAATAGCCTTTTGATAGTTGGCGCCAGTTGGCGGAAAACTTTCAACAACCTCTCTAGCACGAGAACCAGAAATTGTTGCTTGAACTAGGTACTGAAATTTGTCTTCTGGTGCGATATCCTCATCTTTATGTATTTGCTCAAATTGACTCCAAAATGGGAGCCAATCTTTAATATCGTCGCCAAATTGTCTAAATTCTAATCTAGGCAGTGTAAACTTTCTCTTATAATTATTTAAATCAGCAGTAGAATTAGCAGAAAATGACTGACCTCTATTTTGAGATTGTATTCTTGCCAATTCTATTTCTTTTTCAATTTCAAGCTGCAATCTTCTATCTTCCTTTTCAGCTTCAAGCTGCAATCTTCTATCTTCCTTTTCAGCTTCAAGCTGCAATCTTCTATCTTCCTTTTCAGCTTCAAGCTGCAATCTTCTATCTTCCTTTTCAGCTTCAAGCTGCAATCTTTTATCTTCTTTTTCGGTTTCTTCTTTTAATTTCCTTTCCGAAATAACATTACTTAAAAGTTCTTGAACGAATTCTGGATCATTCTTATATTCACAACTTTTTAAAATAAGATCTTTTAATCCAACTATCGTAATATTTTCTGATACGTCTTCTCCAATTTCAGACGCAACGTATTTCAGATCTTCTTTTTTAAAACCTTTTATTGCTTGAAACATCTTGATTTATTTTGTTTCGAGAAAATCCTGTCGCGGACGCCAAAAAATGTTAAAGCTGCCTAAGAAAAAACACCGTTTTCTTTCGCTTTTTATATTAAAATAGAAAAACGATATCCCACCGGTAAAAAATTCAAACTTTGTTTATTCCATCTTGGGATTGATCTACAAGTTGCCATCTACAAAATGAGACAGCAAAAAATATTTCTTAAATAACGTTGCCATTCTAAAATAAACAAATAAATAAAATAAAATATTAATACATTTTCAACAAATTCAGTGAAAGATTAAATAAAGCCGATAGAGAAATGTATGCTCTCTTAACAAATACACACTTCCATAATCATAAGCAAACTTTGAAAATATATTGATTATTTTAATTAGAGAAAACTGTATTTAAATAATACAAAAAAAATGAGAAAAGTTTTCTACAAATTTCATTAAACCGAATTAAAGACACCATTAATTCATTAACATACATAATATACCGAATTTTCAGTTTTTATTTAAATTCATATGGTAAAATCATATTTATTATAAGATAGTTTTATGTAAGGGCAAGCGCCCCACGCTGGCCACTTAGATTCATTTGATGGTAAAACTGTCTTGCATATGGCACTTAGGCAGAAAACCTTCTCCAAGTGGAAAGTCTCTATCACGATGTTTTTCCACAGAGTACTTAAAGCCAGTATCAAACATAATATTTGTTCACATAAAAACTGCCTTTTTTTAGTACCTTGAGTAGATTTTTAAGGACAAATTACATTCTCAATTCTGTAATACTTCCCATATTTATTAAGCACTGTAGCTTAAATAGGCATAAAATAATATGAATTAAATTCGTTTTATTTCTTATATTCTGTAGCCCAAACTACATCAGAAAACCTTTACTGAAAATCATTATAATGAACCTTATGATAACCATCAATAATGTCCTCCAAAAACTTTCTGGCATACTCTCTAATAAATTTGTCATGTCAGAGAACGTCCTGCATGGCGTGCGACATTTCTAATGTTAACATCTGATGTGAATTTAGCATTTTAGCTGAGTCTATCATATCATCCTTGGCGAATTATTTGGCGATTAATCCTTGCCATGTCGTTAGTATAATTCGAAATTCGAATTCATGTTTTAGACGCGTTTTTCCAAACCAACTGAAACCTAAACTGTGACACAAAACTGTTCTTTGCAGTCACAAAATTTCATACCAAATTTGATCTATTTAAGTTATTGCATTTTCGAATTATCGCGTTTGGGTGTTTGTGGAAGAACAGATCGACAAATAGTCAACCCGTCATTGGAATTGGTTCAAAATTGGACAAGTATCTGCATTATAGAGTTAAATATATACATCGAATTTTATTTATCTAGTTCTATTTTTTATTTTGTAATTATTGAACTTATATTCGAACAGCTGAACAGCCGGATATCCTCTGAACAGATTTTACTCAAAATTTGATAGATATCTGTAAATTTGGTGCAAAGACCGTATACCAATATTTCATCATCCAGCTCAAAGCGTTCTTGAATTATCTGTGTTACAGACAGATATTTTCCTAAAATGTGTTTTTCGAAGTCAGGGAAGTATAAAGGATGGAGATTCGTCAAAATCTCGAGTTCGAATTTTTTAACGATTATTATACTTTCTCTATTCCACATATACGAGAAAATAAGAAGAAATAAGAGAAATGGTTCCATGCATAATGAATAAAGTTGGATTTAACTTATTGAGAATGATTTTGCAATAGCAAATAATTGTGTCATGTAAGATCCTTACATCATGAATTGTGTGCTGCTCACGGAACTGGAACTTACAGCGAAACATTTCGAATGTGATTTCTGATTTTTCCCTGTACACGAACAAGAGGATTATCTTTAAATACTCACAGCTGAATATCCATCTTTATGGCATAGACATCGATGTTTGTAATGGTTAATTTCAGTGTTTCATTGTGTTCTTTTTTTTCTATATAAAGAATCAACAAAATTAACATTATTTTAATCATATGGAAATTCAGAATTTAAAAGCTGAGGTAGATATTTTGAATTAAAAAAATGTGAAAAGTTAAGGTAATAACTTTAAAAATCAATGATTCGCAAAGGAATGAAAGTATAAGGTTGCTATCGCCAGAAATAGATGGATGTGTAACCACAGTGCTTTTACGACGGATGGCAGGGTGGTTTGAAATTTAAGCCCTCAAAGAAATCAGCAGTTCGTCCAATAATGTATTATATAGTGTAAGACATTGGACTGGATAATGGCTTATGAATTATCAGTGTATTCTCCAATATTCATGACGAATTATCATTATAATAAAATGGACAAGAAATGTATAGGATACTGTATAAAATGTACAGAAATAAAGAGTAAATCTGTAGATTTACTCTTTAATTTACTCTAATAAACAGAAATAAATCTGTAATTTTGCTACCCGTCACGAATAGTGTCATCGGGGGGAAAACCGTTGTAAGATCTGTCCTGTGCGTGCTGAGCTTGGCGATCATTTGGCGACTAAATGGATAATACTGGAAAGTTCGAGAACTTTCACGATCCATCCACTAAGAACCGAGATCTGAACTAGCGATTAAATGCGCTGCGTTATTACGATTGATTGGCGGTATTTGTAGAAAAAAAATTTGTAACAGTATATTTTATGCTCGATTATGTAAACAAAATTCCGTAAATAGTGAATTTCAACGTGGCAGCTGCTCTCTTGCGCAGATGGCGATGAATATTTTTAAACCATAAATTAAAGCAGCATCTTATCGCGTATTGCATGACTTCAGCCTCTGCAAAACCCTTTAAAAGTTGTAATTGTAAACTAGCTAGTACTCGGCGCGTTGCTGCTACAAAAGAAATGATTTTGAAAGTATCGTTTGAAATTTGAAATAGGTACCTTGTTTAATTAGGAATGATAGAAAGAATGATATTTATTTTCTTGTCGACAATGAATAACAATCATTGAAATTGAATGACATATAAAGAAAAAGTATAAATACTATTTATTCTTTTTTTTTTTGTACTTTATTATTCAAGTATACTTTAGGGTAGACAATATTTTTGTTTTTGTCTTTCCGTCTTCAGTAAAAATAAATAAATTTCTTGGCTGTGCGACTCGTAAGCATCCAATATACAGCTGGCCATATGAGAAATATGGATTTTTTTTAGGTTCAAGACAATAAGTTGACAAAGTTTTATCGCAGTCGGATGAATGGCACAGCAGCGCATAAAACAGGAACAAAGATTCGTTTTTATATATTAGATTATGCTACACACGTTATAATTTCGAAAGAAAACAAAAATAAATATCGACCATTTCTATCCTTTTTGAGTTAACATCTTTCTGTGTTCATTTTCTTGCGTATTAATCTTCAGTAGTTTTCCTGAGATTTGAATCACCCTGTAATTTGTCTGCCATGAAATGATATATTTGACGATCTTTTGGTTGATTGAGAAAATGGAGTAATCTGTTTCATTATACGGTACTCGTTATATCTAATGGACAAATTTTAAATATAGAACACTAATTTAATAAAGAAAAGTGTTGGAATTAGGAAAAAGTATATCGTAGTTTAGTTATATTAACGTCCCATTGTAAATCACCACTAGGGCTATTTTAGAACGGACCTCGTCATTTTGAACCGCGGTCAGATGACGAGGACGACACCTCAGCTGGCACCCCCCTCTCCACGCCACACCACACCAGCAGGAGGACGTTTGGCATGGCGGATTTAACGTGCAACAAACCCCTTTACACTACGGTTCTTCGGTGGAATCGGGTCTCGAACCTGAAACCCTACGGTTTACAAGCAGAGACCTTACCACCAGGCCATCGCGTCCCTAAAAAGTGTATCGTAGACCAATGGCGAAGTTTCAACTATGCAGACTAGACAGTTTCCTAAGACTCCTGTGTTATAGGGGACTACAAATAGGTGGATTAAAAAATGTTATTGTGAAGTAAACAAGTTAGTAAACAATACAAATTTTATGAATTACAATATATTAGAATAACATAAACGCTTTGTCCATGAGTCCCATTTCAAGCATTTTGTATTTAGAGCATATATAAATATCGAGAATTTAAGTAAATAATATTATGTATTATTTGCTAATGGATTCTAAAACCTATCTTTGCGCATGCGTTAGGATGTATGAGTTTGATTCGACAAAATGGGGATGAGCAGAAAGATGAATGGGGGAGATGTTTGCATTTAATTATAAAGTAAATTCCGGAAATGCGCACATCCTTCCGCATATCACCCCTTAGTGAGATAGAATCATCGAAAAGTGGTCGTCTCAGAATACTCAAACGAACAGAACAAACGTGCATGCTACACTAACTTGACTTAAAATAAGTAAAAACATAACATATTCATTTTCGGCAAATTACTGAAATAAAGAAATAACCAAAATAAATGAGTAGAATGTTAATTGATATAAAAGTGTGTAGAAATATAAAACTAAATCAAGCAGTTTATAAAAATAAGAAACATTTTTTTATCGTTTTATCATTACCTCGGGTCACAAAATGCCTGTAATCCATCATTTCCTAGACGCACTCCCATAATATGAGAGGTATTTAGAGACAATTTATTGAGTTGACCCTCAGAAAACATAAATAATTGTAGATATAATTGTTCGTAATTGCATTCACTTATAAATTAACAAATACAATAAATAATTGATGTTACTTAACGATATTGCACTTCCATCTTCAAAAGGCGAAGAGGGAAAGTAACAAGAAAATATTAGCCACAGCATAAAATCTTAAATAACCTTCCATAAATAACTCTTTACAATATTATATCATAATAATTTGTTGCTGTATTAGAATACTATACAACATTATAACCTCGGAGAAATGGATAAAAAATCTGAAATTAAAATTAAATGCAACAAAATTATTAAAGAAAAAGTTCAATAAGAAAAGTTCAATAAAAGTAACTGTAACCAGGATAAAGACATTACCTCGAAGAGTAAATACAGTGTCAAAGAATACCAGTGCCACCGAAATAGAAGCAAAGCTTTAAAAAATTGAGTAATTTCAGGTCCAACTTGATAAAATAACGGAGGAATATTATGAAATTACAACTTCCGAAAATTTGGAAACTATCCAGCTGGACATCGAAAAAATAAATGACAGCATTAAAAAAAAAAAAAAAAAACAGACGTAGGTCTCAAGCTTTTACTGTATATTCTTTGAAAGATACTGAAAATGTAAGCGTTAATTTGAATTACGGCAGCGGTAAATCTAGTATACGCTTGCTGAAATTCCAATACCAGAATTTTCAGACATAATACCAAAATTTGCGATTTTCAAAAATCAATTCATAAATGTAATAAGTTGTAATAGTCAACTAAATGATTCATAAAAACTATACTATCCTCGAGCTCTCTAAAAGGAGAACCAAAATTCTTAGTTTAGTTTAGCTATATGAACTTCATTTTTTAAAGCAACACGAGGGCTATTTTGGGACGAACCTTCATAATTTCGAACCACGGTCAGATGACGAGGACGACACCTGAGTTGTCATCACCTCTCCAAACTCCTACACCACACCAGAGGCAAAAGCAAAATTCAAACTATTAATAGAATCGCCTATTGATAGTTTCGATTCTCAGTTTAATATGTTAGAATATAGCTATGAAAACAAATGTCAATTGATAGATCCTCATGCCCTTGAAATAATAAATTATGACAAAATTCATAACAAATCAGCTAAAGAACTACGATATTTAATAGATGGCATTAATAAAAACATTAGAGCATTAAAGGTTCTAAAATATGAACAAAGTGATTTGTCAAATATAACTTTAAAAAATAACATTCTTTAGAAAAAAAAAACCAAAGAATGAAGAAGAAAGTTTTTAGTTTCGCTGAAATCAGCAGAAATTCCAACTTTCTACACTGTTATAAAATTTTTAGAAAAGAAAAGTGCGGCGTTAGAAAGTACTCGCACTCTTAATGCTAAAATATGCATAAAAATACTGCAGAGCAAACTGTAGGAGGAAACACGGCTGATAAATGAATTGCTGATATTTTCGTACAACATTTGTTTAGTCTTTCTTTAGTCAACAGATGTTTCTCTTCCACTGCCAAAACCCCTAAGCAGGTTATTCCAGCCTCCTGTTACCCCTCTTATAGACCATTCAGAAATTTTCCCAGAAAGGCAAACTCTAATCTTTGTTTTAAAATACGATTTATAACAGCAATCGGATTGAATAAGCATTGAGAGAGAAAAATACGCATGCGCTATCCGTAATGATATTGGCAGACGATCTGGTGTAAACACATTCTTTTCAGTGTTTTCTTTCTTCAAGATAGAAGTTAAAGCATTTTTATTTTTTCGTCTACGAAATATGCAAAAAAAAGTATTGTTATCGTCAAAAAATTCGATTGCGATATTTTACGAACATCCTCATTTCAGCCTTCCTACCTCCTTGACACCAAAAAATTTTATTTTTGGAATTACGTCTATCTGTCTGTCTTTCTGTCTGTGAATAAGATAGGAAAAGCGCTTTGAGCTAGATGGATAAAATTTAGTATGCGGTCTCTACTAATTTATAAGTATCGGTCAAATTTGGAGGAAATGCATTCAGAGGAATTCTATCTGTCAGGTTGTCTCAATATAAGTTAACACGCAGTCTACAAGAAGAAATAGATGGATAAATTTATGGATAGAGAAATAGATGGATAAATTTTGGTACACAGATTTAAAAATTTGGTGTGCGTTCTCTTCTCTTAATTTATAAATTTCTAACAAATTTTGGACGAAATCCATTCGAAGTAAGTCTATCTGTCCGGATGTCTGAATATAAGTTAACCCCTTTAAACTGCCATTTTTTCTTGTCATATTATTTTAAAATATTTTTAGGCTTGAAATTAGAATAAGAAAAGGGATTCATTTAGCTTATTAGATAAATTTAATTTGATTGATTAATTAATAATTAAGTAATAAATCAAGACACGTCATTTTGTCTGAGATAAAGAACTGAAGCATCTAAATTTCTGTCTTTCTAAAAAAATTTGTCAGAACTTATGACAACCTACATAATTTCATACAAAGATTGATAAATTTGGCGGGAAGCATATTTCCCACGGCCCTATAAAGGGTTAACATGATATCTACAGCACGAAGACACATAGACGTATAAATTTTGGGTACACAGATTTAACATATTAAGTACAGATAAGTATCAAATGTGGAATCAAATCTGTACAAAGATTGACCATCTATCAGTATGTACTTTCATCAGTTATAGCTCAAAACTAAATAAATTTCATAATAATAATTCATAAAATGTATGAAATTTGGTATGTGGTTTTATGACTATAACTGCAGTTCTATGATAGATTTTGTTTTTAATCGGTCAGAAAAAAATAGATGCCTAAAATACACATTCGATTTTCTGGTGTTTTTGTATTAACTGCATCTTCCATATTCATTGCCAAACATCACACATTTATTGGCTTTTTCGTTTCTATTGTCTGCCAATGAGATATGGTTAATAATATTAGAGCACATGTATTAGAGAGCAAGCAAGAAAGTTTCAGAGACCTACCCCACAGATATTTTTTTTAATTCTTTCCTATACTTCAGCTGCTTAAATTTCACCTACACAGTCAGCGTGAACAAAATGAAGGAAGTGATACATATATATAAAAGTAGATTATATTTATCGATTTATTAATGCGAATAATTCTGGTAACTCGTACGATTCAGATAGCCTGCCGATATTTTGGACTAGAAAGATTGAATTCCATTCATAATCAGCCGGAATGGTCTCATATACTCTCCGACAAACTTGCCATGCAAGAGAACATGTTACATGGCATTGGCATACAACTGTTATGAAGTATTAACTTTTGGCGTGAATTTGGCATTTTTACTGAATCTATCGTGTGATCCTTGGCGAGTTTTTTGGCGATGAATCCCTGACATGCGTTAAGAGTATCCGAAAATCGAATTGTGTTTTCAGATACGTTTTTCTCAACCGATTGAAATTAACATTTGATACAAAACTGAACCTGTAGTCACGAAATCCCATACCAAATTCATATTTAAGTCACTGCGTTTTCGAACTATCACATTTATGTATTTCTGAAAATACAGGTCGACAGACAGTCAATCTGTAGTTGGCTTTAGCAGAAAATGTGACAGATGTCTACATTATAGTACCGAATTTCATCTATCTAGCTCTCTTCGTTTTGTAGTTATTGTTGCTAATTTATACTCCAACAGCCGGACAGATGAACTTCCGCTGAACAGAGTTTACTCAAAATTTGATAGAAATCTGCAAATTTGATTCAAAAACCGTATACCAAATTTCAATCATCTAGTGCAAATGGTTTTTGAGTTATCTTAGTTACAGACAGATAGATAGAAGGACATTTTCTACAAATGTGTTTTTAGAATTCCGGGAAGTAGCGGGTATTCGCCAAATCTCGAGTTCGAATTTTTTGACGATTAATATACTTTCTCTATACTACATATACGAGAAAGTAAAAAGTTATTTGAATTATCTTTAAAATAGCTTATTTCACATTAATCCAACTATACTTTCATTTATGATGTTCTTATCTTGTATACTCATTACCGTGATGATGATGATGTCGGGTCCGCGTTACCACGGAAAGGGGGTGCAGTAGCTTCTGAGGGTAAAGACTCCTGAGCACCCGAGGGCAGAAGTCTGACTTCTAGCTCATATGAACATGAATGTGCACATTTACTTTCACAACCCCTTTTTACAGGGGGGCACATTCACACACCTCACAGATAGAACACAGATGAAGAACAACCATGCCCGAACCGAGATTCGAACGTGGGACACTCAGACAGATCACGGGGAAGATGCGCTACCCTTATGCAAGAACGCCGTCACTCATTACCGTTAAAATAATAAGTATTTAGTTAATATGAATAATTACCATTTATTATTATATTTACATTTATTATTAATAATAATAAGGTTAATTATTTTGAAAATAACGTATTTACATAAATTCTTAGAATATTTATTTAAATATCATAAAATGTATTAAGAACATTGCGATCCGGAGATAAATAATAAAAATATATGCTTACCATTTTCTTGGGATCAAGTAATTTATAAAATGTAGCAGCTTTACATGGCTTTTACATTATAAGCGTTCTACTAAGAGTAACTTAAATTTTTCCTAAAATTAAACTCATGTTCTAAGTACTTTTTGGTTGGTATGAATTGCCCATTAGGTACTTCGCAGGCGAGAAACAGAAGCAAATTGTTCGTAACCGAGCCGAGCTCCGAACCAACTCCCATGTCAGTAAAGGAAATTCCATTTGTTGTAATTTGGAATTCTTCATATTTTTTTTATAGCAGCAGAAGGGGCGGGAGCAATGGTCCGCGAAAATCAGACGGCAGACGATTTCAAAGCGAACAGAGATGGTTTATTTTTTTCCGGTTATTTATAAACTGGATCGTTTGCGGAATGCTTTCGATTTATAGTTCCGCGGGAGTTCACGTGATAGAAGTAAAAGCGAAAATGAAAATATTATTCTAAAGCCCTTTTTATGGGGATGGTCGAGTGGTTTTTTTTTCAGGGAACAGTGCTTTTATTCGGGAACTTTTGCCGGCCAGAGGTGGGACTGTTATTGTGATGGAAGGGTTAGGTTCAGCCGGGGTCTTTTGTGCTGTTCGCGGCTGTTTATATTAAACGATTCATTTATTTTAATAAGGTGGTCTCTGATGCATGATGGAATTCCATTCCTTTATAATAAATAAAATATGCGCAATTTAATGCACTTGAATAAATTGTATTGGAGAGCTTAGAACCTAGAACCTTTGCAAGGTTAGGCTAATATTGATCTAGAATTGGGCAAATTTCGAAATTTTGATTTAAATTGAGTTTGTTGAGTTTCAATTGAGTGTGTTTTTAATATAATATCCGTGTATTGTAGCTGTTGATTTGCTGTAACTTGATTTACAATAACGGATTCGCTGTTATTCATAGAAAGAAACTGCTCAGGACCGCAGGATTGAATGGTCAAATAAGTTGAATAAAAATATCATTAGTCTAACGGCCAAATAAATTAATAAAATATTCAATTTATATTAATTATAAAATAAAGTGACAATTTTACTAACACTTTAACATGTATAGGACATGCTTCTATCCGGTTTATTATGTTCTCCTACTTATTATTAAACACCAAGATTTTATTTAACCCTTTCTAGGGCCGTGGGAAGTATGCTTCCCACCAAATTTATCAATCTTTGTATGAAGTTATGTAGGTTGGCATAAGTTCTGACAAATTTTTTTAGAAAGACAGAAACTTAGATGCTTTAGTTTTTTATTTTACACAAAATGATGTGTCTTGATTTGATACTTAATTATTAATTAACCAAATTAATTAATTAATCAAATTAAATTTATCTAATAAGCTAAATAAATCCCTTTTCTTATTCTAATTTCAAGCCTAAAAATATTTTAACATGATATGACTAGAAAAAAATGGCCCTTTAAAGGGTTAAATATAATTGTATAAATCATGAGTCACAAAATATTGAAAAATTGCATTTTCACAAAGTTACTAAAGTAAAAAATAGGTTTATATTAACTAATTAAATTGAAAATGCGTTGAAATAAGAAACTCACAAACATTAGCTTTGGACTAAAATTATTTTTACAAAATAGAGTCATTATAATGTGCAGTGCGTAATGTCACAAAATATCTGATTAAAAATGCATATTAAAGTCTTTCAGTACTGCAAATTTTGCAATTTTTAAAAATAAATTTTAAATCATTTAATTAATAGTCATAAAAATAATAACATTTCTTTAATTTATGTAAGTAAAAATTAACAAAGAAATAACTAATTTTTAAATAACTTTAATTTAAAATTAAATTTTAAAATAAATTGTTTCGGTTATATTTCTTGAATTCCTTTCTCTCGTTTATAAAAGCTTACGCAACCGCATCTAAACAATAAAAAGAAATTATAGAGAAAATAAAAGAAATATAAGAGAAAGTGCAAAATAAATGGACATGTAAAAGTATTACTTTCTTATTTGCTTAGGAGAAAGATTTAATCCATTTAGTCAAATATTAAACGTTTGGATATGGCGCCAGCTCCATTGCTTACTCATCCTAAGGCCAACTAATTATTATCCTTTTTTTTTATTCATATTCGAATTTTAGGCTAATGAAAAAGAAACATTCTACAGCAGGAAAATGTTTAAAATCTGTCCTCTAACGTCTCTGAAGGAAAAGGTGTTATATTTCCACCAATAACTTTTCGCAAATTTTGGAACGGAACAAATATACGTTAATAATACAGAACTTACTATATTAACGTAAACTGCTTAAACCGATGAATGTATACAAGGGATTTAAATAACAATAAAAGGATTTACCGGTAAATTATTAGTTTTTGTCTCAACTTGTTACCATCAACCCTACATTTCTTATGGTAATTCAGTAAATTAAGTACTTAATTATAATGCACTTTTTTGTACTTATTTGCTTGAAAAATTGAACTATAGTAGATGCGGTTTGTGACGGATAAAATTTATTGATCAAAACAAAAGCAGAAATACAATGTGATAACTGTCTTTGGCACAAAATAAATAGAAAATATTAATAAAACCGTTAAAAAATTCTGCTATTTTCAACCAAGAAATATAAGAGAAAAATATTCCAAAAATTTGAGATTCTTTAGTAACTATTAAGCCAACAAATCCGAAAAAACACTTTTTATGGCGGGATTATTTTGCACAAAAATTATCACAATATTTGTAATCCATATTTCTTACATCTTTATACTTTAAGATCTGTTGACTAATTGATTGTATAGTTCATTAAATGGATTAATACCTATTTATTATGAAAAATGTTTATCCTTAATAATTAATTATAAAATTGTTGAATTTTCTATATAATATTTTAGTTTAAAATAAAATTTATTTTTCATTTTGTCTTTCTCATAATATATTAGAATAAAATAAAATGCCTAATTATTTTGCAAAAATTTAAAGAAATGACGGTCATTTGCTTGTAAACTGATTTGGTTTAAAAATGTTACCGCATTGCTGGTAATAGAAAAGATGGGTCAATTTCAGTCACTAACATTTACGATTTGGGACTATTAAGTAATTGCAACACATTTCTGAAAGACATTTCGATATGGACGGATTTTTAGCTAACACTGAATTTTACACTTTTCACAAGGTTTGGGCACTTGTTGAAGAAAGATGTAGCGATTAAAAAGAAAAAAAAAAAAAAAAAACTAAAGTATTTGAGCCGAGCTAGAACTTCTAGATATCAAATTTCTGGCCTACAACAGCCAAGATGACAACACTAAAAATAATTCAAACAAAATCTGTTCTCATTTTAATGAATTCATTTTTTTAAATCAATAGTTATTCATCTGGGTCTCTCTCAATGGTTATTTACTAGCATAAGTTCGTTAGCTATATTAACGTCCCGTTTAAAACAACACTAGGGCTATTTTGGGACCGACCTCGTCATTTTGAACCGCGATTAGATGACGAGGGCGACACCTGAGCTGGCAGCCCCCTCTCTACACCAATGGGAGGACGTTTGGCTCTGACGGTTTTGTCGTATAGCAGACTCCCTTACACGTCAGTTCTTCGGTGGAATGTAGTCTCGAACCTGAAACCCTACGGCTCACATGCCGAGACTTTACCACCAGGCCACTACGGCCATATAAGTAAGTCTGGATTTACTTTGACTCTGAACCCATTTTGACTCTGAAAAGATTATTTGTAAAAACACAAAAATCCTAAAAAATATTTTTAATCAGTAAGGAATAAATAAGCTAATCCATTGCAAATGGTAATTACGAAATTATTTTCAGATAAGTATCTGGCAATGGTATGAAATTGCTTCCATTACAAATATATCAGCTGGTAAGTAAAAATGAATATTACATTTACCAAGCAAAACAAATGTTTATCATAATATAGAAATTAAAAAAAAATATTGGTTAAAAATTTATAATGATAAGATCAAACATATAAGACGGTCATATTGCTATATACATGCTATATTTCTTTCTATATTCCAACAATATTATTAATATTATTTTTCACCTATTAGTAGAGTTTTTTTTTATATTTTGTTTTCATTATATTAAGGTGTGTAATTAGAAGACAGATTTACCAGACGATTTACAGGTCGTATTAATGGCAACCCTCTAATGATGTCAAGGGACTATTAATTTTACAAATTAGATTCCTTCAAATAATAATTACAACAAATATGAGACTACTAAAATAATAAGGCTCTAATTTTTATCTCAATTTGACGGTTAAATTTTTTTAGGGGGAGACAAAATCGTTAGCCTAAAAATTATGCTTAAAACTCTATGTATATAAATTAACTACAACTAATTTTCTCGGCATATCAGCTAGTCGCTAAAGGAGGCTAATCATATTATAATTTTATCGGCATATCAGCTGGTCTCTAAAGGAGTTAAGTCATATTATAATTTTCTAGGTATATCTGTTGGTCTCTAAAGGGGGCTAATCATTTTATACATAGTTTAAGATCCTGGAGTGTTCTCCCTTCGACTTTCTAGTATGATTCCACAGTATGGCACTTATTGTCAGTTAGTGAAAAAAAATCGCGTATGCATTTTTGGACTTGTTTCCTTTATAGATTGGATCCAAAATTTGATAAAAATCTACAATTTAATATAAAACTCATCATACGAAATCTCATCTATCTAGCTTGCTTCATCTTTGAGATATCGAGTATATTCTCATAAATAGATACTAATAGACGGTCAACCCAAAGACTATTTCTTTCAAAATTTGATGTTGATTGACAATTCGAATGGTAAAATATAAGCCAAATTTCATCCATTCAGATCATTGCGTTTTCAAGTTATCATGTTCGCATTTGTGCGTATGGATGGAAGAAAGATTTTTCTTCCGCGGATTTCGTCCAAAATTTGAGAAAAATGAAGTCTATAACAGTAATTAAGTTTATCCTCAGTGCAAACTGAAAACTGCAAGCCGAATTCCGACCGTATCATTTTTGTTTTTGAATTAACATACTCACTAAAAGATGGACATAACTTTTTAAAGAATTTGTTTGATTTTAGGGAAATTTGCGGACATTTCGATATTAATTTTCTTTTATTCACTGATTTACCGATGATAATACTCCTCTTTTATGCATCGTATATATGAAAACGATATTTAATTTTTGAAATAATGAAGTTTTATTTTTAGAAAGACATTTAAAAAAATACCTAAGTTGAAGAACATTGAAAACAATTGATTTAAATAAACATTTTAAAAAAATTTATAAATGCTGTTATTCAATTTAGATACAAAGAAACAGACTAAAGGGCTTAGTTGTACAATAATATGGTTACAATAGTTGGCAATTAGTTGTACAATAATATGGTTTGTTTATATAACATAATATATGTTATATTAACAAACCATATTGTACAACATCTTCATCGTTTTAAACAATAATACGCAATCGTAATAGGTGCAAATTAATTTTTAATAAGTTTGGAGTTATTAGAGATCAGCTAATCTACGTCTTAATACTGTTTGTTCTTAGAAAAGAAAATGTTAAATTATTGGAAGTAAACAAGATATTCAATCTTATCGAAGCACAATTGCTAATTTTTAAACCATTAGAGAGAGTTTGTACTCCTAATGAGAAAAATACGCTGAAGACGCAAAACAAAAATTACTTCAGATTATTTGAGACAAAAAATGTGCTTCTAAAATAATTATAGTTCTTTAGAATAATTAATACAAAAAAATCCAGTTATATTTAGATAGTCTTATTAATCATATTTAATAAAACATTTGCGACGTACCATCATTTTAAAGTATAAAAAAAACATCTTTTCTATAATAAAGTGACTAGCTACTAACTATATTAGTAAAATAATTTTCATGCATTCAGATTTGAAACAAAAAGTGTTCCATTTTTTTTCGATCAAAATTGACTGACTTATGAAGTTTTGATTATTTTAAATCTATTAATGGCCACCTCGAGAGTGCACAGCTTTAATTGGTGGATTTTCTTCGAGGCAGCTATTGAATTGTTCTGAAATCGTCTAAAATAGTGATATCCAAAATATCAGGTTTTAACTGCAAAAATGCGGGATATTTTTGTTTAAAATGTTAACTGTGAAGAATATTTTACTAAATAAGAATAGCTTAATGAAGGGGATTGTAGAAAACCCAGACGAGACATATTTATTGAACTAACAACATCAAATATGACTCTTTGCGACCTTTAGAGAATTTTCCCGTTGAAAGTATATACCTCTCTAAATATTTAAAAATTAGTGATTGATAAAAAATAGATACTCTATATGAAAACAAATGTTTCTATTAATCATAAAATACTTAATAATTTATACATTTTTTTACTTAATGAAGAATGAGTCTATCTCTGTTTTAGAGAAATTGCTCTTTCATTTTTTTCTAAGCCACTCGAGTGACGTCTTTTTTACTGCATTTTGTTTCTTATCTAATTCCATTTCAAAAAAAAAATATTACGGTTGCCCAATATTCGAAATTTTTCCACTGTAGAAAAGTAATTCGAGATTAAATAAAACAACATATTAAATCTTTCTTTAAAGCCGGATTGACTGGTATTCTAAACATCATTACACCCCACTGACCTAGAGATGAAACAAAGTATACCGGAATCAAGACTAAATTTATTAAATGAATTCTATAATCCGATTACTAAACGTGCTTTGTTGATCCATTTAACGAAACATAAAAAATCTTGAAGAACATAGTCGTATCCTTTTTTAGTTATCATTTTGGCTTTCATGTAATAAATCTGATTAAAATCGTTTTACATTTTCTTTCTCCACTAATTCCGGCCAATTCTAGACTAATGTGATATAGCGCCATCTGTCGAAAAGTTAGGAAATCATTCTTTATCAATATCACAATGAATCAATATGGTTATTGTAATACAAACGCCTTTACAATCCATTGCAAATAGAACGAAAAATGGCAAATAGGAGAAAAAAATGTATATAGTTTTCAATGATTAAATGTGCCTTTGACCTTCAAAAACCATAAAGTTCCCAACACTTAAAAGGAGGAATCTTCCATTCTCACTTTCCTCCAGAAAATTCGAAAAAGTCAAACCGTAAAACGGTTATATTTTGCTTATAAAGCAAATTACAATTATAGTTTTCGTAAATATTGGTAATTAGTTATTCCATAAGTTATTAGATTAGATTAAAGCTTATATCTGGTATAGTTTTCCTGTAATAAAATATTTCATATAAAAAGAATATCAGTAAAATATGGCCTTTTTCCGAAATTGTGGTTTTATCATCCTGTAAGAACATGATGTTTTGGTTAGGGGATTTTGAAACTCGAAATCACGTAGGCAATGAATATTGAAGCTCTAAATCGCGTAGGCAATGAATAAAGCATAAATGGCAATTTTCATCATCTTTTAATCGCATATATTTTTTACCTGCTTTTACCAGTATTGCATTATTATTATGTATGCTTCTTTGGAAGTAGCTGCGTTTTGAAAAGGTTGAATCTGCTTTTACCAGTATTGCTTCATTATTACGTATGCTTCTTTGACAGCAGATGCGTTTCTAAAAGGTTGACGTAGAAGTATGGCATCATAGCTGTTATTTCATTTCAAAATCGGTCGAGCTCCAAAACTTTGTTTGCCAGCTAGAAAAATTGAAAATGAAAGTGAAAAAAATTATATATATATATATATATATATATATATATATATACAGAGAGAGAGAGAGAGAGACGGATAGAGAAGTCTCGTGATTGTTTCAAACCAGTTTAAACTGGTTTATGACTTAAATTAATTAAGACAAATAAGGACTTAAAGAATAATAATGTTCTTACATAACTTGAAATTTGCTATTGTAGATTTCTTTTTAATTTTTTTATTCTCCTTATTATTATTTTGTAAATGCGTCAAATAATGTTTTTAGAGAGCTTTCAAATTGGAAATATAAAAAAATACAATTTAATTAAATATTTAAAATTTCGTACTTTTCGTGTTTTGTTTTACAATGATGCTGTCAAAAGACTATGCGATCTAACCTTTTCATTACTTCCTTGTACAAGTTATATAGAAGAAATATTGTAATCATGAAACAATTCAAATTCAAGATTTTGAAGAATATCCGCGTTTTAGACCTCCCATCAAAAAACACATTTTTGCATTTTGTCTCTCTGTCTGTCTGTCTGTAAACACGATAACTCTCTAAAACGTTTTGAGCTAGGATGTTGAAATTTATGTATGAACATTCGATCAATTTTTTAAAATTTCTATCAAATTTTGAACGAAATTCGTTCTCAAGAAGTCTGTCTGGTTGTCCGATTATAAACGCATTCGATAAAACCAAAACTCAAAGAGTTAGGTCAATAAAATTTGATACACAGGTTTAGTATCTAAAATATAAACTCTTATCAAATTTTGAACCAAATCTGTAAAAAGGTTGATCGCCTATCGATCTATACTTTTGTATGCATATAAACACCATAACTTAAAAACGGAATGACTTAAATCAATGAAATTTGGTATGTTACCTTGTGACTACAACTAGTTTGTGTTAAATTATGATTTCATTCTAGGCAAAACAGCATTTAAAACACATTTTTATTCAGTAAATTCAGTAAAAGTATTAGACTTACATCATTATATTTCGTAATTATTGTTCACTAAAGCCATGCAAGGTATTTGCGGCCTTATTTTGGTCCATAATTTTATGCGGAGGGGGGGGGGGTGTGAACCTTAATTGGAAATTATGTTAAAAAAATTTCGGAAAACCACTCTCATTGGTAAGTGGTTGTGTGTGTGTGTGTGTGTGTGTGTGTGTGTGTGTGTGTGTGTGTGTGTGTGTGTGTGTGTGTGTGTGTGTGTGTGTGTGTGTTTCGTGTATTTCATTTTGAGAGAAAAGATATGCTAAAGAGTTTAAAATCAAAGCTTTCTAAACATCTATTAGTATATAACCTTTAGTAAATGTAATGTTATAAACATAGTTTTAAAGTTAGTTTTTTATTTTACATATATTCTGCCATATATTATTTCTTATTTGACCACTCATCCACATATAGACTTCGAATTAGACGGTTAAATAATTATTTGAAGCACTTAAATGAAAAAATAGCATAGAAAATTAACATGTTAACATGAAATATATAATTACAGGAAAACTATGCCATATATAAGCTTTACTTTAATCTAATAACATATAAAATAATTAATTACCTATATTTATTAAAAATTATAGTTGTAATATATTTTATAAACAAGATAGCATCGTCTTACGGTATGACTTTATAAAATTTTGCAGGGGGGGGATATAAAAAGAGCTCCCCGCCTCCTTTCTCTGAGATGGGAACTTTTTGATTCTTTTTCTCCTTATCTGAGGGTCAAAGGAGTATTTGTCAAAAAATTAATAAACTATAAAAACAATTCTTCTACTTAACTTAATTGCAATGGACTATTAGGCGTAATATTCATTTACATAATCGCAAATACAACTATGTAATAAAATTATGTTTATTATAAATATTCCCTGAAAATAAAGCATCGAATACGGAATCTGACGTTGCCGTCAGATTCCGAATTCGAGGGAATCCATTGGAAAATGCCATCGATTCATAGTTAGTCTTAATACATTTTGAAGATTTATATAAAACTGCAAGCAATTACGCCACTTATAAAGTAACGTAGTACATATTTCTACGATGACGCAAGATTGAAACAAATATGTTCAGATAGTAATTATCTGCTATTAATAAAGATGAACGTGTCTGTGTTTCTGTGGATGCCAGCGCTAAATATGTCAGATTATTTGGCCTAAAGCTACCGAATTTGGAACACATTTATTTTAGAGAGGGGAAATATATACTTCGGGGCGATTTATTTAAGATTTAAATTAAAATTTTAATTAATCGAAAATTATGTAACATTTTGATGGGGTTTCGTGATAACATCCGAAAATATTACAACTCAAAAATTATTTTTATATCATCTTCAAAATGTTATTTTTACAATTATATTCAAGTTATTGCCATATAATTTTTTTCTATTTCTAATTAGTTTTAGAAAGACATTTCCTGCATATTTTTACTGTATATTTCATTGTTGAAGTGAAACTCAAATCGCTGTCATTGCTCCTATTAATATTTCATCCCGATTTCTTTTCCGTTCCTGATGACGAAGAAATGATTATCACATAAAACATAAAGGAATGCCAAAGCACATGTAAATAAGCGTACATTTTTCAAACGTCTCTAAAAGTCTCTACTAAGGCCAAATGTCTCTAAAAGTCTCTACTAACGCCAAATGTCTCTACTAATAATACTTTCGGGAGATTTGTTTGTTTATTGACCAGATAATTTGCCAAGAACTACAAAATTTGACATGAATATACTTTGGAAAGCAAAAATTTGTACTTTAAAACAAATTTTTTGAATTTTTTTTAATTATGATTGTAATTAATTTTAAAAAATTAAGTGAGATTTCGAAAAAATTCCTAATATGTTATTACACAAAAATTATTTTAACACCGTTTTAAATTTTAACACTAATTTAAATAATTTTTTGCTTCATTTTTAACAATACATTCCATTGGTGGTGTGAAATGTGAACAGTTTTCATTGTTTCATCAAATATTTAATCATCTCATTTTGTTTCGTTGATGAGAGCTGAAAAAAGATATTGTTTATTTTTTACACAATTTGCATAAGGAATCAGAAAGTGAAACGCTATCAAGAAAGATGACATACAATAAGAAGACAGACTGCATACAGTTACATTTTAAATACACAGTGATATCATGTAATTTTACTCTATTAGAAGGTTCTATTACATAATAAAAAAAACAGATTATCATACTATCTCACAATTTGATATGTAAAAATTCTTTCTTAAGGAAATATTGAATAGTGGATTATGCATAAAATATTTCATTGAAATCAATCTCAACCAGTATTCCTGGTTAACCGACTAGTCACCATGGGCGATTAGTATAAATAATTTTCATGTGAGGAATGCTTTTATGTCAGTTGTTATAATGCTCATAAATTCTCTTATAGTTTTCATTTTTATTTTTAATTAAAATGGGATTATCAATTGCGCCGAACGATTTTAGCCTGTCTAATATAAATATTTCTAATGTAAATAAACAACGATCAATGTAAGTCAACAATGTTTAAAAACTATTTTTTTAAAGAATTACAATAACTTAACAAAAAAAAAAGTACAAAAATCATTTCAGTTATCGAAAGATTTATTCTTAACATTATGTACAGTAATTTCTTAATATTCAATGAGCTCCCAATTCAGATAAGTACATTTCATGTTTATTTCGGGAATATGGGTCGATTTCATTATATGAACCTTTTACTTCTAAAAAAGTACTATAGTCAATCACTGATTAAGATTTTTCAAGACTTTGATGATGAAATTCTTTCAATACTGAAACAGAAATCTATAAAATGTTAGTTGGTTCCGGACTGCATAACTACGTCTGGTTTCTGTCCTTTGTCATCATTGTCTTCTAACACCATACTTTTATATTCTCCACTAATTAACGAACTTGGAAAAAAAAAAAGAGCTTCAAAGCTATTATACACACGTTGAATGTAATGTTCTTTTGGGGAATTTAGATAATTAGATCCCGAGAGACGATAACAAACAAAATAGTTCATTAAAATTTGAAATAAAAGTAATGCTTTTAAAATATTTATTTTTTCCGCTGAATCACCTTAGGTTTTTCTTAATGGAATAGAACTTCTTTGTTCGCAGTAATATTCTTTGAGAATCTGCTAATTTATTTTATCAACACGACGTCTGCGTTTGGAAAATAAGGTTTTCATGTAATGCCTTAACTCATACAAAGCATTGTGAAACTAGAAAAAAAGTAAACTTTATCCAATCAAGCAGATAATCGATTTTTACAAGCAACAACTTAATTTTTTAAAGAATCAACAAGAGAGACCTCCTCGATATTTTTTCGCGTATTCGTTAATAAAAGTGCCATCACCCCTTCCTTCCAAGAAAATTTATGAGGGCCTTGGTGGCCTGGTGGTAAAGTCTCGGCTTGTGAGCCGTAGGGCTTCAGGTTCGAGACCTCATTCCACCGAAGAACCGCCGTGTAAGGGTGTCTGTTGTACGATAAATCCGTCAGAGCCAAACGTCCTCCCGTTGGTGAGGTGTAGTGTGGAGAGGGGGGTGCCAGCTCAGGTGCCGTCCTCGTCATCTGAACGCGGTTCAAAATTGCGAGGTCCGTCGCAAAATAGCCCTAGTGTTACTTTAAACGGGAGGCTAATATAACTAAATTAAATCCGATAAAAATTATAAACATTCATGAATTTCAGGCAAGGTTGTGAATACTAAACGCGCTTAGATTTTTATATTCAAAATCCAGCACACGAATGTTTTATGCTTTGAAAGATATTAAAAAAAAAAGAATATAATTTTTGACTGCCTTTTTTTTTTTTTTTTTTTTGGCCGATTGATTTCAAAATTTAACACAGAATTAATATTTTAATAAAGATACCACTGATCTAAATGGTCTTTAGCTAAGTCCCGCGTTTTTGAGTCAACATATATACGAATATACCGACAAAAATTTGACGGATTTGGTTCAAAGTTTGATATGGATCTATACTTTCCGTGATAAAACTGTATATCAAATTTCATCTATCTAGCTCTTTGCATTTAATAATCGCTTTCAAATGCATAGAAAAAAATGATTTACCTTCAGATTTGTTTCGTCATAAAGTTGACGTAAAATCTACAAATTTGTGTTCAATTTATATACCAAGTTTCATTCTTCTAGATCAAAACGTTTTTGAGTTATCGTATTTATAGACAGACAGACAGACATAATTCAAAAATTTACTGTTCGAATTCAGAGCTGTCTCAAGCGGGTATATTCGTCAATTCTCGAATTCGAATTTTGTGACGGTTACAATGCTTTTTCTTTGTGCACTTTGTATGCAAGAAAGTAAAAACAGTAAATCTTTGATGAATTTTATTTTAAAATTAATATAATATTAGATCTAAAAGTTTGGTATAGAAATCGCGTACTAAAAATCATTTATCGGGCTTGGCGAGATTATGAATTATCACCTACGCATGCGCACGAACAGGCAGACCAATAGACAGTCAAGTCATTGATGAATTTTATTCAAAATTTGAAACAGATCAATAAATTCTAGTAATAAAATCATATGCATAATTCATCTGTATAGCTGATTGGGTTTTTGAATGATCGTCTTCCCGTGCACACAGAAAGAGACAACCACACTTTTAGACAATTATTGTTCACATTTTACATAGACCTGCAGATTGAATGTAAAGGTTACAAACTAAATATTGTTTGTTCAACTTGTTCCATTTCGAGTTAACATGTTACAGAGCAACAAATAACGAACTCGAAGCATAATCGAATGGAAATAATTACATTCAAAATTTCATAAACGCCTATAGATTTGCTGTACAGATGACATGCTGAAATCCATTCATTAATAATTAAACAGATTGTTTATAATTGACACGAAAGCAGATGTACACGGAGATTTCAATTATAAACTGCATAAACAATTGTAATCTCTTTTATTTAAGAGCCAACGACGAGTGTCCTTCGAAGAAGAGATCGTCATGTTCGGACTTCGGATGAGAAATATACTCTTTCAATCCGAGCCATCATCAGAACAAACACAACATCTCATTCTAGCCGTTCGGAATCTCTCATTTTAATGAAGACAAGTAAGTCAGCCAAATAACACTTCTAATTTTTCCTTTCATTTTAAATACAGAGATTATAGTAATCGATAAAATATTTTCTAAAGCAACAATTTTAAAACAAATTTGTCCCAATACTATTAAAACCTACAATATTATGAGTCAAGGTATCGTTTGCTAAATTTATTTGTTGAATCATTCAGTTTTTTCATATAGATTTTATCATATTTATTTCCTATTCGTAGATACATCTATAAAATAAATTGGATTTATCTACAATCTTAGAATTAAATATTTTCAATCCATTTAAATAGAATTTTAATATCTGAGTTGTTTCTCATGCCTGTCGAGATTTAATATTTAAAACATTTATTGTATTAAACAGATTCCAAGCAATTCTTTAGATTTAGATCCAATTTCATTTCGAACGAGAAACATTCTGAGCTGTTAAAAGGTTGCTACTCCCTCTCATGTCCTCTTCTTTGCTTTGATATATATTGAAATGAAGATTCGTTCTTTTTCTCTGAATTGACCATGCCTCGAACTCGGACAATAGTACCTGACAACAGCATTTAAGACTGTGTGTGTGTGTGTGTGTGTGTGTGTGTGTGTGTGTGTGTGTGTGTGTGTGTGTGTGTGTGTGTGTGTGTGTGTGTGTGTGTGTGTGTGTGTGTGTGTGTGTGTGTGTGTGTGTGTGTTTAATATAAATACAAATATGAATTAGGACAATTAAAAACGAAAGGTTTTATTATAATCACGAAATCGAATTTTCGACCATTACAATATTTTCTTTCTTTTAAATTCCTATATGAGAAAGTAAAAAAAAAAATCTCCATCGTTAAAAATTATTTAAGTTCAGAAAGGTTAAATAAAACAATCTTTTATTAAATTTTATTTAACTCTGTCTTATTTCCCCACAAAAGAAGTGTCAACTTGTATAAATAGCAGTCAACGAAAGGGGGAAAAAACCGACTGTTTAGGAGGAAGTGCATAAGAAACCGGTACAAAAGGGCTGATGTTGCTTTCCGTTTTGTGCGAGGGGTAACATCATCTGACCCTAGGTCACTTTCTCGCTGGGTATGTGGGTCAACAAACTGGTCTAGTCAGACCGAAAATACAGCCATCAAGTTCAGAACGGCGGATGGTATTCAGACACTAGTGAAAGTATGGAGAATGTGGTCCAACGTTTTCCATGTGTGGGCCGCTCTCAGCACTTCGTCTGCAACAACCGAAAGAGAAACAACATCAAAAAGTGGTTGCCTCTCTCTGCTTGTTTGGCTTGTCTCTTATTTGGGATCAAGAGGATATGGTTCACCAGCGCCATCTATGAAGAAGAGGCGAAACTAGTAGAGATGAAATATAATATAGGTAAGTCGAAATATCATTTTCAATTGAAGATTTTATTCTCGATATGTCATATACTTCCAAATATAATGTGTGTGTTTTTTCTTTTACTTTTTTCATTTTTGTCAACATAAATGAATTTTTTTCTATGATTTTATTATATTCATTTTTTATCGTTAAATAAAACTTAGCCGAATTGTGCAATCTTTTTTACCAAAATGCACGATATTTATCGTAAAAATTATAATTACAAACTAATCTATGAGAAATACATCATAAGATAGTTTCATTTTTATTTTAGTTACATTTTATTTTTTATATTGTTGACATCATTTTGCAACGAGAATCACGTGTCCATGTGATAGAGTATCCTTTTGAAATTAGATCTTTTTCGCCTCCACATCATAATTTAACTCTTTCTAGGGGCTTGGGGAGTATGCTTCCCACCAAATTTATCAATCTTTGTATGAAATTATGTAAGTTGGCATAAGTTTTAACAAATTTTTTTAGAAAGTCAGAAACTTAGATGCTTCAGTTCTTTATCTCAGACAAAATGATGTGCCTTGATTTGTTACTTAATTATTCATTAACCAAATTAATTAATTAATCAAATTAAATTTATCTAATAAGCTAAACGAATCCCTTTTCTTATTCTAATTTCAGGCCTAAAAATATTGTAACATAATATGACTGAAAAAAAATGGCCCTTTAAAGGGTTATAACAACAATCTAATTTATAAAAAAAACAGTAAAAAGAAAGAAAGATAAAAGTGATAATGGAGAATAGGATGGAAATATGGAGATATGTTCATGGAAAAATGGAGAATAGGATATCGCCTCAAATATTATTGACACATATTTTAGAATCTAACCATATCCCTAGCAGAATTTATATTGTGACATTAATCTGACAATTAGAAATTCTATCTTAAGGTATCCGACTAGGATAAAAACATACATTTAAATGAAATTTCATTTTTTTTTTTTGCAGTTTTTTTTTAAAAAAAGTACTTTTTCTGTTTTCAGTGATACTTTTATTTTGTCTCTATGTCAATTAGCAACGAAATTACAGCAAACTATTGGTACGTAAGTGATGCTTATTTATAAGCATGTAAAAACTTTAAATGTATTTTTTGAAGAACGAGTTTATCTTACTGAACGAGTACCGTCATATCTCAAAAAATAATCAAGATATCTTAATGAAATTTATAATTAGTATTCAGTTTGTTATGCAATGTAATGAAATATGGATTTGATGGATTCATGATTGTTTAATACAAATATTGTTGAAAAAATTCCGAAGCTTCATAGATAATTTCATATATTACACCCAAAAATTTTATTTTTGAATATAATTCTTAAATAATAGTTAGTTACATTCGTAGTTATGTTACACATGTAATGTTACAAAGAAAAATGAAAAACTGTAACAATTTTTTTCTCTAAAACAATCCTAGCGTTTGTAAATAAATGCTAAAATTTACATCAAAATATGTTTTTTCTTGAAATACTACATATATATTTAAATAATTTCACTTTTATTCATCATTTTATCCTTATATTAATAAAAAAAATCATATAAACCTTTAAATATATTTTAAAGAATCCCTTCTGAGCCTAGTCGGATACCTAAAAAACTGTTTATCGATAAATTATATAATTATAAATCCCCAATCTTCTGCTAATAAATATTACATTTTGTTATTAAGATTTTTGTAAAATTCCAGATAAATAAATTTTTTATGTTATCCTGGAAAAGATTTTAATCATGTCGCATTATATTGTGCAAAATCGTTTGCTTTATGTTAAATATTTGGTTGCTTCAAATTATCTGAGAAATTTAGGTCCATATTCGATAAAAAAATAACTTTAAAATGCTATCATGTATTTTATAACAATCAGAACATGAATTTTTGTAAGCTTTATGTGTGTCTATATTTATATCAGGTTTTTTTTTTATTGATGTTTATTCTTTCCTTCTGCACGGGTTATTTAATATACCCTGCATTTGAATTAAATATTTTATTTTGTGTGTAATATTATTTTTATACTATAACAGAATCAATTCATGCTCATGTGAAACATATAAAATGATTTTCATCAATTTAATTTTGGTGCTTAATGCTTTTCTTGAAAAAAAACCTTATTACTGTATAGAGTAAGAAAATCTGCTCTTACTTAGATAAAAAATTAATTGCACAGTCAAATTTGACAAAAGTTTCAATAAAGATGATGATAATTTTCTATTTATGACTTGCATTAAAGGAGTTTCCCAACATGCTATTCTGTTTAGCAGCAAACGAGAAATCATATGTTTTGTA
Source organism: Argiope bruennichi (assembly GCF_947563725.1). Lineage (NCBI taxonomy): Eukaryota > Metazoa > Arthropoda > Arachnida > Araneae > Araneidae > Argiope > Argiope bruennichi. The sequence goes on along the minus strand of NC_079159.1, from coordinate 76,942,200 downwards.
AACTGTCACATGTTTACACTCTGACTTAGCATGCCTTGATACCATTTAGATTTAAGCTTAGAATAAACAAATAATTATGTAACTAATCATATTAAAGAAAAGAAAATGTCTTATTAGAATTATTTATTTCGTTCCATATTCTCCATTATTTAGTTTCTTATCTTCATTTTTAAAATCAGAATAAAGAAAAGTTCAAAACACTAGAGATGAAGAATAATGAAAGGAACAATTTGCCATTATTGAACAAAATCGTCCAAATCACGGCTGTATGCGACCAATGCCTATGGTCAAGACAAAATATATAAATAGTATGAACACACTAAAAAATGCTTAACAATAAAGGCTTGTGATCAAGACGACAAAATATGTAAATAGTATGCACATACTCAAAAAAATGCTTAACAAAAAAGGCTTATGATCAAAACGACAAAATATGTAAATAGTATGCATACACTAAAAAAAATGCTTAAAAATAAAGGCTTATGATCAAGATGGCAAAATATGTAAATAGTATGAACACACTAAAAAATGCTTAACAATAAAGGCTTGTGATCAAGACGACAAAATATGTAAATAGTATGCATACACTAAAAAAAAATGCTTAACAATAAAGGCTTATGATCAAGATGGCAAAATATGTAAATAGTATGAACACACTAAAAAATGCTTAACAATAAAGGCTTGTGATCAAGACGACAAAATATGTAAATAGTATGCATACACTAAAAAAAAATGCTTAACAATAAAGGCTTATGATCAAGATGGCAAAATATGTAAATAGTATGAACACACTAAAAAATGCTTAACAATAAAGGCTTGTGATCAAGACGACTAAATATGTAAATAGTATGCATACACTAAAAAAAAATGCTTAACAATAAAGGCTTATGATCAAGATGGCAAAATATGTAAATAGTATGAACACACTAAAAAAGGCTTAACAATAAAAGCTTGTGATCAAGACGACAAAATATATAAATAGTATGCATACACTAAAAGAAAATGCTTAACAATAAAGGCTTATGATCAAGATGGCAAAATATGTAAATAGTATGAACACACTAAAAAATGCTTAACAATAAAGGCTTGTGATCAAGACGACAAAATATGTAAATAGTATGCACATACTCAAAAAAATGCTTAACAAAAAAGGCTTATGATCAAAACGATAAAATATATAAATTGCATGCACAAAAAAAAAGTTTAACAAAAAATTAAACTATTTTTTCTCTTCTAATATTTTTAATAATTAATCTAATTCTAGTAAAACTACATTTTGTTAATGCAAAAGTGGGAAAATTGTTGAGTCTGAATTGCGTATTTCCTAGAAGACTTATATATATACTAGATATATAATAAACGTGAATGTTTTATATCTTTCTATCTTTTTTTAAGTACTAGCCATCTTTTGGAGACCAGCTGATTTGTCGGGAATATTAATTAAGCATAATTTCCATTAAACTTCTTATGTATATATATATATATATATATATATATATATATATATATATATATATATATATATATATATATATATATATATATATATATATATATATATATATATATATATATATATATATATATATATATATATATATATATATCTGTGATGAATGTATAATATAATCGTTACAGATATTAATGCCGTGTTGTTTAACAGCTGACACATGTCCTGATTACACATGTCCTGACACATGTCTTCATGAACCTTCCGAATGAAGTAAAGTTGTATGACATATTAACATTATCTTAAATATCTCGGAAATCTATTTCAAACTGCACATTGACTTTGATTGACTTAATATAATTGACACATTAACTTTAATATAATTTTAGTTTTTGAATACTTAAATAAACTGTGCAGATTAGAAACATAATCTTTCTTCCTTGAGTCTTAATAACGGAAGAAAATTCATGCGATAGAATATGTAATAAAACGATAAAAAAGGTGCGAATTTCATTCGTACAATCAAATCTATTATTGAAAATTGCGCGCAAAAATATTTTGGGAAATTACCAAAATTCAAGAAAAGAATATACGTCTATAAAGTTGGTATCATAAAAAAGACAACTTTTTGAACAATTGAAAAGTTTATAATTTAATTTTATGCAATGATAGGGATACATTTTCAAGGGAAATTGAGAATATTCGCTTGATTTTTAATTATTTAAAATTATAATTAAGATTTCAAGCAAATCGTTCAGAGGTTACATTCTCATTCTCCAAGGTATATCTATGCCGAATTTGATGGCACTAGGTAAAAAAATTTGCAGGTCAAAAACACATCCAGAAGAAAATTTTGGATAATTAACAGAACACAAATAAGAATTTATACTTGCATATTTAGATTCAGAAGAAAATTGATCTCTCGTACTATTCGTTTCAGTATCCAAAGAAGACCACTTTTCGACGATTCTACCTCCTGAAAGGAAGATGAGCGAATTTCTGGAATTCTTTTTCATTCTTTAACCTTGATTTTCGTCCTATTTGAAACTTTTTCATTTAATTTTTTCTTTTTTTTTTCCATATGTATCTAAGTAGTGTGTCGTTTCTGTCCATACTAATTTACGTTAACTCAAACTTGTGTATTGATTGCTATATAGTTATTTCTAACGCCAAAAAACTTTCAGGAGTGCCACGAAGAATATTTTCTATAATATCGTTAAATGTGACCGAGAATATCTACCATTGCTAATCTCAAAATGTTCTCAAAAAATTCAATAACAAATAAAAACAAAGAAAAGTTTTAATATGTAAAAATATTATAATTATGGAAAAAATGAATCAGCAAATTTTAAGAACATAAATCTTCCCTTTATTCATCCTAGTTTAATGTATAGACAGACCTTACAGTAAATAAAAATTGCTCTAAAGTATTTTATTGTGAATTACTACCTTTTTTTTCAACAATATTACGACTTATCAGCAATTTTTAAGCCTCCTAAGTTCCTACATATAATCCGAGTTCACCTTATCGCTCAATGTAAACATCTCTCTTTCCATCTTTTCTCTCACCCCTATTCTGACTAAATACACGAATCCTGATGCATGCTCAAACAAACGCAGGGGGTTTCCAATGCTAGAGCGAACAGAATGTCAATTTGATTGTAAAACGCGCTTCACCACCAGACACCTCTTTCGGCAGTGAAACAGAAGTAATAAATTTTACATATTTGAAGTCAATTATTTGCAATCAATTTTGTTCAATTTGATTTATAGAATATGAGAGGAAGGATTGCAAGTAAATATTTTCTTATAAGTGAAATTGTGTTTTTTGTAAGACACGAACAGATTCTCTGAATTATGTATTTTACATCACACCGAGGCCGGGATAGCCTGGTTGGTTGGACTTGCATCCCTCGGGTAGTGTGTTCGAACCTCGACGGGCAAAGACTTTCCGTGTATAAAGTGGCTGGTGCATATATAAATCTGTCGTGGTCACAAAGTCCTCCAAGTCGAGATAATGCCACTGGGAGTACTGGTTTAGAGATGACAGTTCTCTGATTCAGGTCTAAATGACGATCTATGGATGAGTGAATGAAATGTATGAATAAAGTCTGCCCCGTATAAAGGGTTGTGACGTATGAGTAGCTAAGTCATACTCTTGGCCCTAGATGGCGCTACTGATACAAGAGACGCTAAAAGTCCCGGCTTAAAATCGCTGGCTTTGTCAGCGTGCTTGTCTATGGCAAGAGCCATAAGAAATACACATCGCACTGAAAACTGTCTTAGATGAAAATAAAATTGAATGCAGTTCACAATTTAAGAAAAGAAAAACATTTTTTTTTCCTTGTTTGATAGAAAGTAAAATGCATTCCACCACAAGACATTTATCCCTCAACAATGAATTATTAAGGCAACGTTTTATTAAAAATTCTAACTATTATTTTAAACCTATTTCTGGCTTCGGTTGAACGAGTTTTATTTAATCCTTTGAAAAAAAATAATAACCTCGACTTCGAAATTAAGAAGAAAGGCAGATTGTATGATTTGAAAAACAATTTACATTGAAAAACAATATATACATAAATTTTGCCTTTGAAAGTCTAAAAGAAAATTCTCATTTCTTATTAAAAGTTATGAAACTTTGTAATCATACACAATTAAATTCCCTCTGGCATTAAATAATTGCAATACACTTTGACAATGCATGGCTCTCTCTTCGGATATCCGGGTTCACATTACTTTTCTGTTTGCCTAATCATATTCAGCTTTAAGTGTTTTGAAATAAAATCCTTTTTATATTGAATCAATTTTAACAAGTGATTTTAAAAGGAAATGTCATGGATAATTTTAACTGAGTGTTTTATGGGTCGTTAATTTTAGAAACGTGTTTGAATGATGTGAACTTCTTTTGAATATATAATTTGTTTGCATATTCTTTTCATTATTCTTATTAATTTAATGACTTGTTTTAGAATCTTAATGCAGCCCTTTCTTTTTCTTCTTGTAGATGTAAAAACGATTTTCATTTTGTAAACCCACAAGTGCATTTTAATCAATTGTAAAATTTCCGAGTACCTATGGAATAAAATTTTAAAAGATACAGATAAATCAATAATATAACTGTATTTTTTAATCTGAATTTTACATATTTGAGCATAAATGAATCCCTAGAAATATTATTTTATATCTATTGTTATAACCTTTCTTTTTAATTTGTCTATTTTTGTAAATATTTTTGACCATATTTATGGATGTGGTATCTGTAAAAGAACTTGATTACCGCACCAGCTTGTTACTAGTCTTAAACCCAACCGTTTAGATTGTGTCTATGAAAGTAAAAATTGTGAAATAACTTTCGAAAATAGGTATTGGTTGATGCCATTCTCTCAGCAATTTATATTTATTTTCTGCTTTTTTGTTTGTTTGTTTAGCTTACAGCAATTTTTGTTTATTTTTAACAGGAATATACAAAAATTTTGAATTACATAAAGTTTCATGTTTAAATTACATCAACATCGAAATGTACACATTAACACAGCATTTCTCAACGTAAAATTTCAAATTAAAGATTTTTTTTAGGGAATTTCTTTGATCAATTGCTGAATAGAATGAATATAAATTTAAATTGTTCTACCTAATTACTCTACCTAAGTTTCAAGTAAAATATGTCAATAAAATTTTCTTGTTAAAACGTAAAATTGTTTTATTGTTAAATAGTATATGCATATATTATGCATAGTTTCAAGTTAAATTTAATAAGAAAAAAATAATAATAAGCAAAAACCGTAAAACAAATTAAAATTAATTAATTAAGTATTCAATTATTCAATATATTAACAGGTGCTGAGGAAGATATGCATTTCCAAAAGAAATGCATATCTTCCTCGGCAAATTTACATATTCCGAAAAAATTAATAAAAGATGCATAAAATAGCATACAATGAAAAGATCTGAAACCTTGTGATAGCACTTGAACCTATTGATCAACATCATCATGTGTTTCCTTTTTTATTATTTTTTCATTAACAATTGGAATAATGGAATTTTCACATTCCTCCCGTCCCGATTTTTACTTCATTTTATTCCCTATAAATTTCACTAGAGCTAAATTTTGATTTAAAAAAATGAGTATAAATTAAGAACAAGCGAATTTTAAACAATTATTTAAGTAATCCTTTTTATTAATTCTTAGCACTCTAGTACTTTATTATATTAGGGTGTTCCAGAAGTTTCTTTCTTATCCCTCTATGAATGGCTTTATCGGGCTCTGCTTGGCGAACATGCAGTCTTATCTATTAGCCGTCTATGTCATCGGTTTCAGTCGTCCCACAGCTCTATTACACCCCGTGACTACACCACAAAAAAGTTCTTTTGTCCATTTGGTGGGATTGGAAAGGCTTAATTTTCTACGAGCTCCTCATAAAGGTGAAATAATAAATTCTACTAAATACTGCCATCAACTGGATCAATTGAAAGCTCTCATAGCAAAAAAACGGTCAGAATTAATGAACCGACCAGGCGTTGTTTTTCAACGCGAGATCACATATTGCATTAGACGTAAAAGAGAAGCTCTTACAGTTTAATCGGGATGTTTTACCGCATCCTACATACTCTCCAGATCTCGCTCCATCCGATTATTACTTATTTCTGTTCTTAAAAAATTCTCTTCGTGATAAGAACTTTAAATCCACCAGCGAAATAAAAGCTCACCTCGAGGATTATTTCTTGTCCAAAACACAACAATTTTGAAAAGAAGGCATGATAAGGCTTCCTGGGAGACGGAAAAAGGTAATAGAGAAAAAGGGTTCTTATATAACAAAATAAATAATATCTTAAACAGTAGATAATGTGTATTTATTTCATATTAGAAATAGGAAAGGAACTTATGGTACACCCTACTATATTCTTATTCTCCACTAATCACTTTGATGATCAGCTGGTTTGCCCGGTATATTGATTGTTAATTAATTAAAAGGTTAATTTCAATTATATCTTTTATGCATAACACGATGCCAGTGATTCTGTCAACAAATTACTTTTAAATCATGACAGGCATTAAAGCCATATTGTTTTAATAGCCTTACACATTTTCGTTTTATTTTGTGCACGAAAGTTCTTCATAGATTTGAGTTTCAGGACATTATAGTGTCATTATCTGAGTATTCTGTTTCAAACTACACGCTGTCTTTATTGGAATGGAATTTCCCTTTCTGATTCCTCAGGACAATTCGCAGACAATTAGCTAAACTTTTTTCTTATATTTCAACAGTGAATTTAAATCACACCATTAAATATCTGATCAATTAAGAAAAATGGTTTGAATTTCATTGCAACAATGAAATATATAGTAGAAAATTACGCAAAAAATTATTATTATTATTATTTGAAATTTGCAAAATATCTTGAAAATTTTACATGACAATTAAACTAGTATTATTAAAATTCAAATAAAAATCTCAAAGAAATCAGTTCAAATTGCACATTCACATCCTCCAAAATAAATCTGTGCCAAATTTGATTGCTCTAGGTCGAACTGTCTTTCCTGCTGAGAGTTAATACATTTACAGTTACATTTATCTTTTGTTCTCAGTAAAAATATATTATATCCCTAAGAATTATTTATTCACATAAAGTTTCTTTTATAGAAAAGGACTTCGAAAGACTTCTGTATTACGTGCAGCATCCAAAAACCCTGTGTTACACAGCTTTATCCCTTGGCGGCAGTAAAGACGCCACAAACAGAACGGATGGCGACAAAATTATCTGCCAAGACCAAGCCCCGCCTCTTAGACCACCTTGCCTTGTATATTCTTTTGGGTGAGTTTCCCACTGATTTAAAGGCAATGAGATTTGCATTTAAATCAGCGGGAGTGTTCTTTTCTCAGCTTTCTTATATATTGCCACAATACGTCATTTGTCTACTTTCCATGAAAGTGAATGATAGGTTGTTCTTCAACCGATGATCAGTTTACCAGAGAGCTTTGTTCATTCATTCATTTTAAATATAAGAAAATAAATACAGTATTATATCACCTCTTTCTACTTTTTACTTTCTTGTATAAATAGTATAGAGAAAATGTGATAATCGTCAAAAAATTCGAGATTTTCACGAATGACCACCCTTTAAATCTCCATGTTCGAAAGCACATTTTTGGAAAATGTCCGTCGGTCTATCTGTGGCAAAGATAATTCAAAAACGCTTTGAGCTAGACAGTTGAAATTTGGCATACGGTCTTTACATCAAATTTGCAGACTTTCAGCAAATTTTGAGTAAAATCTGTTCAGGTGAAGTTCTTCTGTCCTCCTGTTCGAATATAATAAATACGCTACTTACAAAACAAACAGGGCAAAAAAGATTAAATTTGATACATAGAGTTAACATCCATAGTCTATATGGCTTTAAAATTTTGAGCCAAATCTAACTACGGGTTGATTGTCTGTCGGTCTGTTCTTTCAGAAACATGTTGACACAATATTTCAAAAACGCAATGACTTAAATATATCGAATTCGAAATGAAATTTTGTGATTACAAGTGCAGTTTGGTGTGATTTTTTTTTAATCGGTTGAGAAATTTTTTGGATGCAATTAACGTAAACCGGAGGTTTATCGCCAAGGATGACATGACAGATTCAGTGAAAATGCTAAATTCACGCCAAAAGTTAATATTTCATTACTGTTGTACCCTAATGTTATGCAAGGCATTCTCTAGTGTGACAAATTTGTTAGAGCATGCGAGGAAGTTTTGATAAGACCTCTCCCGTTGTTTCATTTATTTTTGTATGTAATTACAGTAATGCTTATATCTTGCTTTGTTTCAGTAATGAACAGAAATCTTGACATTTCAGTCTTTCAACCTTCGTAATAGTAACAATAAAAAAACGTTGCTTGCATTTGTCAAATATCATTCCAGAAATCCTCTATAGCCGCATAAATTTTACCATTTCTTATTTCTTTTTCTTTTCTTTGTCAGATAACAGTGATTTATCCATCATTTCCGTGACGGCCCCAGAAAGTGACAATAATGCAATTCTATAAATTTTACATACAATATCGCTTTTTCATATTTTATTCTTTATGGATAGAAATATTGGACGAAAATGTTTTAACCTGCGACTGATGATTGATAGACATTATATGTCAAGATATTTTTCAGCAGTCCTTTATACATTTGCTTTATGTGTTTGTAAAGGGGAAAGCACACCTTAAAGATAGGATTGTATTTCAAGTTACAAAAAACTTACTTTGAAAAATTTACTTATTTAATGTATATACTACTATAATGTATATATGTATGTATGTGTATACCTACTATACATATACATACATATATATATATACATACACATACATATACATTCTATACTATACAATACATACATATATATATATACATACACATACATATACATTCTATACTATACACATACATACATATATATATATATACATACACATACATATACATTCTATACTATACATATACATATATACATACACATACATATACATTCTATACTATACACATACATACATATATATATATACATACACATACATATACATTCTATACTATACATATACATACATATATATATATACATACACATACATATACATTCTATACTATACATATACATACATATATATATACATACACATACATATACATTCTATACTATACACATACATAAATATATATATATATATATATATATATATATATATATATATATATATATATATATATATATATATATATATATATATATATATATACATACACATACATACTATACTATATGCCTACTATATACTATACTATCATATATTTAAGTCATTGTGTTTTTCTGATATCGCATTTGCATGCTTGTGAAAGTACAGGTCAGTAGACGGACATGACAGATATGGTTCGAAATTCAAAAGGTACTACACTTTGGATGTTGAATGAGTGTACCAACTTTCATCCATCTAACTCTCTTCGTTTGTTGTTATTATGCAAAATTCGATGTTACATTCTAACATCTGTATAGACAAATTTACTTTGAACGGAGTTTATTCAAAATCTGATATAAATCTATAAATTCAAATAAGAGTCCATATGTCAAATTTCATCCTAGCTCAAGCCGTTTTTGAGCTGTAGTGTTCACAGAAAAAAAAAATGTTCTTTTCAGCCTCGGGAAGATCTGAAAATGGTGATTCATCAAATTCTGAAGTTGACATTTTTTGATGATTAAATTTTTTCTCTTTATATACATACAAAAAACAAAAAAAATACAAGAAAATAAAAAAGCTATAAATGATATTGAAGTTTGAGGCAGTTGATTAATGATTTCTTGAACAACATCAAACTTCAATAGCATTTTTCCCTCTTTATTTTAGATACACTCAAAACAAAAATATATCATCAATCAACGTAATAAGCCTTTGCATTTGATATAAAAAGCTAATAATTAAGATTTTCTTAACAAAAGGGTTAGAAAAATTGTTCTCAGCACTCACATTTTTATACGCACTCTGAAAACAAATTATAAACCGTACTTAAGCTACAGCGTAATTTAACCATACTTAAACTATAGCGTCTATATGTGTTGTACTGTCGCTCTACAGACGAAATCATTTGACCCAAAGCTACCAAATTTGGCAATACTTTGGAGGGTGTAAATAGGCATCTCGTAGGGATTTTTGGAAATTTGAATTAGAATTTTAATTAAATAAAATAGTAGGCGAAACTTCGACGTTTTTTTCACCATAATTATCAAAAATATTATTGCACGAAAATGTTTTTTTTATCCACTTAAAATTCACAACATTTATCTTTCCAAGAATAAAAATTTTTGCCTAATTCTTCTTCACTTATTAAAGAAATATTTATCTTTATTTTATTTTACAATATATTTTATTGTAAAAATGAAAATTCAAAATCGCTTTCATTTTTGCTACTGATATTTCATTCTGGCATTTTTTTTTCTTTTTTTTTCGGGCCGCAGTGGCCTGGTGGTAAAGCCTCGGCTTCGGAACCGGTGGGTTTCAGGTTCGTGACCCGATTCCACCGAGAAACCGTCGTATAAGAGGATCTGGTGCACGTTAAATCCGTCCGGGTCAAACGTCTTCCCGCTAGTGTGAGGTGGAGAGGGACAGTGCCATATCAGGTGTCGTCTTTGTCATCTGAGCGAGGTTCAAAATTTCGTGGTTCGTCCCAAAACATACCTAGTGTTGCATTAAAACAGGACGTTAGTATAACTAAACTAATCTGACTTTTTTTTCCATTGTTGATGACCAAGACATGAAGATGCGATTTATTTGTCCATGCTGAGTGGATTTCCATATAAGGCATACTTTTAACGAATTTTTTTTTAATTTTATTGTACTTATAGCTGAAGTCTAACTTCAGGATCGAGCAATGCTGAAAAACTTTTAAAGTGCATCGATTTTGGAACATTGCTAACCCTTCCTAGAATAGGATTAGCTACATAAAGGTATCGATATAAATTAGGGAAATATGCAGCAAAATAAACAATATGTTGTCGATCAGGATTTGAAATTTAAAAAATTATTGCCATTAAAAACAAGTTATACAAGATTAGCAGTGATTATTCCCAGCAAACCAATGAATAGCCAAAAGTAGTTAGTTAACAAGAAAGGGAAAAAATATCTGTAATTGCTTATTATTGACACAAAAGAAGATGGACACGGAAAATTCAATAATAAACTGCATAAACAATTGTAATCTCTTTTATTTACAGAGGCAATGACGAGTGGTCCTTCGAAGAAGAGATCGTCAACTTCGGATGTGAAGTGTACACTTTCGACCCGAGTCTAAAGATGGGCCCCCATCAGCACAAACATAACATCTGGTTCTATCCGTTCGGAATCTCTCATTTTAATGAAGACAAGTAAGTCAGCCAAATAACACTTCTAATTTTTCTTTTAATTTTAAAAACTTATGTCCCTGATAAAATATATTCTAAAGCAACATTTTAAAACAAATGCGTCCCAACACTATAAAAAAACCTGCTATATTGCAAATTTGTTACTTTTTTTAATCATTCAACTTTTTATATAATTTTTATCAAATTTTCTATTCGTATAGAAATGATATATCTATGTGATAAATTGGATTCATCAATAATTTTAAAATTAATTATTTTGTATCCATTTAAACAGAATTTAAATATATGATTTGCGCGGGTTTCTCATGCCTTTAGAGATCTAATATCTATAATATTAACTGCAATCAGCAACTGTCTAAGCAATTCTTTAGATTTAGCACCAGTTTCGTTCATATCCAAGCTGTTAAAAGGTTGCTACTTCCTCTCTGCACCGGCTATGCCTCGAACTCGGATAATAATACCTGACAGCTGCATTTAAAATTCATTTTTGATTCTTAAAGTTAACATAAACTGAATCGTAACTCTCTCTCTCTCTCTGTGTGTGTGTGTGTGTCCGTCCGTGTGTGTATGTGTGTGCGTGCGTGCGTGTGTGTGTACGTGTGATGTAGATGGGAATAAAATGTTATTTAAGGCTTCTTGGCTTGTTCTTGGTAAAGGTACTTCGTCTGTGCACAAAAAGCTTTTTGAAAGCACAATATATTCTATCTAATTGATCTGAAGTAAGTTAAAGGTCTTCGAAACAAATATTAACTTTCTAAGCTTGATAAATTGTTCGTGTACTTTTTAATCTAAGACTTTTTAAAAAATGAGCAGGAGAAGTTTCTAAAATAAGCAATATTTTTAAATATTGTGAAAATAAATATTGAATTTTACAGGTACAACATTCAAAACTGATTGGGCAAAATTTAAATTGAAATTTTTAAACTAATAAATCATTTAGCTGACAAAAAGAAAAAGAAGATCCTTTACACTGACGAAAACAAAACCTTTGATCTTGCTGATAGGATTCTTACTACGTTGAATTGGATAAATTATCAGACGATATGTTTGTTTGTTTTTTCCTTCTTTTGTTTAAAAAAAAAGTTTTTAAAGGCAATTAATTCAACTAGTTTTTGGTGAAAATTTATAGTTCGTAAAGGGCATATAAGCAAGTTTAAGTTTTTAAACTGTAAACTTCAGTTTTTCCAACGGTTGTTTAAATTTTTAAATAAAGAAAAATCATAACTTTTTTCAGATCTCATTACATTTGAAAACTTGATTTTTGCCAATAATTTTTAAGACCATATCTTATTACCTCAGAAAATATATTAAAACTATTGAATTTCTTCAAATTAACAGAAAACCAGCGCCCAAACCAGACTAAATGGAAATCAAAACTGTCAAATATTTTTAGTAAGATACCATAAAATCTCGTAAAATTACAAATATCGAATACAAAAAGAACATTTCAAACTTTCTTCAGCATTATTGGAATTGCCACGGAAATGGCGTTTCGTACATGTGTATACTCAATACACATAAATAAAATCCAATTCTATAGTTTTTTTATGACACTGAATATCGATCACTGCTATTAACAAAGAATGTTGATCACTACACAGAATATCGATCACAGTTATTTTTAAACTACATTAAGATTAATTCAAGTCTATTTTACTGCCAGGAATAGTATGCTTTGTAAATACGAGTACAACAAATCTGAAAATATCGTTTTATCCTAGGTATTGTATCAACAAAAAAACAAAAAAACATTCAGCTTATAGGTGCAGTATCTCTAAATAATTGATTCCTTAATACATTTTTATTTACATTTTCATAAACCAATGAATGGAAAACAAAGTAAATGACCTTGTGAGCTGAAAGCTTGTAATCTTGGAAAGCTTTTTTTTTTTAATTTTAAATAATGCAATAAAATTTCTAAAGAATAATGTATTCCGAAGCTACTAAGAAAATTTTTTTAAATTTCGGTTATTTTTAAATTAATTAAAAATTTTATTAAAATTCTGGAAAATCTTTACTATAAAGGACTTACTATCCATGTAGTAACTATATGCCCGATTGGCAGCTCTAGATTCAGTGGTCTATTTTGAACGAATTTTGAGTTATGCAACATCCCTCACTCAATTTATAGAAATATGCCAGCCAATTGATATTATTACGTTAAAAATATTTTTTTTAAATTCTGCTTTTTGTAAACATGATAGCTCTGAAAAGGAACGCATTAAGGTGTACGTACACACTTGAAGATTTTTTTTAAATTTTAACGTTAAAAATCCTGTTTTTTCACAGTAAGTTATTAATATATGTTTAAACTCATTTCAGTGAGAAAAAACCATATTACACTAATTATTAATTAATTAAATAATATTTAATGAGCTAATTAGCCTATTTTTTGAAACATGATATCTTAAATTCTAATTTGTACAGACACACAATTCTAATTGGAAATGATACCTAATATTAGTCTTCATGTTGTCTGCCTCAATCAAGTTATAAAAATTCATGTTTTTTTTTTAAACAATTTTTTCATCAATGATGAATAGAAAAAGCGAGATTTTTTCTGTCATTTTAACATTTAAACAGCTATTAAAAATTTATTTCTATAAATATAACTTTGATTGAGGCACAAAACATTCGCTATTTCATACAGATTATTTTGATATATAAATAACTGTATTTGGTTCATTTCTTGTTGAGTTATGATTGTTTGAATGAAGTAACATAGTGGAAAAATATCATTCTTCATAAAATGAGTTTTAAAAACACCGTAACTAGAGTTTTCAATGAAAGCACCTCAAGAAAAATAATTATAACTCGAGAAATATTTGGAATATTGGCAACATCTTGGTATCGTTTGAAAGCTAAAGTATCAGAGAACATTATTAAGCAATAAAAAAAATCGATATTTTGAACGATTTTTGAAGTTTCAAGTGTGTACATACACCTTAAACAAATTAAATGACCTTTAACACATTGCATGTCATAGCCAAGTCTATAATATTTCCCAGAAAACCACAAAATGTTTTTTTTTCGTAAGTAGCATTTATTTGACAAATATGTGGTGTGAGGAATGATTTGGTTAAATAGTTTTAATTTTATCAGTTTTTAGCTTATTTTGATGTCGCTCACGTATTAGCGGCGTGGCTCTCACGTATTTTATATATGCGAAAAAAACCATACTTGAAAGGCGTTTCCCTGTTGGCTACAATATCAGATTTTCGTATAAAATGCATGCTAATATTGCTCAAAGAAAAGCGATGAGATGATGAATGAAATTGAACACATCGTACGTATGTGTGCGATGCGGCCCTCTGGGAAATGTTACTGTCGCGCACATTTGCGCTATGTCACATTACAACCTACCTACGTCACATTGCAATACCACAATATATCACTATTTTTCATCAATTTATATCAACTTTTCTTTAAAATACATTTTAAGGTTAATTGTCTGTCGGTCAGTCTATTCGTATTTGTGTGAAAGCGATAATTTAAAAACGTTGTAAACAACAGAGATTAAACGAATTTCCGTCTAGCCATCGAGTCCAAATTTTGATGTACTGAAATTAATCTCTGTTGTTTACAACGTTTTTAAATTATCGCTTTCACACAAATACGAATTGTGTGAATACGAAGAGCAAGCTTAGTTCCCTTCACTATATTACGAAGTTAAATATAAAATACGCCATATTGTGCAAATGTACAAGAAAGTAGAAAAGAGAACACTTCTGCTGAT
The DNA here is from genome assembly GCF_947563725.1 of Argiope bruennichi. Lineage (NCBI taxonomy): Eukaryota > Metazoa > Arthropoda > Arachnida > Araneae > Araneidae > Argiope > Argiope bruennichi. The sequence goes on along the minus strand of NC_079159.1, from coordinate 76,927,123 downwards.
TTATCATCCGCATCCAGCACAATACCATTATGAAAATTTCTCAATATCTTGAGTTTACAGACATTATCCAAAGAAATTAATTTAATTTAGAATTGTAAAATAAGTTTGTTTCTTTTTGCCCCTAATATTTTTAATTTTAGATATTTTGCAGAACCTTAACAAAAAATCGTCGTATTTTCACAGATTATTAGTCAAGTGCGCCTACTTAATTTTGGAATCCATTCTGCGTCTTTCACAGAGAAAATGGTATGCTACGTCTCAGTGCAACATAAGAGCAAATAATTAGATTTAAATTACGTGTGTTTATCCTATGAAATTACGCGAAATGATTCAATTTTGCTTATATGTGCTTAATAATAAAGTAACAGTGAATAAGTATATTTTTATAGCAATTTTCGTTCATTTTTCTGTGATATTTCATTTAAGCTAATTACCTCGCTGAAAATGTTACATTTTTATAGATATTTTGCATATTTTATTCCATAAAAATCTTATGCTATAAAAAAAATGATTGCTAAAAATTTTTGAAAACGATCAGATTTTCTTAAGAAAGAACACATTTATTCGTACTTCTTTTAATAATAGATTTAATTAAAACCATTTTTTAAAAATGGGCTTTTATTAGTATACTGGACCGCAGAATCTTTTGTATTTTAATTTTTTTCTGCTTTTTAATTTTGGAATATATTGTTTGCAAAAATCTTAACAAAGTGGCTCTAGCAGAGACAAATCAAAATTTTATTTAATAATTAAATTCTGAAAATATTAAAACAGCGTATCATCATCGAGAACACACAAAATTTCATAATTCTATAACACCAGGAAATGAGTAAAAGTCGATTGTAAAAATACTTTTTTACCAAGATGATTAATTAAAAAAAATAACATATAAAATAACTAAATTATTTAAATTAATAAAAAAATTCTTCTTCTTGCGTTTATTCTGTACCAAAACTTAACTAACGTTTCAAAAATGAATTTAAAAAATTGATGATAAAGTAATTCGATAAATAAAGGGTTAAGTATCAATGTTTTAAAAATTAAATATTTTTTATGTAATTTCATTCATTTATTCTTTGGGAACTGCAGTTTCACATTAAATCTTGTGGTAAGATGAATATATATTTCAAATGTTCTTTAATATTAGGAATTTTTTTAAACGATTTCTAAAACCAAATTTTGGATTTAAAAATCATAGAAAATCGAATGAAAATTTTCAATGATTTACAGATTAATTAACTATTTTTTTTTAACCGTTTGTTTTATCTTCAGATTCATCCACAAGGAAATGAAAACTTGGCGAATGCGAACATTCGACGCCATCATCGATTTCTTGGGCCACCAAAGCAAGACAATAGATGTCCTGAAGCTGGACATTGAAGGCGATGAATGGAATGTCATCGAAGATATTCTCGAAAAAGGGTTATTCAAAGTAAGCAATATGTGACCATTAGTAAACGTTATATTTGTTGTCAACAAAAGAAACAAATAAATGCCTGGTCACTCAGCAAAATCGTCTCAATTAAACTCACTAAAAAAATCATCTCTAAAAACCAAACTATTTGCATATAGTGATGTTTCTGACTTTGGCATCAAAATGAAACATTTTTGTAACTTGAAATAATAATAACAATCTCCAGAAAACTTCCTCGCATAATTTCTATTAAACTTGTCATGCCGGAGAACTCCTTTGCAATGGTGTACAATAGTTACGAAATATTAATTGTTAAATATCAATCAAAAATATTGTTAATATCGCCATGTCAGATAATAGTGCGCCAATTGTGGCAACCATTCTTCTGTATAGATTCTGATTTTTGTTCTTTAAGATTCTTGTTCGTCTCGTTTCGTGGTTGGCGTTCTGTGGTGAGCGTTCAGTCATGAATAGTATGGAACTCTTAATTAAATATTGTTGATTACAAATTAGTTTCATCATTTAAGAAACGAACCAGCACTCGTCGCAACTTTATAGAAAAAGTAATGCATACAGTCCATTTAGTAATCTACATTTAATATTCTACATTAATTTTCGGTGTGAATTTAACATTTTTACTGAATCTATCGAGTCATCCTTGGCAAGTTATTTGGCGATTAATCCCTAACATGTGTTAATAGTATCCAATAAACGAATTTGTGTTTTCGACACATTTTTTTCAATCGATTCAAACAAAAATTTGACACAAAATTGCATTTGTTGTCCCAAAATACCATACCAAATTTCTTATATTTAAATAATTGCATTTTTGAATAATTGAATTTATATGTTTCTTAAAGTACAGACTGGCAGAAAGTTTAACTCAAATTTTCACAGATGTCTACACTATAGAAGTTAAATCTGTGTACCAAATTTTATCTATCTAGCTGTCTTCGTTTTGTAGTTATCGTGTAACTTCTATTCAAACAACCGAACAGACGAACTTCCTCTGGATAGATTTTGCTCAAAACTTGAAAGAAACCTACAAATTTAGTATAATAACCGTATACAAAATCTCATCTGTCTAGAGCAAAGCATTTTTGAGTTATCTTTGTCACAGACAGATAGGACAGACGGACATTTTTCAAAGATATGTTTTTTTGAATTCAGAGAAGTCTAAAACTTGGAGATTCATTAAAATTTAAAGTTCGAATTTTTTGACGATTACTTTTTCTATATTTTTTTATATTCTTTCTCTATACTTTGTATATAAGAAAGTAAAAAGTAATTAATTTAAAAAATAAAAATCCCTTGAACACTGTTTAAAAACTGTAGTGTTCTTTGTTGTGTAATTGAAAGACCCATAAATCTCTTTTTGTCATCTAACATTAAAAAAAACTGATTTTCATTTTTTTAACTTTCCTACCAGTTTATGCATTCAAATTATTATTATTTGGCCACAGCGTTTAGTTTCACAATATACTTTAGAATTTTAATTTCACTTTTAATCGCTTTTAATAATCTAAAATTAGAATATAGGCAAAACATATTTTACTTTTATTGCATCATCCCATTGTTTCCTTCAATAATATTAATCATCTAATATTTAACAAGTTTTTAAAATTCTTGTGTAAGTGTTCTTGCATTTCACTGGATAGCACCTGCGACTTAGTTGCAGTTAGGCGTTTACACATTTAACCCTTTGCCCTCTCACTTACCAGTCAAGACGGTGCATCAGTTTGACGTTTTATTTATTTATTTATTTTGATTGTTAAAAATGCCTGCTGAATGGTAAAAAGATATAGATTAATTTTTCAGAAGTATTCGACTTAAAACAATTGTATATATTTATAATTCAGACAATAAATTATTCTTTGTATTAGGTGAATAATTATGAACCTAATTACTTTTCCGGGAACAAAGGGTTAATTTCGAAATTAAACAATTTGGAAACAGATTATGCAGCAGCATAATATATTACGAGCTTGCTTACACATATATCACAACAAATACATTAACCTTATCTAGTTTTGGGCTAACTAAATAAAGACATGCAATTTGCTTCTCTTTTGCCAATTAAAGTTTTTTTCAAAAATTTATTTTGTGAAAAACTGTATTTTTTAACAAATCTCGATTAGTTTTAAATCAAGATGTTAATTAATAAATCGATCTAAAACTTTAAAAAGATCGCTGTCACCTTTTAACCATATTATAATATTAAAATTCTCTCTTTGCAGACTTAAGTAAAATGGAATTCGAAATTTAGTTGCTGATTTCATTTGCGCCTTCTCAAAGGAAGCTCACCAATTCAGGCATCTAGTAGCCACTAAACTTAAGTCATTTGATTTATGGGTTATCGTCAATACATTAAATCCAGCATTTTATGAAATATCTAAGAATTTTATAAAATAATGCCTAAAATTGGGTGATAATCATATTCTTGTTATTAAAATTAACTCGCCTCAGACTTTAATAAAATGAAATTCGAAATGTACATGCTGACATCATTTGCGCCTTTTTACTGTATATACTGTACTGTAAGTTACTATATTAACGCCGGCACTTTATAGAATATCTAGAGGTTTTATGGAATACCGAAAACTGCTACTACACTTTTTCTAGGCATTCTATTGAATGCCAAATGTCAAACCGGTAAAGTATGAAATTCATCACCAATGCATGAAAAACAGTCTATTTCAAAAAACATGGATAGGATCACATTCTGCAGTAAATTAAACCAACATTATAGTGAATGCTTACCAAAAAGATTTCCGTTTCTGATGTGTTGTTTAAAACGAGAACCAGTGATGTACATGTATGCCCAAAGCCTGATCAAAACATTCATACCTTTCGTGGATGCGCTAGTAAAAATAATGAAAATTATTATTTTGTATACATTTTGTTCCTAAACTAACAAACTGTTTAAATAAGAAAGTTATCATGGTCTTTTTTTTTCATGCTTCAAATACAAAATTCAAATTCTTCAAATACTAAATAGCATTTTTCATTCAACAGAATGTCAAATAGTGTATATAATGTCTAGAAAAAGTGCATAATAAGTCTTATATTTTATACGTTGTCCAAAAAAATGTCCATTATTCTATAAAGTGACAAGTTACTCCGTAGAATGCCGATATTTGTCGCTTACATATACATAAACAAACAGGAAAAGATAACCATTTTGCAATAATAATAATAAAATTTATGTACTTAAATGCAAGATAATCGAAGAGCATTTTCATATTTAATGTCGAAACATTTATTGCGTTCTTTTGGAAATTAACCAAATACATATTAAATGACATTTCTGAATAAATTGCATATAAAATGTCTACTAAAATATGACTAAATATATGGACTTGTATTCTAATAAAATATCATCGCAGTCAAGTAAATGAAAGAAAGATGACGTTTATAGGTTGCGCTTATTTACTGAGGTGCTCGTGATACATTTGATTTATTCTATAGTAGGTGAAGGTATCATTCAAATCTCTGATTCAGAGAACATGATGAATTTACATTGACAAAAAGGAAAAACAAAAAATCTATTTATGAATGAAAACAGAAACTACTATTTGTCAGAACTAAAAAAATATACATATATCACATTAATGCATTATAAAATGCATACATTTTTTTCACCTAAATTTTGCATCTCAACCATGATTAATTCTTTTCTCTTCTTGTAGAAAATTAATCATCTTTGCGTCGAAGTTCATCTGCATTCAGGAGATTGGTCCAGAAAACTGAGCATCTTAAGGAAACTTGAAGATGATGGTCAGATGAGGTTCTTCAGCTCGAGAAAAAATGTGGTGACCAAACCAAAGACAGTTCCGGGTCTTAAGAACAGGACAGAACAACTTTTCTACGAACTTGCCTGGTACAGAGACTCATAACCTTACCCGTTCAAGCAACTTGGGTTGTTTAAAAAAATACATATATATATATAGTATATATATATGAAGACTAACTACTCCCAAAGGTAATAGGAATCTTTGGAAAAGAAGGTTACGCAAAACATACTTCAAAATGATCAAAAGACCTCATAAATACGGTACTTGATTTACGAGGGTCACTCTGAAATTTTTGAGATACACATAGGTTTTTTAAAATTACTTACGGAATTTTATGAATTTCCAGGGTAGTCTCCTCCAGCATTAATGTACTTCTGTAGGCGAATTTTCAAAAGATTAAATGTCTCAAGCCATTTATTTCTTGGAATCGATGGAAAAAATGCATTCATAGTCTCATTTTCAGAATGAAAAGGACGTGCAAGCGAGTTCTTTATTAGATGTCTAGATAGAGTGAATAGGGTGGATGTTCTATCAGTTTGATGTGTTTTTGTTCAAGAAACTCTACTGCCAATCTTGCTGAATGAGGAGATGCATTGTCATGGTGGAGCATCAGTCCTTTAACATAACATTCTTGAAGAATTTCTGGAAGACCAATTATCTGGTGTACCAATTATCCTTGAGTGTCTACAGTGCTTCCAGCTTGATGGCTTTGGCCAATCCTGTACTTCTGAAGAAAACTGCATACATTACTTTTCTTCATGGCACATTATTTTTTTTTTTTTCACTATGGGTGTGGGATCATTTTCAAAGACCCATACTTCACTTTCTTGACGTGTTGGAACGTCAAAAAATGGTATGTAGTTTTCATAACCAGTTACGATTTTAGAAATAATGCGATGGTCACCATCTTGAAGTAATTTAAGAATTTCTTTACTGATTCTGACACGTTCATCTTTTTGGTGCTCAGTTAAATCACGAGGGACTCAACGGCAAACTATTTTTTTCATATGCAATTCTTCATAAATAATGGTGGTGGATTCAGTGTTAAGTTCCTTCTGTATCATTTGGTAAGTGAATGATCATCATCGATTAACATTTTCCGTATAAAATACAAATTATCCGGGATTACTGCTGAGTTCTTCATCCTGAAAGGAATTGCGACCTCTATTAAATTCTGTAAGCCATCTAAATACAATAACACGAGATGGATCTTCATTTCTAAATGTTATTTGTAGACATTGAATGCATTTTCCCCCCTTTAATGCTATAAAAAAATCATAACATGATAATGTTCTCATTTCAACTCCAATTTTCCTTTTGCCTAAAATTTATTCGACGCTAAACTACTTGCAATTGTCAGTAAAAAAAATCGTCTGCTGTGCTAAAATAATTCATATTTTCAAATCTAACTGTTAATTTTTTTTCTGCTATTTATCGTCTGCGCATATCACGAAAATTTCAGAGGGGTCCTCATATTTCATTGGAAAATTTCTCCCTAAATCATTTTTAGCTAAATAGCTGCAACAGATAATAGTAAGGAAATAACCAGATTGTTTTTTTTTTTGACAAATCATTAGAGCTTGATGTTCAGAGGGAAATAATTTCATTCTTCCCATTTATTTCTGTACTCAGAGCTACTTGGCTAGTGAATGAGTCGCTTTACTAAACGTATTTTTGGACTGTGCTCATTTTTCCCAAAATTTAAGAGAATCGTAAAGATAATTCAGATAATATTTAACTAATGTGCTATTCAACCTTAAATGAAAGATATACCATAAAAAAAGTTCCTATTCTAGAGTATTGGTTACTATAACACGTGGATAGAGAGATTTGAAGTATATTTTTCTCAGGCGCCACAAAGACAAAGTATTAGTGCTGTGATGTTAGTCTAAATTTAATGGGTTATATATTAGGAATATATTTTTTCTTTGATATTTATCCTAGACTGGTGCTTGACTGGAAGCAAAGAATATCTTATAATGCCCTGGTGCCATTTAATCTAGCTATGTGAAAATTAGTCAATACAAAAATTGCTCTGGAGTACACCTTTGGATGAATATGTATTAATCATTTTTTATTGTTCATGTAACGTTTATGAACGTATAAGACATTACTTTGAGAATCTTTCTTCTCTTTTTTCGTAAATGTTATGTTTGATTTGGCATTAAATTTAGAAACATATGCTTTTCTCCTGTAGAGATAATATATATATACATATATATCCATTTGTATTTTATGAAATATCAAAAGGCCATGAGTCTAGCAGACATATTTTTAAGAATTTCCAGCAAAATAAACCATTTTATCTGTAAACACAATGTCTGTAACTTTATCTTTGAGTCAAAGTGGCAATAATTATTAATGCATTGCTTGATTTTAACGATGATTTAAAGAAATTTATTTTGTGACAGTGCAGTGTCAAAGTTTTCAAATTAAAATGTATAAATTTGCTTCATTTTCTACATTCTAAGGTTGTAAGATTTTTTTTTTTCGATTGAGACTTTCAACATAAAGTATCACATAGTAAGTAGTTGGGAAACGAAATGTTAATATTTATCTCTGGAATTGAATCATTTATTCAATGGTTCTATGCAGCAGCTTTCTGTAAAGCGATGATTTGGTGAGCGATCTGCTCTGAAGTTATTTCTTCAAAACCGTTTGGTAATTACCTTCACGTGAAGCTGCAATTCTTATTCTATGTGCAGCGTATTCAAATTCAAGTTAAGAGGTACAGAACACTTTTATTATTTGCACCTGTATTATATAAAACTTTTTTTATAAAAAAAAATTCTTGTGTTTTCAAATTGGGAAATGTGCTCTGTCCTTACATATAAATTTCTAAAATGCTACAAAAATATCAACTAACTCCAAATAGCACACTATATTGTATATTATATACTGTATATAGTACATTGCGCAATAACTATAAATCTATAAAAATTTTATCGATTTTGTTATACTGAAATAAATATATTTTTTTATACCTTTATGCTTAGTAAGTTATTTTCCTTACTCGAATTTCGCTTTAAAATATCGGCAAAAAAAAAAAAAAAAAAAAAAAAAAAAAAAAAAACATGAATTTTATTTCATAATATCCAGTAGTTGTCAGTTTGGGAAAAAAGAGCATATAGCTGGATTAAACACCCTCGGGGAGAAAGGAGGAAGATCTTTTAGATCTTCTCCTCACCAACTTCTAAAACTAGATATATTTTATAAATTTTAATTTAATTTAAAATTTTCTTTACCCCCAGTCATAACTAGAAAATTTAACAAACTGAAATTTAAAAAAAAATTCATTGGAGTCACTTTCAAACGAGTTTATTTCATTATCTCATGAATAAAAAAATTTCAGAATTAAAATTTAAAAATAACTTTACAAAAAAGTACTTACAAAGCATTTTTTAACGCAACTAAAATACTATTTAATTACATAACTGGGCATTTTTTTTTAATTATGAAGCAGTACACTTTTTTTTCAGACCAAAAATTTGGAAATAAGACCGCTATTTTAAACAAAACGAGTTTTATGGCATAGTTTTCTATAAAGTTGCAAAAGGCAATTAATAAGAAATGTTGTTAGCCTCCTTCTCTAAAATTTAAAAAATACTTAATTTGAATAAACTTGAGCGTATGGCCTTTTTATATTAAAAGTAAACATAAAACAATTAATTAACATTAAAATAAAAACCTTTGGTACCCAAAAAAGTTGCTAAGCCCCTAGACAGCTGCGTATTTCATTTATTTAATAATCTAGCCCATGGCATAAATTACATGGAATAGAAAAGAATTATTATTTAAATAATTTTGGGGAAGGTGCTGCAAACTCAATTGACATCCCTAACCCTTAATTATGTATATTAACATTTTTATCATTATAATGTTTAAAGGCTAAAGATCTGCAAATTGCATGCTGCGACATGCGTGTTGGAAAAAAAAAATATTTAAATTGCTTTACAGAGCTGACCGTTGAATCCAAAATTCCCACATTCAGGACAAAGTTCCTTTCATGTAGTATGTAAGCGCAAAGAAAAAGTTTTTTTAATTAGTTTTTTTTTAAATTTTATTTATATTTTCAGTTTAAAATTAATCGAAATTCTACAGTTTTTTTCTCAGTAACGTAGAGCATATTATCGCAAACGAATATATATCATATTAAAGTTTTAAAAACTTTGGTAATGTAAATTTTATTTAACCTACTTACTTTCCCTACTTTTGAAAATATCGAAGCTCTATAAGAAAATATAAGCTCTTTTAAATATATTCCACAATTTATTATTTAAAGTTTTTCATTGTTCTTTTAATGGTTATGCTCTCGCTTTACTCATACCAGTTGCGATATATTAAATATATTGTTTCTTACACATATTATCTTTATTGTATAATTAAAGCCTATTAAGCCTAAAACATTTTCATGTTACGAAATTTCGGATTAGAAGTTTGCATTTCCTTTGCAAAAAAAAAAAAAAAAAAAAAAAAAAAAGGGTAGTTTATGGAATCGTAAAACGAGCAATGGCCGTAAATATTCATACGAATAAAAGATAATTTACCGTGGTGTGAATAAAATTATATTCTGTCACAAAGTAAGTACATAAAAAACATGCTTTTGCACATTTACTATCCTAAGTACCGATAAAATCTTCATAAAATTCTTATGTAATTTTGTACCGAAGTACAAAAAAAAATTTATATAAAAAAGAGATTTAGTATATTAATTACCAGCAGATGGCGCCATGCTGCAAAATAAACATGGAAAAGAAACCTCATTTGTGATGACGCAATAGGGTGAAATTCCAAATTTTAAGGTTTTAACATCCGCAAATCACTTTCCCGTGTCAGTAAAAGAAAAAATATTTCGGATAAGAATGCGTGAGTTTAGTTGCAAGACGGATAACGAAAAAAAAAAAAAAAAACTAGAAAGAAATGATTTTAATAAATATTTCCGCTGTTTTCTTATTTCGTTTGCATTCAAATGATTTTTCCGAGTCATGATGTAGATTCTAGAATGAATATTAATGTTAAATAGGGATAATAGTCTTTTCTGCAAAAAAAATTCCTAAGGTTCGCATTCTCTTACGTCCAGGGACGGTTTTTTTTTTTTTTTTAATTCGGCTACATATTTAGAGAATTTTTAGGCAAACGAAAATACATAATATTGACTGCAACATGTTAATAAGTATGATGTGATGCAGACTTTCCGAGGTGGACCATCAGCAAAATGATTTAAAACTTTGTTTTGCTAATTGGCAAAAAAATGCTTTAAAAAATACAAATTCTATAAATGATAAAATAGTAAGATAACATTGACTATTTATCGAATATCATTTACTAGATTTCTTTATATTTATGTATAATCCCTTTGTATTAAAATATTTATAAAACCAAAAATTTGCTTCAATAGTATTATGAGTGCCTATTAATTAACGTTGAAGGATTGGCGATTCGTTGGATAAAAGAAACGAGAAACAAATACGATTTCCTTCCTGTAAACTCAGTATAAACAGCATAAATAAATTCTTGTTTTCTTCTCGTGAATGAGAAGAGCACTCATAAGATTGCAATGCCATAGGGTTTGGGTGCTATATTTGGCGAATTTTGACTATTAAGTACCATATTATGTACAAACATAAATGTTAGACAGTCTGGAGTTATAATAGAAAAGCCAAAACATTATCACAAAGTAAATAAAATTAAAAATATCAATCTAAAATAAATCATTAGCATATAAAAGTATATCAGAATATGAAATTAAATTGACTATTTTATTCAAAGAGAAGTCTCATAATGTGTACTGCATAAGGACAAAATATACATAAATCCATCATTCCTATTTTCGCAAATAAGTAGAAAATAAATCTCTCTCCTAATAGAAATATATTAAAAAGCCATTTTAGATACTGCATCACAAAAAAAGGAATATGAAAATCTTAATTTCATTTAGAAAAAATAAATATATAAATCTTTTCGTATTTTGATTGCAAAACACTTTTGTCTACTAGCCATAATCAAACCAAAACATAAAAATTTTCATTAAAAAAATCATTAATGCAGAAGACTTCTCTTAGAAACATAATTGTAAATGTTAAAGCAAGAGGATGGGAAACAGCACTTTCTCTGTCACTTATTGATAAATATGCAACAGGAATAACAGTTAAAAGGATCATCACTTATTGCCCTGAAAATTTGTTATCCAATTCTAATCATATGAAATAAATAATGATTTGATGAGAATTACTAGACAGACAATAATGTCATCAAATTCTTAATGCCATTTCAAAGATTATCAAAATGAAATATTTTTTATAGAATTACAAAGAAAAAAACATTGAGAAATTGGTAATTATATCAAAATGATTACTAACTGCACTGTGTTAATATTACCAAAATTGTAACATCATTATGGATTCCAAATTACGATTCCTATCAATTTAAGTCAAGCTCATATCAGTCAATAACTGTTTTGATCTTAGCATTAAAACAATAGTTATAATTTGTAATCTGATCTATAGAATTAACATCAACACCTAAATCATTTTTGAAGCATTCTTTTCGTGTTTTGTATGTTTCAGTTATACATCAAGCTCTAGTTTAACTGGTTTTTCTTTTATTTATCTTTTTTGTGTGTGTGTTTACTGATCTGATTATCAAATAGACCTTAAAAAAAAAAAAAAAAACTATCTTTTTACGGTCATCCATCCCTTGCCCCTCGATTTACAAAAGCCATGTACTCAAATTTATTTAAATTAAATTCATGTACAATCCAAACAGCAGTGCATTTTTTTAAAATTTTAACAGATTCAATACAAATCAATTAAAATTCTCTAACAAATCATTTTTTTTTTTTGCAGTAAGTTAATTAATTTAATAGTCAAAAGAATAGAAATATTTGCATTATAGTATTTAGATTGTGTTATATAAAGTTCTGTATATTTTTTTTACTATTTTCTATAAAATTTATTCATATAAATATTATTTTCAATCATTTTTATTATGACAGATACTGAAACAAACACTCTCTTAGCTGGTCCATAATTAAAGATTTTGATATTTCAGCTTGTCCTAGTATTTTTTTCAAACTGCTTTATACATTAAACTCATTAAAAATATATAAATTTTTTTGGACAGTGAAAGAGAGTACAAATTGCATTCTCTGTGGAAGTTAATAACACATATTTACATAATTGTGATCGAGATATTAAATGGTTAATTTCAAATTTTAATTAACCACTTTTAGAGCAATTTTCTGCAGCAAAATTAAAGACTTCCAACTGCTGTGAGAATTTTAATATATAATTAAAAATATTATGCAAAATGTGTTCTATAAATAAATACTATATTTCATGTGTTCAAAATGTGTTCTATAAATAAATACTATATTTCATGTGTTCAAAGACAAGAAATGAAATAAAAAGTTTTTTCATTTATACATTTATTATTATATCATATATATATATATTACATATTCTTCTATCAATAGATCCAATGATGTGTGACTACAGAACTGTAACTGTACAGGATCAAACACGATAATCAAAGCTTCATCGGGTGATGTTTTGTTTTCAAAAATACAAATTACCAGTCCAATGGAAAATATATACATGCTTCACAGCTCCTTTTCAATATTAAAAATACCTATTTACAAGTTGTTTCTTTAAATAACTATTAAAACCAATCTAATAAAAATAGAAACAATCACATAAATAAAACTGGAACAAATATCACACAGAGCAAGATCATAGTAATCAGTTATTCGAAACCTTAATCCATTCAAGATATAGCTAAACCATTTCTTATACCCGTATTTCATCTATAAAATCAAAATTAAATAACAATGTGTAAAACTGATAAAAACTCCGATGGAAAAAGGTTTTCTAAAATTCCTGATTACAAACCAACACATCAAATGGATTTTGAAGTCCACATTTTCAGGTACATTTTAATATGACTTTAAAATCCACATAACAAAATAGAAACATTTCCTCTTCAGTATTTATTCCAAAAAGTGACTAAAAATATGTTTCAGGTTTCATTAAAATTTTAAGTTCAAATCCAAAGTTAGGTATAACAGATATGTCATCAACTAAAAATTATGATGCAACAAAGATAGGCTTTAGAAATTGATATTTATTATAATGAAACTATTAAATAGAAATCAGAAGCAATTTAGCAAACTAATCCCTCAATGATATCAAATATAAAAACATAGAAATTTAGAAATATATCGATGATTATGAATTCAAATTTATAATTCAGCTAACTTATGAATATTTAATAGAATTAAATTGCATGACTTTAATTGGCAACTTAAAATCTTATTAAAATTAGAGTCCTTCAAAATCAGAAAAAGTTTAGAAGAATTTTCAATTTTCCATTTAAAGAAAATCTAGGATAAAAAAACTTGACCAATTCATATTGGATCTGCAAATACCATAACAAGAATGTGAAAAGTTTGCAATATTATTTAACAGGCATATAATTCAATACTTTACGACAAGTAATTAGCCATCAATTCAAACTAATGTTGATGACTGTGGTTACCTAACTTCAGATTTTTAAACAAATATTGCTAAATATTAACACTTTATCGACTGAGGATATCATATAGTATTTTAAGTGAATTAATCATTTTGCATAGCAAAAATGTCCCATCGATAAAGTATTAATTTCATAAAAAATGAAATCAGAAACAGCACTACTTCTTTTGCAAAGCATAAATAAATTCAAATCTGAAAAATTTTAAAGAGATATAATATCTGAAAATACAACATCACTGGCTCAAATAGATTCAATTTAGAAAAATATGTTCCATGATATTTAACAGGCAATATATAAATATATGTTATTTACAAAAGGTTTCATCATTCCCTACCTATGACCACTATATCCATCAAAACCTGTATTTAGGTTACAGAATTTAAATTCAAAAAATAAGAAATTCTTTAACCACCAAAAAAAGGTAACTGTAGCTTTCATCACATTTATATCTTACTCTGTACAATTTACTTTTACTTTAAAAAATATGCTGTTATTAATAAAAATTTATTTATTAATATGGATTAGCGATATTATTTCATTCACATTATACCATATTCAATTCTATTGTACTTTGGTAAAAAAAAGGAAAGAATAAACATATTATCCAAAAGTAGAATTAAAGGAAATGTAATATTTCATATAACTCAGAACTTATCCTTTACATAATTAATCTATACATAATTTAAGAGCACTACATTTCAACAATAATTTAACAACTAAACTTAAGCAAAAATAATATTTTCGAAAGTAAAAATTCAATAAAATGAATTTGTAAAATATTCGAATTTCCAAACTGCTAGAAAATTTCTAGATGAGATGCAGTTTTTTCTTAAAACTAACAAAAGAAAAACAAGAAATATCAAATGTAAATTCCTTGAATTCTTCTAAGAATAAAATATACAACTTTTGTTATTTATATTTTTTAAATATCAAACAATTTAAATATCATCTAGCTATCTTCCATATTGTGGATTGTTCCTAGCTAGGCTACTTATTTCAGAATAAATATTAAAAAAATTAACAATAATGTATAGAAGTAAATGAAGCAGTGGCATTACTTTGATAGGTGTAACATTATATCATCTTCAACTTTTACCATCAATGAGCAAAAGATATAACTCAGAGTTTTTAAAACTTATTAGAATTCTGTATCAATTACATAAATAAGAATTAAAATATAGTATCATCAAAATAGAAATTTTAAAAAATTTGAATAAAAAAAAAGTGATGCATCCTAATTAAAGAAAATGATTCTAATCAAAAGTGATTTATAATCAAAGAAAAAAGTTTAATTATATTCATCAATGAAATTCTACATTATAAAATATAAAAGCACAATGTATTGCAATATATAATGGGTAATGACGAAAAAAATGCACATATATCTGAATAATAAGGATTAAAACAAGATGTTAAAAGATACAATACTTTACACTGATTTTGAAATTTCATATAAATCTTTTTACCTAAAAATTATACTATCAAAAATAAAGTAATGTGCCATTTAATTGTACATGTACCATAGGTTTGATACTGCCATGATCTGTATAAAAATTCATTTTGAATCAAAACTTCTGTTTTTATTATTACATTAAACCTTTAAAATATTTAGAACTAAGTTCTAAAACTAATATCCATAAAAATAATATTTATAGTTAATTTTTGGAAAAAAAAATCTCAGTTTTTAGAATTAGTCAATTAGCTCCATATTTTAATAAATGTCTTTTTACTTCTGCATCGAGAATACATGGATTAATTTTAGATTTCAAATTTCCAATGGCAACATACAGCATTTTTTTTATGTGGGATTCAATGAAAGAATAATTTAGAACAAAGCAATAAAAATAAATGACATCTTAAATTAACTTTGTACATGAAGAGAGACAACTCTGCACAAAAGAAAAATTTCATTTTTGAAGTCACTGTTTAAAAGGGAGAAGGGCAACAATCAAGTCATTCTCCATTGACATAATCAACCTAACTATCCACACCTATCTAGGTATGCCACTGAAACCCTCAATTTCATATTTCTTTTTAAAAAATTTAATGTTTATAATCTAAATAATCATTCTAAAAAATTTAATTAAAAAAATGCAAATTTATAAAATTTTGTTCATTAATAATAAATAACAAAAGTTCTGATAAACACTTTTAAATACATAAATAAAATCTAATGCCCTCAAAAATTAATCAAAGGACATTTAACCTAAAACCACTAAACTGAAAATATAACACTGCAATTACAATTACAACAAAAGTTATCACATTCAAGGACATCACTCAAAAATTAGAAATCTTTAATAATATAACAATAGAAATTAAGTCATCTCCTCTTTCCTTAAAAACCTTCACATATCAATATTGCAATCAAAAAATTTTAATAAAATGAATTATATAATTTAATTTTTATAAATATAACTGAACAATATTTTAACTATTACATACATCTATCAACGTTTTCTACTTTCATTTAGCAAAAACATATTTTAAAAGCACCTTGTGCTTAAAATCAATCAATTAGTGCTCAATTAAATTAAAGAATTCCATTATTGCATTCAAAATAATAATCACACAATGTATTATTAAATAAATCAAAAAATGTAATGTCACATTTTAAGACAACGTTGATGTACTGAATCTGACTGACTAGATATAGCAGATTAGATCTACCATATTTCATCTATATTAAGACAAACAATTATTGAGCAATCTTACACTCATGCATCCTTTCTACAAATCAAAGCCAACTAGACAAAACTCATAATAGAAGTACATCTTATTATTCTTATAAAAAATCACATACATTTCCATAAATATTAAAAGTATTTACAAAGTAGTATCAATCACAGGGTATATGAGCAGTTTTGGGAGAAGAGAAAAATATCCGATGCTGCATTTTAATAAGTGCACCGAGTCAACATATTTTAAGTCTCACAGGATTTGTAATTGTAAAGCAATATTATTGACATTATTCAACATTTATTATTACCTTTTATGTCTTTTGATTTAAAGCAAATACATATTTATTTAATTTAATGAAGGAAATATGCATGCACCTAATTTTTCATCAGGCAGTTCTTCAGAAATAGCATACATGTCTAAAAATTCATGTTCAATTTCTGAACTTTTCTTTAAATATTGCTATAAGAAATAATCTGAACCCTAGATATGATCATTTCATTACAACTCTATCAGAAGTTACTGATAATTATGCTAATACATAATTAAACATAACAAATATGAACATGAATCGAAGAGAAAAGTGTATGTCTTGCATAAATTTTCAAATAGTCACAAATATGTATCAAAACCAAAAGAGTGAAAATTTGAATTAAAGAGTGATAATATTTATTCAATATTAAACAAAAAAATGTTGTGGAAATCGGGGGGGGGGGGGGATCTTTAAAAAGAAGAAACTAAACTCAACATTCAAAAATTTTTATACATCAAATACAGCAGTTTTGTGGGGCTGTGACACAAGGCACAGACTTGAATACTCCATTAATGAATAATAAAATACCATGTAACTGATAACTAATCTGATTCATATTTAAAATATTTCATTTTTTAATTTGCACAAATATTCAAGAATTTAAATAAATGTAATAGAAACAAAATGCAGAAGATACACTTAATGATATATATTCAAGCTTAAAATAAAAACTAACTAATTTTGTAATTAATCAGTTTAGATACTTTTAATATATTAACTTTATATTATATGCTGTAAAATAAAATTCTTAAATACATGTTGTTTTTTTTATTATTATTATTTAGTACACTTTTAACATATTCACAAATAGTTTTCATAGTGAAATCTGATTAATTCAACGAATATCTTATTTATACAAGTATATTTAATCAAAATGTATGAAATTTATATAAGTCTGCATGCATACTTCTTTTCACACTTTCCTTCAAAAAGGATATGTAATTTTTTTTCGTTCTTTTAACCAATCTCAATTAAAACACAGAATTTTTAAGAATCATTACTATGATACATTTCTTTTTCAATATGTATATAACATCTTTTCTAAATCTATTCGAGGAGATGACATAAAATTAACATCTCAAAAAAAATGATTAGATAATTTTCACTGACTTGTAAAGTACACAACAAGCATGCATTATACGTAACATATAGCATGCATTCTTAACATAATTAAACTTAACAATATCTAAAAAAAGACAGTAATAATATTAAAATCAATCATCCAACAACAAATCAAATAAAACCTCACTATCAGAGCACATTTCAAATGTAAATATGTACATGCATGGCTGTACACTTTACCTCAAATGAACAATCTTCTTATCTTGTAGATTTATTCATGAAAAGAATGACAATAGAACTCACTGATATAAAAAAGAAAGTCTGTACATATTTCGAATCCAGCAGAATAAATAAATGAAGGCACTATTTCCAAAGCACATAATGTGTGTATGGTTACAAAGTCAGCAAATGTGTGGATATACTATGTAAAAATTATGAACAAACAATGTGCAACTATGCTTTCGTAAAATTTAGAGTCGACCTAAACCACCATCAGGTTCTCCTTTGGCAACTTTTTCTAAAACTTCATTCACAAATGTTGCAGTGTTTCCAGCAACTCTGTGAGGTTCTATAACACAAAAATAAATACATTCAGGTTGAGTATTCGTTAAAAATAAATTAATTAATTAAAAACTTTAGAAAAAAACTAAAAAACAAGAACCAATATTACTATAAACTTTTGAGTAAAAAAACTAAGCAATAAGGTAAAATTACCAAAAGTGGATAAAAAAAATCAAATTTTATACAAATATAAACTAAATACCACCAGTAATTTTTGAATATTATTTATAAGCATTGAAGTTAAGTTATTTAAAATGTTTTTTTATCCAATTTCTAATGAAAAATCTAGTTAAAACATCTTCATTGCATATCTAAAAATAATTTATTGTAATGTATTTAGAAATGTTATGTATTATATTGTCACTTCATTAACATATCTAATCTTCATAAAATAAGACAAAAAATAGGGTTCAGAACAAAAGTAATTAAATCTAGAATATAAAAATCATGTTTTTTTTTATTTAATAAAAATTTAGTACTTTTGCAGATATTTTTCTATTTAACTACCTCAATTTGATCAGTTTTCTTATTAACAGCTTTTATTTAATCTCCAGAAAGAGAAATAAACATCTGAACAAAAAAAAAAAAAAAAACATGCACCTTTATACCCTTAAATAAACAACATTAATAATAAACAACTTTTGATGACTTTAAATGATGTTCCACAACCTGACATTTAATACATTAAATTATACATATTGCTAAATTATTTTTGTATATTTCATGCATGCAAGAATTAAAGCAAAAATTAAAAAAAAAATATTTAAAATATTTGTGTAATTAATCCTGTTTAATTTTCAAAATTTCTATCTGATTCTATATGTGATCTTTCTGATTTATCATTCTTATACAATAATATACTTGTCCCTCATTCTAAGACAATGGTTATGTCTGTAAAAAAACATAGATTTCCTAAAACATATCAATATACTCAATGGAGTTAATGCTAATTTTTCCAAATTAGAGATTTAATAAATTTATCAGCAATATGACTTATATAAAAAAAAACTATAACTATAATGTAAAATAACTGATAGAAAAATACTACCAGTCTAAAACCTATACCTACAGAAACTCTTTAAAAATTGTAATATAAATGTTTTTAAAAATGAGATAACAAGATTTTGCCCAAACATGTTAACTACTTCATAATATCAGACATATCAACAACAAAAATAAAGAAATTGAAAAAAAAACCAGTTAAAAAATGACTTAAATACTATTTGTAATAAATAAAGTTTAATATGTGAATCTATTTGGAAAGTAATGTTAAAAATAATATCAGGAACATGCAAGGAACATAATTAAACAAAATTATAATTTTTTTCAAAATTCAAAATATAATTCTTTGATAAAAAGAAAGTAAGATTGTTATTTGACTTTATAATTAATAAAATAAATATTGTTAATTATATTTAAACATGAAAATTTTAAATAAAAAGTTTCAAAATTTTGTTGCAAAATTTATGAATAATTTTAAAACCATATATATATATATATATATATATATATATATATATATATATATATATATATATATATATATATATATGATTTACAAAATTAAATTTAAGATATTTTGCATCAGGAAAGCAAATTTAACAAAATAAAAGCATTAAAAAAATTTCAATTAAAAGATATTATTAGTAAATACAGTTTTAAAAATATGTAAATGCAGTCTTGTGCTTATTTAATTTGAAAATATGTAAATGCAGTCTTGTGCTTATTTAATTTGAAAAATTTAACTACCATTAGCAGCCAAAAATGCTTCAAGTTTCTTGGAGCAGTTTGAAACTTTCTGATCATGGAGATTCTCTATTTTGTATCTTAATAACTCCCTTGTCTCTATCAAAATATTGATAAGCTTTTCTAAAACAAAAAATAATATTCAGTACAATAATGGCAAGTACAGTAATAAAAACAGTTTCAACATCAAGAAATATTTTTAAATATGAAACTGAGAAATTTATTTTTCTAAGTATAATATATCAACAAGAGGCCACTTACTATGCTCTTGTTGAAGCCCATATAACTTGATTTTATTAGCTTCATGTTGAGCCTTTTTCTTTAATCTGCATACTCTAAAATTAATAAAAGAAGAAATAAATATATGATATATCAGTAAATGTCTTAACTATTAGCATGTTTAAATACATTCAGCAAATTACTAAAACTTCAAAAAATAATACAAAATGCAATGTATCCCAAAATATTTAATTTAATTTCTTAATGTATATATTCCAAGGCAAGGTTAGATTAAGACCAATAGCAATCCCTCTTTCTCTCTTCACTTCTGAAACCAGTTATTTTTTATGGATTTTGATTTCATCCATGACTAATAAATAGTTTTAAATCAACAAATTTTAAATAAATAACACAATGTTTATTTAACCACGCATTACAGCCAAGAGAGTTGATTTCAGAATTTCATGCACAATCTTTTTTTTTTATAAATCTAAATAAAATGATAAAAGATATTTTTAAAAACTCTTTTTATATAATCGGAACATTCTACTACAAAGTTTGACAGAGTTGCTTATTTGTGTGTCAAACAACTAATTGAGAAAAAAAAATGTTCAAAATTACTTTTTGTAAAATAATAAGAAATATGAAAAAAAAAAAAAAATCCAAGAACAAAATTCTGAAATTTAAATTATATTTAATATTGAATTGAATAATTTTCTGCCCTTATGTATATGAAATAAAGGCACAAAATCAGATTGTTCTGAAAATAGAGCAAACAATATCGATGACTCAGGGAACATCTAACAGTTGCAGAGCTCCTAGGCAATTGCTTACTTATTAATCCAATTCTGCTCCTACGTGCCTACAGCGATTTTCATTTCCATTTGCAAATATACTTAATGTTGAATAAATTTGCAAATAAACTTAATGTTGAATTATTCTTGTTGTGCAAAAGAATATGGAGCGGGCATTTCTGAAAATCTAGAAATATAGAAAGAGACATGCCATGGACACAAGAAAAAGAACATGCCATATCATGTGACTAGCTGTGATGAAGAAGTCAATCATCAAAACTAATAAAATGGGAGGGAAGGGGGGAAACCCAGATTTGAAAATGATAAAATCCAGATTTTAAAAGGTATTGGTAACAGGTGGAATTAAAAAGGAGAAAAAAAAATACAGATATGACATTCTTTATGATATTGATGCAATTAATACAAATCACCATCATGTAAATTAAACATTTTCAACTATGCAAAATATAGTACTTATTACTATTGTTGAGACTCTACCTGAATTTCATTTCATTCAGTCGTTTCTCCACTAATAAGATTCAAAGATGTGGGGTCGTAATGTGAAATAATCCACTCGTAATTTATATGACTCCATTTTATTATCTATCTATATTACAATTCTATTTACATGCTATATTTATATTTAGTTGCCATATACAAAAACATACATTGGTTTCGCGCGCAGTTAATTCTGATTTTAGAGTTGTAAAAGCAAGTTATAGCTCTCGTATGATTAAAGTTAAAATTAGTTTTTAGCCAAAGGCGCTCGTAACAACTATAAACTGCTGATACAAAATATATGGAATTTCAATCAATGTAATCTTTTTGCAATATTCAGTAAAAACATTTCAACTTTATATACAGCTTTAAGGTAGGAGAAAAATAAACCCTCCTAAAAATATAAAGTAAATTAAAAACTTACACTAAAAAATAAGTTGACAATATTTAAATCAGTACACGAAGGGAATTAAAAAAACCAATAATATGCACAAATTTTTATAAATGAGCTATTACATGGTTAAAAATGATGGTACACTTTCTTTTCTATCTCATTAAAGTAGCAATAGTAACTGATACCAACAAAATTCAAAAGTATGCTGTGGCTAAATATGTCCTGCCCAAAAGATGACCAGCAGTTCACTAACTGAATACAATAGGCATCCATAGAAAATTTTCAATAAAAGTTTTCCTGCATTTACATTACTGATTTGGAAAACAATGCTCTTGCTTCCATTCCATTTGTGAGAAAACAATTCTAAGTTAACAATTTTCAAAATACTAATGCTAACAAATATTTTATATCCATAGATCATGAAAACTCTACAACAAGTATATCTGAATTATTTTTTGATAACAAAATTGATACATTAAGAGTGAAAGTAAAGTATAAATGAATAAATAAAATAACAGGTCAAGGCATGCGATACTAACAATTCTAGAATAAAAAATAAAGCAAACAAAATTTACTTTGTAAATGAGCCGTTGAAATGATAAGATATCTGGATGAAATCACGAGACTGAGAAGTTAGATACTTTTAGAGATAAGAATTGAAAGGTTTCCAACACAAATCATAAATTAAGTCAAGATATGATTCGCCTATCATAAATGGTGACAACCCTCCGAAGATAAATTAAAAAAAAAAATCACCAGTGAAATTTCACACACAAACAAATTATGGTGACACTACAGACATATGAAAAACATCATGGATTTATTTAAAAAACACATCATAAAAATTATGTGTGTATAAAAATAACATCTTTTTTTTCTCAAGAAATATACAGCTCCCCACTGATATAATACATAATACATTAACAGGTATACATTATGAAAATGATACATTGATGTATTATCATTTTTATTTAAATATAATGATGATAATAACATGGTCCTTATCTAAGATTATTTCTTATCATTTGTTATCTGGAACTGATTACATCCATTAATAGAAAAATTATTTTATTTTTAAAATAGTTAACATAAAAAAGTCCTTTAAGTGCATAGAAAAAAACTTCCATCATTTGATTATTAATAAAGGAGCTATTTGTTTAAACAAAGAGTAAATATAACAAAAAGAAAAGCAAAATCTGTATTAAAAATTTATGAAGTATTAAAAAGCATGTATCATTTTAAAATTCAGAGCAAAATAAATTAAAAGTTTCATTGAAAATGCTGGTTGATTATTTCTAAACTCATAAAATTTCGAAATTCCTAGTCAATGGCATTGAATGATATAAGCACAAAATTTTCATATTTCCCATTAAAAACTCTTTGATATAGACATTAGAAACAAGAATTGTTGATTATAAAATAATCATACAAAAATGAAAGATCAATTTAATGTATAAAAGAATCATGGTAATATTGATAAACAACAAGCTAACATTCACTTACCTGGAAGCCAGTTTATTTTTTTCTTTTCGCGACAATGGTTTTCCATGTGATGATCCTCCTTCATTTGGACTAATATTATAAATAAGCTTATTTAGCTTTTTCAGTTCTACACCAATATTGAATAGCTTGCGTGGATCTGGAGTGAGATCATTGCCATCTCCTCTCCTAGCCTTTCCAGAATGTTTGACAGGAAGAGTGCATTCCTCAGCAAATACAGGATCATACGCATCATCAAGAACATAAGGGTCAAGTGATTCTCGGCGTGGCAGAATGCTCTGGGTCTTAGAACCTCGAGACTGTAAATTGTACTGCCAGAAGTAGCGATGCTTTCTATGCTGGCAGGATTTCTCCTCTTTGCCTGATGGCCAACTTGTAGACAAAAGGTCATCACTTTCATATTGATAAACATCTGTAAATCATTTAAAAAAGCATTAGATTAATGAATAATAGATCTGATTTTATAAAAATTGCATTTTTATTTCAGTAATATCAAATTGACAAACAAAATGTGTGATAATGCTCTTTCAATAATAGAGACATAGGTAATGAGTTTCTTATAAATGAACTTGAGACATTTTCTTTGCCATTTGATCATAATTCATGGAAATTTGTGATTTTTCCCTTAAGATAGAGATTTTAGTACAGAAACAGGAATGTAAACCCTTTAGAACCTTTCAAAGTTAATCTAATCCTGACTTTGGTCATTAACACTTTACCTATCCGTCACATATGCAACAATAGTAGATAGCACACATAAGAACAGATAATTGTCATAAAAGGAAAGAAACCCAAATGACTAGATGCTGTGTACATTTACTACATTCTAAGTAGAGACACAAAAAAAATCTACTGATTGTGTACCTGTACCTTCCAATATAAAAATTAAGCAGTTATAAAGATTTAATTGATTAAAATAGTTTTCACCATTTAACACAATTCAAAGTTGTGTGGTGATGACATTAAATCTAAATTGAGCAGTAATCAATTTGAGATACACAATGCAACTTTAAGAAGTTTGGCATAAAAAATCTGAAAGATATTATTAGATTTAGTGATAGCAAAAGCAGCATAAAAGTCTTGAAAATCACTCTTTGAAGGAGTCTCAAAAGACATTATTTTTGTATAATTTTATGTTTCTAAAGCCTGATATCATTGAATAAAACTAGAAAAGGGAAGAAAAATTGATGATAAGCACAAAACATTATTTACTCTTGTTGTACCACTACTTTTTATAATTAAGTTTGGACACTATGTATTGTGATTACCATCAAATATAAATAATGAAAGCAAAATTTAAATGATAAACACATTTATTTAAATAGTAGTTTTCATATTTAATATGTAATTATTCACATATAATAAGTCCCACATATACAACATACTAAAGAATAGGTGAAGTTAAATTCATTTTTGATAATCAAAGTTAGATTCATTGATTATTTAAAATTCAAATAATATAAAAGGATAATATAATTTACATATGACAATAATAGAAATGCCCTTAATCCTTCATTGATTTTTACATAAAGACGGAAATATTTAATAAATCTTTACATGTAACACATGAAAATGCTATAAAAAAATCACCAGAGATGAAATAATCCAAAAAAATCCATTACGGATTATAATTAGAATCATTATGTTATATATCAAAAACAGTTATTTTTAGCATGAAAATATCCCTGATACTTATTTTAATGTATGGAAGACTCTCAATAAGAATATGTTTCCTCTGCTATTAAAGCATTGTTTTAAGAATAATTAATTATCATTCAAGTGAAAGATAGACAAAGTCATTACATTTACATATTTTAAAAGAAAACAACCTTGAAACAGCAAATGATTGAATGCCTCCTTCGGCTGTTAGCCTCTGTATGTAACAAAACAAGTCCAATTCTAAAAAGTCTGACTGGTCTTGCCAGTTTTAGAAGACCTTGAGAGTTCATAGCAGCTATGGCATGTTTAGAATTTGCAATTATTTTGTATTAAAATGCTACAATGTTAAATAACATGATTATTCTTAAAAGCTTCATGCAATATTAAAAAGAAATATAGGCCAACTACTTATTCAACAAATAATTTGTGGTATTTCTCAAGTTGTTTGTCTGGAATAACATTGATATGCCTGCATATATACATAATTTGACATGTTTTAATGGAAAAGTTCTGAATATTCTTCAATATCTATAATATGATGATAATATATATTAAAATAATTTCAATTTTGTAAATCTCATCTACAATACATATCTTTTGAAGATTTCATTCCTTTTTTATATTAAAAAATAACAGGAGTGGTGAATTGTGTTTAAAAATTTGAATTCCGGTGTGCAGATTTTGTTCACTTTGAAATTTTTAGTAGATACATTTAGGATACATTATTTCATTAATTAACTCATTAAAAATAAATAACCAAATGAAACAAAGCTTTACTTTGAAAAACTGTAATTAAAAAGAAATAACTGTCTATTATTCTTTGATATAAAAAATTTTCTATATTTAAAAACTTATTTTTTATTATTTTTATTTATATATTTAAGTTAGAAAATGACTGATTTTGTAGCAGAAGATCCTAATCAAAACATTTTTTTCAACAAATCAAAATACATTGATTAAAAAGTGTGTGATAAAAATTAGCATGGTATATTAATTAAGCAGGGTTTCCTCCCCTCCAGATCTGTTGCTTATGTTTCAACAGGTGGTCCTACACTTTTAGAAGCTATACTGTTTCTAAGCATAATAGAATTAAAATTTAAAATTCTAACATCAAAAAATATTTCAGAATCAATAGTAAGTATCCAAGATCAGTTTACTGCATATATTAAAAATTCCACTTCTAGTTTTCTAAAATTCAATTTCATGATTCCATTCATTTTTTAAAAATTGTAGGAAGCATTATACAGGAATGAAATCAAAAACTGCATTCAAAACATTCTGAAAATATTTATTTCATCAGTTAAGAAATGTCAAAGAATTGAAATTAAAAGCAGAAATAACAAAAATTATGGGAAAATCAATTCCAAATATTAGATCTATATCCACTGCCTCCATAAATTACTAAAGCTTCTCTGATACAACCGATTTTTAAAATAAAATAACTACATATTTTTAATTAAAAAAAACTATATATTTTAGGATAATTAAATATATAATTCAGCACATTTAAAATAATATAATAAGGAAAATAGATTCACAGCATTACTATGATTCCATTGTCCGTAAAACCAAAATGTACTATAATAGAATATTTGCAAAATTATGAAGAAGTTTGACATAAGAGTTACTTATAGCTCTCACTACCCCAAATGGATTCCAGAACATGAAATTAAGAATGATGAAAATGTGAATGTTACCATTTGATACATTTTAGAATATCAGTAAACAAACATGATCTCTCAAAATTATCTTAATTTATAACGTTTCATTAAAATTTTAAAAACAAATTTAACAAAATTTCTTCCTTTTTTTTTTTTTTATTACAAAAAAACTCACCTCCTCCCTTTTCTATTTAACTGTAAATTCATGGTCGTTTAAAAACATTCCGGAGCATGTATAGAATGATGGAATAATTCTGAGTATAAAATGGTGCCACATTCCAAAAACCAAATTCTAATTACCTTCATCAGATGAAAAATCATCATCATCATCTTCATCATCAAAAAAGCTTCCACTTTCATCATCATTAGACAGAGACAGTGAAGAAAAACCACTTAACGATCGCTCTGTGATGCTCCTCGGCCCAGGAGAACTTGAAGGAGGCTCGGACTTAATTTTGGGAAAATAAGATGCCATTGTGACATCAGGGGGAGCAGATGATGAAAGAAGATTGCTGTCTTGCAATCTGTTGCTTTGAGCTACCATGAGAGGTGATGTGACACCACAAGTGTTCAATGGGATTGAACTCTTGGTTTCGGACACTGGGTTCAGCCTCGATGCGAAGAATGAATCAGAGGCTGGACTATTTTGAGGGCAAAGAGGGAATTTGTCCTCACAAGCACTCAAGAATTGCTGAGAGCTTGGCATCATTCTGGAAGGTACAGGACAGCTAGAAGACAACGACGGTTGAACGTTTTGTTTGACATCCATAAATCCACTACTCGGGATGTAATTCAAACCACTTGCAAAGGAACTATTAGGTATGCTGCTGCTCACCGGAGATGCCACAAAGTGACTTTCACTAGCAGGAAAAGATTTGGACAGATTATCAGGTATCAATGGGAAAGTATTATCTTCGGCTATAAAACTGTTGTTTGCCGAGTAATCAAAGACGGTTTCTCCACAGGAATTCAACTCTGCAAGAGTTGGATTGTTATGCAAGAAGTCAGAATCCTTAATGGGAAAATTATCATCTCGAGTCATATCATCCTCACCAATGTACTCAGGTAAAGTGGGCATCACGTTTTCCATAGGCATGTCCGAAGTCGAAGCCGTGCATGCCTCATAATCTTGATGGCTATAAAAATTCTCGCCGTCCCAGAAAGAAAAAGATTCCAAAGGATCGAAATCATCCATTGGCACTTGTTCTGAAGCAGATGAATTCACATGACCTTGTAAATAGCCCTGTATAGGTATCACACCGGGAAAATCATATTCTCCGGGCACCTCCTGTTTGATTGTGGTGCCGAACGCTTTGTTTATCTGCTCAGGCGACTGAATGCCAAGGCCCTGAGATGCCGTGATGAGTTCGGGACCGCTGGAAGATGTCCAGGAGTCCATGATGGCGGTTGCCAACTCAGAGATCTGGCTGATATCCATACCACTCAGGGCTGAGTCTACTGAAAAAGAAACAAAGTATTAAATTATATTTGCATACACATTCAACGGGTAAAATTAACAATAAATACATAATTAGTAATGAAAGTGTAAGGTGTGATAGCATAATAAACAGTACTTCAAAAAATAAACAATAGGACCGGAACTCATGAATAAAGAACAACAGATAAAAATAGCGAGCAGTATAAGTAGGTCTTTAAGAGGTGATAAACAAGAAGCCGAAACGAAAACAACCTTGCCAAGGAATTAAACTACAACAATATCTTTTTTTAAGAATAGCTCTTGGATCGGTCAAGAATCGGAAGACAGAAAAGCAATGCCAAAAAGAAAATTATTATTTTACTTAAACATGTAATAGAAGAATCAGTCTTTAAGAGTAACGTTTTAAACGTCATTCTGAAAGCTAAGCAGCTAAAAAACAAATCAGTTTCGGCATAACATAAATGAAATTATTTCACATTGGCTTTTGGAAAAATCCAATAAACAATGTCAATATCCTGGATATGTTTAGGATTTTAAAAAAAAAAGCCAACGCTTTTTGTAATATTATTCAGCAAATAAACAAAATTACAGACAAAGAGACAAAAATATAACTGTTGATTGTTACCATCATTCTTTTTCATTATTATTTTTTTAAATTCTTAAAAGTAACGAACAACATGGCTTTTAAAAAGTCGAGTACAAGTGTACTGGCGGTGTAACTGAATTTCACGTGCTTTTAACACGTGAAAGCGGTTACGTTCTGGAAATAAAAATGGCTTATAAATAAATCGATCCAAACACTCATAAATTTACACAATACAAGTAATTTATTTTTCAAAATGATTAAATTGTGATAAACTGAGAATAATGAAATGCAAATAAATATATGAGAGAATTCTAATTCATTTAGATATTATGCTAGTCTACAATAAGTTAAATTGCGCTACAAGAATATTCTGCTAAGTCACTTTCTCGTTTGATCGTTTTTTTTAACACTTTGCATTCCGACAAATAATTCGATATATAATAATTCACCTAATAAAAGGATTTGTTTATTGCAAATAAAAATAAATATAAATAATTGTTTTAGATTGAATTTCCCTGAAAAATTTATCTACAACTTTTTACCACACTGTAGGTATTTTTTAAAAATCAAATTTTTTTAAGAATAAATAAAACATCAAAATGATGCACCATCTAACAAGAGGCATTCGAAAACAAAGGGATGATATCAGAATGGCATCTTTTTATTATTAACCCAAAAATGATAATTGTTAAAGCTCAAAAAGTACTTATCATTTATTAGTACAAAAAATTTTAAACGAAGAAATGAAAGTCTAAAACTTAAAATCATCAGTTAAAACGTGAGTTAAACATCAATTATCTACATCAATTAAAATTATTTTAATATTAATAATACCACATTAATAATGTTTATTTAGTAATTGAAACTACTTGCTTAAAATCCGTTGCGGTCCAAATTAATACAAACAATTTCCACAAACAACACTGACTTAGAACAATTCAATTAAATTTTTTAGTTTTATCTTCACATAGTTCCTAAGATTAGTTTTATTTTAAGATTTTATTTTGTTTAGCATGAATTCATATTAACTCATTAATAAATTGTGGGCAATTGTTTTATGATTAAAAGTACAAGGTTTAGTATCTGTAAATTAAATTAAGAATTCTGTAAATTAAATTTAAATATAAATGTGTATACATGTTAAGAATAATTCGTTTTTCCCTTTCCCCCCATTAAGAAAATTAATTTGTCTATCACGAAGAAATTAAGTAAATACGGCTATTCATTCAATTTAGTTTTTCCCCTTCCACAAGTCATTTTATCATTTACTCATGGAATCACGTTTACAAATATTAGAAAGTATTAATCACTCAATAATTTAAAATATTCGTTATGCACAAATGAAATGAAACTGCCTTTCATCCTATTCAGAACCAATGAATAAGATGAAAGAAAGAAAACAAAATAAATGCCTACTTTCAATAAAGCCATTACAAGGAAAACTCGAAAATCGAAACAGAAACAAACTGTAACTCAGACATAAATGAAAATGGCGGGAAACTGAAGAAGAAACAACAACAACAACAAAAAAAAAAAAAAAAAAAAAAAAAAAAGGGCTGAAGGTGACAGTCAAGGTCAAGAATGATTTCTTTAATAGGCAATAACTCTACATCATGACAAGAAATCTTTGGAGCACTTAAGTAACGATAAAACATAGAGATAATTAATTCTTTGAATTAAAAAGAATTGTTTCGAACTCATGCCTGCATAAGTTTTTCGAATGATTAAAATTAAATTTCAACATCAATTAAAATGTTAAAGTAGAAATTTTTTATCAATACATTTTCAAAGTAAAATGTATTGATTAACGTTATCAAAAGTTTGTTACAGAATCGCAACGTTTTAAGATTTAAAAAAATTTAATTCAAATTTTAAAAATAATTTTGCAGTTTTTGTATTTATTGCATTTGCATCTTTATTATTTTTAGAAGTTACATGTCCAAAACAAATACAATTAAATAACTATATTGAAGTCCCATCTTTATTCCACTCGATTAACTAATTAAAACATAGTTTTAATAATGAATACTCTTTTAACGACTTTTACTATAACTATATAATGATTGACATTGGAAAACTAAGTGCTTTTGTCTTATCAAAAAATGAAAAATTCGGATAACACGACATATTTAAAATACCTTCCCCCCCTCTTTCAGTTACCTATTAAAAAGTATAATTCAATACTAATTTTTTCTCATTAGAATCATATAATTATGTCCATATAAATAATCTGCTTTAAAGCCAATTTATAAAAACAATTATCAAGACTAATTCATTACAACTTACTCAAAGATTAGCTTATTTTGTACTTAATTGGAAATCCTCTATTCGGCAATCCTAGTGTTTGCGTTCAAGGAAAAGCTTGAGACAATGATGATATAGCTAAATTTGATTATAAATGTAAAGCTAAAAATAGATTGTAAATATTTTATAATCTATTTTAGCAACTTTATAAAAGTGATCATAAAGTGAGAAATGAAAATAAATGTGTTGATACAAAATGAACTACTACATAATCTTTATGTATTCTACTGAAGGTTTTTCCCGAATACAATATTTAAAAAATTAGATTTGGTCGCTCCTTTATTAGCAATTCTCTACAATTTCATGTTCTGAACAAAAAAAAAAAAATGACAAAGAATTCTATCTATGATCAGGAACATCATACAATGAATACACATACATGTACATTTCGCATGGTACCTGATGTGTATATTATGTACAACGACAAATTAATTTTGTAATCCATTTCGTATCTTGGAAAGAAACAAGAAAAAAAAAATGATGTAATGTTACAAAACAGTACGACAAAATATAGCTAGATGGCATATACAGTTTCGTTTGTCATATGAGGAATATCAAATCCATTGACTTCTTATTGCGTTTAACAGTATATCACAAAAATGTGGCTAAAAACCAAAAATATCACTAGCAAATCATGAAGGAAAACATAGAAATGCCAATCTGATACTAAGAGAATTTTTAAAAAATAGTTCAATATTCGTCATTTGCAGCATTTTATAGAGTATATTTCTTCCATTAATAATTTAAAATAGCAATTTTGCAAAAGAAAAAAAAAACGAACAGCAAATAAACATCGTGTAATCCTTAAAAAAAACTATGACTCATTTCTCGCGATCGATTTCATGTGCAAAATTTTTTTAAAAACTAAAACGAAACATTATTTATAACTCCAAGATGCAAAAGAGCACGCGATATTTGAGACAATAGTAAACCATTCCAGCAGTAGATCACATGGCTTCATCTACACGATTCCTATTTTTAGACGATTCATAAACATAGTTCTCAAATCAGATGAAGATTTTATTTTAAACAGAAAGAAACGAACAAAATTACAAATAGCGATAAGAAAACAATGGGATTGGACTTGGATCGGTTCATGTAATTAAATTAAATTGACTCCCGAATCACATTCAAAAGGATCTTTACAGATATTCTAGATGGGTATATGTAGCAGAGTCAAGATAGGATAATTTTTAAACACAGATGACAAATTTTGCTCAAAACTAGATTTTTCTGCGAATTTTGAATTTGACTTCTTGAAATTCTTTATAAAATTATTAAGAGCTTGCATCGCTTTTTACTGGAATTCAATATTCTGAACATTTTTAAAATTTAGAAAAGTTGTTCTTAACAAATCCAGTGTAAACGTAGACTGTAAAAAATAGCAAATTTAAATTAAGTACTTTATTTTAAGTTCGTTTTTGAATATTTCAAACAATTTCTACGAGAATGAAAATCAAACGATTTTGTTCCGATGGAATTTTATACAAAGCATTATATTCTTTCTTTTGTTTGATATCGTTTTAAATAAGTGCTAAAAAGTATCAAGGAAATATGCCAAATTAAACTAATGTACAAATTTGTAAGAGAGCCAATATAAGTAAACTAGCAAAACTATATAAAATGTATGATATTTTTTAAAATAATAATTCATAAGTTTATAAATATAGTTTAAAAAATATTTAAATAGCGATGATTGTATATGGTACTTCAATTCGTATACTGTATTTCCCTCAACTTTCTAGGATATTTCTATAATATGGCAGTTTTGCTATTAAATCTCGTTACATAACAAAAAGAATTGACATTTTTTTTTAAAGACTGGGTCCAAGTTGTGATACAGATCAACAATTTCGGTTTCTAGAAAACATCAAATTTTGTCTAGTATTGCAAATTTGAGTCACTACGTTTACAAACGCATGAAAAGACAAACAGACAGGCAGGCAGGCAGACAGTCAATTGACTGATGTATCTGAGCAGCAAGTCGTTGCCCGTCTACATTTTTTTATGATAAAACCATATACCGAATTTCACGCATCCTGCATATTTAAGTAGCGTATGCATGTGATCGGGCAGACAAGCTATCTTTAGAAACATTTCGCATAAAATGTGACGGAACTCTACAATTCTACTGCCCAAACTATATACCAAATCGCATCTGTCTAACTTGTTGCTTTCCATAGTATGCAAAAAGATTAAGATTTATTAATGCCGCTTTTATTTTTGACAATCACAATAAATTTTCATTGTAGACTTTAGCTAAAGCAATAAATCTCAAATGAAAATAAATCAGTACCACTTCACTGAAAAATATATATACCATATTTTTAAGGCGATGAAAATAAGCACATACGCAATAGAAGGGACTGCGACAGAAAAGATATAAAACTTTCACAAAACTCAGACTCAATAGGCTCTTCAGACAGCAAAATGGGTATTTCAACACAAAAAATGCCGAGCGTAAGCACTATTAATATCGTCACAGTCTGGGTTCTTATCGACTGCCTGTAGCCCAGGTATTTCAACCATTTTCTGCATAAGGATTCACAACTGATTTCCCAAAACATTTTCGAAATAATGATAAGAACCTTAACTTTATGCTCTAGGATTATAGTTTTTAAATTCAATATATATAATTCTGTAAAGAGAAAATTTTCTGTTTATTAAAATTAAACGAATTATTGGCTCAGATGTTCAAATTATTATTTTTATTGACTGGCTAATTTCGGATAAAAATGATTCGATATTGATATTTATTCCTAAAGTATTCTCTACCATCTAGTGATGAGAATTAAATTTGCGCTTAATATTTTGTATCATTTATCATGCTTGAATTCATTTTCCGATTATGATACAACGAATACTAGTTTATATTATGTTTTTCGAGAATCAATAGATCGACAGATAGATAGAATCACAAAATCAAACTTCTTTATCAAGTTAAAGTTTCCTTTTTTAAAATCAATCATTTGAATCGTAGAATAACACTTTTAATCTATATATTTTTTTTACCCAGTCCACCAATTTTAACTGATAGAAAACGCATTTACAGGCATTTTTCAACACCCCCCCCGCCTTTTTTTTCTAATTTTAAAATATTTTTCAAGTTTATCTGTTTTTAAAAATTTACTTCTGACATAATCAAGCTAATCACAATGTCCAGCAATTAATTTACCTTTTATAAATACCTACTATTTCTTAAAATTTTCTTCTCAAATTAATGACTTTTTATCCAAAGCCGAAAAATTGGTGTCTTAACTTCCACCAACCCTCTCGTTCTTATCCAGTAACATATCAAAGGTAACCATCTCAAAAACTTAAACCAATAAAATTGCTGTTACAAGTTTTTTTTTTTCAGTATTTCTTGAGAACTATATTAAATTATATGGGGGGGAAAAAGATTTCTAAAATTTTTAAGATCTGTAATTTTTCGAAAAACTACAAAATATTAAAAACAGTACAACATATTTTCACACTTTTATTAAAATTAAATTTGTGTGGAGCAATTATTCCACGTAAAATAATCTTTTGCATTGAAAATAAATTACTTTTAAAAGTAATTGCTCACCGTCGTTTGGAATTCCATTGAAAGCTAATAAATTTTCACTTTCTGGTATATGAAGCATGCTTAAAGTTTTGCTCAAAAATGCTGTATTCAAAAACATAATTAAATTTTTGTGATTAATTAAATAAACCGTTGATTTTCCGTCAGTTAAAAACATCAAACTTTCATTTAATGCAACATTGGACGTATTAGTTAATCTCTAATTATAATAAAGATGGAAGTGTGTGTATGTGCGCGCGTCCGTATGGTTTGCATTTTGACGACCTACAGGTCAGACCGTTCGACTTAGAACTACTAAAATTGAAAAATATATACTTTTGATGTTGCACCTCCATCTTTTTTTAGCTGCTATTTCAAATAATTAAATTAAGTGAAATTCTGACGTTTTGCATGCTAATTTCTGAAAATACAAACGCAATAGATTTTATATCATTTCAAAATTTAAAAAAAAAATAATGTTTTTTAATTATTATACCAATTTAATAAAAGAGCGAATTTTTC
This sequence comes from Argiope bruennichi, assembly GCF_947563725.1. Classification (NCBI taxonomy): domain Eukaryota; kingdom Metazoa; phylum Arthropoda; class Arachnida; order Araneae; family Araneidae; genus Argiope; species Argiope bruennichi. The sequence continues at coordinate 76,891,903 of NC_079159.1, read as the reverse complement.
CTGAATATTAATTAGCATTTTTTTTTAAATATTTTTTTCCCTAACTTCCAACAATAGATTGCATTGTTGCTATGAAATTCAAACAGTTTTCATTGTTTCATCAAATATTTATTCCATTGAAGAAAGCTAATGAAAGAGGATTCTGTATTACATTTGCGTAGTTTATAAAACAAAACAAAAAAAAAATCACGACATTTAGAAGATGGACGAACAAGATATTTCCGCTTTTAATAGCGTTCTGATGTTATGATTTCCTTCCATTAAAAAGGTTCATGTACGAAATAAATAGAATTTAAATAAGACAAAATAACATGAAATTATATCCAAACAATTTATCCAAAATTAAATAAAACCAATATTCATGGCGGACTAGCTGGTCGTCTGAGTGACTAGTAAATAATTAAACTAACTTTTTAATATGAAATCTGTACAACAGCAAGACATTGTGAAAAAAAATAAATAACGGTCTTTACATATATCTGCGGTGAAGCTTTATAAGCCAGATAACAGCTACAGGACACGAATAATTACTTTTGTCTTGTGGTTTTGTTACTCGGCTACGAACCATAAGGTTACGAGTTCGATCCTCGCCTATCGTCAATAGCCACATATCATTCAATAATTATAGTAATACGTGTTACCCATAGCTAGTAATAATTGCAGGGCATCTGATGTTCGCTATTTATCCTAGATTTTGAAATAAAATCTTTGAAATCAAATTTCTTAATAAGAAAAGTGCGGTGAATATCAGATGATAAAATATTGCCACTTCACTACTGACTATATTATATAGATATATTACTTCAATAATTTTACCTTTCTTCGCTGAAGAGAAATTTTGCTACATAAATTATAATGTTGTTCACTGTAAAAATCTACAGTTTAGAAATCCATTTTTAGCAAACCGTTTTAATAAGAAAATATTTATATTTATTTGCTAGTTCATCTTTTGAGACCAGAATAAAGCAATAAGTTCTTGTCAGTTGCACGCGTGCACAAAATCATTAAAAGGGCGAGAATAACAGATTGAGTTAAAATTCCTGATGCCTTGCAATTTTATTTTATTTTTTAATTACTAACATACAAAATTTTACTGAATATTTTGAAAAAGAGGGTACGTTATTGAAAGGATGGCACAGTTACATAAGTTTCACATAAATACAGAATCGGCGTTTTACTGGAAAAAGCAAACCCGTTTCCAGGAGAGAAAAAAAAATCAAAATTCTTGATAAGGAGGTTTTAACCTTAACATCTCCGAGAAAAAAAAATTTAAAGTGGGTTATAAATGGAAGGAAATGTGGAAAAATACAGATTACGAAAATTTTCCCATGCTAAACAATACAATTCCAATTACAAAATCTGTCATTTCATGAATTCCAAAACTATTTATTGGGCAATCCTTTCGTAACTACACCAAATAAATGCTTAATTGATATAAAAATAAAATAATAAAATAAAAAAGATGTTGAAAATATAATGGACATTAATATTTTATCCTATTCCAGTCTTTAGATTATGTATGTTTTCCATAAATTTAAAATTCATTCTGACAACCTTCCCTCCATTTTTGAAGAAAGGAAAAATGTTGATAATTGCAAGTTAATGAATTGCCTAATACACAGAAAATCGCATGAAATCAAAATTTAAAATGAGGAAATACTGATTGTTTTGAAAGACTTCTGTAGAAATATGGCCATATAATACTGTCGTGAGAAAGAGTTTAAATCCCAGTACACTATAAAATAAATCATTTCAAATGAATTGGAGACTAGAAGATGGCAGAGATAAATGCAATCCTGCCAGAAATTTTTGGCAAAGATAGTAATTGAAGGTAGGTGAAGAAATGTTTAGTTAAAAGACTTCAAGTTAACACATACAAACTGCTTAAAATGAATTATCACAAAATGCATTTGCTGAGATTTTTATAACAGATTAAATTATATTCCATTCAACAATCATACAGCAATCTTGCCCAGTAACCGATGTGTCATTGGTTTTGTTGTTGTTGCTTTTTTATTTTGATTTTATTGGTATTTTCATTTTTTACAGAAATAAAACGATCCTCCGGATATAGTGAAGTTACAATTTCATCTTTGAAGTTCGTTATAACGGAAATGGTTTGCAATTTATAAAAACCAGAATATCCGATTCAACGTTTAAAATTAACAGCATAACATTAAAAAAAAGAAATGAAAAGAGAATTATTCTGTAATTGCTTTTCTTATTTTTTAAAACAATGCATACTTGAGTGTTGTATTACGAATTCCCAAAATAACTATTTTGATGCCCACAATTTCTGGCGGTTCATAAAATCCAATTTTACCGTAAATACAATAAGAGTTAATGTAAACGCTCTGGTATCTATAAATTACGGGACAGCCCACATTTTGTAAGAAAAAATAAATTGTAATAGTTTCATGCCATTACAGTCGCAAATACCGAGTACAAAGCGGAAACATCCCATTTTATGATTTTGGAAGATAAGTAAAATGATCAAGACAATTTCATTACAGATTCTTTTAAGAAATCTTTGTAGAGCATGTATTCATTGTAATGAATATATCAATTGCACTTACTCTTGACCAGATTATACAGGAGAATTTGTATGACATGCTTTTAAAAAAATGCTATAAGACATGTTATAAAAATTTTCATACTATATAATTATAGATTGCGCTCTGCATCTCCCAACAGCATTCCATATATGTTCTATAGGGTTAAGGTAAGGTGAATAAGTAGGTTACTTTTTTCGATGCATCCTGCACTTTAAAAAATATCTGAAAAACACGACGCAATATGACACAGGAAATCATAACCCCTGAGGATGATATAATTTCCAATAGCACCACAAAAATTATCTGCATAAGCAAAAATACCTTGGTAATAAGTATATCATGATAATTAATTAGCGTATTCCTAATTGCTCTTTTCTATACGTTACGTTACTCATACCCGATCAACATTATGTTCACGAAATATATTATAACCGTTCAACATCATGTTCATGAACTATATTGCCGCCATCTCTATAACGGCCAGTTTCCAAGATATTAGTGGAAGAATGAATAGTTTTAAATTTAAACCACACATCTGACGTGTTAGTTGTTGTTGTTTCTTATGGCACTTGCAATGGACAAGCCCGCTGTTCGAAGACAGCGATTTTAAGCCGGTGGGGGAACGTCTCTTGTTTCTATAGTAGCGCCAACTAGGGCCAAGAGTACGACTTTGCTACTCACGCATCACTCATTCGCTTGCACAACCCCTTTTTACAGGAGGGCACATTCACACATCACACAGATAGAACAACGGAAGAACAACCATGCCCGAACCGGGACTCGAACCCGGAACCCCCAGATCACGGGGAAGACGCGCTACCCCTATGCCAGGACACCGGTACACATCTGACTTACTGAATAGGAAAACAATTTTTAAAAAATCATTTTTACCAGTACATTTTCTCCTGTTAATAGTCCAGTTGGTGTACCCATGGCACTACTCACATATTTTCTAAGTACGAACTAATCAGTAGAACACATCTCACTGCTATATACGCAATTGCCAATGCTTAATGCCCGTGTTTGTCTGCATCTCTTCATAACACTCATCCAATGGTTTCTTTTGATTATAATATGCAGCTTAATTCGGTTTGTCAGAACTAAAACATCTAATAACTGTCCCAATTTCATACAATCTATAATTCAGTAACGACGTTTTTGACAATTCCGAATTCATAAACGTCATCAATGCTTAAACAAGCTTCTTCAAAATTTTTTAGAATATTTTCATTAGAAAACTAAATAGATAATAGAATTGATTTGCATAATTTACAATATCTAGGGCTAAAATATTAATAATAAATGTGCAGTTGTACAATATATTAGTTTACGTTGTCATTTTTTACTATCTCATGCGACATCCAAGCTTGGTTACGTGGTTCAAAATAATTGCATATTCATCCTGTAAAGCATATATCCCATCTTTCCAATTATATCACTTTCCTTAAGTTAATTACAATTTACATTTGTACACGAAAATCAGCATTCTGCGCTTGTTCCTAGATCTATGAACTACAGCAAAAAGAAAAAAAGAATAAATATATTTTTAATGCACAGAACATTTTCTCGAATAATGTGATTAATATTCAGGAAACTGAACTATCCAGTTAATTTAATCAAATCAATAATATAGTAGCAAAAAATTTCATAGTCAAGGTAATTCAGTCTACTGATTGCATACGAAATTATCTTCAGTTTTAAAAATAGCAAAGTTTGAAACTCTTTGTCAAAAAATGTCTAGATGACACGTTTATGAATCAAATAAAATTCACTCAGAATTTATTTCATCCAAGTTATTGTACGAGTTCATAACTTCTAAAGTTAAAGAGCCCTATTTCAAAAAATAAAATGGATAAATAGTTTTCACCCGAAGAAGCATAATTTTGGTTTTCTGTAAATACATCTGATTACCTATCGGCAGAAATTTACAAAACATGCAAAACTGCATACACAAAATAAGCAATCAATTGTGATTGTAAGAAAAGTTCACAAAATATAGAATAATTTATACAAAGATTAATCAATGTATAAAGGAATCCAATTGTGTAACCCAGTGGCGTCTCGTCAGCTCATAATCCAGTAGTGCTGCAAAAGATATTTTTTTAAGGTTTCTAATACATAATCTGTCCAAACCAACGAAGTATTCAACTTTTTTGAATGTATACACAATTTGGAACGTTTTGTGTTTAACTTCGTATAGTAAAGATACTCAAGTTTCATTTTGGAACTCTTCCCAGTATCCTATACAACCCAAATTTAATGGTTTTGATGTCAAGACTATAACCTCATAATTCTTTTATGATACTTATTGTGTTCTGGAGTTACACAATAAGTATGTTCAAATACACATGGGTAGTCTCTGCCAGTTCTGGAACAAAGACCATATACTAAAATTCATTCATCTAGCTTGTCGCAATTATGATACGCATTTCAAATAGGAACAGAATGATGGACAGTCAATCTTTCGTCGAACTTAATCCAAGCTTTGATACAGATTTAGAATTCTAATAAAAAAATATAATGTTGTATTTTAGTTTACTGTGTTTTGAGTCAACGTGTTCATATACACGCTTAAATATATATAGATAGACTTCTTATAGTTAAAATTTACAAAAATTGTAAAATTTCGATTTAAAGACTGTATACTAAATTTTATTCGTCTGTATCGTAGAATTTCTGAATTGACTAGTGAATAATCTAATACGCAATCGGTAGAAATCATAAATAGTTAAGAGGGGGAAAGTCGATAAACATTACGAAATAATCTAATTAATAATGTTCTGAAATAACACAAGGTGTGCTGCAACTCTACAGCCCCAATGAAAGAGCTGCCAGTAGTATAACCTATGTATTTATATATAATCACATTAAAAAATCATATTTCTATGAGGATCTTTGAGAGAATTCAACACAGTTGTCTAATTTATAAAATTTTCAAAAAACAGAGAAAACAGGATAATTTTTAAATATGTTTACTTATGTAATTGCATCAAATTATAAATAAATGATATTACTTTTTGTGGCTGTTGTTGTTGATAGCGCCCGAAAAAAAAACATGTACAACAAACGTTAAGAATAATAATACCTCATAAGAATAATTTCAATTCAAAATTCTCGGTTCAAAAATCATTAACTCCGAATAAACTTCAAATTTATATCCGTTTTTAATGCTGTAGCTGAATATTGAGATTTGAATCACAAAGCTCAACAAATTTGTACAAGTAATAATTGCACACTTATCCTTATTATAACATATAATTAGTTATCATAAAAATATATAATACAATCAGATAAATACTTGATCAACAAAGAACTGGCAATCGAATTATTTCATTTATTTATAACATATTCCTTGACAATAAAATGTTAAAATATTCACAAATTACAAAGCATGTATAAACTATACTTGCTTTGCCTGCCAAACATATCAAGACCAGCGGATTTCTACGAATCATTTCTAAATACATTGCCTAAAATAAAATTCTAAAAAAGGAAAAAATTAGCCTCCCCCCTAAAAAAATAGCAACGAAATCTACAGGTAATCTATTTCCATTTCCCAACGTCAATCTTTATTTGAAGTTAGGATAAAAAGTCTTCACACAGATGCTATTTGTTCAGTTCCATACCGATTTATTTAACCAGACTTGCTTCCCTATTGTAGAGAAATGTCCTTTATTGTAACAGATGTCAGTGAATTAGTTTTTATTTCAACTTACGACATAGGCGAAATAAAAAAAATACTTATTTAGAAACAAAATTACGTAATTCAAAGAGGATAAAGAAATTTTTCTTTACCATTTGTATATGTAAGATTTTTTTTTTTTTTTCCAAATTAAACACTCCATTTGAAAACGCATTCACTAAGTGCAGCCAATAAAAAATAACAAAGTTTTTCACAGAAAATTCATTATACGTAAATATTAAAATATATATACTTAGAAGAATTCAAATCTAACAGACGATTTTTAAATTAAAAATTAACTTAAAATTAAATTTAAAAATTATTTTTCATCAAATCACATAAATACAAAATATTGAAATGTTCATTCAATTTTCTGAGTAAACAATAAAGATATATGTAATTATTGCATGTGAAAAGGAAACAAACAGAAGTAACTGTAACTGTGCTCCACGTAACTTTTCAATTCTACATGCAATGACTAGAATCGAACAGCACAAAGAAAAACAAAATATTTTACTTCTGAAAACACAGCCATGTACCAAAATCTCCTTTCCCCTTCTACCTTCACAAGGGACAATTATTCATGAAAATAAGATCCAAAAGGGAGAAAAAATAAACAGAATGATTTTTGTTCCTGAACACAAATAGATGATAAAGAAAAAAAAAGAGAGAGAGAGGGAGAACAGGAGGCGTGAAATTCATAGCATAATGATGTAACCGAGTTAATCGGCGCTAGAGTTATGTTTCAACCTTGATAAACAACTAAAAGGTAAAATTGTTTTAAAACCATCCTTTTGCAGTGTTGTGTAATCTGAACGGCCTTGACTGGCATGATACATGCATAAGTCAGCTGATACAAGAGGACGTACCAGTAGTTGCACTGACTTGGCCGACTGCCAAGACGACAGACGACTCGAAGAGTTTTTCTCGGTGTTTACTGTTACATAACATTCAGCCGAACTGATAGGCGCAAGAATGTTTTCCCAAAAGAATGGGTGGGTAAAAAAAAAAAAAATTACGCATAGGTACAAACTCGATTCTTATTGAAGTATCAAAGAGTAAAGTTTACTTTCACACGATTACGTTTATGTGCCAAGTGCTATGACAAAGTACAAAGTGCAGAGTTCTGCTTGTTAGTAGTTGCTATTTATAAACAAGCACTATTTAAACGGGCGTCGATTATAAACACGGAACTGGTGGTCTGTTTTCCCGCCATTTGATAAGCGAATCGATGAGGCCGCCTTTTGTTTACATCTGTTCGTTTCAGAACAAATACGCTACTCTCGCAAGTGTTCTACGAGAATAAGAAAACATGAAGATAAGCATATGTTTACATTTTTTTTTTTCTCTCATTTAAATAAAGGTCACTTGAGTTGTTTTATAGAGATTAAATTAAAAAAAAAAGCTTATTATTTATTAACAGAAAAATAGAACATTGTAATTCATTTTTTTTCAGAAATTTATTGTAGTGTGAGTAGTCTTTTTTACTGTTTATTAATTTCATTTGCATGCACATATACCGATTCCTTTTTCAAAAATTAGCAACTTTTAATTTATTAAATTTGCTAAATAAAACATACTTTCTTGCAAACATAATTAAACAAGGAAACACGGTTTTTCATATTTAATTCCTATATTATTAGGGTCATTTATAAGGATTCTTGTAGTTCAATTAGTTCAGCACTTTGTTTTATTTTTACATAAGTTTAATTTGTACGATTCCTTTGTCCACGCTATATCTCCAGAACTAGACAAGAATCAAACAATGAATATTTTCACAACGCGTGTCTCTCTTCTAAACATATTATAATGTAAGTAGTCATTAAATAAAATATTTTTAAAAATTTTGATTTTCAAACGAATTAATTTACTTTTTGTTATTACTACTTATTATTCTTTTTCTTTCTTTCTTTTTTAGTGCTGTTGAGTGGAAGATTATTCTGTGCATTTACCAAAAACAGCTATACAGAAACGAAATCTAAGCATCGAAAACTACAGTATTAAATAATAAATGGACGACTTAAGCACGCACCAATAATTTTTCAGCACATAACAGTAATGAGTTCACTCCTAGGTTTTTGAAATTTAAATTAGATATTTAGAAATTATAAAGCATCGTTACACCATTAGAAACTCAATGTCATTTAAGGGGATACAAAATTGAAATAGGAAGAAGAATACAAATAAAAACCGAAGGATCCCAAAACAAGGAAATAAATACTCAACAATATACATACACTCGTTAATAATGATGATGCATTAAGATATCGTACATATCCTTGCTCTACTTAGGTGATGAAACATAAAGCTACCAGAATGCTTTAAAATTAAGCACCGATTATCTTATTTTCATTTCTAATCCGTATCATAAAAGAACGAAGAATATTCGTTAAAATATAAAAGGTTCCTTTCTTTAAATACAGACATATCTCTATCCTAATCATATTGGGGTGGGGGGGAAGGAATATATTTAAATGTGAGTTTTCATTTTCCTAAGTAGACAAAATAAGAGAAGTGGGTTTAGATATCATTAATTCTTGAAACTGTGAATTACTTGAATTCTAAGTTTCTACAAAATTAGAACTTAAGTCCTAAAATTAATGCAACAAACATCCTGCTGAAACTTTTTTTAAAAAAAAGCGTTAAAATAAATAGGTCAAATTTCTTGAATTTCAATACTATACAGCATTTTGAAAGAGTACAAGTAATGGATCAAACAATCAACAAATTATTATTTTAAAAAATTCAAGAAAAAGAAAATAAAGTAATATATTTTGCTACAACTTTCACTATTTTCCATTAAAACTGATTCACGCATTTAGGTAAAAGTATATTACCTAATCAGTAACAGTTGCCGAGAAGAATTTTTCAAAAAACTTATTATTTAAAAAATTGCATTTTTTTTTATTTCTTTTACTATAAATTATTTACTAATAAGTAAATCTGTCACCTTTGATTCAAATTCGGGGAGACACTTTTCAGCTCAGAAAGAATAGTTGGAATTATAGTTTTTCAAACTAATCCGGACCACATCTTCGATACAAATGCAAACCATCAAAAGTGGAAATCACATTTTCCAATTCTGCTTTCTAGATATTTCATCAAATATGATGCACTTATTTGTAACGTCTTAAATCTGAATTCTCTTAACAAACTAAAAAAAAAAAACAATTGCAATATATCTAAAGAGTATCATTTGTTATTAGTCTCAGTATTAATTAATTTTAAGGTTTTGATAGTCTGCGTATGATCACTTAAATTAAAAGTTTTTTTCTCCCTGATTTACTCTATACAGAGAAATCTAAATAGTCTAAAATCCAACCACTCATCAAGTATTCGTTTAACATTCGTTAGTAAAAAATCTAACCATCACGCTTGGTGATGCTAAAGATAAAACCAGGGGAAAGAGCCTTCTTCGAAACTTTCACTTATTCTCCGTAATAAGTGTTATCTTCCCATACTGCAATACATAAAAATTGGAGAGGATAGTCAAGCCCATCAACTTCAGAGTCTTTCATACGAGCTAGTACAGGGGAAAAAAAGAAAGAAAAAAAAAGACGTGTAGATTTTGAAGTTTTTTTTTTTTTAAATAATCTCTTGAAACTAAAATTTGCTACAAGAAATCATGTACCAAATTTCATTTATTTAAATTGTTGGCTTTTCTTCCTTAATCGAATTTACATACACCCGAAAGTATGGATGGTCAATCTTATGATGGATTTGATTGAAAATTTGATTTCAAAAAAACGTTTTAGATACTAAAACTTTGTGCTACATTTTATTCATCTAGTTTTTTGCGTTTTGTAGGTATCTTATTCCCTCGCATTCGATATACAGATAGAAAAACCTTCCTTCTAAATTTGATAAAAATTTACAAACTTGGCGTAAAGGCTATATAACTACATACCAAACTTCAGTTATTTAACTCGAAAAGTTTTTGAATTATCGTGCCCGTCGATAGACAGGCTTAATTAAAAATATCAACTTCAGAGTCTTTCATACGAGCTAGTACAGGGAAAAAAAGAAAGAAAAAAAAGACGTGTAGGTTTTTAACTTTTTTTTTTAAAAAATAATCTATTGAAACTAAAATTTGCTACAAGAAATTATGTACCAAATTTCATTTATTTAAATTGTTGGCTTTTCTTCCTTAATCGAATTTACATACACCCGAAAGTATGGATGGTCAATCTTATGATGGATTTGATTGAAAATTTGATTTCAAAAAAACGTTTTAGATACTAAAACTTTGTGCTACATTTTATTCATCTAGTTTTTTGCGTTTTGTAGGTATCTTATTCCCTTGCATTCGATATACAGATAGAAAAACCTTCCTTCTAAATTTGATAAAAATTTACAAACTTGCCGTAAAGACTATATAACTACATACCAAACTTCAGTTATTTAACTCGAAAAGTTTTTGAATTATCGTGCCCGTCGATAGACAGGCTTAATTAAAAATTATATATATTCTTCGAACTCAAGGAAATCTGATAAGCAATGATCCATCGAAATTTCTAAATTGATTTTTTTTAATGATTTTTAGAGTATTTTCTATTTTCATACTTTATATACGAGAAAGTAAATAAAAATGGAATTTATCTACAAGGTATTCAGAACTATTCACAAATTAGCTAAAAAAGGGGCAATGAAATTCTAATGTTATAATAATGTATCTGCACTAGACAGTAAGAACATAAAAAGGACAAAATCCGGTATAGCATTCCAGTCACTTGCAATAAAAAGGTCAAATTTTAAACACTTTCATAAAGTATCCACAGTATGATTATGACATCCGATAAAAACGTCAATTTTAAGATATGAAATAAACCAAACATTCTGACAACCACAATTTCAGATAAATTTTGTAATAATAATCATTATGTAACTAGTAAAGGTGACGATATATCGAAGATTGGACAAAACTGAAGCTGATATCGCATATATCTAAGTGTCATGTGTATGGATGGCAATTCGTTATCCATTTCGCACCACTACAACTTCCGCGTAGTGCTCCTAATCTTTATCGAGTACACTGATTGATGTCCCACACAGATGAAGAAAAAGAGTTGAAATTTACGAAAGACTATGTCACCCTCATGAAATGAAGGTCAAATAAAAAACATCAAATAAAAACCTTTCTCTTTCAAAATGAAACCAACTTATATTTTCCCTTCTTCTTTCAATCAGATAACTTACGAGGAATATACATTTGGATTTACTGGCGCCAGAGTTGAAAATTAATCACTACTATACAATAATAGTTCACACCATGGCTTTGTTTCATACTTCCCTATCCTAAAGGTGGTGTCCTTCCTTTTTGCAGCTGTGCTGTTAAGATTCCATTTCGCGTTCACAGAAGTTTATTCCTTTTTTTGGATATGTCCTTCAGACATGTATGTATTTTACTAAATTTAGCCGAGCGGCAGCTCAACTGTAGGATAATAATTCTAGATTCGTTTATCGTTTTCAACATTTCACATGACATATGCATAGCATTAATCGTTATGGAATGTTATTTATAATAGTAGTAGTCATTTGTAAATAATTAACTGTACCAAACAAAAATTAATTTATAACAAGAGAAATTAATTTAGAATAATAAAAGTCAATTAAATAAAATTATATTTTTATATTTGATTATATATTAAACCGATATTGTAAATCACAAGAACTATCAATTCAATACTTTCCTGAAAATTTAATCTTACACTGTACATTTAAGTATTATTCTGTAATTTCCATTATTCTTTGTTAAAATTAATTTCAAAATTTTTGGTTTTAAAAATAGATGACTCATGTATTAATAATTGTTTGAAGTGGATTTAAAATTTTTAAAACTTACTTATTATACAGTCATTTACATTGCTGTTGATAAAAAGAATTTTAAAAAATAAACGTACACTTTAAGGACCTTGACTCCATGCATTCCCCATTATTAGGATGCGCCGGAATTAGATTCCATTCCAACTATTTTTCTTAGATATAGAATCAAACAATTAATTAGCAATTAAAATATCTGAAAATATATCTAATTAACAAATTAAATTTTAAAAAAAATTAATTTAGTCTTAACTTTTGGTTTGTCAAAGATTGAATTCAATTTGAAACATCCACACAGGAAATATGATAGAATATTCCAATGATGAAAACGAAATTAATGAATTACATAAAAGGAAAATATAGAGATAGTTTTCCGTTTTACAAATATAAATTTTCACTAAAATGGGATTTATAAAATAAGACAAAAACTGAAAAATAGAAATTTAATTTATAATAAGAATGGAAAATTCCGAGATCTTATCATGAATTAGTCAATGCACATTAATTCAGTTATCGATGGTTCATAGCAATAACGTTCCTTTTTTATCTTAGAATTCCAAATATAATTATTTAGCATCAAAATACTGCAAACCTAAAGACAGTTCATAAACATTAGCAATATTCAAAACTTCAATTGCCAGGCTAACCCAAATGTGATGTTTTAAACTCTATAATAGTTAAAAAGTAAACTGATTCTCAGAATTCCTGTGTTTACAAATCTCATCTAAACTTAGCAGGCAAAAGAAAGAGTTGTTATTCAGCAATGCAGTTAACACCCCACGCAAGTACTATTCTGCTTTTTTTCAAGTTAAATATCACAAGGTCAACTTCTTTAAAAAGCATATTTACAACTATTCACAGACCTAGATAAGTTCGTTAGTTACATATGGACACGTACTAAACGAGCTATCCATAGCATATTGTCAATGAATAAGAAATCGAATTTCACAGAAATATACAGAATAGATTAAATTAATCAACTAAAAATAGCAACCTATTATTAAATCTGAATTCAAAATAATATGGAAATGACTTGACTGAAAAAATTTAAGCATAAGACTATTTAAACAATTAAATGTTCCATTAAATATAAAGCGTTCATACACTTGAAATACAAAATCATATAAAGAAATCTGAGCATCAAGTTTGAGAAAAAAATTTTGAATACTGAAAAATTTCAATGCGGCCTTATCGTAAATGGTACACATATTCAATTAAAATGAACGAAAAATCGGGCAATTAAAATAGATTTCAGAGAAAATGTGGATACACTATAAGTGCAATAGGTTAACTCTAGAGTTAAAAGACATTTAATATATTTAATCGACTACGGAAAACATTACTTTTTTCAACCGCCATTAATTTTAATGTAAAATTTTAAAGAAATAATATTTTTTAATCAGTAAGCTACTTTTCGTTTCACAAAGTGAATAAAAAATACCCTGAAGATATCATTAAAATATTATCAAGAAATTGCATTAAAAAACTACCAATTAAAAAAATATTTAGTACTGAAAAAATCGGCACCGTATTTTTAAATAAAATTTCTTCAGATAACGAAAAAAAAATTAAACAAAAATTAATGCAGAAAAAAAAGTCATTAAGAAGAATTTCTAATAAGAATTTTTCATTCAATTCCTATAAATATAAATTCACTGAGAAAATGAAATGCAATGATTTTAAAAATGTTAAAAAAAAGAAACAAGAGAGAGAAAAAAAACAAGACAAGGTTATCAATTTCTAATTTAGGTTATTCTAATGATGAAAAATTTTTAGGCAAGTAAAGGTATATTGCCATGATTCAGTCTTGCGCAAGTCCTTAAGGAAAGGTCAAGGTTATCTAAGATCGCCTCCGCTGCTATTCGCATACAAGGAATCTGAAAATAAATAGCTTAATAATGGATTCCTTCTTTTAAGATTCCATCTTTTTCCCCCTGCATACTTTTTTCCCCTCACGGGTTACGATTTGCTTCGGAAAACTTTTGGCTTTGAAAAAGCAAGGAACGAGGTAGGCTTTTCCAAATGCGGATACAAACAATTTCTAACAATAAAATATTCAGTATTCAGTTGGCAACATTTGAAATAGGAACATAAACATCAATTTCGAAAATTCGTTTTACAACACCCATTCCATGTGCACTATATCAGTATTAGAAAGTAATAAGCATGAGTATCGAATAGTTCCAAGAATTCTATAATAAATAACTGTCCCATACACAAAGCAAAAAAGACGTTTTAAAAATTAAATGTGATAATTCATTTCTGAATATGTACTTTCGAAATCCTACGTTATTGTAAAGAAAAATCAATATAAAAATTTTCAAGTTCCATTCAGAAAAATAAATATATTCGTCAATTTTATACGCATAAAAACATTAATGTTGCAAACAAAAAAGTATAAAAAAATTGTAAACACATGCAAAGGAAAAAGATTGAAAAAGCGGCAAGCATGCAATTTGATTTAAAAATAGAAGAAGAAAGAAAAGAAAAGAATAAAGAAAATAGAATTTAAAAAAAAAAAAATCCATCTTCAAGTAATGCAGATTTGTCGCATCATAAGAAACTGCTTACGCCATTGTATAAATAATCAACGTACAGCCAAACTTGTATTTGTAAGGTAGGTAGGGACCACATAAAATAAATCGCACAAAAAAAATATTACGAAACTTCATAAATAGCTATAAAAAATAATTTTTTACAACACATTAATAAAAAAAAATTATCTGGTGTAGGGGGAACCACATAAAATGAAAAGCATATCTTAGAAAAATTTATGAAATATTGAGAAAGTACTTTCCAAATAAAATAGTTAAATAATACGTGGAAACATTTTTTTTAAGTTTAACTTCTCATTTTAAACATGGAGAAATTTTCAAATTTCCTTTAATTTAATATCACACGTCATAATCCCAAACCCGCATAGTAGTGATGAACTGGTTCAAAATCACTTTTATGATTTGAAGATATTACAGTTTATTTATTTTGGGAATATACTATTTGTTTTGTTTTGAAATATTGGAAGTTGATGTGGCATGTACATACATTGTAAACCATACACATTGTTTACATATGTACACAGAAAATATTATAAGGGTGTTATAATGCCAACAGCATTGAAATTCATATACCACATTGAAAAAATCCCATAAAAAAGGACCGCACAGAAACAGGTTTCACTGCATTCTTAAAAATCTTAATCGCAACTAACAAATTATAATTATAACTTATAAACTTTACCGCAAACGCGCATTAATATAGAAAAAAAAACGCAATGACATTTTTTTTTTAAAAATTTGGAAAAAGAAATTTATAAGAAGAAACAATCAGCTCAACTCTAAATAATAACTCTTGGCTTTTATATCGGTAGTTTTTCTTTTAATCTCTACAATTAATAATTTATAAAAATTTATTTATCAAAAAAATTATTTTAAACAATGATGACACTTAAAAAATCAGTTTATTTTAACATTGAAAATATCAATTGATTTACTAGTTTAATAATTAGTAACATTAAAAAATAACTGATTAACTGACTTATAAATTCAGCATCCCTAATAAATGAATCGAAAAAAAATCACTTTGAATTGGAATGAATTTTCGAATTCATTTTTTTCGAAAGAAATGACGAGTTAAAAGGTTACTAATGTATGTATATTCTATAAAAATAATTAAACATCAAAAAAGAAGAAAATTTAATATCATACTACGAAATTGATACACAAGCAAAAAGTTAAATACAATAATAACACAGAATAAAGAAAATACCATTAGAGTTTCATATAAATTCAATAATAATGAACATAAAAATTAATATTTTTAAGACTCAACATGAATAACCATTCTTAAAATGGGAAAAGTATTTCTGAAGCATAATATTTGGAAACTTAAAAGAAAACAGTAATTTTACATTCATAATTTAAAAAAATACAAGGTATTAAAATTGAGATGACACATGGTTGCATTTTATACTCGCTTTCCATATTAAGTGCTTCGAACGAAGACGCGAAAAATTTGCAAACGATGCGATATGAATAATTTACATTTAGTTGAAATGTAATCATCTTAAAATTCCTTGAAAACCAGCGTTATCAAAACATTCAACAGGTTTCCTTCTTCTTAAAAAGCAAAATGTTGCACCAAACGACAAGATGACCTTTTAAATTTCACTGCAACAGCGCAATGCTACTTACAAAACTTTCAAAAAGATTTGCAAGAATTAAAATTAGTAGCTCATTGTTTCGAAAACGTACAACGACCTCCCTTCTCAGATTCGAGTGACCTTCAATTCCGAAACATTTGAATGAAGCTCACATGAGAGCTTTATGTCCAACACTCCCAACTAACCGACTCAATTCACTCAAAATGGAAGACCATTCTAAGAACGGAATTCTTTTTATATTCGAATTTATTGCTCGAATAAATCAAAACCGCTACACTTATTCTTTAAAAAGAATAATGGACTGAGAGAAACTGCATAAAAAAATCTGTTATGAAGTAACTGAAGAGTATACTTGTTATAAAGGAACAATGCAAATAAAAAGAATAAGAAAATGAATATATGATATGAAAAGAACGAAAACGAAAATAAAGATTTAAAAAATATAATCCAAAGAAATAATGGAATGAATATTAAGATGATCACTTCCTCGAAGAAATTAGAGAATGAAATCGGTAGATTTTGTTCTTAGCAACTACTAAAATTCTTCCTCGTTTAAATACCCACTCCTGTACGTCGTTCGCATTACTGAAAACTTGTTACTATGTATTCCCACGAATAAATTATGCTTGTTCTTATTTTCAACTACAAAATATTATTTTATAAATGAATTAAAATTATAATTTTTAAATTATTTTCTGTTTGGAAAAATAATAATATCAGATTCATCATAATATTTAAAAAAAAAATAATGGAAGTGAATTGATTTTTTAAAAAATATATACATCAAAGTTAAAGATTCTTACAAAATGTTAAATCTATTTTGTGAATAATTAACTGAAATGAAATTTACAAAGAACACGGAAGAATATTATTAAAATATATTATTTAATAAACTTATAATCAACAATTCACTATATTTAGATTTAGATATGAAATTTAAGAAGTTAAACGCTGTTTCAATTGCAAAAATATAATTTAATGAACAGACTTTTTATCTCTTGAAAAAAAGGAACGTCAGTAAACAATTACATCAGCTTTTAATAATACCCGCTTGTTTGACGACGATGTCCAAGCAAAAAAGATTTCGCTTTATAAAAAGTAACCACAAGATTAAAATTATCAATCTTATTATGTAATTATACTTAGTTTTAAATACCGACACACATAACTTCAAGAACCGATTAACATACACAAAAAAAAATGCACTTCCGTTGGGAATATATAGTATATATATTATTATTAACACCTCCCTCTATATTCTGAATCTTTCGAAAGCGGAAAATAGTTTTCAAATTCATAATTACTATAAAATAAATTGAAAAATCATAGATTCAAAGTTTACTACAGAAAGATGAATCAAGAATACTACGGAGAACAAAGAACAGAACAGAATACTCAAAATTATCTCTATTTATAATAAAGATGTGTGTGTATGTTTCGGCTCTCAACAGGCCAAACGGTTTAACCTAGAGCTACCATACTTGCAAATACTTTTGAGAATAAAAGTGTGTTCATCTTAAAGGAATTTTTTATATATATTTTAATTAAAAATTAAGTTAGAGTTAAACATTTCTCGCGATAACTTCCGAAAATATTCCCGCGCAAAAAATGACTTTTACGCAGTTTTTAAGTTTAAAAAATTATCTTTCAATGTTGCCAATTTACTTGCTTTAGACTAAATTCAATAAAACTTTAAACATATTTTTAAGAATATTTCACATCAATATTTTCGTTGATTTACTCACAGTATTTTCAGTGTTCTGAATGAAACCGAAATCGTTTTCTTTGTTCCATTGCGTGATTTTCTTCCAGTGTTGAAAGCTACAGAAGAACTTTGTTGAATATTTATTTATGCGGTTTATAGACACATAAAAAAATTACATATCGCTAAATTCAGAGAATAGATGAACCGCACGTAACAGCGCTATGATGTCATGGAACTAGTCTCCAAAAAAAAAAAAAAAAAAAACATATGTAAGACTATTAAAATAAGACGGCTTCAACATTTAACAAAATCATATTCATGAAGTTTTATCTAAACGAATTAACTGAAATTAAATATAACCAATATCTCCATTCAACCAGCAAGTCTAGAATACAAGCAATGAAATAGTAATCAAAATGGTTTTTGAACAGGTCAAGGACTTTCAGTGATTATTTCTAGAATGGTTTATGTCTTTGATTTGTTAGACCTATCAGTATTTCGTAAAAACGTAGAAGAGCAATAACGATATCATTAATGCATCGGAAAATATCAGAAAAATTGTCGCACACACAAAAAAATAGCAATCAAGCCGAGTCCAAAAAAATCCTACAATCGCAATCCATATAACTTGGTATAAAAATTAAAACGTCTATAGCAAATTCAAGATGCTATAGAAGGTGAATTTTTAAATACGTTTTAAAATTAAAAAAAAATAGTTTCTCAAAAAAATGGTATATATTTAACAATCGCAATTAATCATTTCATTCGCAAATATTCAATAATTTTCGCAATTTTGAAAAACTTTCGGAATTGAAATCCACAGCATTTAAATTTTGTAGGAAACTGTAATGGATATTTTCAAATGTTCTTTAAAACTATATCGTTTTTATAGTGATTACCATGTTTTTGTTCATAATGAAATTTTCTTTTACAAATTTATAAAAAAAAAAATCATCACATATTTCCGATATTTTAATTTTTTTAAAAAAATGAATATAAATGTTAATGATTATGTATTCAGAAGCCAATATTAATGATTACGTATTTAGAAGCAAATATTTTTTTTTCTTTCCTTTTCTTTTTTTCTTTGCAATTGTTGCTACATCTGACATTGATAATGATAAATTTTCTTTAATCCTACAAACGACAAAAGAGACACGACAATTCTTACAATTAAGCGAATGATAGTACTTTATTAATGAAGAAATAGGTTTCTTTACTTGTTTAATGAATCTAATATTAGGACAGAAATTAATGTTCTGAAAAACGCTAGTCTACTCACATTAATTCTATCGGCTAATCCAAAATTCGAAAGTCATTTCTTGATGAGTCGGACAACAACAACAAAAAAAAAAGAGAGAGAGAACTAGAGAGAGAAAATTGTTCTAGAAGTAGTTACTTTTTATTATTTTTTTGTTAAAAAAAAAAGAGACATATTCTATTTCGGAACTCGAAGATAACTTTCTGTTAGTTGCAGGAGACAAGATTTCATTATAAATTTTCCATGATAAATAAACATTTACTATTTCTTTTTTCTCGAGTCTTTTGCTTGCGCTTCTCGGGACTTGTAACGTATTTATGCCGTATTATTTTCATATCAGGCTTCTTTAATGATATTCTTTCATAACAAATGTACAAAACTATTGACAGATATCAGAGATCGCTATTTTAATTGTGCTAATAATCACTACATCAAACATTGTCCTAATATTCATACACTATAGATATGATTTTGAAATATTAGATCTTAATTAAACAAAAATTGCAAGCCAATGGTCTGACTTCATTGAATCCATAATCATTCTTACTACTGGGCGATGATAAGCAACAAAAATGAGTATAATTTAAAAATCATTCAGAAGAAAAAAACAACCCTATTTTAAGTTATATTAAAGTACTATTTTTTAAGTATTTGAATTTATTTTTAATTTGCACCATTACATATTAAAAGAAACAAAAATCTTTTAAATGTCATTTTTTAGTATATAAACTCATGCATGATCAATTCTAAAAAATCTCAAAAATAAAATAAAATATCTAGAACTTATATTTTCTAAGTACTTCTATTTCTATTATATTTCAAATATTTTTAATTCTATTCCAAAAAGCTGTAAAAAATTGGGAAGCTTAATGATTAAACATGATATTAAAACTATACATTGAATTTCCAATATATTAAATATAATACAACATTTAATAAAAAAAAAATTACTAAGCTTAAAAAAGCACTGAACAGTTCTAGAAATATATAGATATAGAACTGAAAAAAATTGTTTAAACATTCTTAACAAGAAGGTTTGCTTAAATGTTTTACTAAAAACATTAGGGAAAAAACACGCAGGATTGGCATAATTTTAAAATTATTTTCATTGACTTATATTCATTATTTAATCATAACTAACATAATCTTCTTAATTCACTGATAACTTTATGAATTCATTCATGCATATATGTTAATAAAAATAAAACAGAATTTTAAAAATGACAGAGCAATTCTTTACTTTGACTTTTTTAAATTCTAATTTAATACATGAAATAAATCAAATGATGAACTTAATTCTTTCCAAAAACTACTGAATGTTGAAAATAAAATTTTACCCACAAAGAGTCATAAAGTAATGAAATAATATATTTATGATAACTAGAGATCAAAAACCTACTATAAGTCAGACAGATACAATATTCATCAATTCTGGAAATCATAAATGACATGTAATTTAATTTTACTACAAAGTGAAGTACTTTCAATTAAAATAAGCATCAATTAATATGTGACTATATAATAAAATATATTATTGAATAAATTTTTTAATTTGAAAACTTTAGCAAGTTTTAAAATAAATACAAATTTATACAACTTTATAGAAATATAACAGAAAATTATATTAAAATTTTTTTTTAAATAAATTCAACTGACTGAAAATTGAATAACCCATTTTAAACTACAAACTATTCAAATCCATTAAACATATCTTATTGCAAAAGCTTTCTTTAGTGTTAAAAAAATTACTTTCAAAATAGACTGCATATTTATATTTTAATTCTAATAAAAAAAATTTAAAATTACAGCTTTATTTTTTTAAATTCAGTGCTTAATAGAAAGTGGAGAATTTTCAAAATTGTGCAAAAAAAAAAATAATATTAATAGTAAACAACAGTTTTTCTAAATATGATTAACAAACACAGTATAAAATATAGAACTTAATTATAATTTCTTTCCGTAATGAAAAAGTATTCATTACTTTATACACATTTATATAAAGAATATTTCACTTTTAAACAGATGCACAGTTCAAGTTCCGTTTTTTTAAATAATAATCGATGTACGAAAATATACTGAAAATGATAAAAGAATTTAAATTAAAAAGAAACTGTTCATTAATTTCAAAATAATAATAATAAATGTAAAGAGAACTTCTTACCAAAAACTTGCATTTCCGAGAAAATCCCATTCGATTTTTTTAAAGTTGTTTTTATCCAATTTTAATTAATATCAACTTGAAATTTTTTTTCACGAACATTCGAATGAGTTAGCAGAAAATAATAATCTGACATTTATACAGCTTGAATATCAAAATTAATGAGCAAAGCATTAAAACAGATCGAAAACAGTTCCTGAAAGCACATGAAAATACTGTAAATAAAAATCGAAAGTTGCGACAAAGGGTGTACATCATTGTTTACATAACTCTCAAGTAAGGAGATTTCAAAACATCTGGAACATGTGACATTTTATCAAGATCGAGACTTTTGCTTTGAATAACAACATCTAACGAAGTAATACTTACTTTCTGCACTTATTTTCCATTTCTCCATTCAAGTAATATCAATGATAACTTTAATTAATAACATGCGAAAACAAAGGAAACTAAAACCTTGTGGATGAGCACGATCAAAACACAAACACTTGCATCACATCCTGGAGATTGCGCAATTTGAGCTCATAGCCAGAAGTTCGTAAACAAAGAAAAGCTGTTGCCAGATGAAGGTAGTGGAATGGAATGTACTGACGTCAGTCTACGTCACCTATTCCTATATTTGATTGAGGGGGAAGAAGTGATGAACAACTATTAGCATGAGTTCCTTTACAGCATGTCATTGTTTTGCTTTTGTGTAAGAATTTAATTTTATATTAATGGTCCAAAAAAGTATTAGAAAAAGAATTAGTAATAATCTCATATCAGTAATGACAGGGAAAGTTTAATTTTAGTTTGCTCTATTGCGTCAGAGTCTTACTGGAGCTCCTCCATGTCTATCTTTAAGGATGGTACGCGCCATTCTAGAAAGAGCTGAAGACAGCACAAACAATGATTTTTTTTTATTATTATTACTGAAGATAATTGTCTTATTTGTAATAATTTATGAAAGCCTTGTGAAAATATTTAATTATTTTCAAAAGAGTTTTATTGATTTCGTTTTTTAAAACCTGACATAAAACCGTCGAAATAAGCATTCCTAAATCCTTTGATGGAAACTATTCTTCGCATTCACCAATGCATCCATATGGACGGAAAAGGCTATTTTCGATTCTTCTATAATTCTTTTTTTGTTGTTGTTATTTAGTTTATTAGTTATCTGTATTAAACAAGCAGTTTAGTAAGAATATTTAAAAAAAAAATCTTAGAATGAAGCATTCTTTTATGAAGGAAGCATTACATACCTAATAACATACTATTTTTGACTCTTAAATTTACAAAAGATTTATAATAGGTGTAGGTAGGATAGGAAGTAAATAGGTAGTTAGATAGGATAGGAAGTAGAAAATTGAAAGCAGTATTATAATTCGGAAGAATTATAATACTGCTTGAAGCGAAGTTCCTTGTAAAATTTGATACTTGAAATTCTTATACTAGTAATCAAGATTCAAGCTTCTAAATATTAAGAATTAATATGTCTAATAACACCAAAAATAACTACTTTCTATCCACATTTTACAACTGTTTCTCTTTAGAGCCTCCATATATGCAAAAACCACATTGTAACCAAGAACCTGGCAGATTTGGAGGGGAAGGCAAAAGTTTTGAATATTAAAAATGGTAATTCTTCTGATGAATTGTGCATTCTTTAAAAGCAAATATATTTAATAATATATAATATTTATATATGTTTGTAATATGATGTGAAAAATTAATTTCGGCAAAATTTATTTTCCACTTAAAATTGACTGCATTATTGATGCACCATAAATAGTCAATCAGCTTAGAGATTAATGCAAGAACGAAAAGCTTAGAAAACATTCAGAAAGATTAATAAAATAAAAGTAAGCTAAGTTTTATGAATGAAAATGAATACCAAAAAATCTGATTAAGTAAATTTATTTTTTTATGAAAAATAATAGATTATAAAAATATTTAGATTTTTCATTCGATACAAATTTAGTCTACATTCTTCAAGTTTAAATGAAACATTTTTTTCACAACGACGTTATGTCAAGTTTACTCATCGTACCTTTCAAAAAGCAACGTTAATGAATCCATTGTCCACATTAATTTCAAAACGTTTGCATACATGAAATTTATAACAATATCATTGTGAATTATTCAATAAAAATTCATTGCATTCATTTTTTTTCCAATTAAATTCAATAAAAAAGTAAAGTAACTGTATATTTTTGAAACTCTTTGAAATGTTTAATGACCGCGAACATGTTGAATGCTTTTTCCCAAGATGTTCTTAATAAAAGAATGTCTAAACGGGAATTATAATTTAGTTTGAAAAATGTGAAGATTTTCGTACTTTAAGTTCTATTTTAGATATATCTACGAAATTGGAATTGTTTTCAATTGAATCTGGAAGTATTTATAAGAATTAGGAGCATGCAACCATTCTAAATTCGAAAAATTTCTGAATGAAATTCTGCCATTGATGTTATTAATTAAACTTAACGATTATTTCTCTCGGCTGAAATATCAAAAGTTTCCGAAAAGGTTCAAATACTAAATTTTTAAATTCTTTTTAAATACACGAGATGGAAAATTTCAAGAACAACTTCTCTATAAAAGGACTCGTCTGAATCAACTCCTCTGAATTCTTCTCTCTTAAAGGACATCAAATCGCCATTAAAATCTGTTTTTGAATTCCTGAGTATTTTTATGTTCCAGTGATAAATTTCTTGCGAAAACGTCGAATGAAAATAAAATTTTCAAAGTATTCTCTATTTTGTATTAATGCTGCTTCGTATAAATATTTTTTGTATGCGGATCTTCATCTTAATTTATTTAATCTTAACGGAGGAACGTCTTAACGGAACTAGCAACGTGGGGAGGGGCACCATCCTGCATGAAGGTGACGGAAGATAACGCACGTCTTTGCTGCAAAGCAGGCATAACGTGGTCTCACAAAAGCCTAAGATAGCGTCCTGCAGTGACGAAACAGGTTTTCCAACCGGATACAGGACAACGCTCTTCAAAAAAGAAAGGGCCTAGAATGACGGACGCAGTGAAACCGCACCAAACAGTCACATGTGGAGAATGTAGTGGTTTGGTCGTGTACGCACGAGGGTTTGATGCTCGCTAGATACGACTGTTGTTGCGACGCCAACGCCACCTTGTGAGTTTTTTGTAGTTATCGGCAGAGAGAGTTTCAATAAACAGTGTGTTGTGAGCGTTGAGTGAGAGAAAACATGGTCCGTCGAGCCGGAGCGAAAAAAGCGTCGTGTGTGTTCTATGTACGTAAGAACGATGGTTCTTTCCAAATGTAAAAAGTGCGAGTATAATCTAAACCGGAGGTTTATTCGTTGAAGAATTGTGTTTTTGAGTGATTACGAGTGCCAATCAAGAGTGCAGTGTCCAATTCAAGGTGAGAGCAGTTCCCTTGGTTCTTAGTTTCGTTTTTAAGCTAATATACTGGTAAAATGGCTTTGCTTAAAAATCTTAAAAAAGACGAGCTTGTGCTTGTCGCTGAAGAGTTAGGATTAGAGGTACCAGTGAATCCAAAAATTTTAGATTTAAGAAGAATAATTGAGAGTAGTGACGTTTTCAAAACAGATAAAGAATTTATTCAAAGTGTAATTAATTATGTTTTAGAAGAAAAGAAATCTAAAAAAGATAATGAAAAATCTAAAATTGAACAAGAAAAGTTAAAATTAGAACAAGAAAAACTTAAGTTAGAATTTGAAAAAGTTAAGCTAGAGCAGCTTAATAAAGAGCTTGAGCTAACAAATGCTAAGAGTAAAATGGCCCCTGAACAAGTAAAAAAGATAGATAACGAGTCTTTTAGTTTGGAAAGCTTAATTAAAAGTGTAAAAACTTTAACGATTCCTGTCCCTTCTAAAACAGAAGCATTCAATTTGTTCTTTACGCAATCAATCTTTCTTTCAATCAATAGAAAAGGCTTTCAAAACTAAAAATGTCGCAGAAGAATTTAAAGCCGAAATTTTATTAAATATTTTGGGAGAAAGAGTAGGAAATTTAATGGTTTACGTCAAAGAGGAGGAACTGGAAAATTATGAAAAGATTAAAGAGTTAGTGTTAAAGCAATTTCAGCCTACTCCTCAAGAGTGTCTATATCAATTTCGAAAAGCTCAAAAATTAGCGACAGAAAACTATGTTCAATTTGCATCTAGAGTTGCCTCTATGTGTGAATACTATTGTCAATTGAGAAACGTAAGTGAATTTAATGATTTGTGCCAATTAATAGTATCAAATCAAATATTTAATTCCCTTGATCAGGAGTTAATGAGTTATATCAGCATTAAACAAGGGGAAGATTGGTACAAACCACAACATTTAGGTCGTGAGTTAGATTTGTTTGTATCCTCAAAAGGTTCGAATAAAAATGAGTCGAATTCAAGTTTTAAACAAAACAAATTCATTAAAAACAGATTCGAGAAAAAGTATCATAAAAATGTTACAAGTGTTTTTTTGTCCGATGTTAATGAGTCAAAGTGTTCATTCTGTTTTGAAAATCACACAATCCCCTTTTGATCAAAATTTAAACAACTTCCTGTTGAAGAAAGAGTTGAGATAGTTAAAAAACAGCGCCTTTGCTTTCTTTGTTTAAAAGAAAAATGTTCAGCTATGAGATGTAAGGCAAAAACTTGTAAAGTATGCAACCGGAAGCATCATACTATTCTCCATTTCCCGAGACATAAAATAAATCATCAAAATGAAAGTGATTCGATTATTGCGCATCAAATAGAGACAGCCAATAGTTCAGGGTCATCGCTAAATGAGAATGCGAAAGTATTTCACCCCTCTTACCCCCCTGTCTCCTCAACTTTACAGACGCCAGATGGTGCGGGATATGCTCATAAGTCGGTATTCGCGATAAACAAAAATGAAAAGAGTAAAACAGTTTTTTTGAGCACTGTTAAATGTTTCATTCGAGATACGTTTGGTTTTTGGCAGGAAGTGAGATGTTTATTAGACGTCGGATCAATGACTCATCTTATGAGCAGGCAATGTGTAGATAAATTGGGATTGAAAAAAGAAAAAGTAAATATTCTATACTCTGTTTCACCCTAACTTGGCAGTATTGTAAAAGGTAGAAAATGTGACGCTCCGCATTGGGAAAGAGTTCCCCATCAATTCCGACTTTAAAATAGTTAAAATATGCAGAAATTTATCAAATAATATCATAAATTGCAGAAATCCTTTTTTTTATCAATATGTATTTAAAATTATTCTCAAGTTAGAAGTGCTTATATGTTAAGTATTTTGTAAATAAAGCGAACGAATAAAACTAAAAGATTGACATATTGATTTCCACTTTGGCTAGAACCGGTCTTCAAGGTCAATATTTGGCGCGCTTTTCTTTTACGTCTCCGCCAACTCAACTTCATTCAGTTCGCAACCATTATCATCTTTCGTACTTTTTTTATTCTCGCTTTTTTAGCAGCTGATATTTTTGATACTATTAATCGCATTAGTAGTTATAAGTTTTGTTTGGTGAATATTTATTTGATTCGTCATTTCAATTAACTTCTAAAATGTTTGAAAAAGAGAAAGTGTTTTCACCGACTACGCTGTGCACACCTTCAAGACGAGTGAAACCAACAAAAAGTGCAACATGTAAAAACATATTAAATGTTTATTCCCGACTCCGAGAAAACCCTTAAGATTCTATCAATCAAATCGTTAATAAAGTTTCGCATCTTACAGATGTTTCGCAATGAACAGTTTTCCTTTTGAAAAAAGAAATAAAGGCATCCTTTAAGTACCCCTGGAAAGAAGCGACCAGGCCCAGTAGATAAACATTCAGGTCTTGTAAAATATGATGATTTTACATTATTCTGTGTTTGACGAAAAATCCATGCATTTTTTTCGCAGAAATGAGATCCCAACATTAGATAAAGTTTTAAAAGATGTGAACAATGATACAGATATCTTTTCGAAAAACATTAGCCGAACTACGCTTTACAGAATATTGAAAGATATATTGTTTTCTTTTGAGAAACGGTGAAACGAAATGAAATAACTTTAATGATTTATTAAAATAATGTGTCAATAATATTGAAAAAATAATGAAAATAAGGAAACAATTAATTCTCCGATAAAGTAATAATATGATAAAGTAAATAAATATTTACTATTTGGCGAAAAATTTGCGAGATAAAGTTTCGCCAGCGATCTGCATTTCTAGTAACTTTGTACTTTAAAGTAACCCTGTTCCCCTGACGACAACTGCGATTCGGCATGCCTAGAATATACACTACTGCCAAGTTAGGGTGAAACAGAGTATAGTAACGTGTTTAAAT
This sequence comes from Argiope bruennichi, assembly GCF_947563725.1. Lineage (NCBI taxonomy): Eukaryota > Metazoa > Arthropoda > Arachnida > Araneae > Araneidae > Argiope > Argiope bruennichi. The sequence goes on along the minus strand of NC_079159.1, from coordinate 76,864,285 downwards.
GATTCTTCCATGTGTGTTAAAAATTGCGTAAGTGCGGTAATTTCAAATTCCGATAATAGTTTTAAAAGAGAAATAAATATGTTAGTAGTAGAGAAAATTACCGATTTAACTCCAGTTAAATTTTTAAATGTGGAAGGACAAATTCCTGAGAACATTAATTTAGCAGATGATACTTTTTATGTTCCAGGTCCCATTGACTGTTTATTGGGTGCGGAAAGTTTCTATGAATTATTACGTAGCGGGCAAATATATTCTGAAAATTCTAATCTTATTTTCCAAAATACAGTGTTTGGGTTTGTGGCTTCAGGTAGTAGTACTTGTGTAAATAGTGAGTTAAAAGTACATTGTGGATTAATTAAGGAAGGAGATTTAAATGATACCTTAAGAAAATTTTGGGAATTAGAAAATGTTGATTTAGAGCGAACCAAAAATAAAGAGGCAGTTTTGTGTGAGGAACATTTCGTGAAAACGCATTCAAGTTATGTTGAGGGCCGGTACATAGTTAAAATGCCCCTTAAAGATGATCCGAAATGTTTAGGTGAATCAAGGGACATAGCTCTCAAACGTTTGGATGCTCTGTGTATTAGGTTAGAGAGAGATCCTCAATACCTAAAATTATACAAAGATTTCATACACGAATATGAACATTTAGGACACATGAAAGAAATAATCACTGAGGAGGATAATTCAGAGATAAGATATTATATGCCACACCATGGCGTATATCGGCCACAAAAAAGTACCACTAAATTGAGAGTGGTCTTTAATGCGTCGAATCCGACAAGTAATGGATTGTCACTCAATGCGTTGCAATATAACGGAGGACTTGTGCAAGATGACTTATTTGCAATAATGCTAAAATTCAGAGAGCATCCTTATGCCTTTACGGCTGATGTTAAAATGATGTATCGTATGATACTCATGCACGAGAGCCAGCAACCATTGCTCAGAATTTTATGGAAAGAGAATCGTGATGATCCAGTAAAAACGTTTGAGCTAAAAACAGTGACTTATGGGACAGTGAGTGCTCCCTTTTCAGCAACAAGAGTACTGTTGCAACTATCTAAAGATGAAGAGAAGAGCTTTCCCTTAGCAGCACCAATTCTTAGACAGAACTTTTACATGGATGACGTTCTTTGCGGCGCATCTTCTTTAGAGGAAGCTAAGGAACTGAAGAGTCAACTTTCTGGTATATTGGCGAAGGGAGGAATGCAGCTTCATAAGTGGTCCAGCAGCCACTTAGAACTGGCTTCAAATATCGATGGAGGATATGACTTTGAAAATCTCATCGAGACTAAGACGTTAGGAGTGTCCTGGAAGTCACTAGAGGACTGTTTTGTTTTCAGAGTTGCAGTCGATTTAAAGAATTCTTACAACAAGAGATGTGTTCTTTCAACTATTGCTAGACTTTTCGACCCACTGGGACTACTTGGTCCAGTAGTCGCAAAAGCCAAAATCTTCATGCAGAGCCTTTGGAGTCTTAAAATTGATTGGATGGATGAGTTGCCACCTGAAAGAGCCAAAGAATGGCACCAGTTTCTTGAAGATTTCAAGAGTATAAACAGTATCTGTATTGAAAGGTGTATTGTGCATCCGCATGCGACGAGGATTGAATTACACGGTTTTGCCGACGCTTCAGAAAAGTGTTACGGAGCAGTGATATACTGTCGTTCTTATTCGTCAAACGGCATACCAACAGTGAAACTTGTGACGAGCAAAAGCAGAGTTGCACCCGTGAAAAGTGTCACAATACCGCGGCTTGAGCTGTGTGCCGCCGTCCTCTTGTCAAAGCTGATGAAACGAGTTGTGATTGCTTTACAAGTTGATTCACCTCCAACGTACATGTGGAGTGATTCAACAATCGTTTTAGCATGGATCCAAAAAGACCCTAACATGCTAAAGACCTTTGTGGGAAATCTAGTTTCCACCATTCAACAGCTGACCTCTGCAGAACAGTGGCATCATGTTCCCTCGTCTCAGAACCCGGCTGACCTCATTTCCAGAGGTCTCGACCCATCAAGCCTGCACCACAGTTCATTATGGTGGACTGGACCTCCATTCTTGTCCACTGAGGACATGTCTTCCAGTGAGCCACCACCAGTGAGTTCCATTGAAGAGTTCCAATCCGAGTTAAAGACAAACCAGAGAGTGATACAACATGAACTAGAACGTTTAAAATTTAGTGACTCTAATAACTTTGTTTATCTTAATGCTAAAGTGAACAATTTTGTGCATGATATAATTGGTTTAAGTAATAATTATTGTCGTTTAATTAGGATATTAAGTTATATTTACAGGTTCTTGAACAATTGTAGAGTTAATTTTCCTAAGAATTTTGGAATCTTAAAAGCTATTGAATTAAAGGAATCTGAGATGAAGCTCCTTAAAATTATTCAAGAGGAAGACTTTCACAAGGAAATCGAGTCTCTCAAGGTATCAGGTTTTGTCAATACTGACAGTCAGGTAACAAATTTATTTCCCTTTTTGGATGAAAATGGCATTTTGAGAATTGGTGGAAGACTTACCCACAGTGATTTAGATTTTGATAGTAAATTTCCAATTCTTTTATCTAAAAATCATAGATTGTCTTATTTAATTGTAGAACATTTTCATCTAAAAAATTTGCATGCTTCACCACAATTATTGTTATATCTCATACGTCAAAAATATTGGATTGTAAGTTGTCGTGATTTGTGTAAAAAAATAGTTCATTCATGTATTGTGTGTTTTAAGGCTAAACCTGTTACTTTAGACCAGATAATGGGAGATTTGCCGAGAGATCGAGTAACACCTAACTATCCATTCAATGTGAGTGGAGTTGATTTTTGTGGACCATTCTTCATAAAATATCGCAATCAGAGGAAAGGTATTTTAAATAAAGTCTATGTGTGTATTTTTATATGCTTTGTAACCAAAGCAATTCATCTAGAGATTGTGAGTGACTTAACGAGTGGAGCTTTTATTGCTACACTAAAAAGATTTTTTGCAAGGAGAGGCAAATCATCCAAAATTTATTCGGATAATGCTCAAACTTTTATTGGAGCGAATAGGGAAATTAAGAGATTACTTGAGATTGTAATTGATCAAGATAAAATTTTTGCTGAGTATTTACTCTCAGAGGGAGTTGAATGGAAATTCATTCCACCCCGTTCACCCAATTTTGGAGGCCTTTGGGAGGCTGGAGTGAAGTCCTTTAAGTACCATCTTAAACGTGTAGTAGGTAAAGCTAATTTAACTTATGAGGAATTTTTGACAGTTACAAATCAAATAGAAGGAATTCTAAATTCCAGACCATTATCACCATTGTCCTCAGATATAGATGACTTAAAGGTCTTGACACCGGCACATTTTTTAATAGGCAGGCCTATCAGTGCAATAATAGAACCAGATATTATGAGTATAGACACTAATAGGTTAAAATTGTGGCAAAGAGTAACGAAAATTGTCCAACTTATTTGGAAACGTTGGCATATTACCTATTTAAGCCATTTACAAAATCGTACGAAATGGCAAATAATCAAAGCCAATGTCAAGATAGGTGATTTGGTACTGTTGAAAGAGGAAAATTTACCGAGTACCAAATGGGCTATTGGTCGTATTCTGAATATTTACCACGGTAAGGATGGTAACGTAAGAGTTTGTGATGTGAAAACACAAATTGGTGTTTTCAAAAGAGCTATTTCAAAATTGTGTAAATTACCTATGGATAATAGAATTTAATTAGTGTAATATTGTATAGTGATTGTGTAATATTGTAATGTAATTTGTATTAGATTATAATTATTTTTTTTGGTGTGATATATTTTGTATTGATGTTCAGTGTTATTATTTTGAAATGTAATATTTCAAGGCGGGCGGTATTTTGCGACGCCAACGCCACCTTGTGAGTTTTTTGTAGCTATCGGCAGAGAGAGTTTCAATAAACAGTGTGTTGTGAGCGTTGAGTGAGAGAAAACAACTGTTTTGTGTACTGACGTCACCATGCAATGAAAAGTGGGCTTCATCTGCCCACTTTTCATGATGTTCAGTAACCATGTGTTCAGTAACCATTGTGGGTCAAGTTCCATTTGTGCGAGCACCCATGTTGCAAAGGCTTGTCTTTTCTCGCAATCTGTTGGCAACAACTGGTGAAATGCCTCTATCTTGTACGGATGCAGTTTCAAGATTTCGTGCAGAATGCGTCGGATCGACCTTTCCGGAATTCCTGTTATTTTAGCTGCTTCGTGTGCACTGGAACTCCCCGTTGAAGTCTCGGCTGCCATATTTCTCATGACTCTTTGGACAACAGGGACGCGGTCAGCGCTGACAGGATGGTCTGCCAATTCGTGGACGATCCTCTAATCTTCCCGTTTCCACAAAACGGCGAACTAAATTCAATATCCCATTCACTCAAATTTTGTTTCCCTTCCTTTCACCGTCCGTAACTGTCGCAATGCTTTAGTCGCGGATTCACCGTTCTTATAGAACAGTTTAACCACTAATGCTCGATCCTGTAGCGATAGCATGCTACTGGCATCGAATGACAGATCCATGTCCAGCTCTGTGTTTTATAACTATACTGATTTGCATAAACTGTCTCGGTATGACGTGTGAGCGTCATTTATCGGTCATTTTTTAAATGGAATTAACAAAATCCAAAGGCTCTCTGAACATATTACCGCAAACTGCAATTTTTTTCGAGCGTTACTTTTTTATTATGATTTTTTGAAGTTTGCACGAATTTATGCCGCACCCGATATGTATAGCACTGTAATATTATTACAATTCTATAATATCACTTCCCTGCATGTTTAGTCTCATGATAAGGAAGAGAGTCAATAAATCCAGATTTTGGAGGCAAACTTGGTGATTTAGGTATAAAAATGATGGCTCTCGAAAGTACAAGAATTAAGACGGTATCTCTATAAGGACTCAAGATTTACCTTATAGGGGACCTTATTTAAGACGAGAAGCAAAAGAGAGCCCAGTGAATTTTGCCTTTAAAAGCTGTTCATGAAGTAAATTGCAATTTTAGCCCTTTTGTGTTGCGCTGTTATTTGATCAACGATTTTCTATTTGCGTATGGCTTACAGATTTCTTTAAAACTGTCTCTATGTGCTCTTCGGCTGCATTCTATTATTTGTGTTCTATGTTTTCTTGGGGAAGAAAGCATCTTATTTGCTAATGAGCTTGTTACTATACACCCATTGAATGAATATTCCATTAACAATATATTAAAGATCGATTTAAAAGAAAGAATTAAAAATCAAATTTTTTTTTAAAAAAAGGGAAAATTTTAGCTTGTGATGATTGGTTCTCGAAAAATACTGAACAGAAGTTTTCGCGAGCGTTATTGTCATCGGAAAATGCATCCAGTTGTAAATTTCAGATTTAATTTTAACGCCATTTCAGAAAATCAACTTCATAATACCATTTGAAATCATAGAATAGCCCTTTTAAAAAAGGATTTTTTTTTTTCGACCCAGGAATTCTGACTGATGGGAAAGCACTTATAGACTGCTTTCGACAATCCTGTTTTTATTTTTTTTAAAGAACTTTTCAAAAATAATACAGATCTCAGTCTTCTTCTATGCATTACGTAATTAACTAAAAATTGCGCTGAATTAAAGAATTTTTTTTAAAAAAATTCCAAATGTGCACTTTTTAAAATTTTATTCCGGGCCTAATATCCTTTTACAGATTTTTTTAAGATGTATAATCGTTCCACTCTGATTAATAGTGTTTTATTTAAGCTGGTAAAGCTGCTTCAGCATCACCACCCTCCGCCTTTTAGGTAACATATTTGGGAAATGTGTATTTAGACAGCAAAATTAACAATTTAAAGTAATAAACTTATTGTCACTACTTTTTCCACATTTTTGATACTTTTCTACTAGTCTATAAGCGCCTATTTTTAAAGGAGGAGTTAAAAACGGGAAATAAAATATATATCCGAATAATAAGGATTTTAAGTTAAAAACTTGGCCAATTTACATTCATTTCTAACATTCCTTTATAAATTTTGAGTAAAAATTGTATTTCCAAAATTGATATTCATGCAATTTAAATCTAGAAAAATGCAATTTTCAATGCGTGCCTGCAAGAAATGAAATAAACATAAGATATGATATTTTTGAGAAAGATAAGTGCAAGAAAAAAGTTTATGTGAACTTTTAAAATATTTACACGTAATTTCTAACCAATTCGCATCAGTTAGTACACATCAAATGGGAAATGAAATAAACAATAATATTTTAAGCAGTTTAAATCAATAAATTTCTGAAAAATTACAAATTTTATATTTTTATACAGACCCTCATCTCCTATGTGTCATAGTTAGTAAAATAATCTTGAGAAAATAGCATTTTTATTTAAAAAAAAAAAAAAAAAGGTCCATTCTATTATGACTGAAACTGAAGGAGTTATGAAAAACTGAATATTGTTATCTTATAAAAAATGTACGATTTTAGACAATCCATCGGCAGTCTCAATTCAGCCCGTAATTTTTCTCGATGCTATTGAGCCTAAAATTATTGATTGTTCTAAAATAGTGATACTCAAAACTTCATAAATCGGCTAAATTTGGTTGCAGAAAATTTTCTTAAATTCACAAATTGAAATCTCAAGTGTATTTTACTGGAAATGACTTCTTAGGACCAAAGGATTGTGTAAAATTTAGACTTTATGAATTTTTAAAAATACTTATTAACCAAAACAATATATATATATATATATATATATATATATATATTACATCATTTAAATAATTTTGAAAGTAAAAATAAAAACTAAATTTTATAATGAACGAGAGAAATTTTTATTGAATAATTCTTTGAAATATTGCATAAATTATAAAAAAAATATTCTGTACTACATATATGATTCGATTTTCTGCACTCGTATTATTAAAAATGTTTGATTTTTGGCACAAACTTGTTTTTATTTGCTAAAGTTTTATCACATGTACTTCAATTTAAAATTTTATTGGAACTGAGAGAAAATTAGAGATACATAGTACAAAGAACAGAATATTGTAAGGCTTCTATAACAGTAAGAATTATATGACTATCAAAATTTGGAGCTTAAAAATATTTTGCTGAAGAAGTTGTTAAGAGACGAAGAAACATAAAATACAGAGTTAAAAATTTTAGCGGACCAATCGGTCATAAAAGACGGTTGGTTTTTTATAAAATAAAGTCCCGCTGGGGGGGGGGACCTCGTATTTGAGGATGAGAAAGCTTCCGGCATGGTGGTTGGTTCTCACCACCTTAATGGGTACTGTAAAAGGTGGGGGTCTGGCTCCTCACATCGATGACTGGACGTACTTCTTTAGGGAAAGGTTGTACCGTGGCCGGTGATGGCCCTTAGGATTCAACACACATCCCACTAGTGTTGCTGTTGCGGCGGTCCGGTCATTCAGATTTTTCCATGTGCCCTCCGGCGCGTAGGAGTGGTCAGTTTGTGGTTATATAAAATAAAAATAATAAAATTTAACTTACTTCTGCATGTATACATGAGAAAAACTAGTTTCATCAACGTGCTGCCATCATGTTAACAAAGTTCACAATAAAAGATTAAGTTAATTCACAATATAGACTAAATCTAGAAAACTATAATTTTCAACACGTGTCTATATGAAACAAAATAGATGTAAAACATATTTTCTTAAAAAAAAAAAAAAAAAAAAATTGAAAAATAAGTTTTTCGTAACTTTTTAAAATGTCTATATTATTAACTCAATAACTTTGCATTATTTAAGACAAACTTACAGGATATTCACTTTAATTGGGGTCCTGCAGCTAAATTCTAAGCCTAAGTTTAATTCTAAATTCTAATAGGCCTGTTAGAAAAATAGTATAAATGAAATAAATAAATTATATTTTATGTAGTTAGAATCAATAAATATTCTGATGAATTACGAATTTTAAATTCTTATTCAGATCCTTCGTCCTATGAGTCAAATTTCATTAAATAATTTTGCGAGCTATAGGTTAATTAATAATAAGGATCAAATAATAATTTAAAAGAAATCTTAATTAACCAATTTTATAAAAATTACATCCTTTAAGTCAACATGGGTTCTTCATATGCAAGCAAGGGAACCGCAGACCGACTGAAGAAACATTCCGGAAATACTCTGTTTCCGGTGTTAGGGTTGACAGAATGTTCGCTTAAGGCAGAGATCTATCATTCCATCCAGAGACGCATTAGTTTTGGTGCTACAGAGTCTAATTTTCTATAAAAAAAATTTTCTGCTTTTTTCCCAACTAAAATTAACTGAATTATGAAAATTTGAATATCATTTTTTTTTTATAAAGATGCATTGTTTTAGACAATTTCATCGTCCATCCGAAACAAGATCAAAGTCCAGAATTTCTTCAGGCTGAATGAGATAATTAAATCATAGATTGCTCTCAAATAATAATATTTAAGGCTTCATAACTCCGTCAGATTTAATGGCAGGAGATTGAAACACTTCTTTTTAAAAGTTAAGAATGTCAAAATTATTTCACTGATTATTATTCCTTAAAACTAAAGGACTGTATAAATTTAGACTTTCCAATTTTTTAACAAGTACATTTACTGACAGAAATAAAATAAAATATTATATCTTGAATGGAGGAATTAGTTACCGGCCTGTGATTAACACGGACACTCTGTGTATAAAATCTTTCAGAGAAATGCTAATTTGACAAGTCAAAAAACTTTCATAGAACAAGAGGCTAATTTTCAATATAGAAAAGAAGGCATAAATTTACAGAGTTAAACTGCAAAACAGAAGTAGAATGTTTTTTAGAAATAATCAGAAGCTTAGTACAAATAAGAAAATTAAAATCAATATACATAGAAACAGTAAATAAATTAGCGCTAATTAAATGTGTATTTTGAATCACTTCCCTAAGCGCAAAAAAATATTTTTCAAAGTCCCATAGAATCTGAATTAAGCAGAGTAAGAATTTCGTGCCACTGATATTTGAATCCAGTTTCACGAGCTGAAAAGATGCAGCATTTATTTATATCGTAATGTTTGTATTTCAAATTTGGAAGAGGAAAACAAAAGTAAAAATAACTAAGAATTAATGAAATCTCTACAAACATTAAAAACTAGCTGCATTTAGAGACCATATGTTTCACCGGTATTAATAACTTCAAAAACTTCAATTAAATATTTTGTAAAATGGATCTTAATGGTTTTCTTGACAAAATATTTTGAAACTTCAAATTTTGATACATATGTAACTTGTACTATTTTAGAATCTTTCAATCACTCTGTTCATAGTGCTACACATTTCTAATTTTCTATTATGCATCCAATTATATTAAAAGAAAGAGTGACTATGTTTAAAACTGATGCCCTTTAATTTTTTTTATCATTGCTTGATTCTTAAGTTAAATCTTAATTGTAGTTGTAAACCTCCATAGAATTATTAACCATGGAAAGAAAAGTCAGGATTAAATATTAGTTGTTGTTGTTGTTTATAATGGCATTTGCCATGGACAAGCTCTCTGACGAGGTCAGCGATTTTAAGCCAAGGGAGCGTCTCTTGTTTTAGTAGCGCCAACTAGGGCCAAGAGTACGTCTTAGCCACTCACACATCATATTTGCTTGCACAACCACTTTTTACATGGGCGCACATTCACACATCTCACAGATAGAACAGATGAAGAACAACAATGCCCGAACCCAGGACGCCCAGGTCACGGGGAAGACGCGCTACCCCTATGCAAGGACGTCGGCTAAATATTAGTACAATAATGAAACCTCAGTTCAATTCAACAATGAAATAAATTGATTAAAATATGCTAAAAATATTTTTTTAATTTATTTAACAATAGAGAAAAACTATATGGCGCAAAAATTGGCCTCGTTGATAAGAATTTTTTTTTTTTTTTTTTTTTTTTTTTTTTTTTTCGAATTTTCAGGTGATGTAGAAATAGATTTACGATGAAATAAATATTTTTGAAAGTTATGCGGAAAAAAATTTCGTTTAAATTTTAATTAATTAAAATTCTAATATTTTAAAAAATGGCTCCTAAATGCACATTTTCACATCTAAAGTATAAATGTGCCAAAATTGGCAATTTATGTCAAACGATTTGTGTTACAAAGCACTAGCACACACAAATTCATCTTTATTATTAGCAGAAATGAATGTAGGTTTGTTGAAATTCTACATAACATTAGAATTACAGCTATTACATTTGGCACAGATATATCTTGGAAGATGAAAATGTGTATAACGAAACGAATTTTTTTTTTTTTGAAATTTTTATTAAAATTATTAATTAAAGTTTTAAAGCCTTTTTTTTTTTCAGTATAATTTTCGAAATTATTACAGCACAAAAATAATTTTTACATCATCTTAAAATTCAAAAATGTGTTTTTTAATGATCGAATTATGTCATTTTTTTAAGCCATTTTTAACCAGTCATCTCAGACGGCCTATTGGTTCGCTTGGAATCAATTTGATTTCAGATAAATCGTTTTTTAGAACTCCATGTTCATGATTCCGACAAATTGTCTGACATAAAAGTCATGTTACTTTAATTATTGTTCTAAATTTTCTTAGTTAAGTTTTATTTATCATGTACCAGAATCTTCCTAAAGGAAAACAGTTCCCATAATATCATAACATTATCAAAAAGGTAAATATCCGAGTCATTAAACTTTTCAATTTAGCGATATTGTAACTTCGCTCTTTTTTTTTTTTCGTTTCGTAAACTACACATATATTAAACAGAATTTTTTTTAGCATTTAATGGAAGAAACTTCAATTAACACAAAAACATTTTTTGCTGAAATCCAGCATTTTTTTAAAAAAATGCGAGTACAGAAAATTGAATCGCACGTCATTGAAGTCTTATGTGCTCTACCGAATAATTTTTATAATTTATACAATATCTGAAAGAATTATTCAATAAACATTTCTCTGGCTCATCTTAAAATTTAATTTTTAGTTTTACCTTTAAAAGGATTGAAATGATGTCAATAATAATATTTTATTTTGTTTTGGTTAATAATTATACTTAAAAAAATTATGAGAGCAAAATTTTATACAATTCTTTGGTCTTAAGGAATCATATTCTGCAAAATATTCTTGACACTACAACTTTTAAATAAATAAATAAACATTTCTGTCTTCCACAACTCAATTATAATGTTTAATATATTTCAATTTCAGAAAAATTAAGCCCCCTCAATTTTATCAAGAAATTAAATAAATTATATAAATAATTTTATTATAAAAATTACAAGTGAAGCACATTTTTTCGAATGTTTTTAAAATGATTTTGTTGGGATGAAGCGAGCGGACTATTTTTCTCGCGTATGAATATCTGTGTAATGAGCTTCTGGTTCGTTTCGGCACTATTCCTTCCGCGAACTGCTTAACATGATGCTGTGTGCGTAATAGTTAATACCTGTGTTCTTTTCTTTTCGTTTTCTGTCTAATAAATGTGCTGTCTTCAAGAAACATGCTGAGATTTATTGAAAAGTAACAACGGATTTATATATTCGAATTGATATATTGATTCATTAATTTAAACGGAAGAACTTGCTAAGTAATAATAAAAGAATATAAAAACTTCTCGAATTTCCGGATAAAAAAAATTAGAAAAATAAATCTTATCATAATTTTCAAATTGAGATTGATGAGAATAAGATTCCAGCATTTATTTCAGTGACTGGCTTTTCTTTTTGAAATAAGGAAGCATTCATAAATTAAAGAAATACATTCCGTGTATGTTGTTTCATCAGAGTACTATATTTTCTCTTTGTATAATTTGCAAACGAGAAGGTAAAATTATGAATCTATTTTTACTTTATCGTATTCAAAGTATTTTAATCATCAAAAAGTTCGAATTTGAGAACTCGATGAATATCGTCGCTTCAGACCTTTCCGAGTTCCCAAAGCACATTTTTTTTTTTTGCTTTCTCGTATATGAAATGTAAAGAAAGTATTTTAGCCGTCAGAAAATTCGAGTTAGAAATTTTGACGATCTCCGGGTTTGAACTAGATGTAAGAAACCTGATATATGGTCTTTATAATAAATTTGTATGATTTTTAAACAAAATCCTTTCGAAAGAAATCAGTCTGTCCGGCTGTCTGAATATAAGTTAACAAGATAACTACAAAACAGAGAGAACTAGAAAGATAAAACATGATACACAGATTTAATATCTTAAGTCCATCTGTCTGTCAAATTTGAAATCAAATCCGTCAGAGGATTGACTTTCAGATTGATCAGTCTGTACTATTGCAAGTACGTAAACGCCATTTTTGCATGCTTTCTAGAAAACTACCCTTCTTAAGCTTCAAACTATAGCTCGCAGAGCATCTTAAATTCTTACAACTAAAATAATACTCCAAGCAATTTAGAATTCCATCGGCTTGCTTATTCTTTCAACAAAACAGCGTATCTTACAAACATTGCCAGATTCCAGAAGGTTTACAATTGATCATCAGCTATTATACAAAAAATAAACGAAATAATATTAACAAAATATGTTTATCAAAGAAAAAATCGTTTGCTTTTACTTTTTAATAATATTTTATTAAAATAAAAATAGTAGCTGCTATAAAATGGCTGAAAAGGAATCGTTTGCTAAATGTCTATTAACAGATTTAGATTATGATATTTACCGAACAGCCACAACTCAAAAATGCAATGATTTAAATATATCAAATTTGGTATGTGATTTTATGACTACAATTGTATCAAATTTTGGTTTTAGTCGGTTGAGAAAAAGCGTCTAAAACACAAATTCAATTTTTTGGTACTATTAATCGCATGCCATGGATTAATCACCAATGATCTCACGGTAGATTCAATAAAATTGCTAGATTCAATCCAAAAATCAATATTTTGTAACCATTGTTTCGACAATGCTTGCGATGCATTTGATGTTTTATCCATAGTCCACAATTTTATGCAGGGTGAGAGGGCTAACATTTTTATTAGACAGTATTGGGAAGACCACTCCCTGTGTTTGGAATTTTATCTGTCTGCCTGTCAGTCTATCTGCGAATATGATAACTCAAAAAAACTTTGAACTAGACGAATGAAATTTGGTATAAGGACGTAACATTAAATTTGTAGATTCCTATTCTATTGTGAACAAAATTCAGTCAGGAAAAGTCTATCTGTCTACTTATTTAAACACAAGCTAAGATAATATCTACAAAAAGAAAAGAGTTAGTTTGATAAAATTTGATGTACAAATTTAACATTGAATGTGCAGATATCCGTCAAGAATCCATCGGGGGGAGGGGGCATTTGCTGGTAAGTATTTTCATGAGCATGTAAACACATAATTCTAAACAGAAAGACTTAAATATTTCTTGGTTCAAATAGATCTGGGCAAAGGTGTCCAAAAACATATTGGATTTCCTGTAATTTGTGCACTGACCGCATCCTAATATTAATTACAAAAAATAAATAAAACCCTGCCATATAATGCATTTTTATAGGTTGCTTTATAATTATTATTCAGCAATAGCACACAGTTAAAAATACACAAATATATTTATTACTGAATATGTAAGAAAGTTTGAAGCAGGCTACTTCCGCTAATTGATTGATACGTACAAGATCGATGGCGAATCATATACAGCAGTTATAGATATTCCGCAACCTCTGAATTGTAAATAAATAAAATAATTACTTTATAAATTTATAAAACACAATTTGGTAAGCAAATTACTAGAACATGCTTATAGTATACATTACATAGTATATATTACAAATATGTTTTACACAAAATTCATTAACAACGTCTTCTTCATAATTTAAATTTTTGATCAGAATAAGAAAACAGAATTATGCAGTTTGAGGCTAACTTTCTCATTCATGGGCGTAATTAATCATTTTGAAATTTGTACAGTCAGATCAATATTTACATAGAAAAAAATGTCTCTGAATTTTGACAGTATGTATGCATTTCTGGGCAGTTCAATTAGAAGTTAAATAAAGACTGGTGAAAAAGCGAGAAAATCATCATTACACACACACCCTGTGCAACATGTCATGCCTCTTTATTGGGTAGGACTTTAAAGGCACTTCTGGTAAATACTATGAATTTTACAAGAAACCAATAATTCAATAGCTACTTTTAAAGTGCTTTTAATGTAAAATATAATCACATCTGAGCATTTAAAATATTAAACATCTAGATTTATTGCATATGTGGAACAATAAATCTAGGCACATGTGGAAAATGTCTAAAATGCATAAAATTGTTCTAAAAAAAGGGGATGACTGTATTTTTTAATCAAATATGTACTTAAAAATGATATAATCTGAAATTTTAAGAAAAAAAAAATCAAATAAAAATTAGTTTTATCAGGAAGGAGTTTCTAGAGAGGAGTGTCTCATCTCCCTCTTTTGCAGTTAGCAATTCATATATGGCCACAAATACCTAAAATTTCTGCATATTAACTTTTGACATATCTGTTTACTAAAAGAGCCATTTCGCACAAAATAATATTAAAAATGGGGTGTAATGTAGCAGGCTCTACACGGTGCACCCTGGTTAACACTAAATCTGCTACGGCTTTGCCTCCTTCCTCGTGTCTCGGATATTTTACTGAGAATTTTTGCATGTTTACACTGATGGATCAATGTTTAATGATGAAGACAGAGCAGAAGCCACTTTGTGTTGTGACCTTTTTACATCCTATGCACCAATAGATGCTTATTTCACCCATTATATGGTGAAATGGAATCTATTTATATTGCATTAAAGCAACTGGCTATCCACCCCTCGTCATTCTGCTGAATGGTTATTTTGTCAGACTCACTGTTTGCTCTTCAATCTCTTGCAAACAAACAATAAAAAGATAATACCTGTATACTAGAGTGCAGAGAGCTCTCAACGTCAATCTCTGTTTCTTTCCAGTGGATCCCCACTCACTGCAGGATTCCTGACAATAACTTTTTGGCCAAAAGGGGTGCAAGAGTCCTCCAGTGACCTTTGAAAAAGCCTCTAATATCATTCACAATAGATAAAAAGAAGATATGCCTCCAGGATAAAGCAGAGAGCACTGTGTGACTGCTGGTAAGCCATGGGCCTCACTGCTTGAGGATACACAGTTGATCCTAGATTTTTCTAGAAGTGCAGCTGTGCAACCTTTCTTACTACAGGCCAAGACTGTTTGTTCATGTATTTGTATTAGTTTGGGCTTTGTGACTCTCCCTATGTCCTCTGTGCAGACAACATCAAATTTTTGATGCCATTCATCTTAACTTCTGTTCTGCATTTGTGTTTTTAAACTGTAAATTTCAGAAATTTTGAAAGGTTAGAGATCTAATGGCATCATAGCCAATCTTCTGGGCATTTGTAATAAATAAATAAATAATGAAAATTAGAAAACATATATAAAGACAGAAAAATAACTGCACAAATATTTATTTAAAAAATAAATAAAAATTCACACAAATGTAAAAAAATTGAGCAATCAATTTCAAAAACTCGATTTATCCAAGCGGCTGAGTTTCTTTTAAAAGCCACTGAAGAGCCTCAGTTTTGCCTTCCTCTTCCAAAATCTTTCCTATCACTTCTTTACAGTTCACATGATAGTCATTGATCCATTTGATCTAAAAATGGTACAAAAATCTCATCACAGTATGGAAATGTACTATAAAGCAAGACTTAAGAAAAGATGCTTATTATGTTGAAAACAATAATAAAAATTCAGTTTTCATGCATGTTCTTATAAGGCACTTCAAAACATTAAATTATATCTGTATTCTGGAAATTAAGAGGAAGAGACAAAAAGGAATTCAAGAAATAAGATAACATGCGGCTCAATGAAAAACGTCAGCATAATATTAAATTAAAACTATCATAGATAAGTACATTGGTTTCTAAAAATTAAGGAAAATGTAAGAAAAAATATGATTATTTCCAAAATAAGTAAATTTTCAAACAAATTACACAGTATATGCAAAAGGTAATGTTAAATTAGAGTATTGTATGCAAGTAAATAAAATTACCATGGTTTAACACTGTTGTGAGAATACACTTTATAAATGTGTAAAGTTTCTGCAAATAGAAATTGTATGATGGTGAAATTTTACAAGAGCTCTTTTTTAATATGAATATTTCACATCTTTATCAAAATAATTACAATAGTGTTGCAATGGATGAGCAGTATGAAATCAGAGGTAGCAAGCTGGTTGAATGCAAACCTTTTAACATTTCACTCACCACTGACTACATTTCTACGAACAAAATCGTATAGTATACAGTAGAAGTCTTAATGTTACAAGTATCACAGATGAGCATTAGTTCCAAATAACTGCAAAAGACAAATAAATCCAGTTCACATCTTCTTCAGTAGCAACTATTTATGGTTAGTATCCAGATCAGCTGCATGCATAAGGCTTCATAAAGGATTGTAGTAAAACATCCAGTAATGTGTGTATTCCTTATACCATACCATCAAATGAAAACTTTAATTAGACATGTGCACATGTCATTTAGGTTGGAACTCAATCCTTTCATCCTACAATATTGCTAGACCATACAAAACTCAAATAATGGAAAATTAGCTTTGGGGAGGCTATTTTGCTTATGGGTTAGCCAGTGAGTTCTCTAGATTTAAACCTAACTGAAAATGCTCAGGATGCTCTAGGAAGATTTACTGCTTGTATTTAAGTTAACTCCCTGCAACCTTTCAGGCCGTTTGAAATATTTTGATGCAATTTAAGATTTATAATATAGTTAGAAGATAATGAATGTGAAGAGCTAGCGGTAGTTTTATGTGAAGTGTTAATGAAATCTACTGATTAGTGAGGGGAAGAAAAAGAAACTACTAAAAATATAATCTTTAACCCCTCTTTTAGATTAAGAAGATTACTATTATCTTAATTATAAATAAAATAAAACAGTTATGAAGCTATTGCTATATATTAAGAATTTCAAAAGTAAAATAAATGTTTTAAATTCTGAAAAAAAAAAAAAAAAAAAAAAAAAGATGTTAAAACTGTCAGAAAATCAGATTACATTTTGAACAGTAGAAAGCTAATTTTAAAAGTGATAAAATAAAAATATTATGACTAACGACTTAAAGTTTCTTTATATTTATCACCAAGTATAAAATCTGCTTATAACAATAATTAATAACACCTCTTTCATACACTAAATATGCACACTATGAAGTACTCAAAAACAAAAATAAAATGTTTTTATTATCATCTTAATATGTTATTGCCTGAGAGAAAATGCACTTCAATTCAAAGATAAAAACTGATTTTTATCTGGAATTTTTAAAAAATTTATATGTACGAAAATTCAAACATTACCTCTTTGTCAGTCAACAGTGAAGGATCAATAAGCTTAGCTTGAAAAGGAACAAGAGTTAATGGTTCAAATGTGATAAAACCTGTATTTTGAAAGTTATGCTGAAAATAAAGTAAAATTAGTCACTAGCCTAATTAAAAAACTTTATGCATGAATGAAGCATAAAAAAAAATTAAGTAAAATGACAATAAAACAAATATTTTTTAAAAACTATGTAGAAAAATCAAAATTTTATCTGAAAAAAAAATTGACTTAAAAAAACAACATAAAGTTGAAGTTGTTTGGCAAAGAATGTCAATAAAATATCATATACTGTTTGTTTCAGTATTCTGAGACGACCACTTTTCGATGATACTATCTCATTAAGGGGAGAGAAGCGGAAGGATGAGCACATTTCTGGAATTCGTCATTCTTTGACCTTGATTTTCACCCTATTAGATACTTTTTTGTTCAATTATTTTTTTCACGTGTATGTGAATATTGTGCCATTTCTGACCGTATTATTTTAATTCAGTCTGCTAGCAATCCAAGTTTATTTTATTGTTAAATGTAAGCATCCCCTCCTTTCAAATTTCCTCTCACCTCTATTTTGACAATTAAACCCATCCTAACACAAGCACAATAGCCGGGAGGGTTTTAGAATCTGTTGTCAAATAATACCAATACAACAACAAAAATCCAATCATTTTAATAAACAAATTCTAGAAAATTAAAGGAAATGATATGCATTAATACTAAATCTAAAGAACTTTTTATCAACATAATTGGAAAAATCATAATAATGATAGATATTTTAAAGATGCAAGAATATTTCCAATAATTAATAAAAATTCAGAAGAAAAGCAGCATATTAATTCATTCTACATAAGAATGCTTTTAATACCATTTTACATTTGATATTAAATATAGTGCACATTTACTTACTGAAGTTTCAGCTTCTTTGACAAGAGCTAAGTTTTCTAATCTTATGCCAAATTTTCCATCTTCATAAAAACCTGGTTCTGCAACAAAATAATCAAATATGCATTTATAGCAAGAGTGTCGTATTTAAAAACAACTAATACAGAAAATAGTATTTTATAAAATGTAAGCCAAAAACGAATAAAAATATGTGAACATTTTTTTCACCATCAATAGAAAACACAACTACTAATTTTAATACTTTATGAAATTATCTTTTTTTCCTGAAGCTTATTGACAATAATAAAAACAGTATCTCAATCTTCAGATTTTAAATAAAATTTCATTCCATTTATTTTATTCAAAGCCTTTATTATAGAAATTCTGCAATTTTGATATCTACTGAAGAAGGTTTATAGAATTAAAATTTCTGATTCAGAAGTTTTTTTTTTTTTGTTTTTTTTAAGTTCAAGGATCAACAGAAACTGGTTTATATTTAGCCAATTCTATTTACTGCCATTTTTACAATTTCAAGAAAGTAAGCTTTATTTTTCAAAATAAATTTTACAGTTATATATATTCTTCTACTTAGGAATATAAATAAAATAATGATGCTCTTTTCGGGTATGTATATGCTTATCTTATTTTGTAATTAACTGATTTCATATCAGAAAAATGAGTACATTGATAATCAAATGTAATAAATTCATTCATTAATGAAACATATTTGTGTATGTGTTTCATAACAGATGTAGTCATAGTAATTCTAAACTTGAAGAATATTTTGTGAAATAATAAAAGATGAATTTAATCTCTTCAGACGATAATTTAAAGAGTTCCAGCCATTTGAGAGACATGTAGCATTCAAAGGTTACTGATAAGGATTAAAGCAGAAAGTGGAATTTGAAATAAATTTAGTTTCTTTATATTAATGTCTTTTTTATTTATGGTAATATAATGACCCTTTTGAAGTAATAATAGAGCTATTCTGTAACAAAGCTTATAATTTTGAAATGTGTTAAAAAATAAGTTGGCTCTTGAGTTAGGGCCCTCTTTTTAAATTTCTGAACAAGAGCAGTAGGATGTTTGGTCCTGAAGGATTTAATGTATATCAAACCAACTAATTCTTCAGGAGAAATGGGTTTCAATTTATAACCTCCCAACCCTTAAATCTAACCAGCAGGTGACCATAATTCCGAAAGAAATTGTGAAGATGGAAATCTAAAGAACAAGATGAAGCATTAAAATTAAATAACATATTAAAATACTTTGAAGCAACAGGCAAAGAATTCTACAAAATAAAAAGAGCTGATTGGTGCAAAACATTTAAGTGTAAAAGTCCATAATTTTTTTTTTTTTTTTTTTTTTTTTTTTGGATCATCAATGACGGCACAGCAATTTAAAGATGCCTCCATACGAATATATGATTGGTCAGTACATAATAAACATATAAAATATTTTGATATATTTATGCTATATATAAATAAAATGATAATTTAATATATGTTATATAAATGCCAGTTGATGATAAAAGGATTCCAGAATTTAAATTGTACACTACATTTTCACTTTATCTTTTTAATCAAGAAATTTTTTGTGTTACTGTTACATCTGCTAAATCACTTAAATCACTATGCAGGAGTACAGGAGAAGAAAATCAGCATCTTGTTAAATAGTTCCAATAATTTCAATAGTTTAAATCCTCTTTAGTATTCAAAATAAAAAAGGAAATCATCATGAATTTATTTAAATACTAAATAGTAATCATCAAATCATTTTCCTTCTCATTTTAAAAATAATTATAATGGAAAAATAAATCTTTATAAAGAATTGCATGTAACAATAAATATGGAAGCATGTAAAAATAACTAATACATTCATATTTTGCAATCAGAAATTAAAGAGTTAAATGAAAAGGAAAGTTACCTATTGAAAGAATCATTCCTGGCTGAAGACCAGGGTCATTAGGCAGAGATCTATAACTGATACCCATTGGCCCTGAAAGTTTTATCAGTAATTATTATTACACATGTAAAAATGTTAAAAAGAAAACTACAAAACATAAAACATTGCACAAACATTACAACATTTAATAATTAAAAGTGGAATAATGAAGATGGCTCATTAAAAAACAAATGTACATATTTACTTAAGCTAATCAAATATTTGGAAATTTATTTTGGAAAGTTAAAATTATAATATATAAGACATACTAGAGTCATTTTTTTAAATGACAAAGCATATATGCTGGTACACTAATTGCAAATATGGATGAAAAAAAAAAGTTTAAAATATTTCACACAGCAGTGTCTAGAGCAACCATATTTGCTATGCAAAAACTTCTTGGGTACTTAATAAGAAAAAATTATTTTAAAATTTTAAGCATATATTTAGTTAAAAATTAATAAAAGCTTATTATTCTTTTTTTCCAGTAACTTCAAAGCATATTATTGTACAAAAATCTAATTTCATATTACTTTAAAATATAAAATTAAAAACTTTTCCAGTGATACCAATTCGTTTCAAAACAATTTTTTTCTAACAGACTTTTTAAAAAGATTTCGCATATTTTTTAAAACAATATTTTGCTTTACAATATATACTTGCCAAAGAATATGCAATTTTGAAAATTATTTTAATGTGAAGTTTTAATTTTGGATTTAAAATGTTAGTGTTTTTTAAATGATAATTCCAGAAAGTAGTATTTCTGAATTAGTAGAGCAAAAATGATTTAAGCACTCTTGAATTTCAGAAGATTGCAATTCAATAATACTGATTTGATTGTTAAAATATTTATTTTCCCTTTTATCTATCAATTTATAATTTAAAACAGTACTGTTCACTATTATAATTTAGTTTAGTTTTTATTAACGTCCCATTTTGAAGCAACACTAGGGCTATTTTGGGACGTAATTTTGAACAGCAGTCAGATGACGAGGACGACACCTGAGCTGGCACCCCCCTCTCTACACCAGCAAGAGAATGTTTGGTCAGGACGGATTTAACGTGCAACAGACCCCCTTACACGACGGTTCTTCGGCGGAATCAGGTTTCAAACCTGAAACCCCCCTGGTTCCGAAGCTGAGACCTTACCACCAGGCCACCGCGGCCCAGTTCACTATTATAATAAATTCAAATAATTTTCATTATTTCTATAATTACTCATAAGTATGTTCTATCTATTGTTGAAAAGTAAGGTACAAATGACAAAATTCACCAGGCGATTTAATAAGAAATCCTCATAAATTCATATATTTTTTAATCAATGATTACAAAGGAGAAAATATAAAAAATATAAAGCAACTTTAATCACATTTTTCACAAAATCTTATTTGTAAGAAAGAAATGAGGAAACAATTACAACAAGCATTCTTTTGAACAAAGTAAAAAATATTTAAAAACTTTCTAGTTTCTGGTCAATACCTTCATGCACATTCAAATAAGCTCCCACTCCATGGCCAGTTCCATGACTGTAATCAAGGCCGTACTCCCAAAGAGGTCGTCGAGCAAAACTATCAAGCCTATAACCTGAAAATCAACAGTATGGAATATTTTTAAAGATTTACAATCTCTCAGTTATACTTATTTCATAATTTCAAAAGAGATTTTATCCATTTTAATCAGTGCTAAAATAATGATACTTCAAGTATAGCTTTCCCAATTAAATTCTTCAATAACAAAACTGAAAATGTTTTCTATTTTAAAATTATTTTGATATACTATACTATGTGTGCCCATTTATAAAGTTATTAGTTTATTGCTTCATTAGTTAAAACTGTAAGAAAATATTTTGGCAGTAATCTATATTAATAATATTTGAAGATGAATTAACAATATTCTTATCTCGTGAAAATTCATCATTCCACTTTTTTTTTTTTTTTTCACATTTGGAAATATTATAGATTTTTAATAGCATGAAAAAAAAGGGGGGGGGGGCATGATTTGTCTTAAGCTCTGACATATATTTGTTAAAACATTTATATCTATTCTAAGAAAATTTCTCATAGTAAATAATAAACCAGTTTAATGATTGAAATGATATAAATAAACAAAAATTAGATTTAATTTCAAATAAATGAATATGTATAGTTTGTCAAAATTACTACGATTCAATGAAATATTACTGCACATTTAAAAAACCAATTTCAGAAATCTGTCTTAAATCAGAATTATGCATTATGGCAATATATTTAGCATATATTTACTTCATGCAACTATCAAAAGATGAATATTATTTTATTTAACCATTATTTTATTAACCATTTTTAAGAATAAAGTATCATTTTTTAAAAAATGGCTTTCTCTGGTGCAAAATATACTTTCATTTCATTTTTATTTAATGTGTAGAATGGTATTTAATCTTATTTTAGCCTAAGTAATCAAAATTTTATAAATTATCATTACTAAAGATTAAAACATGACAAAAAGAGGGCAAACACAAAAGTTATGGCACAAGAATATTGGAAAAATAAACATATGTAAGGTAATTGATGTAATAAAAAACATTCTGAATCAATAATTGAATAACTCATTTTGTTATATTCTTATGAAAGGTTTTCATCTTTGTTTTCTAATTCGAAAATTTAAGGTTTTTTTTTATGTTTTTATTTAGGGTACGAAGGGTTTTTTTTTTTTTTTTTTTTTAAGAAACAATTTTGAATGAAAGTATACTAAATAATAAGGAACCATGGTTAATAAGAACTTCAATAATCAAAGCTCTTCAGTACCATAAAGCAAAGAAAATTATTTTAGATCTGTAATTAAAATTTGAAAAGTCTGTATAGAAATTTAAAAAACAAATACAGGAGAGAATTTTAACTTTTATAAGTTAAATTTTTTAAAAGTTACTTCTGAAAATTACCTGTTGTAGCTTTAGGAAATATTGCAGACGAAAGTGCTATATGACCCTTCAGAACCAAAGTATAGCAAACCTAAATATACAAAGATCCAATTTTCTACCAAGATATTTATCACTAATTCTAAAATACTTATAATATTGATCACCAAAGGAAATATTACTTTTTCAAATGCAGACGGAGTTCCAAAATGCCATGTTCTGGTAACATCAGTAGTTCCTCCATCTCTAAGATTCAGTATTAAAGAAAAAGATAAAAATAATATCACTTATTTAAATGTCTCAAAACTTTACAAAATGCTATAAAATAAAAAGGAATTTTTCTCACAATATTAAATTATTTTAAACTTAAAACACATTATTAGAAGAAAAAAAATTATTATGCACAATAAGTTGCTTAACTTAAATAAGTAAATAAAAACATCAAAGTAAAAATTCACCTGTACTGACTACCACAATCACACAAATAAATTTCTTCATGTGTTACTTTTCTGTTAGTTGCTTCTGTGGGTTGGTAATGAATTATTGATCCATTTGGCCCAGATGAAGATATTGTTTCAAAACTTGGTCCAACATAATCACTTTGTAACCTGATGAATAGAGAAATCAAAATTTATTATTTAAACTTTCAGGAAAATCGATTATTTTCATGAGATAGCTGTCAGTTCTCAGTGATTACCTTATAAAACTGATAAAATATGGTTTCTTTTTTAAAATGTAATTAAATCCTACTCTGGAAAGGATTTTTCTCCATCTTTTAAATGGATATTTTAAACAAAAAGATATAAATAGAGGATAGATAGAGATTCGCAGATTTTTAGCAATATACGAAGAAAAAAAATGCAGGTTTGAAAATCTAATTTGGCTTTTAGGAGGGATAAGAAACTAGAATACGTAATAGTTCCTATTCAACATTAAACCAGTTAATAATTCTTACTCAAAGTTAAACCAGTTAACTACTCAACCAATTAAAATTTCACAAAATTTAAGATCTATTCTCTTTTTAATATAAAATCTTACTTCTTCCAAAAGTATTCATAAAGGCTGTATATTGTAGATGTAAAAAAATTGGAACTTAAATTTAAAAAAAAAAAAAAATTCATCCTCACATTAAAATGCAACTAAAGTAAAATGATTGCTTCCTAATAAGGAAGGCTATTAAAAATGATTGGTTAAATAACAATGTCAACTCTATACATAACAACAACAACAAACAGAAATGCAATGCAGTTTGAATAGAATACAGAAGAAAAGTTTTTTTTTTGTTGTTGTTGTAAAACATTTAACTGTTTTATGTAACTTGCAGACGCAAGTCATGTAGACAATAACAGGCTGCACTTAGTTTCATCCTCCACATTGTGAAGCCTATTCATAATCACAGATCCAAGGCATATTCAAATCATTTAGCATTGCAACATAAATCAGCTTCAAACACATAGTGATAAAACAGAATGTAATTTTTTCAAATGTTTTCGTAAATATTTTTTATTTTACTATTATGGCGTGCATCAATACAAGATACAGGAAAAAAGTGCACAAAATTTTTAACTTCCTCTTGTTCTACATAGACAAAACTTTAAATGTTCATATACACATAACTTCTATACTATGTTCAATTTCCATTCCTCTATTATTATTTACAAAGGAATGATTGTAATTTGTAATCAGGATGAATTGCTCTAAACAATCTTGCATACTGTCATATAATAATATTATGTAAAATATTAATTACATAATTTTTTTATATATAAAATTGGTAAATTATCTATATTAAGAGTAGCAATTTTTTGTGTTTGCAACAATTTATTTTACTTATTTACAGACATTTTTAAATTAAGAAGGTAATAACTAATAATATTTCAAACAAGCCTATAAACATTATTTTTAAAGTTACTTTTTGAATTCTTCTAACTTGTTGGCTGCATCGATTTCTGTCAAGTTTCCATTGCTAATTTCCTTAGACACCCAACAAAAGAATTCACAGAGAGCAACACCATCTTTAATCTGAAAAGATAAATCTGATGTACACTGCTCTTTTGATACAAACAAATGAAAATAATTATTTTGTAATAAGACCACATACAAATTAGAAGAGATACAGAATATAAAAACATAACAGAAGAAATACTGCCCCTTCTTGCCTAATTCAATAGTAATATTTATTTTAAAAAAAATAACTAATTTAGGGAAATAGTTAAAAAAAAGTGTCATAGTGAATAAATGTGAATTTTCCAATCGATTTCTTACCTATTGAAAATTTTAAAACAGATATCACTTATACCTGCTATGCATAAAATCTGTTGTGTTGTTGTTTCTTATGGCACTTGTCCAAGACAAGTTCGCTGACGAAGTCAGCGATTTCAAGCCGAGAGAGCATCCCTTATTTTTCAGTAGCACCATCTAGGGCTAAGAGTACATATTAGCTACTCGTGCGTCACAACCATTTTTACAGGAAGGACTTCATTCACATTTGCATTCCTCAACCACAGATCATAACTTTTCACCTGAATCAGTGAACAATCAACTCTGATCCAGTACCCCCAGTGATATTGTCTCGACTTGGAGGACTTGTGGAAACAACTGATTTATACGTGTGCAGCCGCCATGCGCACAGGGAGTCTTCGGCCGATGTGGTTCGAACTCACAAAACAAGGGATTCGAATCCAACGCCCTAAACCAGGCTATCCCGGGCCTTAATAAAATCTATATATTTAAAATAGATAGCAAAACCAAAATAATTTAGCAACATAGTCCTATTCTGACTTTGACAATTCTTGTTTCAAGAAATATCACAAACAAAACTTTGACATAGCATCTAATCTGAACAAATACGTTGATTTTGTCAACTTACTACAACACTTAGAAAACATAGCTAGCCAGTAAAAAATGCTTTAAATGTGTTAAGCAAGCAATATTTTATCTTCTTTTATTGGATAAAATGCAGTTTATCAAAGTTGGTTTTCATAGTTCAAATAAAAGTAATTTTAACCTGATATAGTGAAGTCAAAGTATAACAATACTATCTATAACATATGATATTTCCCTTTGGTCCCAATGAAATTCAGATTTCCTCAATGTATTTTGAAAATGTATATAGCTTTTATCATTTTCAGTTGTACTATTTTTTTAACTGTTTACTTACAGTTAGAAAATTTTCAAACTGTCAGTAATGTTAAGCTGTCTTTAACAATAATTTACCTTGGTTCTTACAATATTGTTATAGACAGTTTTCACTGTATAGATTTATAACAAGTTTTTTCATATTAAACAGATGATAAAAATAATATTTATCAGACTATAATTAGTTATATAACTGATTCAGGATAATTTATTTCTAGTTGGATAGATCAAAGTCACGAGTTTAATTCAAGAGATTGATTATACTTCAAAATAAACTAGACTTTATAACAATAAAGTTCATAATTTGTAAAAACACCATAAAATATGCATTAGTATACATATATGTTTTAATTATATGATCATTTATGCTGTGTTATCGCATACTATTTTTCTTATTGAAGAAGTTGCACAATAAATTCCAAAACAAAGTCACCAAGTTCCATTCAACATGTTTCACATGAATATAAATCAAACTTAATGAGTAACTGTTGTCAGTTTGCAGTATCTAGTTTGAAATTATAAAACAATTGTAAAAGAACTATTTTGTTAAAGCAATATTTATTGTATTGCATGACATATTTTAAAATATGGATATTATGGATTTCCCTTTAAAATTTCATGAGGAATTTTTAACTTTCAAGTAATATATCAGTATATGCAGAAAATATGTGTATCTAATAAAAAAGAAAAACAACTTACATGAGCATTTTGGGAACTTTTAATTTCTTGCTCATTTTTTATGGCTTTTTTCAAGTTGATAGGAGTTATTTTTAGTAACTGCCTTTCCTAAGAAGAATGATAAAGAAATGCATTTATCAATAAATTTATTCAAGTTATACTTGAATACTTTTAGGGTAAATTATCATTAATCTAATTTCAGAAATTTCAATTTCAATTCACTCACCTGAGGGATTAGGGAAACAATAGCATAACTTGATTCTTTACTTATCTACAAAAGAACATATAATTTGCAAGGTGAATCAAAACAGATAAAACACAGGTTTAGATATAATAATAATCATAAAAACATTAAAATGTAATGATGATTTAATAAATATTAAAAAAAGTAATGTAAAGCAAAGCTAGAAAGAGAACAGACATTAAATAATTTAAATTTCAACTCCATTTCTTTTTCACAGACATTAAGAAATAAATTTCTTTTCTGCTTTTCTTAATTTTTGTTAAATTAAACCATATTACATTACAAAGCTGAAATATTATATTCTTCAAAAATATGCATCAATATTCTCATTAACTTAGAAGAATTATGATTTTACATTCACTTCACATCAAGCTTAGGCAATAATAAATTTAATTAATTCATAATGCTTCTAAGAGAAAAAAAGAAGTTATTTTAGACAATTAGAACATAATATTAATGAATGAAACCAAATAAATGCACACAGATATTCATCTTGAAATTCAATCAGTTTTTAGATTTCAAGATTAAAAATGCAGTTTAATCGCGATCATAATAACTTTGAAATAGAAGAGAAATTTTGAAGATTCTTCAAGGAAGCTTAATGCTTACATAGATAAAATTTAGTTTTGAAATATAATTTAATTAGAATATGGCTCATATGTTCAAAAGTGTTCGGAACATGAACTTTACTTTTGGAATTTACCACCAGGAGATGCTAAGAAGTATTTCTTCAAGTAACAAATTGTCCTTTCATTATATCTAAATAAAGTATTTAAGATTGCAGCCAATTTAGATCAAAAGTAATGTGTAGTAAAAAAGATTTAAATATTCATTAATCTGCAAGTGATTTATCTGTGATTATCAGCAATCGATGAAAATATAGTTTTATTTTGCCACTGAAAAAAAGATAAAACTTAATCAATAATTCTTTGAAATTAGAATTAGAATGAATTAGAAAATTCATAGAATGATAATCTATAAATTTTAAAATAATATTCATTTGAATAATAGAACTATTCAATTTTCAGACATATATACATAACTTTTTAAAAAGAAGTACCCTTTTAAGATGAGGCCTAGAATTATAATTATTCTATGTGCTCATTTGAATCAGTTAGCTGTTAATACAACAACTTTGGAAGTACGCAGAATTTTAACAAGAATATTACATTCTATATGGTATAAAAGGTAAAAATTATTATAATAGTGATATACACCATAAAATATTATCTTAGTTAATGAGAAGTTTCCTTGGAAAAAATAAATTAAATAAATGCAAAAAAAAAAACATTTTTTAAAAAAATAGCAGAATTTAAAATAGATAGGGAGATTCGTCGATTTTTGACAATAATTAAATAACAAACATAAATGATATAACTGCCTTGCAATATCCATATGAAGAAAGAATATGACCTACCCATATTTTGCCTTCATTTTTAGTATTTATTATGTTTTTTAAGGTATCAGTTAAGTTGTCATAAGAACAAAACTGTAAGTTCATATTCCCCTGAGATGTATTTTCTAAACTTGCTTTTGCTTCAGGAGAAAGTCTCTCAGGGTCAATAAAGAAACTAAAACATAAAAATTTTATACATAAGTGCTTAAAAATTCACTTCAAAAATGGCATTATGCATTTCTTTATATGAAAGCTGCAGATTCTTGTAGCAAAAATTCCATTTATTTACAAAACAAAAATAGCAAATCATCATATGTGTGTATACATGTTTTATTTAATATATAGTGAAAATAAACCAATTAAGAAAATTTTAAATATAAACAAATTAAATGCATAATTGGCTTTAAATGGCATTCAGAGAAGAAATAAAAATTACCTAACACTTAACTGAATTCAACTGTTTAAAAAAAAAAAAAAAAAAGAAAGAAAGGTCTACAAACACATAACAATTGAGAGTATGATAGCACAATTTCCATAAAGAAAAATACAAGTGTAATTTATCATGTTAAAAATACAAAGAATACTTACTATACTGAATTTAAAGTTACAGCAGCATAAGAATAGAAAACTGGATTATACTGAATATCACAACCACGGAGATTGAATAACCCTAAAGAGAATATTTGAGATATCACATGAACTTTGGCAAAGATTCAGAATAATAAATATATTAAAGAAGTGGAATATAAAGCACTAAAAATAATAACATAAAGAATGCAACAAGAATAACATCCATTGAATATATTAAAGATTCAACATAACTCACAACAGTCTAATTACCATACCAATATAAGATATAATTACTTTCAATGCAGCAGCAGCTAGCTCATTAATTTAACGGTACTAAAACAATATTTTTCAAAAAATTGCAATTTAATTTTTTTAACCATAAAATTTTAAAAACACATATGAAGTTTGTTTCTTTTCAGACATATAAAATAAATTTTTTAGCCTTTTATTATTAGAAAATTATATAAATGCTGAAGGGATAATTCAACAAATAAATGTATCAATGGTCTCCACATATGTTTATGCTTTTACCCAGTCAGCTTGGTAAAAATCATTTAAAAATGAACAACAAATAAGATGTGCAGTAAATGATCATCAATACTAATTATTTTTTTATATTTAATAATTAGTTCCTTGTAAAAATTTTCATCTAAATAATATTTTAGAAAATTAACCAAGCACTTTTTCAAGAGAAACCTTTAACAAATAAAAATGATCATTCTATAAAGTATATGCATTTCTAGCAAGGGGGGGGGAATCAAAATGCATAAATATCAAATATGAGAGTTGGGGGGGGGGGCGCATGAGAACAAATGCAAACTTTGGATGGGTGGGAAAAAAATAATCAGCACTCCAAAACAAGTTTGCTATGATTGCAATTTAAGTGTTTCTAAATTCAAAATAAATAACTAAAATAAAATAAATTTTAAAAATATGGTTCTTTTTAAAGTTATGTACAAAATGAAATATTAAGGGTTGCAAGATATATTGCTCTAATTTTCATTTAATCTTGCTTGTTGTTTCATTTCTTGCCTTATTTTCTTCTATTGTTTCTTTTTCCATTTTCATCGATTCTCAGACTACAAGTGTCAAATTAAGTAAAGAATGTTGAAGTCTTAAAATGGAACAAATAAAATAAAATTTAAAAAAGTTATAGAACAAAAATTTAGCTTTTAAAAATAAATTTAGGCTTTATACAGATCTGCAACCTTAATGGATGAACTACCATTTCAGCTCAAGTGTACAGTTAACTATAAGAAAAAATAAGAATAAGAATAATTAAAATGAAATAATTTTAGTTTTCAAAGCTTTTATGCCATCCACAGGTGTCAGTGAAAAGAGCCAAAAACATCTTTTATAAACTAATATAGAAGATTTGTAAAAATATTCTAAAACAAATATGCAAACTAAACACTGGAGCAATGATGGTTTTATTATGATTATGTTCCTAGAATTATTTAAAATCTTCCCTCACTGCTTACGTAACATTGTTTAATTTTGATGTGGCAAATCTTAGTATAGACAAAACAACTAGAATATGTCTTAAGATTATAGTCAAAATTAGAACTGAGATTTTTAACAGTCAAGTTATTTATTTAAGAATTCAGATATTTCCAGATTTATGTCTGTGTTGTTCATTCACAGTTAGGTTCTGGTTACAAAGAAAACATGATACCACACACAAGCACAAAAATTTTTATCTTATACATATTAATAAAATATCTAAAAATCATTAATAGTAACAAACTCTAATATTTTTTAAAAAATAAATCTCCAATCAACCAAAAAATTAAATAAACATATGCTGATATTACGTACAAGCTATCTCATCCAGAGCAGTAACTATAAGAACTGAAGCACCTTCTTTTTGCATTTCTTTCTGTACTTCCCATACTTTTTCATGCCAGGTTTTCCCTAAAAAAAAAAAAAAAAAAAAAAAAATTCGAATAAGGCAATTGATATAATTATATGTACATAATAAATCAATTTATTGCAGGTTATAAATTTAACCCTTTTTAAGGCAGTGGCAAATATCTTACCACTGCCTTAAAATATCTTACTAACATTGTTGCACCACAGCTAAGCAGAAACGGACAAAAGTGTCATGTTTAACATGCAATGTTCCATAGTTTATGCTGTTTCACCAGAATAATTAAAATAATGCAATTGATAATTTACATTGTATTTAGTTTTACTACCACTTATTTCATGTGTAATTAATATATTTTAAATTTTGAAATAACTAATAATAAATAGTTTTACAAAACTGCATATTTTTTTATGAAATTATTTGTATTTCATATTTTTTCTATTGAATAAGTCAATAAAATGTGATTGCTTGTATGAGCAGTGTTAAATATGTTAACATCCATGTTATAAACAACAGTCACAACAAATATTTAAAAAATACTTCTTCTTCTTCTTTTTTTTTTTTTTTTTTTTTGTCATAAATGAGCTTCTTTTCTCAAATTATAGGTAAAATGTAAATTTTGAAAGAAAACAGCTTGTGCCTGTTAAAGAATTAATTCTTTAACTACTTAAACTCAAATATAAAACCTTTTTTCATCTGGCACATACAGACTTTGGATTTCCTCACACCCTTTAGGGTCTAATTACAGAATCTAAAACCATCTAATGTTGATCTGATAATGAATGAATTGATAATCATTTATTGAGACACAGCATGCACATCACAGGTGAAATGAAACCTCAAAGTTGGAGGCTATAATAAAAGTGGATAAAATAAAAGAATCTATTTTAAAGGAGAAATAAATTCAATTTTTATAATTTTCAAATTATTATATAATTCATTCTTTATATATATATATATAAAGAATGAAGCATTTGAAATAGTTTGGAGAGAATCGTTTATAGATCCAAAAGTGAATCTTCTATAAAACCATCTTTGTAATTCTAAGCAACTATATAAAAAAAGAGGGTTGTAATGTATTTCAATTCAAAAATATTGTGCCAGATGTAAGTAATTAGTGAATATAAATTTTAAAGAATCAGTTGAAAATTTCACATAAATAAACAGAGGATCACAAATAAAACAAATACCTGCATAATTCACTGGAAGGCACTCGACTTTATTAAGAGGACGGTCTGGTTTATCATCCCAAATAACATCGACTAAATTTTCTTGAACAGGAACTAAGCTATGACCTTTATTTTTTAGTTCTTTACATAAAGTGTCCCATGAATCTGATGCAAGAAATAATAAACATATATATAAATTATAAAAACACATGGTCCATATTAAAAATGAAAAATATGAAATGCAAATCAAATTATATAAAATTCAATTAGTTTTTTTCTTTCATTCTTTTGCATTCTGTTTCTGGTAATGTAAGGTTTTTGCTTTTCATCTGTTTCTCTAATTTGATATTAAATGAACAAGCAAACCAATCATATCAGTGGCATAGAAAATAGGAAAGGAGGGGAAGAGAGATATAAATGTCTTGGGCACCATTCTTCAATGATATTTTAAAAATAATATATTAATGCTTTTACATCACTTTAAACTAAATATTATTAAGAAGGCTAAAATACAATGGGCAATCATTAGCATTTACTAAACCACTAATGACAATGTGGATGAGTGGGTGTAAAATCCTATTATGCATAGGCAACAATAACTTACCTTCACCAAGCTACTAGGCATCCCATCAAACTTTGAATTATATGCATTGTTACAAAAACTTCTAGTTGTTTAAAAGTGAATTTATCAAATTTTCCTCTATTCCATACC
The DNA here is from genome assembly GCF_947563725.1 of Argiope bruennichi. NCBI lineage: Eukaryota > Metazoa > Arthropoda > Arachnida > Araneae > Araneidae > Argiope > Argiope bruennichi. The sequence continues at coordinate 76,831,487 of NC_079159.1, read as the reverse complement.
TGAATAAGCTTCATTTTAATGTGTGCTCTACTTTCACGTTCTTTCTTCTCCTTGATTCTGGTGCTCTGTTACTTTCTTATTATGTGATGGGAAGGGTTGGGTTGTCACTAACTCAATTTTACTCTAAGTCCTCTAAATTAGTAAACCATATTAATTTCTAACAACTTTGAAGTAACAGAACCTTTTAAGTTTCAAAACATTACTTAAATATTGGAAATTCATTACTAGAGAATTAGAGTGATCATAATTTTATTTTCAAGTCCTTTTAAGGAAAAAAAAAAAAAAAAAAGTAAATAAAATCAAGTTTAAGTCAGAGTGAAAAATATATATGTATTTTTGTTATATAAAGCATTGAAACATAAAATCCTATTCATAAAAAAAAGCATTTTTATTATCTTTTATTAAGTTTTAAATTGTCAAAGACATTTCTTGAAAAAGAAATCCAAGAAAGCTAAAGTAATTGGCAATTATATTTTTCTAAAAAATATTTGATTTAATTTAAGACACAAATTCTTCATCTGAGTGAAAAAATCATAAAACATTGGACGATGATTTTCCTTATATTTATTACATCATATAAACGAAAGAAAATATTACTGTAATTTCTAAAGTTTACTGACTGAATTAAATATTTGGTACTCCCATTTACTTGGGAATAAACAAATCATGTCATTTTGATAGTCAACAACGAAATTGCATTTAATATGTTTTATTTTTAGCAACAAAATGAATAATATAGTTGCTGCTCTTCATGAAAATTAAGATATATAATGACAAATTTTTTAAATTTTCTCAATTATTAAAAATAAAAAAAAATGCTAAATATTCTTCACGTTCATAACTTTAACTCACCATAAGACATAAGAAATGGATCAACACCTACATGGCTACCCAAAGGTAAAACCTAGAAAATCAATTTAAAAAGTAAATTCAAAGAAGTTGATGCATCACAATCACAAAGCTCTATTGGCATTAAATTTAACCCTTCAAAGTATGCAAGGGTACATAGACTAATTTCACCTTAAAAAAATAAGCTCTTTATACGTATATTTAGAGAAAAAAAAATAAAAACCAACCTCAAGAGTTTTTATCATAGAACTATAAGTTCGATGAAATAAACTAAATATATTTGTAAAAAATTAGATACTTTGATAGAAATATTACCAACAAAAAGGTTATATTATAGCTTTATTAGCATTCTAAAAAGAAAGTTAAAAACATAAGTAAATAAATCAAGAATATAAAAATCATGTTAAATTTATAAAATATGTAAAAAAAAGGTATACTCTTTTTAGATTATTTCTTAATACTTTCAATTTATTTACTAATAACTTTCCCAGCTTTTTAGATTTTTGTTAGTAGTGAAATGTTCCTGGTTTGTCAAACAAGTGCATTAGCTTTATATTACATTTCAACAACTTCCTTTTTTAAGAAAAATTTATTTTTCCATAAAAAGATCAAGAAATCAGAGTCTATCTTTCTTTATGTCAGTGACAAAGATATCTTTCCCCATCTGTTTCTCCAAAAATAGATGATGTTTTGAATGGGCTGATGTTGCTAGCTTTCTCAATTCTTCAGTAATATTTACCGAATGGATTCTGCCAGAATGCTTTTTGTTGTCTTACATTACATATTGTGAAGCATGTAATATTTTTCATTCAAATTTCTCACAACAATATTTTAATTAAGGCTGAATTCTCTTTCAATGGATGCTTGTTTATGATAATGAAGGAAAATAATTTTCAAAAGTTTTTTTAAATTAATGTTTCAAATGAAGTATTAAAAGAGACCCAATCCAATCATATTTTCCAGACATGAAAATTATCGAAATTGAATTAGTTATTACAAGACACAGAAAAACTTGATAATTCAAAGCAGATCATACCAGAGAATAAAAAAAAATTTAAGTCTGAAAATTAACGCAGAACAATCTAATAATAATGTCAACCATATTTTAAAGTATACTATTATGCTTCGCTTTCAGAAAATCACTAGTTACATTAGCAAATATTAAAAATAATAATAAATCAAAAAATTATTATTAGATATTCTATTATTTCATGTGCATTCCTAAAGTAAAATTATTTAATCGAGGACAGAAGTCAACAACGGTCACATTTTGATATCAGGATATATTTTATTTTTCATTCATACATAGTTACGAAATGGAATTAAAGACAATCATCATACAAAAGCAGTTACGGGACTATCAAGTATTTTAAGCTGTAATTGATACACCCTCTTGTATATAATCAAGTCTTGTACCAATTAATCAATGCTATACTTAGAAAGATAAGGAAAGAAATGTTTCATAGCTCTACATTTCAAGTCAACACTTTAGAAAAAATGTGCAAAATCAGATGCAAATGAGATCTCTTGTACATTTACATATTCCAGAACTTTTTTTTTAAAGCATCTGTAGCATCTTTATTTTATAATTCAGAAAACAGATAATGCCTAATAAAATCATTCAATCTGAAATACTTTACAAATACTTGCAATCAGCATATAAAAAAAATAATAAAGACAATCATGTAAAAAATTTAAATAAATTGCATCATTAATTCGAAGCAAAATTTATCAATAAATAATATCTTTAAAAAAATCATTCAAAAGTCATTATACTTACATCAGATAAAAACTGACCATAAGTAGGAGTACCAGTAGCACCTAAATAAGTTTCATAACAACACTTAAACATTTTTAAATGATATGAATAAACTATCTTATCTTATTTTTAAACATATTAAACATAAATCCAAGAACATACTTAATTTAGTGTTTATCTAAAATATTCTTTTCCTCTATAATATAAAATCAATGAGCATGATTTATTTTAAGCAAAAACATAGTAGAATTTTTGGAAGGTGCCAATAGTTAAATTGCATAAATATGTTAAATTACAATAAAATTAAGCATTTTAATTTTGAAAGTCATATTTTTTGATAAAGAAAAATGTTACAGTTTTTATATTAAAAAACAGTAAAAAAAAGAAAAAAAGTCATAGTAATTTTTTTTCACTCAAAAATATTATTGCAAATATAGTTTGAAAATCATGATAATCAGAGATCTAAAAGAATCTTTACATGCTATCAAAAATCTATCTAAAAGTACTTAAAAAAATCAACTCTTTGTATCCCTATTCCAGTCTGACAGCCATAGAGCAGGATACATACATTTTCACATTCTTGCTGGATAAAGCCATATAATAGCAAAAACTTTAGCATTAATTTTTAAGATACATAACAATCCACTAACTATTTCTCAGATTTTTAAACACTAAAGGAATCCTCATACTCATATTTGTGTAATAATGCATCTCGTTACTTTTCAGATTGCAAAAGGTTATTAGCTATTTATGTATTCTAGATTACAGATCTTCAACTAGCTGACAAATATATTTGTTTTCTTCTTTTTATCATTTAGCCCAAACATAATTAATTTTATTAATTATCCTCACACATTTCTATAGATTAAAATAATGAAATTCAGACACAAAATAATTCTAAAACATACCAACTTTCATTAAAATCCAATTTTCATCCAACTCCTGTTCAGCTTGAAGAAAATATCTTCCATCTGTCCACAAGGCAGCATGTTTCTCTGTTACAATTGCAGTACCTAGAATTAAGAAAAAATTTCAAGAGCTAAATTTTATTACATCAAAAAAACTATTTATGTTAGAAATTTTTGCAACTTAGATCACTTCATTTGTTTGAAAGGATTTAATAATATATGAATGCAATAAACCCAATAATTTTTATTTCAGCACTATAGTAAAGAATCATTACTTCAAACTTAATAAAATTTGAAAATATTATGAAATATATTATTATTTAAAGAATTATAAAAGGAAATGATTTAGAAATAAATAATAGGATTAAAATGCTTACCAACACTGCCAGTGAATCCAGAGATAAAAGCTCGTCTTTGATCACATGACGCAATGTATTCACTCTAAACAAATAATATTTTTGATCAGTATGTGGAAATTTCATAATACTAAGTTATTAATTACTTTAAAGAAATACCATTTTAACCTTTCAAATATTTTCAAAAATTAAACCAATACTGAAATTACAAAATTCTATCTTTTGACAAAACTTTTTAATTTGATGGCAGAGAAAGCTTTATTATAATTATCCTTGATAGATATATTTAATTAGTTCACTGTAGAGTCAAAATGGAAAAGTTAGCCTAGCAAAGAAAGAGTGTTCCATGGATATTTGACAACACAGATTATAAACAGAAAATAACTCCTTTGCTCAGGATATTAGAGATTCTATTGCATTTTATATTTAAATTTGTTTTGTAAAAATTTGATGCTGATTAATAAATTATTACCAAGGATAAATTTCTTAAAAATAAATTTGCTGCATAAAAATAAATATATCCTTGAATTATTATGCCTCATAATACAAGGTTACAGTTCAGTCAGATTCAGATACCACTCAAATCTGGAAAAGGGAGAGAAAAAAAAAAGAAAAAAAAAAAAAAAAGCCTTGCATTTTTTTTCTAATGCATGAACAGCCTTCATATACTAGTTTTAATAAGTGGAAAAAGCAAGGTTCTTCAATAAATTTGGATTTAAACAAAATCTAGTTTTTAAAGTAATAAAAGTTTTGGATATCCATTCAAATATCTTTATAGTATTCTTCACAAATATAAAACAATAGTAAAAAGCCTCTTTTTTTTTCCATTTTTAGTAGCTCCACTAGTAATCACACAACTGTATGCATTATTTCAATGTCAATATTTATTTTAGCTTTAAATTTTTAATATCATCAAGCTCTATTAAAATTAAATGTCTAATGTTTTTGCTTCTTTGATTATGTTTCTTGTGACAATGTTTTTTATTATGTTTAACAAAACAAAACAAAAAAAAATCATAAGAAAGGCACCATTGGTTCAGATGTCTGATTTTTTTAAAGAAATGGTTGAAGAATATTAGCAATATAAGAAAAGCTAATTTTAATCAGAATCAATTTATCCTGACAAGCATTTACTATATTATCACACGTAGCAAATCCAGAAAAAAAAAAAAAAAAACATTTTAAATTGCCATCTATATTTCTTAATGCCATCAAAAACTTTAAGTGTGCTTTAGGAAATATTGATATATAACACTACTCAATGAAAAGAACAAAACTTAAAAAAAAAAAATCTAAAAAACCAGTAACTTTCAGGAAATTGGCACTTTAACATTCTATACATTGGTCTTAGAATAACTAACTCCACTTTCCTTTCAGTAGATTTATGTTCACACTGAAATGTTCAATGGATTATGTGTAATCCACAAGTACCTAGATCTAAAATTTTTCTGTCACTTTTACATAGGAGTTCTTATCTGACATGTTTTTAAAATTTTAAATTTACAATGTAAGGTATTTCAGTAAGATATCGATATTTTTGTGATATGCAAGTCAAAGCTTTGTCAATTTTTTTTAAAGATTTCTTAAAAGATTGTTGAAAAAAAACGACCCTAATCCAAAACAAATAATATGCAACATTTTGTATGACGTAAAGTACATATTTTTCTTTTTTTACTATTTCACTATTAGTGAACATATTTCCATCATTGGATGCATTCAAGGATGAATGTGATGCAACAAATTTTAATAACCATGAAAGTTTAACTTTAAATTATTGTACTTAAATTAAAAAGTTCGAAATTGGCTTATTTTTATATATCAAATTTTATGTTTTTGGAATTATGATTTTTTGGACTGGCACACAATTTTGTATGTTTTCCGCTTTTGGCATGACAAATAAGTGCCTATTTTCCCGTATTACTTAAACTTATTATCTTTTTACAAAGCGTGCAGTACACAGTAAACAGATTTCGCATAACTTCTCTAATCTATTCAACAAAGTCAGGATTCATATTTTTATCAATCCATTTTGTATTAAATATAGATTTTTAGCAGCTCATTTTTAAAAAAATATTCTCTAATCTATTCTGAATAAGCTCACAATTTCTCAAATAATAAACTGTTCAATAAATTCATGGGTGACTAAACATCACTGTAATGTTTTTACAAATTGAATGTTGCTATTCCCACCAGAGAAATTTATTCTATTTTCTCACGTAGTAATACTAGTCTTGTGCACCCTCATTAGCTGCAATCTGGGAATCTCAAGGAAAGAGAATTGTTTTTGAAATCGAAATTAGACTGCTCTATACAGAAAAAAAAGGAGAGAGTTTCCACGATTACTCAGTTGTTTTGTTTTTGTTTGTCACTTCCTTTTTATAATTTATTATCACAAAATTCAAAGAAAAAACATTTTTTTAGATGAAAAAAAGAGAGGGATTAAGGAACTTAAAATTCCCTACATTTTTCCAGTTTTCATGGAATTATTCGAATTTCCCTGTTTTTTGGATAATTTTTAAATTCCCTGTATTTTCCTGTTTCTCCCAGTGCTGTGGCAACCCTGTCTTATGTCTTATAAAAAGAAGTAATGTAACAAGGCACAAAATAAAAATACATATCAAAAAGAAAAATTATTTTACATTATGAATATTTTTTATCTCAGAATAACAAACTTAGTCAAACAATTGTTGCACATTCTTAAAAATAGCAAGCCTTACAATAATTCCGATTCAATATTTATGCTGGTAATCTCTTTCCAGCATTTACCAGGCATAATGATTATTCCCTACCTTGCATCCAGGTATGATGAATGAAATGATCATTGATAATAATAATGGGGATATAGTATACTGTGTAAAACAGTCCTCATTATGAGCAGTTAATGCATGGCTAATTTTCCGAGGAGGTAAATTCCATCATTAGTAACAGTGATATTAAAAAATATCATTCTATTTATAACCTTTCTAAAAATAATTCCTATGCTCTGTTTAAACTAGAAATTTTCAAACACACAAATTCAAAAATTTATGCCAAACTTCACAAGTTTTTTTTTTTTTTACAGAATTGAAAAATGATGTATGACAAAAAGCCATTACTTGTAGAAATTTTTTTAAAAAAATCCTTCATATAAATATATGTTAAACACGCCTTCAATTTCAATTAAACTAGAACATAAAAAAATTAGTATTACTGTCAGATATAAGTATTAAGTAAAATTACATTTACAAGGATAAAATATTCTAAGAAAAAATTTAGTATAATTTCCTGCAATGATATAAATGCTTGACAACAAATGAAAACCTTCCAAAACCAATCAGTCAAATAACCACCAGTCATAAAAACAATCAAATTAAGAAAAGAAACAGATCTTTAAAGGAATTCAAAAGAAAGATAATCAAACAGAAAATATTCTCTTAAATCTACACTACTTTGTGTTCAAAATTAATTCACTGACACAAACTAGATAAATTAAGTGATTATTTTCATAATAATCTTGAAGTACTAAAATCGGAACTTGCTTCTGGGATACCAGGACAAATACTAATTGATAATATATTCCTATAGATAGAGGAATATATGTAAACTAAATTTAAAAATTCAAGTGGATGCTTAAACAGGCTATTTTTTTAAATAATACAATTCGATATATTAAATCTTCAAAAACGCATATGATAATAAATATGGAAGCATATATGCCACAATACCATAAAAAATAAAGTATTACAATAAGGCTGTTTGATTGAAGCAAAATTGATAGATTCTACTTTTTTTTTTACCTGGTGAGCATCGCAGGATGGTATGACATAAGCTTGTAAACTTTGACAAACATATTTTGTGTTTTTCATCACATCTCTCAATCTTTTTAATATAGCTGTGGTGCATTTCGGGCGCATGATTATGAGTTAATAAAATAATATAAAAATTAATGAATTATAAGAAATTATAAAATAGCAAAGATAAGATTTTGCTTATTAATATGGAAAATAATCGAACTTCTATCAACATGCACATCCAATCAAAAAACAAAACAAACGCGCGCGGCAAATAGTATTGCCATGTGTTATTTGAGAATTTGATTGCAGAGTAGTTCGACAAAGTAAAAATATTTTTTAAGAAATGTTGAGTACAATAGAAAAATACAAATAACAGTTCTAGCTTTTTATGAAATCAAAGTAACATGAAAGTACTACTATTAAAGTTATTTTATTTTGTTACAACATTTCATATTAGGTCTCCCTTCTCTCATATTTTTTTTAAAAAATGGGCTAAATTTATTATTATTATTCTACAAAAACTCGTTGATAAGCTAGGATAACTACTTTATTTTAATAGTTTGGAGATTATAATATTTGACGAATTTTTAAAAGAACTAAAGTATAAACAAACATAAACATTGCTTTTAATAATTTTATGAAACTGCAGATATTCTTCAAGTTCTTGTAACATTTTAATGTTAATGTATCAAAAATTAATACCTAATTTTGAAATAGCAAATATTAAAAAAAGAAATATACATTTCTGATGAGCAATTAAGACTATCATACTTTAATTTTCTAAGCAGATTCACATATGATAATTAGTTTCTGTTTGATAAATGAAAAAAGAAAAGATTTTTATTTTTTATTTTAGTCCAAATCGTTACAGTTTTATAAAATTGATTTAATTTAAAATTATATATTGGTTTATATATTAAACTATACATAAAGGGGGTTCTTCTTGTGGCCTAATAGCTAATTTCTAAACCGTTAGATATAGTTCCGCTCAAGATGGAAAAATACTTTAAATGACTGAAGGACTATATATTTTATGTTACTCATATCAATTACTGTCGTATAATAATGCAGCATCATGCACAGTGGTAGTAGCTACTAGGTGTAAGGAAATATAGAACTTTATAGGACATTATAGTCAAAACAAAACTTTCCTATTCATTCCTGGACACAAGATACACAATAATTACGATATCTTTCCAATATTGGCGGATATTTAGAATATTGAATGACATTGTGGAGATATCGTGGAATAATTTATGCTAATAGGTGTTCTTACACCATTTTTTGAACAAAAAATATCATTAAAAGGTGAAAAAATAACGTTATTCTCAGGAAGCCATCTATATTTACTAAATTACCACTGATGATAATTTAGTAAATATATATGGTCTTATTTACTAAATTGTCTGGAATGCCTATTACCCTTGCTATACCGTTGCTTGTTATATGCTAATGATAACATGCAATCATTAGCAATTTCGGTATCGAAGTTCTGTTGGAATATCTTTCCTGCAGCTCTGATCTTCCAATTTCTTGGATCCCTCAATGATATTCAAGACAAAATACTCATGCCTAACTTATCTATGGAACATTGCGTGCAAGTTAAAGGAATATATTATTGACTACCTGAATTCCAAAGAACACATGGGAACCAATTATACTATCAAGGCAGAGAGCTATATTGAATCCAAATTTAATTGCCATTGCTCAAAAATAAAATAGGGAGAAATTTTGATTTGCTCACTTATTTATCGTGGGGATATTAGATTAAAGTGCCTAAAACATCTCTTGCATAGCGAAGTAAGTTTGATCTCGGTGAAATGCTGCAATTTGAAAGACATGATTCAACCATTCGACAGAAGCTCCAAATAGATATTTAAATCATACAGTACTGATTGTCGTTCATAATTCCACGTCGCTATGTGGGTGACTGTGTGAACTTATAATTCTTAACTCTCCGTAATCTTGTTATAGAAGGGGGAAAAAAAATGTGGCATAACAATTAAAGCACTTAATAAGTATGGAATGCTTTTACAAACTGAAAATGATTATGAAGAAAAATACAGTAATATTACTGAATTTTAATAATCATTTTATTATAATTACCTTTAATAATCATAGTATTATATAATATGAAAAGAGAGAAAAATAAAAGAGAAAAAAGAAGGATAGGAAATTTACATTATTAAACAGATTTATGTTCAGTTTCACACAGCCAGTCTTGTTGGTATGGCGATAAATTAGCAGGAGGAATGTGCCAGAGCAATCTTTTTACCCACAATAATAATTCAATTTCTTTATTACAATGATTGCGTTAAGGCGGTTAAATCCTCAAAGAACAGGAAACAGCAGGGGCGTTTTTTAAGCGGATTCATACGCTTGAAGAATTTTAGTAGGGATATTAACTGTGATTGTGCAATGAATTTACGTTGTTTTTAATATGGGAAATTTGACTCGATTTCTCTAAGGAATATTAATAAATCTTGAATACTGCTGATGTCGTCTTCTGTATAAATTGTTGAGGCAGATTGTGACTTAAGGATTTTAACTTGATGGACAGAGTGGAAAGCTTGGCGGGTCTACATTGAGGGAGTAGTCAATATTTTTAAACAGCGAAGCAAAACTTTTGGCCCTTTCAGTTTTCGTATCACCAATGAATTTAATTTTCGAAAACTTTATATATCTCCGATAGCTAGCTGTATGGTATCATCCACAGATGACGAGTGGTTGGTCGAGTGATCTGTCTCTAAAGTAGAAGGTGCCGCTAGACAACAATTAAAGCATTTATTTTTAATTAACAAACATTAAATTAAATACAGATCTGGTAGAATCGCTGATGACGGAAGTTGGAAAATTGGTTGGTGATACGCAAGTTCAAAAACCGAAACCCCTTAACACTTTGATGAGAGAGATGAAAATGGACTTTACGATCATATCTAGTCGTATATGCCAAATGAATACTGGTCATGTCCGACAGTACGGCAGCAGATTTTAGCTTGCTTACACTAACAATCTTATATCAACTGCCGACCCCAAGCAACAAAAATTCTTATCCTGCCGCATTTTGTCCATGAAATTACACTCATATAGATTTGATAAAGCCATTCGTATAAGACCCCTCTAGACAAATACTTTTGGCATGTAGACCATGATGTATTGAGTTCTGGTGTAAACCTTCACCAGCTCTTTCAGACGATTCAAATAATCCAGAAAAGGGATATTCATTGCACTGTTTATAAAAGAACTTACCAGGACTACAAAAGACTCGTACCATATCCGAATTTAGCTGCTGTTGCTTTGATATCCTCACACAACACTATATGTAAACTTAATATTGTAATTGGAAGTGCTTCAAACTATGCCGTTCGAATACACTGAACACCAAGCAATCTTGTCAGTATCTGAAAAAGATCAAACTCAAATTGCCTACCTTTATCACTTGCAATTCTCTGGGGTAATTCAAAGCACGAAGTCCCATTAAATATAAAGATAATATTACGGTTTCTGCTCTTGCATCTTTCAAACGAATTGCTTCAGATCATCATGTAAAACGGTCAAACAAAATTAAGCAATCCCTACATGTCTCAAGAGATTGATAAAGGACTTATAAGATCTAGGTATACATATGCAAATCTTGTATCAAATGGCAAAAATTGACATACTGGAATATTGGTACAGTGATGTACTTTACTTTTTTTTTTTTTTTTTTTTTTGACATGCAACACAAACTCTTCAATTCTTTCTGGTTAGGCAAAAAATATCAATTTGCAATTAAATCGTCATCTTCAGAGAGTTAGTTTCAATATCCCACATATAAATATAAAAAAATAATTCTAAAGTAATTTTTAAAATATAGCTAAAAATAATGTTAAAAAAAATTCAATAATTTTTTTTAACTAACAAAAAAGAAACCCCATTGATTTGCAAGGGAATTTAAAAACACAAAAAATACTAAAACTCTGAAATTTAGGTGACAGTTCATTTTGGTTTCAACAAGTCCGAATATATGGCTTTAGTAAAGCAAATAAAGGCTTAAAATTAGACACTAAAAATACTGCATGAAAATCTCGAGATCTTATTTTCCTCTCCTAAGATTATGAGGCTCTTAGGCAGCTGTCTACCTGATAATACCTCTCTGGGCATCTAACTATAATTAGAAAAAATAAAGTCCATAAAACTCTGTGAATTATTAACAAGCAGTCAAAATGGGTCAGTATTATCAAATGATCCGTTCACTAGTCTTTTAATAATGCCAGATAAATTTATTTTACATTATCACTGAACCAAAATCAGTTTGTAAAATATCTTGAAGATAAATTGGATCTATAATCTAATTGAATTACTGTTAAACTAAATTATCTACTACAAACTATTTAATGCACATGCATGTCTATGAACCTAAGAGTCAAATGTCAAAGCTTAATATCAAATTTCAATGGAAATACATGCCACTAACATTTCCATACACGTGCACACCTCTCACTAGCAGAAATTATTTGTATATTTTGTTAATCTGTAAATAAAGATATTTTTTCTGAAATGTCAGTGCTCTCTATCACTAAGTAGATATAGTCAGATTTTAATGACTTCCTGTGAAGATAACATTTTCTTAAATCTTTTCAATCCATTCTTGATGTTATGGATTGAAGTATCTTAACAGCATCCAGCATCTTATGACAATATTTTGATGCCTAAAATGTTACATAGGATTAAGAAATGCATATATATTGTTATCATTAACAAAATAATTAAATTGATTAAAAGTCAAGAAAACAGTAATAAAAATAATATTAGTTTTTTCATACTTTAATAGCATAAATAAACAATATAATTCATACATTTCTCAGAATAAATAATTGTATGTACAAAAAAACCGTATAGTTAAATAAAATTTCACATAGTAACAAAGATATTTTTGATTTAGAAACACAATGCATAATAATGCAAAATAAAACACTTATGAGATTCAGAGAGTGTTTCAATACATAACTGAAAATCAACAATTGAAAAATACATTTTAGAACAATTATCTTAAAATATAATAAAAACATTACAAATCATATAGTTCTTATGAATTGATATAAGCATATAACAATACAAAGAAGGGAGAAAATACAAAGTAATTGATTCAGGTGATCAATGAAACAAGACTATGTAAAAGCAATTTGGTGCCATTAAATTGTTTTTATCAATTTGCTGTCAAATACATGCTAATGAAAAATGGGAAATATTTAAAATAGTCAAATAATAAACATGTAAATAAATAATGTAATGATGTAAAAATGAAAATGAAAAATCCTGGAAAAACTAATAAGATGTCTTGAAAAATCTGTTTTTATATCTTGATTGTTAAAATTTCATTGTTATAATATATATGCATTTAGATTTTGTAGAGTATTTTTGAGAGCTTTCATGAAAAATAGACTTTACATATTAACAACAAACATATTCCTTTTGTACATATTTTAACACATTTTCTTTGTACATATTGTAAATCAAAAGATGAAAATTTAATTGCGATTAATCAGTTATCTAAAGAAACAATGAATCAAATGCAAACAAAAACCTGAATGCATAACTGGGAATCAGTGAGCATTTTTTAAAAAAAGAGATGTATTCTATGTGGAATACAAAATGAAAATGATTGTATTCAAGATAATTGAAAGACTTGTTGAATGCAATATTTGTACTGATCAAACTAATGAATTCCTTTGAATTGAAGTGAAATCATAGAAATGATTAACAAATATAATAGTGAAAAAAATGGCAAAGAAATCATAACAGAGGCTAAATTTTGCCAGAGTTATAGAACTATACAAGGATGAAATAATTTTATAACTTTAAATTTCTAAATTTAAGATTATAAATACTTTTCTTTACTTTTAAGATTCTCTATCAAACACCTTTTGTTTTCTTTTTACTTTAAACAGATGATCTCTTCTCATAAACAATAGCTAATACTAAATATATAATTATACAACTTACAGTACAGGTCAAAGAATATTTTGAAAATTTCCAGCTCCCAAACTAGTTTTGCTATTTTGTATAATGTAATTTCATAACTGAAATATTTATATATCAAAATCAAAAAATCAACTTAAAAAGAAATTAACTTATTTTCACAATAAAAACATATGAAAATTAAAATGATAAATAAAAATTGTTGATAAAATTGAGTATATATATCTTCCTTTTTCACATATTAATTCTTATCGAGCCATAAAAAAATTATTTCTGTTTCACAGGATGGAAAAAGAAAAATTATTAACTGGATAACTTTTTAAAATAAGCATGATATCACTCACATGAATTAATATTTAAATTCTGACCGTTTACCCTTCTGTCTTCAATAAAAGTCACAAGTATAAGAATTAACTTTATAGTTTATTTTTTAAATAACAAATATTTCACTAATTAGTATTCTTCATTAATGCAATCTGTTTCAGAGATGCAAGTTTAAAAAAAATATTGGATTAATAAATCATTTACATTAATTTTTTAGCTTTCTCCAACTTCAGCAAAATTACTGCAACATTAATACACTCATTGTATTCAAATTCAAATAATAAAAGAAAACTACTAAATGCTCTTTAATGTTTTCAGAATTAGAAATATATTTAAGCCTAGGCATTGACAATGTCTTAATGCCATTTTTAGGCTATCCATTTATGTTTCAGGTTCAGGTTCATGACTACTCTAATATCCAAGGTGAATGAATCGCTAAAGTACATCACCAGCTCCCTCCCCTCCCCCCCAAAAACCTTGTTTCCTCCTCACTCATATTTACTGAGCATCCATTTCAAATGGAAAAATATAAAAAAGGAATAATGGAAACTAGACCAGAGTATATATCTGTTTTGTTTTTTTTTTGCCTTGTACCATAACAATTTGACCAGTTTTCAAATTCTTAACATACAAGGCTAGTGAATAACCCGATAAAATTTAATAATATTATTCCAAAAACCTAAAAACAGAACAAACCAAAAGTGTTTTGTAAAAATGCCATTCAATAAACTCATTCATTTTCTTTAGTGAAACAGATTTGTAAAAAAAATTTATCTAAGTATTTGCTTAATCAGCATTAAAATTATAAATGGCAAAAACAAACAATATATTTTATATAATTTTAAACATCAAGAAAAGAATAAAAATCAAATAAATAGAAAATCTGAATTAATCATTTTCTTATAGGTAAAAAAATTAATGCATATTATATATATATACATACAGAAATAAGAGATTGTCTGAAAAAGTACTTGAAACTTGATATTGAAAAGTTTTCAACCAATATTATCACCAAATACATGTTTTATCACAAATCTGATTCGAATTTTAAAAATACTTATAAAAATATGAAGAGATAAATGTCTCTAAAAAGAAAATCACAGAAAAATAAGAGAAATTTGCAACAAATTTTAAAATTAGTATAAAGGATTCATATTACAATTCCTGCTAAAAAATTACATGAATGCAACAAAAGATTTCAAAAGATTATAAAAAATCTTAATCACATTTTGGCTATATTTTAACTAGAACACCAACAAAAATAATGCAAGCTATTTTGAAAAGAAATATTTTAACTTTCAATACTTTCATTCTGCTTACTTACACAGATAAAAATACAGTCGAACCTTTAAATACCGAACTTGCAAGATTTCAGGAAAAAAATTCAAATAAACAGAAAAATGCACTTCAAATTTCTTCAGTATTTTTTTTTACTAAAAATTACTATGAATAAATAGTCGATTTGTGAGATTTCAGAAATTAAAACCATAAAATTTTTTTATTTACAAAAAAAAAAAAAAAAAAAAAGTTTTTCAAAATTACTGATTCCATCCTTAATAAAATTTCAAATTTTTTTATTCTGACTTTTCATGAATTTTTTTAAAAATTGAATTATTTTAGTTTTAAACATTTCAGTTTAGTAATCATACTCAAGATATTTAAAGCTAAATTGAATTTACAATAAAAATTTAGCTCCAACTCAATACAGAGATTTGTATAGAAGAAGCTAAAAATGAATAACCAATAAGTTTTAATTGCTGTCTCTTAAACATCTACATTCTTCCAAAAATATTTATTGCAATAAAATAAAGATCAGTGAAACAATATTTTTAATGTTTCTTATGGATATGATAACAAATTGCTTTTTGATTGCAATAGTTATACACAATTTGTTATGAGAAAATTTTCCTTCGTAATGTAAAAATTTAATTCAATGCACAGAAACTTCTTTTCCTTAAAAATTCAAGATTCCTGAAAAAAGTTCAACACATAAAGGTTCTCAATTTATTAAAGTTCAATATTTGAAGTTCCACTATAAAACAATCTTTTAATGCCTTATTCTTTTAAGATTAAAAAAATGAATTTATGAATCTTAATTGAAAGACATTACTCGCCACACATTACACTTACAATGTTGCAAGCAATGGGAGAAGTATCTGAAATTTAGGGAAGCAAAGATATTGTGAAAAGAAAAATACAAGTGGCTCTACATATTCAAAGAACAACTAAACAAACATTTTGCTTAACAAAAATAAACACTTCTACAATTAAAATCACTTGTGTAGAAAATTGAATATTATTTATGCTAACTTATACAAAAAAATTTGATAACCCCTTCTTCTTTGGAAACTGCTTTTAATATTAAAATTTTACTGGAAGAATACTTTTATGCATTTCAAAAACCAGGTTTTAGTAATAAGAGATTAATTTACACAAGTTCATAGAATTCAAAAATGGAGAAATCGGGGAAAAATATAATCCCATAACTATTAAAGATGGAACTTTAGTTAATTTGATTTGATTTTTGCATTTTGTAGCTACATGAAAGGTTTTTTTTTTTTTAATTGGGCGGAATTTTGGAATCACATTGAACAGATGGAATCAGAATTAGCACCTTCTGTTCAAACCTTCATGCTACATCAGGTGGAGAATATATGATACCAGCAAAATATGCATGATCTCTGAATAAAAAGCGAATTTTTATCGAACAAAACTCGAAATATCTTACAAAATATCTTATGCAGAAGTTAAGAATCTGTCACCAGATATATAAAAGAAGAGAATAATCTGACAGATACATTAGCAACTCTTAGCAATGTGTAATAGTTTTCATTGATATTTTGAACTTTTGCAGTGTGTCAGTGATAAAATTTTTATTTTTATTGAACAGTATTCATTTAAATGTACATAGTAATGATAGACTTCAACAATCTTTTAAAAATTATTATATAATACATAAAAATATTGAACTTTTTAAGCAAATAATTATAAATCTCTTCATTATCATACATAATTTTGTTTCACAACCAGATTTCTCCATTTTTGAATTTTTCAAATTAATTTATGTATTAGTAATAAATAATTAAAGTTTATTATTTCCCTGCTTTTTTTGACAAATTTCATGAGATGGAAGAAGAAAGGATTAATAGCAATTGGTATTTATTTAAGCAGGGCCACTTGTATTATTGTGTGCAAAACTTTGACGATGCCTTAAGAATCTATACACCTTTATAAGTTCAAGAGAAAGAAGGAAGAAATATTTATCACATGACTGAGCAATTATGAATCTGCATTGCATTAAACAGAACACTTTTACCTTTGATTATACAAAATTAGTATAATAAATAGTAAATAAGAGAATTTAATATTTTTATCCAGAAATTACTTATTTCAGAAGTTAATGCAACATTTAAAGGTCATTTGATGAACTTCTCATGTATAGATGAATATAACGTATTTTTATGAGTCTGCTATATTTGTGAAAATTTTATACACAACTTTCTTGAATATATTTATATACTTGTAACAATTATTTTATTCTTTAAAATTTCATTATATTATCTAAAGCCTATATAGCAAATAGAATCCATTAATGTAGCATATAAATTAATAAGATACCATGCTGGTCTCTGGAAACAGTTCTGGGTTGTTGTTTTTTTTGTTCAATACATGTTTATTTCTACAAACTAGTACTATCAAATTAGAATGGTAACAAATAGAACAAGGACAGAACAAACAAATAGGGCAATGGAGACTAGCATGGAGCTTAATGAATTTATCAAATTCTTCATTTAACTGAGTCCATTTTAAAATATTACTGCTATAAATTATTTAGTTATAAGTTCTAACAAATTTCATGTTTTCCATAATAAAACCAAATGCTAGATATCACCATCAAAATCATAGTTATCCATTATCACACACATCAGTTGTAATATTTTGAGGCGATTCATTTGCAGTACTTTTGCATTAAAAACATTTTATACATACATGGAAACAACAACAACAACAACAAATTCAAAATAAAAAAATAATACCACTAATTCCCAAAATATAATTTCATGATTACAGATTTTAGCTACCTAAAACAATTGTTCAGTCCTAATGGAATAAACAACATATTTAAATAAATTATATTGCGTATACAGAGAGTGGCCAAATTACCATACATGATCGGGGAAGTAGGAGTATTTTTTAAATTTTAACAGAAACTATTTTCAACATGCATATATTCATAATTATTAATTTAATAGGTCTGTTGATGGAATTAAATATTTCATTTTCATGCTCATTAATATTTTTTATTTAGCTGATTTGGTTCTAAGCCATTAGTGCCAATTGTATAATTAATAGAACTAAGTAATTTTTTATATCTGGAACAAGGCATTTGAATTTGTTTTAATAATTTTGAAAAAAAAAAAGTCATTAAAACAATTCAGATTTCTAACAGGAAATATGAATACTTGAGCACACTTTCCACAAAAAATTAATTTAATTAAAAAAATTTAAACATAAAATAAAATTAAATTCACGGAGTGTGATTTTCTAAACATTGAATAAAATATGAAGACCCAAATGAGCTTAAAGACTAAATGGAATATAAATAATTGAAACATAACACTGCTAATATGATACATAAAAAAAAAATATTTTTTTTTTGTTAACATTATATTACTTATATTCTTAACATTATATTCGTTCTTAGCTTCATAGTGTAATTAGAAATGTAATAACTGAATTTGAAAGAAATTTCATTAAAATAATGAAAAATTCTTCTGGCAACGGGCACTCTCTGCAAATAACAATTATCTTTATTTTTACATAATTATATAAAATTGTTTAAGTTTTTACATGTAAGTGGTCTATTTATCAAATAAAACAAATACACATTGTTCCCTAGCATTTACCCAAACTTAACAAATAATTAAACAATGTTTTCATAAAATGAATTTACATAACACATATTATAATAATTTGGAAAAAATTAGTCTCAGAAAAAACAGAAATTTGGTATTAAAAAATGGAATAACAATTTAGACTATATTATAAACTTACATAGAATAATAACTTTTTTCGTGTGGCCAGAGTAGATGACATATCAGTAAGCTATTAGGATTTCATTCTTCACAAGTTACTATTGATTTTAGTATCTGTTATAAGTAATCCCTATCACGATATACCTGATGGATAGATTTATTGTTAATATAAAATATAAGCATAGATAATATATTGGGTAGTCTAAATTGACCACAAGTCTTTCAATGAATTAAAAAGTGGAGAAAGTACATTCTTGTTTTCTCTGCTAAAAATTCTTTTAAAGGCAGCTCTAGAATTTCCCTTAGCCAAAATTTAAAGTTTAATAAATATATACTAAAATATTTTGATTATATCAAGTAAAACTGAAAAGTCTCAAAGAAATTATTTAATTTCCATTAATGATACTTTTCAATGTTCATCACAATGCAATTTTTTCCATCCCTTATATAAACTTTTATAAGCTATTTCGGATATTAAAAGCTAGGAATGGTACGCATAAAGCAAGGGAACAATGGATACAGATTTTGTTTTATATTTGATGCATTTAATTAGTTTAGATAAAAAATTTCATATTATAATGAATTATTATGACTAACCTACTTTTCATGCACTGTGTATGCATCAAATAGCTTTCTCATGGAAAATTTACCAAATAGAACAAGTATTTTCATCACAATCATAAGCTCTGAAATTCAAATGTGCTTATTTATCATCATCACTTCTCTTAAATATTGATAGAGAAAACACATTGGAAAAACAGCTGTGTCTGTGTCATAACAATGCATATATTAAATGAGTCTGAGATGTATGTCCAAAATGTGAAAATGCATGTAAAACACAGAGTAAAAAAATAACAAATTAATTTGAAGTCTATTTATGTAGAAGGTCATGACGAAGATGATGATGGGGATGGTTCTGTATCTGGCTTGGCTATTTGGTATGTGATGAGATATTCTGGATAGGCCTAAAACAAGAAGAGCTTAAGTTAAAAGAGAGAGTATAACAATAATAGTTAAACTAATAGCTTCATAATTGCAGAAGTTCTCAGTCTATTTCGAAATTATTGATAGAATACAATAAATTTTTTCAAGTATACCACAGTTTTGCGATATAGCTTGAAATTATTCATATTAATTGTTATTTTATTTAACATCATGTTTTCAAATAACATGAGGATTATTTTGAATTATGGACACATGAGGAAAAAATTTTATGCTCTATTTAATGCCTTTCACATGTAACCAGCCCACACGTACAAATTGGAACTTCGTTAAAATTGGAGCTCAAACTAATACAAAAGTTGAAAATCTGCCAACAGGTCAATAAAACCCTAAAAATGTATTATAACTTTTTACAAGCTACAAAAAATGTCTATTATCTTGATTAAATTTTAACATGTAAAATAATTCTGCTTAATATTTATTCCATATTTAATAATAATGTGCTGTTTTTACAAAATTAAGATTAAAATAGGTCAGCTAAGAAAAACAAAACCTAAATCAGACATATCTACAGACAACACATTTTATTACAAAAATTTTTATAAAAATTTTGAAGATAGTATAAAGATATATCTGGAAAATGCTCAAAATAATACCAATACTATGCATCAACATCTGATGCAGTTACCAATATTATGTACAACTTATTTCCAACAATGTAGAAGTTGTAAAATATATAAAGTAGAACCAGTTCTATTGATGGCATAGATTAGATTCTCTCTGTCTTGTTTGTTAAAATAGAAAATTGCTATTCTTGAATTTTAAGCTGATGCAATTCCGACTTGATTTTAGAAAAGCAAGGAATCACTTCATGATATTTGCTACCAAACTATTACTAATATTATTAAAGCAATTACATCCTCCATCATAACCTTCAACAGAAATAATACTTATAGCTGGCTGAAGGGGGAAGGGGTGAGTATGTAAGGCCTTGCAATGATGACTAATTCTACAAAAGGAAATGTCTTCATTTTTTAAAATCCTAATACAATCACATTACAATATCTAATGCAATTTTGAAAATTTCACAAATAAAAAACCACACTGGCAGAATCTCACTATGTTTGCATCAACTACTCTGCTCTAGGCATTATTAAAATTGCCATTACTTCTTTTAAGAAAGGATTTGAAATTCATCATGAACATTAGATAATATATGTTTTTAATAAAAATAACATTCACAAACTAACTGAAGATGATCTCAAATGTTGCAAAGACTTAAATGCAACTTTCTAAGACAATACTGATTTATTTAATAAAACTAGAGTTTGTTACCGAGTTTTGTTTGTTAGTATGACACCATTAGTATTATGATATTTATTTAAAAGTAATTTATTTAAATTCTATTAATTTTTTGTAAATTATATTGATTTAACAATTATCATCAAAATTTGTGAAAACAAACCATAAAAAATTATAAATTGCAAGATTGATTAATTTTTTTAGACATATTATCTATCAAATTCAAATTAGACAAAAAAAAAAAAAATCCAAACAAACATTGAATGTGTTATAAAATATGCAAGAAAATGGAACAAAGATAACATATAACAGTAATATGTATATTAAGTAGCATTTTATAATTTCATAAACCAAACATTTCATTTTTTGATTATCTACGAATTTTTTTGACTGGAATGCATTTGACATAACACATTCGCAATTAAAAAATACATCAGATTGTTTCTGCGTGGAAACTGCATTACTGAGTTAACTGTGTAAAACAATTTTAAGAAGAATAAACAAAACATATGTATATATACCTGTTCACCACGATAGACCACATACTCTGGGTAAGACAGCCCACCAACACTGGGCCGTCCAATGACGGAATGATGTCCTGGAGGTGCATGAGCCATTTTCATAGCACTAAACTGTAGGAAGGATTTGCCTAATGTCACTCGGCAGAATAATAATTGCCTGAAAGAAAGTTATTTAAATCAGAAATTCTAATAATATATATTAAGAAAATTTATTCATGCAAACTAAGAAAAAGAAATCCTTTTTGGTTTCATCTTTTTTGAAAACAAAACTAACAGATGGTTATGATCATATTTGCTATTCAAAGAAATACTAATATTTACCTCTGACAAATATAACATGATCTGTCTTTATGAATAGGACATCCAGTCCCACCTCCAATACCATAAACATACTGATTACTTTTGGAGGAGTTTTCAGCAAAATAAATTCCTGAAAAATATGCTCTATATTAGAATACATCTAAATTTTATATTGCATATTTTTTAACAAGTAGGTAATAAAGGGGGAAAAAATTGTACATGTTAACGAACTAAGGAATATGTAATTTAATTAAAAAAAAGTGATACCATTTTTAAATTCCTAAATACATTTTGTAATTCAGAATAAATAATACAGAAAAAATGGTATATTACATAGAACAAATATTAATATAACGTTTTTACTTTTAAAATATTAATAAGGTAATTATAAAAAATGGACATTAAAATAGATAACAGTATAAACTAAATAATGTACTAATAACACAGTATAAAGATTATGTTAATTTTACAAAAAAACTAATAAATAATATGTTTTTTCTACAAGAATATTGTAAAGAGAATGAACAAGAATATTGTAATGACAAAAATAATTAAAATTGAGAAAAATCACAAGAATGAGTGAACTTTGAATTAGACTACAATTATAACATACCAGCTCCGAACATTCCTCCAATGTAAGCATGCCTCTCATCAAAACCTTTTTGTACAATAGCATTAATAAAAGGAGAACCGTGGAAGAGCATTCGTTCATTTGCTTGGCTATGGTTCTCTTCTGCTACTTCTTTCCGCCGATGGCAGTATTTTTCCCATAACTTTTTATTACGAACTTTCTGAATCTGAAATATTACAAACAAAAAATATTGTAAAAAAACACACTATTCTGGAATGTGATTCACAGTCAGTTTAAATAATAACTTTTCATTTGGAATTTATACATATTTAAACTCAAAAATAATTATAAATATTGGAGCAAAGCTGCATCAGGGTTAGAATAGGTATCAGAAAGCAAAAATCAAGACCAGGTGAAAAAAAAAAAAAAATGAAACCAATTATTTGCTTTTTTGATATCAGAGCATAACAATAATTTTATTAGACATTTTTTCACTTCATATACCAGATCTATTACACTTTATATACCAGAATAAACTATTCTGATGCTCTAAGATTGATTTAATAGAACAAAAATAAATTCTACATTGTTATATATAATTATTAAATTGCTTTATAGAGTACTTTGCTTATTACGGCAATACATATTTGTTATTGTAAAGTGAATAAATTAAAAAATTCTTATTGTTCACCAGCATATTGGCACTTAGCCCTGTTTAGAAAATGAGTAAAATTCTGTCAATGCTCATCAGATAAGATGCCATATAAATTTAATAAAGTTTGACAACATGAAAATATAGATAAACAAACAAAAATTATTATTACATTAATGAAAAAAAAAAAAAAAGGGCAATCAAGCTTCACTTGGATCTCTTTTATTCTATCCAATTTTTATATTTTCTTGTGTGTTTTAAATGAATTATACTTTCATATAATTCATTTACGTATTACTATCATATAATTCATTTATCATATAATTCATTAAAACACAGTTACGTAATCAAGAGATAACTGTCATGTTATGAATCTTGAGATCATGATGACAAAATGAAAATAGTGCATAAAAACATGCAAAATGGAAATAAATTTACAGCATAACAAACTAATTAACATAACAGATAGTTAATTTGAAAAAAAAAAAAAAAAAGCGAATTACAAATTATTCTGTAATTTTTCACAAAGGAGTTAAATCTTAAATGTACTCTGAAATTTGTACATAAAGCATGTAAATTTAATGCCAACGCTGCTTACAAATGGTAAATTAATTCCATAGCACTTAAACTTAAAAAGCCATTAAGTATAACAAACAATGCATATCAAATGGATGCTGTATACCCCCTTTTCTCCAAAAAAAAAAAGAATGCCAAAAAGGTAGGAGATATTTTTTATGTACATCTGAAGAAGAGCAGAGCTTTGCGTAGTAATGAATTAAAGTTTTTTTCTTTTAATAAGGATTTGCTTTTAAAAAATGGAATTCTTTAAAACAAAACATTTAAAAGGATTAGATTTAAATTTCATTTCAAGAGAAACTGGTAAGATACTAGGATAAAAAGACTGCATTTTTTAACACCAATTTAAGAGCTGACCTTTTAAAAATACAATGGCAATACTGAGTTCTCTCAAAAGCTCACTGATACTGAAAAATTCTGTTATATATCTATGAAAAAAATAAGACACAAATAGGATAATTGCTCACAAAATCAGTACATGTTTTAAACAAATACATTTAAAATGCAATTGAATGGCAGAACAAAATATTTTAATAGTGTTAAAAAATGAATCAGATAATTGAAGACGAATTTTCTATACCTTTAAAACATTATATCTAGAGAATATTCCACCAGCATGCCCATTATCTCGATGTTCCCTGATGGTAGCTTGCATCTATAGAAAAGTCACAATTTTGATTTGCAATTTATACTACAAGCTAATATTGAATTTGTTTAGCAGCATATATATACATACCTCTTCTTCTACAGCCTGAAACTCTTTGTCTTCTGGACAAAGTTCAACTAATACAGTACCAGGTTTATTTGGCATAAAAGTGGATGAATCTACAATGTAAATATTAATTTCTAACTTTTGTATCATTAATTTTCTTAAGAAAAAAGCATAATTATATTAGAAGAGAAATAATTTAGCAATGAAACAAAATTAAATTTTTTCTAAAAGGCAATTCAAACTATATAACATTTTTCTAACTTCTAAAGAAAAATTATTTGATATGAAATAAAATATTTTGATAATTATAGGATTTTTTAAAAGTCTGCACATATGCAAACTTCAAAGGAAAAAAATGATAATTATTATTTCAGTAATATTAATTAAGAATATATTTCAAAATCATGCAAAATGAAATATAAAATAAAATTTTTTATACTTTCCACACTAAAAAATTTGCAGCTAGTTTCTACATGGTAAGATTTATTAACTACCGTTTAAATTTATTAATTATTAAGTTATATATAGCTTCATTATCGATGTGCAGTGAATAATTTAAATGAAGTTTCAGTGTAATTCAACGGCACACAAGTTTTATGTGCATTACTTAGAGATTTTATTTCAATCATGCAGAAAACCAATTAAATCAGAAAAGACATTTCAAAGTAACACTACGTTTTAATATTGTTTTGCTTAAAAATTTGCTTTTCATTTGCAAATTATAAAAAAAAAAAAAAAAAAAAAAAAGGAGAATCAATATTTATAAAGTAGTTATGTGAGAAAAAAGTAAACAGAAAATATTTTAAAATATATAACTGTAAATCCACAAATTTCTCTGTAAATTAAGTTTAAAAGGCACTTACTATGACCCATATAAAGTTTCTCAATGCCCTTTAAGAGCTTATGACGATGGCCATAAGCATTGACTCCTATTTGCTTCAGTTCTTCATGACCCATTTCTGCAAGGATGTCAAGAGTAATCTGCAAATGAAACAATTGTATGAAGTAAAATGAAATGGCCCAATGCTTTTATGATTATTAATTGAATTAAAATTATTACTTTTGTAACTGAGAATGAAGTGATTTTTTTGTTTTTAATCAACAATTATATTGTCTTTATTTAAAAGACATTTGTAACTAATTATGAAATTATTAGCCACAGAATTATACTGTAATAACACAAATGGGGGGGGAGGACTATGTTTATCATCACCCACTTTTCATATTTGTTACAACTAAAACATAAATTAGACTTATTCATTTTGGAATAAATATACGCAAATTTTATAACAAAATTATTTGGAATATAATAAAGCTAAATTTTATAACAATATTATCAATATATATGTTTACCTTTAATCTGTGATCAAGAACAATGATTTACTTTGACTCGCTTAAAATTAATATTTCTAAATATATTCTTGGACTGCAGTTCAAAATACAACATTAAGATGGATTGATTGGGCAGGATTAAGATTATACTGGGAGATGAAAATTTCCTTAATTAAATTTTTTATGAAATAAAACAGCACATAACAAATAACTCTCTATTCTCTATTTCCTAAATTTTGCAACATAAAGATGATCAGGAGGACCTCCCCTGCCTTTTTTTTTTTGTATCTAATAAGTAATATACCAGATAATTTTTCCCTTCTGAAATAAATATATTGTCTCATGTTCACAAAAATCTTCCCTCTATACGTAAGTAAAATTTAAAAAAAAAGGGGAGGAGCAGAGAGAGAGAGAGATATTAATGGTATTGTTTGTTAAATTATAAATATAGTTTGATATTAAAACACAGTAACGACTGCTATACATTATTCAGCACATAAATATTTCACTTAAAATTTCCTATACCCAGAAAAAAAAAATTTAATTTACAGAAATAGATATAAAGTGTATTTTGCAGTAAATTAGGGATTTTTTTCCCAACTTCAAAATCACAATTGGATGCAGTTAGACAATTGGAAACCAATTCTCAAATTCATAGTTTGTTATATATCTGTTTCCACTGAGCATTGCAGATAAAATTGCAATGCTGCATTTTTTCTGAAGTTAATAATTGTATTATAAGGAATTTGTAAATAAATAATTGTTTTGCAAAAGTGTGGGGAAAATATTATTATGTAGTGCAAACTATACACCAGGGGTGGGCAGATTTTTTCAGAGTACAAACTACTTCCAATTTTTTCAAAGTATTATAGTCCATCCAGTGGCGTAGGTGTGGTGATTTAAAAAATATTTCTATAATATTTATTATAACTTAATAATAAATATGAAATATGTACTTTCTAGATAACTACAAACATAATTATGATAGCCACAAAAATGATAACATCAAATGATGCATTTAGTATCAAACAATTCAAAACACATTAGAAAATAAATCATTTTCATCTAAAGTTATTTCTTATAGTTACAGTTATGAGAAGACTTAGTCTGTATATTTTCTGCCAGTCTTGAATATATTGGTATATAATAACTAACTGGTAATCTTGCTCTAGATTTTAAGTGATCGTTTGTGAAACTGGGACAATTATTACGAGTCTTAATTATATTCACCGTTGAAAATGCAGATTTGCACAGGTAGGTAGGGCCAATGAACAATGTTAAATGATATGCAATTTTTTAAAAATTAAAATACTTTACTTCGTCCATTAGAATTTCAAAAGTTATTCTTATGCTCTGAACTAGGTGCTTTTAAAATTATGCCAGTTTGAAGAAGAATAATTTCCATTTTCCTCAAGAAGTAAAGAGAATATATAATTTATATTTTCAGTTACTTCTTCCACATCAACATTGCAAAATGGATAACACATGAATGTAACAATTGGTTGAAGTCCAGTAAATTCTTGAAAACCTCCCTCGAATTCGGAGTGAAGTTTTATTATTCCATCATAATATTTATCTTTGTTTAATGTGTATCCATTTTTAAACAAATCATCAGAAATTTTTCGTTATTATTCTATAAATATTTTTCTTTTAATATTCTTTGTAAAGATGGCCACCCCAAAATGTCTTGGTGGTCTATCAATCAAACGTGATTGACTTAATGCCCATCATTGCTATATACAGTAGAATTTAATTCAAAATTTATGAAATGGTAGTTAGTTCTAAAATGTTTATCTGCAACCAGTTGATATTGATAAAAAAAAACAAAAAAAACTGACCTGCTCTTTCTCAAAAGTATCAGATAAGTGCTCTAGACCTAAGCTCATGAGAAAACCAGATATGCCCACATTCTCCATTGTGGGGTCGGGTGCTTCTGCTCTATCAAAGTCCACACATCCATCTCCATGTTGAGATCCTGAAGCTGACATGATTGCAGAAGCTTTCTGCGATGAAAAAAGATTGAGCGAAAGTGGAATGTCGGCCTCCAGTGCAACCGGGAAGCTTGAAATTGGTGGAGATGAAACACTGAAATAAAAACCAAATAAATAGAATTAATGAATATTTTCATAAGGAGATTTTTGTCAATTTTACAATTGACAGTGTCTATGTGAATGCGAGCCTGAAACACAACAATTATTATTTGGTAAGAATATTTTAATATTAAAATCAATTTAGCTTGAATATTAGCAATTTTATTGAACTATTCATTAAAATTGACAGTAAAATGAATTGTAACACATAAAATAACCATTTAATTGAATTGATAAATAAATAGATTAAAAATTATTCAAAAATTGGAAAGTCATCATTTTAATAGAAAAAGATGTCTCAAATTTAACTGCAAATTGAGAAAAAATTATCGACACACATAGATTAAATAAAATTTTGTAATGTTTAAGTACAAAATAAGAATCATTTACCTAGGAGATCCTATGATAGGTAATGCAGATGCTCCAATAGCACTACTCTTAGTAGTGGGTGGTAAGGTAGTTGGAGGCATAGCATCCATAAGTAAGCATTTAACATCTTCAGCCTTAAAAGAGATTGGGAGGGAATGAAGGATAAATAAATTTCACATAAAAGTATATTTCATTCCAGGTTTGAAAATATTTATTATTTATATAAATAAATATATGGGATGATTGAGCTCTCATTTAAATAATATGAAATATATCAGAATACAAATTCAACAAGCTAGTATGCACATCTTTAATTTTATTAGTAACACAACAAATTTTTAAAATTTATTAAATAAAAATAATTTTTTAAAAATTTCTATGATTTTTTTGTGCTGCTAAAAAAAAATCTAGCTAATTTCAAAAAGTTAAATGCTTTTTGATTTTTGTACTTTTAATAATATCTGCCAAATTCAGTTTTTTTTTTTTTTTTTGGTAGGGAATTTAGAAATTCCGTGTTTTATTTACTTTTTTTTTTAAAACAATTAAAAGTTTAACATATTATTTTGACTTTAACATTGGTGCAGTTCTAAATTTTTCAATATAAAATTTTTTAAAAATATATAAATTACATATAAATATTTATTAGAGGCTCCTTGCAGGAAGTAAAACTTGATGGATTGAAAAGAAGAAAGTTTTATGGGTGACTTTTGACTCAAAAACTTCACATGCACGTAAAAAAAAACACACACATTTAAGAGACTACATACATTTAGGCTGTCAGTATTCAAAGATGATTAACTTTATATCATAAAACTATCTATATTAATAATCTTTGAATGTTATAAATTATAAATCAGAATTTGTGAAAGGTAATAAATTTACCCAAACACTTTCTTCTAATTTAATAGACCATTAAAAAATTAAAGTAAATAACTTTTATTTATAGTTAATTAATACAGACTAAAGAATCAAATGTTTTCTTAAATGAAATAAACTTGTAAGCATATTTATAACTCTTTTAATACAATATATCAAATGAACATAATAAAGCACATCTGATAAAACCAGACAAACTTAAAAGAGTGTAAGACAGATTTCATAATCAAATTTAAAATATAAAGTTCTTACTGTAGCAAGATCAAATGGTGTTTGACCTTCATGATTTTTCATTGTTGGATCTGCACCATGTGCTAACTAAAAAAATAAATGAATGCAAATTTATTTAAATCATACAGTCTACAATGATTAGATTAATGAAATAAATTAGCATTTAGATAAATAAAATTTTATTTCAATAATTTTTAGATTAACAATTATTAAATAATGTTAAGAATAATTAATAATTTTAATTCAATAATAGATAATCAATCTCGAATGCAACTAGTTAAAAAATTGAAATATAATAAATAAATAATGTAAAATATTGGATATAATTTTTATTATTTTTAAAACAATTTTTATGGCATAATTCCCCAAGCCTCTTATGAAAATTTGCCATAATAGTTAGGAAAATCTTATGAAATGGTTACTAGAATAGTTCAACACTTTACAAGACATTAAAAAAATATATTCAATTAAAAAAAATCATTTTACATAATAAATATAACATTTATAATATTAGTTTTAAGCAGACAATAAAAAGATTATCAAAAAAAATTCCTTTGTAAATCCATTACATAACATCCATAACTATAACTAGTAACATTTTTAGTTTTGCATAACATCCATAACATTTTCAGTTAACAAACTGCATTATAAAATATCACTTCATAAAAAGCAAAACTCTGCTGTAATAAAAAATAAAATTTGTTAAATTTCCATTATGAAATTAATTAAACAGGGGAACTCTAGATTTAAATATCAGATAAAAGTTCTATTTATATATTTTATTGATATATAATATTCAGATTATACTTTAATTTCTTTAAAATTATAAAACATAACTTTTTAAGACATGAAAGGAAAAGGAAGAGTATATTTAATATAATTATAAAAAGAAAATTCTTCATAATGTACTTTGAAAATTATGCTTAAAAATATGTTTAAGATATGTCATGTTTATCAACAATATAAAAAAATAATAATATTGACTTACCAGTAATGCACAAAGTTGTGTTCTGCCTTTTTGAGCTGCTTCATGTAAAGGTGTGAAGCCCCATCTATCAGTAGCATTCACAACAGTATTGTACTTTATTAGAAGAGCAGCTATGTCTAAGTGCTAAAAACAAAACATCAATGAAATCGTGATCCCATATTTTACTTTTTACAATAACAACCTTTCAATATACAAATAAAAATCATTGGTCAGAAATAGAAAATACGATCTTTTTTTTAACCTCCTAAATGTACTCAGAAAAAAATAACACACTGAAAATAATTTTTTTTAGAACATATACACAAAAAATATGGAGCGTCATTCAGAGAGTTTTCCAATTTTATGGACAGAACAAGCTAATTGAAAAAATATTAATAACAGGAAACATTATTAAAAAAGAAATACAATAATTAATAAATACTTAGAAAAAAAACTATGGAGGCTGATCAGTGAACAAAACTTTGGGTGTGATCAAGTTGGATATCATACAACTTAGCAAAAGATTCAGATAAATAAAGACATTTTTTTTCTTTCAAATATGTATTCAGACATCTAACACATAGTTAGATAATGAGAACCTCAGTATAAATGAAAGAAGAAGCTACTCAGTGAGTAAGATTTGCAAGATTGTAAATTATTATCATTTGCTAATATTATCGAGGAAGAAGTGAAATAGCTGTAAGATAGATTAATAGATAATTATAAGCAAATGATTACAAATGAGAATGGAAACTGATGGCAATAAGTGACATTTTTTTAGTTTTAGTACTATAAATAATTTCTGGAACAAAATGAGACAAATGTAAGCATGACTCCTTGTGTACCTTTTTGTTCTTTAAAGGCTTACATCTACTTTTAAAACCTTTATTAAAAGGACTTACAGTATTATATCACTTAAAAAGAGTGAGATGAGAAAAAAAATATTAAACTGTACAAGAAATGTGGTTATTATTATATCAAATAATCTGGAACAGTAAAAATTTATCTGTTCTTTGCTGATCTGATTAATTTATAAAGTAAATTAATCAGATACTTTTAAAAATCAAAAGTAAATCTATAAAATTGATTATAAAATTAAAAAAAAAACCTTTATTATTTCTAATTCAAAGAATAAATTCAAAATTTTAAAATTAATAGCTTTTTAAAAACATAATGGTATAATAATTAGGCCAAATAGTTAATCAATATTTTACCCCATAAGAAGAAGCATTATGTAAGGGTATTAAGCCTCCTTTGTCTTGAGCATTGACATCAGCTCCATGTTCAAGCAGAAATTCAGCAACATCCAAGTTATTGTAACCAGCTAAAAATGGATAAACCAGAATGTATACATAAAACTACCAAAAATTACAAAAATTCACTAACAAAATGTAAAATAAGCCAGAAATAAAAATATCTGTATAAGTAAAATTCGTTGCTTAATAAATATCAACAAATTAATCAGACTTATAATGGCAGATATTTTTATACAAATCAAATAAAATCCATTAACTAATGAAACATTATTATTTTCAAATTTTAAAAACTTCCTTAGCAGTAGTTCTATGTCAGGTGCTTCATTAAACAAATGAGCTTCATTAAATATCAAGTTGACTTATAAAGTAAACTCACCTGCCAGATGTAGTGGTGTAGAGTTTCGACCTTGAGAATCTCTGCAATTGATATTTTCTGGAGTTACTAACTTCATAACTCTATTAAGATTACCTTTCTTTGCAGCATCTAATAGAGCTGAATCACCTAAACGAATAAAAGTAAGCATTAATATGTATTTCAACCTTAAAAAGCCAAAATTGGAAAAATAATTTATATTTAAATATTTAATTCAACCTA
This sequence comes from Argiope bruennichi, assembly GCF_947563725.1. Classification (NCBI taxonomy): domain Eukaryota; kingdom Metazoa; phylum Arthropoda; class Arachnida; order Araneae; family Araneidae; genus Argiope; species Argiope bruennichi. The sequence goes on along the minus strand of NC_079159.1, from coordinate 76,799,229 downwards.
TGTAATAATTATCATTTATGTAAAAATCTGGATGAATTACCTCTTAATAAATCTGCAACATCTTGATCTCCTTCTTTAACTAAATCTAAAGGTGTGTGGCTATCACGGTTCTTTTTAGAAGCATCTGCTCCATGCTGTTAAAAAAAAAAGTCATATTCACAAATTGCAAATACTGAGTTTATGACAATTTGGTTAAAATAAATATTTACTTTAGGAGCAAGTTAAAAAAAATACCTTCAGGAGTAGTTTAACAATCTCATATTTTCCTTTAGCAGCTGCCTCATGTAAGGGTGTAAATTTCCATAAATCAGCAACATTTACATTAGCACCATACTAAAGAAAGGAAATAAAAAAAAAAAAAAAAAAAAAATGAACTGAGCACATTAGTTTAATACTTAACACATTTTAAATATTATAAATGAATTTATAAAAATATTATAATAATTTATTACTAAATTATGGTCATTGTTTCAATTTAGCAAAATCTCTAAGATACAAAAAAAAATAAATATATTTAATATAATTTATATACAATTTAGCTATCACAAAAGTATTTAATTATTTATTTTAAATGTAATAAAAAGGTCTAGTCATTTATTTTGAATAACATTAATATGAATTTTAATACAATTTAATTTTATAGGTATTAGCCATTCCTAAGTTAAAAAAACATATTTAAAAAATTAGTCAAAAGACTAAAAAAATTTTTAAAAGCCAAATTTGAAAAATACTACTACAAGTTTTATTTTGAATAACAAACTGGCTGTTTTGCACTTATATTAAAGCTTTTAGGTTATATGAAATATATTAAAATAAAGTTTTATTCATGTAACAAATGTGATATGCTAAGAAACACATTTTTAATTTAATTTATCAGTAATTGATCTTTAATAACAAAATAAAAAGTTTTTGAAAATGAATATATTTTTTATAGATATACAAAGTCATTGCTACATATTTTCACATACACAATTTATTACTAGCATTGATAATCTATATTAATAGTAAATATTATTCTTTAATTCAGTAACATACATGTATAATTTTAATTAAAATTCTCTAATAATTTAAAATTTCTGAAATCTATAAATATTGGGGGAAAAAATGTCATTTTAAAAACACGACTGCATACCTAATAGTAAAAATTTAACACTGAGAATAATTAAAACGAAATATTTAATTAGATTTTAAAATTCTTTTCTTTATATATTGAATTATCTATTCACTATTTAGAGTCATACTTCAAAATTTTGAATTTAATAATTTCACCTTGTATGTAATCACTTTTTTAAATCAAAAAAATTTTTGAGTAGAAACACAAAGATCCACACTTATGAAATGCATATAATTTCATTAGTTCAAAAGGTTTGTATTTTCTTTTAATTTGTTTTCAAGGCTTTATTTGGAAGGAATCAAATATTTTTATTCAGTCATTTATTTGATAACAGCATGCTACTAAACAAAATCAATATCAATTACTAAATATATCAATATCAATTACTACTAAACAAACAAATATCAATTGTAAATACCAACAATTATGAGATTTTAATAAGAAATTTCTTAAATTTGAAAATTGCAGAAATTTTACTAAATAAATAATTAAAAAAAATAAACCATTAATAAATAAATGAATAAAATAAAATATCTAATCAAAATATTTTTAAGAATGTATGAAAATTTTTGCTGATATCATTATGCTTACACAGATTTATGAAAAAAAAATTATACAGAATTGTATTTTAATTAACAAAAAAGTAAAATAAATAGTAAATAAAAAAATAAAGATAGAGCAAGATTTAAAAAATTATAATAAAGCAAAAAATAAATCTAAATTAAGTAAATGCACCATATATACCAATAGGTTTTATTTAAATTACAGAATTCCTTGTTAAGGAATAATTATGCTAATGCCACATAAAATTAATTAAATGGAAAGATACATCTAATATTGAAAAATCGACCACTTGAGCAAAAATTTGAATATAAAAAGCAATAGCAGTTTCATACCTTAACAAGCAATTCAGCTACCTCATAATGACCATATGAGCATGCATTGTGCAGGGGTACAAGACCACTGAAAAGGAAATACAGATTACATATGTGCTTAAAAATATTCAGAAAATTCTTTATAAAAAATTTAGGTAATAAGATTAAAAATTTGGATATCACACCCCAAAGTATCAATTCCAATCCCTTAAACTAGATGCGACAGATTTTCTTTGGATGGATATTCATACAACTATCAATTACTGTTTATAAATTTTTCATAGCTGTATTTTTACTTTTTATTTATAGCATTTTTTGATAATAAAATAAAATCTAAATATGCATTTCCACATTTTATTAAAATATATATGCATTGTAATACATATCATCAATCAGATGATATATCACTAATGAGAATCATAAAGGAATAATATTCATGATTTAGAACATAACATATACATAACTGGATAACTAATTCTTATTTGCTATATAAACAAACATTTGCAAACAAACCAAATTATAAAATGTATGATGTACAAAATTAAGCCACGTTACAGAATGCTAACTCTAAATATAACCCAAAAGCTAATTCGTTATAAATAAGTATATGCTTCCTTTGGAGATATGTTTTAAATTGTTTATGTCAAAATTAAAATGTGTATTTTTATCCTAATTCATATTTGTATATATATTAAACACACACACACAAACAATTTGAATATCATATTTTTGGACCATTTTATTATCTGTTTCAGGGAGATTTATCAATCAATAGGCTGTGCTTTCTTGAAGAAATAATTGATTCAAAATTTCATAATTTAATCCGTTTTAATTACAGAGAAGTGTTTATAATATCTAAAAATGAACAAATGTCAGTGCATCCAGAATATTTGACTAAAAATGACCAATTTATAAGACTGTATAAAAAATCAGACACTAATTTTCAGTAGCCTCCTTAATTGATTCAAACAATATAAAAAATATTTTTTCAAATCATTAAGATATTCTTGCAGATCAAATGCAAGCTATGTCTATCCATTCTTAAGCCAAATGCAAGATATGCCTAGTTCTAAAAATTTAACAACATGGTACAAGCAACATTAATTTACAGTCTATCATTAGACTCTATTTTGTTTTTAAAAGTTCCTAATACTGCTTATACAATATTTTAATATATTTAGTTTATTTTCATACTTCTTTGAGGATGTATAAACAAATGGGACTTCACCTACCCTTTGTCCTTAGCATGTACATCTGCACCATGTTGAAGAAGATATTCTACTACAGAAACCCTGTTGTATCCAGCTGCAAAATGCAATGGAGTAGATTGCCTACCATCAACATCTCGGCAGTTTACAACAGGAAGATGTGTAGCTAATATCCTCTGCACAAAAATAATATTATTTAGTAAAATTCATAAACTAAGATGAATTGCATGGAAAAATGCATTGAAATATAGTAAAATAATGTACTGCAATTAAAATATTCAGTTCTAGAGAAAAGCAAAACAGTACACATCCAGTTCTATCACAAACATACATTTATGTTTTGTAAAAAATTGAATAGAATTTTTTCTGTTGCAAATTAAATACTTATTTTGAAAACCAACAACAAAAAATTAATCTAAATAGAAATTTTGAAAACTTTAATAACTAAATTTTTTTCTATAAACACATTTGTCATTTAATGTTACTACTATTTATTTTTTTAATATGATACATTTAACTTCAAAAGATGAAAACCTAATATACATATTTAATGGTTTTCAATTATTTTATGTGTACTATTTAAAGATACACAAATTTTGATATACTTAATGCTTAAAAGAATTAATCTATCCATTTGTAGAAAATTTACTTACCTTTTTTTAAATTTTTTACACTTATTTGAAATTTTAATTAAAAAAAGTTTTAAAAAAATCCTACAGTTTTATTACACTTTTGGGAATTTCAACTGATAAAAATAGTAGATTTTAATTTATATATCTAATGAAGCTTAAAAAATTTACATTTATAAAACTATTTTTAAAAAAACAGTACCTTCACAACTTCTGTATCACCAGCTTTAGCTGCTTCTAATAACTGATACTCTATGTCCATATTTGAATTTGTTGGTTCTATAAAAAAATATAAATAAATAAATAAATAAAATAAAATGAAGGGAAAAATAAAAATAAATATTTAACAAAAAAAGTAATACAGGTTATATTTAATTCTAACAGAAAAAAAATGTTTACCTAAAAAAGGATAGAAAGCTTCTTCAAAAATATAGCAACCTTTCAAGAGTTTTAATTTTATTTTCAGTTCAAGCAATTTTTTAAAATTATTATTTATAACAAACATTTATTTATTCAAATTATTAAAGGAAAGAATAAAACAACATACCACTTAGTAACTTTTGAACACTTTCATTAGCAACTTGAGCAGCTGTATAACCTTGTAAACTAATAATTGAGGTATCTACATTGTAAGATAGCAATAATCTACAAGCTTGTATATTGCCCTCACGGGCACATCTGTGTAATGCTGTCTGACCAAGAGCATCTAGAGCATTAACCTTTAAAGAAGCGAACATATTTAGGTTCCACATAAAACTCATTTTAAAGCAAAATCAATAAAATAAAAATTTAAATTTAAATAAATAAATATCAAAAAATTATTAAAAAGAAATTCAGCATATAGTAATAAAGAATACATGTATAATGTAAATTATAGTATCAAGATAGTACATATTGTATATCATACCTTGTAGTACCTTGTACTACCATGTATCAACTCGAATTAATTTATTATTTCAGTGCAAATAATAGCAAGAATGGCAGCAGAAGAAGAGTAATTTTTATTCATGATAAATTTATTTTTCGTAATGCAAGTGGCAGATTTAAATATTTTGCAGCCTAAGGCAGTATGCATTATTAGACTCCTCTATTAATAGGCAATAGCCAGCAACAATTTTCCTTTAATAAATTTAAATGCAGCTTTATTTGAGCATAGTGGCCTTAGACAGCTGCCTAGATGGAATTCTCAAATTATAATTAGAAATGTTTATAAAAAATACATACATATTAATCTTTCTTAAATGTAAGCATACATCTTTGATACTAAATATTACTGTCCACTTGAAATATGTTCAAAGCAATGGAGAGTTCAGAATTTCATGTAATTATTTAAGATTTATTGATTAATTTTACTGAAGTAGTAATTAATTATAAGCTGTTTTTTACCGACATGATTAAAAGAAGTTCATTTTGAAAGTAAATTCTCAAAGTACATATTAAAAAGACAAATGTATAAACAATATTTATTCAAAATTAATTGCATGAAAAGCTGAAATAATTATACAATAAAAGGAATGTATTATCTTTCAAATGATTGAAATATCATTTATTAAAAAGTAATAAACTGGCTAAAATGAATCTGCTTATTAATATGATGGATATGTCCTTTCTCTATGTATTTATTCATTGCTAATGAAGAAAAACTAATCAGACAACATTTAATATCACGCAACACTATTTTGTAACAAGAAAAATCTATCTAGTGGCTAAACTTACACGAGAATAAATCAATAAAATAAGCAAGAAAAATAAGATAACCAATTTTAATGATTATACGGATATACCTTTGCTCCATGTTTAAGTAGGACGTCAATAACATCATAATGAGATTTATCTGCAGCTACATGAAGAGGTGTCAAAAACCTAAAAAGATATAAATTACAGCAAACTTTTAGAAAAAAAAGTATCTTGAATGATGTTCTCACATAATTATGCATGTTTTTCAAATCAATTTCAATTTAACATAAAGGAACGAACAAAAAATAACCTTTTTAACATAATAAGTAAAATTATCACCGTAAAAAAATTCAAAAACTTATTATTGATCCATATGGCAAATTTTATTTTGCAATGGAAAATGATACTATCATATATGAGGTGTATTGTATTGATAAGTAGAAATTGAATATATTTTATGATTTCTTGAATATGTGAATTATAAAGAGAAATGATACATATATTTCAAACATAACAACAACAAAACTGTACTTCGATTGTGTAGTTTCATAATTCATAGAATGCAACAGACTTTATAAATCATTAATACTGGACTCACATTTAATCCAAATCAAAGCATTTAAGCAATATCACAAATTCACCCTAAATGTAAAGGACATAAGTTATGGATTTAGAGAGAAATGTAAACTTTATAATAAGGAAAAAAAATTGTAAACAGATTATTCCTCGTTTAGCGATATGAGAGAGGTTTTGCAAACACCTTATGTTGCAATTCTATAAATATCCTTAAAAAAAAAGACTAGCATAATAAGCCATTTTATGCTTAAATCACAATGTTATTTAGCGTGTAAAGGTATTGTTTCAAGTAATTAGAAGCTATAAAAATATAATTACTTTTGGTGAACAAAATTGAAAAAAAAAAGCAATTCTTTTATCACTTGAATAAATGTCATTTCATAATTGATATAAATAATTATTATATCAATTATGTTATGTCCAATTAAATTAGTGAAACATAAATATAAAAACATAGAAAAAAATAATGATAAATTACTTTTTAAAACATTCCTTGCTTTTAAATTAAAAGAGGTTATAAAAATGTCAAACAAATAAATATTATTTTAGATTTAACTCGCAGTAATTCTCCTACTTACAAACTGATCAATTATCGTGAATATTAAATTAACACAGTTCACAAAAATAAATACAATACAATTAAGAGCAATTTAATTTCTAAAATGACTAAATTAATGACATTAGAAGATATCTTACTCTTTATTTTTTTCATTCAGACTTGCACCTTTCCTAATTAAAATTTCTGTCACATGCTTTCGCTTGGGATAGGGTGAACCAGCAGCACAATGCTATAAGAATTACAAAAGAAATTTAAAGAATTATATAAATTAAATTAATTTTTTCAAATGAAGCACTTTGTTTAAGATAAAAAGAAAACAGACACTTACAAGAGGTGTATCATGAGTGAAAGGATGCTTAAAATTTATCACATCTAAAGTTAAGGCTTTTTTGACTCTAGCAGGATCTGCAAGACGTGTTGCCTCTAACAGAGAATGACCTTTGAATTCATCTGAAACAGGAAAGAAAAGAATCATGGCAATGTAGATATGGAGAAGATCAAGAATGTCATAACTTGTAAATATTTTCAACACAGGAAAAAAAAAAAAAAAAACCCAGCAAGTAAAATTTCCATAATAAACTAGCAATGTAATGTATTTTTTTTTGGGAGGGGAGGGAGGTGGCTTATTCAAAAATCTCTTAACAAATGTTTACAAACTAATAACATACAAAAGGTGAATTTAAAATGATTCAATTTTCTTGATATAAAATTTTAATAGAGTGTTGAATAATATAATATATGTATATTTGATATGTTTTAAAAGTGTTTCAAATGAGATTTTAATGAATTGAATGAATGTCTTTCAAAGAAAACTTAAAGAATAATATAAATAGTATCGCACAAAATCTTAAGGCTTAAAAATAAACGTTTAAGATAAAATGATGTTAAGTAAATATTAAAACTTAGTGCACATTTAATTAGATATATTAATATATAGAAAAATTATTTTAAATTGCTTTTACAGGTAATATATATATATATATAAAGGAATTTAAATAAAATATTAAAGCCAACAAATACTTACAGATGAAAAAAGATTAATTAAAGAGTTTGATAGAATTTTCTCAGTTTTTTTACAGCAAATGATATATTCTAGGATACAATTTTTCAACTAGAAAGCCTCATACATTCTTGATGAAGCTGAAAATGGCATTCCTTCAATTTCAGCTAAGAACGTTGAGAATGATGCTTTAAACCATGATTTTGCTGAACTTCAGAAATTATTAGCATTATTGCCCTCATACATAAATCCTCTGAGAAGTAAAAAAATGGAAATTTAGACAACAAATTCTCTACATGAACTTACTGAAGTGCTAGACTTGAATACTTATCAAAACAATGAAAATAGTTCCTTTTTATTTTTTTGTATATAAAATATATAAAAAGCAAGTATTGCTATCATCGAAAATCCAAAATCACAATTTTGATGAAACATTCAGATTATCAATATCCCGTATAATATTCCAATTAAGGGATTCTACATTCAGGGATGCAAAGGAGGAAAGAAAGTATAGACTGAGAATGTATATGAGAAAGTAAAGGGAAGAATGTTTCAGCTGTTTCAGAAGGTCTTTCTCAATTCACTATAAGTTACTGTCTAATTATTATCACAAAAATACTTTTTGCCTCGTCAAAATTTTTCCAAAACTTATGTTCAACAGGTGATAAAATGGCATATCAATTCTTTTCGGCAGAATATTTAAGGAAAAAATATTTTTTCGATTTTTATAAAAAGAGAATAAACTCACAATTAAGTCTTTCTGGAAGTTCTCTTGCTGATGCCAGATCAATTGCGGATTTGCCATGACAGTTTGTAGTGGTTGGATCTGCTCCATGACTGAGAAGCAAAGAGCAAACTTCAATGCGAGCTTTTGATGCTGCTTCATGGATAGGAGTGAAAGCCCATAAATCCACAGCATTCACATTGGCACCATGCTACAATAAAAACAAAAGGTTGAGTATGGAGAACCGAATTCAAGAAATAAAACTAATTATAAAGAAGATTTTGAAAAAGAATATTCAACCTTAATGAGTATTTCAGTAACTTCAAAATGTCCATAAGAACATGCATTGTGTAATGGAACAAGACCTCTGCAAAAGAAAATATGTATTTTATACAAATGACAGGTATGTTTTTAATGGTAAACGATTATATAAAAATAATTCAAAATAAAATGATGCAGATTCACTGAAAATATATAATATATTTTCATGAAATTTTCAAATACATATATTTAAATAGCAGGTTATGTAAACATGAATCTATATACCATCTTTACTAATAATAAAATAGGATGTGTCTGTTAGGATTCTATAGGCAAACTATTCGATCTAGAGCTATCAAAGTTAACACAGAAATCAATGAATAGGAGATGAAAATGTGCACCATAGAGATTTCTTTGAAATTTTCTCCAATAACTTTTTCAAAGTATAACACCCAAAATATAAGAATATCTTTACACCACTTAAAAATTAATATATCTTTTTTAATGTTACAAATTTATTGCCAAGCAAATGTTTCATGGATTTTGTTACAATTTTTGAATATATAAATGTATTTTAAGCAGATTTGTGGCCAAAGAAAAAGGACACTTTTGAAATTTTAAAACTCGATTTATTCCACCCCAAGAGGCAAAAATTATATACAAGAAAGAAGCAGTGATGAAACTGACATCCGTTCAAATCGCTATACAAATGCAAAAAAGCGAAGGGTCCAAAATATTTTCCCCGAGTGATTTTATACTGCGAGATAATGATAGGGATTCTTTGACAGACTTAAGAAAGAAAAATATAGGTATCTTTTAAAAGAATTTGCTTAGCTTGACAGATTTTTATTCCTTCACTTGCAGCGTGTGAAAGTGCTAATTAAGGCAGTTTTACAGAGCTCGTGTAGCATTAATTAAATAAAAAAGGTGGAATTGGATCAGGAAATAAGAGACCATTCTAAAATGAAACTAATATGGGTGAAATTAAGATAAAAATTAGGAAATTAATTCAGTTTAAATTATTTATATATATATTACATAATTTTCAACAATAGTTTTCAATGTTGCAATGAAATTCAAATTGCTGACATAGTTTCATCAAATACTTAATCTCATGATTTTTTTCTATTGTTGAAAGCTTATGACGACAAATTTTATTTTACTATCTAGGCAGTTTACACGAGGAATAAGAAAGGGAAGTTATAATACAGTGAAAGAAAATATATAATTAAGAAATGATTTATATTTCATGATCTCAGACAATTAGATTTTTGACTATACTTATGAGAATTGTAAGGATAGGTAGCATATAAAGAAACAAAACAGGCATATGGTTATTAAGAATTTGGCTTTAGTGTCTAATGCAAATTGACACTTCAAAATACAATGTGAAAGAAACCACGAGTCTTAAATTATACATACGAGATTTAATTACAATTAAAATCAGTATTTCCTACAAATTAAACTGATTGCCAAAACTGGCAAGTTAATAACATTTGAAGTGCAGCATTTCATATTAAGCACATCCAACATTTTTAAAAATAATTACACTGAAAAAAATGCAAAAAAAAAAAAAAAAAAAAAAAAATGTTCCTTCTAATGAAAATTGGTCAAAAAGAATATTATCTCTATAGAAAACTAAATACAAATATGTTTTACAATGCATATTACATCAAAATTTTATGAAAAGGGAGTACTTTTAAGTAACCGTTGCGAAGTATTTTTCTATAAAACATTCTGAATTTTCAACTGCTTTAACCTTCAAGAGCATACAAATATTTGTTTCACTTCTATAAAGAGTAATTTACAATTATTAAAGAACATTAGTTATTCATACAGTATTAGAATATTAACTAAATTTTTAAAAATGTAATACATAATAAACTCCTAAATTTTATATTTGGTTCTTTTATATGAATATATATAAAATTTCTTTTAACATTCTACATGCAAACATATAAAAATAAGATACAATATATATTTATTGGCAAAAGTAAAAATAAAAAACACCACATTTCAAAACTGAAATTTGTATATCAATTTTTAAAATAAATTGATTTCATAAATAATTTTTTAATACCAAAGCTGTAAAATCATGATTTTTTTTTTATTTTTACAAAATATCTGAAATAATTTAAAAAATTCTACAATTCTTAGCAAACAGTTAAATGTAAAAATTATTTTCATTGATATTAATAGCTTTTAACTATATGTTTCAAGTTTTAAGTATAATAATAAACACAAGAATTAAATACAATTGAGTAACACATAAGCTGATTAATAAAGAGAGATTTACAAATATTTTTGATACAACCGATTACGTCATATTAGAAAAAAATGTGATAATAATTAAATGAAAAAAATAAAAACACTCTTTAAACACTCTCACTTAAATAAACTTTAAAGAGCTCACCCTTTATCCTTAGCATGCACATCAGCTCCATGCTGTAGAAGAAGCTGTACAATCCTTATACGATTGTAACCAGCTGCCAAGTGTAAAGGTGTTGACTAAAAGAAAAAAGAAAAAGAAATTTGATTTTTGGGGAAAAGTTTAATAACACTAAAGTATAGCGGAAAGCAAATTGTTTTTTTAGCACATTTTAGTACGCATAATGTTGTGGATGGATCATGATATTTCTCATTTTTAGTAGGCTGAACGTTGTATATGAGTCTCAATATTTCTCTTTTTTAGCAGGCTGAATGTTGTGGTCAGATCATGTGATATCTCGTTTTCCTGTTTTTTTGCTGAATCAATGCATAACCAAACAGAGGCAAATATTTTTGTTATGTTACCAGGGTAATGAAGCCTTATGAATTCTTATGACAAATGATTAGCAAAATAACTGAATGTTGACATTCTAAGCATGCGGAAACAATTGATCAGTATAGCTAGTACGTACGTTTATCATACTGTATAAAGTGTTTTATTATGGTACATTTTGTAATTTCAAAGTTTGTGATTTAATTTGTAAGGAAACAGCTTTTTAAAATTTGAAAAATCTTATATAATAAATTGATGCATAACATATATAGTAATATTTAAGAATACTTTAAATAAATATAATACCAAAAGCAAATTAAAATGTCCATATATGCATCCTATTGCTTTCTCAGCATGCTTCTAAAGCACTGAAAAACATGCGGGTCCTAGGAGCAACTTGAGCAAGCAGAGTGCCATATGCTCTGTGCTAACAATCACAAGAATTATTGCATAAAATCTTTCACACTTGGAGTGAAAGAATTGTTATCAAGGCAGAATTTTATAAAGGAAAATTATGGGACTTTTGGTTTAAAAGAGAACTTAACTTTCCAATAAATTTTTTTTTTCCATAATTATAATTCTGAAGTAAGAAAATGAAATAAATAAAATATAGAAAAAAAAAATACTAATTCTAATTTAGTACAGAAAGGAAATTAAAAATATTGCTTTGTTCCTTCATTTAACAATAAATTCTAATACTTTAAAAATCAACCATATTAATCTTTTAATAATTGAAATAAAGATGATTAAAAAAATTCTTTACCTTTCTTCCATCACTTGCATGACAATTTACATTAAGAGGTGTCAATAATGCCATCAATTTCTCTTCATTTCCACTTCGTGCTGCTTCCAGTAAATCATCTTTTCTATATTCACCAGCAAGTACAGCTCTTGCAGAAGGATCTGCCAGATCTAAAGCTGCTTTTCCATCTGTGTTACGGATGTTGGGATCTGCACCATGTTGGAGCAATACTAACAGATTTAAAAGAAATTTTATTAATGTAAGCAATATTTTTTAGCATATAGCATTATTTATAATTTTCACATACATATTTTAGAATCGATTTTCTTAATTTCATAAAGATAAAAAAATCTTTCTGATAGCAATGATAAAATAATTTTAATGCACGTTTAATATTCTTTCTAACAAAATACAGTTGTGTGAGAACAAATCACTCAATAAGTCCTAACAAAGGACAAATCACAATTGATGTTAGATAATATAAAATATGCAATATTTATCTTTTTAAAATAATTTTTTCCCTTTAGAATCAATTATCTGCTTTTTTCTAACCCTTTTCATACTGAAAACTGAATCGCAGAAGGTAAAATTTTATGTGAAGTTTCAGACAAGGAAAACAAAAACTACAGGGGAACAGAATTTCAGTTTTTCTGAATGGAATAAATAGGCAGAACCAATATTCAGGAATTGTTAAAATATTCAGTATAAACAAATTATTTGTAATTCACCAATAGACATTAAGAAATAAGTTGTCTAATTGAATAGTTGAAAAAAAGTTGTTGGAATTAGAGATGAACAGAGAAAATAAAAGTAAACAGCATCAAAAGGGTACAATTTCTAACTACAGTTGGTGACAGTATTATAAAATTGCAGGATATTATATTAATGTTGAATGATCCAGCAACTTTTATCAAACATATTAGGGTTACAAAAAGAATTCCTAAAAATTATATTTTTGTTTTAAAAATTGTGTTTTATACTAAATGAAAACTGTTTTTATTTTAAAGTAAGTTTTATGATATGTCTCTTATTCATTGAATACATATTTATTTTGAAATGATATATAAAATTTGTTTCTTTTCTCACAGGTGGCAATTTTTCAAACTTAGCAATAGTTTCTAAACAACACAAACTGGAATGGATTTTTATTCATTTTGTTTGATATAAATTTGTGTTGTTTCATACATTGATAACAATTAAAAAATGTTTTCTATTTGGGAAAAATCATGTTATTTATTTCTATTGCCATTAATCTTTTAAGAATAGCTTGCAATTGTAAAAACTATATGTTATAAAGTAAAAAAAAAAAAAACATATTTAAGCATATCTATCTTTATTCTAAAGTTATTTTTATTCATTTTCTCAAGTCAAACACCTGAAAAACAAAGATGAAAGAAAGAAAATCCGAAGAAATTTCTATGCATGCTTTTTGAAAACTTAGAAATGATACTTTTGCAAAAGGATTCAAATATATATGTTTGATTCTCCTGCAATCAATTTTTCCTTACTTCACTGAAGAATAAATATGATAAAAGACTACACTTCTGTATAAATTAAAAATTAAGTAAAATGTCTACAATGACTAAAATAAAATTAACAAAAGCAAAATAGTGATAGGAAATAGGGAGTATAGTACAAATGACTTTGCTGCTAGCTTTTTTGGGAAAAGAGGACATAGATAACCTAGCAACTTTAACAAAATAAATAAATAAATAAAAGGAAGAAAAGAGATATAATTTCTATGCCATTTTTTTTTTTGGCAGGTAGAGGAAGTGATTGAAGATAATATATTAGTGCAAAAGCCAAAAATTAACAACATTATGTCCCAGCCAGCATTTGCTCTTACTTAGGGCTCCTTCATGCATTTCATTTTAAAAATGTTGAAAAATTCATTCTAGATTAAATGATAGGTAATATTTATATTCACAATAGCCATATTTTAAAAGTGTGAAGTATACATAAATTTTTTATACCTATACAAACATCAGTCTTTCCCTTAATAGCAGCTTCATGGAGTGGAGTATAGTTCCAATTATCTCGAGCATTAGGATCTGCTCCATGTTTTAGAAGTAACTGTACAACTTCAGCATGACCAAATGAACAAGCATTATGTAAAGGAATTAAGCCTCCATCATCCCTGGCATGGACATTTGCTCCATTTTGTAAAAGATGTTCCACAACATCTCTGCGTCCAAATCCTGTAAAAAGCAGTAAATATTAGTTTTCATAAAATTATTTTAATAAGACCACTTGGTTAACAGAATATATATATTTATTACAAAAGAATATATCTGAAATACAGTTAGGCAAAAGTAAGTTATTTTCAAGCTTAATAAAAGACAGAGTGGAAGATAAATTGATACTCACTGGTTGTAATGGTGACCAAAAAAAAATTCAAAGAAAAATCAATGTTGAATTTAAAAATAATTAAAATTAAATATGAATGAAACAAATCCACTAACAATTAAAACTAATAGTAATTTTTTATGCAACTGCTTTATTATATATTTTCTACAAAAAAAGTATGCACCGGATATAGCTATTTTGAAATCGCTATATCCAGTAAAAATCTATCAATTTGTTGATGATTATAATTGTAGGATTTCAGTCATTTTCTAAGTATGATACTGAATTATTTATTGAAATAATATAATTAAATTTATGAAAAATACTGCAAATAATGGTTGAATAATCCACAGAAAAATGTCCTGCTTGTTTTCCCAATCAAATCATTTCAATAAGTCCATAGTTTTCATGTGTACCATAATACTGACTTTAATAAACAATGACCGTCATAAATTTTTGAATTTGAAATTTTATTTTTTTTATAACATTATGTATTTTCTGTCTTTAAATTTCAGAAGGTAATTTAGGATAAGTAGATAACTTTTCTGATGCTTCCATAGCTTTCACACTGATAAATGTTTTTGGAAATCCCAGCACAAAAAAATATATATTTTCATTGAATACAACTTTGTTCCAGTCTTGGACAGTCCAGAATTGATATTTTCTGACTTAATACAAATATTCCCTCTCCAATGCAACTCTTTTTAAATTGGAATTCTTGATATCTTCCTGCTTCAATCTGCCTTCAGTGTACTGTCGATGAATCAATGTCCACATTACTAGCCAATAATTATTTCTTAAGAAATGTACATGTCTCACCGAGGTGCATTTTACTATTTTATGCAAGAAATTTGTCTGTCCAAGGTATTGTCTTATGTTTGCATCCATATTCACTCTTTCATTTAGGAGAAAGAGCCGAATTTATTTTATATATTCATAATCTTGGAAAGATTAGATTTATTAACTCCCAAAATATTGCAGCAATTTTCCTCAAAGTCAAGAGGTATACTAACTTAGTATAACAATTTTAGTCCTTTTTTTGTAAGTGATATCCTTTTTTTTTTTTTTCACTATAAATTAGAACCAAAGAACATGCACAATTGACCATTTCTAACAATACCTGTTTCTTGGGAGTGGTATCCCCCCCCCCACATGCATATGAAAACCAAACAACCTGCACAACTGACCACTTCTAACAGCAGCTGAAATGATACTGATGAGAAAATGCTCAATGTATGATAATCATATGGATTCAGATAGTTAGGAAAATCTTCTTTTGCAATAAGATGCAATTTAAATTAGTTTCAGAATTGAAAACCCAGGGAAAGGATGGATAATGAAAAATGAAGTTTGTTTAGAAGCGACTTGATGTGTTAAGCCACAACCTTAAAGAGTGCATATTGGAAATAATTAACAAAATTTTCAAATACAAAAATAATAGCAAAAAGGTGCTAGATGGAATTGATGAAAAGCACAAGTTCAGGATACGAGTTCATATATAAATACATCAGAATTTTTATTAATTAGGAGCAAAGATAAAAATAATTGTTTAAAAGAAAAATTCCCAATTAAGAAAATAGATTTCACACATAATGATATAAAACAAAATAGCTATAAAAAACAGTTAATTTGATAAGAATAATTTCCTAAAATTTAATAGAGAATGACTCAAAGACTTTTCTCATAAAATTTCTTTTTACTCCTTGCTTTCTAGCTAGAATATTCCTCTAAAGTTAGATTATTTGAAAATCTGCAATTCTTTTTTTAAAAGAGCCAAGATATTGTAATTGTCATTTGCACCAGGACCTCCTTCTAAAACAGACATTTGCCAAACATCTTTACTCACTATAAGCTTTTTGTGATCTGAATAAAAGTTTTTTGGCATCCTTACTGTCAACATTCAAATTCAATTTCCTCAGCACAATAGACGGCTTATGTAAGTGAATTTATCCGTAACTAACAGTGTTTCCAGTTCATTATTTTAGAAAATATGGATTTTTATTAAAAATCTTATTTATTTTGATTTCTAGATTTTGCATTGCAATCATATTCTAAAATGATAAATATTCGAAGCAGGAGAAGAAAATAAGAAAAATAAATTAAATAACTTCAAGCTTACATAAATCAAAACATAATATCCTTTAAAAAAATGTCAAAATATAGGAAAAAAATAGAATTCATGTAAATATTTATTAAATATGAATAAAACATTACATGAAAAATATCAATCATTAACCTAATTAACAGAAAGTAATGATTTTTCTAAAAAAATTGAGAATTTTAGCAGTTAGAGAATCTTTTTTCTTTGTAGCAAATTTAATGCTAATTTGCATATTTTCTATTGAAGAACAATAATTTGAATAAACACAGCAGTTAGGAAATTTCATAAAAATTATAAAAGAAACTCCATAAAATATAGTAAACAAATTACATCATTGAGAACCTATAAAATTTTATTAGACGGACTTTAGAGAATAAGGTGGTTGATATTTATTAAACGAAACACACACTTGAAAAAATAGTTTATGATAACTTTCATAAGTTGATAAATTTTGATAGTTGTTCAAATAAAAATTGCACAATTATATGGGGTATATAATGCATTAATTTCTCTACAAACAATAGAAAATGTAGCATATTAATTATAATACACAGCCCAAAAGAAGGTTTAAATAGACAGATTCTTATTACTAAATTGAAAATTTAATAATAAGAATTTGTCTATATTTTATACAAATTATTTTAGTTATATTTATTCTTATCCTAAGGAAATATATACTACGTTTTTAAAAAAAATTGTTTATTTCAATATTTTACTCAAGCTTAAATAGAAATTTTTTTTATACACGTCCATTTAGCATGGTTGGAAATTTAACCTATAATACAAATAGCTGGGAAAATAATTTCCATTTTATGTTTAAAAATCTAAAAAATACCTTTTTAAAACATTTTATATCACAACACAATTATGAATTTATGAAATATAAGTTAGAACATAAAGATTAATAACATATAAAACGTATTAAATTTTATAACCTTTGACTGAATTTTCACGGGATTAAAATCTCTTCGAGTTTGAACGAAACATGTTATTTCAAGCGTTTTGTACTAAAGTTACCACAAACCATAAGTTTGATGTAACATAGTTCACGAAAATATGCACCAATGTTAAGAATAATGTCATAATTAAAAAATTAAAATTGAAAGAATGCATTTGAAAAATTGTCAAAAGAATTTATAGTTTATCTATGCCCTGAGATTAACAAGACAGAATAAAATTAGAGTTTAGAAAATAACAGTTTTCATGGTACTTACCAGCTGCGAAATGCAATGGAGTCGATTTTCGACCTGCAGCATCTCTTGCATTTACATTTTGTGGTGTAACAAGTTTCCTTACCCTAGAAACATCACCATATCGACATGCATCAAATAATTCTCGCCCAATGTCGCAAACATGAGGATTGTCATTAGAATTTGTCAAGCAAGAGCGCCTGGTAGCCATCATCCATAATTGTTGACAAACTCCATCCACAATTTCAGTAAAGACAACATAGAGCTAACAATGTTATCCAAAAATAGATAACGAAACTGGAAGTACTACATAGTTCGCAAATGTCACGTAGATGTGATTTGCCGCTAATGTCTCCGAGTCTTTAAATCAATTTCAAATTAGAATCATGATAATTTGAAGGAAAAAAAATAGGAAAAGAAACATGAAAATATTTCCGGCTTTGATTTAGAATTCAAACATTCAATTCTGCGTCAATTATTTAATTGGAATATGCTGTAATCAATAGCAATTAATATGAAAAAGTAAATAATTTGTTTCAAGCTCAATTGTCTTTTTAGTTGTTGATATATAATTAATTATAGCAAAAAATATGTTTTAAAATATTTATTTCATGATATATCTGGATAAAATTGTGACTTAGAAATTTTAATTATTTTGTTATTGCCTGTTACGTAACATACACATTCTCAGTCAGTTAATTGTAATTTAACCGTACTTTTTTCCTTTCTAGAAAACGTGCATGTGATATTACATCAGAAAAATTATATTCCGTATCTGTGTAACCTTTGTTACCGGTATTTTCGTCGCTTCTTATTGCCTTTGTATAGATTTAGTGTGTTTTAAATTAATAAACATTCAAAATGCTGAAAATTTTGCGAAATCCAAGGTCATCTACTTTGAACTCATGCATTTTGCAAAACTTCTGTGGTTCTAGAAATATTGCTTCTCAAGTTCACAGCCGGGTACTTATAAAACATTTTTCATTTACTTTTTAC
Source organism: Argiope bruennichi (assembly GCF_947563725.1). Classification (NCBI taxonomy): domain Eukaryota; kingdom Metazoa; phylum Arthropoda; class Arachnida; order Araneae; family Araneidae; genus Argiope; species Argiope bruennichi. Next base: position 76,780,470 of record NC_079159.1, on the reverse strand, counting down.
TTTATTAATGTTTTATTCTATTCTTTGCGTTCATTGTGCTGATGTGCCTTCTTAAATTTTATTTTTCTTATTTCTCCTTGGTTTCTTTATGTAATCATGATTTTATCCTTTTTCTACTGCGCATGATACATGATTTTGAAAATACTTATTTTATATTGATTTTGTTTCAAAAGGAACTTAGTTAATAACTATTTCGTAATCTTTATTAAATAAATTTCATTTGTGCGCATTAATTATTTTAATTTTAGTTAGTAGCTATTAATTTCATTACCGGCAAATTACGCCCTGTTAAATAACAACTGTCTTTCTCGTATTAACTTGTAAAATTGCTAATAAATATGTTTGAATTACTGACAAAGAATTTATTTTTACAACTTGTCAGATCGCAAATTTGTTTGACAAAATTTTAATCCGTGATTGCATCATCATACATTTAACTGTAGACTCTGTTTCCCAAGTCCCTTTAAAAAGTATAGACAGTCTATCATATTTACATGTAATAGTGCTGGCTGAATAAAAGAATTACTCCTTCGATTATCTTATTTTAAACTTGGTATTGAATATTGTTTTGTGTTTAATTAAAATTATTAGAAAGTAGTGGAATATGAGCAGATAAGTAAATTCGCACTTTGTGATTAAGAACCAGAATAGTTAAATTCAGATAACACTTAAGAGTTTCATTATATGGAAGTTAAAATTCGAATTTAAATAATGTTTAAATCTACTTTTTGAGAAAAAGATGTTTTTGTATAATTTCTGTATTTGCAAATTATTGCGTGTGCCACTTTTTCTGCAAGAAGTTCGCTTACAAGGGATAAAATTCCTTCTAGTTGTGTAGTAAATAATATATAGCAAGTGTAAAAGTATGATAAAAAATGTAATATTTTTTAGTTTCTCATACAAAGGTTTTTAAATATTCTGCTAAGATGTGTATAATGCATTTTTCTCCTAATGGTTTTGATTATGAGGTATACATAGCAGATTTTATTATAATAATAATGCAGTGTATTAATAATTCTAAACATAGAAGAAACAGGCTTTTAAGTCCTTTTATTGACATTAGTAATGTCTTAAAAATGAAAGTGGTAAAAAATCGTAATATTGTCATTATCATAAAAATTTTGTCTTATATATACAAATATGTGCATTTTAATATAACAGAATACTACAAAAATGCTATTACTTTATGAACAAACAGAATTACTTTGCTTATTTTATATACATTGTTTTACTTTTTATTTTAATGGGGAAAATGTAGATTAAATCTGTACTTTCATGAATTTCTGATTCTCATTATTTTGTCAAAAACAAGCTTGGAGGTCATTATTTTTTGTAGTAAAATTTTTTCTTATTATTTTCACTATATTCTTAAATGAAGTGAATTGATTTGCTAACTTTTTTTAAAAAAAATTAAGGGGATTAAGGGAAAAAAGAAAAAAAATTGTAATATTTTTCATTGAGGAATTTTTTATTGAAGTGTAGATTTCTGATTTTTATATTTCTATATGTATGCAAATAATTATCAGTCCATTTATGTGTCGTAGTTCTATTCATTTTTTTTTATCTTGCATTTGTTTATATATATGTTCATGAGCTTAAAATTTTATTTCTACATTATTTTGAATTCATTTTTCTTTGCAGTCTGTGTTATCCCTGACAAATAAATATGGTGTACAAAGACGTTATAAGTAAGTTTTATTTTGTCTTATGGCATGACAATAAATCATATTAAATGGTGAAATTTTTAAAAATATAATTATTTTAATATTATAAATTTTCTAATTTTAAAGAAGTTTAAAAAGACAATCTTTTTTTAGTAAATAAAGATTGTATATTTAGAAAATTCTGTAAAAAATCTTATAAAAATATAAACTGTCATCTCGATAATGAAATGTTTGTTATTAAGCATAAATTTTCAAAGTTTGTTATTAAATCTATAGGATCTTTTTATTGATGTTTTACTTTTTGTTTTTAGATCAGATACAGTTAAAGGACATGTTATTGGTATTGATTTGGGCACAACTAATTCCTGTGTTGCTGTTATGGAAGGAAAGACACCAAAGGTAATAGAAAATGCTGAAGGTTCTAGAACTACCCCTTCTGTCGTTGCTTTCACTGCCGATGGCGAACGACTTGTTGGCATGCCTGCCAAGAGACAAGCTGTTACAAATGCTGCCAATACACTTTCTGCCACAAAGAGACTTATTGGACGGAAGTTTGAAGATCCAGAAGTGCAGAAAGACATGTAAGAAACTTGGAAGATATTTCCAGTTTTATTTCTTCTATTTATAGCTAATGTTCGTTATTAAAGTTATCCAAAGAGTTGCACTTATATTTTAAATGAATGTTTTTAAAAACAAATGTCCTATCAATCAAATTATTACTATTCACAAAAAAAGTTTATATTTTGTCTAATTTTATTTTCTTATGAAAAATAAATTTCATTTAATATTTGTAAAATAAATTGAAGTATCACCATTATTTCTTAAAATTCATTATTGAAATGGTGCATTTATTAATAATAAATGAAAATTCTTGAGATTTTATGAAAAATGATGCAAATCTTTAACCAAAAGGTTTAATATTAAATACTGTTAAGTACAATTTCAGTGGTTTTATTTGAGCTCTTGTAGAATAAAATTTCATAAAATAATTATATTAAAACTTATTTCAATTAAAATTAAACCTTTTACTCCTATTTTATAAATGGAGGCAAACAAATCACTGCTATTACTTGAGAGGTGACTTGCAACTAATAAGATTTGATATATATTTAAGTATCTAGCCTAAAAAAGATTTATACAAATAAAGATTTTTAAGTGTTTAATATTATGGATAACACATTGAGTATTTAATTTTTATCAATTTTTTGAGTAGTTTCTGTGATAATTTCTTCATTGATCATTTTGGAGCTTAGGTGCCCATTCATAAGTTCTTACTTAAATTACAGTGTCACATCAATATTGCACCATTTTAAAAATTGTAAATAGTTTTTGTTTATTGTAATTTTACAATACTTGCTAGTAAATGTATAAAAATGTTTCTGCCTGTTGGAAATAAATACAGTAGACTCCCGATTATCCGCGGGCGGGTTATCCGTGCCTGCCACACAAAGTGTTTTTTTTTTTTTTTTGACTGATTTCTTCAAAAAGGTGCAGTTTTACTGTTATGCTTTTGTAATTACATAATACATTACAGTATTAAAACAATGCATATGTATTAATTTTTCTGTGTATCCTTGACGCCTCTCGTAAGTACAAAGCACTTTTCTGTTTTCATTAACAAAATGCATTTTAGGTTAGTTTTGAGTGATATACTAAAATATTAAGCATTAGTTAAACATTTCCTGCTGTTTATTTTGTGTTTTATTGCACATAAAACGATTTTTCAAAGTTGGAATGACTGTTTTCTCTTTTGCTATACCCGTTTTTAGCTTTTTTCGGATTATCCGCGATTTTTGTTATCCGCGACGGTTGCACCATCCAATTCCGCGAATAATCAGGAGTGTACTCTAGGTAAAAGAAGCATCTTTAATATTTAAAAAAAATGCCAATTTAAAATATTTCAGGCATTTTTAAATTTTTGATATTAAAGCATATTATCACAAATTTCTTTTAGTCTACTTATACTATATGTTTGAATTAATTTTGATTTCCTTCCCCCCCCCCTTTCTTTTTATATATAGGAAAAATTCTGCCTTTAAAATTGTTCGAGCTTCAAATGGTGATGCATGGCTAGAAGCTCAAGGAAAAATGTATTCTCCTAGTCAAATAGGTGCATTTGTTTTAATGAAAATGAAAGAAACAGCAGGTAAATTTTTATTATAAAAAAATTGTCATTGATATTTTGTATTTTCAGTGAGTCTGAAACATAGTATTTTTATAATTTATTAATTACATAAAAAATTCATTGCCTTATTACAGATGAGTTAGAAGTTAATTTCATTTTTTTTACATTGTAGCAAAGATGAAGATATGACAAACTAACTGCTGGTTTTTTTTTTTTTTTTTTTTTTTTTGTAATTCAGTAAAATGTTGCATTTTTGTAATATTTAATTTCAATTTGATTTTATGTAATTATTTGCCATGCATATATTTTTTTTAATTTAAGAAACAGTCTGAAAGTATGAATAACTCATATTTATTATTTCTTTTTTTAGTTTATTTATTCTGAGGTTAAGATAAGATATTTTTTTACGTAAAATATTTTTATTTGTGGATAAGTGTAAAATATATGCTATTTAATGAGCCAGAAATAAAATGAGAGTTTTAAGGTAGAAATGTATTTATATGGAATTTTAAGTATTTTTGAAAGCTTTGTTTTTGATTATTATTATTTTACAGAAAGTTATCTAGGACAACCAGTGAAAAATGCTGTAGTAACTGTTCCTGCTTATTTTAATGATTCTCAAAGACAGGTATGAAATTTTTTACAAGAATGGATTTTTTTGTGCTTATTTTGTAAAATTGTTTTATTATGGTTTTAATTGAGATTTCAAAATTATTACCTTAGTGAAATATTTGATTTATGCTTTTTTGAAGTTGGAATGTCAGTTAAGATGTTAGATTGCAATCTTCAGCATTATCTGTAATTACATGTAAATTTTCTCTGAATTTAGGCTACAAAGGATGCTGGTCAGATTGCTGGATTAAATGTATTGAGAGTAATCAATGAACCTACTGCTGCTGCTTTAGCTTATGGTATTGATAAAACTGACAAAATGTGAGTATTGCATGTATACTGAACATAATTCATTATTGATAATTTTGATTTTCATTTAAACTTATTAATATTCTAAAATCATTTCATAAATTTTGTGTGTTGATATTTTAAAATTTTTTGTATAATCCCATTATTTTAAAACCACTAAATAAATTATACATGTAAATATAAGAGTTGTGTGCAATAAGTTTATTTTGCTGTCTTAAAATTTACAAATTTTAATACAATTTTTATTGATTTAAATATCTTTCTATAGTATTGCTGTTTATGACTTGGGTGGTGGAACTTTTGATATATCCATCCTGGAAATCCAGAAAGGTGTATTTGAGGTGAAATCTACAAATGGAGACACATTCCTGGGTGGCGAAGATTTTGATAATGCTCTTGTTAGCTATTTAGCAAAAGAATTCAAGAAAGATGTAAGTATTTTGTGTTTAAGTTGTTTAATCATATTCATTTGTGATATATCTTTTTAAGGGAAAATATTTATACTTATGAATGTTTTTGTTTTTAGCAAGGGGTTGATTTATCAAAAGATGTAATGGCAATGCAGCGTCTAAAGGAAGCTGCAGAAAAGGCTAAGATAGAGCTTTCTTCATCTGTACAGGTAAAAGAAATAAGATGGAATATTTTCCCCCTCTGGATTCTTCTTACTAACTTGTGATCTTAATTCTAGTAATGAATTTCTAACAAAAAATTATCTTGGTATTTTATAATTTTTGTTTCAAGACGTGTAATTTATTTAATGGTTTAAAAAATTTTAACACTATAATTTCTTATATATATTTTTTGTAATAATTTTAAACATAATTATAATTTCCTTCTAGACTGACATAAATTTACCTTATCTGACTGTTGATGCCAGTGGACCAAAACATCTAAATATGAAATTGTCAAGGTCACAGTTTGAAAATTTAGTAGCTGATCATATTAAGAGGACTGTTGACCCCTGTAAAAAAGCTATCAAGGATGCCGATGTAAAAATAAATGACATTCAAGAAGTTATATTAGTAGGTGGAATGACAAGAATGCCCAAGGTAATTTTAAAGTTATGAATAATTTATATGAATTTAAATATGATGCAACTAATTTTCTTTGAGTTTTATTGTCATTTTTCTTTTTTAACTTAATTCAAATGTTCAAGTATTTTTAAAAACTTTACAAATTAAAGTTTTTTTTTTTTTTTTTTTTTTAAAGTTAGAACAATTTGGTGCTTGGTAACATCTTTTTACTTGGTACCATACTAAGCACATATTTAGTAATTACTTGGTAACTAAGAGATTTATTTATGTACGTTTTTATAATGGATGTATAATGATTCACTTGGTTTTATAATGGTAAGTTATTTTTCAGAATTTCATGTAATATACTAATTCAATAAAAATAAGTTTAATACGGATTAAAAGTTTTGTATTGATTTCTTTTTAGGTTCAACAGCAAGTACAGGAAATCTTCAAGAAAATGCCCAGCAAATCTGTAAATCCTGATGAAGCTGTTGCTGTTGGTGCTGCAATTCAAGTATGTTTTGCTTTAGTTGTATGGATTAAATTTATTTTGATATATTTTATTTTAATTGTGGAAAGCATTAATAAATAAGTTAAGAATGTGCAGATGAAAAACATTGCTTTATATATAAAATGTATATGAAGGAAATAGTGCTAATTTTGTAAAATAGATAGCTTATAAAGATGAAAAAAATATTTTTACCATAGTTTTTATTCATTTTGTAAAAGTTGGTAGTATTATAACTAATTAAATTATATTGTAAAATTTAAGGTTAAGATAAAATAATTCAATAATTATATGAAATCCATTGTATTAAATATAAAGTATTTTTACAGGGTGGTGTTCTTGCTGGTGATGTCACTGATGTTTTGCTACTAGATGTGACTCCCTTGTCTCTTGGAATTGAGACTTTAGGTGGTGTTTTCACTAAGCTCATTACCAAAAACACAACTATTCCTACTAAAAAAAGTCAAGTTAGTTAATCTTCATTTCTTTGTATATTTCTTTCCTCTTCTGTTCCATCTTTTTAAAAATATGTAAGGTATTCTTTAAGATAAAGTTGGAGCTTCTTTTTTTAGGTATTTTCTACTGCTGCTGATGGACAAACTCAGGTCGAAATTAAAGTTTTTCAAGGTGAAAGAGAAATGGCCAATGACAATAAACTTCTTGGTCAGTTTTCACTTGTGAGTAAATTTTTTTGTTTTAACATTTATCTTAAATTTTACTTTTTACTTATCTTTTATGTATGAAATTATATGACTAGTAATAAGAGCTAATATTTATTATGACTTTTCTTCCCAGGTTGGTATTCCACCTGCTCCCAGGGGTGTTCCACAAATTGAAGTTACATTCGACATTGATGCTAATGGAATTGTTCATGTGTCTGCCAGAGATAGAGCAACTGGAAAAGAACAAAACAGTAAGTTAATTTTTTACTGATTTTAAAATATGAAGACGTGTTTGAAATACAGCTCTTGTACATGTTCTGCTTTAATTTGCAGTTGTTATTCAGTCTTCTGGTGGCTTAAGCAAAGATGAGATTGAAAATATGATTAAGAATGCTGAGAAATATGCTGAAGAAGACAAAATCAAAAAGGTATGTGGTTCTTTTTTTATTGGGAAAATGTCTTATGATTATGAGATATTGCCAAGTACATGTATTGATTTGAGATTTATATTTTTTATTATGTTTGTACAGATATTATTCTATTGTAATGAAGCAAAGCTAATTAACAAAGATTTTGAAGTAATTGTTTTTAAATGTTGTTTATGTCATTAATTATATTATTTATAATGCTCGCAACTTTAATTCTTGTCACAGAAAAAACAATTCTACATTCAGCCTCGATATATATTACCCAGAATTTGCTAAATCATTTCATTAAGATAATTATACATTTTTTTATGTAAATATTTTACTGTACAGGAACTTGTATGCTTTATTTCAAAAATAATTAATAATTAAGAATAAAATTAATTTAATTGATATCTACAGTGGGCATTATCTTATTTTTATAATTACTTATATGTTTGTTTGTTTTTATAGGAAATAGTTGAAGTAATTAATCAGGCTGAAGGCATCATTCATGATACAGAAGCAAAAATGGAAGAATTCAAGAGTCAGTTGCCAGAAGAGGAGGTAAGGGAGATCTAAGAAATTCAGATGATTTTCAGACTAAATGAAATCTCATTATATGCTAGATTAAAAAGTTACAGAAGAATATATTTTTTCAAGTGCACTTTTGTCTAATGCTAAATTATTTTAAAAATTATGGAAAAATAAGGAGTCCTTTTATCTGATCATAATAAGAAATTAAAAGTTTTCAATCTTAATTGTATCTTGTTTTTTAATAGGTAACTAATATCAAAAAGCGAATTGAAGAAGTAAGGCAGCTAATATCCAACAAAGACCAAGAATCTCCTGAAACATTACGAAAAGCTACTCAAGACCTACAACAATCTTCATTGAAACTCTTTGAGGCTGCATACAAAAAGGTAGGTTTAAGATCATTTAAAGTCTAATACATAGTTAAAAGGCAGTATTTAAATGATGAAAGAATGCTGTTAATAAAGTGAAATATCAGATTTATTCATGTTTTTAGAGAAATGTATTACATTTAAATCCAAAAGATATGAACAGAATTTCTTATTTAAGTTTTAGTACAAGAATTTTCTAATTGAAAGAAGTCTCTTATTGAAGGATATAAAGATTTATAGAAAATATTAATGGCTTCAAGCAAGAAAATCTTTGGAGCCACTTCCCCACTGATATATAATTTCAAACAGCTAAATATTTCAATTTTCTAATAAGCTTTTTAAATTGATATGTTGTAAAATTTTTATGAATTGCCTGATTTAATGATGAATATTAAAAATGGAGAAAATATAATCCTGTATCTTGGAGGATGAGAAATTTTAAATTATAGTTTAATGTTTTGTTCAATTCAGTTCTGTGATTCTATTTGCTTGTTTTCCAGATGGCTAATGAAAGACAAGGAAGTCAAGCTTCTGGTGAAAGCACAAGCGAGAGCAGTAGTGAAAGTACTGAAGAAAAGGAAAAGAAGGAAGACAAGAATTAAGTGTTCTGACTAAAACAATTAATTTTTTAAAGTAAAAATCGAACTCGATAGTTCTTAATATCTACATTCATTGCTTGTGTTTGCATTATCCAGCATCATTGGGCGAATGTTGTTTACTGCAAAGATCACGTGCATTGTATTATAGCTCATTATTGATTGTGTAGATAAAAGGAAAAAAAATGTAAACAAATTGTTCCATTTTTATTTTGCAATTAAACTAGTTATATAATATTCTTTATTTCTTGACTTTTTATTTTGTTGATCTGATTATCATTTTTTGAAAAACTTTGCATTTGCAGGTGCAAATACATTTTTCTAGGGTGCGTAGTGTCATGAAAAGTGCTTAAATTTGAAAGCCATTTTTAAGCACCTTAAACGTGCTTAATTTTCAGAAGAGGTCTTTAAAAAGTGCTTAATTTTCGCGTGAAGACAAAGAAAGTTTTCGTTTTGTTTTGTTTCCTGCAAGTTGAATATGATAATTCGAGATCATGGTCTTAATGGTTTGTTTAAGGGATGTATCAAAGAAAACCAACTAAAGGGAAGAATTCTAAGAAGTACTCCAGAGATTCTAGCACATATTAAGATAACGCTTAGTGATTCTTTCCCCCCCCTCCTTACTCGGCTTTTTTCCCCCTCCCATTTTCTTCAATAATGTGCATTGCCATTTATTATAGTCTGTGTATTTTCTGTAGGCGGTTGAAGGTCACATTTCCTACCTCGTTATTGGTTGCCTGCCTCGCAACGCTGAAGCAGATAAACGTCACTTTTTTTTTTTTTTTTTACACAGCTGTTAAGGTATTCCTGAAACGTACTGGCATGGGGGAAAAACAAGCTTTGTCGTAACCATGGCAACGGAGAAAGAGTGAAAAGTAGGGAAAACGAGTGTCCTTGAAACGCCTACAAAAATTACACAGACTATAAAATACTGGAATAGTTATCTGGAAAGGACAGTGCAAAATGCGTACTATGCCATTGTTGTTGTTGCTAATCTCCTTGGTCTGACGTAGTCAGACCAAATCCAAAAATCCGTTGATAAGAAGAAAGTCAAAAACGAGGAAGGGAGAAGAATAAATTTCTCCCCAATGAAATCCTAAACAGTCCAGAATATGTTCAGCAGAGACCTGATGCTGGCAGCATTACGGGCAAAGAGGGTAAAATTTTTCACCCTGAGAAAAGAAAAGACATTTAAGGTGGACACTGGCAAGGCGCGACAGGCAAGTGTTGGTTTTTCTATCACAAGGAAGATTTAAGGACTGCCCCGACTTATTGGCTCTGTACCAATCATGAGTAGGGGGAACCATCCAATTCTTATTTAGGAATTTCGCCTGAGAGAACAGTTCTAAGTGTGTGAGCTCAGCAGAAGATGAAGTCGCTAGGCTGCTTCCTTTCTTTGCAAGCCTGTCTGCTATTTCGTTACCAAGTAGATCCACATGAGATGGGATCTACTGGAAATGAATATCATGTTGAAGTGAAATCAGCTTCAACTTCTGAAGAATAGACAAGCTTGCTTTATCTCCAACATAGGTCCAATTGTTAAGGTGTTCCATTGAGCTGCGGCTATCAGTAAGAATCCAAAGGTTCTTATAATTATTTTCGTGTAAAATTTTCTTAAGTCCCTCATCGATTGCTAAAAGTTCGCTTCTAAAAACGGAGCAGAAGTCCGAAGGATTTCGCTGACATAGAAAAAAACTAGACTGAGGAGTTACAATATAGATGCCACTACCTGCAGAATTGTCGATTTTGCTGCCGTCAGTATACAATTTAATGTCACATTTAGGGATTTTATTAATGACTTCCAAGGCCAATTGTCTAAGGTATTCTGACGCATTTTCCTTTTTATTAATGGAAACAGGAAGGTTGAAATGAAAGTGAACCCTGGTAAGTTCTTCAGTAGGATTCATACAGGAGTGAAGAGAATGTGGCTCTACATTTTTAGGAATTATATTCTGAGACAAGACTTGACTAAAGGGGCTATTTTTCTTGAGTCTCTGGAGGTTAGTCCAATTTCTTAGGTATTTTGAGGTGTTGTCTTGAATGCCATAACTGGAAAGTTTGTTGAAATATTTGATAAGGTTAGCATGCCTTCTAACATGGAGAGGTTTAAGGTCGGCTTCATAAAGGACAATGTCTGAGGGGCAACTTCGTTTCAGACCAGTTATTATACGAGCTGCACTCAGCTGAACCTGTTCAAGTTTCTACAAGTTGGAAACAGAGGCACAGCAATAAATTAGGAATCCATATTCAAGTAAAGGTCTGATGATAGGTAGTTCTAAGGGTAGTCGCGTCAGCTCCCCAGTCTCTACCTGCAATATATTGAAGGATGTTTAATCGTTTTCTTGCTTTTGAGACTATGTAATCAATGTGCTTATTACCTGTAAGTTCAGAATCCAAAACAAATCCTAAATACTTTGAGTGTTTTTCATATGCAAGTTGTACTATGCCATACTTCGTATAAATGCCTTTTACAGGTATTGTAATTGTACTATATCGAATTGCGGTACGTAATTACTTTAGTCAATCTCATGAAATCTAGTATGATGAAATTTTAACTTGAAGCCTTAAATTTTCAATGGTCGTGATATCTTTCGCTGTATTTTTTGAATGCCCCGATCCATTTGAGCATTTTTATTTGTTGGACTAATCTTGCCAAATTTGTTTTGACTAAGAAAAAAAAAAAAAAAAAACTGTTGGATCTGGTATTTAAATATTTTTTTTAAAAAAGTTAAGATTTCTGTTTCTGGATTTAGGTTTTATCATTTTTTTTTTCTTTTTATAGTTCTCATAGAAATTTTTTCCCCAATAAAATCAATCTTTATATATAAAGTCTTGTCCTGAGCAACGGCCAGCATTAAGCTATTGAAGTTAGGAGCATGAAAGTTGGGAAGTTATTTTTTGAGCGTTAGCGGCACCCTAAGAACGGAATTCTCAAACTTTTAATTTGAAGTTTAATTAAAAAATAGAATTTTAATGTGTTTTTATAACATCAAAGCATATTATCGCATAAAAATTATTTTAAAGGTTGAAAAAGAATAGCCTTTGAAGAAACAAATTTTGTTTGGTTGAATGTAATTTTTAAAAAATAAATTCTGAGAAATTAGTTTTAGACGCAGTTTATAACAAAGATTTTTATTATAATGAAATTTAAAATGATAGAGCTTCTTCGAATCGTTGAATCACATTATTCTGCAGCTGTTAAAACTGTAGTAAAAGAAGGGGGGGGGGTGCTTTCTTTGCTTTTATTTAAACTTAAAAAAAAAAAAAAAGCTTGTTAATGAATAAAATTTATTTGATTAGTTTTGTTAAATTTTGAAGCCATGCGATATATTGTCCCGCTCTGGCTTCAAGAATGACATTTTTTAAAAAAATGCTTCAGTTAGGATTATTACTTTCTGTATACAAAACTTAGAGAAAATATTGTCATTGTCAAATTCGAACTCGAGATTTTAATGAATTGCCACGTTTCATACCTCTTTGAATTCTAAAACACATTTCCGTAAAATGTTTATCTGTAATAACGATAACAAAAACTCTGAGCTAGATGGATGAAATTTGTTATAAAGTCTTCACACCAAACTTATAGATTTCGATCAAATTTTCAGCAACATCCGTTTAGAGGAAATTGTTTGTCTGACTGTTCGAATATAACTTAGCAAAACGAAGAGAGCTAAATAGTTAAAATTTAATACACAGATTTAGTATCCTGTTGTGTAAACATCTGTCAAATTTTGAACCAAATCCAACAAGGGGTTCGCCACATGTCTGTCTACTTTCAGAAATATGTAAATGCGATAACTCATAAATATAGCAAATTTGGTATGTAATTTTGTGACTATAAGTGTAGTTTTGAGTCAAATTTTTGTTTTAATCGGGGAAAATGCGTCTAAAATCCAAATTTGCATTTCGGATACTTCCGACCTCTTGCCAGAGATTAATCTCAAAACATTTGCCAACGATCAGACAATAGAATCAGTAAAAATATTTAATTCACGCCTAGTGTTAATATTCCATAACGTACGCCAATGCCGCACAACGCGTTTTCCGGCAATATGCGAGAAAGTTTTAGGGAGACGCCCTGACTGATTTATTTCCCTTTTATTTCTAACTACAGAGCTGATTAATTAAGAATTTTTGCTTGTAGATTAAAAAGCAGGTTTTTATTAAATTTTAGGAATGTTAAACATTCAAAAAAGACTTTTACTGCTCTTTAGGAATAAGAAGCGATAGAGCAATTTCTTTTTAATCCGATCGTTTGTGAACGCTGCTATTATTTTCTATTAAAAAATTATTTTAAAAACTCATTTAGAACATGGCATTGTTCTATCATCAATTTCAGTTCATTTTGGCCAGTTGTATGATGATAGCCATAGGAATGCTGTAGTTTTTAGCTTCATAAGATTGCAAATAAAATTACTTAATAGAATGAGTACTACTTAATTCTCTTTCCACCCCAGCCATGTTGTATCTTAATTGTTGTTGCTTATATAAAAATCAAATACAAAATTTGTGGTCATGCAGAGCTTCTGCATCTTTATTGGCATTTTCAGAAATGATATATATATCTGATATTTTATTTTAATTTTAAGAAATGTTGGAAAAGCTCACAGACCTTTATTGTTAATCTTATAAAATTAACTTAATTTTTTTTGGTATTAATAGTTTTTTTTTCTTTCATTTTTATAATCATTTCTATGCTTTTGATAAATCCAAAAAGGTATAATTTTATTATAGAAAATGTTGTGCAAATACAGAAATAGATATCAAAATTTAAAAAATAAACATTTAAAATTAATTTTTTAAGAATTTTTTTTCAATAAAAATTATGCATTATTAAAAAAAAAACAGAAGAAAAAAAAATACTACGCTTGGAAAACATGCAGTTTACATATGCATATTTATACAAAGGTGCTTCATTTTGGGGGCTAAGGTGCTTACTTTTTTCGGCAGGTTATCACTACGCACTCTGTTTCCTAATTTGTGATAGCAGTTGTGTCAGCGTATTAATCATAAGGAGATTAAATTTCAAGTATGATTCATCGGCTACCTTTAACTTTCTTTACCTTGTTAAAGTTTGATGAGCAGTCAATACATATAATTCAAATAGTATTTTAGTAGGTGATTAACTAGTGAAATGATCAGTAGTTTTAAGTTTGTCATTCCATTTTATGATAGAAGTGTTTCAGGTGTGAATTAATAAAAACTTTTTAGTAAATTGTTGAAAAACAAATAGTTCTCACAGATGAGCTTATTCGAATGTAAAAACATATTAAATTGAATTAAAGTTAAGGCAAATTTTATTCTTAATACAATTGTTATTTAAATATTCACTTACTTTGTACTGTGTTTATCATAGCATAAAATAATAGGTTAAAAAAGCATTTTACCTTTAGTATAAAACATACCAAATAAGGCAGAGATGCATGTTATTTATGTTTAATTGCATGATGATATAAAATAAATTAGACTTGTAGCTTTATTGGCTAATTGCCTTCATTTTCTTAAATTTTCTTATAATCTCAGTTGTATTTGATTTCTTCATGTCATTAATGCCTTATTTTGTAAAAATTTTTAGCCATGAAAGACATTGATTTATTCAAGAAAAATTTCATGAATTATCTTCAGCTTTTGAAATTTTCAGAAGTGACATAGTTTCTCAGCAAAACTGCTTTAAATATTATTATTTAAGTCAATAACTGTCATTTCTGAGGAATCAAGTCATATAAGAAAAATTCTACTAATATTGAAATTTAATATGAATATGATAGTAATATCAATTTATTTTTTCTTTCATCTTTTCTACTACATCAGTCTATTATAAACAGAAGGTGCATTTTACTTAAAATATTTCCATATTTTAAGCAACCCATAGTATAACTTTATTCTAAAACAGGGTGTGCAAAAATTGTTAAAAATCCTTAATCGTTGTCCTTAAAAATTGCTTATTTTTACTTGTTCTTATGTGAGGGCCTTCAAAGTGCTTTACTTTTTGCATTGTCTGATCTCTTAATGTTTTACAGGGAATTTTTCGGAATCCGGAGATAAGATTTTAAGAAAAAACTGGCAGTATGGGAAAAATGTATTAATTGTTTTATTCTTTCACCATTTGTTTGTATTGATAGGGAAATCCTCACTAGTATAATTTTATGTATTAATGTAAAACCACTTGATTTAGTTTTTAGCAGTAACTACAGCTCATCATTGCTTTTTTTGCATAGCATTAGCTAGTTATATTTCATCATCATTTAATGAATCACCATTAACGAATTATTTGTATTTGTCCTTCAGATCATTTTTGTGCAAATGTTTAGAATTTTTTAACAGTATGCTGGAAAATATTTAATTCACTGTGAAATTTTAAGTTTTCCCAAAATAAAAGGAAAGCAAAATGTTGTGCTCCAAATTATAGATCATTTGTTATTCTTGCCAAAACATACAAGAACTAAATTAATGCTTTAAAAAAAATCGATTTTTATTTTCGTGTATACATTTTTTTTAAACGTATTAATTGTAATAATCAAAAAATTTAAGCTTTTGCCCCATCTTCATGATATAAACATCTGAAAAACATTTTTGGAATTATGTCCGTCTGTAAACATAACTCAAAAGCTCTTGGAATTCGAATTTCTTAATAATAAATGCAGATTGTGAAAAATGCATTTCTTTCAAAATTTGATAGCAATTTTTTGAAGGGGGGGGGGGGTCCCAATACAAGTAAATGCGATAACTTCAAAAATCAAAGAGCTAAATCGTTAAAATTTGATAAAAAAAAAATTTAGCATTTAAAGTATATCCCATATCAAATTTTGAACTACACTGCTTGATAATTGCTAAGGAACAGTTATGTTTTTCGGAATAATTAAGTATAGACAATGATTGAAGAAATGGAACTTAAGTACATATTTAGTAGGGAGGATGTGCATTTATTATAGTGCAAAATGCTGCAGATATCGACACATCGAAGAATTAAAAACTTAAAAATAAAAAAATGCTCCTTGGATGATTTCCAAACAGCTCCACAAAAATTGATCTTCAGGTCAGAATGATGCAGACATGAGTACCTTAGTAAGATGTGTGATGGCCACGGACACCAATGCACATTTTGCATCTGTTCTCCATGCTGTCCACTAAACTATCGATGAGTTCTTGGGGGATATTGTCCCACTCCTCTCTCAAGGCGATTTTGAGCTCTTGCACTATTCGGGGAGGGATGGTTCTTTGTGAAACACATTTGCCAAGAGCATCCCAAGCATATTCAATGGGATTTAGGTCGGGAGAGTAAGCAGACCATTGCATACGGACAATATTTTCTCTTTGCAGTGTGTCCGATACCTCAACGCTTTTGTATGGCGAGCATTATCGTCCATAAACAAAAAGTCTGGACCTACAGCACCCCTAAAAAGACGAACATGATCCAGAATAACCTCTCTACAATACCGTTGCGATGTAACGCTTCCACGCTCAAAGATGCGAAGCGGTGTTCTGCCATTGTGCATGATGCCTGCCCACACCATCACGCCTGGGCCGTACCGATCACGTTCACTAACAAACTGTTGTACATAACGTGTTCCACGCTTTCTCCACAGTAATTGGTGGCCAGAATCTCTTGTCACACTGAAACAAGATTCGTCTGAGATCATCACTCTAGACAAATTTTGGAAATCCCAACCAACATGTTCCTTACAAAAGTGTAATCTCTCACGACGATGGCGTGGTTGAAGTGGAATGCAACGAACAGGCTTCCGTGCATACAAACCAACTTGATTTAATCACCGTGAGATTGTTCTTGCAAAAACATGCGTACCAGTAGCGGTTGCAAGGTTTGCAGCTATCTGGGAAAGAGTTAAATTTCTGTTCCTTTTTGCGTTCCTTTACATAGCGATCTTCTAAAGGTGTGGTGTTCCTACCACAACCCCCGACATACTTTTGCAGAGCATTTCCACCTTCAGCGGTCTTCTTTAATCGCGAGATGACGCTATTTGATACATCCATTGCAGCAGCTACATTGGTGACACTTTGACCTGCTTTCAGTCGTCCACGATTGTGAGCATTCAAATGATGTCTTACATTTTGCTCTTAATTATTGCAAGAACCAAACAGAATTTCAGGGAAAAAACTTTTATATCATCCTGCACTACTTGGGTCAAACATAAAACAGCATGAATTTTTGTAGGAATCATGAGCTTGTATGCAATATCTTTTATACAGATAACGAGTCCTGATCTACCACGCCCTCTCAACTTGAATTTACTTTTATTGGCCAGCTGTCTGAGACGTGATTTTGCATAAATCACTTGTTCCTTAGCAGTTGTCAAGCAGTGTAGAACCATCAATTTATTTGTATATTTGCATGAATGAAAACATTATAACAAAAAAGGAAAACAATTTAGTGAAATGAAATTTTGACAAAATATCGTTCTTAAAATTGTATCTTAAATTTTAGAATCAGTTGGCTGAACACAAAATTTCTTAAATGTCTACCAGTTATACTATTTTTTGAAGCACAAAATACTCCTGAGTAGTACTGAAAATAAAAATCCGAATACGTGTGATTTTCATGACCTTGCCTAAAATCTGTAATTTTTAAGCTGGAGGGAAGAATGGTAATTCTTCCTCTCTAGTGCAAGTTCCTCTTTAGTGCAATTTAAGGCAATAAAGTCTTGGAAAGACATTTTCCTGTGGTTTTACTTATATTGCAGAATTTATTGTTTCTTCAAATCGTCAAAGTGACAGTTCACTTCTGCTTTTTTATTTCATTATTATTATTTTTTACTTATTTATTATAATTTTTTTTGCAATATTTTTTTGAAAGAAAATTTTTCAGTTGAAATTATTTTTTCGGTACAAAAAGTGCTTGGTGTGCTAATGAGCATATAATGTGTAGAGCATAAAAAAATAAAAGGAGTCATATCGTACTGAAGACGATTTGGTCTTAACAGCAGTGCTTAACACTTTAGTCGCGGCAATAGCGCGCCTTTGTCCCACCATCTGCGCTTATATATAATAATTATATATATTGTTACAAATCTGTAACTTTGCTACCCGGCATGAATAGTGTCATCGTGAGAAAGACCGTTGTAAGATCTGTGCTGAGCAGCTGCCGTAAATGACCTGAGAGCTTGGCGACGAATTTGGCGACTAAATGGTTACTACTGGAAAGTTCGAGAACTTTCACGATCCATCCACTAAGATCCGAGATACAGCCAGGTGCGCCCTGATTGGTCTGAAGATTCCAGCCCCGCCTCCCGGAACTATAAAAGACAGGCAATCTGAATCTGGGAAGATGTAGTGTGGATCGTCAAAAGCTGTGTGTGTGAGAGAGGATTCGGAGTCGCCGACAAATAAGATAAATTAGAGGATGAGACAGCAAACAAACTGCTGAACTATAGCAATTAAATGCGCTGAGTAATTACAATTGATTAGCGGTATTTGTTGTAGAAGAAAAATTTTGTAACAATATAATTCTTTCTTATATATAATATATAAGACAATGCAATAATACAGAAAAACCTTGAGCAGAGGACGAGTTATCTCATCCCTGGTGCATAGCGAATATTCCTGGAAGACGAGTTATCTCGTCCCTCGCGCTGAAAGTGTTAAAACAGGCCCAAACAAGGGATGGGCCATGGACATTCCCAGTCCTGGTGCTAAACAAAATTTATACTTTTCGATTCACCTCTAGGGACTGAGCAATGCGAAATCTGATGCGAAATCTAAGAAAATTCTTTTCATTTGGTCCTGAATAAATTAGTAGCATAGTTGAAGGCAACCAGCTGAAATGATACACCAACAACCATCCCATGAAATGGTCCTCATACATGGTCAATACATTGTGTCCACCACAAGCTAGAAACAGAGTAACAACTTTTCGTGCAGAGCCTCTTGCTTGCTGTTAAGGAAGAGAAAAAAAGAAGTAAAATTGGAGCAAAGTATAAACAAAAAAAAAAAAAAAAAACAAAAAAAAAAGTCAGATCATTACTATACCTAGGGGTTGTATAATGTCTATTATATTTAAAGGATATGGTTGCTAATGGTTAAATGTCAAAAATAAATTATTTCTCCCCTGAATATTAGGAAAATTAAATTTTCATTACTTTTACACTCGGATTACTATGAAGTGGGGGTTAGTCTCTATGAAATTCAACGGTTTACAACAGATTTTTATTACTATATTTTAAAAATAAATTCTTATTATTTTTTAATAAGAATTTTTTTTTAAATCATCAATTTATAAAAATCACATTGCAGTCTATTTTTGGGCAACAAGGTTAGCTTTCTGTATATCATTAACTTGACTGTAATGAAAAATGCAATTTCTTCATTGATCATATCCTTGAAATATATAGAGGGTGGTTATAATTAAAGTGCAAGTGTTCGAAGGACTGTAAAAGAAAAACTACTTGGAATATGTTGAAGAAATTTGGTTATATATTATATTTACAAGATGGGAAAATGAATCACACAATAAACAATTTTAGTTCATTTTTTGCAATAGATGGCGCTGTAGATTATTAAAACGTTGTTTTTGCTCTATATTATGTCAAAACGAATACCACTACAATTTTAAAATCATTATGCTGATAAAAGTAATGTATCTTTAAGCTATAGCCATGGCTTTGTCAAAGATAGAATGTGCTCTGTTAGTAAAATGTTATTACCAAAAGAATAGCAATTGTAGTGATTGGATTTTGAAGCGTTAGGAAATAAACGTTCATAGATGGCGCTAGAAAACTAGCGCGAGTGTAATTAAAAGAGTGATGTCATTCGAGTGTTTGCTCTTGGAGGAGGAGTTACTGAGCAGAGTAACTCGAACGAATCTGCAATAAATTTGTTAAGTTTTCTATTTGCATATTTATTGAAAGCACTCACGAACCAGCCACGACAGCAATTATAGTGCTGCTTTGAAAGAATATCGCCGTCTTAAAAATTTGAGAAAAGAACCGATGTTAGTGAATGGCTTAAAGAAAATGATAAATAAATTTGAAGCTACAGGCGAACTCGGAGTGCTCCTTGAAACTAGAGGAAGAATATCTGTGCATCAGGAAGCTGTGGAAGAGATTAAGGAAGCAATTGATCCAGGGTTAGTGGATCAGCTACCTGTAAGCGCTAGAAGTGTAGCAAGGACTTTATCAAAACCATGAGCGACCGTATGCAAGGTCTTGCGCTACATTTTAAGATGCTATCCGTACAAAATTAAAATTTTGCAGCACTTGCAACCAGGCGATTCCCTTCAAAGAATTGATTTTGTCAACTTCATTCTTGCCAAAATTGATGGACTGATCATGGATTCGAAAAATTTTGTGAACTGATGAAGCGCATTTTACTTTATCCGGACAAGTCAACACCCATAACTGTAGGATATGGGGCTCATCAAACGCGCATACTGTTTTTGGGTAACCCTTGCATTTGGTTTGGTATGACTGCTGACTCTATTATTAGTCCATTTTTTTTTCGAAGATCTTACACCAACAGGGTTAGTTCGCTGCACCGTAGCAGGTACTAGTTACACTCAAATTTTAGAAAGTAATATGATCCCTGCTTTGCAAGACAGAAACTGCGTCGATTCAACAATATTCATGCAAGATGGAGCACCACCTCACATTGCTCATTTGTTACACAACTAATGAACTTTTAGTGAGGATCGTACACACTAAAAGTTTTGTTACACAACTAAAGTAAAAAACATTTGTTACACAACTAATGAACTTCGCCGAACTTTTAGTGAGGATCGTATAGTTAGCAGATGTATAGTATAGTTTTCACCTGATTTGAACCTTGCGCTTTTGGCTGTGGGGATATTTAAATGATGGCGTCTACAAGGACAAACCTAACTCTGCTGTTGCTTTAAAAAGCAGCATTACTAGACATGTCCTAGAAATTCATCAGGAAGCATTACGTGCTACTGTGAATCACGCTGCCTTGAGTCTACAGCATTTAATAGAACTTGAAGGATAAAGAACAAATATTGTAATACATTACACATTTCATATTTTAACAAAGAAAAATGTTATAATTACAATTATAAAATATTGTCATTAAAAAGCGCCACCTATGACAAAAAGTTGAACTAATTTTTTTTATTATGTAATTTATTTCTCCATGTAGTAAATATAACATATACCAAATTTCTTCAACATACTCCAATAGTTTTTCTTTTACAGTCCTTCAAACACTTGTACTTTAATTATAACCATCCTATATATATACTTAAACACACATAATTTTGAAGCAGTTTCGTGACCGAAGAGAGAAGACACTTTTGTAATTTTAAAACTTCGCTTTATTCTATCCCGGGAAGCATAATTTATGTACAAGAAGCGAGAAAAAAACACATCCGTACATAGCATGACACAAGAATGAAAGAGAAAGGTGCAAATGAAATATTTATCCCCATGATTTTATACTGCGAGATTCTGATAAGGATTTCTTTATATGTTGTTGATTTAAATAAGGGAAATATAGGGATCTTTTAAAGGAATGCGGTTAGATCAACAAATTTTTATTCCTTCACTCTGAGCGTGGAAACTTGTCATTTTCAGCAATTTTACAGAGCTCTGTTGCATTAATTAAATAAAAAAGGTGGAATTGGATCAGGAAATAAGAGAACATTTTAAAATGAAATTAATGTGGGCTAAATTAAGATAAAAATTAGGAAATTAATTAGGATTTAACTTAGATTTAGAGATATCATTACATATATATATATATATATATATATAAACCCCACATTTTCATGCTTAGTTAAGTGGAAATGGAAGCATCAATAATAATTTATATAAAATATAAAATTAATTTATTTAAAAAATAAGAATCATTTATAGCTTTCTATTGTGTACATTTCAGTATTAGATACTAATTCCTCTCTCCATTTCTCACTACATTGGCACACCATTTCGATTTCTTGGAATACTTCACTTTTGTTAACCTAAAATTAAAGAAAGCTCTATGAATACAATATATATTTCTAAAGGCAGTTTTGTTAAATGCATCAGAACATTTTATAGTAGAATGAAATTTTTATAAACTAAAACCAGTAAAAAGAAAAAATATTTTTGTTATATTGTTTCAAGATCCAGAATTTTCACAAACTGCAAATTATAATATTTTACATATTTACTAAGTTCATAAAGGAATTTATCTTCAGACAATTTTTAAATATTAATGTAAAAACATTTAAAAAATTAGTAATGTGTTTGGAGGTAACACTTTAATATATTATATTAATGTTTTACATCAAAACACATTTAAATTTGTGAAGTACTAAACAAAATAGTTTAATTATATTAATATCTCTTTTCAAAACAATATTTGGGTTATTTCAGAATGGATTTTATAATTTTGAAGCCCTTTTAAATGACGAGGATGACATCTGAGCAGACGCTTCTCCCCAAACTTCACATAAAAAAAAGAGAATGTTTGACCCATGATGTTAAATTTTACATGTAAAGCCTGACATACACAACACAAATGTAATGGAATCAGGTTTTGAAGTACAGCCTTTTTGTCCTGAGGCCAAGTCCTTACCACTAGGTCACCATAGCTCTCTAATGAAATATAACATCACAGTAGAAAAGAAATGAAGCTTACTTCAACAAATCCAATGCTGCTAAATAATTTCAAACTTGCATCATTTTTCATCTTTATCTTTGCAATAAATTTAGTAATTGATAAAACTTCCAATCCTGTAAATAAGTAAAGTAAGATTGTTTCCAAACTTTTTTTCAATAAATAAATTAAAATAAAGATCATTTTATTGTTTTAGAAATTTATGAAATATTTCAAAAACAATATTAAAACAGATCAATGGGTCAAAACATCAAAATCAAATATTTGTTAGTATGAATTTAATATTTAAATCCTTTGAACTTTTTTTTTCATTCTACACATTTATAATTTAATCTATATAAATATACTTACCATATCTTAACATAAACAATAATGCTTCTTTTCCTTTGCCTTTGGAGCGATGAGAAGGATCTGCAAATGTTTACAAAATATGCAATTAATTATAAATTTTTTAAAGTTATACAAATCAATTAGTGCAAATAAATTGTTTTTAAAGTATGTAAACAATACAAATAAATGGGGTTTTTTTTTGTGCTACTAAAATAACCTAACATTCAGTAAGGTTTTTGTCACATTTATATAATTGTGCAAATATAATATTTTACTATTTTCATGCAGTAACTTTTTTTCTTTAATGCATTATTTTTGACTGAGATGGAAATGGATCCAATAGAAATACTAAAATTTATAAAAGCTTCCTTGTAATTTTTAGAAAATGATAGAATGTTTCTAATTATATATAATAATTGGCTCATATCTAAATTTAATGGTATTGTTCATGATCACATAACTTACAGCAAATATATCATGCTATTATATGGGCATAAGCATGGCTATGGAAGAGGGTATAATGTAATAGCACAACAAAATTAATAATATAGACATATATGTTATTCAATTTTTATATTTATGATAGAAAATTTTAAATAAAATTTTGTGATTAATAACTGGATAATTGAAGATTTACTACAACTGTAAAAAAACTAGTTATGAACAATTCCATTATTGTATATAAGATTCCTTTTGTAATATAAAATCTATTTTGTATTAAAAATGAGAAAAAAATAACACTCATATTGATAAAAAGTAGCAAGATAAATTAATAAAAATATCAAGAAAGTTCATGGTAAAAGTTTATGAAATAAAAACTTATATTTCTTAGGCAGCATAACTAAATTTTAACAAACATATGTGGGAATAAATTAGAATAAAAAGTTTTACATTAATTGGCAGAAAATTTTTTAAAAATTAAAATTTTCTAATAAAATATTTGTATATTTGTAAACAGGTCAATATTGTTTATACAAATTTTGAAAGTTTTGTAAACATGATCTGAAATGCAATGAATTCCTCTTCTCTCACAATTTAGTGAGAGAGATGGGTTCTGATAACAATATCTAATTTAAATTCTGTAATAGTGAAAAATTATAGAGAAAATAAGGAATAAAATTTGGAATGAAATTTTATACCAAAGGTAAAATTTAAAAAATTAATCAACAGAGCTTTTCTTTTTGCTGAACAATTTTAATTGCTATAATTAAAAGTAAAATAAAAAGCTGAAATGCATAGTTCTAAATGCTACTAAGTGCTTTAAGCAATTTTCATGCAGAAAATAGATTAGACATTAAATGCAGCATCATTTAATGTCTTTGTAGATAAAGGAAATGATCAATTAAATCAATTACAAACATGAATAATTTAAATTTATATGTATGAGTATGGTGAAGGAACATAATAAAGAGGTTGCTTAAACCTATGCTATTGAAATATGTCATTATAAAAAACAATCAAAAGTCTAAATTTTAATCTTATGTATTAATTATTCCATTTGAGAAACTGTATTAGTAAATACTTTTATTTTTTTTACTAATCCAATGAATGAAATAAAATGAGATATTTAAAAAAAATGAGCAATTATCATGCCTTTATTGGACAGATATACAATTATATACATACCTGCTATCATAACTTCAATTTCAGCTCCGTGAATATCATCTGGGTCATTAAGATACATATTCACATCTCCAATCATGGCTTCTAAATGGAAATGAAACAAAATGCCCAGTTTTTATTCATCAATGAAATTTAAACCATTTTCATTGTTTAATCAAATATTTTATTTCATTGTTAAAATTTAAAGGAAAAAAAATTGTTGCTTATTATTTAGCCTAAAGTTTCAAAAATATAGCTATACAAAAATAATTTTTATACTAATTTAACTAATTTAAAATGTAAAAAAAAAAAAAATCAATTATTTCAATTTAGATGCCATGCAATTTTTACCTGAAATTTGACATTTTTTATTTAGGAATAAGAAAGTTACAGTGCTGCAAAAGATACTGTGCAATCAGAAGATAGATTACTCAGTCAGTTACATTTTTTAATGGTACAATGATGTTATGAGAGATTCCAATAGGAAATAAAATAATATAAACATAATAATATCATTTAGCTAAATACTTAACAAAACAGATATCAAGGTATTTAGAAACAACAACAACATGGTTTTAATACTTGACACAATTTGATGTTTAAAAATAGATGTTAAAGAAACCAATATGAGTATGATATTTAATTATAATTAAACACAACCAATTTATTGGTGAACTAATTTGTTGTCAAAGGTGACAAACTAACCATAAAGGCTACATTGATTTGTAAAGGATACATTGATTTAAAAGAAATAAAAAATATAAACTGTATGACAATGATACAAGATTCCTCTGACAGATATTATCTGTTAAGAAATAATATTATGCAGCATAAAATTTACTGGAAAATTTGCAAAACTGAAATGGCATTTTAAAAGCATAGTTATAATTTACTTATAATAAAGAACATATATAGTTCTATTATTATGAAATGTTGAATTTCTATGGTTAGAAGTGCAAGTCATTATAAAAAATTAAGAAGAACCCTTTGGTATACTATATTTATCTTTTTTTTTGTAGCGTGTCCAATATATGATATAATAATGTCTTCTAAATATCAAAATCTCAAAATCTTATACTGTTAAATATGTTGTACATATTATTAAATGTCAGGTATTAGTAAATAAAAAGACATAATGTGAAGAATGAGCTTATATTTAATTATAAATAATATTTTATAAGTATTAACTGTTACTAGCACTAAGTAATATTCTTGATGGACAAGATATCTTATCAAAACTTCTATGAGCAAGTTAAATACAATTTTATTAAAAATTATATTTGTAAGTTTACTGAAATTCAAAACACAAGCTACCTATTTCATTGCAGGTGTCTTCTAATATTTTCTTGTCTAAAACTATGAAAGTGCACTCTGAAAATAATGAAGACATTTAAATTAAATTTTTATTTACAAAAAGAGAGAGAAAGAGATTTTTTAAAAAAAGATACAAAACTTTTTGGAATGGTAGTTTTGAACCATCATTAGAGCTAATTAATGCATAACCACTATGAAATTACAGTAATCCAATTCTTTAGTTTATAATTACTAATTCATTTAATTTTGTATACTATCATAAATTTCATCAACAATTTAATGCATCTTTCCTTTTAGAATTTATAATTTTCAAAGAAAACTTAGAGGAAAATAGTATACAATTCTTCATAAAAGAAGAAAATTTATAAAAGTATGCTTTTGAAATCAGTACCAATTCAATTCAGTGCTTTGAGATTTATGCTTGCCATTCAGCTGCTTTACAGTACCAATTTCTTATTGTTAGGTACAGGCAATAACAAAGTGTATTTGCTTCCACTACATAGTTTGTAAAAAACGGAAGGTGCTGTTAATAATACAATATAAAGGATATTACAAGCAGAGTTTTAAAAAATTGTTACAAATCTGAAATGTTGCTTCCCAGCATGGTTGGTTCTATCACTGGAAAGACCGTTTTACGATCAGCTCTGTTGGATGCTGATCGGAAACCGAATCGGTGCTCTCAGGGGTTGACGACGAATTTGGCGACAAAATAGATAATACTGGAATCTTCTAGAATTTAAGTAATTGGGCTAATAGGAATCGTGATAAGCCTGATTGTTCCAGGACCTTCTCTGCCTGCCTCCAGGAACTATAAAAAGGCAGTCTCAAGCCGAAATCAGCCGTGAATCGAGTCGGTGTCATGGGAAGAGACAGTGAATAGTTGGATCAGTCTAGCGAAGCACAAGCGTTGTGCGGAGCTCACACAATTGCTGAATTGAGCTGTGTGCCGAGTCCTGGTGTTTATTGTGGAAGCAGCATCGAGTCGTGTGTGAAGTAGCCAGTCATGTAATAGAGAGTCAGAAGTTGGATAAAGCTAAAGCAAGGAGACAGTGCTATGCCACTTTGTGTACTGTAGTTGTTATAACTATTGATTACTACTTGTGGGCAACTGTTTGTTATAGTGTGCTGCTGTGTTCATCTCGGCTGTATATTTATTGTCTGTGTATTAGTGTCTTCGTGTTTAATAAAGATCATTATCGTTTGTTACTGTGGCCTGTTGATTGTGTTTCTTCATCGACCAGCAAATCGCAAAAAAGAACCCCGAAGTTCCGTAACAGCATTAAAACCTTTCTTTTTCTTAAATAAATATGAAACTAACATTCTTAATGCATACAAATTTTAATCTTATATTTATATTATTTTTTTATGTTTAATTGCAATAGTCTGATTTTTTTAGAAAAGAGAGTAAAGGTTGGTGGAAATATAAACAACAAAAATTATTTTACAGTTAAAAACTATTTAAAATTAGCAATTGCTTTATTATAAATTATTTGCTCAAACTTGCTATCAGAAACTTAATTTTTATTTACTAATAATTAAATTATTCAAAGTTAGTTTTCTAAAAAAAGGCAAAGTTCAAATTATGTCAAAATATATCATTGTATAATGCATTATAAAGTACAGCAGCTCTTGAGCTACAATGCACAAGTCACCACTGAAAAACATGTACAATTTTCATAAAATTATAACACCTAACTATCTTCATCTTCAAACCAAGATTGTTGCATTTCATATTCTTGCTCCAAAGTCAATGGTTCTGAAGCTGTTAGTTCCAAAAGCTCTGGACTTTGCATCCAAACATGATATCTGAGAGAAATAAAATGAAAAAAATTTCATCTTTATTCTACCTTAAATAACTAAATTGATTTAATCAAATAAGATCATTTAAACAAAAGTTGTGATTTCTGGTATTTAATTGAGAAATATCTTTTTATAGTGTTTCCATATTAATTCCAAATGTTTATTTGAAGCCAACAATCAGTGAACATTATGAAAAATAATAAATTACTGTGTCAGATATGCTTTATAATAAATAAATAATTAAAATAATTAATCAATGGATTACAGTTTAGCATTTTGAACAATCAATAATGCACACTTAATATGAAATTAATTTGAACACCGTATTCAATTCAAATATTTTTAATATACAAAAAGTTCCAGTATAGATATATTTAATTTAAAACAGTATTTAGGTCTTCAAAACGATTTTTCTGCCAATTTCAATAAGTAATAGATAACAAGATCTAGTAAAAGCAATAATGTTTGAAGTAACTGCAAATATAAAGGTTTTGGTCTTAAAAAAATTCTTATAATTTAAAAAATAGAATGAAAGTAACTATCACGACAAATCCTTATAAATGTGAAATATTACTTTTTAGATGATGCAGTAATTGGAAAGTTGTATGCAAAACCAGTAAATGCAATGTGAAGTTAAAGAAAAAAAATCATATTCTTTGTTTTTAACAAGAAATAATGATTCATTGTCAAAGCTCTAAAATTAAGTAAACTTTTATGTAAAACGCTTTATGAAAGTACATCAAGAACTAAATAAACTTGAATAACAAAAGTATATATGATTTTATTAGAAATTGTTATTTATGCAAAAATGACGCCTCCTATAAGTAAGTTTTACTTATTGAAACAAACATATACAGAAAAATGAAATTAGTATTCAGACAAATGAGACGCTAATCACAAATTAGAAAGTCTAATGTGGCAGCAGCTTTAAAATCAATGTCTACACCATCATTAGGAAAGAAACAAAATCTTTAAATAGTTTTAGCAAATGAACTGAAACAATATTAATATGGATTTTTACTATTACATTTAAATAAACAATTATAGAGCATTCTATTCAAAATATATTAAATCCTTACTCACTTTTCTACATGCATTTTCTTGTATGGCACCAACACTATTTTATCACCAAGAATTTTAATACATGAATTAATTTTCATGTTTTTAACTTACAATTTCTTTTTCTAAATATATGAATGTTGTTGCGATTTTATGAGCCAAATATAAATAAAAAGATAACTATCAATGGATTTCAGTCATTTTAAACGAAATATAGACGAGAAACATTGGTGGACTATTCTTGATTTTTGCGTTTGTATTTTCCTTTTCTCTTAATTTTCTTCTTTTTAATTTCTAGGAAGGAATGAGGTTTGTTTTCCGGCGTATGCTCCTGAACGGATTCTTAGCTTGTGCCGGGATAACAACAATCAAAACACGAATATCACAAAAAAATTTCTAAATATTAGAAGATGATCTGTTTCAAAACAATAGCAGACGAAAATCAGTTTTAAATTTTGTGCAGTTTCATTTACAGTTAAATAAGGTATAATACGTCTTGTAAAGAATGAATAAGATATTTATTCCATATTGCTGCAGAAAATTTTAATGTATCAATTAATGGCATGATTGAAAATTCAAATTTATAAAAATTTAAAATGTGTTATATTGAAGATTAAAAATAATCATTTTATTTTCTTTGGTATCTGGCAAGGAATTATTTACTTCCGTTTTCTTTTTTTGCTTTTGTCCAAAAAACCGTTTCACTTTATGACACCTTGACCGGTCTGCGAATAAAAGTAATTTGAAAAATTGTCAATTAGTTATAAAGATTATTTCACTTGAATTTCTTGACCTGCAATTACCAAGAGCGCTTCAACTATTAGGAATTTTGGCCAACCACCTGTTGTTTGCCCACCACCAAAATGGCCCAAACTGTGAAATTGCAGAAGAATTACTCTTCTGCTGTTATCCATTTATTCGGTAAATACAACTTCTCCAATAGTTTTTAAAAAATCTGCTTTTATTATATTGCTCTAGTAAATGTATTCGGAAATATTATTAATGCTTTATATATACGTGGTTTTTTTATGCATTGAGGATGAAGTTGAAGGATAAAACAAAAAGTAATGCATCGTAGTAATGATAACTAGTTTTGTAAAGAAAATTTATTATATTAATATTTTTAGACTGGCAACTTTATGCAAAATTCATTTCTTGATGTTAAAGTATTAGGGTATAAATTGTTTGGGTTTTGTGAAGAATTATCTCATAAACAGTTTTTAAAATCTTGATTGCATATACAGTGACTCAAACAATTGAGAGTACACCTTACTTTTACTTGATAAATACGACTTTTAATATAAATAACACATTAACAAGAAATGCAGACATTTTTTTTTATATTTTTACACAACAGACGGTATAATTTAAAGTAAAAATAAAGAACAATCAACAGAAAACTTCTACTAAAAAGTTGAAACTGAAAATTTTTTTAAGCACTTTAAATAAACATATGCAGATTTTGGCCTCAAAAAATTGAGAACACGCCAATGAAATTTTTGTAATATCTAAGGTGACCATTTTTTTTTAAACCTGAAACCAGGACAACATGAATTTTGACCAGCCACGCCCAAATTTTATAAATTTTTATCAAAAATTCACCCAACGCCCAACCTGTATACTTAAGTAAATAAAAAACTTTTAGATATCAAAAAATGTTGTGTTTATTTAAGCACAAGAAATGTGATAACTAAAATATGATTTTACAATATAAAAATAAAACATAATAAACATAACATAACATGATAAGCCATACCTAATATAATAACATAATAAAAGATAAGGAGTTATTTAATTTAGTTTGTTTTTTTTATATTTTTCTGAGGAATGAATTGCTTTTAACAAATTTTTGTTTTCCTGCATATTTTCATAGAATTCCATACAGATTGCATTTAAATTATTTTTGACAATCAACAAGGATTTCAAAGTGTCCACTTTCAATTGGGTTTTCTCGCTAGTCCAGATGTTGTTTAATAAAGAAAAATCCCATTCGGTCGGTGCATTAGTTCCTGGCATACAGAGGCAATACTCTACCAATTTGCCAATATTATTGGGCACATCATTTTCTTTAAAGGCTTTAAAAATTTCAATTCACCTATCTCGTGGTGGTCCTGTTCATGTGACACCTGACGATATCACATGGAATTATCAGGGTTGCCACTTCTAATTTTATTATTTTTATTTTATTACTTTTTTTTTTAATGTTTTCTAATCTAAAACCAGTACTTTTCATGTACTGGTTTTGTTTAATGACTAACCAGGACTTATGCCCTGAAAACCAGTACTGTACTGGTAAAATCAGTATGAATGGTCACCTTAGTAATATCTCACATACAAAGAAGATGTCAATATTTAGTTGCATGTCCTTTGGCTTTTATAATGGCCTCTAAATGTTGTGGTACCAATTCAACCAACTTTTGGGTGGTATCTAAAGATATTTTACCTCATTCTTCTTGAAACACTTGTTTTAAATGGCTTTTTTTTTCTCCTAATTTTATGTTTCTGGATCACTATTTCGAGTGTGACCCATAGATTTTCAATGACAATGATGTCTGGGGACTGTGATGGTGTTTGTAACTGCTGTTTACAATGAAAAAGACACCACATTTTGATGTTGTGTGTTCGGGTTTGTTGTCCTGCTAGAAAATGAAATTTCCATCCTAACCCAAATTTTTAACACTTTTCTTTAAATTGTTACAAAGTATATCCAAGTAAATTATATTGTTCAAAATGCCATCTATGAAAACTAAATTTCCTACCCCGGATGAAGCCATGCAACCCCAAACCATGACAGATAACCACCATGTTTAAATTAGGATGTAAATTTTTTGGATCCAAAGTGGTATTGGGCTTTTTCCATATGTTGTGACGACCATCTCTGCCAAAAAAATACTGAATCTACTTTCATCACTAAATATAACTTTCTTCCAAAAGTTATTGGTCTTTAATTGATGAGTTTTTGCAAACTCCAAAGGCTTTTTCTGATTTTGTAAGCTGATGAATGTTTTCATTATAGCAACTCGAGTTTTATATCTAGTTTGTGTAATTACATTTTGCACAATTTCAGCACTTGCATTTCTGCCTATAATTTGAGAAGTTTCTTTAGCAAGTTTGACTGCACTTACTTTAGGATCAATCTTGATTTCTTTCAAAATTTTTCTTTTTGTGGCATCACTCGAAATACCTTTCCTTCCTCTTTTTCCTTAAAATTTACAATGGTTTTTCTGGACATAAGTATGGCTTCTTCTGATAATTTCAGCTATTTTACGATAAGATTTTTTTTCTTTAAAAAAAATATTCTTTATGAATTTCCTAACATCAATACTGGTTTCTCTTCGATTAGCCATTTTCCAATTAAAAGTTTGGCTTTAATTTCATCTAACAAACTTAATCATGCAAAAATGATTGTTGAAAAGGTTTAAAATACAATTATGCAAAATTGGATTAAAGTAGCTGTCAAGTAGAAAATATTTATTGATAGTTAAAAATGTGCAAATATCCTCGGTATTCTCAATTTTTTGAGGCAAAACTCTGCATATGTTTATTTAAAAGGCTTCTAAAATTTTTCAGATTAGAAGTTTTCTATTGATTGTTCTTTACTTTTACTTTAAATTAAACCATTTGTTATATTTAAAAATAAAAAGATGTTTGTATTTCTTGATAATGTGTTATTTATAATGAAAATCGGATTTATCAGGTATGCATCTCAATCGTTTGAGCCTCTGTATATACTTTGCATAAAAGGAACATGAACATCATAATATTCAATAACACTGTGAAAATATACGATAAAGATATCACATTATTATATTTACTTTCATAAACAAATGTATATCTCTACTCTGGAATTATGAAATACTATTTTGAAATGTGAAATAAACAACAATATATGATTTTTTTTTTAAATTAGAGTTATTTATTTAACACATGCTGTATACTAATGAAATGCACTATTTTTTTTATAGGCTTGTAAAACAATATATCATTTCATGTCTATTTATGAGTATTAAGCAATGATGAAAGAACAATATATATTGTTAAAGAAATGCTGAAATAGAGCACAAAAAAAAATGGAAAGAAGTTAATGTTTTAACTCTCTCAATATTAAAATTTTAACCCTAAAATTAGTATTTTTTAAACAATAAAAAATATGCCTAATGTTATTTCTTTCTATCGTATAACAAAACTTTCTATTTTTGCACTTTCAGCATATTGACAATTTAAGCTCGTGTGCAATTTGCATAAAACTTTCACTAACTTAAATATTTCTTTGCTGAAAAGAATTAAACTTTTCTCAGAAATTTTCCTATAAATATTTTGCCATACTTGAAGTAGCAATCGATTTTAACACATAGATCATAATTTTACATATGTTTTTAAAGTGTCGCACACGCACACAAAAAAGCTATTAAGGATGCCCAAAGAATATCTAAATATGGAAATTATCTGTTAAGCAAAAATATAAATATTTCCTTATATAATCATGATATTTTAATCAATTTTTCTATGGAGAAATCTGCTCATGACATCAAAAAAAAAAGAATGTTGCCATGGGACATTTTAGAGTTTTAAATATGCAAACTGTCTCCTGTTTTAAATATGCAAACAATCTCCTACAAAAATTTTAGGTTCAATGTCTTTTAGTACACATTTTACCTTTAAAATGCTATTTTTAGATTTTACATAGAATGGGCAGTTGCAATATAAAACTGGGCGGCTCCTTTCTTTTCCCATAACTGTACATTCTATTCTATTGCATTTGATGTGTATGGGTTGTGTGAATCATAAAATCTGCTCTTTTATTTATTAATTTTATATTCTTTTTTAAATAAAAGTCTTGGTTAGAGGAGTATGAAGTTTATACTTATTGGCTATTAGAACTTATTTGATCATTTATAATTTTATCAGTATTTTTTAAAAAAATCTCCCCTATTTGTTTTACACTGGAAGAAAGTGAGCAAAATATTTTTGCATCAAAGCTCCAAATATTGCCCTTCTAAGTTATATGATATTTATAAGAACATAAGTATATATATATATATATATATATATATATATATATATATATATATATATATATATATATATATATATATATATATATATATATAATATTTTTTTTTGAAAATATTTACATATTTCCTAAATGCATTTGTATTTGTAAGTAAACATCACATTAGCAAATGAAACTTGCAATAATCTAATTATTCACTTACAATTTTTCAGGAGCAACATTAACATCTTGGGAACCATGTGGAGTAGAAGCCTTATTTGTTAGGTAATTTTTGTATATTTAAAAAAAATTAAAATAAATTTTGTTAGGATTTAATTTTAAAAAAAACATTAATTGGAGTTCTAGGTGCACCTATGTCTATTCTATTTCCGTAATTTTTTGTCACTTTATGAATTTTCTTAAGGGAGGACTTCTAATTTTCCTATGTTTTGAGCTTTTTCTTCTTTGTATTGTAGCCGGGAATCATATTTTGACAATCAAAAGCCCATTAGAGGAGGAGTGCCTGTTGTTTTTCGTAAGTAGACAAACTATTTTCATTTATTTATTTCAAGTAACCTTTAGTATTTCAAGTAGCCTTTAATATAATTACATTCAATTCTGTGAAATGATCTTTGAAAATAAATTATCCAAAGTTATTGATGTGTCAACAAATTTTTTTTAATTGGAAAATATTTTACATTTTAAAAGTTTTTAAAAACATTTAGATAAAAAGGATATATTTATTTAAATTTCAGAATTAAAATAAACCAATCCAACTATTTAAATCGTTAAATATTGTTTCTATTTCATCATCATGTTATGGCTAAATAATACCAATTGAGCTGTTGGAATAACTTTAAAATATATAAATATTTCTAGTAGCAAATTTGTTTATTCATATAATGGTATAAAAGCTTCAAATAATTTGTTTTATTTATATATTCTTAAATATTTTTCTCATCTTAATAGCTCAGTTTGGGCCTTGGCAATATGGTCCTCAACATGGATTTGCTAGGAGAACAAAATGGTCTATTAAAGAAGGAGCTGGTGACAATGTTTGTATTGCTTTACTATGTCTTTTAATGAAGCACTTTAAATATATATATATATATATATATATATATATATATATATATATATATATATATAAATATATATATATATATATATATATATATATATATATATATATATATATATATATATATATATATAAAAGATTACATTAAAGTTTTTTTTTGTTTTTTTTTTAAATCTCAGTTACATTCTAACTTGCTTTTTATTGTTTTGTATTGTGTCTTTAGCATTTAAATTACTTTATAATGGTGGTATAAGCCATTAAGTGTAAGAATATTTCAAAGTTTAATTGATTTTTGTTAGAATAATTTTCTTATATAAGTAAAGTTTTCTTATAATAAAGAACATCAGATTAATTACAAATTATGAAATTCAAAATTATTAAAAAAAAATTTTCACATTGTCCTTAGCCAAGTTAAAATTTTAATCTTGAAAAATTAAAATTGAATTTTTACATATAGGATATGTCAAATTACAAAAAAAAAAAAAAAAAAAAAAAATAATAATAAAAAAATAATATAGTTGTTTAAAGTTAGAAAAAAATTTGCTGTAATATGGTACATTTAATTTCTGTTATATATATTTGTAAAATGAAATTCATTCTTATATAAATTTTATTATATACTGAATATGGCTTTTTATTTTTATTTGTATGGTAAGGTCTAAAACAATCTTATGTCTGCATTTTTTTTATTGAATTTTAAAAATGCAATATGAAATTAGATTCAAGTAAAAATATGTGTTAAAAAAAAGCAAGAAAGTTGCATGAAAAGAAGTTAATGTTTTTAAATGCTTCATTTTTTAAAAAAAATATATTATTAATTGTTAATGAATAGTGTTGTTACTTTCTAAGCAGTATGAGGTATTTTATTATGATATTTTTGTGATGCTTAATATTTACAGCATTGTACAACATCATCAGTATTGTGCACAGATTTTCTAATAAATATTCTTAAATATTCTTTATTAAATTAGGTATGTCAGGCTTTTTTTAATGGGTTTTATTTTTCCATGTGAAGTATGAATTTTAAAATAATCTAGAAGTATGACTAATGATGTTAACTGTTTTGTGATTCTTCTGTTAAAAACATGCCTTTTTTTACTAATGTGTGAACTTATAAATGAATATGAATGAATGATCATATCAAAATCGGTGACAAATAATTCAAAATTTATATTTTAGGTAAATTAAATATTTCTGAAATCAATTTCTTTTTATATGATAAGATAGAACCCATTAAAAAATGTTAGTTGTAGCAACACACAAAGAGTTATAATTCAAGTAATATAACTAAAATTTTCCTATTTGGTAGCAAAAGTAAAGAATACGTAAGAGAGCAATATACTACAAAAATTATTACATTAAATTCTTGCCAAAGTTATCTTTCTGTTAAATAATTTTATGGCATTTCATTAAAGTGTCTATAAATTATGTAAAAAAAAAAAAAAAAAAATCAAAAGGGTTTTGCAGTTTTATCCACTAGTCTGTATTGAGAAATGGGGGCATTTTGATCTTTTTGATTTTGGATTTGATTTTAAAATTGATAAAATTATGTTTTAGAAAATGAATGAAAAGAAAATATAAATATATTTGTTTTTTTAATTATAGGAAAAGAGGTTTATTGATCATTTGATTTTAAAAAAAATATTTCAGGGAAGAAAAAAAAACTTTTTTAATAACTTGTATATTGTTTTACCTGTATATTCATGTTTTTATATGTATGTATGTAATATTTTAAAGGTACATTATTTAAAATATTCATTTTTTTGTTTTGTTTATGTATGATTGTATATGCATTATTTGAAATTCCTGCCATTAAAATTTCAATAAATTTTTAGATAAGATTTTCAAAATTCTTTTAAATTTTTTGTGAAAAATATTTCTGACAGTAAAATAATTAGATAATTCAGTTTTATTTAAAAATTATTTTAACTGTAAACTTAATTTTTGTAGACTTTTTTTTTATTTGAGTATTTAAAATGGTTCATATTCTGTTTTTTAATTGATTAAATATAAAAATGATTCGATTTTATTGAAATTTTTAAAATTTTAATTTTGTTATTTTTTAGATTTCTGATACTGTGACCCTTGTGCTTGAAGACTCTGATGAAACTCGAAAAATCTGGGATTACAAGTATGTGCCTTTAATTTTGCATTGCTTTAAAATTGATTTTAGTTATAAAATTTTGATTGTCTATCATCAAGGATTTTGCAAATTCATTCAATAGCTTTCTAATTTGACAAAGCAATTAAAGTATTTCTAGACATGGAATTGAATACTTATATAAAATAAATGTAAAGAAAAAAAATTGTATTATTTGAAGCATATCTTTAAATTGTATTAATATGTCTTATTTAAATTAGTTATTTGCTATCAAAATACAATCTAAATGCATGATTTCTCATGAAGTGTTTTTATTTTTTATTTACTTTTTTGTATTTAGCCGTAATATTTGTATATAGATGTCACAAATGAAATATACAAATAAAAATTTCTTTATCTATTTCAAAAATTCTTTTTATTGTAGATTCAGATTTGAATACACCTTCACATTGAAAACAAATAATGAAATCAAAATGGAGGCTTTTATTACAAATACAGGTAAAAAAAAATTATATCGCCAGAAAGTTTTAAGAAATGTATTTTGTTTATGCATATTTTTTTTTATTTAAATGTTTATTAGTGTGATTATTTCTTAACTCGATATTTTATTCCATCATTTGTCAAAGTCATTTTTATGTTTCGATTCATATTAAAGTATTAAAATTTTTATCATCACCATGATATTTGGCTAGACAGCCCAGTATGGGCCAGTGTCATCCTCTGAATTCTGTTCCATTGCATTCTATTTTAACACTTGTGCGTCAGTTTCTTCCCTGGATAGCCAGGAAATCTGTCTCCTCTGACCCCATCCATCTCATTTTGGGTCTACCCTTTTTCCTACTTGCTAGAAGTTTATGTAAGAGAATTTTTTTTACTATGGAATCATCATCCATTCTAAATGTATGAGCTGCCCAGTTCATCCAATTTATTTTTTTGAACTTGATAATATTTTTCTCTCTATAGATTTTATATAGCTCAAAGTTATATCTTCTTCTCCAAACATTGCTAATTTCTTTCTCGCGAAGAATGGCTCACAGAATTTTTCTTTCGAAAATGGCTATTTTATTTTTTTTAGTTTTGGTCAGGGTCCAGGTTTTTGAGCCATAGGTAAGTATTGGTCTAATTAAGGTTTTATATATTAAAAATTTTGTGTTTCTTGATAGTAGTGAGGATTTAAAAAATCATTTTAGTTCGTAAAAGGCTTTATATACATTCATTAGACACCCTTGAATCTCCTTGATTATGCTAATGTTATCAATAGCTATAGAACCAAGATAAGTAATTAATATTTTAGGGTTGTTTAATAAAATTTGTAGCAAAAAAAGGCTTTTTTTTCTTGGCTGCTTTAACATAAATAATTATAAGATCTGATTGTATTGGTATTTTTAAATGGATATCTTGTTTAAAACTTTAAAAAAAAAAATGCCAAATGAATTGCAGAAGCAAGATTATTGTGGATGAATTTTTTTCCTTGCTTGATTATTGTTGAATTATTATTATTATAATTAGCAACATTTAGTATAGCTACTGTTTCTTTCTTCGAAAGATGCAAATGACAAAAATAGCAATCTATTAATCTTTATTATAATCAATTTGATTTAAAAATTTTGACAATTTATCAAAAAATAATCTTTAAGTGTCATTTCAAATTTTATTCAAAAATTAGATTTTTAAAAATAATTTTTTTAATTCAAAAGTTGAATTTATCGTAGTTATAATGATTTATTGCATAAGACATATAGGTAATAAATTAACCAGTGATTTAAGGCATTATCATTGTCATTTTTTTTTTATGTAATTCATCGTTTCTTTTTAAAAATTCTTTAAAAACAGTCTTGCTTCAAGTTAAAAAAGATTAAGATAAAAATTAATAAGGAACTAAATTATAAGAAAATCAGATTAATCTTTTGTCAGTAGAATGTTAATTTTATGGTTTTCACTACTTTACTGAATTATTTTCCTTGATTATAGATGAAAAGGAATTTGACTTTACATTTCTTCTACATACATACATAGCTGTATCAAATGTAAAAGACAGTGCAGTAATTGGTTTACAAGGATGCAGTTACATTGATAAGGTAAATTGCTTACAATATTATTGAAATGAAGGTTATATAATTAAAATCATGCTATTTTATGTTTATACAATGTTACATGAGATTTTATTTTAAAATTATTGTATTCTTGTAATGCTATAAAAACAATTCATTAAAGAAACTTTTGATAATTTTATGCAAAGAAGTAATTTTTTAATGTAACTCATTATATTTAATATAATGTATTACATTAAAAAATTACTTCTTTGCATAAAATTATCAAAAATTTGAAAAATAAAAGAAATATTACACTATATATATATATATATATGTGTGTAAGCATTATTTTTTGTGAAGCCGAGTGCAGTTTGAAGACAGTGAAGAGACTTTTATCTTCTTAAATTCTTTTTAATCCATCGGGTAAGCATAGTTATTTACAAGCAAAGACGCGGACATTTCGCGTCCGCCACAGAGCATCACAAAAGCAGAAATGGGGAAAAAAGGGCCGAAATAAATTATCCCTCGTCTTATATAACCTTAGATTTTGATAGGGAAAATATTTCTCCACAGTGCCAATATATTAATAAGATTCTCATAGGGATTTCTGATGCTTGTTAATCACATGTAAGGGAAACACAGGGATCTTTTAAGAAAGAATGTGCTTACTGGACATTTTTACCCTTTCACGCCGAGCGTGTGAAAGTATCGGCATTTAGCTGACTAAGCAATTTTATAAAGCTTCTCTTGAATTAATTA
Source organism: Argiope bruennichi (assembly GCF_947563725.1). Classification (NCBI taxonomy): domain Eukaryota; kingdom Metazoa; phylum Arthropoda; class Arachnida; order Araneae; family Araneidae; genus Argiope; species Argiope bruennichi. The sequence goes on along the minus strand of NC_079159.1, from coordinate 76,741,031 downwards.
AGTAGAGAAAGTGGAATTGGATCACAAAATAAGAGAATATTTTAGAATGAAGTTACTATGGGCTAAATTAAGACAAAATTTTGGAAATTAATTAAATTGAAATAGAAAGTTTAAAATATCATTATATATATATATATATATATATATATATATATATATATATATATATATAATATAAGTGTAAGAAATATTACACTATATATATATATATATATAAGTAACCAATCTAAAGTAAGAAAAAGTTTGAAAACGAAACTAAAATGAAAACAAAACAAAACAGTTTCGAAATCGCAACTAAAATTTATTACCTATTTAAGCTAAAACCAAAAAAGAACTTCATAGTATTTAGAGAGCGCAATTGCAGCTACTTCTAAAACACAGATGAATTGATACAAAAGTATTAGAATCAAGTTAATAGAAAAAACAAAAATCAAATAAAAATTAAACCAAAAAAATTATTAAAAAAATATAAAAAACGAATCCGGCCTGAAGACTTTTTCAAGGGTCACCCTCAGGCAGGGATTCAAAGAAAGGGATTTTTTCTGTGAGGACATACAGACATTGTCTAATAATGATTCCTCGTGACCCGAAAACCCCCTTGAAATTATGCTCAAGAGATATACCATTTTAACAGAAAGGAAATACAAAATAACAAATTAGAAAAAAAACCACAACAAAGTAAAAATACAATAACAAAAATAACAATAAAAACAAAAACTAGCATTAAAATTAAAATTAAAAACGAAAAGGCCAGAACATACCATCCAACAGTCAAGGAAACTTTAATCGATTGTGATTCCCTGTTTTTAAAAAAATTAACGGTAAATTATGTAAACAGAGGTAGGCTCCCAGCGCCATCTATTGAGTGATCCAATATCCAAGTAAAGTTCTATTTTTATTAAAGCCAAAGGATTAATCCCAAACCATACCTTGTTTAATTAAAAAATTGACATTACAGTAATTTCTAGGAAATTCATTTTTAATTAAATTTTTAAGGAGGATGTTTGATGCTTCAATATAAGAATTTTTATTATTGCAAACCCTTTTGATCCTGTTAACTTGTGAGAAAATTAGATTTTTGAAAATTTTAGAGTTTAGATTGGAATGGTAGTTACATAGTTTTGTTATTTTAAAGTTGAAATCATCCCTTTTATCGTATATACCAACTATTGTTTTATCATTAGCAATTTCGATTTTTAAATCCAGAAAGGTAGCCTCAACTTGATTTTTATTTGTATCTTTTAGAATTAAATCTTTTGGATAGCAATTAGTAATAATATTAGTATTTTCGAAGTTAATCAAAAGTAGGTCATCAATATATCTCCACCCGTTTATTAAATTATATTTAATTATTTTTTTCTCATAGTAATGCAGGAAAATATTAGCTAAAGCACTTGAGAAAGCTGTTCCCATTGGAATGCCCTTGACTTGTTTATAAAAATTAATACCATTAAACACATAATTTTCAGTAATATTAAAATTACATAACTCAAGCCAGTTATTTTTAGGAATGATATTTTCATTTAAATATTCGTCATATATAAAAGTGCAGACCTTTATTAATTTTTCATGAGGTAGATTAGTGTATAAATTTTCGAAATCAAAAGTATTAAGTTTATTAATGTTGTTATCTTTAAAAAAATCCAATACTTCTTTGTTACTAGAAATAATATAGTTGTCTTCATTTTTTATTTTGTCCAGGATAATTTTTAAGTATTTAAAGAAATGTTTACCCGTATAGTAATTATAACTGCCAGTGCTACAGGTTACGAATCTGAATTTTAATGGATTTTTATGAAATTTAACTGTTGGGAATAAATAAGGATAGTTAAGAGAGCAAGTCTTAATTTTGTTTTTTTTTGCGAAAGCTAGCATTCTTTTATCTAATTCCTTTTTCCCGGTGTTCTTTAACATATAAGTTGCATTAGAGTTATATTCATTAATTAAAAGTTCTTTATAATAATATTTACAAATTAAACAGAAATTATTTGCTGATTTATCTATTACTGTAATAACAAATTTTTCTTTTAAATTTTTTATTTCATTTTTTAATGTTTTAATAAAATAAATCCCACGTTCTTTAGATCTGTCAAAATCAGTATTCATTTTTATTTTAATTTCCTTTAAAATTCTCACTTTCCATTCCCCGAAACCTTCCGCAGGCCAATGGTATTTTCTAGATAATTTGGCAATAAAAACATCCAAATCATTACCAATAGAAATCAAAATTTTGTTATGGTTTATTTTTTCTCTTAATCTAAATTTTGTTCCTCTTCCCATCAAATCTCTTAAAGAGTTGGATTCAATAATTTTTAAATTACCTGTAATAATATGACCTTTATCAATATCTATAAAATCTTTATATTTTTCTTTGTTACAGTAACAATCTGTTTTATTTATTTTATCTAAATTTTTGCTATAGTAATTATAATTACAATTTTTTTTCTTTAAAGTTGAAGTGTAACTAAACGCTATTGATACAGTAGTTTTATCTGCAAGAGGAAAAAATATATTATTATTATGTATAATTTTGGGTAATTTTAGATATTCGAAGTAAATATCCAAGAATTTAATCACACAGTATTCTTTGTAAACATTATTTTTATTATTAAAAAGTAAATCGTTTTTTCCAATGTTAAGTTTACATTTAATAAGATCTAGAATAATACATTTAGTGTACGAATTTTTAAACTCTAATTCCCCGAATTTATTATTTAAAAACCATTTCATTTTATTATTTCTAAGACCAAAAATGTATTTCCTAATTCTGTGAATGTTTTCACTATTGTGTTCCAGATTACAGTAATTTTGAAATTCCTCAAATATAATTTGAAAATTGCCTCCTTTCCCTTTACCTCTTTTAAATCTTTTAGAAAAGTTATCTTTATTTAGAAAATTTTTAAATATGTTAAATTTGTTATAAATGCAATTATTGTTTAAATCTACATAACCTTCCCCATTTAATTTACTATTGAGACCATAAGGAAATAAAGTTTTCAGGTTGCAAATATAAATGTTAAGAAGAAGTTTATACATCAAGAACAACAACAACAAAACAAAAAAAATTTAACACATGCATCACCTAACTCTTTATTTTCATACTTTGAGCTATGACATCATAATCTTTGTTTGACAGAAAAATATTTTATCAATTCTAAAATTAAATTGATTAATTTTATGCTATCATATATGCATAAATTGAATCAATTTCTAAAATATGTTAATTTTCTTAATTTCTCTATCATATATGCATAAATTGAACCAATTTCTAAAATATGTTAATTTTCTTAATTTTTAAAAAATTATAACATTTTTTATTTACATTTATGCATTTTATTTTTTCAAACATTGCAAACAATTAATAAAATATAAAAACTTATTTATAACTTTATATTTAGACGTCTTAAAATTTCCCATCTTGTGATATTTACATTTTAAGAGGGGAAGAGGGGGGGCTTTTGAAAATTGTGTTGCTTTCAATTACTGGTTTTTATATTTTCAATGTTATTTTTTTAATTACACAATGTTTTCTAAAAAAAAGATTTCTTTTAAAATAAATATACATATTGTGAAAATAATAAATAATTCAAAAAATAAAATATATTTTTTATTTAATTCAAATTAAAATATGATAATAACTGAGATATAGAAATATTTTTTATTTTTGTTTATATTTTATCATGTCATAAATATATTCTTTACATTTATGTTTTAGTTTATCTTATGATTTCCAAATTATGTAAGTTAATGAAAAAAAAAAAAAAAAAGATTATAATATTATTGTGGCATTTATTTTTTCAAAACTTTTTTTCTTTTCTACTTTGATAAACTTGACAAGATTATTTTTTTCTCAACATCCATAGTGATATGATTTATCTTAATGAAATAACTCAACCTATTTTCATTTTCATGATTTTTATAGATTTCATTTTGTTATTATTCCATTCTCCTCTCTATCTTGATGCTACTATGTACCAGTGTTCTTGTAAATAATTTATTATTTTATATTATCGGAAATGAAATTATATTTATAAATGATAAGGTTAAATATATTCACTATCATTGTAATTTACACATAAAGCAATATTCATTTATGATAGAGATATTCATTTTTCTGTGATAATCATTGTCTTGTTTTTAGTGAAATTTTTTAGAGTTGTGCCAATTTTTGAAACAAATTGTTTTATTGATATCATGACGATGAATCATGTTCCACAATAAATTGCAATCTAATGCATCGTACATAATTTTTTTGTTTCTGATGATTAATAAGTATTTACTGAAACTTTTGTCTTTGGTGTATTTTACAATTATTTGCATTGTTTTTATAAATACATGTTTTACTATTGCATTGGCCTTCTAAAATCTATTTCGATTTAATTATTCTGTTAAAACCAACTCAAAATTATATGTTTTTAAAATAAAAGCATGAAATGAAAATGATCAAATTAGGCCAAAAAAATTTATATATTTTTCTATTCAAATGTGTAACTATTGCATTTTATGAGTAGTTTGTTGTGAAATTGAAATAATTTTGTACAGCAAATTTCACCAATGTGCATCTTTTGCTAATGAAACTGAGATTCAATAACTTTATAGATGTTTCTCTATTCCAAAATTTTATCTAATTTATATCTGAATTTTAAATAGACATTTAAACAGATATCATATTTAATTTCCAACTTGTGGGATTATTTGAGTCATCAAAATTTTTCTGGTTACAATATTTATTGCTTAGTGAAAAAAAATTAAATTTAATACATATAATTATTTTAATCCATTATATTTGTTATGGAATAAATTTTGAACATGTCAGCAAATTTTATTACCCTTTTTTATTCTATAGCATTTATGAAAAATTTAGTTCATTTCTGGCTTTCATAAATTTTTATTATGCCATTTAAAATTTAATGCTCATATGTTGAGAGTATAAAATTTAAATTGTATTATTTTTATTGTTTGTCATAATTTACAAAATATTTCTATGAATAAATTGTGGATGAATCACAAAATGATAAAATCATGATGGTAACAAAAATAAAAATAAAATATTATTAGGAAATAAAAATCTGAAAAATTAAAGTAATGTGCTTATTCATCGTTTGATGAATAAATTTCAATGCAGACTGAAATTTAATAAATTTTATCTTTGAAATCAGCTCTGAATTATACTTTTATTCTTCTAATTTTTTTTTCCTTTTTAATTCATTTTCTTTTATACAGTATGTACTTTAAGGCTTTTAAAATTATAAAAGTTCTTTTAGCTTTATATTTTTAAAAATATTACTTCATTTCTGGTTCATAATATGTTGTACATTATATACTAGCAGTACCCCCACAGCGTTGCCTGTGGTATTACATCCAAGATGAAAAATTAGCTTTAAACTGAAGTCGGATTCATTCTGTCTCTGTAACTCAATAGCAGTGTGATTTAAAGAGAGGCACTTACTTCACTCAATAGATGTCTCTCCTTCCCTTAGCGTGGACATTCTTTCTCTGATATGCACTGATTGAACATTTCTTTCCTCTATATTTTCATTATTGCACAACAAATGCGTAGTGTTTTTGCATTTAATGTGCTGCAACCAAGGTTGAATTTCCTTTTTTTGGGGAGTTGGGGAGCATAATGAGTTTCGAATCGCTGTTTTAAATAAAGTGTAAACAAAGAAATGCATCACATATGCATACCACAGCTCTTTCAATTTGTGTATGTACAATTTGAGGTTTACGCACATGTGCAGATAAGTACAAAGCACAGATTATGCTACTTTATGCATGCACGAATTGTAGTAGAAAAATAATTAAAATCGCAATTATAAAACTCCTTTTTTTAAAAAAAAATTTTGATATGAGTTCAATATACTAAAACCTTCTCCAATAAATGCCATACAAGTTAGTAACAAATACCTCCAATATCAGTTAAGTATTTCTCATTCTCTTTCCAATATACAGACGCTTCCAAGAGACTTCATTTTATATTATATATAGATATTGCTATGGAGCTTCATCGACTTTCAATACTTATTGAACTTATGATACTGTTTGAACGTGACATGAAGATGTGTGTTTATGTCTTCTGATTAGAATTGGAGGCATCACTTTTGTAGCACTGTAAAAAGGGGCATATATGCCGATGGATTTGTAGACTTTTATTATTCAAGTCTTTATCAGGTTATATACGAGGAAAATATGTGTTGGATGTCTTTTTTTTTTCATTTTAATTCATATGTTTTTTTTTTATAATATGTACTTTTATAATTTTAAAAACATAATTTTTTTAAAAAAATTTTAACTTCTAAAATGTTTTATTTCTATTTCATAATCTTGAATTAAATTATATAATTGCTTATTTATGATAAAGATTGTTTTTAGTGGTAGATTGTTTCATCTGTCATTTGATAACTATTTAAATTTGATGCTCATAAATCTTGATTAAACATTCGTGTCATTGAGAATAAGTCTGGCAATGTCTTTTGATTGGATTCAGAAACACTGCTTAGAAAATACTTTGGAAATGGGCATATATGTAAAAAAATAAATCTTTATTATTTGGATTTATTTCAGACTGTATGCAATTAGAATATATGCTGGTGTTTTTATATGTTTATCTTTTTTACATTTTTCTTTTATATGTTTCTATATATTTTCTTATATATCAGCTGGGAAATATTCCTTTTTCTCTTCTGGATATCAAAATTTATTAAGTATCAATTTAAGGTTTATAAATGTTATATATTCTAATATTATATATTATATATTTTAAGTATCAATTTAAGCTTTATAAATGGAAGTATAAAAAATGGTAGAAAATGGAAGAGAAAGACATTATGTACCAAATGTCGATTTTAATTTGTTTCCTTTAGATTTACTTTTATGTGTAGCAGGTAGTATGTTTAGAAAAAAATCCTGAACCATGGTTTATTCTTTCTTATACAGAATTATCTATAAATATATTAATATGTTGAAGAAAATAATATTATGCACCTAAATACATAAAATTTGTAGCTCTTAAAATGTAATTTGTATTAAAACTGCCTGTGAATGGAATTTATAATAATTTTTTTCCCCAGTAATTTATATCCAAAATGCTATAAAAACATTAATTATTTTTATAATAAATTGTTCATTTCAGACGTGTTATTGCTATTTTGTGTAAGGTATTTTTAATTGTTTTTTATTATTATATAAAAGTTATTATTTATTTTCTAATTTTTCAATCTCCTAATATAAAATTAGTGATCTGTAATAATTATCTTATTTTGTGGTAAGGATATTCAGAGTTTTCAGTTCTAGAACTTAATTGATACTTCTAATTAACTTTCTAATTTGTTCAGCAGCATAATAACAAGTTGTTTTCAATCTTTTTTTGAGCCTGGCTAACAAGAGAATTTTAATGCCTCAAAATCCAAGGTAATTTTTTTGTGCACAAAAAGAGAATGGAATTATCTGTTCCATATGAGATTATCATTGTTTTGTTCTTTCATGATTGTAGATTTTTATAATTTTAGACATTCAGATTTTGATCACATTCCATTTTTCAATCTACTTGTTTACTGATATAAATATTTTAATACCATAAATGGGGTGCTGCTTAGCCAAGGATGGTTTTTATGCAGTAAAACACAAACTCCATATAAGCAGCTGGTCATGAATTATCTTTCAGTTCTAATTTTCAGCTATGCCTGAGTCAAAGCTGTATTGAATGAGTTGAGTCCAGGCTCATAGGGTTAACCTGCTTACCATTTTTATACATTTATTGTAATAAAATTTAAAAAATGAATTGAATAGTTTGTTCATCATCTTAAAAACTATTTGAATTGCCAAAAGATTTAGTTTTAAAATCAAATTTTCTTGTAGATTTTTGAATTGCTTTGTTTTAGTGTGAAGTGGAGTTTTCATAATATTTTACGTTTTGCCAACTTTCATTTTGTGTACTATTCCATATTTTTAAGGTTAATGACAATACTGAGTGTGTTGATTTAAAGGAGGAATTGAGGATATATGAAGTTACTGACAGGTATGTTAGTAAATTTAATTAAATCAAGAAATTTTCATTTCAGCTATTTAAAATTATAAAACAAAATTTTTGAATAATTTTTATAATTTTTCATCTTTTCAACAGTAAAAATTTGTTATTAATTAAAAATATTTTGTATATAAATATATCCTGTCTAAAAATTCCTTATGTAGTTTATCATCTGATATCTTATAATTTCATTCGGCATAGATTTGATTGTAAAGGTTCCCTGATATAAAGACAGATTATTGAGAAACTGGAGCGTAAAAAAATGTCCTGGAATAACAAAATGAGTATGATTAAGTTAAAAATGATTGTTTTATTATTGCAAATCACCATGTTTTGTTTCTTTTAATCGTCTAAATTCATAAATTCCTCAAACATTTATTTTTAGAATTTAATTTTTTAAAAAATTGAATGCTGTTATTTAAAAAGAGAATACAAATGAAATGTTTTGTTCTCTGTCTTGGTTCAAGATTGCTTAATTTATAGATTCTCAACTTTAAAATCAAGGAATAGCTTATTCAAAGTCTGTGCATTTACCATTGCAAAATCCAATATCCTCGTATTTGTGTTGTGAAAAAGTTTGAAAAATCATGTTAGTTGAAGTGACATTCTTTTGTCTTATCATAGCTCTGCTTTATAAGATACTTACATAGCTTTAAAATATGACATCTAATTAGTCAGTCAGTCAGTCTATTACGAGATGAAAGTACTGAAGTTTATTTCAGAGCTATACAATTTTTTTAAAAATCATTTTACTGAACTTAATAATTATAGTTTTATACTAAATAAGCATTTCTACAAAAATGAGCAATGGATTAATAATAATTTAAATCCTTACAATATTATCTCTTTTTTAGAGTGTATAAGAACACTGCATCAGTTATTAAAATTAAACCTATATCTGATGATAGAGAAATGACCATTGTGAAGTTTAACCTTCCAGATACAGGTAAGGGATATTTTATTTTTGTACAGAGGATATCTTTTTATTCAAAATAATATTAGCATGGTTTTGCAAAATTTAATGACTTTTTTTTTTAAAGCAAATTACTGATGTGACATTCAATAAGAACTAGTTGTGTTTAAAATTCTTTATATTTTTATATCTTATATTATTTATTTATCTTACAAATTACATGAATATCTTATCTGTCATTTCTTTATGGATCTAAAGGTATTTCTATATAGTTACTTGTTATATCAGAGAACAGAGCGTATGTATTTTGTTATTAAATACATATGCTCTTGGTATGTGATGTTTTTGAGGTATCAGAAAATTAATAAATAAATTAAAATAAGGTATTGAACAATTTTTTTAAAAAAAAGTTTAGTTATGAAATAAGAGCTTTAATTTCACATTTACTTCTCGTTTGAATATTTCAAAACTGATTATTTAATAAATAACAAAAGACCATTAGCTTAATTTTCAAATAATTTTTGATAAATAATCTTAATATATAACCATTAGGAACTTCAAATAAGAAAAAAAAATGATTACAATATTGGTTACTCTGGGAATGTTTTAAATTTTTTAAATTTTGTTTACATGTTAAGTAAACTATAAACTATGCTCATTGAGAATTCCATAAGTTACAAAGAATGTTATAGATTTTTACTTAAACTTTACTTATTATGCTTGACAAATGAAACTGATTTTTAATTTTGCTTTAAAGTTGTTTGGAACCCATGGCAAGTGGGAGCCAAGACAATGAAAGACTTTGGAGATGATGAATGGAAATATATGATTTGTGTTGAAGCAGGTTATGTTCACAGTCCTTACATTCTAAAACCAAAACAATCTTACAACGCTTCTCAAATATTAACAGTTTCTAAAATAGACAACAAAAAGTTTGTTGATTATTAAACCCTGGGAGATTTTCAATATCGGAGAAAAATATTTTCATAACTGCAAAAATTTTAGACTTTTGCAGCTTGTTAATAGCTTTCCTGCTTTGTAGAGTAAAGGTGTACTTAAATTTATTGATATCTTTGTTACCTTCATCTTTTATATATGTATTTGTATGTTATATTGTTATGCATTTAATAAAGTGTATTTTTCAATTTATATGCAATTTTATTTTTTGTGCAATTCTTTTCACATACTATCAGGGTGTCCCATAAGTTTCTTTCCTATCTCTAATATGAAATGAAGACACAATATTTACATAGAGTGACAAATAAACGGATATAATTCTACATAAAAATGTGGTGTTTTTTACTCGGGGGAGGCCATCTAAGAAATTTGGAGTTAGAATTTTTTGATAACAATTAGGGTTTGACGGTTTTTCAAATCCGGTTTTAAAAAACCAGTTTTTTAAAGTAAATTTGTCAGATCTGAAAACCGGTTTTTAAATTAAGAAAACTGGTTTTCTGGAATGCCTGGAAATTCCTCTTCTAATTCTTCTTCTTCAAAGGAAAAAAAAAAGTTTTATTGGTTGGGACCGATTTGTCCAGCAGCTGAAGGCTTAGGGCGACAAGATGCCAATTTATCAACAAGTGAAGGTATATTTGAATTTCTGTTAAATGAATTTAAAAAAATTTAAATGGTGAAATAAGTTTGAAATTATTATATGCTTTAGAAGAACGGATTCAAGAAAGAAGACAAGTAGAATTAGCAACTCTTTTGCTGTGTTTGGAATATCTGCAAAATATTTCCAGTTCAGCAAAGAAATCTAGTGTACTTTCTTTAGCTTCAAAAATCGAATTTATTAAGTTATCTGGAAAGATATTGTCTAGAATATTTCTGAATTCTTACTTGGAAAACGATTCGGATGAAGAGTGAATCGACGAAACTACTCATCAGAATAAGGCTTTTTAAAAGAAGCCATAGAAAAGTCAATTCATAAGTTTCTTGAAGACTCTGAAGAAATAATTACAAATCCAAAGACACTGAAAGCTGAATTTTCATTATTTGAGGTAACAACAACAACAACAACAAAAAGATTTGTTATTCGATGCCATGAAAGCTATAAAACCAAGCTCAGTAGCTTGTGAATGTGTATTTTCAATTTCAAACAATATTGTGTCTAAAATAAGAACAAGACTTAGCCTCCATTCAGTGGATATTTTATGTTTTTTTAAAACCCTATTTTCTTAGGAGAAATTAAAATTAGTGAAAATAATATAAATATTATTTAAAATTTTTGTTTGAGTTTTCGTTATTTTGTGTAAGTAATATGTATATGTAATTCTTAATTTTTTTTTATATTTTGACTTTGGCATTGATTTCTCTTTTTATTATTTTATATAAATTATATAAAACATTTTTCCTTATTCTATTTTTTTTTTTTTTTTGACAAAAATTCTAAAACCGGTTTTTTAAAATGTTGGTTTTTGTGTAAACCGACTTTTGAAAAACCGGTTTTGAAATAACAATATTGTTTTGTTTTTAAATAAAAATACTTTATCTTTATATACTTTGCCTACAAGAAAAGAAGAATTAAAGATAAAATTGCTTTTTTTAGGAGAATAGTTCTAGCAATAATACTTATAATGTAAGGCGTTAGTTATTTTAAAGCTTTTCTGCATAATAATTCTCTACTCCAAAAGTTATTGCTTTTTTTTTCTATACTTATTGCATTTAATCAGAAAAGATAGCATCTTCATTTTACCCCCAAAATTTTCATTGCCTCAATTTATATTATATTATGGTGTCCCATAAGTTTCTTTCCTATTTCTAATATGAAATGAATATGCAATATTTACTGTTAAAGATATTTATTTTGTTATTTAAGAACCCTTTTGCTTTTACTTTCTTCCGTCTCCCAGGAAGCCTCATTATGCCTTCTTTTCAAAATTGTTGTGTTTTGGACAAGAAATAATCCTCGGGGTTAGCTTTTATTTCGCTGATGGATTTAAAGTGCTTATCGCGATGAGAATTTTTTAAGGACAGAAGGAAGTGTTGATTGTTCATAAATTGAAGTGTTCATTCACTTCACATTGTTCTCATGAATTGAAGTGCTCATTTTATGAGTTTCTAAATATGAAATATTAAATTACTTAATATGAAATATTAAAAAGTAAAGTGTTGATTCTTCATAATTTGAAGTGTCCATTCATTTCACATTGTGCTCATTTTATGAGTTTCTAAATATGAAATATTAAATTACTGCTTATGTGTAACATTTTTAACAATTAATTTTTACATTAAATTGAGGTGCTGATGAATAATCTACTGCCAAAGCTATTACATTTTTGAACATGTTATTCTGAACTTTGTTTTTTTTGTATGCTTAATTTGCTATTTGTAAAGGTTTTCAATTAAACATTATTTAGAGGATATGAATATTAGAAATAATTGGTGCCTCATTAGCTTATAAATTTGAAACATAATAATATTTTGTAATTCTAACAATATTGCATTAAAATCTAATCTCATTACTGTAATTCATTTCATTATTATCTTTGCATATTGTTAGATAGGTAAGGGTATATATTATTATTGTTTTGTGATTCATTTCCTTCAACTTGTTTTGAAAGAATTGTTATTTCCTTATAGTCTGCACATTTTTCTGAAGGGTATTTAAGTACCTTTACCCAACCAATGATATAAAAGCATGTAAATGCTGTTTGTTTAGGGTTTTATGAAGGACATATATCCTTTTATAAATAAAATGATGGAATGCATTTATATATGTGCGGTTTTTCTAGGATTCCTCTGCATTATTGGTAAATTTAAAAAAAATCCAAAAACTGAATTTCTCTGAATTTTGCTGTCAAATCGAAACTTACTGGTTATCTATTGCCCATAAAGCCTCTGTTTCCATATATTCAAAGAAAATGAGCACTTCCTTTTTTAAAAAATTATAAACATTGTTTAATAACTATTTGTAATTTGAAATTAAAAAAAATTAAGTATGAGATATGAAATATTTATTATAACTCTTTTAGATATTGTTAGATTGTAAGAACCGTAAATGATATACTGAATGTAAAATGTCTATGAACTTAAAAAGGGTGCATCTTGCGTTGGGGAGTTTTGTAAAGTTTTGTAATTTAAAATTTTATATGATATTTAAATAAAGATTGTAGTGGCATAATGGTAAGGTCGTGACTTCGGACCTGGAAGTCTTTAAGTACAGAACTCGATTCATTTAAAAATCAGTCGTGTATATGGGGGGGGGGGTGCCAACTCAAGTGTTGGGCTAGTCATTTGACCACAATTCAAAATTACAAGATTTGTCAAAAAAAGGTTCTTGCATTGTTTCAAAATGAAATCTAATGTACTAAAATAAAATTAGATTAAATTAAACTGCCATTTAAAATTTTATCTACATTTATCTGAAAAAATAAATCTAAACATTTATTAACTTGTGATTTTTTTTCTATTGTGCTTGGAGCTTCATATCATTAGATTTAAAATTGCTTTTTGTTCTTGAATCCTATTCGGTTGCAGAAAGGAGAAAAGAACTCGCGGCTATATATATATTTTTTCCAAAATATTTTATTGCAACTTCCAATAAGTAAAAAAAAAAAAAAAAAATTAACGATGAATAAAAGGGAATTCGATGTAAAGTAGTCGCATTCTATTGACATGATTCTAGTCTAGATGATTTTCTTAACTATTTATTTTATATAAATATTGAAAACTGTGAAGAAAAACAATGCCGAGTAGTGTTAACACGCTAATAGGTGGCTTGCGATCATCTTATCTATCTCAGTCTGTAAACTCTGTTCTAGTTCACAACCTATTTAACATAGGTTCTATAAAAAATATGTGATTATCTCAACTCTTCATGTCAGATATTTTAAAATCAAAATCAAATGAGAAAATCGTCTGCATTGAAATATGTCTTTAAACTCTACCATATAAATATATTAACCAGATTTTTTTTTATTTACCTTTGATAAAAACTTAATTTACTTGTTTTATTTGCATACAAAGAGCTGTTTCGCTCTTCCAAAATAAAAATGAAAATGAAGTTGTAATTAATGATCAACAAATAACTGTGTTATGCTGATTTTTATTTAAGTTTAAAGATTCTTGAAAGTTGAACTAAAACAATAGCTGTAATCCTTGCCTCTGAAGATATGTGATTACGTTCGCGATAAATTTTTTGAAAAACGTTCAAAAATAGTTATACCTTTGAATATGTACATAAAAAATAGTGAAAAAAAGCATCTTGGAAGCCAAAAAATACCAGTCAAGTGGCAATTTTTTTTAAAAAACTGGGGAAAAAAAAAACCCGGTTTTTTTGGGGGGGGGCAAAAAAGAAGCATAAAGCAACAAATTTCTAGTTTAAAGGTTTATCAAATGATTTACTTAAAATTTTGCAAATAGTTTAAGAATTATATCATCTAGTTCCTGAACTAAAAAATAAGCTGTATTTCTATTTATTCTTAAAATGTTGGGCTTTGACTGTTAAATAACGGGAAATTTTTTGCTGGTTGTGAAGCACCTAAACAAGTATAAAATATTTCATAATGAATAGATTACTTGTCCTCTAGTTCAGGAATTGCAGAATACATTGAGAGATTATTATACCAAATTTGAACAAAAAATATGCATTAAATTTTTATTTATGATGTTTTTTATAAGAAAATTCTATCAAGGATTAGAATTAAAAAAAAACAAAAACATCTAAAGATGTAAAATAACATTAAAATATATGTGAATTCAAATATTAAAAAAACTGTAAGTTTCCGAAAAATAGACTTAGAAACAAAATTTAACGGTAAGAAAACTGTTCAAGTATTAAGAATATTAATTTAAAAAAAAATCATAATTTAACAAAAGACTTTTTAACTTAGTCAAAAGAACTGAATATTCATTTTAACACTAGAACATCCGTCGGTGTCGATTGGACACCGGAGCCTGTTTAGTTTGTTCTTCTTTCCGCATTTGCAGGTAATTTGAAAATTTTTTGAAACTTTTAATAATTTTTCATGGTAATTACACATAAAAAGTTTTATGGTTCTAGTTTAATTAGAAGAGATTTCGAAACTAAATATACCTAGAATATCCGCTGGTGTCGTTTCGACTCTAAGGCAATTTATCATTATAAATAGCTGTCGTTTAACAAACGATAGTTCACTAAGTGAAACAAACTTTCCAAAGTACTATCGCACATTTATTTGACCTTAAATGTAGTGTTATTGGGTTCACAGCGGAAATGAATCAATTATACTAAAATTGATGTGTCTAAGTGTTTCGTTATATATCATTTGCTTATCTACTCGTAAAAAAAATTCATTCGATTTTCGAACCTTGTGCAGAGCAGACACCCTGAAACGATGGCTCTTAGAAAAGGTTTAAGCCATGATGAAATTCCTAATTTGTTTCGAGAGCTTTCTGAGAATGAATCGAATGGTGTTGAGTTTCTTGTTCTAATTTAGATTCCGATGAAGTCATAAGATTGCGTAAAAGTGATTGCGAAGAATCTGAAGAAAGTGCAGATGAAATTGATAATATTCCAGTAATAAATACTGAATTTAAAGGAATTATAATTTCGCTAAAACGCAAAAAGTGCAAAATTAAAGAGTGTAATGGAAATGCAACTAAAAAAAATGTGTCTCTTGCATGAAAATGGTGTACAGAAAATGTATAGAAAAAATTGAACATCACTGCATCCATTGCAAATGAGGTATGTACAAAACCTTATGCATAAAAACGATAAATAATGATTAAAAAACTTGCATTCTTACAAAAACTACGATTTTGCTTATTATTTGTGAATATTATTGTTTTATTTCATTTTACAAGATTATGTAATTTGTTTTGTTACAGTTTTTTATGATATAAAGGGTCATAATATATCCTAATTACATGAAATAATATTAAAAAGACGGTATTGACGGTACTTAAAAGTACCATTTAAATCTGGCTTATATCTTCGTAATATGACAATTTTTGCTGATGGTATTCTAAAGAACACGGAGAATGTAACCCAAATAGCAAGAAGTTAATATAAGCTAAAAGTAGGAATTAAAAAATATTTAAATTAATTAAGATATTTCTATTAATTAAAATATTTTTCTTGGATTCCCTGGGATTATTCTGCAAGAGAACTTTACGACTAGTGCAAAAATGAAGTTGAAAAATTGATGGCAACATAATTCAATAAATAAAGGATTAAACTAAATCCTACTGAATTATTTATTCTGCAATTATTTAGTTATTACAATTATTTTATATCGCGGTGTCGAAACGACGTTTAAGGGTAATCGGAATCCTGGTTGTTCTATTGTTAATGCTGTCGTGGTGTAAAAGTATGAAGAAATAAAGACACATTTTTGGTTTTTTTTCAGCAAGATCTAATTTTTAAATACACTGATAAAAGAGATGTACAGTTTGAAGAGCTAATAATGCTAAATACAGATTCGCAAACGCAAACAGGACTCCTTGAAATGGTGAACAACAATGAAAATTTGTGGTGTGAAAAAGGAGGAAAGAAAACCACTCGTCAGCAGAGGATGAATGTCCTTCAGAAGAGGCAAACTGTACAAGAATAATTCTTCGGTGTGTATTGTGTCCGTTGCTCGTTGGGAGGCTAACCTGACCAGGACATGTCTTCGTCACATCTTCCAGATTCGAAGGAAAACAATGATTTGTAGTAGGGAATGTACATTAGACAATATTTTAATCACTTTTTTTTAAAATAAAATAATCGATTATAATAAAATTTTAATGCTTAAAATAAGCTGAGAACGTATATATTTTTAAATTTATATATGTATTTAAATATATATTTTAAATTATTTATATATGTATTAAAATGTATATGATTAAACGTTTATATATTTAAAACGATGAAATTCATAAATTTTATTTGTTACAGTAAAATGTTTTGAAATTTAATAATGTGAATAATTTAATAATCATGAAATAAAAAGCTCAAACATTTTAAAAGTGTGATTAAAATTTAATTTTAAGACAGAAAAAATACCGATTTATATACTATCTGTTAAAGTGTTCTTTGGTCTTGGTTTATTCATAATAAAGTATTAATTATTTTCCTGTTTATGAAAAGAAAAATTATGGTATAATAGTAAATATATCCTTTAAAAAATGAAGTTGCTGAGATTTGTCACGAATAATCATGTATTAATGTTATATTTGCTTAGGAATCTGAATTATAGAAATGAATTGATGCAAGACGTTTTGGGATGAACATACAAAAAAAAAAAAAATAATAATAATAATAATAATATGTAATGATATTAGTCTGATTGTCAAATGTCTCTTCATGGCTTTTAAATAACATTATCACAGTTCATATAAAGGACCAATTCTATTTGAACCATGATAATCGACTAAAACGGAGGCCTGCTCTGATTGCTTGTTTTCATTCTGAATGTGGAAGATGCCCGAATTTATGTTGCCACAATTGGCGACACAGAGTGTCCTCTCCCGAGCGGAGCGTTGATGAAGGTCACTTTTTTGGCGTCATGTCACCGGTTTATGAACGGACCATCTAGTGGTGATCCAATAGAGTGTTCGTCACCTCTGATATGGAGAGCAGAGGATTGCCTTCTTGCTTCACGGAAGATGGTCGGATGACATCGGACCTCACTAGTGGAAGCTGGAAAAGAAATAATGTTGTCAAAAGAGGTATTAGATAAGGCCAAAAATTAAAAATATAATAATAAGATTTATAATGTACTAGTCACCTCTGGCGACCAGCTAGTTCGCCAGAAATATTTGTTGCTTTTAATTTCAGTTAAAATTTTTATATTTAAATTGATATGGTTATTTCCCAAACGAAGTACAGAGTCTTTTCTTCCATGTAATGATTGACGATGTTCTCCTGGCTAATTAATAATATTACTTATTTTGTATTTAGAAATTTTAATATTTTTAAATTATAGAATAAGAATATTTATTTTCGGAAAACGCAAAAACCTTTCCTTCAATCAGCAGCTTGTTTACTTGTGACGTTTTGAAATAAAAGTAATTTTAAAAGCAGCAAACGATATTTCTCATTTCAAAGAAAACTGCTTCCAAAAGTTTTTATTCCAAAACGTTTGTTTTTTAAAAACTCTTTATCGATATCGTTCTAAAAATGTGTATCTACCCTTTATATTTTTAAGTATCAAATTGTGTCAGATATTAAAGTTATGATATTTTAAATGTTTTACACATATTATGTTTATTATTTAGATGAAACTTCCTAATGAAATCGAATTCCATAATTCACAGTGTTATTTTAAGCTTTTGTGTCTGAGTAATTTATTTTAAATTGCTCATTGTCTAAAATTACATTATTATTTTACTTTTTAATCGCTCATGTAAACTGCGCACATAATAAGCAGATTCATGTTCTCTTAGCTTCTTCAAAAGTGTAAAAAAATCTTGCAGTTAAATATCTGGTGAAAGAATGAAAACGTATTAATTTCATTCCACCTATCTAATCAGTAATTGAAATTTAAAAAAAAAACTGCCATATTCGTGGAAATTTTAAAAATAGGTTTTGTGCAATAATAATTCTGGAATTTGTAGCGGGAAAACGTCAAAATATCACTTAATTTTAAAGAATTAAAATTTTAAATAAATTTCTTCCAAAATAAATATTTTTTGTGCAATAATATATTTATCTATCAAATTTGGTAGTTTCGGATCAAAGATCTATCCTGCAGAGCGCCAACACACACAAGCTGAGACAAAATTAAGCGCACGCAACATCTTTTATTATGAATACATTATAGTATTGCTGCAGTCAAAAACTATTAATTTTAATTGTCTGAAGAATAGTACTGTGTGTATCGTGGCGCCGAGTTAAATGGTCTTGAATACGAACTTAATGTACGTAAAAGTAATTTGCTTATTTGAACAGTTTTCAGTTTTAAACGCTAATCTTTCATATGCTGCATAATGAAATTACATTTAAATGGTTGAATATAAAGACGCATTGAAAGATGTGTTATGCCATAATACTGCTGTAATAATTTTTATGCGCCACCAATTTTTTAATATTTACAATATATACGTAATTGTCTTGTCATATAATTTGTATAAAATAGATATTCAGTTAAATATTTTTGTTTTAGTGATGTATTATTATTTTTTTTTTTAATTCTACGGTTTATAGTTATACTGAGTAATGCGTTAAATAGTGATCAAAACTTTAGCCATATTTTTTCCCACGCGGTTCCCACGTTCCGAGTGAAAGGATGAAAATTTCTGATCTAAACAAATTCTTTTTTAAAAGATCCCTGTGTTTCCCTTACTTGTGATTGACATGCGTCAGAAATCTCTATCAGAATCTTAATAGTATTAACACTTGAAAAAATATTTTCCCTATTAATATCTTATTTTATATAAAACGAGGGATAATTAATTTCTCTCTCTTCCCTTCTCTTCTTTTGCCTAATCTGTTGCTGTGAGCGGACGTGCTTTGTCCGCGCCTCACGTAAATAAATTATGCCTTCCCGGGATGGATTAAAGCGAATTTCAAAATGCAAAGTCTCTTCACTGTCTTCGAAACGGCCTTCTGATATATATTAAAGCATTAAAATGTAGAAAATAATATTTTTATTTTTTCAATAAAAAGTATTTTTAGTTGGAAATCAAAATTATAAAGACACGACTGATTTAAGTATATTACATAAACTGGAGTTCTAGTTATAATCATGAAACGTAACGTTTTGATTTTTGATGAATATATATGTATATTCATTGTAGATTCGTGCTTAATTCTTTTATTATTTCTATTTTAATCTCCAGATTTTTTTATTAAAAATATTTTCTAAAATTTTGTACGTTAAGAAAAGAGTGCTTTAAAATATTTTTCAATCCATTTTCTCATCTTAGTCTTTTATGTTTTTCGTAATTAATTATTATAAATTACATTAAATATTTAATATGACTAAGTCTGACATTAAATATTTAAAAGATGCTATTTCATCAACTGCACCTAGAACTTACTATATAGAAGCACTAGATATTCGATATTGCATTAAACAGTCACTCATAGCCAATCATCTTATTCAGTGTTTTAAAATTTTCTTATTTCCTCTTTAAAAGAAATCTACTCTGTAAATGATTGCAAAGCAAGTAAATCATATTGATTTTTGAAGTTTACTTGAAGCCTGCGAAACTATGCCAATATGACAAATAAATGTTTCTTAGAGAACTTAGGAATTTAATTAATAGTATTTACATGTAAGTACGATTTAGATTGAAAATGTAGTATTCTAAAACAAACTATTTTATCGTCTATCATGAGAAAATAAAATGTGGTTAAATTTTTAAATTAAGACTTCAAAGCCTTCGAAATATTCAATGTTGCGACGTTTTTATTTCATTTTATGAATATCTTTGAACTTAATTAATTCGGGTTTCTATTGGAGAAATTCAAATAATAATAAACTTTCAAAGTACCTCTAGCCGCATGTCTTGAGTGTAAGGTGTGGTACTGTAGGTAACTTGTGGTGCCACTTTCCCACTGGCAGGGCTAGTACTGTTGTGGGGAGAGGCTGACTTGGGCGCTGCCGCGTGCCCACTCCACTTACACGGGGAACCATTGACATTGCCAATCTCTACTTCCTTGGCACCTACTGGATCGCAGTACCGAGGCAATTTTAAATCGTAAGTTGGCAAAGTGACACTGTTGGTGGCCGGGCATTCCACAGAAAGACTGTCCCGAATGCCGGTATTGTTCCACATGAGTACACTTTGTCGACTATCAAACGGTGCTGATTTCTCGTCTTTATGCCAATGAGGTAAGTCTCGTATGGACATGAGAATGCTGTTGGCTGTACCTCCATTCAAAGGACTTTTAGCTGTCTTGTTGGATACTAGTCCAGAGTTGATACAGTCGGAACTGGTAGCTAGTGGAAAACTCAGGTTTCCTGAACAACCAAGGTCTCGCACTTTGACATCATGGTTGTCCAGCAATAGGGGTGGCTGAACTGATGCGTTGCCGCTATTAATCAGACACCCCCTCAGAGGGTCAACCCCGTTCATGGACAAGTACGAGGTTGTGTCACAGCATGTCGAGGTTGTGGGCGTTTTGATCTGTTGAGGCGAGGAGGACGAATCACCGAACTTTGCCGCCTCTATCTGACACTGGTAAAGTTTGTCTTCTTTGGTCGTTATAATTGGATCTGGTTGAAAAGCACCCGTGGTGAAGCAAGTCCTTGCCGCGGATGCGTCTAAAAATCCGTTTGACGGATATTGCGTCACCGCATAGTCCGGATAATAGGTTCCTATGGACCTGTAATGGAGGAAGTTTTCGGCCGATATGAACCGTGTATTGTCTATGGCGGCCGTGAAAAGATTCTGTGGCATGGTTGCCGCAGAAGCGTATGGTGCACTGATACCATTCATAGTATCCGTTGTCCCATACGGATAAACATTGTTGTAACTGGCAGCCACCACTGCCGTATCGTCCATATAGGTGGCCGGTTCTGCACCACCAACAATCGTGGCTGCCGTTACGGGGCCATTGACAGGGCTTTTCCTCTTTCTGCATGTGGTAATGATATCTCGTATCTGGGACTTGTATCGCCTCGTCCTCTGGCAACGGAGCACGAAATCGCTGTCTGATAGCAGGCTGCTACGATCTGTAGTGGAACTGAGACCACCATCTAAGTAGGTCACTTTGAAATCCATCGTCCTTTTTCCGAGAAGATCTCGCCCTTCTTCTTCCCTATTAAAAAAATGTAATTTTTTTAATGGCTTACAAATATTTTTTAAAGGATGAAAATGCTTATATAGATAACTTTGGCATGTATGTTCCGAAATTCTGACCAAAACACACAAAAGTAAATGTTTTATATAAATAGCAGGAAAACATAATCTGAAGCTTGATTTAATAATAATAATAAAACAATATAGTTGAAAAAGGAACTAAAAATCATTAATAATTTTTTTCTGTTCTTTCAAAACTCTTTTAACCATCTGTGTTATGAAAGTAATTATGTAAACAAAGACCAAATTTATTGGCATAAAGATGAAAGCTGCAGGTTTCTTTATGAAAAAATATATTCCCATCTATCTTGAAGCCTTTGCAAAGCGCTAAATTATATAACATAAAAAAAAACTGAAAAATTATGAATTTATGTTGATTTCTATTAATACATGAGTAATGATTTAACTTTAAAAATTTTAAAAAGAAATGTATGAATAAAATGTTTGTGAAAACTAGTGCTAAAATTTGTAAAAAATTAATTTTGAATTCATAGAAATAATTTCTTTTTGTTATCAGAAATTTCAATGAAATAATAGTACTTACATGAGAGGTCTGTGCGTAGAAAGGATGAAGTCGGGTTTGCTGTTCTTATAAACAAGCCTGGCACTGGTTTGTAGCCATTGCCAAGACCCGGATTTAGTGGCTAGACGATACGCTATCAAGCCGGAAGCACCCGTTTTCAAAACTGAGTAGAAAAAAAAGCTATTATTAAAATGAAATAATAAGATTTTTCAGATTAAGATCTCATAAATTATGTTGAACAAAAGTAAATCATTTGTTTTAGCAACACATATATGAATTAAAAATTATAGAAATCTAACCTCAATACAATTATTAATAGAGACCTATTATATTGCCATAAGATCATGGCAAAATTTTCATTGTCAGCATACTTAAAATAGTAATCATGCGGAATATCTATAAGTAAAATTGTGTCAAACAATTTATTTCAAAATGTTTCATTCGATTTTAGTTTTATACTAAATCGACGTTTCTTTTGCATTTTTTCAAAACATTTTCGTTTCTTTCAATGATGATAAGGATTTTAAATATCTTTATCAACTAAGCGACTATCCAATTGCGACTAGATCTATTGCGACTATCGAGTTTTCCCAATGGACTATGTACGAATTGACCACAAGGAGAGGTGGGGGATAGGTAGATGAAGCATTTCAAGGTATGGATGCTTTGCTGTCTTTTTCATTTCCTTTTCTTTATTAAATCAAGTACATCTTTTATATATATATCTGGAAACTATAGCAAAGCTTTATTTTTGTCTAGTGATAAGCAATTTTATATAAATGGAAAAAAAAAGAAGGAAAATTTAGATTTGAAGATAATTGTTATTTAGCCCTCTCACTATTAACCCGACGATGCAAGTTCTATATCGGTGGGCCGGTTTGTATTTCAAATAAGAGATGTAAAGTGAGAACATCCTCGATCCTTGGTTTTACATCCTGCACTTTTCATTTGAAACATAAACCTGCCCATCATAGTGAGTTCGAAAGGGCGGCTTAGTAGTGAGAGGATTAAATTAAATACGTTAGACCTTCATTTAAAACTAAGTTCTTTTTAATTATACGAACAATAACGCAGTATTTTATATATGGCTTTTATACAATGACATCTTTTAATTACACGTATAATAACATAGTGTTTATATAATAACACAGTGTTTTATATGTGGCTTTTATACATGCATCTTTTGATTACACGAATAATATCATAGTGTTTTATATAATGATTTTTATAAAATGTTATCTCTTTGATTATACAAAAGATAATACAGTGCTATGATGAATATTCAAAATGTTTTTAATTTAGAAGTTATTTATGGTGATTTTATAATAATTTAATCGGTAGAAAATTCTAATGAATACTTGCAAGGGTATTTTGAATTCATAAAGTTCAACTGATGATTATGGAATGTAGATATTTAAAGAATTCTTATGAGTCATTTGAAAAGAAAGATTTAATCTTACGTTCTTGATGAGCGCTGGCGACGTAGGCTAGATCATCGTAATGGACTAGGTCGTAGCAACCTTTGTCAGCGAGTTCGGAGTCGGAATAACCCAACACTTGCTTCGCCCTGCCAGAAAGGAAATTCAGATTATTCAATTAAAACAATAGTTTTGTACTTGCATACATAAAAATGATTGCTGTTTTACTTCAGAAGTAATGCCATAGTTTCAGTTAATTGTCTTAATTACTTTTCAGTATAAAAAATTAATTAATAGTTTCTAATTTTATGTAGATTCATTTTTGATTTGATCTAAAGTAGGCTGGAATAAGTTATAAGAGATTGCAATTTAAAATAGAATATAGTAAAGTTTGATGAATAAATAAAATGGAAATTGATTTATCTGGTTTCTCCGAAGTTAGCCTGAAGGAGGTTAAGGACAGTATCATCTGGTTACAGTTCAAAATCAAATCCTCAATCTAGAGACACGGGAAGAATGTAGCGTTATCGAATGTTATTAGTTTTTTGATTTTTTTTTTTTTTTTTTTTTTGGATTATGTTTAGTTAACGGAGGATTTGAAGACAGATTCTTTCAAAGAATAGTAAAGCATGGTAAAAATAATTTAAAACTTAAGTTTCAAAATATCACGAATCTTTTTTTTAAAGATAAAATCATTTTGTTTTGCTTTCTTCATAAATTTTCCTTTAACATTTTATACCTTCCATACAAATTTTTCATTTTTTTATTGCTTCGATTATAGCCACAATCAAATCTGTTTAGCGTGATGTTTGGAGAATAATAATGGCGTTATGCATTAGTACTCGAAAATCGAATTTGTATTTTTGATGTCTTTTTTATTACCGATTGCAATAAAATTTGGCATAGAACTAACTACATTTGTAATCACAAGATAACATACCAATTTTTATTTATTTAAGTCATTGCAGTTTTGAGTTATTTTATTTATATAAATGCAAAAATATATAATAAATAAATTTCATAAAAATGCGAAAATATAAATGAAAATAAATAATTCTCACCTTTCAACAAACTTGATTTAAAATTTGATTTTCTAAATCTATATACTAAAGCTTGTTTATCTAGTTCTTTACGTTTTGTAATTTAATTTTGTACTCGGACGGTCAGATAGTCAGATTACCTCTGAATGATTTCTTTCAAATTTTTATAAAAATCTACTAATTTGTCATAAAGAGTTTATAACATATTTTTTTCCGTATTTAGTTTTTGTGTTCAGGAGACAAACATAATTCATTAAAAAAAAGTTTGCTTTGGAAGATCTGGAATGTGGAAATTCGTTAAAATGTCGAGTTAGTGTTTTTAAATAATTGCAGTACTTTCTTTTTATATATTTTATACAAGAGAAAGTAAAAATATGCACTGACCTTTGGTCGAGAGAGACTAGAGAGAGATCAAGTTTGTGTTTGCTTTTGAACATTGTGTCCTTGTGCGGCATCTCTAATAGGGATGGTGGACCGAATGGCGTACACACGGCAAACAGTGCCAAAGGTGGTTCTTCTGTTTTGTGGTTTTGCCCGTGGAGGATTTTGATTCGGCCCCTTATGTCCAGCCTCTGCCAAAGAAGGACAAAGACTGTGATTAGCATCTTAAATCGTACTGAGGCATTGAAGAAAATTCATTTTTGAAGTCACTTACCAAGAAACCAGATGTGTTGTCCAGCAAACACCGGAAACGAACGGTGAAGTTCCTTTCCAACAGATGACTATTCTCTGGAAGAAAGAAACAGACATTAGCTTTTATATTACTTCTGTTGTGACAAATAATATTAAAACGATCGGATAATTGATTAAGAGATGCGCAAAAATTAACTAGATGTCTATTAAAATAAATTAAATAATACCTAATTCACTCTCATTTTGGATAATATTCATTTTGATATTAATTGCAAGGTGATTTTCTTAGTGATGAGTTTGTGATTCTCTTATTGTGTAATTATACAGCTGCATTAAGTAGAGTCCTATAGGAAGATTACTTATGATAATGGTTTTCATGAGAAGTCTCCAGGAAAATTTCTTCAATTCTTCACCGATCATGATCTGGTTTGAAAAATCTTGTTAGAAATGTAAAAAATCTCGGACGGGTTCGTAAATGGACCATCTAATTCAAAGGGGATGGAAATGGAAGGGGGTAGAGAATATTGAAATTTTCCTTTCGCTACAACTTTCTTTATATTAAAGATAGAAAAATAAACCCAATTAACCAAATTAGCGCCTCATTAAGACAAACAACTTTTACATTTGAAGATTTCCGATAACTGCAATATTTTAGAAGTTAGGGATTGAAAAGTGATTTTAAAGCTCTAATATTGACAGTTTTTAACATTAACAATTTATGTTGCCAGATAGTAACTTAGATGTTAAGGAATCTGCTTTTACCTTCCAGCCTGCCGAGATGAATTTTTCTAAATTTATACTATTTACTTCTATTTATAAAAGCATCATTGTTTTTCAATGTATAAGTAATGCATTTAAACATAAAACTGATTTAGCATATAGCTTTAATCAATAAAATTAATTTATTGGTAGTTTAAATTTCTAATTCAACACCCTGTCTAAAACAAACCTTATGTGTTAAAAAGTGTTTAACTGTGTTTATTTCTGATAAACGTTTGAATCTATTGAATATCTATAATATGTTTTCATGAAAGTACACACACTGCATATATAAAGCTTTATATATTATTTTCCTTCTGGTGATTGAAATCGCACCCTTGCATCCCAAGCTTCATTTCATTTCATATCTGGAAATCCCTCCTCCCCCGTTTTTTTCTACCATCCTTCGTTCTTGTTGCTTCCTTGTCGATGTGCCCGCTTAATCACATCGTATGTGGGAGGGGGCAGTCGATATATCGGAACAAGCAAACACAGAGCAGCCGTTCCCAGCGCTTGCGATGCCCTCGTTCAGGTGGTTGTAGGTGGGAGATAGACCAAGGAATCGATAGGAGAGATAGACGAGGGTTGATTGTGATCTGTATCCCCTGGGAAGAAGAAAGGGGAGGGAACTTTGGAAACATATTGCCTGCGAAATGCACAGTCTGCCTGAGAATGGTGGAATTTGCATTGCTGATTTTGGCAACACAGTCACAGGTTTCGAATGCTAAAGCAGAATACTGGGATGGGGTTAAGTGTGCAGAAGTACTAATTCGACCGATATGAGCAGGAGATTCCTGTATTTCGCATGGTTTAGAAGCCATTCAGTAAATTTACTATATTGTTAGTCCAAGTTTACAGTTTGACTATTTTCGTATGAAAGTAAAGTCGTTAATTTTTTTGGCAGATTATGAAGCATATTAGCATGGAATACCCTTTAAAATCAATTAGAATTTATTGTTAAACTATTATATATTGTTCTCTGAATTTATTTTATGAATTTAGTGCTTTAAATAAATCTATGTTAGACAAGGATAAGCTGATTCGGTTTTACTTTTTTATTTATTATTTTTTTACAATAAAAAAAGGAAGCAAATGACATGCACATAATGAAACGTAGCTTCTCCCTTTAAAATACGTCTTCTAATTGAATTCTTGCTCTGTTTTTTTAAAATATTAACAATTCCGAATTTACCACCGATTCTCAGTTAAAGACTTCGATTTCATCAGAAAGTTGAATTAACATTTTCCGAAAATAGTAGTTTACTCCTACATTTTATGTTAAAAAGTTGTAGTATTTTATAGAATATTCTGGAGAAGGGTTATAGAATCGCTGAAAATCTTGCATCGCTCGCTGAAAAGAAATTCATCAAAAACTAAATCATTGAAATATGTGAAGAATTATTTGTGAATAATTTTAGATAACAAACAGAAATATCAAACTGTTTGTTATCTAAACATCACCCAAGATACGATTCTTTATTCTACAAACTAGCTAACCTGGTATTGGACATAATTGTTGTCAGATAATATAATTTTATTTATATATATACTGTCATGCTTAACATCTTTTGTACTAAAGAATGTAAATAAAATGTAGATGTTGTAAAAGTTAATTGTTTTTTTTTATACTGCCATGTTTAACATCTTTTGTACTAAAGAATGTAAATAAAATGTGGATGTTGTAAAAGTTAATTGTTTTTTTTATACTGCCATGTTTAACATCTTTTGTACTAAAGAATGTAAATAAAATGTGGATGTTGTAAAAGTTAATTGTTTTTTTTATACTGTCATGTTTCACATCTTTTGTACTAAAGAATGTAAATAAAATGTGGATGTTGTAAAAGTTAATTGTTTTTTTTATACTGCCATGTTTAACATCTTTTGTACTAAAGAATGTAAATAAAATGTGGATGTTGTAAAAGTTAATTGTTTTTTTTTATACTTCCATGTTTAACATCTTTTGTACTAAAGAATGTAAATAAAATGTGGATGTTGTAAAAGTTAATTGTTTTTTTTATACTGCCATGTTTAACATCTTTTGTACTAAAGAATGTAAATAAAATGTGGATGTTGTAAAAGTTAATTGTTTTTTTTATACTGTCATGTTTAACATCTTTTGTACTAAAGAATGTAAATAAAATGTGGATGTTGTAAAAGTTAATTGTTTTTTTTTATACTGCCATGTTTAACATCTTTTGTACTAAAGAATGTAAATAAAATGTGGATGTTGTAAAAGTTAATTGTTTTTTTTTATACTGCCATGTTTAACATCTTTTGTACTAAAGAATGTAAATAAAATGTGGATGTTGTAAAAGTTAATTGTTTTTTTATACTGCCATGTTTAACATCTTTTGTACTAAAGAATGTAAATAAAATGTGGATGTTGTAAAAGTTAATTGTTTTTTTTTATACTGCCATGTTTAACATCTTTTGTACTAAAGAATGTAAATAAAATGTGGATGTTGTAAAAGTTAATTGTTTTTTTTATACTGTCATGTTTAACATCTTTTGTACTAAAGAATGTAAATAAAATGTGGATGTTGTAAAAGTTAATTGTTTTTTTTTATACTGCCATGTTTAACATCTTTTGTACTAAAGAATGTAAATAAAATGTGGATGTTGTAAAAGTTAATTGTTTTTTTTATACTGTCATGTTTAACATCTTTTGTACTAAAGAATGTAAATAAAATGTGGATGTTGTAAAAGTTAATTGTTTTTTTCCCCTATTTACTGGCTAATCAAGATTTGTTTTCTATAAAAGAATCTTCGGTTTCTTTAGCTTCTTTACTCTTCTATGTAGTATTTTTTTAAAAAAAGTGCAATTGCTTTTTCTTAATTATTACTGTTTTCCAAAATTCTTCATATCACTCTTTATTGAAAAATAAATTATTAACTAGAATTCACAGACAAATAAAAAGACACTGAATATTTCAAATTCATAGTAAAGTACATATTTATGATTTTTAAACGTGTTCCTTAATACACTTTCAAATAAAATAAGATTATGATATTTTCTCTTTCAATGAGGAATCTCAGAAAGTTTTTAAATGTAGAAAACTTTCCAACTAAAATAGCTTCAAAACTTAAATTTAATTTCTATGTACGGATATTTTAAATCGCTTGTAAATAAAAATTTTTACAAATATATTCGAGTAATTAACAAACTTTTCTCCTGGTCCTTTGAAGTAATGGTAACATTTATTTGCTTATTTTGATACAGATTGCATTTAGAAGATAACCCCTTTTTTGTCTCCATAAGGATGTAGTGGAAGCTAGAGAAGTTCAAATATTTGGGGTTGTGTACCTCTATACACTTTTCTACCATTTTTCGAAAAATGTAGCATTTTATTTCTTATTATATTATTTATTTGGGCATTCCTTGATTCGACCTACAAATGGTTGTTTCCCACATCCTTGAACTTATTGTCAGCTAGTTTTTTTAAAGGTAGATCTTAGAAGTGTTCGAAAAGAAAACAGAAAAAAAATATCTTATTGGGGTAGCTGTAAAAATGGTATGTCGTATAAGAATTACTTTATCTAAGAACAAAACTATTTTTTGGGGGAGGGGGATAAATTATTTATGAGATCCTTTGATTTGCATTTAGGAAATAAATGACAATTTACATATAAATATAAAGATAACAAGAATTAATTTTTTAAATCAATTTAGATATTGTTCTTCGGGTTAATCATTTTGTGATTCTGAACTCCTTTCCCATATAACCAGGCCAGATAGAGATTTGATTAACTACCTTTTTATGATACGTTTTGAGTTTAGTTCAATTATACTGATGTCCCGTTTTAAAGCAACACTTGGGTTATTTTGGGATGGACTTGTAATTTTGAACCACGGTCAGATGACGAGGACGACATCTGAGTTGGCGCCCCTTTCTCCTAACTTTCGCATCACACCAGTGGGAGGGCGTTTGGCCTTGACGGATTTATCATGCACTAGACCCGCTTACATGATGGTTCTTCGAGGGAATAGGGTCTCGAACCTGAAACCCTCCGGTTCCGAGGCCGAGATCTTATCACCAGGCCACCGCGGCCTTAATGCGTTTTGAAGCTCGGCTTTTATATTATTGGTGACGGATTTCATTAATTTGATGATGAGATCAAGAGATTTAATAAAAATCTAAACAGGCATTCTAAATAGTCATGTTGCACCAAAATAAGAATATGTGACCCACGATGTAGTTTTAACTTAAACCTCAGCGTGACATCCGCGAAATCGTGCAGAACTTGTAGTCCTCTAAACTTAAAAGTCGGACCCAGCCACTAAACCATGGCAGCACCAAATACAGAAGACAGCACCTGAATCAGTATTTTTATTTCCGAAATTTTTATTCAAAACTAACGAATTAGTACACGGGTTTCAACAGATTCAGAGTTATCAATCTCACTAATAGATTTTCCATTGGACATAAACTTATGAACCAAGGATCCTGATATCAAGACTTTGCTATCAAAGTCTTATAACCCGAGAATGAAAAACTAGACATTTTTAATTGAATTCCCATTGACATATTAATTTACAATCCGCTAAATGTATATTATATTATTGAGATCAATATATTTTAGTGTACCACGCACTGCAGAAGCTGTCTACAGTTCGTTGAAGCTATTAGACATTTTTCTGGATATAAGTCAGCATTCAATATAATTTTTATTATTGACTCAGTGAGATGAAAACACGTTAATTCACAAATGAAATTGCTGTCGATAAATGTTTAATTATATGGGGGCATAAAGTGGTCAATAATGATGGAGGAGCTTATTGCAGAAGTTTTAGGTTTTTGCAAAGAATCATTGTTAGTTATGTGGTATTTTACAAACTTTTTTTTTATCGATCATACATTATGAATGGTTTTAGTATAATTTAATTTAGTTATTAGTTATATTAGCATTCCGTTTTGAAGTAATGCAAGGGTTGTTTTGGGGCGGACCAGGACGTGATCACATGAGAGGGGGATGCTTAAGCACACTGTTCTTCTCTGAATTTCCGTGCTATACCAGTTGTTGGATATTTCATTATATCATATTGTATAGGTAACTTGTAAACTTTATATATTTCATAAATCAATTATAAAGGAGAAACAAAAGGTGAATCAAGGTGATCAACACATTGATTGCACATCTGAGGATGAAATTATTGTGGAGTGTAAATAGGATTATAGCATTTTCTGCAAAAAATATTGAACAATTAAGGGAAAAAAAAACTGTCTTTGTCTTAAATGGTATAATAGACCAATGTGGATAAGATAGAAAATGTAATACGAAATTGGGAGACAATATTAATTATATAAAAGAAAATTGTATAACAGACCAGGGTAAATTAAATAAGATTAAACACTGGAGATATAAAATGAAGCAATTAAAAGAAAATGCATGTTACAAAAGAACAGGATGAAGGCACACCTTTTTACATACTAGGCCAAAATGTTTATCGTATCTTTATGGTGTATCAAATAACAAGATTTTGGCATCTGTTTGCGGGTATTGACAAGGAAAGATTTAAAAATATTGGGTGTATTTTGATTTAGATAATGATAGAAATACTATATTTGAAATGAAAAGTTTTAAATTGAAAAGAAAATTATATAAAGTAAGACGCTAAATTAAGGAATTTTTTATATGTAAGGTGGGTAGAAAAAAATCACGAAGGAAAAGTATTATTTGGAATAAGTGTGAAAAGTATTATTTGGAAAATATATCTTTGACCAGAATTTAAGAGAAATTTTGAAGAGATCTAAATAAGCTGGAGAGTGTCATATTACCTGGAAGTAAAGCTTCCTGAAGAGAGAGGGCGCTCCGATCTGAAGGTAGTTGCGAGTTCCACATTATGTGGCGCTGCAGTTCTTCTCTGTCCTCGGAGTGAACAAGCTCATACACGCTCTGATGACAGATGTCAGACTAGAAAGAAAAAAGAAATAAATAAATAAAAAGAGGAGAATGCCAACTGATGGAAAATTTTGTTAAAGAATTAAAATTTGCAAACGTCACAAAACATCCGTATTAATACAAAGACTTCAGAGGTTTGTGATTAGTTCGAAATGTTGAATAATGCACGATATCTTAAATATATCATAAAAAGTTATTTATGCTTAAAAGAAATTTAATTTTTTTTCCAAACCATTCATACAATTTTATAAAAGCAACATTGATTTAACAGACAACTTAGGGCATAATGTTCGCATTTTTAAATTCTAATATTTTTAATTTCTCTTGCCTCTGCAATTGTGTCAAACCTATAGGACTATTTCACTTTCTGTATTTGTTCATTCTATCAGTTTAATTTCATTTCTCTGTAGATCTCACAAAGTGCTATCAAATCTAAAATCTTATTAATATTTTATTTCATTGGTTGCCATTTCAAATTTCTGAAGTGTTGTAAAATTCTCTTCATGTTTTGGGCTGTAAACAAAGACAATATAAATTAAATGGCATAAGTGTTATGAAATCATCAATAAGAATAATTATGTCGTGACTCTTTTAATTTGGTTTGGGCTTCTTGGGTAATGGTGCTTCTAATCCCACTTGGCTTAGTAAATTTGGAAAATAATTTTCAAGGACTCAAGATGAGACACTTTGTGTAGGTAAAAGGCATTCAGAACATCTAGATGAATAGAAGTGTAACCTAACCTTCATGTATAGGCGTAGGCTGTCTTTGCTCAAGTCTTTCACGGAAAACTGGCCTACAATTTCGTTTCGCTTGGAGAAATCCCGAAAAAGTTTAACCACCATAAAAAAAATTATTTTCTATAGCACACATCGACCTACCAATTTCTAAATAATGCTGATTAAGTACTGCGAAAAAATATAACCCAAAATTTTCATCCTCCAATTCATATTCCTCAAGTATGGCATATCTTAACTCATGAGGTCACTGAGGACTAGATTCCTTTTTTTTTTTCTTCTCTACATTATGAAGCTTAACCAATGTTAAGCTTTAGAAATAAACGTTTGTAGCGGTAAACTGTTTTCCTGTGATATAGATAGCAATATTTTAGTAATGTCACTCAACTCTGATGAACTAGATCTTATTGCACCAAATGAAAGTACTATTCTAATATATATGATGTATATTCCGTAGGAAATATAGAGCATTCTACTCGTCATCTATGTAAGAAAAATGGTGAAATTGGTCCAGTTGCGGAGGCTGGAAAATTGCCAATGATTCTTTTGCGATATCTCACGAAAGCATGAAGTGGAGGGCATAGGTTAATATTGATGACGTATCTAAACGTCATGAACTTTCAAAGAAATAAAAATTGGCATAATAGATGCAATGATTGATACCAAAAGACTCTGCCGTGTCCCCCCCCCCCCGCACAGTGAGTGTATAATGAATGTATGTTATAATGTATTTCACGAAAACGGGAGCTGATGGGAGAGGCAGATGGCTATTGATGACATATTTAGGGATCATAAGATTATAAATGAATCAAAAATTGGTGAAATCAGTGGAGTGTTTGCGGCTGGAGGACTCTCGATATTTTTTTCTTGTAAAGAATGTACAGACAAGTAATAGTTTTCAGATTTCTCTCGAACTTAGGAAGGAAAAACGGGCCACCATTGCTGACACATCTAGGGGTGTTGAACTTTCATATGAAATAATAATTGGCAAAATTGAATTTATAGTTGAAGAACTGGTTCTTTGGGTTTCCTAATTATTTTGCATACACAGATAGCACGCTATATTTTTGTATCCGATTTGAAACTAAAAGTTAATAGCATTATTTAATAATATTAGGTAAATATTAGCACTTTATTCATTTTCTTTCTTTAAAATTTTTTTATTATAGTCTTCAGTAGATTATCGAATTTTTATTTTTCCACGAGTGTCCAAATTTTTAATATTAATTTATGAAATATAATAATTTTAATATTAACTAATATTCTTTTGGGCTTCAAAGCAGAGATATAACTTTAAAAATAGCCAAAGGAAGAGCATAAAACATCTTTTATAGTAAATATTTACTCGTTAAATTATGACCAAAATTCCAGCAATATTTTTAGAATTCGATCTTTTTATTCCAAAAGGTAAGGAAAGCGAGCACTACAGTTTAAACTAGAAAAAGATAAGGGAGATGTGCTGTAAAGAATCTGGATTGCACTTTTTTCTTTCTGTTCTATCAAAATAAATTTAGAATCTTTTCAGGAGTTCAGTTTCCTCCTGAAAACGAAAAGGGAAATTTTTGAAAAAGGCGAAAGTGAATAACGATCGGGAGAGTACCCTTTTCCCGCCTCATCGACACCAACGAATGAAGTGCCAAAAACAGCAACTTCTGCAATCCATCGCACCCCTGTCCTAAGATTGATGAGCCAACACTCAGATCCGTGGGCGAACCTCCAGATGCTTCCTCAACACAAGCACAGCAAACTCCGTTAATTAGAAAGCTCAAACTTGCTATTCGGAGATGCGCTTTTTTTCCCCGCTAGCTTTCTGGTTCTGCCGGTGGCGTCGCTGCATGTGTCAAGGTTTTGCAGCACAAACAAGATGACGACATAGTAGTGAGTCGCGTGGGATTTAAGAACTTTTAACTTTAATTTTTGATGATGAGGTAAAGGATGGAGTTGCTTGGGTTTTTTTAATGGAAAACTTTTCGAAAGAATGACGGATAATTCTATGAGATATTTAGTTTATGAGAAGAAGACAAAAGATGAAGAATTAAAAGTTCAGGAGCTTCTCTTCTAAACGAAACATTATTGATTCGTTTTATTTATAAATATTTTTGTGCAGTTGCAAGCGTTACTTTAAATATAAATTGGATTTAAAATATTCGTGTAATTAAAATCTTCTTTAAACCTGTGATTTACATCCAGAGAAGGATTTTTTAAAATACACATTGTGATTATTTGTCTAGGAAAAAGATTTTCACATTTTATAATTTCTGAAACTAAATTCGAATTCGCATTCATATGTATTGTTTTATCAAAAATCTTTTTTTTCCTTTTATGTTTGGTGTTTATTGCGTGTATATAGTGATTAAATAATTTTGCTAATGATTAAATTAAAAAAAAAACTATGTATCCTTGAAAGGATTTCTCTGTTAGGAACCCATTTCATTCCATTTCATCCATTTATTTGTAAAATTTTTGATCTGTACCATTCAGAGCAAACTATCTCTGTTGCATTTATATGCATTAAAAGATAAAATCTCCAGCACCATACTCAATAAATCACATTATTTATATATGAATGTTGTATTATATTATGTACACTATAAAACACAGAGAAAAAAACGAGGTGTTATAACACAAGAAATTCGAAAAAGATTTGAACCTCCATTCCAAAACATTGTAGAATGATGGTGTTTTAGGCTTGATTGTCTTTTTTTTTTTTCGTCTCTGTATTTAAATTATACTTTTATTTATAGTGCAGCGTTAACGTCCTCCTGAAAAAATGCATATAATATAACCGAGGCGCTCATAAGAAAGAACCCAGAAACAATGAAAATTATTGTTATAAAAATACTTAAACTATTTTAAAAAATTTATTAAATTTGGAGAATTTTTTTTTATCGAAATAACGTTGATATTATCGAAAAAGCTTATTTTTTTTTTAAAAAAAAGTTAAGTTGGTTAAAAATGATCTTTGTACAGTAATATACATCGAAGTTATTAAAGAAAAACCTAACGTTTCGATTTATTTTTAATTAAGAAAATCGAATTAAAATTTTGAAAAATGAGCAACGACTAACACGGGAAATAAAGATGTGTCAAATTTTGAGAGTTGTAACTCGAACACTTTGCATTGTTAAGTGTTTCAAATTATTTTTTGATCATACATGAAGCATTGTACAACTTATACGGCACTCGTAAATTGTATGCTAGATGATAAGAATTATTATGCTAAAATGAAAGGTTAATCTTGAGCATTATTATTGATTGTCAGACGATTTTGTACAGTACAAAGCCAAATGACTGAATGAATGGATTTAATGAATTTAAAAAAAATGAAAGAACTCTTTATCGACAATGAAAATCGATATTGACATTGTTTGGAAATTATTTTATATGTAATCGCTCATACATTTTTTATGATAAAGATTGTTTTTTTAAGGATAGTACAACGTTGCAAAAATAGAATATAACTCCTTTTTTTAACAAAAGAATATAGATGCCATAGAGTTAAATTAATATGACTTCTATTCCAGCCTATTTAATTTTTACGATTACAGGAGTTTTTTATGATTACAGTATTGTAATAGTGAGAAAAATTCGACATGTTGACATTAATCTCCACGTTTCATACCTTTATGAGTCCGAAAAACATATTATTTGGAATTATTTCTGTCTGCATTCTATCTGTCTCATAACTCAAAAACCAAAGGAATTGGACTAAAGAAATTTGGCATTAAAATAAAAAATGTGGATCACTGTCAAAATGTAGAAGAAATCAGTGCCTCCCCCCTTTTTTTTTATAATTCTGTCAGTATGTCCGCCAGAGTGTATACTAAAATAATAACTCAAATATGGATACATGAAATTCGTCATATAATTTTATTGCCAGAATTTCAGATTTTGCACCAATTCCATTATCAGGGTTTCTGTCTGTACTTTTGAATGGGAATGAAGTAACTCAAAAATACGAAAACTAAAGACATAAATTTTAATATGTGATTATTACATTCTAAATTATGGATCTGTATTAAAATTGGAAGCCAACACTCAGTCAACTAAACGAAAAATTGTTCAAAACTCATTCTCGATTCTCATCGTGACACGACGAAACTGAATATAAAACAGTCTAGTTTGTGATAATGTAATAGAAAATTCCTGGTGGTTATTTGTCGAAGTTACCACTTTGAAAGGATATTTAGAGATTTTACTTTACTTTATATATTAAATAAGAGAAAGTATTTATATTCAGAAAATTTGCAACAAAGTTTAATTTAGGTTAATTTTTTTTATGTTTGTAAGGACGAAATTTTCTAATAGATTAACACTCATTTCTTGATGTTCTAGAATTCTGAAGCTTTGCCCACACATTTTATATTTTCGATGATAATGTACTATATTAATATTTTCAGAACATGATTATCAGTTAATCGATTAAATATGACCAAATTATTATTCCAATCTAGTGGCATTCTACGGCAAAATTTGAGAAAAATTTGATTTCCAAACTACATGATTTTTATAATCATGAATTATAAATTAAGGACTAAAAATGAGATGATAATTAAAATAAAGATGGTTTTATAATTTAACATACTAATAAAAAAGCATTTTTAAAAATTAAGCTTATTTGTTTCGTAGATTATTTAACGAACCTTTAAAAATAATACTAATTATAATGTCAGGTTATTTATCACAAGCCCAATAATAAATTCTTATTTTTTTTATCCCAATTATCCTTTCTTCCCCCTCCTTCTTTTTGTTCATAGTATTGGAGTCATCATTCGTAGATCACTGCAAGAGATGACGGTGAAAGGGCGATATCGTGGATTACACGGTAAACTGGCGTAGCACAAACCTCAAGAGTAGGCCCAATTTTACTTCACCGATGCCAGACGAAAAGAATGAAATAGTTTTCAGTCACGCCATTTTTACGATTGCCTTTCCTTTCCTTTCCCCCAAACCCCTTTTCGTGATCTTGTTTTTTAACTGCCGGTCTTTTATTTTAATCTGAAGATTTCATTTATGAGCGCTTATTTTTATACGCATTCGTTATTGCTCCGAATTCTGGTTCTGAATGACTTTATCGTCGTGGGTTGGCAACGGAAAGAAATATTTGCTTAGACTTCGACGGCTTCTGCTTATGATTATCGTGCCGCAGGGGGGCGCTGGATCGATATTGATCTGAGAGCGAAATAGCATTTTTTTTATTTATTTAAAAAAAAAAAGATCAGCCCCCAGTTTAAAGATACTCGATTTAATAGTAACTTTGATTTAACGCTTACTTTTACTAACGTTGTAGGAGAAAATAGCTTTAAGTTGTCCATTCAATGACGTCCGTGATTTTTTCTTTTAACTTACGACAAGGTTTTAAACCTTGATTTATAAAGGCCAATAAATATTAAAGTTGCATGCACATATGAGAGAAAAAAAATTTAAAGGAAATTCGAATTTCTAACCAAAAACATTCCAGCATGATAATGTTTTAGGTTAGATTTGTATCTACTTTATTTATAAACATTTAGTTTTATTGAGAGCAAAGATAATGAGCTCATAAAAAAAGTTTTTAATATTTGTTGTGGCAACGCAAATCTATAAACTCAGTTACTGAAATGATTAAAAGCTTTTTTTAGTAAAATCTACTTTAAAATATTTTGGAAAATCTATTCAAATTTGCGAAAAAATTGCATTGAAATACAAGTGAAAATTACTGAAAAGCTAATTTTTGGAATTTTAAGATTGTATAAAAATTGTACTTTTAAGTTATTGAAGAAAATGTTAACATTTAGAGTAATTTTCATTTGAAAATCTAATTAAAACTTTGAAAAATAGCTTTTTTGGGGGAGGGACGAGCATTTACTACTTGAGTAATAACTGGTTGTTAAATTTGATAACTCCAATTACAACCATTTATTCTATAGAGTATTTTAAATGATATTTTTTTTCTTTTTGATGCCACAATGCATATTGCATTATCATGATGCCATGCATGTTGCCTCACACATACACAATTTATAGATATTATTTAAATCTTTAAAGATTATAAAGTTTATGAAATTTGTAATTTTCAGCACACACAAAAATAGTTTTCTATTGAAAGATGCTTTTGAAAACAATTTATCCACTTCTAAAAACGTGACTATGAAAAAAAAATAATAATACTACATTTTATTTATTGATTCCATCTACATATTATTCCTTATTACGCCGTAGGTGATACATTGGTTTGCTCAAAATATACAAATAATATCAATCTAAAGCATGAATTTTTATTTTATAAAAAAGTAAATAACTGCATATAATTGTGTTTTGAATAGACGTGTATAATTCAAGAAAATTATTTTTAAAAAAATTAAAAAAAATTATTTTTTTCGTGAAATTAAAAAAAATTAAATTTTTCTAAATGGCTACATTATGAATTAAACAATATCTCAGTGACACAAATCACATTATAGCAATTCTGTAATAAAAATAAAAGTATCTTTTTACCAATATACTTTTTTACAATGCAAAAAATCTATTTTTAATGTTAGAACTATTCACACCACAGCCATTTTGGTATTTTTTCAAACTTCCACATTAATTCGTATTCTATTACCTCGATTGCTATATATCTAACTTTTCTACAAATATTTATTAAAAAAACATTTAAAAAGGATCCCCAATTACTCAATGTTGGCATTTGGAACAGCCATGTGAAGCTTATAAATGGAAATATAAACTTGTAGACAAATGGCTACATGATGCACTGCAGGGTTAACTTCATTCTTCATTTGGGTTTCATTTTTATATGTATCAAATAGCCGTTGATGGAAGAATTCGTTATCTGCTCTTTATCCAAAAAGTTTCTTTTTCGAATTGAAATATTTATATTATAATTTTTGAAGATTTTTCTTACATTCTGTGAAGATTTCTTTAGATGTTAACAAAAACATTAACTAAGAAATAAACTAAGTGAATGAAAATTGTGATAGAAAATGAAATTCAAGAAAATGAAGTTATTGGTATTCCTCTATGGAAATAGTCGAATTCATAGTACAACTATAATTTAAATTATAGTAGACCATAGTTTTGGAAAGCTATTCATTTTCACTATTGCTGAAATGTTTGAACATTTTGAATAGTTTTCGCAGTATTTTGGTATTTAATAGATGTATTTAGAATTAATAAAATCTGGCACGAATATGTATAACTTTCCAAATAAAAATTTTATTGTACGGCTGCTATATTCGAAAGAATTAGTTGACTGAAAGTTTATAATTAATAACTTATAAATTATTTTGTTTTTTCTTTTACATTTTTTTAAGTTATTGTATTTTCAAACAATATCTTTCTTGTTGCGTTAGTTAAATATACTTTCTTATAATTATACAACAATAACTTGACATAATTTTGAAAAATATATCCATATAATTGTTTCCTTTTATGAGAATTAAGGGATTTAATCGTGTCCAAAAAACGATAACTTAACATAATTTTGAAAAATATATTCGTATATTTGTTTCAGTTTATGAGAATTTAAGTGATTTAATCATATCCAAAGAACGATAACAACATAATTTTGAAAAACATATTCGTATATTTCTTTCAGTTTATGAGAATTTAAGTGATTTAATCATATCCAAAGAACGATAACATAATTTTGAAAAATATATTCGTATATTTGTTTCAGTTTATGAGAATTTAAGTGATTTAATCATATCCAAAGAACGATAACAACATAATTTTGGAAAACATATTCGTATATTTGTTTCAATTTATGAGAATTTAAGTGATTTAATCATACCCAAAGAACGATAACTTAACATAATTTTGAAAAATATATTCGTATATTTGTTTCAGTTTATGAGAATTTAAGTGATTTAATCATATCCAAAGAACGATAACATAATTTTGAAAAATATATTCGTATATTTGTTTCAGTTTATGAGAATTTAAGTGATTTAATCATATCCAAAGAACGATAACATAATTTTGAAAAATATATTCGTATATTTGTTTCAGTTTATAAGAATTTAAGTGATTTAATCATATCCAAAGAACGATAACATAATTTTGAAAAACATATTCGTATATTTGTTTCAATTTATGAGAATTTAAGTGATTTAATCATATCCAAAGAACGATAACTTAACATAATTTTGAAAAACATATTCGTATATTTGTTTCAGTTTATGAGAATTTAAGTGATTTAATCATATCCAAAGAACGATAACATAATTTTGAAAAATATATTCGTATATTTGTTTCAGTTTATAAGAATTTAAGTGATTTAATCATATCCAAAGAACGATAACATAATTTTGAAAAATATATTCGTATATTTGTTTCAGTTTATGAGAATTTAAGTGATTTAATCATATCCAAATAAATATACATGTAAAATTATTTTCTAATCTTCTATTCATCTCACAAAAATAATGAATATAAAATTATGATACTCTCTTTTTATATAACAGATTCGTGTTGTGGATCAGTTTAAAATACCTTTTCTTTTCACAAAGATGACAAAACGTAAAGAAAATAATTTATAACATTTAAAAATTTTCTTTGGATTTTTCAAACAGCGATACGTCTTCCCGACACTGCAGTTAATAACTTTCATAAAACTCCAACAGAAAAATTTTTAAGGATCCGTATACACAAAATTCTACGATAGATATACTCCATCATACATCACGGTTAAAGTTACAGCCTTCATTTCTCACGGACCAAAGACAGGATTAGAAATTGTTGTGCAACGAGAAAAGGGGAGAAAAAAAGTAGACTACAGAAACTAGGTGACTGGGTGTAAAACAAAGCCTCAAGTCATCATTCACAATGTCGCCAAGACCGCCAAAAAAAGAGCGATCGCGCTACAAATATTGCAACCGTGCGAGGCCATAAATCAGAGAAAGATGCTCCAAGAAGAGGGCGGGGTGCAGTGTGAAGGGAGGAAGGGATGGAAAGATAGGAGGGCGGCTGATGGAAAGGGGGGGGATGGTACATCATTCAGGGGGAAGATATTCTGGAAAAGGAGGAGGGGAAGATTGGCATCAGAAACCGATGGGCTAAGCGGAGTTATTGATAACCTCATTAACGTTGGAGCGCCAAGTTTCCAGCGTGGCCGACTAATTATCTGTTATGTCAGGTTAATTAATGAATCGACGGCGAGGGGAGGAGGAAGGTGGTAAGAAAAGGGGTGAAATTATCGAAGGGATGAGATTTTTAGTGTTGATTGGAAGTGCAAGTGGAGGTGAGAAAGGAAGGAGAAAAATAAGCCCTGATAAGAGGTCTCGCCTCCACAAATTTAAACGATTCGGGATTAGTTTTGGGTGTCCATCTATCATGCCGGGGTCATGCATACAAGTGGGGATCTATTAAGCACAATGTTGTGCAGGTGTCTCTTTTGTCTTTTGTGTCGGGAATTGTTGTAAGTGCAGGTAGGGCCGTAAGTGCGATTATCTGAAGGTGAATTATAAACAAATACACGAAGAAGGTTTGAATAGAAACAAAGAATGCGATGGCGTATTTATTACTTAATTTGAATAAACAAATTCCAGTATACATCTATATAGAAATGAGCAAGTTTGTTTTACTTAATAATTTATTTTCATGCATGCGATTTTGCCGTTATTTAAATATTGAACATTTGAATTTGGAACCATGTTGGAACTTAGCAATTTTATGGTTGTAAATATACAATAGAAGAACGAGAAAGAAATTAAAAGAAATTGAAATTATTCGAATTCTTGATGCTAAATAGCAAGAATTTAACGAATCCATAAATGTTTTACAAATGTTAAAACCTTTTTCTTATAAAGGTTAAATGATAAACTGTAAATGCTCATCTTATTGGATATATCTTATTTTCGAAATACAGACGAAGCGATGTTAAAATTCTAAAAGTAATTTTTTGTCATTAAAAGT
Organism: Argiope bruennichi; assembly: GCF_947563725.1. Lineage (NCBI taxonomy): Eukaryota > Metazoa > Arthropoda > Arachnida > Araneae > Araneidae > Argiope > Argiope bruennichi. The sequence goes on along the minus strand of NC_079159.1, from coordinate 76,698,472 downwards.
TGCCCTGTAGGTATTAAATGTATAATTAATTATTAAATACAACTGCCGACATTTAATTAGTTAATTTGGAAAGAAAAAAATTACTAATTTAATTTTGTTGTTAATTGCAGTATTTGCCGTTTCGTTGTGCCTCACAATTACAAGACGTGTCTAATGTATCTAACAGACATTAAATGAATAAATCAAATTAAATCATATCCATTCAAATTTTAAAAGAAATAGTGATTTAAATTTCACTAAATTTTATGATAATTTAGGAAAGTCCATCTTTAAATTACTTTTAAAAGTAATTTTTTTTTATAAAGATAAGAAAGATTTAAGACACTTCTTTAAGTAAATTATATAAACAAATGTCGTATTAATGAAAGGTGCAGCGAATGATTAGTGATTAAATAATGTATAACTGCACAAAAGTACTTTACTAAGGAAGGAGAGACAGTAGTAAAATAAAAGCAAAACAATAAAGAAGCTCCCACCTTCTAATTCATCTCAAATTAGCTTCACTGCTTAGAGTGTACTCTTGTGGGAAAAACTGTTCTACAATGCCAGATAAAGAAAGTGAATCTGATACGCAGAAATATTTTTCAGTTTTTTTATGCGAAGTACTTAAAACATTCTTGTTAAAGCAATGTATGAAAAGAAAAAAAATCTGGGAGGAGCATTTGTTTAACAGGCAATTTCTTATAGTATATTTTATTTCATTTAACAGACATTAAACTAACATTTGAAGCATTTTGAAGCGAGTGTTAAGTACCAATATGTTTCGTAATATGTGTGTTTGATATATATTTTGATTCGTAATTAATACACATCACAATAACCATCCAATTATAACAAGCTTTCGATTTTACTTTAGATTTACATTAGACGCAGAATCATTTATTTCTCCATATTATTAATATTTCCATTTACTTTCTCCATATTATTAATATTTCCATCTTTTATTTCCCATGATATAATATGAACGTCACTGAAATGACTTTTTTTGTGATCATTTTTTATTGAATAGATATAATCGTAATAACCTATTTTCTATTACATTTTTTTATTTTGTATATAATTAAACGCCATTAAAATGCTTGTTTTAAAGGAAATCCTGTTATTTAACGATTCTCTAGCTTTTAATAAGCTTTAGATTGGATTATTTTATTTTATTTTATATTTGAGAAATAATTAATAGTTATTAACTAATATATTTTCAATTAATAACTAAGAATTTTAAATTCAATTATTTAAATTCTATAATTAATTCAAAAATATTTCTTACTGAATATATTACAGAATTTAGTTTAGATTTACCTATTTGGAACACTTTATTTTTGAATGTAAATTATTCCAGCTTTCTAATATTTTGACAAAAAATTTAGAATAATTTTTGTAAAACTTATCCTTTTCCTAAATTTTTATAAATTAAATAAATAAAAGCAATTGTTTTAGTGCTCAGCTTAAAAAATTTTTACACGCTTTTGTGTTTACAATAATACATAATTATAAGTATATTTTAATACATAAATTAAAAGAATTTAAACGAATTATTGTTATGAGTGGGCATTAAATAATTTCTATATTTATTATTTTACATCGTGTGGGCATATAAAACAATAATAAAGCAATTTAATAACATTAATTCAAATTATTTTTGATTATTATTTCATTTCTGTTGGCAGGAAAATTCTTTTCCTTATTTGAATTTTTGTAGAAAATAATCTTAGCAAATAAAATTTTATTCAACGTTTGTTGTTTCCCCAAGATATAAAATGAAGAGCCTAACACACATTTCAGAAAAACCTTCTAGTTCAAAGGAACAAGAAAAGGAATATATCTTGTAACATTGCTGTTAATTCTTGTTCACGTGACACATCAAGTGTTCAGTAGCAGTTCATTTAATCCTTTATTTAAATGTAATTTTAAGTTACAGCAGAGCGTCAGACAAAGTGTAATTGCATTGAATAATGTGGTGAAATTACGAACGTTTTATGACTGTGACACGAGGAGAATCAATTCTATTGAAAAGAGGAAGATACGATTTTGAGTAAAAAGACCAATTCTCAGTAAAATATGGGAAGTTGCCTGTCATGGAAAATAAGTCAGACAAATAATAATTATATATATACAAAATATATTAAGAAACCTTAAATAATAGTTAGTACTAAATAAACAATATTTTTTTGAATCTGAACGTTCATTTTGTTCTTGTTGAAATTTAAAAATATATATTCATTATCAGGGAAAAGTATTTATAAGTTATCATTAATTTCGCTAGATGGAATTCAGCTATTAACTCCCATTTAAAAATAATTTTGTGCATTTTATTAAATGTTTAAAAATGATACAAGAGTAAATTGTGACATAAGTGGTGAAATCGTTCAAAACACTCTATAAAGCAAACCGCTTGGATAGAGAGTGCCAAATTTGGCATGCAGTTATTACTCTTTGGTTAGTAGGTACTCCCTAAGAAAGTTTCTCAAAAATTTAATTACATTTTTAATTAAAAATTAATCAAAATTTGCATTAATCCTCAATAGTTTTGAAACATGTTAGTGGACAAAAGTCAATTTTTCACTGCCTTAAAATTGAGGGGGAATAAAAAAAAGCATTGAAATTTAGTCAAATTTACTTCCATATTATTTTCTTTATAATTTTATATTTTTTAATATAATTTTTCATTGTTTTAGATATATTGGATATTTACTCATTTGCTTAGCGAAGATATTATATATATATACCATTGCTAAAACACTTAGAGTAATATTAATATTTAGAGTAATACTGCTGTACTATTTAGAGTAATTTTAAGAGTAGAATAAGGATGGACGAATCAAAGCTAAAATATTTCCATATTACGATTCTTCGAACTAGGGGTTCAAATCTCGTTAAATTCTTATAATCATAAAGCAGCAAATAAAATAAGGAATCCACACCAATCTCCTGCTTTCAATATTTCTACACGCCAATTAATATTCCATTACGATTTAATAATTTTGCTGCATTCTTATTATTAAAAGAATCAACAATTCAGAAAAAAATAACTGAAAATACAAAACTAATATATAGGATTTCGATTGCTTCAATTCGATTCGATTAGTTGATATTCCAGATTTCCTTTAAAAATATGCCCAACAAAAATTAAATGCTATAATATGCTTTAACCAATGAGAGAAACTTGCCCCCCCATCAATTTGTTGTCAATTACGTTTGCAGATATTTTGTCTTTGCCCTTTTTAAATATGTAGTATGGGAATTTTCCTTCATACAACTTTATGAATTCACTAATATTTAGTCTATTTTTCAGGTTTTGTTTATGATTGCGCTGATTACGTTCAATTATTATAAAGGCAATATATTATTTTTCTGGCTTTGACAATGAGTTTAATAAAGAACAACTCATTATCAATATTAAAACGTATGTTAAAAATTTACTAAAAGTGTTTAAAAAAATGGCGAAAACTATGGCGAAATTTCACTAAATAAGAATTGATAAAATCTACAAATTGTAATTTCATTATATCAAGGGGATTTCCGATTCTTACTCAAACATTTAATTATTCCAGCTTGATTTTCATAGCAGTAATGGTTTCAATATTTTTAATGGAAAACTCTTAATATAAGTACCCCTTTACTCTAAGTTGAACAGTGAGAATTAATTAAAATTTAATATAATGTCGTGACATTGTCCTTAGAAAAATAAAATGAAGGGGGGGGGAATGTTGCATGCTGTTAAGTGCATAAAATTTTAGTAATCATGTATTCATATATAACAAGATAAGGAAAGGATGAATATGTAACGTATTTTTCAAAAACATTTAATTATTTAGTATGGATGAGTTAGTGAAAAATTCAAAATGTAGGTCTTTCTGTTGATTATCTAAACCTGATCATAGGAAACTTTTAATTTTAATTAATTAATTTATTTATTAGCACAATTGAATTCCGTCTGATAATAATTGAGAAATTCGATTGAAAAATGGGTTGAATATAACCTCTTATTTTCTGCTAAAATATATACGTATATATCTTTTTACATTTGAAGTACATCTATATGCGAATATATTTTTTCATTTTACATTTAGAAAAACTGAGGAAAGATCATTCGTATAGTTTTAATTCCATGCATCTCTTTTAAATGATTTTAATTCTATCAGGTTTTAATTATCTTTTGAGTCTTTTTTTTTTCTTTAATAGATAGAACTTTTCATTTGAAAGATTCAAATAAACATAGTTCTTTTCTTTGATGCTTCCATTCAGTTTCAAATCGAATTCCAAGAAATCTCTCACCGGTAATTTTAAATTCAATTAGCGCATGCTCATTTGCGACAAAGATTCTATTATTCCACAGCCCTAGATTAAACAACATAGCTTATAGAAAACAAATAATCCGTTGAATGCATTTTCATGACCATAGCCACGAAAAGCATCCGCATCATTGGCTTCCACTTTGCCAAATTCAAACCCTGGCTGTGGCAACCCTATTCGGGGCAAAACCTCATTACTCAGATGATGCAATGATTCGACGTCTATCTTTTCCTGGTTCACAGCGGAGCCTACGGGATTCGCCCGCGCGAACACCTCCCCCCCCCCTCTCCTTCTACCACCGGAATGATTACGAGAAGGGGGAGGGGAGGGAGATGGAAGCTGAATAAAAATGGCGAATGTTTTTCTTTGACGGGAGGGGGTGAAAGGGGCGGGACCGAACGAGGATGACGCGTCACTCGTAGAGCGAATGCACACATACTGATCCCGTGTGAATCACTTCAGCGCGTCTTGCGTAAGTTATTAATGAACCCATTTCGGAGAGACTGCGCAAGTGATACTGAGAAATGTGATAAAAGAATAGTTCAAAACATTCTTGATGTCGAGAGTTTGATAAATATAACGTGGAACTCAGAGCTTTCATTTTGTTCAGAATGAAAGATGCGTTGGTAATTTTTCTTTTGTTGATGTATCCATTCATTCATGGGGTTCCCTATATTTGCCTTAGAATTGTGACATGTTTTGTAGTCAGGATTTCAGGAGTGGTATTGAGATGTGGGTAAAAGAATAAGTTTGAAACATTCGAGATGTCGAAATATTCAAAATAAAAGTTGCTTCATTTATGCATATTGCTATGTTATTATAGGATTAATGCTTTGACGCTTTGCGACAATTTCTTCCTATCTTACTTTTAAAAGATATAACATTTATATCCCATACAAATATTATTTTTCGAAGCAAGTCTCTTACAAAATGGCCTTACTTATGGCCTCGTACAAAAATCCGACGGATGTAGTACTAAATGATTTGCTGATAGTGAAAATGGACCCCAATGTTCACCTTATTGAGTTATGCATTCCATTGCAATAAAATTTTGATGTTTTCTTTAAACTTCAGAATAGATGTTTTTTTGTTTTTTTTATCTGTTCTATACCAAATAGAAACACTTGTCAAAATGTTCACTCTCAATTATTTTGAAACTTGATACTTGATTGAGTTTAACTTCTTAGCAGCCCAGTTTAATTTAAAGCACAGATTTTTGTAAATTTATTTTAAATTATGCTGTTAGGATTTTAAAAAAACTATAAAGTAAAATTAAATACCAATTTTTTTTTTTCATTTTTGGTGTATTATTTTTGAAAAATGATCGACATTTGGAAAAAGAAGGGAAAAAAACCATTTTAAAAGTCTTTTTTTAAATGTATACACTAAAAGATTTTAAAAATAAAATTAAGTGCAAAAACCTAACAAAAACTTCTTTTGAATTCCTTGCATTATACTGCAAATAGATTAAAACGCGTGCACACACACACATATATAAACGACATTGTGACAGCAAAATGTCGATTATGTATAGTATATATCAGTTGAACATTATTTAGGAATTTGGGTATACTTATTGAATTGTTAGGCAAAAGAGGGGGGGGGGAGAATGCACCCTGTTTATCTAAAAAGAGAAAAATAGAATTATTCTATAAATAGAACACTAGGTGCTAGTGTAAGAATGGAAGTTTAGCTCTGCATTTTAATTCTACATATAATATTTTACTGTATATACGAAGTCTGATAAACATCCAAGCATCCTCACATTAATGTAGGGATTCACAGCCAGAAGATATTAATTAAAAAGAAAATACTATAATCAAGAAATTAATACTTTTCTTTTTCAAAGTTAATATATTTATTCTGGATATATCAGTTATTTGACAACTAAGCTAGTTAAATATTTTTTTATAATCTTTCTTACAGTGTAATTCAGTATTTTAAAAAAAAAATAGCATGATCAGTGTCTCTAATTCTATATTAATAGGTCCTTTTTTTAGCTTCAATTACTTTTCCTTTTTTGATTTAGTAGAGATTACTTAAGTCAATATTTCGTAATGAAACAATGCTATCATTGCTTTTGCAACTTCTTCACTGTGCACCGTGATCATATGACGAGGACAGCGCCAGAGCTGAAACTTTCAAACCACAACTGCATGAAGACAGATGGTTTGGGTGAGAATGGGAAAAAAACCTTGCTTACCTGATGAAAGCCCAGGTAGGTCTCGACTGTGTGTGATGTGTAGAAGACTTCTCCGTCGCACGTCAGGATCAGAAGGAATCCGCTCAAGGCCTGCAAAGAACAAAAAATGCATTATTTCCAAGATTTCTATCATTTAAAAAAATTCTGAAAGATAATTCAGAATAAAGTATAATTATGCGAGACATAATTTATAACTCATTAAATGTAACACTATAATTAAAGGAAGAAGAAAGAAAAGTTTCAAAAGTGTTGACACAGTTTGACAATAGTAAATTGATATTTGTTAACATTTTGAAAATATGAGGTAAGGAATGTAAGTAATGAAGTATAAGGAAAGTAAGTAATGAAAATAAGGATAAATAGTTTCAGGAGAATGGTCTTATTATTATTATTTGCCTTTTGATCCATTTGAGTCGCACAAATGCATTAATGCTTTGCTTCCATAATGTTTGGAGCTTTGCCCTCCCTCTTTTGTTCCCAGGTCACTGATTGCGATTCGTATAAGATTCAGTAATATCGGCCACTCATAATTACAGCCATATTGCGATTCATTGTAGAAAAAACGTTGCACAATTTTTCGTAAGAAATATACAGTTTGTAAGAATTAGAAAGTGAACTCTTGTAAACTGTGGATTTTTTTTTTTCATAACCTCTTTTTTATTAATCCGATTTTTTAATTTTTTTTCATGATTTTGTTATTATTATTATTTTGTATCAAGAAGAAGAATTATGCCAATGGTGGTTTTTAACAATTCAAAGTGAATCAGTACTTTAAAGAATTTTAATACAAATTTTTCAAAAATCATAATTTTTCTATCTTCTAACCTCACTTTTCCCTTTGCTTTATTTGCCATTCATATTTTTAAAAAATCATAAATAATGTTTTTAGGTGAAAGTTATTATTTGCATATTATTGCAACCCATGCTATTTATCTTCAGAAAAATAATATCAAACAAAACATATCCCATTGCAAAACCGAGGAAGAAATTCTCTTTAATGTGATGAATTCACTTCATATACTGACAAGATACTAATTCTTAAAACTGTACTATTCAAATGAAGTAAATCTGCTAAATTATTAAAATGTTTGTTTGCGGGCATATTATCTGTAAATTGCGTTATGCGATGAAAATTAAGTCAAAACGCTCTACAACGCGCATCTTTGATTCGAGGGCTATTAAATTTGGCATATGGTTACTTCTCGAGTAATAGATACTCACTAAAGAAGAGTTTTTTAAAATATTAATTAGCTTTTGAATTAATTTTTTTAAGGCCATGGGAAGTATACTTCCCACCAAATTCATCAATCTTTGAATGAAGTTATGTGGCTTGGTATAAGTTCTGACACATTTTTTCAATAAGGCAGAAACTTGGATGCTTCAGTTTCTTATTTCATACAAAATGGAATGTCTTGATTTGATACTTAATTATTAATTAACCAAATTAATTAATTAATCAAATTAAATTTATCTAAAAACCTAACTGAATCCCTTTTCTTAAGCTAATCTCAATTCTAAAAAAATATTTTAATATACTATGACTAGAAAAATAAAATGGCCTTTTAAAGGGTTAAAATTGAATCGAAATGGTAACATTTTTCTTCGAGAACACTAAAACATATAATTGCATACAAATCATTTCGACATTACTTTTAAGAAAATTTGTCTTTTCAGTTATATCAATTTTATTTCTATGCAATTTTTCTCCGATTTTCATTAATTCTTCAAATTATTTTAAAGCACATTTTGCAACAATATTTTTTATCTCTTTTAGTAACTGCGCTTATACGCTCACATATTGTAGCAATATATTTTTTGTGTACACATTATTATTGCCTTAATTAAGATCAAATTTTAAAAATAATGTCCAAATCGATTAATCGTTTCTAAAACATCACCATGCTACGAATGTTTTAAATTAGAGATTCGAATCTTTTTTTTTTTTTTTTCAAAAATACTTATCTAGTTTTTAAACATTTGAAGAAAAGTCCATTTATATTACATGCACTGCCAACTTTTATATCATAAAAACCGGCTATTCCCTTTTTTTCTCGTGGTTCATTTGTTATAAAAAGGTAGAGGGGAGAGCAGGTTGATATCATTCATAGCGAACAATTGCTCTCTTTTGTGTGAGCCTCTGCGTGTGGGCAAACATTGGGGACCGCCGACGGCAGTACTACAATGAGGCTGGGGTCAGGGATCAACCTCGGTGTGGTAATGAGATGTTGTAACTGGGAGGGGGGTCTACGCGTCAGCATTGTTGTAGTAAAAGGTGCATGCAGGTAGGGAAAGTGTTGTTGAAGGCTTCTTGAAATGAGATCTGGCTTTTTTTACTCAAAAAGAGTAAAGAACTGGATTTGTAAGGTAATTTGAACATATTTTCACTATTTTATTGGAGAAGAATGGCTTTATCTTACTATCAATAAAAGTCAAGTGCATATATTTATATACTTTTTGACTTTATTTAAATTAATATTTTAACTAAGATGATAGTGTAGAATAAAAAAAGGGAAGAAATATAGATGTAAATACATTTAATGTTTGTGAATACGATCAGGAAGAATTTTTGAAAGAGATCTTATAAAATAATTTTATTTTTGAATTTCTTTATAAAATAGATTAAAAACAAATTAATACCCTCTAAGCAAAAATATTACATCAATTAAAAACAAAAACTATTTTTAAAAAAAATGAAAGATTTTTTTGGTGCTAAAATAAAATATAAAAACGAAACATTCTAGTTCAAATTTTGTAAAAATGATTTGTTTAAAATTTTGCATATTTCAAAATTTAGAAAAAAAATACATTATCAAGTAAATGAATTAAGAAATAGGTTGTATTTCTTAAATATTTGGGTTAGAATGACGAATAACATGAAAAAAAAAAACATTTTTTTTTTTTTTTTTTTTTTTGCCATCTTATGAAGCATTAATGTAACTTTAAAATTTTATTAAAAATAGATTGCTTATTATTTATTTCAGGAATTATAAAACATATTGTGAAATTGTTATACAATTGTTAAAATATGAACAAAAAACATTCGTTGCATTTGAATTTGAGATTCTTCGAAAAATTAACAAAATTTAGAGTTTTAGAAAAGAGTATTTAAAGATTAGATATAGCATTAAAATATAAATTATGAAAATATAAATATCAACATTACTTTCCAAAGAATTAAAAAAAAAAAAAAAAAAAAAAAAAAACGAAATTCAGACGATTTTATAACAAAAGCTGTTTAGAGATCAAGAAGACTGAATAAAAATATTTTCACTATTTCACAAAAAAAAAAAAAAAAAAAAAAAAAAAATCTACTTTTTAACGTAGTTACTTATTTTAAATTACTTTTACTAATATGTTTTTTTTCTTTTTATTTCAATCAAATCAAATAAATTAGATTGAAAGCAAAACTTTCTGTTTCTGAAATTTCGTGGTTGGATTTAAGAAAAGCCTAAAGAATTTAATATCAATCATTTACTTAAAAATGACTAATAAACTATTACATAACCAATTTTAATCATGTCACTAACTTTTTTTTATGCACAAACTTGCTTAGTTTGAAAACAATTTTTTGGTATTGCAAAATGTTACACAAAATTGAGAGTTGACTAGTGTGAAATAAATAATAATAGAGTCGATACAAATTTAATTTTTTAGTTTTGAATTATTCTTTTGTTTTGAATTATTTTTGTTTTTGTTTTGAATACGGTGAATTGTTTTGTTTTGAATATTGTGAAGATATTAATTTTTTTTTTTTTTTTTTTTAAATATTCTGGATTATTTTGTTTTGAATGCAGTGTGGAAATTCAAATCTTCTGTTTTGAATACGGTGGATTATATCGTTTTGAATACAGTGAGGAAATTCAAATTTTTTATTTTGAATATGGTGGATTATTTCGTTTTGAGTACAGTGAAGAAATTTAAACTTTTTGTTTTGAATGCGGGGAGAAAATTAAAAATTTTTGTTTTGAATACAGTGACATAATTATAAAATATAATATAATGAACACAACTCCTGTGCCGGTATTTTGTTCTGTAGAATTTGACATGGTAAAAATGTTTATGGTTTATTTATATTTTTTTCTTCAAAAATTAAATTCTTTAAAAGCATACGTGAAGAAGTAAGTAAAGATAAATTGTTTTATCATGGTTTGTATTAAAACCTTAATAAAACGTACTAAGAGAGTGAATTAAAAATTAATTTTTGAACGGAAAAAATCTTGACTATCGATTTTATGCTCTTAATTAATCCTTTTATGCTGAATTTCGATATAGTAGAGGGCATTAAACGTGATGCTATTAATTTGTCTATAATGTAGTCTCCCAAAGTTCTGAGATTTTATTTTCCCCGGAAAGAAAGAACTTATTCTTCGTTTTCCTCGAAGCATTTTTACTTTCTTGTTTATGAAATCGCAAAATCCGAAAAACAAACTTTTGGAAGTATATCTATCCCTGAAAACGGTAAAACACTTGAACTAGAATTATGAAATTTTGTTTTTACGCTAAGTTTATAGATCTCTATAGTTTTAAACGAAATCTATTTGCAAGAATCTATAGCGTCAGTCTGAATGAAATTGAACATTATAACTACAAAACATACTGTACTAAATGGATTAAATTTCGTATACAGTTTGAATATTTAAAGGCTACTCTTTAGATATCTATATCAATTTTAAATCAAATCCGTCAAAGGGTTAACATCTGTCTATACATTCGCATGCATTTAAACGAAATACTCGAAAATGCAGCGACTTAGTTAAATGAAATTTAGCACGTGATCTTGTTATTGAAATTGTAGTTCCGTTGCACATTTTGATTTTTATCGCTCGAAAAAATATTTACAAAAGGCATGCTCAGTTTTCTCTATTATGCTACAAAACGCTCTTGTTGGAGACTTAAAGTGAAAATCTAGGCCTTCATGATACTCATATTCTTTCCCAATATCCACATTTTTTTACGCAGTTGAAAGGGGTGATAGCATTTGAATTTGGGAGTAGGTAAGGAATTTTCGGGCTAATAACATTTGAATTTGGGAGTAGGTAAGGAATTTTCGGGCTAATAACATTTGAATTTGGAAGTAGGTAAGGAATTTTCGGGCTAATAACATTTGAATTTGGGAGTAGGTAAGGAATTTTCGGGCTAATAACATTTGAATTTGGGAGTAGGTAAGGAATTTTCGGGCTAATAACATTTGAATTTGGGAGTAGGTAAGGAATTTTCGGGCTAATAACAGAATGCTGAGAAATTGCATAGATATTTTTGATGGTTGATTTTCATAAGAGGAAAAACACTTGTAATCAAAAAAAGAATTTTTAAATTCATTTTTCATTTTTTAAAAAAAATTCATTTCTTTATTAATTAGTTGTGCAGTAATTAACTTCTTGAGTTTTGAAATTAAATGGATATATTTTTATACCTACGTCAGAGTTTAATATTCGAGAAATGAAGAGAAATTTCTGGATCTGTAAAAACCACAGTAACACATACTTAAGCTGGTTAGCAAGAAATAAAGTAGTAAAATACTCTTGATTTAAATTACTGTATTAAAAATTTACCAAATTAATTTCTTTTTATTTGTCATACATTAGTATAATATCCATACTTTTCTTTCTGTCTATAAAGAGAGACAATGAAAAAATTTTGAATAAAAATGGGACTGCGGTCGTTTTTCCTGGTTAAATACAATAAGTATAGAAAAAATGCAATGATTTTTGGGTAAGGAATCTTTATGGAAGCAAGCATTAAAATAAATAACTCTTCACACAACAAATATTACTGCTAAAACTGTTCTTTTGAGAAATGGAATTTTATCTTTAGTTTTTTTCTTTCGCGTATGCAAAGTGTACAAAGAGAAAGTATCGTTATCATCTAAAAAAATTCAAATTCGGAAAATTCAATAATACAGACAGAGAGGTAAAAATTTACGCGAATGTTTGAGATGACATAGGGTTTTATTTAAAAAAAAAAAAAGAAAAAAAAGAATGCAGAAAATGGGAGAAGATGGCGATTGTTTGTTGAACATGTTACGGCCGACGAAGCTCATTTCACACATTGGTCTGTCAACTCCCTCAACTGCAGAATTTGGGCTACCGAAACTCCAAGAACTGTAGTGGAAACCTTATTAATTGAGTGAGGTGATCTAACGTCGCAAGTTTACCAAGATCGCCGGACCTCATTAGGAATGCTAAAAGACAATATCCGGAGACAATTTCTCACCACAACTACAGATATGCTGTACAAAGCTGTTTACAGCATTATCCACGACTACAGGTATTGTTGGCAAATGTAGGTCGGCATGTTGAGCATTTGTGATAGAGAACACGGTATTTGTTAAAAATAATTTGTTATTGCTAATTATTGCTTCTGTTATCACATAAAGAGCCATCTATTGATCGTTTTTTGCACTTTTTTTGGGAGCGGGGGAGTCATTTCAAGCATGTGCATCAATTTGTACCACTCTACCTACATTTTTCTGTAAATTATTGAATTTTCAAATGTTAACAGACTTTTGAATCACCCAGTATATATAGCTATTAGATTATTGAGGTTGAATGCTATAAGGATACCAATATTTTCTTTCTGTACACTTCTTAAGGAAAAAAAGGAAAAGAAAAGAAAAATATAAAACATATCTCCATTACTTTTTACCGGTAATTTCATTAGCATACGACCCCTCACAAGAAAAAAAAATACGAGTGAGAGAAAAAGACTGAATAGCGACACTCCATCGGAAGGTAAGCCAGGTACAAAAGAAAGCCGCACAGAAGTCACTTTTTTAAGCCAGGGGGGTACTTGTCAAAAAAGGGGGGCAATGTGTAAAGAATTTGTCTATTAATCTCCTGTGCGCTTTTCATAGCTTGGCAGATACTAATGAGACACAGACCAGGAGACGCCGAGTGCTAGACACTGACTAAAACAGAAATGAAGAAACTGTATAGTGTGGGGCAAAAAAATCGATGTGTATTCGTCTTATTGCAAATGATTCGTGGGGGCCACCTGTAATGGGACCGGGGTCGACGAGTGAAAAGTCGCCTTTGTGTTGGCGGTTTTTAGGGGGGGGGGGAGAGGAACGGTAGAGGGATTTTGCAATCTGCATTCTTTCATTAGAAATCGGTGTTTTTGTATCACAGAAAAGGCGAAGGGAAGGTTAATTATCCGACGGAAAGAAAGAAAAGCTAATGTTCGACCTTTATTTGTGGAATCTTTTATTTATTTATTTGTTCTTGGTCTGAAAACAAGATACCGACAAAATTGTGGTATTCAGAAATATTGTTATTGAAATTGAAAGAAAACCTGCAGAGATAGTTCATTGTACGATTTTTGTTCACGTGACTTGTATCCTGCCGAATTTGATTTATCATTTGTGACAGAACTTTCTTTTAATTCGAATACCGAAATATTTGAAGTGATATGACATATTTTCAGAGAGATAATTAATCGAATTCAAAAAGAACATTTCAGATTTAATTTGTATTAGACCTCTGAATGCTGCTTGGTTTGTTTTCATCTATATCTATATCTATACTTATAATAAAGCTCAATGTGTGTGTGTGTGTGTGTGTTGGCGCTCTACAGGCCAGACCGTTTGACATACAGCTACCAAATTTGGTACATGTATACCTTGGAGGTTGGGAATGTGCACCTGGGGTTTCTTTTTTCGAATTTTTAATTAGAATTTTAATTATTAATTAAAAACTAACTTTCCCGCCAAAAAAATCTTCCATTTTCCCCACCGCCAACTTTTCCGCCAAAAAAAATCTTCCATTATCTCCAGCGCCAAACGAGAAAGGCTTCAGTCTTTTTTTCTCCCAACAGTAATGAGGCTAGGGTTAAAATTTTTCGGCGGATTATTTCAATCGGTTCTGTTTATTTTCTTAATGTTTGATGCATTTAAAATTAAACATTGTTAATGAATCAATCTTTCAGATTCATTCTGAAGTACTTTTGAATTAAAATAAAACAGAATAAAGGAAATTAAAAATGTCTAATCCGCATAGCGTTACCCCAACTGGCGTAGAAAAAATCACGTATTTGCGTTACGTAACCGGCGAAGAAAATTCACGCATGCGCATTCTGTTCCGATTGTTTCCATGACAACGTTATCAATGGATGATTTAAATTATTTTTGGGTTAGTTGCATGCTTTTGTAAGTAAATTGTATTTATGTTAGTTATATATTTTTTGTATATGCTTATAGTTTTAAGTACATCGTTTTTTAAGTAGTTTTTTTAAAACCTATTTTCAACCGTTTATTTTAAACGATTCGTTTTATTTTCTTAGTGTTTGATGCATTTAAATTTAAACATTGTTAATTAATCGATCTGCTCATAATGAATCTAAGAAAATTTTGTTGACCAACTCTTGAGATATTACATAAATTAAAAAAGATATTCTTTAGTGCCCATAAAGTTTAAACGCTGAGTGACTCTATTTTCAGTAATCAGATTATAAAAAAATGCTTTGTTTCAGTAAAAAATATTATTATATTAATTGAAGATAAATTCTTTCCACTTTAATTTAAAGCATAAATTCTACGGGTGCTAACAGAAAATGAGAGAGATACATATTACGTTATGACTGAAGGCCTTTATAATATTATGAATGAATTATATGATAATCAAAATTTGAAGTTTTAAAATATTTTGATGAAGAAGCTATTAAAGTAGAAATTGCATAAAATATTTAATTATTAAAATTTTAACGAACATTAAGATTGGCGAACCGGCTGGTCGCCAAAGGCGGCTAGTATTAGAATAATCTTCAATTTAGGCTGCTTTTTTAAGACAAAAAGCCACTTCTTTCATAATTCTTTTTTCATTATATTTCATCAGAAATTATGGTCAGATGCAAAATATAAATCCATACAATTCACTACTAATGCAATTTTCTTTTGTTCAAGATACAAAGTCAAAGTGAATTAATTTATCGTTTCTGATCTCGGAGAACTGTAACTAATACCTAACACCTAAGTATATGGTATATACCATATCGTTTTTGAGATACCATATAATTTTTTCTCTTACAAAATGAGTAATGGATTCCAAAATTAAAATGACTAAAACTAATGAATAACTAACTCATGATTAAAATTAATCATGATTTTTATGCATGATTTTAATAAAATGCAATCGACAAAATTTTTCAGCTTTTTAGATCTGATAAGTTTATTGATTTTCTTTTATCATAAAAATTAACCAAGCTAAGAAATACTGGATGTCTGACAACGAATTCCTGAAAATGTATGCAATCATTTTTTTATTTCTTGAAGTTTTATCTCTAAAAATATAAAGTAGCTTTTTCTATTACAAAGCAAACGATTAGTTAAAAAATTTTTAATATATTTTGTACAAAATTTCAGTTTAGTTAATAAAAATTTTTGTGAAAGAAAACTGGTTTAAAAATTGCCTTTTTAAGTTAATAAAATATTATTATTATTATTATTTTTAATTTTTTCTTTTATATGTAGAGCTTTTCAATTATTTGAATAAATTTCAATTTTTAAAATTGACCTTGAATTTGATCCTTGTCATTGTAATTTAAAAATACTGTCTATTGAGCATGTATATAAACTTGAGCATGTATAATACTCTCTCTCTTGAGAGCATGTATATAAAATAAATTTACGATTTATTTTATATGCATGTTATTTCGTTCATTCAATTGCTTATTGAACCATTTTTATATTTTTTAAAGACCAATTGTGGTTTGATATATGATTCCAATATTGTATTTCTAACCAGTTATACTACTAACATTTGCACATAATAACTCTCATGTAAATTCAACATGTATCAAAATGAAAGGAAATCTGATTTTTAATGTTTCGATGCACGAGAATTATTTTGACTGCATTTTTATGAATATGAACCCGTAAATTGATACATATTATCTGTAAATAGGTTGACAGTAATAAATAAAGAAAAAGAGAGTTATAAAATTTGACACTACTTACTTCATGAGTAATAGGATTTTTCAGCATTTTAATTAAATGAAAGTCAAACAAAATGTTTAAATTTTTACTCAAATAACTTTGAAGCATTTTAGCACTTTTTCATTAATTTTTCCCCTCTGTTGTCACCCCTTTTTGCGAAGTTTTTTATTCAAATGTAAAAATATAAAGGAAACAAAATAAAAAAATTCATTACGGCAAAATAAAATTAGCCGATTTTTACGAAATGGTTCATCTAAACAGTATGAATTTTCCAGAGCATTGAAAAAAAACATCAAAATGTAATCTAGGTTAATTATATGTTTTTTTAATTAAACTTCTATTGAAAATAAAATAATACCATTTTAACAAACCCCTACATTTATTTAATCATCTATTTAGTACTCCCATTCAACATTTAATAATTCTCTTTTTGTCAATAGGTAGCTAAATAATTTTTTGGTATAGTTAAATTATTTTTTGTTAATTGCAAAGTTTTTATATTAAATATGTGGTTTTCTTATCTGTTGTAAATTGGATTTTTCTTCTTCTTTTTTTTTTAATGTTTAAGAAATGGCGAAAGTTCTTTCTTACAATGTTGCTATTTCGAAGTCCAAAAATTTGGATTTTGAGATTTATATTTCATTGTCATTTTTAATTAAAACTTTTAAAAGACTTACAAACTTTTTTGATCATGCAGGTACTTATATAGCCAGGTAAAAAATCACAAAACTCACTTCGCGAATTTCAGCAGGTTTACAATAGATGTTTATGAATCATTACGAGGGCGTAATGATTGTCATATATTGCTGGCAACGGTATGACAATTACTCTACATAGACAGAGAGACATAATTTCAAAAATATATTTTTCAGACTCAAAGATGTTTGACTCGTGGAGATTCGCCGAAATTACTTAACTTCGAACTTTTTGACGATTACAGTATTTTGCATACTTCGTATGTAAGAAATGATACCAAAAAAAAAAAAAAAACCCTTTTAAGATTATAATGAATATACATGAAATATCTTTCCTAAGTGACAAAGCTTTCCTTAAGAAATAAATTATACATTTAGTTAATAGGATCATTTTATTATTTGCATTGTTAAGCAAAACTAAATAAATAGTTTCAGTAATAGTTCAAAAAAAAAAAAAGCTCTTAAGCGAATAAAAATAATTCTATTTACTATTACTATTCTATAGATACTACAAAATAGAAAAAAAAAAATCAATACAAATTCCTAAACACAAAGGCCTCAGACGTTAATAGTATTCCATGTTTACGCGGTACCCAGAAAGCGTGCCATTTTCTAGCTACTACGGGATTTCTGTCACATTTCTATCTGGGAAATCTATGCTTGAGATCATTAAGTCGCATTTAACAATAGCACCGGGCCGTTTCGTTTGCTGAAACCATCCAATTCTGCTTCGCTTAGTATTCCCTAGAGGTTATTTCGAGCGTTTTCAGTCTTCCATTCTTTGCTTAGATACTATCTTTCCCCGTACAGTGTGGGCCGAGTCGCGTGCTTACCTGGCAACGGTCGTCATGGCAACGTAAGCGCGTGTCATTAGATGAGACGCCATTTCCCCCTCCCGCGGAAGCTGGACAGTCAGTCGGAAGTCAACGATCCCTCGACCAATCAGGAGCTCCGTTTTGGCTGGTTCTGGCGCCGTTACCTTGACGACGGTCAAGAGAGACTTCGAAAAGAACCACGGTCTTCCTTTTCCCCCAAGACTTTACTCGGTTTTTATTTCATTTTTTTACTTTTCATAAGTAAGAAAAAAAGATTAAAGTATGACAGAAAACGGAGGAAAAATATGTCTTATTTTAGTTCTTTATACTTTTTTTTATATACATTTTTTTTAGTTATTTATAGACTCTCCTTTAGAAAGAAACGTATTTGAAAGGATTTAGCTGAAGCAAATGTCTCTCGGTAGTTACATATTTTAATGCAAATTCTAGTTTTTATTCTAGTTTTTATCTAGTTATTAAAATTTCCTCAAAATTTAGAAGATATTAAAATTTGGTTCACTTTATTACGAATAAGTCTACTGAAAAACATTTCAAAGACGAATGCGTTAATATATATATGATAAAAAAAAGCATGTATTTTGTAATTTTATGTTTCTGGTAAACATATATTTTATATTATATTTCAAACGAAATAAAGAATCTGATAAAACACACATACATATATTTCGCAATATCTTGTAAAGGTATATTTTACCCATAACTGGAGACAGGAGTCAGAATGACTCCACGTTGTTCATTAGCTCTGATTATCACGTGATATTTTGACTTTGAATACAATCATCTCTTCAGTACCTTCAAGTTGTTCTTTCAGCGGTACTTTGGCAAAAGATTATGAACACATGCGTATAACCGAGTTATTCTTTTTGAAAGTTTTTGTTGTTATTTATGGAGTCATTGACTCCACGTCTCTGAAACTGCTTTTAATTTGAATAATGCAATATATATATATTCTTAAAATAATATTTTAAAATATTGTATTCTTTATTTCTGTTTGTTAAATCCCAACAATTATCAACATTAGTGTAATTCGAATTAAATACTCACTGAAAGATTGTTTAGGTTTTTCTTATAATATCTTTCCAGCATTTAATATTATAACATTTGACATTTTTAATATTAATATTTTTAGTAACTACATAATTTCCAGAATATATTGCTTCCAAAATAAATTCCAGTGCTGTTTACAAAAGTAAAAAAAGAAAAATAGCAATGGAGTCATTTAGACTGCTTGTCTCTAGCCGTGTGAGAAAATTCATGTCTTCAGTGACTGGTTTATTATATTATGTTTTTAACAAAATAAAGCTTTCATTTTCAATTATATAGTTTAGAAATTTACCAGCTGCTAAATAAATGCTTCCGTATTAAAATATTTAATTATTCCTAAATTGAAGTTTTATTAGTTATTTTAATTGTAACAAAAACGCATTTAAATATCATAAATCATCGAACTTTTAAATAATTAAAAGAATAGTTCTAAGTTTAGCTAGATAATAATTGACAAACAGATCTCAATTTCCTTAAGAAATATTTTAAAATGGGTCAAATTCTAATACATTAATTTTAGACAACAATTTTTTTTTCATTTCAGTTGATAGAAGTGCTTGGGCAAAATGACACCATAGCTAATAGTTGGTTGACAGTTGATGAAAAATACTGAAATCAACACTTTAAGAAGTTTTTTCCTCTGTTAAGAATGCCTCAATTGTTTTTTTCTACAACAAATATACAGATTGAAAGCTTTGAAAGCAAAGGCTCTTATTAGTTCTGGATTTAATTAAATATTACATACAAAATTAGAATAATCAGCAATCACATTTAACTCTGAAAAAAGGCGGAAGAACTTCAGCTGCCCAATATCAACTTTTCACTACTCTTTTATAAAGAGTTTAATTGGAAAAATTCAAGAAAGATGCTTATTTCTCGAAATAGCGATTATTTTTGATAATTGATTATTATTTTATTGCAGATAAATCTTGGGGAGTCATTTTCTAATTGATGTTAAGTGTATATCATCGCTTTTCTTATCCAATGAGATTTTTTCAGAAGAAAACATGACGCGACGCTCCGATAAATAACAAACAAAACGTGCAATTAGATAATATACGTAATGACGTTGATCACTATAATAAGCTGTCATATGAATGTATTCCATATTACACAATTTGTTTCTGCCGTTTTCAGAGTCTATGCATTCGAAAAATGACAAGAAATGTTCCTTTACCTGAAGTATGAGATCTCCTTCGGGAATGACGTCGTTGTACATGTGGTCCCTGGACTTCATGGCATGATCCTGGGAAGATCGATCCTGATCTTGATACAGGGCGACTGTAACGCAAAGAGAAACAAAATTACCTACAGTTGTTAAAATACAAAGAAACGAAATAGAACATTTAAAAAAAAGCATTTTGTCATTTATTTGAAACTTTTCAAATCGTTCTTCTTGTAACCCAGGTAGCACAATATTGTCAAGTAGATACTATGGTATAGAACTCAATGACACAAACAAGAGGTAGAGCTAAACCAATTTATTAACTGAACTCAGAACTGAGAATACAGTAACTGATAAATCTTCTGCTTTTATACAAGCAGAGAAAGTTCCAGAATACTCTTCTAGCGACAGTAAGAAAAGTCCAGAACACTTGTCTGGTAAACTAAAGAAAGTATCTTCTAGTGTCCAGTATCTTCTGGAACATGAAATAAAGGAAAACATAAAATCAAACAATTAAGTATTTACATATACAATTAATCGCATTGTCTCTAACGGGATTCGAACCCATGTCTCTTGATTATGAGACCAGTGCCATGACCATTAGGCCATGGGATTCGACTGTCTTTCTTCAATGCGGCAATATGATGAGATAATTATACTTATTATTCAATATTCAACAATATTTTCAATATTTCAAATACTGTTTAATTTCATTCAATAACGTACAATATATGTGTGTTACTGGGAAAATGTAATTAAAAAAATAAATAAAATAAGAAATTTTTATTATCTGAATGCTGGAATTCACAGAATCCTTAAATGTTGCCTTTATTAAATGAACGTAAACTGACATAAGATACTGAAATACAAAGAAACTGCAAAACAAATTTGAATTTGGCTTACAATTGAAACTGTTGAAGGGAAGGAAACAGATTTTTTTATACAGACTGTGAAAGACATAGGGAAACAAACTTTAAAAAGAAAAAAACTCGCCAATGCAAAGCTTTGTAGACAGGGAGACAAACACATCTGAAATGTTGAATATGGGCTAGAAGAATGCTGATTTAATTAACGATTATTTTCTGTGAGTTTCTATTCTACGTATTTTATTTCAGTATGTGCTTTTTATCACTCGAATAATAATATTTTTTTAGTTATCTATTCATTTCAATTATTGATCCGTTTTCGTTCTGACAGTACCAAAAATGTCTTGTGTAATTGTTGACTTTTATGTCTAAACTTTTTGCGAAACTCATTTTCTTATGCTTTTCATAATGTGCATATGAAACCTGGTTTTATTCCGTTCACTAGGTTAGCCTTCAGTTGTCTTTAACACTTTGACTATGAATTTTAACTATCTATCCCGTTAATGTTCAAAGAGTTAAACAAGGAAAGGTATTTTATGGTCACCTATTGTATATAAAGGTGTTTTAGATTTATTTTGGATTTATTTTTTTTCTTTTTGGTCGAAGTGGATAGTTCTGACTGTATTGAACAATTCAAATAAAAGGTAAAAAAGAATTTTGTAGAAAAAATCAAAGAATTGCATTTCATAAAAATAAAGAAGATTTGAATATATAAAATCTTAATTAAGATAATTAAACACAGCGTGGGTTTAAAAAAGCACCTCTCTATATTTGGACATATTTTGTACACAAGTTAGTACAATAATTTAAATGATTAAGAAATAGCAAATATGATGATTCGATCATGTACTTCTATTGAATACTGTCTTGTGCTTTCATTGCATATTCCTATAGTGCAAAATTATCTTCTTTTGAACAGTGTTATTTCTACAAGCTAAATACTATATAATGCTATATTCATACATAAAAAAAAAAGAAAATTGCATGTTTTCAATGACTGCAATTACAAATAAATGCATTTCTTATTTGAAGGCGAAACATTTTAACTTCATTTCGGTAAAAAATAAGTTATTAACAAAAAGAATTAAAGGAATTAGAAGAAATATTTACTTCCATATGTCTTCTAATTTCTTCTATATCTATTATTTAATTAGTAAGGATATTTTTTATTAACAGGCGAATTAAAGTTCAATCGGAAAATCTTAAGCGAAAATGAAAGATTTTTTTTCCTTAATCATCTTGTTTCGATTCAATCGAGTTTTTAACTTATTAATTAAGAATAAAAACTTCAAATTTTCCAAACATTGGATGCCTCAGAAAGATGTAGCTTAGCAGTTTATTCGAAAAAAAAAATAATGAGGTTAAAACTCTTTTGGAAGACACAATTCAAAGCGAAAATCTTGTCCACGGCTCATCAATTTTTCAAAAGCCCAAGAACTAAATTCCTCCAACAATATTAATTCTTTCCAGAAATGGAAATGAGTCCCTCCAATCAAACAAAAGAATACTCATTTGCAGTGATTTCCCGCAGATGTTCCTTTTTGCTGGAAGTCACGTACTTCTGTCGACTTCTTGTTCCCAGTTTTGGGTGGAAAAAGGGGTAAATTATAGGCTCATTGATTAAGGGTCAAATTACAGGGTGTCTGTCACAGAAAAGGGGCCGAATGAAGACATTTTCTTTTTTCCGGTTCCGTCAGTTTTTGACACATGGACATTATCCCCAAACCAGAGATTCAAGAAGTAAGTAATGAGATAAAAAGAAAAATTCTGTTCATTGTTTCGGCCTGCAGAAGCGGAACAACTCAGCTCCGATTCATTTGGACTGTACGGGGCTTGAGAGTAAATGATTGAAGAAGTAACACAAGGAATTTCACTTTCATGCTTAAAATTTTAAGTAGGCGAAATAGCAAATGAGTCAGTTCACGTGATTTTACTTTCACATGACAGGTATAACAGCGCATGTCATGCAATATCAAGCTGCATGCTGTCTGTTTCTATGATATGGTGTAATAATAAAGGATGGCCATATAATAACTTTCTTTATTTAGAGGTACCTGCAGCTAAACCAATGAAAAAATGAAGCCAAATTCCATATACAGATTATGGAAGGAAAATTTCAGAGCCGAAAAAGTACTGAAAGGTACCAAAAGTCATCAATGCAGCATTTTCTCAGAGAAAGTCAACACACTGAAAATATGGAACGTTGGCCAAAGGATCCTAATGTTGATTATTAAATATTATTTTCTGAGAGATTCATGCAATATATTGTTACCCATCTGTAACATTGCTTCCCGCCACAGTTAGCATCATAGTAAGGAAGACAATTTTACAGACATTTCTACTGGATGTAAGACCAAGGATCCTTACTTTGGCGATATATATGTTACCGTTAAAGTATGAAATCCGTTATTTTATAGAATACCTAGTTATTCCATGAAATAACTGATCGTGTCCGTTAAAGTGTAAAACTCTCTTGTATTTCATGGTTTAACTAGTTATTTCATAGAATAACGATCTGCAGCCCGTTAAAGTGTAAAATAATCTATATCATATATCTCGCACGACAAATACATTTACCTTCTACCCCTACTGCATTTATGTTTTTGTTTGTTTGTTTTAGAAATAATGTTCTTTGTAATTCCAAGTGTCATTTTAGTAATCCTTGTTGTAACAAATGATTTTATGGTACGTTTCCATAAATACCATTTATACGCTGCATAAATTAGATAAATTGCTTATTTTCATTTTAATTGTCTATCATTAGTTTAATTTCATTTCAGATAAATTGTTTATTTTACACTTTAACTGTCTCTCATTAGTTAATTTATAGAATACTTAGTTATTTCATAGAATAACTAGTTAAAGTGTAAAATTAATAACATATTACACACTTTAACGGACACGATCAGTTATTTCATGAAATAACTAGGTATTCTATGAAATAACTGCATTATATACTTTAACGGTAACATATATATATCGTGACGAATTTGGCGATAAAATGAAAAGCTCTCGAAAATGTGAGAAATTTGGCGATATCTCTGTTAGGATTCGAGAACGGGCATCTTTCTAAAATCTTCCATACCCAGTACTGAAGATATGTAAGTTGAGGCGTAGTAGAGCTAGTCAGTCGAGGGAATCTTTCTTTTGCATTCTCTGAATGCTTTTGAGTTTGTGGTGAAAGATTATAAACCAATTAACAGCTACGCTACACGAGCAATTGCTTTTGTATTGTTGTCATGTTACTGGGCTGCGAACCACAAGGTCCCAGGTTCTATCGCTCATTCCAACTCACCACAAGTTGTACAATGATTTAATCGGGGATTTCCTGTTTGCTTATACGTAGCTGATTTCTAAATGTAACGTTGCGTACGAGTTTGCTATGTTTTATTGAATGCGTTTCGTGTGATTTTTATGGAATAAAAAGTCGTTATCCTTTATCGAGCTTTCTGAACTTAAAATCATATACCCACGGGTAGATTTTCCTTAACATTATACTTCATTACTATGCATTTATCATTCGAACATTTTTGAAATAATCCCCTTTTCCGTGCATTTTATAATTTTCGGTCTGGAGAGAGCCAAAATCTAGTTTGTCGCCAACTTTCATTACTTTTTCTTTTGTGGCATTCATGCCCTTCCTATTGTCGAATATGAAGTATGTTTCATTCTGTTAGCTATCTATTTGGAAACCTGCAAATGGGGAAAAATATTTATGACCAACCTTTACAAGTAGGGAATAATAGGATATGCAATAGATTCCGAAATTTAATTGGCGGAACACATTGAAACATGTGAATGTGATTCGAATCCTTTATAACTTTAGCTGGCGCTCTAAATTTTTAGACAAAATGCATATGAATTAATATGAAAATGTATATTATTTTACTAAATTTAATAAATCATCTAAAATTTCGTTCTATTAAAATATATTAGAATGTATAGAAATATACAAATATAAGAAAATATTACTAATTTTTTACAATTTAATAATTTTGAATTTAAATTTCCTTGAAGATAAAACATTTAGAGACGAGTTTTTTTTTAATTAAGTTTGTTGTTTAAATATAAATATAAAATGAATATTGCTAATTGTTTCCCCCAAACATTGAACATTATACATAAGCACGACATGGAATGACAAATAAAATTATGTCTTTCCATGAAAATGTAATACTGAATCTATTTTTGCTAAAAAAACATGTATATGCAAGTGCATAGATGATTGAAATAAAAAAAAAAAATGAAGAAATTTTTAATTAAAAATATTGGAAAATTTCCAGAGCTGATTATTTTTGTCATCATAAAAAAATATAAGAGTATATTTTTCACAGAATTAACAAATGACTTGATTACATATTAGCTAGGCTCTCCAATGGCAAGGAATAAAGAGATTTTAGAATCCCTTTTTATTTTTTAGCTTCTGTTTCCAATCTGCTGTAATTTTATCATGGATAACTATCCCACTGATACTCACGATTCGCACTGCATATTAAAAAGAGAATTTACAGAAATTTCAGAAATTTCTAAATAAATCTTCGCAAAAACCTATATTGAAAAAGTCAAAATAATAATATATCATCTTTTTTTTTCAATATTTTTATTCTGGTAGAAAATCTTTAGAAGAATCATGGAATTTCAATTATTTGGAATATTTATTTTTCTTGCTGAACTGCTTGATTTCCCGTCATTCATGATTTTTGATGCTCAAAACGTTTAATTTCAACTGGTGCTCTGTTACTAGAATAAAAGTGTAAAAAATCTGATTTTCATTACAGGAAATTCAAAATTAAATGATGGTAAATGAATAGTTTGAAACAGATTACAAAATTCAACAAGTGTGAAAGAAGGCATTTCAATAATTAAAGAATCATGAAAAAGCAGGATACGTAATTAAATATGAACCATATATAAAATAACGTTTCTTTTATTTATTTAAATTTCCCTACTTGACAAAAAAATGTAGTATAAACTAGTGAATAAATATATATAAACTATGATTTTTATTTAAAGAAAATATCAATATGGAGACAAATACTACCTTTTGGCAAAGCCAATAAGAATTTTGTTGTTTCAATGGCATACGATAATTTTTTTTCACTTTAATCAAAAATGATTTTTCATTTAATTTTTATTTTATAATCTTTTCAAATTCCTGTTTTATTCAGAGGAATTACTGATCGTCTGCAATGGAATTGCCGAAACAAATATAATTTGACTAGGAAACCTAAATTAATCATACACACAACTCGTTTTTATTATATTAAAAATGATTTTAAAAGTAGGAAGTAATATATTTAATTCATTTTATGTTGCCATTCTTATAGTTCCTGAAACTAAATTCCTTTCTATTACGTAAGCAATACCAGGAAAATCTTTCTAGACTGTAGCAGAGTCATTGCTATTATTGTGGGCTGGCCAAAATTCTGATTATTTCTTCTAACGAAACATCATTTGAGGGAAATTTTATTCTTTCAAAATAAGTTATACCTAATAACTTAGGTTTTGATATTTCAAGTTTTTCGCAATGCTGCCCTTTTAATGATAAACTTCGTGGTTAAAGTTTTCTTTCTTTTCTTTTCTCTTTTTTTTTAGTGAATTAGTAACTGGAAATTTGACCATTAACATAAAAAGAACATATTGAAACAAACATTTTTCCGCTTTGAGGTTTAAAAAAAAAATACGTTTATCTCTACCACAAAACCAGTTTTATTTTACTTTTTTTTAATACCAATCTGGTAATTGATTTTTGATCGTCTAGCAACACTGAATCGTAAAGTAAAAGCCGTAATATTGACGTATCTTGATAGTTCTTATAGTTATTCAGATTTTTTTTTTTTACAGATATGATAT
Organism: Argiope bruennichi; assembly: GCF_947563725.1. Classification (NCBI taxonomy): domain Eukaryota; kingdom Metazoa; phylum Arthropoda; class Arachnida; order Araneae; family Araneidae; genus Argiope; species Argiope bruennichi. The sequence continues at coordinate 76,671,589 of NC_079159.1, read as the reverse complement.
CATAGTTTAATAAATTTGCATCCTTGTGTCTGTAGAAATTGATTAACATTTAAAATAAAAGCATATAAATTCATGCTTGAAAAAAAAATGACAAATCTCAAATTTAATTTATTTCAAGATAATAAATAATCGCAATGAAACTATGACCTGCAATTTACAAACTCATAGAATATAATGAAAAATATATATATAAAAAAATTTATACTCTTAAAGAACAGATTGGGTTTAAAAAACAGATTGCTGTTTAATGTTTTCGAAAATGGTTTTTTTTTTCTGTTGGAGCTACGAGAACTACGAGCAATAACAACAAAAAATCCATATTGTACCTAATAATAAGGTTAAAAACAGTAAACTTTCATACAGGAGGAAGGAATTAATTAAAAAAAATATTCATCGTTTTTAATTCTTTTTCCGCTCAAAACTCTTTTCATTCAGATGCTCTTTTTTGAAAGTTTTTTTTAAAAAAATAAATGGATATGCATTCAGTTAATAATAATCAAATTACTTATTTTCGACAGGAGGATGTAAAATGAAAAAATAAGTCTTTATACGTTATTGCCAATTATTAAATTCAACCATGCAGCATTCAAACATTCTTTAGAAACTTTAGACAAATTAAAAAGTATTGATTTATTATAATAAATACTATATCTATTTTCCCAAGGTTTTATATACAAATACTTTTTCGACAGTATATAAAAAAGGATTAAAATTATTTGGAAACAAATATTGGAAGTGCAAAATAAAGGACATCTAATTTTTCTTAATAAAAAATGGAAATCAATTTTGTAACTGCTTATTTCTTTAAGACATACAATAATAGCATTTTTATTACTCTCAAGTGTAACTTATTAGACAATACATTATTTTTATAATAATTAGTTCTGAAAAGAATAGTTCAGTAATCTCCTCAACATCAAAAGAAAGAAAGCAAAATATAAAAATGAAAGTCCTATTTTATGCTTATATTTGAACTTTATATGTAATTAATGTATGTTATACAGAAAAAAGCAAATGATTTTAAATCTAAATTGGCAATAGCACAGTTCAGTGTGATTAAAAGGACAGTTTTTCATTCTTCTTTTTATCTGACATTTTCACTAAAATTAATGTTAAGATGTTGTTTATAATTCAAATGTAATCTATACTTATATATAAAGCTCAATGTATGTGTGTTGGTGTTCTTCAGGCTAGACCGTTTGACCTACAGCTACCAAATTTGGTACGTGTATAACTCGGAGGTCGGGAATGTGCACCTGGGGTCCTTTTTTTAAATTTTTAATTAGAATCTTAATTATTAATTAAAAATTAACTTTCCCGCTAAAAAAATCTCTTCATTTTCCCCACCGCCAAATGAGTAAGGCTTCAGTTTTTTCTCCCACACTAATGAGGTTAGGATTAACATTTTTTGGCCGATTATTTTAAACTATTCATTTTATTTTCTTAGTGTTTGATGCATTTAAAATTAAACATTGTTAATTTATCGATCTGCTCATGATGAATCTAAGAAAATTTTGTTGACAAATTCTTGAGATATTACATAAATTAAGATATATATTCTTTAGTGCCCATAACGTTTAAACGCTCAGTGACTCTGTTTTCAGTAATCATATTATAAAAAAATGCTTTGTTTCATTAAAAAATATTATTATATTAATTGCAGATTCATCCTTTCCACTTTATAGCATAAATTCTACAGGAACTAACAGAAACTTAGAGAGATACATATTACGATATGACTGAAGGCCTTTATAATATTATGAGTGAATTATATGACTATCAAAGTTTGAAGTTTTAAAATATTTTGACGAAGAAGTTATTACAGTAGGAATTGCGTAAAATTTTTAATTATTAAAATTTTAAAGAACATTAAGATTGGCGAACCGGCTGGTCGCCAAAGGCCGCTAGTATGGTATATTCGAAGCCCGAACTAATAATTGTAAAACAAAATTAATTTCTAAAATTGCTTTCGTTTTTTAATGTCATTATACTCTATGTCCTCACTAACTGTAAATAAATTCAAGATTTTCACTATTGTACAATGTGTTCATTCCAAAGAAAATAATCAAAATTTTTAAAAATGAGCGTATTAGATAAATATTCATGAATTATATTGTTTGCTTAGATGGTTTCTTGTATAGAAAGGCTATTTCAAATTATTTAAATTGTTAGTTTATTTATGTATTTATATATTTATTGCAATTACTATTTTTTAACAAATTAATTATTATAAATATTATTATTTTATTTATTTAAATGACTTAATGCTTATTTAATAATTATTAAATCGATTATCTTTTGGAAAATATACGCCTGTCTGTAACAACGATAACTTAAAAACGCGTTCAAATTTTGAATAAAATCTGTTCAAAGGAACTCCATTTGCCTGGTTGTTTGAATATAAGTTAACAATAACTACAAAACGAAGAGAGATAGGTAAATAAGATTTGGTAACAGATTTATCATCTATAGTGTAAACACCAATAAAATTTTGAGAAAAAAAAATACTTTCAGAAATAAGTAATCCCGATAATGCAAAAACGCAATGATTAAAATATATATGAAATTTGGTATCAGAATTTTTGACTACAAGTGCAGTTTTGTGTCAAATATTTGTTTTAATCGGTTGTGAAAAACGTGTCTGAAACACAAATTCAATTTTCGGTTATTATTAACCGTACGCCAGGGATTTATCGCCAAAAAACTCGCCAAGGTTGACACGACAGATTCAGTAAAAATACTAAATCTACAACAAAAGTTAATATTTCGTGACTATTGTACACCAGTGCCTTGTAAGACGTTCTCTGGCGTGACAAATTTGTTAGAGAGTATGCGAGAAAGTTTCGGGGAAACACACTCACTGATTTCTTTAAAAAATGTGACGTTCTCTTGTTATATCCACATTTAGTTTTAGTTTTCGTTTAATTCGTATTTTTAGGCAAACCAAGTTCTTATTGTGATCCTATCAATTTCAAATTAGTCAAGTTAAACTGTATAATAAAGTACTCCTACACTGTAACAACAAAACAACAACAAAAACATGTTATATAACATTTTTCTCACAATGGTAAAAATAATATATATATATATATATATATATATATATATATATATATATATATATATTTCACTTTAAAAATAACCCGCATAACACCTTTTCGTTCTTCCCAACCGGAAGACTTGAACCTCTTTGATTCCGAAATACTGAAATCATTTGAATTTCTCGAAACTCCTTCCTTCTCGGGGGAAGGGGTGTAGGAAGGAATTGTTCCGCGATGAATGTGATTAGAGCGAAGTCACCTTAAGTGTCCGCACGCAAAAGACGGCCCAGGTGTCACGCAAGGATCCTCCCCTGTCCCCTGATACTTTAATGACAATAATAATAACGCACAAAGCTACCGACTTTGCCTCTATTATGTTTCAATAAAGAGAAGAGCCATTGCGAAAAAGTCGTTTGCATTATTTCAGACCATAAGGGAGGAGAGAGAAGAATGTCTTTGAAAATGAACATTCTTTGAAAGAAAGAAACCGCACTAAAAGAAGAGAATGTAGAAACAAGTTTAAAAAAAAAATCTAGTATATGCTTTTATATGCTATAATGCATTTTTTTTTCAAAATTAATAATGTTTTCAGATATGGAGGGATTTTTTTGTTTAGTTACATTAATGTCCGGTTTCAAAGCAACACTAGGGTTATTTTGGCACGGGCCACGTAATTTTAAACCGTGGTCAGATGACGAGGACAACAATTGAGCTGGCACCCCCCCTCTCCAAGCTTCCACGCCACTCCAGCTGAAGGACGCTTGGCCCCAACGAATTTAACGTGCACCTGACCCGCTTACACGACGGATCTTCGGTAGAATTGGGTCTCGAACCTGAAACCTCCGGATCCGAAGCCGAAACCTTACCATCAGACCACCGTGGCCCTAAAATATGGAGGATTAAAACATTATCAATAAAAAGGTAGTATAAATAAAAACTGAACAATGATGTTTGCGCATTCTTCAAAATATGTTTTTTAAACACGATTTAGTCTTAGGGTCGGGTGGATGTCTTAGGGTGGGGTGGAGTTACCAATTTTGATTATGCAAATGATATTGGATTCTTGAGACCATTCGTTTTTCTTACAGTAATAGGATTTCTGATTTTGTAATTATTGAAAAGAACTTTGCAAAAGTTTGTGAATGGTGGCTGATTCCTAATAGTATTCTAATTAAATGAAACTTTAAAAAATATATTGCTTTTTTAGCGAATATTTGCCATCAATTAAGGCAGAAGTTAATTTGCATAATTATTTTTTTTATTTAGCCATTCCCAATCTTTCTATCCTCTTTACCTCTTGAGAAGTCTTTATTTTTTAGGACTCTTTATCGTTATATTCTTTCTAACCATTCCTCTGAGCAAATTATTTTTATTAATAAATTTAAGAATTTACGTCAATTAAAAAGTCAAACAATCCGAATTATTTGATAACAGTTGTGCTATTTAATTTTCCCTTCATATTTTATTCAATTTTTTTTTAATAATATAAATTTCACGACAAAACAAACGAAAATATAACTGAAATAATTGCACAACTTATGACCGAAACTAACAATTACTATAGTGATAATTAATTATTCATGTTTATCTTTAATAGATAGGAATCTTTATTAGATATATCTTTAATAGATAACATTTTTAGATTAATAGAAATTTAATTAAAATCGTCAAAACAAAAAGCTTTGATAAGATATACGATTTTTCTGTGGCGAATCTTTTTGTTCCCACTATAAGAAGCATGATGGATTTACAGTTAGATCGGTTATACCACGGATCATGCTTTTCATCGTTATGATTTAACTATCTTCTGTTGAAGAATGTCTTATCATTGAAGTGAGGATAACTCGACTCCACAATATTACTACATTTATTTGAGAAGCGAGAACCTGCATATTTATAAATCCTCATCCACAGTCTTGTAGTTCCCTTGGAGGAATGTATTATCTTCAATGTTTATTTCGTGCTAACTTTTTTATAATTGGAGATAGATTTTGCACTTGGTCTGTTCATTGTGTAATAAACTTTACACATTAATGAATGTAATATAAGTGCGTGTTTCGAAGCTAATATACCTACATTTAAAAAATTCCAAGTAAGAACATTAAGGCGAAAGGATTTTTATCAAGCATTTTTGCAATTTTTGTATGTGTAAACAACAATTACAATGACTAATTTTTGGCTGTTTTTAATTAAACTGACATTTTCGAGCAAAAAAAAAAAGTAGAATAAAACTTATAACTTTATCATCATATAAGTGGATTAGGAAGAAAGATAAATATTAGGAGCGAAAACAGTCCTTAAAAATTTAATTTTGGCTAGTTTCATGCTTTACAATCATAAAAATTAGAAAGAGTAAATGAACTAGAATTAAAACAAAACAAACAATATATATATATATATATATATATATATATATATATATATATATATATATATATATATATATATATATATAAAACCTTCAAATAAATGCATAGTTTTCTTTTCACTTAGATATTTACCTAGCTTAATGATCGGGGGGTGGGTAGAATTTGAGGGAGGGAGGAACCCTTTTTTTCGCACCTTAATAGCTGCTCCTGTATCTACAATATTACATTTTTTTTTTCTTCCTTCCTTTTTCTTACTTCTCACTCTCACGCAAGTCCATAAAAAAAGAGAGAGAAAAAAGAGGATTGAAATAAGAAAATAAGCGCAAAGTCAGAAAGAAAGAGAAGTCGCCAAGTTGCTGCAGTCATTCGAAAATGAAGAAAAGACAGAAAAAGAAGGGGAAAAAAAGCAGGACGAAGTGAAGAGAATTGAAATGGTGATTGATCTTGGGAGGAAAAGGTGGAATTAAAATACTTTTTCCATTTGGTGGGTGAGGCCCATTTAAAAAAGAACGACGCAGGGAAAGAAATAGGGGGAAAATTATGAATTATTTCAATGTTTATGTGAAGAGTGTATTATTGATCAATTTTTTTTTGTCGCATATTCTGAGACAGAATTTGAGAAACTTGTTGAACGACGATTTTCTTTTGCAGGGTTTTTAAATGGGGTTAGAATTTTTAGTGATATTTGGTTTTGTAATTTTGGTATCTTTATTTAATTGAAAACTTAGCTGCAAAATCATATTTTTATGCAAGGTAATTATGAGCAAAATAATAAGTTAACTTTCCGCACGCACCCACTCACAAAAAAAAAAGAAAAAAAAGGGAAAAAGTTGATATTTTGTTATTTAAATAATAAAAAATAAAAGAAAAAAAAGAAAAAAAACTTTATAAAAAATAAAAAGAAATATTTGGTATCATACGACTGCAGACGATAAAATATCTCTTGTACATTTTCGCTTTTCAAAATGATATTCTTTTTTATTTTTTCTTTATTATTATGAGAACGTATGTGTTTTGGATTGACTTTTAACAAGCCACATTCTTTGACTTAGATATATAGAATTTCTTGCAGATACGGGCGGTAAAAAGGCGAAATTTAAAGTAATTTTTTAAAACTTTTAATAATTAATTTCAATTATTACTTTTAGTAATTAATTTTAAATAATTATATTTAAAATATTAATTAAATAAAAATTAAATGATATTTTATAATTTTACCGTGATAACTTCCAAAAATATTATTACTAAATACTTTTTCGCATCTTTTAAAAATTTAAAATGTCTTTTAAATTAATGTCATTGTTTTTAACATCAATTTAATTATCGTGCAATTTTTTAAACTAAATTTAAAAATTAAAAAAAAAACATTTTTTATAAAATTTTCAACATAAAATTCAATTTTTTTTCGTTATTTCCTCAAATATTTAATCGCATAATTTTCTTCTACCTTTGAATTCTAAATAAGAAAGATTCTGCAAATTATATGAGATTTTTTCATGTGGAATCAAAAAATTAAATTACATTACAGCAAAAGATAAAGATAAGAACAACAGATTAATCAGACCAATTATACTTAGGATGTCATAGGGGTCTTAGGATGTCATGAGAGTTAACTCCATTATGAAGACTCATATATGCAATAAACAAAACAGGTGTGTATCGATTAAAATAACACACCTAAAACGTTTATCACAACTTGATGGTTAAAAACATCTTGTTGAAGACATCATGAACATTAAATTATGTATAACAGATTTAACACAACTAGTATTCCCAGTGAACTAGCTGGTCATTAATGGCTGCTAGCAGAAAACAAATGTGTATGAAAAATAAAAATTTGAAGATAGCAAGTATGATAAAGATGAATTGAATAATGAAAACCATGTAATAATGAATTTTAATAGGAAACGATAAATGAACCAAACTAAACTTTTATTGCTTCGTGGCAGTGATTTTGCACACACGATACTTTGGCCTGGTGGTAAAATATCGATATGGAAAATAACTGGTTCGAGATACAGTCCTGCATAAAAATGACAATAAGTACATAGGCTTGGTACATACATAATTCGTCATCGCGTGATCGAAATCCAGTTAGTGATGTGATATGGAAGTATGGATTTATTCGAGTGTTTGCCTCGTCACTTGAAGACGTTCAAAATATATTTGTTTATATAAGTACCGGTAGTTGAAAGTAACATGTCAGTAGCAGTAAGAAATTCGATCACAGGTTCTCTATTACTGGTATTCTGGAAGCTGTTGTATGTGTGGTAAAATCCAAAGAATATAATATAGCTTGATTTTATAATCATACTAGCCGCCTTTGGCGACCAGTTTATTCGCCCAGATTATTAACTTATTAGTTTATTAGATGATTAATATGGGATGCATCGTTAAATCCTAGATACAGGTACCGCCAAATTTAGCACCAAACTTTAAAGATAAAGTCAACAATATGGCAACCTCTCTACACCTTGAATACGCCTACTTGAAAATAATCATAATATTGAGAAATAAAATTCTGAAGATTACAGCGTCCGCGGGGCTTGACGAGAAAAATTTGGCGGAAAATCGCCAAATGATACCCGTCTCTAGAACTGTCCCAACACTTCGAATGTTAAAAAAGTACCTAGTTATTTAATACGACTAAAACACGTGAATTCAATTAAAACAGTTTACTGCAATTTACAAAGCGTATATATTTCGAAATAAAAGTGAAATTGAAAATCCTACTACGTATTATATGATTGGCAAACGCACATGCTTGAGTGTTTTTGGCGAATTGGCACAATTTGGATGTGCTTGGCGAGAAACCATCCATTAATCAAGTTTTATCATGATTAGTTAATTGACAACAATTATGCCTACTTTTGCGCTTGTTTGAATTCTTTATTTGAATTTTATCTCTTGATTTTGTTGCATCTTCTTTCCTCTGACTGAAAGCCCTCGTAGGTGACATAAAGAACTACCAATAAAATACATCTTATAATAAAATTTTTTGGAGCATTTGAATCAGCAAAATGTTCAATTATGAAGCAGTCTGAAATTCGCATGATGCTTTGTTTATATTTAACTCTTGCCATTCAACAATTAGTAATAAGCTTGATTTCTGTGCCTCGCACGTTAGCGTTTTATATATACAGATTTTAATATTCATAGATTTTTTTTGGGAAACAGTTACAATATCGAAGACTGCAAAAAGGCGTTAAAGAGTAGACATACTGATTATTATTTTTGAAAAGAATATATTAGGATTTTTAGCAGCAAAGACTGTCATCCCGTAATGCCAGAGTAAGAGTAACCATAACTTGCGTATTGCAAGAATGCGAAAAATAAAATGAGAGAGAGTTAGAAAAACTAGCGATAACTTCGTGATTCTTAGTGGCGTGAGATTAATTATTTAAAGGTAAAAAAAAAAAAAAAAACTATAAACAAACTAGAAGCGCCACCTGAAGGTGACGTTATTTTAAAGAAATGTCGAACAAGTTTCGTTCCTAGATTGTCCTCATGTAGCTTCAAAAAGGATGACGACGTCGAAGAGATTGTACGTAAAAGATTATGAAATGAAAAAGCTTCTAAGTCAAATGTAAAAAATGGAATTAATCTTTCATATGCTTCCTACAAAATAGAGCATATTAAAGAACTATTTTCAAAGAATTGATAACATAACATTGATTATTTTCTATGGCAAAATCGTTAATTTTGAAATAATGATGGCCTTCGCTTGAAAGATGCAATATTACTTTAGTTTTATAAGTATCTATAAAAGACTTTATCATCGGTATAAAAATGATTTTCCAGATCGTCCGGGATAGATTCTTTCTCCATTGATAAATAATTATGCGTATCTAACTTTAATATTAAAAGAATTTTGTTGTTTGAAATATTGTATTGATACGATTCATTGTTATCGAATGTTTAGATACATAAACCAATCAGTGGCATGTATTTCTGGCTTGTTATATAAACATTCATTTAAATATTTAATTTATGACAAATCGCATATTCAACTATGAATATGTAATGAAATACCAAGAACAATAATTATGAAAAACTGTCGTAATTGTAAAAAATATTGCATAAAAAATCTTTATTTCAAGGTACTTGCAAAAGGGCAGGAAGGTAAAACATATCACAAAGACAAAGCATTCATTACAGTTCTGCATTTTGGCAGGTTTATTTTTAATTTAAAAATATATAATGTAATTGTTTTATTTAAAAAAAAACTTTACGCAAAATATATTTAAATATTTATTACGAACCCCATTGTTTGCATATATTCATTAGGAAGGTGAACATAATTATACAAGATAGAGATTTTATGTTGGTATTAGAAGAACGCCATTTTTATTACTTCTACAGACTTTTTTTTTGTTAATGTAATGGCAAGTAATGATAAGGTCTCCGGTTCAGAACCAGAGATTTAAGGGTCAGAAACTGATTTCAAAACGAATTGTTTTTGGTTATAGGCTTGCTGACATTAAATCCGTCGTCAAATATCAAACATTCACTAAACGCATGACTGAAATGCTTGAAAAGATGAAGAAGATGTTGCTGATGGATCTGTCTCCTTCTGACAATGATTCAAAATTCAAGATTCGTCCAAAAGTCCTCTTGTTATTCCTTTCGTCATTTGAACTGAACTAAGCTGTCATGTTTAATGTTTAAATTCTATTCTTCACTTGAACTGAACTGAGCTGTGATGTTTAATATCTCAATTCTATTCGTCACTTGAATTGAATTGAGCTGTCATGTTTAATGTCTCAATTCTATTCGTTACTTGAACTGAACTTAGCTGTCATGTTTAATATCTCAGTAAGACAGGGATCATAAAATACCTGTCTTGCTATGTCTCAAAAAATTCACAGGGGCTAAAATTAAGTCTTTCGGTGCTGTCGGGAAACTTAACTTCGGAAATGGATTGTCAAATAAGGAAACATCTTTGTCTACGAATGAATTTAAAATTTATAAGTCTGGGGTTTAACTATCTGTTTATATTATTTAAATTTAGACCATTCATCTAAGAGATCAACCCACTCTAACAAGGCAATAAAAATGTCCTTATTTTAAGACAATTAAACCTAGTCATTATGGACTTTTTCTTATTGTCCATTATTTTAGAGCATCTAGTAAAATCCATCATTACAGGTGGTGTAACAGTCACCACCTTCGCTTCAAGGATTGGTTGCTTCTCCAATAACAGCCCATTAATATTCACTCAATGGCTGTTAAAAGGCCGTTCGCTATTTGCTTTCTTCCTTTTAAGAAAATTCTTCCACCCATTTATCACACTTAGGGGAAGTTTTTACGGTTTTGTTGATGGGACCACACCCTGCGCACCGTACCAACAAAACACAAATTAACGGGAGTTTAAACATTTCCTTCAACTGGCGGAGGCGGACCTTTTATTATTATTATTTTTTTTTAATTTTTCAGCTTCCGCTTCTCATACTGTTTACAGTAGCCGCTTTCTGTAATTAAAGCAACCCTTTTTTACCCATCTCGAACCGTTTACAGGTAATTTTACTTAAAGTTTAATTTATTGCTCGACGATAACTTTTAAGTGCAAGAAAAAGGCGTTGGCAAAGGAGATCAGTTTTTGAGATATTTCCTTCATTTTGAGAATGCTAATGGCTAGATAAAGGATTTCTTCCTCGTTGACGGGATTTTTATATTTTAATACGAAAATGTATTTACCATAATTGGTGCATTTTTTTTTAAATTACTGGGATATGAGCAGTATTTAAATAGAGATAAAATCTATACCCTAATTGATCAACAAAATTGGGTTTCACCTTGTAATTCGTGATAAATTTTGTTCAAATAATTTCTATAATCTTATTGCAATATCACATTTCTTTATTTATTACATTGTGTCAAACTATTTACAAGATATGGAGCTTATTCTAGTACATAATGAGATTTAATTCATTAGGCCTCTGCATACGATGCCAATGCATTTGAATTTTAACCGTGATCTAATGGCAATCGCGGAACTGACTTTTTTAGACCTAATGGCAAGGTCTAAACTTTGGGACCGAAGAATTCCTGGTTCAGAATCTGATTCTACTGAAGCGTAGTGGTATATATGGAATTGTGCAGGCTAAATTTGGCGTAGTGAATTAAATGTCCTCCAACAGGCGTTATGGTTTACAGAATAAAATGCCTCTTCAGATAACTTATTTGCCATCGTACTTCGACTTAAAATCAAGTCTTTCTTGAAACGATGACTTAAAAATCAAGTCTTTCCCAAAACGGTGGCTTAAAATCAAGTCTTTCTCAAAAGGATGGCTTAAAATCAAATCTTTCCAGAAACGGTAGCTAAAAATCAAGTCTTTCCCAAAACGGTGGCTTAAAATCAAGTCTTTCCCAAAACGATGGCTTAAAATCAAATCTTTCCCGAAACGGTGGCTAAAAATCAAGTCTTTCCCAAAACGGTGGCTTAAAATCAAGTCTTTCCCAAAACGATGGCTTAAAATCAAATCTTTCCCGAAACGGTGGCTAAAAATCAAATCTTTCCCAAAACGGTGGCTTAAAATCAAGTCTTTCCCAAAACGATGGCTTAAAATCAAATCTTTCCCGAAACGGTGGCTTAAAATCAAGTCTTTCCCAAAACGATGGCTTAAAATCAAATCTTTCCCGAAACGGTGGCTTAAAATCAAGTCTTTCCCAAAACGATGGCTTAAAATCAAATCTTTCCCGAAACGATGGCTTAAAATCAAATCTTTCCCGAAATGGTGGCTAAAAATCAAGTCTTTCCCAAAACGGTGGCTTAAAATCAAGTCTTTCCCAAAACGATGGCTTAAAATCAAATCTTTCCCGAAACGGTGGCTAAAAATCAAATCTTTCCCGAAACGGTGGCTAAAAATCAAGTCTTTCCCAAAACGGTGGCTTAAAGTCAAGTCTTTCCCAAACGATGGTTTAAAATCAAATCTTTTCTGAAACGGCCCGCGTATTTTTCTTTAATTGAACTTAATTTTAATTAAACTGAATTAACTTAAATTCTCACATGCTAACTTGATGTTGCGTGTGGGTTTCATTATCTCAATAAGCATTCACGAGTGCTTTAGCATGTCGTATACGATAATTATGCAGTGCATTTTCAGCATCTGAAAGATCCATTACGGGACAACCATTACAGTCTCTGCACCGGATTAGTTTTGTTAAATTAACTTTCTAAAGCACACAATATTCTTGGACGAGCTTCGTAACAACAGTACTATGAGGAAGTGCTTCAAAAATCAAAAGGGAAATACATGTCTTCCATTATGAAGTCTTTTGAAAAATGTGATCAGTCTTGATAAATTTTGAAATGGATTGATACTACGATTGAAAACTGATATTAATATATAATATATATTACATTAGCAGTGGATGTATTGAAAATAATTCCATAAAAGAGAAGTGAATTGATTTAAGATGGTTTTACAGAGAGAATCCATATTTTAAGCGGAAATAGTAAAAACTAATCATCTTTCTATTACAAATTAGAAATCACAATATTGTGAAAGCGGCATTTTAAAATTGAAATAAGTGTCATCATTTTGAAGAAATGAATTTGAAATAATTTTAAATGATTGTTTTTATTTAATCCTTTGAACAATGATTCTTCAATTTCTTAATTAGATGGCATCCTGTTTGGGAAATAGATATTATTTCGGTTTTGTAAGTACTAAAGGTTTCTTTTGCTTTTAATTAATTGCTGTTTTGACTTTATTACAGATTTCCCTACATTTGCCAATTAAATTTGTTTATTGGGAAATATGAGTATATTAATTTCAATCAAATCTCTAATGCATAAGTTCCTGTCCATTTCTTCCTCAATAAAGTATTTTAAAACTTCAAAATATAATAGATACTTAAGCGTACTGTATCAGTAAACTTACATTCAATTTTTTAATCATGTACTTGCATGAACTCAGTAAAAAAAACAATCTACATTCCGCCATAACTATCCGCACCATTTAAGTATCTAATTGGACGTTATCTGATTTAATCAAATTTTTATAGAAACAATAAAAACGATTTAAATTTTATTATAACAATAAAAACAATTGTGATAAATTATATATAAAAATATTTTTAAAAAATAGTGAAATTGCAGAAAATATCATTGCACGACAATTAATTTGGCATCTTTAACAAAAAATTTTGAGTTTTAAGATAATGAAGAAATAATTTATGTGTGATAATATTTCCATTAAATACTGATGAAAAAACACTTTAATTAAATTTAATCTATATATTTAAAATATGTAAGAAAAAAATCCCAAGAGCCAGACTTTCTGCCCCAGTCATATCAGTCAGTCCGATTTTATCACTTATTATATCATATGAAAATTCATGATCCTTAGGCATGTCATCAATGGTCGCCTGCTTCCACTTCCCTATACCTTTCCTTTCCTAGAGATATCGCAAAATAAAATTTTGGCGCAGTCTCCAGTCTCAACAACTTGATCGATTTCGCCAGTTGATTTCACTACTTTTAGTGCAACATAGCTAACCTAGCATAATCAGATAGCTATATGTTCATACTGCAACTACAAGTTTAAAATAGTACTTTAATTTGATATGATAAAATATTGTTCATCATATTTCGTTGAACTGTTGAATGAAAAGCTATTAATTTTACAGGTGAATAATTAGTTGCCGAAGGTGGCTATAAAATTAAAATTTTAACGAAGCTGCGATTTCAAAAGTGGTTAATAAAGATTCGAATTGTCAAAGAGGTTAATAAAGACTAGATTTCTGAACTGAATTTTAAAAATTGACTGTTAAATTTACATTTCCATTTTAGCAGAAAAAATACATCAATTCGTTGATATTGACTTTCTAAATAAGTTTTGAACTAAAGTTGAAATAGCAGATATTTTCTGGAACTGTTTTTACAGTTCTGTGAGCTTGCAGAAAAAGTTTGCTTGGTTCCAAAAAGTTTCGTTTCCGAAGCAGGAAAATAGTAATTAAGAAATTAGTTCGATTTCTGGAACAGAAAACGCCTTTTTTGACCCATTTTAAATGCATTTCGAAGCATTTTAAAAAAAAATCAAGACATTTAAAAGGAAGAAAGGGAATGAGACGGAAAATGAGAAGAAATGAATAAAAAGGAACATTTTTATTTTTGAAAGAGAAATTATTAAATGGGGGGTTTAAGGAAAAAAAAAAGTACGGAAAAGGAAAAGATAACCCGAAACAAACTTTTCACTTGATTTCTGGAAAAGGCAAACATTCTCAGAAAAGCGTCGCTCGAACGGTGCCGAAATGATTTAAAATGAAAGAAAACGGGGTTAAAAGAAAAGAACAGAAAGAAAGAAAAAAAGACAGCAACATTGCATTAAAAAGAGCAAAAGGGGAAAGAAGGGAGGAAGGAAGGAAGGCTTTTTGTAATGACAGCGGCGGGAGTTTATTTCGGAAAGTGATGGGCTTTTCAGCAGTTTGCTTTTTACTCCTGCCTTGCCTTCCATCTCTCTTTTTTCCACGTTTTCATCATCTGCGGAACTCTCGCGCGTGGTTTTTCACTCCGCGAAAATTTTTGCGTTTCCGATTTTATTAAATGGGAGTAAAATGATTTATCGCGGAAGCGATTCCGCCGGAAAGGTCAATTTCGCACAAGGAAAACGGGAAAACTGGATATTTCTTTTTCTTCGTGGAAAGAGGCAGAGATATGGCCTAGAAAAGGGTTGTTGTTGAATATGTTTTTTTCCACCCATCTACCAACCGAATCTTCTGGCTTAACACCTACCTCTCTTCTCTCATTAAATTTCTGTGCTTGTTTATTCGTTTGCTTTTTGGTTTTATTTAACTGAAGAAAAAAGTAAAGAAAATGAACACTTGGCAAGAGAGAGAAATAATTTATGCTTAGACAGAAACATGCCTTTAAAAAAGTTTGTGGGACAGCAGCCATCTGAATTTTAACAAAATTTTGTTTCTATACAGATTGTGAATGTGTGAAATGGTAACTAATGTGTGATTATTACATTGATAACTAATGACGTACATCAAAGTTTCCACATTTGTTTAATTGATACAGATGTAGAATCTCGTCAATGGCGAGAATTGGCTGAATAATTGACCAAAGTTGGTATAGATGATCATACCAGTTGGTACTTGGATGTTTTCTCTCATTAAATTTCTGCGTTTATTTGTTTATTTCTTTGCTTTTTGGTTTTATTTAACTGAAGAAAAAATCAAAGAAAATAAACTCTTAGCAAGCGAAAGAAATAATACATGGATAGACGGAAACATGCCTTTAAAAAAAGTTTATAGGACAGCAACCATCTGAATTTTACCAAAGATTTTTTTACGTAGAATGTTCCCAAAATATGTGGTTATTACATGGATAACTAATGTCATAGATCAAAGTTTCCAAATTTGTTTAATTGATACACATGTTGAATCTCATCAGTGATTAAAAAGGGCTGAAAAATTGACCAAAATTGGTACAAATGAAGTTACTGGTCATACCAATTGGTACTTGCTTGTCTTTTTTTCAGAAACTAATAGGTCTTGCTTCAACTTATAGATCTTAATTTATAAATATTACGTTTTAATAAAAATCATAAAACGAAATACATCAGAAGTAAAAACCGATGCTTGTATGTTGGAAGGGACAATATTTAAATACTGAGACGAGGCCCGGAGTTGTATATGTCTTAAATTAAACTCTGTATTAAAATGTTTGTTAAAAATATATTGTACTTTAATAGTGACATTCTTTACAGTAATTCGAAATGATCGTTAACAAATCATTTTGTCACATACTGGCAAAAGTTATCACAAAAGTAAAAGAAATCCCTTGTCTTCGTTTTGCATTCTAGTATATTTAATATTTTTTTAAGATAATGATTTGATATCAATCATTTCTATTGCAACTAAAACGTGGTATCACTGTACGAAATTGACAAAAAATTCATCTTTCCCAATACTGAATTTGCGGATCAATCTGTCTTTCCTATCCCCCAAAAATATACAAATTTTCAACAATTATTACACAAAATAAATTGCAAAATAAGTCAAAGTTTCAAAAATTAGATTTACCAATACTATAACTACCATTGAAATTAATATATAAATCAATTTTTCAAAATTTATAATTCAATGGTTGATGGATAGATTTTGTCATGTATTGTTTAATTAAATGCTCGGGAATTTGTTTTATTGTAAAGTCGACCTTCATAATCGATAATCTTTAAATAAAAAAATTAATTTTCAAAACCCGTTTGTATACACTTGTCTTAAATTCAATGAAAGTATCTCATATTTCATATAACATATTTTTTTGAAATAAAATTTCCAAAATTTGTGTAAATTATATTTTTTAAATACAATTTTGTGAATTACTGAATTAGGGAAAGACGGTGATATAGACGATGAAATATATAATACTTTTTAGCATGATAACAAAATCACGTTACACTGTTTCGAATTAGAGGTGCGACCTAGCTTTGATTTTTTTATCGAATCATTTTTGTTAATCTGTTTCTCCGTTTTATCTAAGCGTCCAAAATGAAATAAATGTATAGCTACTGAAGTCGAAAGTATAAGCGAACACTAACACATTTAAGGCTTCAAATCGAAGATTAGTGGTCAAAGATTTTCATTGTAAGGTTTCATGTTAAAATGAGAAAAAACTGTACGCATATCATATTAGTTTTTTTCAAAAATTCGTAAGTAATAATCTTAATCCTTCCAATGAAAAGAGAAGATAAAAGTTACAAAATAATTTCCACAGAATTCTGAAATTTCAGTGCTTTCGAACTTTCTGTACAATAAATGTCAAATAAATTCTAACCTCCATTTCCAAGCAATATTATTTAGAACTGACTAAGTAGACGCATTTTCTAATTTATAGATTAAGAATTTAAAATAATCTTTTTGAATTTATATTACATAAATTTTATTTTATAATAATATATTAGTTTATAATATAAATTAACATATAAAATAAATATTATTTTATAAACTTTATATGTATTTTTAATGATTGTCTTCTTTTAGTAGCCTTCATTTTTATTCATAAAATTAGAAAAATATCGTTTGATGTGAAAGGATTTTTTTTTTAAATTCTTATTTGCATTTTTTTTGTGTTGAATAATATTTTAAAGAATATCAGATTTCATATCAAGTCCATCATCAATATTTCTGGTTTAATTTTTAAATTGTCTTTCTCGCTCTCTTAATTTTTCACTTCCTCGTATAAGAAGTACAGATAAAGTATTTCAGTTATCAAAAAAGTCGAACTAGACATTTTCATTTCTATATTTCAAATAACCATGAGTTCAAAAAACACTCTTTTCGCTTTATGTCTCTTCGCCTGTATGAGCTCAATAACTCTTTGAAGTAGACAGATAAACTTTGATATATGAAATTTAGATCACATTTGTAGATTTCTGTCAAATTTTGAATGAAATTTATTCAAAAGAGGTCTATCTAAATGGTTGTTCCTGTACAAGCGAATTCAGTAACTACAAAAGGCAAAGAACTAAGTATATAACATTTGTTGCATAGATTTAGCATCTAAAATATACATTCTTATCAAATTTTGAACCAATTCTGTCGAAGGGTGACAGTCTGTCGGTCTGTACTTTCGCAAGAAATCATTGTTGATGTTGTTTCTAATGGCACTTGTCATAGACAAGCCCACTGACTTTAGAAGACAGTGATTTTAAGCATAGGGTGCGTCTCTTATTTTTTCAGTAGCGTCATCTAGCGCCAAGAGTACAATTTAGCTACAGACACGACACAACCCTTTTTACGGGGTGGATTTCCTTCATGCATTCCATTCTCTCATCCACAGATCGCAATTTAGACCTGAATCAGAGAACGATCACCCCTGATCCAGTACCCCCTCCCCCAGTGGTATTACTCTCGGCATGGAAGACTTTGTGACCAAGACAGATTTATACGTGCGCCAGCACACACACACACACACACACACACACACACACACACACACACACACACACACACACACACACACACACACACACACACACACACGGAGAGTCTTCGGGCGGCGGGGTTCAAACTCGTAACACAAGGGACACGAATCCAACGCTCTACCAACCAGGCTATCCCGGACTTTAAGAAATCATAAACACAATAATTTAAATTAATGAAATTCTGTATGTCAGCTTGCGGCAATAGTAGTAGTTCAAGTTCTGGTTTCAATTAATCAGAAAAAAAGGAGTCCAGGAACATATTTGTACTATAAATTCAGTAAAAATATTAGATACACATAAAATATCTATATTTTATCACTATTGTTCACCAATGCCATGCAAGGTATTTGCGACTTTACCCAAGGCCCACAATTTTATGTAGGGAGGGGAGTAATATTTAATATGCGAGAAAATTTCGGGGGGGGGATCATTCCCGCTGTTATTTTTTTCCCTTTTACTCTAAAACCAAACTGTTCAAAGAAAAGAGTTAAAATAAAATTCCTTGTTTCGCGTACTTGAATTTAATTTTATTAGATTTTAATGGAACTTATGATGGCTTAAAAATCTGAGATTAATCTTTAAATTAAGCAAATTGTTAATGTGAGATTAATAGCTATGTATACGTTTCACATACCTAAAAAAAAGGATTCTATAAAAAAAAACTACGAAATAATTGCTAGCTTGTTAATTATTAGAGTCAATTGATAATCACGTGATACATAGGAAAAACAAGCACCCTCGTAATTTAAATTAGCAGAAGAAAAAAAATATTACAATTATGAATATGACTTTTACGAAATGACGGTGATGCCATGTGAAATTGCTCGATTAAAGCATATTATATTATATATTATTCCCAGTACTACATGATTTCAATGAGTCTCATGTTATATTGATTTTTCTATTTACTAAGAATTTTCTTTTTACTGTAATATATATTCAATATCTTTTGTTTTTATATGCATCAAAATGCTATATTCTAATTGGCCGTTAGAAGTATTCCCAATTTTCTTTCAGGAAGAACATAAATGTGGCCCAATTCCCCGTGAAAGATCCTCTAAAATGGCAACTTAGTCCTAATTCATAGCAAAGAAAAAAACTCTACAAAAGGTGTTTTAAAATTACTGTTATACCATATTTCACTGCATGATGTACTTGGTTAAACATGCTGGACCGAATGGAAGTAGAGCCACAGCCTCATTTTCATACATGTTAATTAATCATGCAATTCTTCTAAGATTCTACATTTTCACCAAATACTTATAGTCCAGGAAATAGAAAGAATTCTTGCGATACAGAATACTGTTATACCAATTTCACTGTTATACCATATTACTGTTATACCATATTTCACTGCATGATGTACTTGGTTAAACATGCTGGACCGAATGGAAGTAGAGCCACAGCCTCATTTTCATACATGTTAATTAATCATGCAATTCTTCTAAGATTCTACATTTTCACCAAATACTTATAGTCCAGGAAATAGAAAGAATTCTTGCGATACAGAATACTGTTATACCAATTTCACTGTTATACCATATTACTGTTATACCATATTTCACTGCATGATGTACTTGGTTAAACATGCTGGACCGAATGGAAGTAGAGCCACAGCCTCATTTTCATACATGTTAATTAATCATGCAATTCTTCTAAGATTCTACATTTTCACCAAATACTTATAGTCCAGGAAATAGAAAGAATTCTTGCGATACAGAATACTGTTATACCAATTTCACTGTTATACCATATTACTGTTATACCATATTTCACTGCATGATGTACTTGGTTAAACATGCTGGACCGAATGGAAGTAGAGCCACAGCCTCATTTTCATACATGTTAATTAATCATGCAATTCTTCTAAGATTCTACATTTTCACCAAATACTTATAGTCCAGGAAATAGAAAGAATTCTTGCGATACAGAATACTGTTATACCAATTTCACTGTTATACCATATTACTGTTATACCATATTTCACTGCATGATGTACTTGGTTAAACATGCTGGACCGAATGGAAGTAGAGCCACAGCCTCATTTTCATACATGTTAATTAATCATGCAATTCTTCTAAGATTCTACATTTTCACCAAATACTTATAGTCCAGGAAATAGAAAGAATTCTTGCGATACAGAATAGTCTCATAACAACCTGTTGATTAAATCATTCGTTGCTCCTATAATTATTTGTCATGTGAGCGATTGTTCCATTTCATACCCGTTCTGTTTGTTATCCAATTAGAATAGCGACCTTCTCCGAAACCAAAAGCCCGTTAAGAGAAGTGCCGAGATTGGAGATAACCAACGGGCCTTGCCAATATTCCTCAAATATTCGCCGCCACAGATAGTTAATATGTATTTAATTAAAGGAGCCAGATATCGGGACGCAAAACTGGAAGTGGGTTACCAGATTTGGCATGCTCATTCCTCTTTTGGGGTCAAATTGTCAACAGCATAACGAGAAATAAATCTGTAAAACTAGAGCTTTTGTATCAAAGATAAAATGTTTTTGTATGCAAATTATTCAAATTCGTAAAACAAAAAATCTTTAAAATATTGTTTATTATATTTGGTTCTAATAACCTAAAAATAGCATTTTACAAGCAAAAGGTTTTTTAATTGTCTATTTATAAAATATCAGACGTATATATCGATTGAATGACCATATTCAACGAAGTTATTTAAATGTTGAAAAAAGTTTAAAGAATTTATTTAAATAGTAGTTACTATAAATTGTTAAGTAAAATGTCATTATTAATATGAAAAAAAATATATATAAAAGAAATTTAGTTGAAAGTATGAATTCTGATTAATGAAAATTTAGGTGAATTGAAGTTCAAAATATGTGAAATATTGTTATTAAATATAGAAAAAAAAACAGTATAAAAAAACCTAGATGAATTATGAATACCCTATATTTATATACCTGTTTAAATTTACATGTGTTTTATATTGAAATTATATTATACAGATGAGTGAAATTACACAGAAGTTTAAAAAATTTAGCAAAAATAAAATCATTTAATAATTTTCTATAAAGTAATAAATAAATATATTTAATAAAAAAACCATGAGCTAATGCAAATGCTCGAATAAACTTTAAATAGATAAAAGTTTAATTAGAATATTTTTTATTTGATCATAAACTGTAGATCCTTAATATGCATTTTCTTATTTCAGATTAGCGTCTTTAATTACATCAGCAAAAATTATATGAGAATGAATAGTTAAAACTGATTATATCTTCTTGAAACTATCGAAAAGATAAACCCAATTGGGAAAATTTAAAACATGTAATAGGTGTGGAGGGGGGGGGGGGGTAACAAAAATTTTCACTACAGTAACGGTTGTCAAATACAAACTTCTGTTATTAAAACTTAATAATAATATTAAATTGATTTCCTCTTACTTTACATAATAGAGTCTTAATTAATTTTTTTAGCTATTTCAAAATTTTGAAATCGTAAAGCCTATTTTTGGATTAAAATTATTTTTATTATTATTATTTAAAAAGTTTCAAAATTATTTCCAAATCTTTAAAGGATCAAGAACAGGAGAAAGAATCACACTTCTGTCTATTCCAGCAAAATTGTTAAAAAAAAATATGTTGAAATGGTAAATAAAGCCTAAAAAATCCTGGCTAAAAATACAGTCACGCTATGTGCATAATATCTTGTCACGTGATGAAATTGATTTCAAATAGAAAATGATATTTTAATTGAAAAAAAACAGAAAAACATGCTTCGTTGGAAAGCAAACATTGAAGTCAACGATCACATTGATTTCTTTCTACGTGGATCAATTTCGACTGCATTTTGGCCTAATATTTTTGCTGCTTGAAGAATCCATCGACGGTGAAAACGCATTTACAGTGTGCGCATGTGAATGGAGCGAATGACCTTATAATGATCGAATTCAACAAGTGAGTTATCGACTTTCGAATTTAGAGAACCAAGCTCTAAATTTAATGATATCTCAGTAGAGAAATCTTTTTATTCAGCATGCTTTTGAATGATTAATAATTTTGCTTAAAATAAATGACAAGGTATCAAATAAATTTTAATCCATCCTTTTTTTTCATTCAAAATTCTTTTGAACAACGTAAGGTAAATTGATTTTATTTAAACTGAATTTACTTGTAGGTGTGGTTTTATCGGAAGAATATTTGATTTTTCCAACATATATTTACTCTGCTTTGTCATCACATGCTTTTTAAAAAAAATTGCTTATCAAATTAAAAAGAAAAATGGGAGTAAATAAATTTTTTTCTCTAAAAAACTTATTATTATTTATTTCTCTAGTTAACTTGTTTGTTCTATTTAAGTAAATTATAACAGCATTATACGCATTCAAAAAATGTATATAGGATTTCAGTAGAACTGAAATTAGATCTCTAAACCAAGCTGGCGTTTTTTCTAGAAATTTTATGAAGCTATCCAATGAAATGTATTTTACCTAAATATCAAAGAAAAATTGGATTATAAGACATACCTAACCAATATTTTGTATAATAACAGAAAACTCTCTAAAAAAGCTGAATTAATTTTACTCAAAATTTATTTTTATTCGTGACCTATTTTTAAAAATTGGTTTTAATTTTATGGAGAAGTGAAAACAAAAAGGAACATTATTATTTAAATTATTTTAATATAGCTTTTGAACATGCCTATCCAACTATTTCGCTGCCGTATTCTTCAGGAAATAACCATTTGAAAGAAATATAAGATTCCGAGATATAATCGTAAACATTGTTAACTTCTAATTTTCACATAGGCATATTTTCAATTGTGATACTTCAAGGAATAATTATAATATGATTTCACTTCTGATAGAAAGAACTAAAATCCTGTATACTTGATATGAATTGAATTATTGGATTGCAATCCTTTTCTGAATAGTTGGTATGAAATCACTGCATAACTGATTTCAGACATTACAATTGTAAACTGCAGTCAGTTGATGAAAGTATTAGAAATGCAAATCTAGATTAATACTACTCTAATTTAAACTTATTTAGTCTGCAACCAGGATTAAGTTATTAGAAAGTCGAATTTTTCTACTAACTGAGAGATAGATACTGTTTTGAAAGTCTTTTTAACTTTGAATATATTCATGAGATCATGTCTTTTTTGTTGTTGCTAGATCCAGTAGTTGTGCTGTATTCATTGCAAATAATTATACGTTGGACGTTTTCAACTTTCAAAATTTTGTTATTTGTTGAATGGATTGGAGCTTGGAAGTATGTTAACTGTCTGATTAAGAATTTTTAAAATCCTATTCTCTTCATTTTCTACAGAAGTGAAGAGAATAAGTTAATAACACAAATTTGTTCGAAACTTTTTTTTTTCCAAATGATTTTTAAGATAGAAGCTGACATATTGTTCAACTATCACCACATTCCAAAAACTCTATTTCTAAGAGCTATTTAAACTAATTTTAAAAGATTAATGGGATGTAATAAGTAATCAAGGGGTTATGGAATGAATGAAAGGCTTAATGGAATGAAGATAAAAGAATTCGTCACTATTTGTTACTTTCTTATGAACTCATATCTAAGGAGTTAATCACAACTGCTTTTTTTTATTGCTATATATATATTATCACAACACGATAAATACGTAGAAAGTAAGAAAGAGTGGAATACTTTATAGAGATGTTTAATGCTTGACAACTTGTTATTTTAAGAAAAATTGTCTTGCGAGATACGAGGGCGGATTACAATGAAATAAAAGTCACTTTTAATGCCTGAAAATTCGCATGTAAGTTTAATTGTATCCATCATTTGAGAACTTTTATTGAATTTTGCTTTTTAGCAATAAAACAATAAGAATAAACAATTTGAAATATTTTGTGCGGAACTAATATGTGATGATCAATTATTAAGGATGATATTTGAATTTTTAATTTTAATTTCAATTGTTCATTTTAAAACTTTCATGTTGCCTTTTTTTCCTATTATTTCGTCCAAGTAAGTCCTCTCCATACATTTAAAAATCATTGTAGCTTTATATATATTAATCCATGAATTCATAATTTATTAGTAAGACAACCTAAAATTTATTATTTTCATACAGCCGCACTTCACATAAGAGAAAATTCATATATACAGTGTGATGTAGAAGTAACACAAAGTTTAAAAAATATTTACGAACATCAAAAATATTTACTAATTTTCAGGCTCACTTCGCATAAGAGAAAATTCGTATATAATATGTGATGAAGAAGTAACACAAAGTTAAAAAAATATTTACGAACATCAAAAATATTTACGAATTTCCAGGCTCACTTCGCATAAGAGAAAATTCGTATATACTATGTGATGAAGAAGTAACACAAAGTTAAAAAAAATATTACGATCATCAAGCGCTACTATAAAACGCTTCCTTGGCGATATTTCATATCGGTTCTGACACCTTCGCGCATTTCCGGCAAACCCTTTCGGCGGGGGAAGGCAGGCTTCGGTAAATTTCGGCGTTCCCGAAGAAAATTTAGCGGACCATTAAAGGCCGGTGCTCACGTAATTACTGATGAACAATACTCGTTATTAGCACATGCCGGGCCCCAGAAGAGGAGGAGGAGGATCTATAATTACTTAAAGGGGGATCGGAAGAAGGCGATAGCCAACGGGGCGACCTATCTGCGAGGGGTGTTAAAATTGAGGGAGGAAATATATAGATTGGATCAATTTTTTTTGCTGCTGTTGTTGTGTGTTTCCTCCTCCATGGAAAGGGTTGAAACAGATTTGTTTGTTCCCATTGAGGGAGGGAGGTAATAAATTTCGAATCTCTTCGAAAGTGGAAAGCGAACTTTCGGGAAGGGTGGAGGAAAAATGGAATTTCTTCGGTAAAAAAATGTATTTTGTAATGTGAAATTCTATTTAGTTGAAGGAGCTGGGCCATTAATGCCTTTATATAAAATCTTGTTGGTATCATTTGTTGATTATATTTTATTTCATGTGTAACAGAAATAAACATTTCATAGGCAATGTTGAGAGAATGTGTAGGACAAAAATATATTCATATGAATGTATGTTCGAAAATAATTAATTCTCAAGCAGTAAAATTTTATAGCAGTAAAACTATATTTTATTTCAGGTTCAAGAGAAACATTTCATTAACAATGTGGAGAGAAAGTGTAAGACAAAAATATTTTCATGATCATATCAATGTATTTTCGAAAATAATTTTCAAGCAGTAAAAGATATACTACATTTTGTTTCATGTGCAAGAGAAATAAGCATTTCGAAGGCAATGGGGAGGGAAAGTGTAGGACAAAAATATATTCACATGAGTGTATGTTCGAAAATAATTAATTTTCATGCGGTAGAAGATATACTTTAATACTGGAAACCAGGCACAAAAAAATGAGACTTTGATATTCGACCAAAACATATTACCATTATTGCCACAAAATATCAATAAATTTCTGCTCTTGTTTAAGGGATGAGGACCAATGATGATCATTTATGATCAAAAGAGTAATCCTCCAGTGTAGTAATTGTTCCTCAATAACAACATACCATTTATTGTTGTTAATAGATGAAATCGTAAGCCATCCCACTAAAATGACTACGCAATTGTAGAAAACTGGAAAATCTTTTAAAAAATTATTTTTTATCTATTATTTTAACCTTTTTGGTGTATATGATGGTATTTTCCGAGTATTATTCTTGTGTGCGTGTTTGTTTTTATGTTCATTTGCTTTAAGAAATCCATATTGAAGTATTGACTGTGGGAATGTTTATCTTCTCGAAACTAACCTAGAAGTTTATTTCTATCATTCTTTTTAGAATCTAAACAATAGCCTCTTGATTTTATATAGTTAACCCCACCTCTTTTATTTTATTAGTAGATTATCAAAGGTTAAAAATCACATTGAAATATCTGCTAAAGTATTTATTGAAAAATAAATATCACAGTATGGTAAATATTTTCATATAAATCACTGCTACGAAACAAGACAGTTATATAAATACCTACAAATATGTTATAATAAAGAAGTGCGTGAGTTTTAATTAAATTCCTGAGCTTAAATGTTTTTAACCTTCAAACATTACTATTGCTGAAAAGTAAATGGCATTATATCAAACAACTTATTATCTTCATGATAAATGGATTCTTAATGTATAATTCAAACGCATAAAGATTTGAATCTTGAAAGGGAAAATAATTTTTCAAAATATATTCAATGTTATAAATATCGTTGTTTTAATTTAAAGATGTTCTTATTTGAAAAAGAACAAAATGATGCTCATTTAAGTTTTAATATTCCTACATGCAATAATATTACATTTAGTTGGCAATCCATATTAAATAAGTATATTAGGAATAAAAAAATGAAATGAAATGGATGCCCCATTATTCTTGATTAAAACCGGAAGGAGTCCTCTCCCTAAAACTTTCTCGTATACTCCCTATTAAATGTACTTGTATATTTTTAACTGATGCCACAGCTGAACAATAGTTGCAAAAGAGCTTATAAGAATGTGTTCTTTTTCGATTATTTTCTGACGATTGGGATAGTGTTAATACATAAGTACGAGAACATCGAAAGTATATTTCGGATGGAATAAAATCAAAATTTAACACAGAACTACAAGTGTAGTTACAAAATCATATAATAAATGTCACATATTTAAGTCATTGCGGATTTTAATTATCGGTTTTGCATGTTTGTGAAAGCATAGACCGACAGACTAACAATCCCATTGACGGATTTGGTTTCAAATTTGATACATATCTACATTTTAGATGTTAAATATGAGTGTCAAAAAATTATCCATTTGACTCTGGTTTCTAATTATCGTGTTAACCCCTTAAAGGGCCATTTTTTTCTAGTCATATTATGTTAAAATATTTTTAGGCTTGAAATTAGAATAAGGAAAGGGATTCATTTAATTTATTAGATAAATTTAATTTGTTTAATTAATTAATTTGGTTAATTAATGATTAAGTAACAAATCAAGACACATCATTTTGTGTGAGATAAAGAACTGAAGCATCTAAGTTTCTATTTTACTAAAAAAGTTTGTCAGAACTTATGCCAACCTACATAATTTCATACAAAAATTGATAAATTTGGTGGGAAGCATACTTCCCACCGCCCTAGAAAGGGTTCACTTATAATCAGGAAGCCAAACAAGCATAGTTCATTTGAATAGATTTCCTTCAAAATTTGATAGAAATCTGCTAATGTGGAGTAGAGATCATATCCCAAAAGACCGTATCACTTTAATATAGACCGAATTTCATTAATCTAGTTTAAAATGTTTTTGCTCACAGACAGACAGGCCTATTCCATAAATATGATTTTTGAAGTCAGGTTAGGTTAGGTTTGGTTTGGTTTGGTTATATTAACGTCCCGTTTGAAGAAACACTAGGACTATTTTGGGACGGACCTCGTCATTTTGAACCGCGGTCAGATGACGGAAAAAAACCTGAGCTGCCTCCCCCCCCTCTCCACACCACACCAGCGGGAGGACGTTTGGTCATGACGGATTTAACGTGCAACAGACCCCCTTACACGACGGTTCTTCGGTGGAATCGGGTCACGAACCTGAAACCCTCCGGTTCCGAAGCCGACACCTTATCACCAGGCCACCGCGGCCCTTTTGAAGTCAGGGAGGTCTGAAAAATGTGAAGAATAGTAAAAATCTTGAGTTTCATTTTCTTGGCAATTACAATTATTTCTCTTTGTATTCTTCGATCTGAGAAAGTAAAAAGGATCACCAGGCGGGCTATAATACGGTACAAATATGTCAATACATATATTTAGGATGGAAAATAAAAATGCCATAAAACAATGCCAACATGAGACGGATGTTCCATTATTCTTGGGCATGAAAAAAGTCGCCAATAACAGATTGGCGACGTCGCTTTAGCAACCGCCCTCTCATCCCATTAGCACCTTTTTTTTACTTCCTAAACTCCCGCAGTTAGTATGAGTAATGAGACCGATTCTACGGACATAAAACCGCATATTATTAAGTGATTTTAATGCACGCCGTCTTTTTTTCATAGCCCCTAGAGCTTTTTTATTCGTTCTTTTTTTCTCACCCATTCCACTTCCCCCCTTGTAATTTTCTAAACTGGCGGATATGGAAGGAAAGATATAAATAAAAAAAATATACACATTCAAAGTTCGAGGCGTGGTTCTAAAATTCATCAATTACTTTTTAACAGCGATTACATCGATTTTTCTGTCAGGGGATTCATCGATGTCTGCTGAAGATCGTCCTGGTTGGACACCATCCCTCAAAGGAGTGAAGTCTAGAAATTGGGGGATCTTCTCTCTTGGAATGGAAATTTCCAAAGTCTTATTAAGAAAGACCCTTCTATTATCTTGTGGGATGACCTGATTGGACAGGATAAGCGATGGGTTTAATTCAATGATGTATAGATGGGGTGGTGGAGAATATATTTTCAATATGATAGGGAGCGAATGACAGGATGAGTTTGGTATGGGTTATAGAGGCTATATTATTTCACATATGAGCTTATCATTAATATAAACTAAAGCATCGTATGATTTTCATTAATATATAATATACAATTTTCGTTCATATTATATGCATGAAGAAGAATAAAATATTCTTCGTATTACAAAAATTTGAAAAATCTTTATCAGTTCAGTTATTTGATAGATATAAATAGGCAACGAAGGAGATTTTGATGGGAAAAAGTTAGAATATTCATTGCAAAATAATTTAGGACAGTTTTGAAAGAAAATGTAAATATATCTCAGGAACTGTATAAAGATATAAATGGACAGTTAAAAATTACAAAGAAGCGCGATTTATACAGCAAAAGATATGCAAGGAACAATAGAATAATTCAAAAGTAAGATAATTTAGTTTTTAGATATTTATGGGATGATAAGTTATTTTAAATAATAGATGATAAATCTTTTATTTTTTGTTCAAAATCAAAGCAAAAGAGGTTTCAAACTCTAGTGAAAAAAATAAAATT
Source organism: Argiope bruennichi (assembly GCF_947563725.1). Lineage (NCBI taxonomy): Eukaryota > Metazoa > Arthropoda > Arachnida > Araneae > Araneidae > Argiope > Argiope bruennichi. The sequence goes on along the minus strand of NC_079159.1, from coordinate 76,642,267 downwards.
AACAGGGTTTCTGTGATAACCAGAAGTTTGTATATTACAAAGTATGATTTCTGATTTCGAAAAACATCATTAAATAAATTCCATAAAAAATTTTATGAATTAACTATTGTTGTAATATCGAATTAGGAAACCAATAATACTACAAGAGAATACGTTTTATGGATAATCTCCATAAAACGACTAATTATCAATTCAATATTTTTTTTTGTTTTTATTGAATGCATAGATTCAATTAGTCAGAAAGCGTTTAAAAACTCTGTATTAAAGAATGGATAAAACTTAATGGAAAGACAAAGAGGGAGTAAATTTAACATTAAACAGAACAATTCATCACATTTAATCATATTTTGCAATCAGCTTTCAAAAAATTATAAGTAGTTTCAGCAACGTGTGAATTTGGTATTGTAACCAAACAAGAATACTTCAGCAAACACTTCATTAATGCATCGTTATTACTTTTCCTAGGACTTTTTTTTTGTTTGTATTCAATTCAACGTCTTTATAATCTCTCAGGTATTCAGAAACATGTTACCTACTCTGAACGTATACTGGACAGCTCCAGCGGTATGCAACCTGTGCTGCAGAAAAGGGCTGAACATGCAGGTGCCAGTTTCTAATAACAAATCTGATAATTCAACCGCGTTATATTGCTATAAAAGTGGTAAATATGTAAATATATCCTGTATGGTTTTTTTTTGTTCGAAAATACTTATATATATAGCATTTAATTATAGGCTTACACGAACTTCACCATTTCTGTGTTAGACCACTTCATTTCAAGGGATCTAAAAAGCTTAAGTAGTATGAAATAACAGCGTATTTACCCACTTCAATTTTTTAATCCGGTTCTAATTTTCTAAACTTTGTATTACATTTTAAATATACATTACTACGAAAAACAAATACTAGTATATTTTGATCCTAATGAGAGCTAAGCAAATGTACCAATATGCGTTATATACAAAGACGGGGAGGAGCCCACAATAATTTCACACAGCGAGTAGAATACACTGGAACCGGTCCTGACCTGACAATATGTTTTCTTTCATTTTTAAATTTAAAATATAGTAAGGTACTTTAATAATTTCTCATTAATAACGGTACTTTAATATTCGTACCCTGGCTGTACTTTAATAATTGTATTCTTTCCACACAATAACGCTAGCAAAATAGCAGATTGTAATGCCACACGATTTGAGGTTTTTTCGATCTTGTGTAAAGTATTTATCTGCCGACTGATTGTTAAAGTCAATTAAAATATTCAATATTGGAAATTCTTTTTTTATTACATAAAAATTAAAGGAAAAGAGCTTTTTTATATTGTTAATCAAAATGGATTATAGCACTAAAAATAATGGTACTTACGTATTAATGCCACCGCAGCTACAGATTTGGCGGTTTTTTTAAGTGCCGCCGATCACTTTCAAAATTTAACGCCACAGCAGCTACAGATTAAGCTCTTTATTGGCGAATTAGCGCAAAAACCACCAAATCTGTAGCTGCGGTGCGTTAATACATAAGTACCAAAATAATATATCATTTAGCAAAGTGCAGGTGAGTAAACCTGAATTTTCTCAACAAACTAAAAATATTTTAAAATTTATTAATATCTTACTATTTTATGTACAATAATATACTGAAATGATTGAGAAATATTATTACAAAAATAAACACATACTATTATAAAAGGAGTAAAATTGCAAATGAAAATAGTTTATTTCATTTCGAACAAAAGTTATTTGGCAGCAATACCTTGAACGATGCGCTAAAAGTAATCACTAAAGATAATCATTCAAGTGATTTTATTGTATTAACATCAAATATTTTCGTAATATTCTTCCAAAATTTTTATCGGAGGCAACAAACAAGCAGTAGACTAAGAATTGCGAACAAGATTATAAATTTTTATAGTCTGATTAACTTTAGTAGCGGTCATATCAATAGAACAAAATAATTTTGCAATAAACGTATAAAATTTTAAATTCCTTACCGATTATTATCTCATCGATTATTTTTCTTAACCAACGTCCACCTCATCTTTTGACACATACACATTTTAACTTTATTTTCCCCCAAATGAAGCCTCATAAAAAAAAAACTTCATAGTTCTGAAAAGGGCGTGACTTGCGTATTCTTCATTAGAGCTAAATTCCATCAGCAACTTCATTTTTTTTTCAAGCACTTTTTTCCATTGTACTTCTCCCAGTAGGGATTTCCATTTCTCTGTTAATGAATGACACGAAGCATAAAAGAAAACTCAGAAGCGAACAAAACGAAGTAAAAATAATCCGACATCATAATCGACATCGTATTGCCTTATTAAGAACGCATTTCCCAGAAGTTAATGAACGATGGATCAACATTAAACATAAATAATGAAAAAAAGGAAAGAAAGAGGAGATATATAAAGCCGTCAGTCGGGGCGGGGTATAAAGCCGTGTTTGCCGCAGAATATAAAACAATAATTTCCGGTCCTTTGGAGCTGCCAAATGATTTAAGCTGCTTATTAGCTTATCGCGTTTCCGGTCACGAGCGCTTTTTAGCAGAGGATCGGTTGGTGTTTTGTTTATGTGTCTCTTTCGAAGTACACCTGCGGGGTCTTCGGATTTGGAGGAAAGGTCGATCCGTCCAAACAGATAATGAAACTTCCACCCAGTGTGTAAATAAAAAAGAATATTAATTTTATACCCTTTTTCTTCGTCATGCTTCTTTGGAAATATTGATGGAGCTGAATTCATTAAAAGGCGAGCTTGCTGCCAATTATAAAATTTTAAAGTATGGAAAAAAATAATTATATAAGCTCAGGCAATCCAGGATTGTATATTTAAAAATCGAAAATTTTCGATTTAGTGACTTTTACCTACAAATCGATGATATAATCTCTTGTTTCGACAGTTTCGTTTGGAAGTTTTGAAGATTCAAGAAGAAGGGGATTCACCAGAATGTGAGGTCGTTGCAAATAATAAAATTACAAATATCAGAAACAATTCATTTAAGAAAAGTTTTTCTTTATTTCTAAACTAGACATAACAATTCCTCATGTGCCCATGTTGGAAAATTTTAGTTTAGAATGCATTCTTTTATTGGAAAAGAAACTAAAATAGTTAAATATAAAGATAAAAGGATAACGAAATATAAATAATAAAATGTTGGAAAAAGGGGAAATTAATAAAATTCAGATAAATATATTTTTTTGGAATTTAATAAGATAATGCACTGATTTGCATAAAATCTTATTGCAATAATTCTTGTTCCTTTTGTGTTATAAACTAAAACAACGTCTCATAAATCTATCAGCTATCAGAATATCAAAGAATTTGAAATTTTATTTTTGTGTCTGCGTTTCCTATTTTCTACAAATATTTTTATTAATGATAATACCGTCTTATAAAAGAACAACGAATATGGAAAAGCATTAAACAATATTGAGAAACTTCAAAATTTTGTATGTTGAAAGCAATTAAATCTGTTTCTGTGGTACATCTGATTAAAAAAAAAAAAAAAAAAAAAAAAAAAACATTTGACATTTTTAACAATATAGGGCTTGAATTGTTTTCAGTTTGTGTTATTTTCAAATTTGAACAAATTAAATAGATAAAGAATACTTTTTTCTTTTCTTTGGATTTTTGGTTTTGGAAATAAGGTCTTAATATAAAATTTTGAGATCATAAGTTTGACCTTATTTCCAAGTAAAACATTATGTAACAATACTGAAAACATACTATTATGTTAAGCAATTTTTAATTTCATACGTCAATTGAAAGGAATCTTTGATTACTAACTCTTCATCTACAAAAAAAAAAAAAAAAAAAAAAAAAGCTAAATGAGCGCAAAAAAAATTTTTTTTTTGGGGGGGGGGCAAATGATGTCTGAATTGGAAAAATGATAATTTATATATAATTTAAAAAGAGAAATTAAATTCAGAAATTTCAACAGTTTAATATTTTTTCTAAATTTAAATAAACATTATTATATGAAAGCGTTATTCAAAATATGAATAACTTTGATTTAATATGTTCACGATTTATATTCTAAAGCTTTTTTCAGTTTTTAATATTTCCTTTCAATATATATAAAAAAAAGCATTTGACGTGAATAAGAAAACATTAAATTAAAGTTCAATATTTTTTTCTAAAATGCCCTAAAAATCAGAATAAAATTGACCTAATTTATTATTTTCGAATCTTTACTTTGATTTCATTAATTCAATTTAAATATTTTCCAGACCTAATTCAATGAAAGAAAATTACTCTGGTACATTAATAATGGATTGAAAAGTGTCATACTTTCTATATTTTTACTTTTTACTTAATTATTATTTTTATTATACTGCACTTTTTGGATAATATTTTAAAAGGATTGTTGAGTTTGATCAAACTTTTGCAACAGAAAAGTCAATTGCAATGCAAATTATATTTTTGGATTTAATAAAAGGAGTTTTTTTCAGTGAAATGCGATCACAACTTACGATAAAACGACCACCTGTAGCACTATTAGGCTTTTGAGATTGTATTTTTAACTGGTTTGAAGTTACTTAAATTAAGAAATAGATACTTTTATTTTTTAATAAAATAATCCAATTTGATTATATTCATTTGAATCTTTGAGTGATTGTATTCGATTCTTTTTCATTTGGATATTTATATATGGATCGAAACGGAACCAAATAGTATCAAATGCATTGAATATAAAATTTTTACTTTCATAAATTTAAGGAAGCTGCTTTGAAGTTATTCATTTTTTTAATATCTCAATTGTTGTAATTTTTCCATCATTATGAAATAATATGGAACATATAGTAGATAAATAGAAATGTTCTGAAAGATATTATTTTTGTGAAACAAAATTCGGTTAAAAATCTAAAGATGAATTATATTAATGTTCTTATTTGTAGAAAAAGGATTATTAATGATATCCGCAACATTATGTCAGCTCTTAGAATTGTTAGAAACAAGCTTTTTTTAAAGAAATTCTTGCAATATTTTTTTAACATCGTTAAAATTAGATTTTGCCGCTTAGACTAAAATTTCAAATCAGGTTTTCAAAACCATTTTAAATCTTGAAAATTTATAAATACATCAAAGGAATGAATATAACTATTTTACAAAAATAATAGCCATTTACAAAAATAATAAGTACATAAATGGCAAATCAATTAAGTTTCTTTGTTTCCCCTAGCATTGAGGCTGAAAAAGTCTATTCCGAATTTTGGATTGCTCAAATGATTGGATTTTTATAAATTATATAGTGCTGGATTTTTATATAGTAAAAAAATTAATTAAAGATTAGATATTAGATGTCAATAAAACAGATAATTTTGCAAAAATAGCTCTTTGAAATTTGCTCTTTAATTTCAATTAAATCATTCTTATAGGAATTTAAATTCTGCAAATATGCAATTATTTATAAGAATTTAAGGAATTTATTAAAAGAATTAAAAGCATCTGCTTTCACATATATGGTTCACATGTGACTGGGTTTTAATAAATTATTATATTCTTTTATAATGCCGAAAATAATAACACAATGCATTAAAACAAGAATTATAAATGTTGTTTTTAATAATATTATATAAATATTATAATTTTTAAATATAGACTATTTATATTTATATTTAAAATATGGATATAAATATTCATTTTGTTTGCGTTTTTGATTTTGTGGAGGATAATGTCATTCTTATGAGCAAATAGTGTAGCTGAAATAATAATCATAATAATACTGGTATAGATTGAAAGCTGCCGATTTGGTTTATATTATCATTATAATACTTTTTTTTAACTTAGTTCATACGGACTTGAATTGTATGAAACGCGATAAAAAAGGATAAATCCATAACTTATGAAATCGAAAATCATTGAAAGCACATATATTTACAGGATTAACTCCACTTCTTCTTACAGAAAGCACACTTTTTACAGGATTAACTCCATCAAACAAATCTTTTCATTATCTTCCTTACATTAAATAAAAGATATTAATCATTATCTTCATTAGTACTTTATTTGAATTGAAAATCAATTAATTTTTACTTTAAAGATTAATTATTTGCTCTTCTCTTTATGCATTATTAAATGGCTTTATTTATTTATTATTTTCCTTCATGATATCATTGAACATTTTTTTAGGGTTAAAACTTGCACTGCATTTTATCTAGCAAAATCCACATGATCTAACTTTTTCTTTAACCCTATAAAGGGCTATTTTTTTCTAGTCATATTATGTTAAAATATTTTTAGGCTTGAAATTAGAATAAGAAAAGAGATTCATTTAGCTTATTAGATAAATTTAATTTCATTAATTAATCAATTTTTTTAATTAATAATTAAGTAACAAATCAAGACACGTCATTTTGTGTGAGATAAAGAACTGAAGCATCTAAGTTTCTGTCTTTCTAAAAAAATTTGTCAGCACTGATGCCAACCTACATAATTTCATACAAATATTTATAAATTTACTTCCCACAGCCCTAGAAAGGGTTAAAGCAATTTTATGATCATAAATCGGCTACAAACCCACAATATTAAAAATTATTGATATTTTCTGAAGCTAATAACATTATGTATAGTCCATGAAAACTAAGTTCCACATAAAAAGTTTTATTTTATTGATACAGCAATAATCTTGTCAATATATTATCCAATCTTGTTTGCATACTATTATTCTATTACCGAAACTATAATTTAGGGTAATAAAATTCGTATCCGATAATGAAAAAAAAAAAAAAAAAACTGCTGCAATTCAATTATTACTTTCAAAATGAAGTTATAAGCGTATAATTTTCCATTAATATTAGGTTAAAATTTACGTCTTCTGGTGCCTGTCTGATTGAGTACACTGCACAAACAATTTGACCAGTGAATGCGCAAAAAACGATTAAGTAAGAAATCATGCACATGAGTAGTTATTCATAAGCCATCATTCTTCATAGTTAGGAAGTCATTATGAATACATCATTATTCATCTTAACTATGTAATATTTATTCCAAAATCATTATTCTTTATGATGTTAATCATGGTTTCATGATAGTGTTATTATGATTATACGTTTTCATTAATTCTAAGATTGCAGAAAATAGATACTATAGCAAAGAAGTATAAGAATATCGGCAACTCTCGTGTTATTTTAGAAAACATTATCTGTTCCCCTAGAAATATTGTGCTGAAAAGTACATATTTTTCATAGAAGTCCTTTTTTTAGAAATATTATGTGAACTACTTCTGCTTGAGAAAATCAAATTTTACGCGAATGGAATTGTCTAGATATTTTAATGAAGATTATGTTTTATCGAAAGGCCAAATTTCGAAGTTAGTTCTAACCTTACGATTTCAAATTTAACAATGTCGTTTTGTTTGCTTAGTAAAAAAAGACTTAACCCTCTAAAGGGTCATTTTTTTCTAGTCATATTATGTTAAAATATTTTTAGGCTTGAAAATAGAATAAGAAAAGGGATTCATTTAGCTTATTAGATAAATTTAATTTGATTCATTAATTAATTTGGTTAATTAATAATTTAGTAACAAATCAAGACACATCATTTTGTGTGAGATAAAAAACTGAAGCCTCTAAGTTTGCCTTTCTAAAAAAATTTGTCAGAACTGATGCCAACCTACATAAATTCATATAAAGATTGATAAATTTGGTGGGAAGCATACTTCCCACGGCCCTAGAAAGGGTAAATTTAGAGCTTTATAAAAGTACTTCAAAGGAAATATTTTAACTGATGTGTCGAAATAACATCTTTGTGAAAGAAAAAATCGTGCATGCCATTGTATGCACATTATAAGTTGTACACTGACGATTTTTTTCTGTTACAGATATGGCATTATAAAACAACAGGGATATATTAGCTCGTTTCTCTTTTTCTTTTAACTTAATAATTTTTAGCAGAACACCGATATAATATCGCTTATATAGAGTACTAAGATACATAGCAGAAAGCAAAAGATTAATTTATTTTTTGCTAATGGCAACGATAGATTAGTTATCACTAAAAAGCTAAAACTATTAATCTCTGTCTGTTAGACATAACTCCATAAGCATAGTTTGCTTCCACATTCTTTTTTATGTAAAACAACTTTTCTCGCAATAACTCATTGTAATTGTATGAGCTACATAAAATTCATAATATTTCTTACAATGAAATGAAAGAGAAAGTAGCTTACAAAACTAAAATGAAATATGAAATGATTCAAAGGAGATCAATTAGAAATCAAACACACAGGTATCTGGCACTAATATGCTTTTTAAGTGTAAATAATTTTAAATTCGACTTCGCCTTATCAATTACTTAAACAAAGTGCATCTCAAATCTTTATAATGATTTTTCTAGAATTATCAAAAATAGTTTACTTGTATATAATAGTGAGGTATATATATATTGAGCATATAATATGAATATAATTCGTTATATCTATAATAGCATATTTTTTTCAAAATTTCTCTCTCCCTCTCTCTATATATATATTTTAAATTTTCTTTTGTGAACGTATATTATATAAGCACGTTATTTTTTTGTACTATCTATCGAAAAAGAGTTACTTTTTTGTATACATACAGCTGAAATGGCATATTTTTAAAATAATCGAATAAAGCTAAAGAAAGGAACGATGAACTTTTTTTTTTAACTGAAAACTTGATTTTATAAACATATATGAGATTTGTTCAACACAGATAATTTTCCTTGGTTTACTTTGAATAATAACATTCATTAGAACAACATTCATAACAATAGAATTCATTATATTTGAAGTAAGAAATTATGACGGTTAATTGATAGAGGAAACTTTGAGATTAAATCGATAGTTAAGATCAATTTAAAAAATTCATCCACAATTTAGCTGATTTTTTATGAGAGAGATAAGACAGGTTTGCCTATCATACTTCACTGAAATGAAAAAAAAAATTAGTGTTTCAATTTGAGAACACGAATTTATTTACTTATGATAACTGAAACACTTATATGCCCTCGAAGGAATGATTACGTAATATTAGCGTGGAAATTATTACACATTAAGCGACTTCTTTATATATTTTGCATATTATATTACTTAAACAGAGAAAAACGAAGATTTATTAGCTGTACATATATATTTCGTTAGTATTCCGTATTAAACCACATTTGAATTTAAATAGCAAATGGCGAAATAAAGAAATTCAAAATGTTATTTTTACTGCTAAAAAGAAATATATATTTCCAAATTTTCAGCAGTTGCAAAGCCGACTAAAAACTAAAATTAAATACAGATTAAGCATAATTATATAAAAATGGACATAGTTAAGCATACATATTTATAAGTATATATTATAAAATAAGGCACGGATGTAATACTATATTCTTTAAAATTTGTAGATCAAGCTAAGAAAGGAAAAAATACATTTTGAAAATTTGTGTACCAGTTTTATCTTTATATTTTAAAAATAAAACGTTTATGTTGCTCTATTGTTAGCATATGAATTCTTATCTACAATTTTTAAATTATGTGAAATTATTACTATTTTGTACTAAAAGAAATTAGAAAAATACTGAAAGGAATTTTTTCACAGATATAATTTTAAAAAAATTTACTAAAAATAATGATTAAGTAATGATAATGAAAAATAAAATAATAATAATCATAAATAACATAAATAGTATTAGTGATGAACAAAATAAATAATAATAGATTAAATTCAAGTAGTAAATAATAGTAACAATTCACAATTAATATTAATGTTATTAATTTTGAATGTAATAAAACACATTTTTTAATGTAGTGCTGTAAAAATGCAATGGCATTAATATATTACATCCATACATTTTTCTAAATCATTTCAATTTAATTCCAGATTTGAAACTCATTAAATTAATAATAGGTTTAAAAATTGAGATATAAGGACTATTTATTAGTATTTAGTTTAGTCAGAGCTGTTATTTCTTTGCATTATAAATGAAAGACTATGAAAAATCTTTAAAAGAAAATTCTTGAATTTATTTATTATAATTTCAATTAAGGTGGGATAGTAGCGACTCCAAATTTATTCTAAATTACAATTATAAGGAAAAAAAAATCCGAATTAACTTTTTTTTACTATAAATAAATATTTATTGACGAGATTACAGCTTAAAATCCTTAATTATCCCCTTCTTTGAATTATTTTTCAAGGTTAGCCGTTAAAAGAATTCCAAGTTCTAATATTCCTTCATCATTTTTTTTTCCATTTATGACATCCTTTTGTTCTTTGCGGAGTTGAGTTGTCCAGCCAAACGATAAATCGAAACGCTTCTAGAAACGGGTAATCAGAAAGTGACATTCTCGTGCGTAGTTGAGCGGAACGGGTCCTAACAGACGGATCATAACAATAATGATAATCGCAGACGACTGAGTCCGAATCACGAGCAAGAAGACTAAAAAAAATAATTACACGGCTCCGGGTCGAAGCGAAACCGCTTTTTAGTCATTAGTTACCCTTTGTCTCTTGGCAATGGGCATCTGTATGCGCAAAGCGTTGTTGCAATTCGGTGTAATGGACGGCCGTCGAAAAGTTGTAATTTTTTCGTCAACTCCACATCGGCGGAACAATCAGATGGTCCGAGATTTTGACGTTTGAACTTGGAAAATTACAAATGGTTCCAAATAGTCAGATAAGAGAAAAGCGTCGCGGTCTTGTAGGTTCGCTGTGCAAGAGATTTATTTATCTATATATTTCCGTCCTTATTATCACTCCTTAAGTGCTGCTGCTGCAGTGATTCGATTGTTTCAATTCTCGGAAAGTGGCAGGGTTAAAAGATGAGCTTTGTTGATTTTCTTGATTAGATTCTTCGAGTGCAACCAGGCTGAAATGGAAGCCGTTTAATTTGGCCAATACAAACGCCTAAATTAAAATGGGGTTTCATTCTGAATTATAGTAATAATAATTTAATAGCTAATGCATGCATTTAATCCTTTGTGATAATTTGTTGAATGTTTTTAAGATGAAGTGTCTCTAGTTAGTTAGTTAAATGACAAATAGTTAAACAAAAATATGCACTCTTATTGATGTTGTTTTGCTAGAAATTTCTAACTTCTGTGTAACAATCTCTGGCTGAATTATAACTCCTCCCCCTGTGATTGTTATGATTTCTTTTAATCCGTTGTGAACGGAGTCCCTTTACTGTACAGAAAACTCGTCCTAGCTATTTATTTGATCAATATATTATTTCAATACAAAAAATTTAACTGAAAAAACAAATTACATTGTTTTCTTATATTACAATCAGTTTTTACTCAGATTTTTCAAAAGTTGTTTCTTTTTATATTTTTGTTCCTCTTCATAAACATTTCATATAGTTAGATTTTTCAGCAAAAATTTTGAATATCAGTCTGATGTGGATAGTAGTTAGTTGAACTTTAATTCAATTCTCTAAAAGTAATAATTGTTAAACTTGTTTTTGAATAATTAAGAATTTTGTTTATGAATTAGAGAATACATATACATAAAAACTTGATATTTCTATTAATTTAAATTTCGTTTGCATATTAAGCGAATTTAAGCAACAGCCAATATTATATTCTCTCCAAACTTGAATGGAAACAATCGAAATAGATCCTTTGGATCATTCATATATTATAGCTGAAGTAGCGGAGCATTCATATATTATAGCTGAAGTAGCGGAGCATATGGTATTTTAAATACAATATATTATAGCTGAAGTAGCGGAGCATTCATATATTATAGCTGAAGTAGCGGAGCATATGGTATTTTAAATACAATATATTATAGCTGAAGTAGCGGAGCATATGGTATTTTAAATACAATATATTATAGCTGAAGTAGCGGAGCATATGGTATTTTAAATACAATATATTATAGCTGAAGTAGCGGAGCATTCATATATTATAGCTGAAGTAGCGGAGCATATGGTATTTTAAATACAATATATTATAGCTGAAGTAGCGGAGCATTCATATATTATAGCTGAAGTAGCGGAGCATTCATATATTATAGCTGAAGTAGCGGAGCATATGGTATTTTAAATACAATATTAAAAAAATGTTGCTTATTTTATTAACATCTGTCAGAAATAACAAGACATAGTATTTACTCTGTACAATTTCGATTCCGTTACATAGATTAATATATCTAGAATTCTCTAATCCTTTTAGTTTTACGATATGGAAACAAAAGTATATAAGAACTGACGCAAGAGATGTTTACCCAAATGAAAATATTGTGTAATTCTAATGCAGTTCTGGTCTGTAAGTTTCATAACACAAAGGACATATTTGTCCAAATTATATCAAAAATTGGATTGAAGATCAACAGTTAACTTAGGGTCAAATCAAACTAATTAAAATCATATCATAAAAAGTTTAGCATTAAATATAAAAGATCAGGGTGAAGAAAAGCATGGTTTATATAAAACTCGGCAAACCAAATATATGAGGAAAAACAAATATATCTTAAAAAGACGTTGATTTTCATTCTTTTCGTGTTTTTATTTAGGAATTATTTAACGAAACATTTTTTAAGTAAATGTTTAAATCAAATTTATATATTTTTTTCTGAAAAAATTGCATTAATTATTGAAAGGACATAAAACGACGCTTCTTATTTATATTTTAGACTAGGCATAAATATGGCCTGAAATGGCCAAAAGTAGAAATTCACAAAAAAAAAAATTAAGAGGAAAATGTGAATTAAATAAATTAATACGTATTTACTCCTGTGTTGTTCATTTCAAAACTCTAAGTAAATATTTCATAAAATAGTATACATTCTGAATAATCAAGAATCATTTTCATAACGTCAACATTACGTTAAGAATATTTTTAATAATCAAGAGTTGGAAGCAAAAATATTGTATATTTTTTGTGTAAAAATGTTGTTGTTGTTCACGAAGAGATAGTTTTTTTGTTCCAAATATTAAAAGAAAACTGATTTAGAAATATTTTTTTAATTCTATTTTTCTCAAAATGATTGCAATTGTTTCAAGGAAAAGAAATGAAGATATATATTTAAAATTGTTTTCTTAATTCCTATAACTCTAATGTGCGTCAAAATTACAATTTTCAATTTTTAAAAAATACTTTTTAATAAAGTGTTTTTTAAATCATTATATTTTGCTTGTTCTTAAAGCACTATTTTTATTTAATGCCATAAATCTTAAAACTTTTGATTCATAGAGCTCGAGAGAGGATTTGATTTAAAATATCTTCCCAAAATGGTAATATAATTTAAAGAACACATTTCCTTATCAGAATTCAATCTCAATTTCACTTTCTCTAAATCATTTTATAAGTATAAATGTTTAAATAAATCATTTCAGGAATAAGTTTTTTTTTTCAAAATTTATGAAGACGACAGGAAATAAAAACAATTTTTAGAATAAATTTTTCAGTCTGGTGCATAATGCAATTCTATCGTCTGCAATTTCTGATTATTTTTACTCAAATGCTTGTCTAATATATTTCTAAAATCTATCTTCTTTCTTTAAGTAGCTTGCGTATATCAAATGCACGTAAATGTTTAATAAAATGATACATTTTATTGGGTGCCCGTGTAAATGAACTTTTGATCTCATTCAAAGTTGCGTGAGCTAGGAAATAAGGACATGCTGATTACTCTCGAAAAATATTGTTACACGCATTCTTACGTGTGAGAATATATTTCAAAATTAGCTTGTTAAACATGCGAAAAAGTGAAAGAACGCTATAAGAAAAGAATATTCGTGTTTAGTTGTTGATAAACAGTTAGTATTAGGTTATAATTAAACGGATAATGGGTATTCGAATGTGTTTCATTAGAAGCTTGTTAACCAAGCTTGTTGGCAGCAATTTGTCAAAGTGTTAATGACGTTGGATTTAAAATTGCTTTGGTCATTCCGCATAATTGGAAATCATTCTTAATTAATTGTTTCGTTTTCTTTAAAATTTAATTATATCTAAGGATTTAGAAAGGATTTGCATTTAGATTCAACTAAGCATCCTTGGAAAATGTGGAATTTTATGGATTTTTTGGCAATTTTTTTTTATCGAATTACAACATTCATTAATGGTTTAATTTTAGTTTATAAATGTGAAAATACAATAATGTGTATTTGAAAAAAGGCAAATTAATTAAATGGTTAAAATAATTAATAATAAAATCACTGTTTTTCTCCTTTTGAGTAGCGAATAAGATTCTTTGATAGTAATACATTATGTCAATAAAAGAACAGAAAAAGATAGGTGAAATTATCTGGAAACAATTATAAGATAAAGAACAATATTAAGGAATATTTTTTTAAATTACACACATCTCTTTTAGAAATAGAAAGGTATCCCTTGCATTATACTGGATTCTTTAAATGTTGGCTGATTCGTCATCATTTTTGTTGCTTAACAACGCTGAGTCTTTATTAGCAGTTTTGATAAAACAAAGGTATACGAGTTTGAAAGGGGTATACCTTAAAAATATTGGCACAAATGAATAAGCAAAAAGAAAAGATGCTTTTTGTTGATTAATTTCAACTTTAAATTCTTCTAGAGATCCAGGTTATTGTTTGAAAAGAATTTTTCAGCTACTTCTGTTTTACTCAAAGCAGATTCTAGATATATATTAAATGCTTACTCCAATCAAGGCCCAATATTTAATTTTTAAATTGCTAACGATGTGCTGATATTTCCAGACGGAGAAATGTTTTAGATCGAGGGTTCCAAGACTTTGAACATCATGACCCACTTTATCATTTGCGCACTTAATTTTTTCAGAGAAGAACATAATTAATTCATCTTTATTGAAAGAAGCTATACAGTTCAAAAAAGATTTTCTTGTGATGGAAAAAAAAAAAACCACGCTGTTTTTAAATATAATTTAACAAAAATATTTCTAATGTGAAGTTTGACGGAGATTTTAAGTCCACATAACATTTTCCAAATTGTAGAAAAAAATATATACATTCAAAATCTTGCCACAATTCATCAGAAAATGGCTTACAACTCACCAGTGGGTTGTGTTCCACCACTCCGATTTCAATGATATAACGAATTATATTTACTGTTATTTGAATCAATTAGTGGCGGATACAGACTATTTGGAGGAAAGAATTGCTTTTTCAGTGGTTGGCATTTTCAAAAATATAGTTTTGGGTATGGACATTTTCTAAAAGGGATTGGGGGTCAATTAAAAACACAAAATCGGCCGAGAATAAGACATTTGGAACTAAACTATTGCTGTTGTTGTTTCTTATGGCACTTGCCACGGACAAGCCCGCTGTTCAAAGACAGCCGATTTAAGCCTAAGGGGGAGCGCCTCTTGTTTTTATCGTAGAGCCAACTTGGGCCAAGAGTACGACTTGACTACTCACGCATCACTCATTCGCTTGTACAACCCCTTTTTAAAAGAGGTTGTACAATTCATACATCTCACAGATAGAACAGGAAGAACAACCATGCCCAAACCGGGACTCGAACCAGGTACGATCAGATCACAGGGAAGATGCGTTACCCCTATGCCAGGACGCCGGCGAACTAAACTATGGTGTTATATACTATAGCACTTCATTTCAAATGCGAAATTAGAGTTTATATTTTCAAAATTTTGTTAATTGATTTAACAGGAAATAAAAGAAAGTATTGTGCAAATCTTTACATAACGCTTTTGTAGCTGCAAGCCGTAAGCATTAATATAATTTCGACCATATAATATTCTATACCATATATTCTATACCATATAAATTTTATTACAACTTTTGTGATAATATATAACACATAGTAATCTTTTTACTTACACGCAGTTTTGGCTTGACTGTATAGAATGCATCACGCCTGTCTCTCAAAACTGTGAAAAGTTACGCAAGAGTCCACGATGGCATGCTGAATGTTCATCAATGAATTATTCCGGATTTTTTAAAAAGAAAACTGCAAGATGATAGACTTCATCCATTTTTAATTAATTAAAACAAGTTTTAGCATATTTTACAATATATTTCTCCGTTATAAATAAACTCAAATCATTATCATTATTATTACAAAATATTTTATTCAGAATTTTTCTTCAATTGTTAATGATAAGAAAATCAAGCTTGTTTTTCCATAAAAAGATTTCTATTTAAAATATGCTTTTTAAAATTCTTCTGCGTACAATTAAGACTTCATTTCAATTTTAGGTACACATTTTTAAAGATTGCTGCTATTGATTCTAATATACTTGAATATTTAAAAATGTTTCATCATTTTTATCAATTGCAAATTGATTTTTTATTGCTGAACTCTGAATTTATTTTGTTTTTGTTGAATACGAAATTTTTTTACTGAATAATATTCTGAAATATTATATAAATCATGAAAAAATATTCCGTGGTACATATTAAACTTCAATGCAAAACAATTCTACTTTCTATCCTTATATTTTTACTAAACATGTTTAATTTCAACAAGAGTATACTTTTATTAAAAGAACTTGTATTTCAAATTTTAGATGAGATATCACAACTCTGCGGAGATGTATACACAATGAACAAATAGGTGCAAGGCTTCTAAAACTCGGAGTTACATGTCTATTAAAAAACGAAATTAAAAAAATTATTTTACTAATGGAGCAGTTAAGAATAATCATCAATCCTGGCCAACTAGCTAGTCGCCAAAGGCTGCTAGTTAATAAATATAATAAATATTTACACACGCTATAACGAACTGATTTGAAATTGATGCAAGCTCAAACTAAATTGAGCATTTCCAGCTAAAAAGTAGTCTGTGATTAGGTCAGTGTGATTTGAGGTATTGCATGGAAGCTTAATTTTAAGGAAAGCAGTAGACATAGGCAACAGACGCCCCGACATCTGCTTTATGTGCAAAAGGTTGGATGTTCATATACATTTTTCAGCCTGCGCTTTTTTTTTTTTTTTTTTTTTTTTTGTCATTCGACACGAATTGTTTGTTTGCATATTTGCACCATTTTTTGCCGTGTTGTTACTATATAGCTTTATAAAAATTTCAACCATTATCACATTTTTGCAAATTGGGAAAATATACATATACATTCAAGATCTCGCAGCAATATACCAAAAACAGCATATTTACCGCCTAGTGGGTCACAGTTTTCGAATCTTGCTCTATAATATATGTAAAGTAACACTTTCTTAATCATTTCAAATTCATCAATATTAGCGATTTCCAAGTAAATTTGATTACGATTATGATAATTAACTATGATTCCAAAAAGAAAGGTAATAATTTATCGATTTGAATACGACCAATATATTTAAAAACCTTGGTATGTTCACTGTATGTCATATCACTGTATGCCAAAATAAATCGAAAAAAAAGCAATAAAAACTGCTTCTGCATACAAATAAGCACTGGGGGGAAAAAGAAAAGAAGAGAAAACCAGGGGGTCTCATTATAGATACAGACACAATAGCTGCTCAATGAGAATTACATCCTTTTCACTGTCATAGATTAAGAAAATCTCTCGATGAAGACGTCTGGAACTTCGATAAAAAAAATACCTAAAAGGGGAGGGAAGGATTTAAAGAGGGTGGGATGAGGGACACAGAACGAGCCTTTTGTTCAGAAAAAACAAAGCAAAAAGTAATAAAAAAATTAACAGTGTAGTAGGGGAAGTGAGGTGGAGGGGTTCCATAAATTAAGAGCCCCATTAACTCTGCTTTTGCGAATGTGGGATCGTAATTTAGGCGGAAGGGGGCATTGTTCTAAAACATCGATCAAACATTATTCGAAATTAATATTCCGTCGCCCCGCTAATGCTCGACGAACTCCCGAAACCTGTAATAATTCTGAATGTCGAGCAATAAATTCTGGAAGGGTCGATAATTGTTCATTAATTTGCTCGGAGAGGCGTTACTCCTCCCCTTCTCACCCCCTTCCCCTCCAAACACAATTTCTTCCGTTTAATTCCCCGGTGGGTTTGCTTTGTTTTTTGGCTCTGAGCAAAGAGCGTAATGTGCTGTTTAAATTAGAAATTTCTCATCCGTGGAGTTTCGTATGCGCTTCAAATAACGTGGAATATATGAAATTAATATCCTCTTTGTTTGCCAAGTAAATGAAGTATAAGAAGCATGCTGTAATTTACTTGGTATAAACAAGACGCTATGAAGGCAGTCCGCTTTTTGACAATTTAAAATGCTTTTAAAAGCAATTTGGTCTCAAAGAAATGATTTTTTATCATCAAGGCTATTGAATATATATATATATATTAGATAATTAGGAAAGGGAAATAGAGGCAATGAAATCAATCGATGATTAAGTATTGCACATAGCATATATTCTCTGGATTTAATTTTAGAAATATGTCTCTAATTGTTTGTTATCTGCTTGCTGTATTTGCATCATGGCATTCAATGAACTCATATTTCTGAATGCTAACTGCATTTTTTTAATGGAAAAGTGACGTGTTTTGAATGATCCCCAATATAACCTTTTTTATTAAAGAATTTTATGGTGATGCTGGTAATGCTAAAGAATTGGAAAATCTTGCGCTTTATAATAGATTTAAGGTCTTAGAATTGTTCCCTCATCCAACACTTTTACTCTGAGATTTTGAATAATATTTTCGATTTGATAAATTTCAGTCTTTAAATTTGAGGTAGTTGAAAATATTTAGATTTTTAAACGAATAAGAAACAAAAAGTGAAATATATTTTTAAAGAAAAAAGAGAGAGAGAGAGAGAGAAAAGTGAGAATGTTTCTATTTTACAAATACACTTTTTAAAATTTTATAAATCTAAAACATACTTTGTTCAATTTCATTTCATTTCGAAGGATTTGGGATGGCGTAGTGTGATAGAGTCGTGTGGCTTACTCATTTCATTTGGCTCTGTTCAGGTTCATTTCTGTTGGTTGGTTGGTTATGAGTTTTAGTGGCGCAAGAGCCAATCTTGGCTAAACTGCGCCAAGGCTCATTTCTGTTTTTTGCATTGGGGTCACGCTTTCAATAAAAAATTTGCTAAGAATGTAAATATGATTGACTTTTATTTAAAAAGTGGATTAGAAGTTTTCACAATACAAAATTATTCAAAAAGAAAGATCAGATTTAACATATTTCTTTAGAGACACCATCAATTACTAGGGACACATAAGAAACAAAGTTGGGTAAACGAAATTTCGAAGTTTCATTTTATGCATTTAAAATGAACTCCGTTTGTTATGCGCTAAATATCAAACTGGAAGTCCATTTCTTACCACACACGAAGTAAATGTTCCTTTGTTATTGAAGTCACTGCTGTAGCAACTCATTCTCGCAAAACTTGAAGAGTAACAGTTATAGGTGGCATACTGAATTTTACGTACTCTTACGGATAGCTTGTTCGAAAGCAGTCGAGAGACATACAATTTTTATTGGATGTGCAAAGTTAGCCAGTGCTTCTCCTTTTGCATATGCAATCTTTCTCTACGAATAGTAACAACTATAAATTTTTTATGAAGATGTGACTCTTTATTGAACTTACAATGGAATACATGCTACACTGCAGTAATGGATTCGCTCTTTGCCTACCGTAAAACACAAACGACTCTTCCCGTGGCATTGCCCATTTTTTCGTTACAAACAACAGCGCTACTTTACAGGGATTATCGAATTCATAAAATTTAGTTTTGAACTTTTTTCTATCAGTGATGTACCATATGCGTCTTTATCTATTATCGTTCTTTGGAAATAAATATCCTAAATCTATACCCTTTTTTTTTAAATAACGCTGTAATGAGTTGAGTAATTTTTAATAATTATTTTATGTAGTTGTGATGTAAAAACAGCATGTCTTTTCTTAATTACATGACTATACCTCATAATGAAAAGCCGATATCTCTAATCATTAATTTTTTTCAAAAAAATCTCAAAAAGTCTTGTATTAATTGATTCAAGTCAGCATTTGTTAACTTACCAATTTATGCAAATAAACCAATTACCGTGACCATCATCAGTCTATTTATCTTGAACGATAAATTAAAAGAATTTAAGAGATATTCCAATTAATTCGTTCAGACAGCAAACGATGTTTGTAACTTGAAAGTCATAAGACTAAAATATAGACAACATCCTTCCGAAATTTGTCTACTTAATTAGTGAAAAGTACATACTTTGAAATCATTATGTTGTCAAAAATCCTTTGAATGATAAATGTTCTTTTTGAGATAATATTAAATATATTATTTGCCTAATAATACATCAGATTTTGAAAGTAATTTTTGCCCATTTTTTCATCTCTATTTTAAGTTCATATGTTTTTCTTTTTATTTCATTATTTTAAAATAAACAAGAAAAATTTGAGATTAAAAGAATAATGTTACCAATGTTACAAAAGCGTATAATAATGTTAATATGAAGTTTATTGATTAGAGACGTATCTTGTTTCCTATAAAAGATAATTTTTAAATCAACATCTAGCTCGAAATTTAATAGAGTAACGTAATTATAAAACTTATGAATGCATTTGTACCTTACTTCTTGCAGAAGGTACTTACTTTTCAAATCAAACTCTGGTCCAAAATTTAACTAGAATAGATTGCACGCGTCTTGTGAGTATATATAGACATATATACAGGGTGTCTACTCTTATCATTTCCTTGTGGTTAAATTCTAAACCTTTAGAGATAGATTTTAGCTCTAAGAGAATAGATAAGAAAGTAAATAGACAAGTAGTTCTACTTAGAAAAATGCTTTAAATGGCGGGAAAGGTTACATTTTATATTGTTTGGATTAATAAATACATTCCTCAGAAAGTTAATAAGAACTTACTACATTAATATTAAATTATTACTAATATCAATATGATAATTATATATTCTAGAAACCGTTTATATATTTTTTGTTTGATTTTTTTACAGACATCATTATAATTCTATTCGAATAATTTCTTAAAAGAAATTTCCTCGAGAATGTTTTTTTAAATGTTCTTTGTTTTTATTTAACAATATATCAAAATTATTCGGAAATGAAGCGAAGCGTACTTATGCCCAAAGGTCTTCAAAATCAATGGAGATTATAATTTTTTTTATATCAAAACAGAAATTATTTGATCCGCTGGAATATTTTTGTCTGAGATTGAATTAAATACAGCTGAAAGATTGCAATCTAAAACAATACATCACTCAAGCGAATAAAAGAAATCGTACTTGTCCTGGATTAGATATCTTCGAAACTTTTGAATATCAGAAAGCTTAATATGATAAATTTCTTTTTAGCATATATAAAATTCTTAATAAGTGTAAATTAAATGTAATAAAATTATACATACTATTGGAAAGCATTTTCATAAACTGATGAACTGACGCAGCATATGACAGTAGGGCTTTACAGGCGATTTTAGCATTGTATGAATCTGAAAAATCTAATCATATCTGTCCAAGTAATTGAACAAGTACCTGGGCGTTTAAGCATCGCTCAGCAGCTTTTTTTTTGGTAAAATTTTCAACAGAATTCTAACCTATGGCTCGTTTAAAGTTATAAGCGAAATATAATTGAAATGCAGACGCGGGATCGAACATGAGAAAAATGTATGGGAGTCCGAAGCTTTAACCACTACTCCATCCCAGACACGCTTATGCAGGTCATGCATAGCCACATGCCAATATTTAGTTTTTTTAAAAAAATATTTGTGTGTGTGTGTGTGTGTAAAATCGCGTCATTTCCGGAAAGACACCTATATAGAAAAACTTAAAAAGCAAAACATTGTTTAAATATAAAATTTGATCCAAATCATTAAAGCTGCTCCCGAGATATACGAAACATTATATCTATATAATATATCATTTATATAATATAATCTATACATATATTATATATATGTGGTATATTGCTGATTTAAAGTTATAAGATATACCAGAGCTGATGTAAAATTCCAGGAATAGAATTCATTATTTAAATTAAGAACTTATCCGGACATATTATTATTTTAAAAAACGGAGGATAAGAAAGAAGAATTGAAAAAAAAAATATTGAATCTAAAATTGTACATTCTCTGTGGAGCAAAACGCTATTTTTAAAGTAATATAAATATACTTCAGTATCACAGAAGAGATATTTTAGTGTATCAAAAAGTGAAAAAAATCAGCAAAAAATAATAGGAGAAAAGTGAGAATAATTATTTATATGTAGCGAAGGTCATTGCTTTGTCGAGAATCATAGATTTGAACAAAATGTAGATTGAACATAGAGCATTAGCCGGAGTCTTTTATGCTGGGAAAAATAATCAAATCTTTCTATTTTCCAGTTAGAAAGTCTCTAATATCCAGCTATTTAGACTGAAGTCGAATTGTGTACAACTGCCCTCAACGCAAAGGTAGCTGTTATAAATTGATTTTTCTTCTTACAATAAATGCTTGTTCAACACGCTTCCAACCGCGTTCGTCGTGAACCGATCCATCGTCGGAAGGCTAAAATGAAATTTTATGTAAAACCAACAATCTTTATGGACCCTATTTATCAAGACGCCCGCGGTGTACGCGGACTTTATATGTATTCTAGAGGGAAAAAAGCCGCATACATAATAAATAAATAAACATAAAAAAGAGGAAAGAAATTTCAAGCACAAATAGAAGCAAGCAGATGCAAAAAATAAAAGCGTTTACAAACTACTTAATCTTATTTAAATACAACGTTCTTTTGGATAGAGCTTCTTTCTTTATTTATTTTTTCTGTTCTTTTCGAATACGAAACAGGTTACTCGCTGCTCAACATCTGTTTTGGAGCCCAAGAGTCCATATACATCCAGCAAGAAAAAACAGCAGGGGGTAGGTAAGTAGCTACTTCCCACCCTCCCCCCAAGGTTTTCTTGATTTTTATGTTGGGAGGAAAAGATCGGAGGTTATGTGCTTCTGGTGTTGGGCGACCTTGGCTTAATCCTTGTTTATGAAGATTCGCATCAGAGAGACTGCTGCACAAGTTTTAAATTACCCTGAAGCCTAAACGCAGAAGAAAAGAAAGGAGGTAGGTGGGTCCATAATGACTATAATTTGGATCTTTTTTAATCTTTTCGAATGAAATGAAGGAATGGACGACACGCCAAAAGGTGCCAGCGGTTAGCACCGATGAAAGAGAAAGGAAACAAAGCGAAATTTGCTGGAAAAGTGAGGAAATGAGCTGAGAGGAAAGTTTATTTTTTTATTGATATGGTAGTAAATCGGGAAACTAAATCTGTGGGAAGTTATTTGCGGATTAAGAAACGTATTTTCTCACAAAAAGCTATAAAGCGAAGAAGAAAAGAGGCTCGTCAGGTAAAAACCGCACATTTTATAGCCGCTAAATTCAGATTCCAAAAAAAAAAAAACACTGCAGAAAAAATAAAAAGCTTTTTTGGATTTGAAATTTAAACAGATATTTATCCAGATAATACATTTCTGTTTACCAATAAAATAGGATCTGAAAATGTATTGCCAATTTTATGCCAAAACTACGTAACAGCTTATTGAGGTGTATTCAAAGTTTTGATGTGATATCAACATCACATTGAAACTACGAATTTGACAGATTTGTGTGTATGTGTTCAAATTCTGGGGGGGGGGGGGGGAATCTAATTTTTCCTCTTTTGTTAATTAAATTATTTATGTTTTTATGTATCATAAGTGTATCAGTTTTTAGATAATAAATTAGAGGGAAAAGAAAAAAAAGATTTCTTTAAAAGTACCAAACTTGTCCTTTTTTATTTTCTTTTTTTACATTTCGATTTTATAGAGGGATCAAAAAATATTATTTATACTCGAATAATAAGAGAAGTTCAGATGCAAAATATTAAATACAATCATTTTAGAAATGCTTAAACTGTTCAATTCTGATAAAAAAATCTGAAATTCATCGTTCATCAAGTTTGCATTTTATGTTTACAAAATTTTTCTTTTTTCAACAATTAACAAAAAGAAATCAAGAGATGAAACATATAACCTTATTTTACCCTTTTCCAATGCATTAATTCTCACATCAATTCACAAGATGATATATTGGTCAATCCATATTAAAGAAAAATTTGTTTCTTACTATTGGGAATTTAAACTAAGTTGACATGTCAATAAATGATTTCAAGAAACTGCGGAATTTAAAACCCATCTAGAAAGTGGTCAATTGATTCACCAACTGTAGAAACTTCAAAGAAAGAATTCTCATACTGAATCATCCATGATTCGTTATGGCAACTCAACTGGCGAAATACTCATAAAACTGTTGCCATTCATCTCAGCAAAACTTACCCAAATATTATTATTCCTAACTTAGTTATAGACCATTATTTAGATAAACATAAAAACACCGAACCTTTAATATAATTGATTATCTCAATGTCAACACTTCGCAATCACTATGTGTTCTCTAAAAATAAACCCGGTCGGTTCCTTTGATGCAAAGAAAGATGTCCATTTCACGGCCGAGTGGACTCGTCCCAACCCTTTGATTCTCTTAAAAAAGCATGCATTCCCCTACTTCTGTTTGCTTTCCACCCCTCCCATCACTGCTATTAAGATTTAAAAAGGATTGAAGACGTGCTTCCGTGCCATCCCGTCATGAAGGGAATCGGTCACGAAAGAATTCGGCTCTGTTGACTTTCCGGATGAGGGAGAGGCCTTTTTGTTGCTTCTTCTCGACAGAAATAGCCATCTTTTCCGAAACATAACTGTTCATTAGTAACTAACCGCACGGAACTATTTTTATATTTTTCTTCTTATATGTTTCCACGAGATTGTGCATTGATTATTGTTGCCTCCGTCGTTCTTTTCTGTCATGCTTGTGAATTTGTGGAATTAATTACGATTGCCTTAATTGCTCGCACAAAAGAAATTGCTATAGACAATCATCCATAATTTGTTCTTAAATGTTCTTCTGTTCTGAATAATCAATTAATTAATGAGACTGTTAACCAATTTCTGTAGTAGCTGCTGGAGGACGTATTTTATAGAATCAACAAGACGGACAAATAATGTTTGTGGACTGCCATATTTGTGGATTTGTTGAATCAATTACGATTGTCTTAATTTCTCGCACAAAAGAAATTGCTGAAGACAATCATCAATAATTTGTACTTAAATGTTCTTCTGTTCTAAATAATCAATTAATTATAAAATTGTTAACAAATTTCTAGAAGACTGATTTTATAGAATCAACAAGATAAGAATATATTTGTGGCAGATTCGCAGTTTTGGTGTACCTTGAGTTACTATTGAAAATAATTTGTGTGTGTGTGTGTGTGTGTTCGAATTCCGATGGAAGACCACAAAGATTTTTAGTAGAAGAAATGTTTGTGGATAATTATGATTAAGTTGTTATTAAATTATATTTCTAATCTGAATAGTTAATTGCGAGGCCATTAAGTAGTCTTAATAACGCTGCTGAAAGATGGATTTTATAGAATCAATAAGACAATATAATAATTTACAGCAGCAGTTTCATAATTTTGATGGGATATCGGCATCTCGAATTAGCATGGAGGGTGAACTTCTTTTGCTTGTGTGTGTGCAAACTCTGGTAGAATCTCTTCACTCATTTTGCCATAATTTTTTTCCGAATTTTCATAGATATATTAGTATTGATTGTTATTATCAATTAAAATTCTAAGGTAGAGGAAAAGAGGTGTCTCATCATTTAATAAACTTGTGTTTTATATGTACAAAATTTTATCTTGTAGCAAATAACAAAAATTAATGAACAAACAATACAAGCATACTTATTTTTCATCTTTTTCTTCCTATTAGTTTCCTAATTCATTGACAAATCACGATTTTTTATTATTATCTTTAGAGTAAAAATTTAATGAGACTTTTCTGTTTATTGGAAGATAGCAAAAAAATGCAATATATTGAAAATTCTGGAACAAATTGTTTATATTTAATAATAAATAATTTTTCAAGATTTTGTATTTAACTTTTTTATAATAAAACAGTTTCATCAACCATTTTTTTTCCTCTAAAAATTCAAATTCATTCTTTATTTACCATTCGAAATACTAATTTTATTCAATTTCTATTTAACATCGTAAGCATAATTTGATATTCACGATTTCCTTAGCTAAGTAAGTTTATGTTTCAAATTGTAATAAATATTTGAACCATTTTTTGAAGTCTTGCACCTGTTCTATTCATTGTATACGTAAAAGTCTCTAATGGAGCTAAGTAACTGTGTAAACAGGCAATCAGAATATAGACGACATGCAATTGTGTCATATAACGTGTCATTTAACAATTGATAGCATCTTGTCGGGGACAGATTCAATTTCTTTATTTTTCAATTTTAGTACGCATTGGATTTGCATATTTTACACCCATTAATCTAATTGCTGAATCAAAACATGTTATAAACAAAATTGAAGATTAACAACTGTAATCTTTGAGAATATTAGATATAATTTACAAAATACTGTACTTTCTCAGAGGATTAAATTGATAGGTTTTAAAAATAAATTGATGGAAAAAACAAAAAGTATATCCTTAAGGATATTTACATTAAATTACAATAATTTTGGAGAAACATGCAGTTGAATATTTTTATAAACAATAAAAACTATTGAAATGTGATTGGGGTAATGAAAAATGCTCTTGGAAATTATACATAAAAATATTTTTTACAGGTTTATTAAGATTTAAAAAAAGCTGTAAGGTAATTAAACCAATTTACCTTTGAAAATACAATTTTTTTCATCTTAAAATGGTGTTAAAAAATATTTTTGCGTAATAATACTTTAATAAGAAACAAAAGTTATTCAACAAAAAAAAAAAAAAAAATGCCAAATCTTTATCCATTTTTAATGCTTTTATATTCTATATTTTATTATTACATATTATTATTTTATCATGATTTATAATTTTATTTGTTGTTTTAATTTATAATAATATATTTATTTTAATTAAATTTTTAATTCAAATTTTTAAAAAAAATGTAACCAAGGTACACATTTCTACTACCATAATATATTTTTGACGAATTTTTTATTTTAAGAATTATATTTTAGAAATAAGATTTTTATTTGCTAAATAATAACTCTTATTCCCATTTTATTAAATGTCTTTAGAAATAATTACCTCCAAAAATTGAAAAGAATATAATTGATCTAGAAGTGAGCGCCAAAAATGCATGGGCAAATTTTATGTACGTACTGTCCATTATTTCGAAGGAGTTAATGAGACAAATAAACCAACAGTTTAGTCTAACAGAAAAACATATATTTTCTATTTTATATTATTGATCTTTAATAAACTCATTTTTTCATTCTGTTATACGATTTCTTATAAAATTGACAATGGTAATTGCATTATATCCAAAATATTGAAATCACCATTGTATTTCTTCAATGTAATTCTCCAATTCGATGCTACAAGCCATTTGAAGTTTTGTCTTAGACCAATAATATTGTTGAAAAATTTATAAAAACAATCAAGATGACATTATTATTACCAACAACGTATCTAAAAACAACATACAACAATCTAAAAGAAGTCAATTTAACCTGTTGTAATTTTATTTTACATTATTTTTCTATGGAGCAATAATCATATTTTCTGAAAAGTAGCCGTTCAAAATTTTTATTATCTTTGGTACTTCATGAAGCTGTACATTGATTGTGTTGTTGCTATTTTTGTATTCTACCTGTGATATCGATGAATCTGAAAATTAATTCAGTTACCATTGAATGCCGGAGCAGTAACAAATATAGATATGAAGATCTTACAAATAGTTACCAATAACTGGCATTTTTTAATGTTAGTTTTGTGCTGCATAATTAATCCCTCTTTAGTTAGATGCGAGTCATTTTCTTTAATAGCAGAAAATGCCCAAAAATAATGTTATGATTCATGATATTGTAATTTCGAATGTCAGGAGTTTTTAGAATTTTGTCATTTAGAATGTCTAACAACATCATGAAGATATGGTATCTATGTTGAATCCTTAGTCAGTTAGCCTTTTATCCTCAGAATTAATTATCTGTAACCATATCTTGTAACATTAGTTGCCCAGTAATCTTTAGCGTTTCTCACCGGTATATTACATACAACGCAATGCCAACCAATTACGTCTAACCATACGACTGGCGCAGTTTAGCCAAGGCTGGCTCTTGCGCCACTAAAACTCACAACCAACCAGCCAACCAATTACTAAAGAATAGATATCTCCAAAGAATTTTAACTTGTTAAAACGAATATTTTTAAGCATTATTCAAAAATTATCTAAGCCATTTATTATTGACTAAATATATAAGTAAAATATTTTTTTAAAAAAATAACAGTCCGATTTTGTTGATCAAATACATTAACACTATTTGTTAGACATTTATAATTTTGTTTTATTAAATAGCAAACGCATTAAGTATCATCAGTTTCACACTATAACAAACTTCATTTTTGTTATGAAGAGTGACTCCACAGTTTTTATATTCATGCTGAAACAAGCTTCCGTTGTAAATGTTATTTTATTATTTTCTAACCATGCAAAAATTCATTCACTATTCGGATTATTGTGAGTGAAATTTAGGAAAATATTTTCAGCGTATTTTGTTGTTTTCCGTATATATGTTCTTTTCTTGTAATGTTTTATTATATATCCCTAATTCCGTAATTTTCACATAGTTTCCGTAGTTGTTGGAGGGTATGCCTTAACCACTTAACTGTTTTGCCCGAGTGCCATACGTGCATCAATTTATCGAATTTTGATAGTTGCAAGCAAAAAAATAAGCCATTCATGATGATTATAATTCAATATTAAAATTACTTCAAATACATAGATAAGTCAAGTATGCAATGGATTTCTATTTGAATTAAAATAAGAAAATATTCCCAAAATAGAAGGTGTCATCTTATTAGATAGTAAAGAAAATGAAACAGTTAAGGGGTTAATGTTTCAATTATGTTTTCGCATCATTAGAATGTCATGTAGAATATCTCATGAATATAATTTCATGTAGAATATCTCCAGGAAATAAAATTGTTTATTTTGGTTTGTTTTAATTAACACCGCATGAATTGCCGTTCCATTATCTAATACGTAATAATAAATTCTTCAAAGATGGTTCAAAATTTAAATATTTTACAATTTTGAATCAATCGCATGATTTAACTTGAAATAGTGAAAGAAATTATAATGAATGCATCAAAAGTCTTAATGTAAATTCAGACAAAAAAAAAATACTACTTTAATTTTGCGAAGAAAAAACATAAAACGCAAAGAGAAAAAAAAGAAACTGACTGAACTGTTATCCTTTTATTGACTTCGTGCCTTTCCTCGAACTAACTACCCTGAGTCGATTTTTAGCTGGACAGCAGAGTTCACGGAAAAAGCGAGCTTTCGCATTTAAATAAAGCCTTCTTCTTATTTGCTTTCCTTTGGAGGGCCGGACCGTAAATCAGACCCTTACGCAGACACTAACAAAAGGGAAGCCCGAAATCGATTCCAAAAAAGCCAAATAAATAATGAGTTTTAATCACCCGCCCTTTCGGCTAATGCCAAAAACGAACATTTCAGCCCGGGCAATTACCGAGAAAACGAACACGGGACTAAGCTCTTTGGACAGGGAATAACAATAAAAAAACACACTCCCATGTATTCTGCTTTGAATAACAATGAAAAAAAATGCAGGTAACGGGAAAATTATACCCTGTGCTTATTATTATTTCAAAAGCTTCGCGATTAAAAAAATACAAAGGAAAAAATAAAGGTAGAGGGGGAAGCGATATTACCTTCAGACGAGTTGACGCCACGGCCCCTCGTCGTCATAGCGACGGCGTCACGTGACAATTGGCTTCAGTTAAAGCGGGCTTCTAAGCCACGCCCCCTTTAGCGACCTTTTCCCCTCCCCCCACTGACTTCCCCTTCTCATTCCCGACGTTCTTTGCACATTCTATCGACATCTCTAAACCCTCTTGGTAACTTGGAGTGCATCGAATTTCGCCCCCTTCCCCAACTCCCCAGAATGATTCTAATTCTACCTTACGACAACATTTGGCATCCTTTAATTCTCGGAATGGGCATCACACATCGATACGAACTGGTTCCGTGCATCGTGCTGTCACAAATTGGGGACGCTAAGTCACTTGCCTCGACCAAATTAATTCGCCAAAAACGTTTGTTTGTGTATTTTTGTCTCCGCTTTCCTTTTTTAAAGGACATTCGCTCACATGAGGCTTGCGTGATGGGGGTTTATCCACTTACAGGCCGGTTTGTAGGCTCATCTTTTAAGCAAGCAAGGCCGTGTTGATAAATCGGTTATCGATCCTGGAATAAGGCTCAAAATGGGTTTTATTTCTTAGCTGCCTTTCATAAATACTTAATAGATATTAGTTTGTATTGACTCGTAACGTGCCATTTACAACATAAAACTTATACCTGCCTTTGTTTTATGAAAGGTGAATACAGGAATTTGAAATAGATGTATAGAGATTAATAAACCTGAACGTGTGACAGAAATATCTTTATATGTTTCTTGCACTTTCCGCACGGTATTTCAGGAGTAAGCGACACGGTTGATTTTATCGGTGTTTGATACCTCGTAGTTAATACTATCTTGCAAACAACATTAAACATTAAAAAATATGTCATAATAGGATTATCATGTGATCCTGCTTTATTTGCATTATATGCTTCAATAGCAATGAATTAACAGTATAATAATAAAAAGCATATAATGTCATATTCCTATCAATATCGAATTGTTTTAATTCGTATATCTGTACATATAAGAATGAATATTTATTTCTTATACAAATCTACAATTTCCCTATCTTAATGAAATGTCACACTTTGGGAAAAGAGGAAAGTCACTGTTAGCTTTAATAAAAATATATTAATTAAAGAATTTTTTATTTATTTTTCAGCTATATCGTCCAAAAATATATCACAAAAAGGAGTTTTTAAAAAATCATTTTAAAACACACACACACACACACACACACATATATATATATATATTCATTTTATCTTTGTAAATGTTTACTCTTATTTAATAATTTTTAAATATTTAATTTGATTCACAATCTGTAATAACCTAATTTATTTCTTATAATGAAATTAAAACTACTTTCATTGTTTCATTAAATCATTTAACCCTACTTTTGCGAATATTAAAATTTAAAAAAAAAATTGCTTTTCATGGATATTACTCCAAAAACCGATTTTCATTTTCGCTTTTATTTCATAGGATGATTTACACTTTTTATTTGAAAATGCAGTAATTTATTGTAGAATAATTCCGGGATAGCCTGGTTGGTAGGGCGTTGGACTCGCATCCCTTAGATTGGAAGTTCGAACCCAACCGGCCGAAGACTCTCCGTGTGTGTGGTGACTGGCGCAAGTATAAATCTGTCGTGGCCACAAAGTCCTCCATAATACCACTGGGGATACTGGTTCAGAGGTGACAGTTCTCTGATTCAAGTCTAAATTACGATCTGTGGATGAGTGAATAAAAAAATGCATGCATGAAGTCCGCCCCGTAAAAAGGGTTGTGCAGCTAAGTTGTGATCTTGGTCCTAGTTGGCCTTACTGAAAAAAACAAGAAACACTCACTCTTCTTAAATCGCTGACAAATAACTGTCAGCGGGCTTGTAAAGGGCAATAAGTCATAGCACAGTTCTTATTAAAAGTAATTTAGGAGGGAAATATCTGACAATTAAGGCCCAGACTCCGGGTTAAAAACCACTTGGAAAATTAATAGATAAACCTATCGGTCAAATTAGTCTTATTTTGAGCCTATTCTAGTTACTTGCGTATAGTATGTAGAGATAAAGACTTTCGTAGTTAAAGGGTTAATCTGAATTTCGATATCTCGAAAGCTTGAAAAACGTACAGAATGTTCAGATTGATTTTTAAAAAATCTTCATTCGTTATTCCGACAGAAAAGCTTTAAAAGAAAAGGAGGCATTTTATTCGTTTGTATCCGTATATTAATTAAAAAATAAATAATAATTTTGAAAAACTCTTTATTAAGGAGTTATTACAGCCCAAGAAAAAAAAAACTAGGCGCCAAATTTAGCAGTTCTAAACTCATCAACCTTGTACCGTGCCTTTGCTGTAATTTGCAAATAATATGCCTGCCTATAAACATTATCATGGTAAAATAAGTACATAGCTATTAATCATTCTAGAATTTATTTCATTTCGCACATAAATACAACTGAGATGGTTAACGGTGATGTCAAGATCCCATGGACTGCATAAACTGGGTCTGTAGACTCCATTTCACCTTTGATTCAATTACAGCCAAGGTTGTTCCGTCTGTAGTTCAGTAATAAATTCATCCCCCTCCAAAAAATAGGATTAAATTTTAAGGCGAAATCAAAACAATTGCGTCGCGCTTCTCCCATAAATAATCTGGCGCAAGATTTACGGGCACGCGGGGTCATTTAAATTCAGCCAACTTTCCCACTTTTGGATTTCATCACGCCATCGGCGCCAAGAGCGTGGCTTCACGCACGATAGGATGTGCCACACTTTGTCAAGAGTTAACAAGACGTTAGGACAATTTGGACGACCACCGATGCATCCGAACGATTGAAATCGAAACATTTATCTCGCTGGAAACGACAACCCACAATTAGGTCTTTTTCGGTCGCCTGTGAAATGTCGTTCTGTTACGAAGCAGCGATTTGCCAAGCTGGGGTTTGTTCTGCCTCATTTCATTAGCTGCTTTGGCGAGAATGGGACATTCTTAAAAGCTAAGATTGGTAGAATACAGACACTATGCTTTTTCAGATCTTCAGAAGTAACTTTTTTATTTTGTGGCCAATCAACAACCCGTTCATTGAAGATATGGCTAATTACTTCTAATAGTTCTTTCAAAGTATAGACTGTTATAAGGTTGGTTGGTTGGTTGAGTTGTGTTTTATGGCGCAACAGCCATACTTGGCTAAACTGCGCCAAACACTAGATGTGACTGCTATATGGTAAAATTTAGAAGTCTCGTCTTAGACATATACAAATAAACCCTATTCTTACTACTAATAAAGTAGAAATTATTGTCTGCCAACGAATTCTAAAACCCTCCACGCTTTTGCGCAAGCGTTAGGATGGGTTTAATTTAACAAAATAGGGTGAGAGGAAAGATGAAAGGAGGATATTTTTACAATTAACAATAAAGTAAATTCCGGAAATGCGCACACCTTTTCGAGTCGCACCCCCTAGTGAGATAGGAAGTCAAAAAGTGGTCTTCTCAGGATACTCAAATGAACAGTATATGTATCTGTATTTGTGTATTGATCCATTACAGGATAGACGGTTTGATCTAGGCTATCAAATGTGAAATAAGCATACTTTAGAGAATGG
Organism: Argiope bruennichi; assembly: GCF_947563725.1. Lineage (NCBI taxonomy): Eukaryota > Metazoa > Arthropoda > Arachnida > Araneae > Araneidae > Argiope > Argiope bruennichi. The sequence continues at coordinate 76,609,086 of NC_079159.1, read as the reverse complement.
AAATAAGTAACTTTGAATAATTTTTTGAATATTTAATAAGAAGTTTAATTAATTAAAAAAATTAAACGATATTTTGGCATTTTTCCGAGATAATATTCGATGATATAATTGCCCAAAACTGAATTTTAAATCATTTTAAATTTAAAAATTGTTCGTTTATTGATATCAGTTTAGATGGCATGTAATTTTTTTCTAAAATTTGGCTTTTTTTTAATGCATTGTTTACAATAACAGATTTTATAGTTGAATAGAAAATCAAATAATTTCCATTATTCCATTAAATATGTAATCGCGTGATTCTTTTTCCATTATTGGAAATTTAAGGAGAAGGATTATATTCAACATCTGTAATTTACAAGAGGAATGACAAAAGTACGACGAAAATTAAAAGATTATATCGGCAGTTACTTTTCTTATGATACTATAATGTCGTGGGACTTGAATCTATTAAGATGGTTTTTATACATAATGAACCGAACTGGTGCAAGGCTATTAAAATAACACGACTTTGAAGTATCTCTCAATTTATTATTTAAAAATATTTTCTTGAAGGAAGCGTAAACATTAAATTTTATTGAAAGTTAAACACGCGCAATGTTACCGACGGGTAAGACAAAGGTGGCTAATTTTACTGTAAGTTGCGACAGATACTATAGATAAAAACGATTGATGATTATAATTTTTTTTGATTAATTTAATTACATTTCCACCAGATCATTGAGTCCCCCCCCCTTAAGTTGATTTTGTTTTTCCCTGGTAAAGACAATTTCGATTGATAATATGTGGGAAGATTAAAGTGTGTTATTATACCCATTTAAACCGCCTCGAAAATAATCTTAATATATTTGAAAATAACTCATATATTCTAAAAGAAACGTTGTTTAATTTTAGTAAGTTCTTTTTATATTTAAAGTATATAGGAAGAAAATATATAGAATCTCTTAATAAATCCAATATTATCTCCCGTTTGACATATCTGTAGTCAGACAAAATATCTTTTAATTCTTTTTGATCACAGACTATTTTACTTGCGAATTGTCATTGCATTCTTCGTATGCAAGATCGTCTAAGGAATTTGTTAAACAAAAAGTTCGTGGAAATGAATTTCTGCAGACGGACATTCTTAACAAGTGCGCAGAAGCGTCATTTTAATAAAAAAAAAATTGCTTATAGACTTTATTAACCTTTTAAAGGGCCATTTTTTTCTAGTCATATTATGTTAAAATATTTTTAGGCTTGAAATTAGAATGAGAAAAGGGATTCATTTAGCGTATTAGATAAATTTAATTTGATTAATTAATTAATTTGGTTAATTAATACTGAAGTAACAAATCAAGACACATCATTTTGTCTGAGATAAAGAACTGAAGCATCTAAGTTTCTGACTTACTAAAAAAACTTTTCAGAACTTATGCCAACCTACATAATTTCATACAAAGATTGATAAATTTGGTGGGAAGCATACTTCCCACGGCCCTAGAAAGTGTTGACTGAAAATTAAGATTATTTTCAAATTTTATTAGGAAGAATCAATAATTTTACAAAATTTTTATTAATATCTAGAAAATTTTTCGATTTAATTATTGTGATTGATACAAACCCAAATTCTGTAGATTTCTACTGTTATTGAATATAACACCAGACAGTCAGTTTTCGAATTCATTATTTTTAACATCCTTTGCATATAATGGCGTGTCTGACACGAGCATCGAATTACTGAATTTTTTGCTTTAAGTTTGCAATTAAGCGACAAAATTAAGCATTTAAAAATGCTAAAATCACTTAGAAACACTTCAATATCTCAAACGTCTCATATATTATTATAGGAATCAAAATAACAATAAATGTCCAAAATAGGTATGTATAGTCTAATTAGGAAGTGAAGCAAATTCATATATCAAGAGGTTAAGAATTTTTTTTTTTTCAAAACTATTGTATTTGAATGTGAAATTGTAAAATTACAATGTAAATTAATAAAAATATAATACATTCTTCTTTCAAATAAAATAAATTCTAATAATCTCAGTCTAATGATTCAATGATCTAATTTCAATTGAATTTCTATCTAATAATTTAAATATTCATGTATTAAAAATCTATATTTTCCATAATGTTTCGATAAAATACTTTTATTACATTATATTTGTTCTGATTTTTCCACATAAAATTGGATCTTTTTATGGTTCTTCCACAAGAAAATTGGAGAAACCCATTAGCTCACAGAACGGATGTGGGTGTCAGACATAGGCTATCACTAAGGTTCGTCCTTTCAGTGGCGTCCACCCCCTTCCAAACGACTCTTTATTGCTTTCAGGGGAATGTCTATTCTTTGCCTGGAAAGATAGGGAGCTAAATGCTTCAATCGATAGTGGACGCTGGTCGCCACTTATTGGGCAACGTATTAGACAGTTCTGGAGGCATATGCACGCCCGTTTCTAACATGATACGCTGTCTAAATAAAAAGGATCAAAAGAGCTTATTAGAACAGGGCTTCTAAAACTGTGACACAAGGTCCAAGACGGGGCGTGAAGAAACATTTTTCGAGAGATAAAAATATATTTAAATACATATTTTGCATTGAAATTTTTAAAGTTGGCTGAAGTCTCACAGAACTTTCTTCTTTCTGATTTTGTTTCAACTTTTATGCGTAGAAAGAAATTCAAAAAATCATTTTGGTTAGGAGTGCCTAGTGACTCAATTAAAATTTCACACTTGCTATCCTATTAGAAGATTTTTTCTGTACTTTGTTTAACTCTACAGCTGTTTATTCCACATTTTTCGGAGTTTAGAGTGTTTATTTTTACGATTACAGATTTTTATTATATTATTATCGGGTAACATATCGTATCAGCTCGCTTTGTTTGAAAAATATTTGAACTTACTTGAAAACATCGCATCTAGAAAGTGATTTTAAGGAATTATGCAGTCAGAACGTTAAGAAATAGTGAAGAAGAAATTATTTCATTAGACTGATGCTTCGAATCGCAAGCTACGATAGAAAAATGCTGAGTTTAAGTTGTATATTATTAACGCTAAATCTTAATCTGTAATATCGAATTAAAGTATATCGACGAGATCAATAAAAGAAGAAAATGGGAATATTTCGAAGACTATAGTAAAAGAGACCTCGGGTTGCAAGAATATATGTTTTTAATTAATGTAGCTTTTATACTGAATGCAATAAAAATGGATGTGGAAGAAAAAGAAAATGAGATTTAGATCTGAAAAGCAACTTGACTGTGTTGACTTAAGTTTAGACTGTGGAAAATGACTTTAAAGTGTAATCCTCTTATAAAAATATTTTTGTAATATATCTTCTACAGAACTTTATTTTTACTAATTCTTACAATATTTTTAAATAAAAATAGTTACATTTTGATGAAGCTATTTTTTACAATAGATATATAGAAACAATACAACTATAATTTGATAGTATATATTCTATACTAAATATCTGCTTATTTCGCTGTAATCAATGATTCCTTATTTTTAACCTTTCTATATTTCAGGAATTCTGGGAAAATATTTCGAATCAAAACAATGTTAAATGGAATAGAATAATTTTAAAATAAACTAGACCAATTTTTTGAACTAACTAAATCAGACACATTTTTGAAATTTTGAATGAAATTTTTTAAAACTTAATTTTATTTTTTACCTATGATAATACTGATTTAATGACATATACAATAAGATTAATAATAATAATAAATAATTATGAATTATTAAAAATATCCCGCAATAATGATATTCAATCAAAACTTATCTTTTGATCATGAAAAATTGAAAGATAAATTCTCTTCGTAAATTTTGATATTTAAAAAATTATAATTAGTCGGATAAAATTAATAGAAATCTCACAAATTATAAATTAACGGGAAAATCTTCTAAACTTTCTTAATGAATAGGTGTAAAAGAACAGTTGAAACGAGGAAGAAAACACAACCCATTCAACAATACCTTGGCGGAAGCATTCTAATATTCGAATTCACGCTTTTTTCCAAACCGAAGTGGGCGGATCCTTTCTCACCTTCAATAGAAGCATATTATTCCTTCCTCCCCCACCCCGTATCGATCGAACAGCGGCTAGAGATCTGAATGGGAACCGTCAAACCTCCTTGGCATAATACCTATCAGACTTCAAAAGGATTCGTCACCGTTTCGTACTTTTGTCGCTTCTAATAGATTAATCGATGTTGAAGGAAATATCGATGCAAAGAAGGGACAACTTATTTGCATGCTGAACGTCTTTTCGATTTAATAATCCCTGATCCGTAATCGGAATCGATACAAAAGAGAAATGAATGATCGCTTCACTGGCCATCAGTTCATATTTATATTTAATCAAATATAAGCTCTCTATTTCCAGCTGATGATATCTATTTCAGTTTTATATTTGTAAACTCATAGTACTGGTGTATTTAAATTTACTGGGAACTTTTCTTTACTTTTATGATATATTCGTGACTTAATTCATGGTAAGATATTACTGACATAGAAAAGAGCTTTCTGTTAAATAAATATATACGTTAATTACATCTTTTAATAATTTTTTAATATCAACTCTTTAGATTAATTGATAATATTGCATCTGAAACACAACTTGAAATATAGTCGATAATATTTTTAAATTTAAAGCCAATTTTCTTGAATAGAGCGCTGCAAAATTCGAACCACTAATTTCATTTATCTGCATTTTTTCAAGGGAATGTAAGTACGTCGTGTATTTAATAAAGGACGTAAAGAAAAATCACCTCACCTTTAAAGTGCCATTTTTTTTCTAGTTATGTTATATTAAAATATTTTGGAGATTGAGATAAATTCTTTTTTATAAATCTATTTAGCTTATTTCCTAAAATTAATTTGACTTTTAAGACCATTCTTTGGTGGGTGATATAACATGATATTTATAAAATACAATTTGCAAAAACTAAAACTTACAAAAATATTATAAATTAAATATACTTTGTATCCAAAAATTTAAGAATTTCTACATATTACTTTCAATGCAATTTCAAAACACAGAGATCAGCACATAGTGGGGCAGTGCCAGCTGTTCATTTCAATGCATGCTTGTAGCTATACATGTATGTCCTCCAAATTTTTGTTATGTCACTTACATTGTGACTTGAGAGCCCTTTTGCTTTGATTTTGGAGGCAAAATTTGCATAAATTTGTTTGCTCGACAATATGTTCTAAAATTTTTTCAGTGAATATTTGGAGGAAAAAGAGATCTTTCCTATACTGGTTAGAGTTAAAAATAGAATTGTTAATTCCTTCTTTATCCATGCAAATAACTTGGGAATCAAAATGCTTTGTATCATTAAACCAGCTCTCGTCTTTTTTTTATTACCTATCTTATATTCTTCAATATCACTAGAATCAATTTTGAATCTCTGTAATTCTGAACACTGAATCAAGTCTTTGGTTCACGTCCACTTGTTTGATTGCTTAATTTGTATCTTCATCTAGTGCTTGGCTGTGGATAAGATAAATCAGCATTTCTATTTTTCTCGATTGGAAATTCTTCATCTGTTTCATCATCTGTATCTTTGTGTGAATCTTCAAAGTCACTTGGGAGGGCAAAAAGTATTCAAATGTCTTCCTAAATATTTCTTGTCTTTTTTAAATATTTCCAAAGCAAGTGAAGAAAATTATTCGAACAGCACAATAGAAACTTCCATTGGAGGTAAATTACAAAAAACTGCCAAATATAATTTAAAACATTGCAACTGTAAAGATTGGCCATAAACGTTGACTTTTGTGTTTACAAATAACCGAATTATCAAATTCTGTGTTTTTAACTACAAATAAACTCAATAAGAAAAGATCAATTGAACGCATACATGACACACACGAGTAAAATGCTCCGCAGTGTTGGTCTCTCTGTTTGACCTCCCGCTAATCTTTACTACTACCCACAATTATGTAAACAAAGCCCCTCTTTGGTTTTTTATTTTCTGAACTATTAGCTGAAGACATCACAAATTATAGGTGGGAAAATAACTTTCCATCTACATTTTAAAGTCAGCGAAGTAGTGGGATGTATACTTCACGCAGCCTTATGAAGGGTTAAAAAAAATGGCTACTTTTAGCAAAAGGATTCATAATCGAATGCGATGCGACTTCATTTGTTTTAAATTGACGGTCAAAATGCAGTTGATGATAAATCTATTTTTTTCCATACGTTTATAGATATTAAGTATCATATTACATAAAGAAGATGCCTGATATTATCATGTGAAGATGGAGATTAAGAACAGGTGTTAAAATATGATCAAAAGATGTCTAGAAACTGCTATGATTAATAATATCGAATATGTTTATTAATTAAAGGATGTCTTAAATCTACACTGATAAATTTTCATTTAGTGTAATTCATAAGGAATTTATCCCTCTGTTTCAAATTCGTTACTAGATTCACGCAATTGTAAAGGGATATAATCACATATACATACACGTATTTTTGAAAATTATATTCTGAAATACTTTTAATTCAATATCTGAAATGAAAAGTTTAGAAAAAAGATTTCATTTTTCTTATATTATTTCTTTTTAAAATAAAAGTGCTGAAATCCGAAAATATATTTTTAAAATTAATAATTATGCTTTCAAAATCATTGTTAAGCTACAGAAATCCGTATGTAAATGTATGCCTTTGTATGCATTTAAAAGTCTAAATGTCGAGAATTTTTTAACCTAATTACTGAAAAGAGCTTATAACTGATTATCCAGCATTTCCTTGACTTGAAATCTCTTGTTAACAAAAATGATTTTAAATGGTAGGAAATTTCAATATCTTCTTAAAATAGTTTCATATCATTAAATGTTAATGGGAATTTGTTTAAAATGGTTTTCATGCTTTATTTGGCTATTTTATTAATAACACACAGTTAGCACAATTATTTTTACATTAGTAAATTCATAATAGATTAGAATGTTTCAAAAAGTTGTGTCACAAATTTATAATTCCATTAAAGTTAAATCACGTTTAAAAGGTATTATTCTCGATATATAGCTATTCAAATATTGAAAAAAAAAAAAAAAAAACTAATTTTTTAAAAATATTCTTTTATACGATTCAATTAAGTTAAGCTTCTTTTTCACTTTTAATTATCTAAATAAACACGTTAATTAAATTATATATTAATTCATGATAATACTTCCACCTAATAATTCATTCCAATACCAATAATTGTTCTAAATAATCTCAGAAGGTGTCACCAAAGTTAATTATCTCATTCAAATCTTTTACGAGTGAAAGGATTTGCCATTAAAAAAAAAGAAGTTTTGGAATACTTTTCTGTAATCCTAACACACATGCCGAATAACCATTATTTTAGATACCCGAGAAACATCATGATTACATACTAATAACAGAACACCATTTCTAAATCTCTATCATTATTGTTTAGCAGAAAGGTCAGAGATTTTTTACCACTTCTTTTTGTGGCAACGAAATCAAACTGCTGCTTCTGCAGACGATAGCTGCGCGACAATCTGTTTTGAAATACTTTAATGATACGTTCGGAAGTGGTGGTACGAGACAGGTGCTGGTGGATTCTGGGAATGCTTGCCGAACACGTTCAAATCCTGTGATCAAAACCTAATCAGTCGAATCCCTCCCCCCTTCCTCTTTTATTAGGGGTCACATCGATAGCTTTTAGAAAACTGGATGTGTGTCTGCAAATTTTCTTTCTATTTTTCTTTCTTTTTCTTTTCTTTTTCTTAAAGAAGAGTGTCGCATCTGTCAAGAAGAGAAACGTCGCTTGGAGAGATAACTTTTTTTTTTTTACTTTAAAAAAAGTGATTCATTTGATGATTTTTTTTTTTAATGAAACGACATGAAAAGCCAATCGGACTCTTCATTAAATTAATGTAATTTTTCCGCAAACAAAGGTTTCTTTTCTCTAAAGTAGGTCATACTTTTTCCTCGAAAAAATATTAGTATTCATTGAACGTTCCCAGAACCAATTTTTTATACTTTTTATATCTTTTTAGAACGACAAGATTTGAACTCGAAATGCAGCATTTCCTTCGAAAAAAAAATCGCCATTCAATTTAGCCTTATCTTAAACGTTATTTTTTACTGACAATTTTTGTTAATTTTCCTCTAATAGATAAATAAAAGTGCAAAAAATATAGTGCCTTTCACATGATATATCAATTTTGATAACAAAAAATAAGGAACAGAAAACAAAGGATATTAAGAACTTTTTTTAAATTTAAGATATATTATTAGCTTGTCATAATAGTATGTATTAAATTAGTATTAGATTGCTTAAGAATTGATATCCTTAGAGTTGCAAAATAATTTTCAACTCTTTGTTAGCAAAATCGGCTTTATTTTTTTTTAAATGAAATTAATTTTTAATATACTTACTAATCTTACATCTTTTAAAATAGAGGCGAATGGATTTACATCGCCTCTATTATTTTTAATTGATATACATATAAAAAGGGATGTTGAATTAGAGAGTAAAATAATGGAGATCACAAGATTCTGAGAGATTGGACTTGCAATGGAACATTCAAAGAAGAATGAAAACATAAATCTAAAACGCAAGGAAAGAGCAATAGATTAAAAGGAAAGTTTTGTGCTATTTAAGCGAAGAAACTAATAAAATACTCTAAATGTTCTAATGCTTTTTTTTTTCTATAAACACAACAATTAAGCTCAAGAAAAAGTTTCTACAAGAATGTATAGAGATATATTATGTTATAATAAAGTGAATCCTTACTTAGAAAGGATAACTTTTTCGACTTGTCTGAAATCAAAATCCGTTTGATAGCATTTGATTTCAAATAATTTTATAATACAATCAAATTGCAAAAAGTGCAAAAAACGATTTCCTGATAAGTTTTCATTTTTGTTAAAGTACATTTCCTATAAATTATACTCAATTTATATTTTAAAGTAATAAATTCATTTTGATCATGTAAACAATTTAACTCACAGCAAGTTTGGAAAAAATATTTTAAAAAATGAATAAATGAATTGCTTGAATTGCATACTAATATATGTAGTGAAGCATTTGAGTGAGATTAAGTTAAATGTATTTCGATATAAAATTCGATTTCTATATCTATTTAGAAGAGAAAAGTAAAACATTTTACATCATATCCTTTTATATATTGATTACTTTTCAAGAACATCTAATCATTCCTATGTCTAGTTTTCTATATCTCCATTTGTTGTTATTTTTTGCAAATATATATATAAGTATAAACGAGGCAAATTGCTATTATATTCTAATTACTATTTTTATTATTTTTAGTTCACATACATGAATATGAATACAAGTTTGAAAAATGGCTTATGTCCTTTTTGAGTGCATCTTTGATTATTTATGTGTGGGAAATTTCTTTATAGTATAAGAATGCTTAGTCATTGTATGTTGCCAATCGTGACTCTATTCAATTTTTCTTTAATTTTTTTTATGAGCACACTTAAATATATAATTTTGACAGATTGCATTATAAATTACAAGATGTCTAATCAATGTTTATTACCAAACAGGATCAAATTTTATACATATCAATCTTTGTTGAGCAAGCGATTTCCTGAGAAAGAATGCAAAGACATCGTGCCGACATCAAATCTCATTGAAAGATCGCTTCTCGGTCGGAAGTGTAGGCAATAACAGTTACGAGCGGTGTCAATAAAAGGCGAGATAAGATAGAACACCTCATTCCCATTCCTGGCACAACCAAGAACATCTGCTCTTCCCGCGCGTCTCGGCGCTGCAATGTTGCTTAATATTGTGCCAAAGTAGCCCTAAAGCTCGCAGACTTGTCAACTCATCATTCGGCGGGAATCACTGTTATCGGCAGTCATTAGACCGGTGTTCATCACGATGGCTGGGGCCTCTTCAATTTGTCAAGTGATGTCTTCTAAAATTGTCCTCCGTAGTGCTTCGGCGTCAATCTTTTTGACTTCTGTAATGCTGTTGTCGGTACAAAATGCCATTTGAAAAGTTTTAGTAAGATCGATGATAAGATTGAAGTGATGGAACTTTCTGCTTACAAGAACTGATTTTGACTTATTTCCAGAATAATTGAAGTCTTCTGTTGTTCAGTTTTAGATACTGATGCACTAAACACACTCTATGGATTTCGAAAGCCTCAGAAACTTGGAAATAGATCTTCAATTATGCATTTTAATACAAATTTTAACAACACATGCATTTAATTTTATTTCTTCCCTCTTGTCAATATTGTGGAAGTAAAACTGTAAAATGTGAAGAACTTTGTTTTCGAATTATATCCTCTAGGGTTTCTGGTGAACTAATACACGTAATGGCAATGTTCTTGTACCTTAATTTTTTCTATAATTTGAAGAAATAGCAATTGTATTGTACTGAAGGCGCATAGTTTGTTATGAATGCTCAATAGCGGAATATCTGATAAATTTCATGAAATGGATAATTTATATTTGCATCACCGATATAATTAAACCATGTTAAACACTTATTATTACTTCTAACAAATTGGACTAAATTAATAATAGCGATAACGTAATACAGCATTTGAATTTTAATAAATGATTCAAAAAATGCTTATCTATCTATTTCGGTTATAATATTCGATTTCCTCTATGGTACCGTTCTAATTTTCATTTAACTCCATCATTTAGTTTTTCATCTCAGAATTGATGGAATTTTTTGTTATTAAATTTAATAATAGTTGTAATAAATCAAATCTGCTATAGGTATTTCTTTAAAAGAAATAAAATATTTTTTAAATCATTTTTCTGTAAGTAAAAGATTACTGCCTTAATCAATAAGTGTTTGTTCATAATTACGTAAAACACGCAAACGATTTAACTGTCGTAATCCATTGTGCATCTTGTAATAGGAGAAAAAGTACATCACAAAACACGATATCAGCGTTTATTTTTACCAAGTATTGTGAGATCCCATTAAATAATTCATTAATTTGCTGCATAATAGAAAATATAGAAGGTCAATAAAATAGATCAAATTCTTAAAGTATTATTGCTGTGCTGTAAATATATTAAGTAACTTCAGCTATTACCTATTTTTGTTTTCAAATTATAATTGTGTAATTCATCAGCAGTTTTGAATTTTTCTCCTATGAAGTTGACAGCAGTCTAGCTAATTTAACAGCTGTCAATTATAAATACACTTACAAATTGATTATAAGTCAATTGTTGCTCATAGTAAAAAAGGTAGAATAAACACTGAATACATTTAGCCGTGTTTTATAAATCGTATTAGCCATAAGTATTTAGCTATAAACTTTATAAATTTTACTTCTTACGCTATAAATATTTTCTGTAATGAAGAGCTATTTCTAAAATGATATCGAAAAATGGCAATTTCAATACCAAGAAAAATGAGAATTACTAAAATGTTTCTTTCTTTTTTTTTTTTTAACTTTTTTGAATTTTTCAAAACAAATTAATTAGTGACAAATTAAGACAAAATAAACTAAATTTTTTTGTCCTAAATGAAGAAATAACTGTGTCTAAACGCAATTAACAGAGCTTAAATAGCGCTTCTGAAACATTTCAAAAGCATTTTTATGTTTTCAGGTAATTTTCAAGACAAATTTTATAATGATAACAAATTAGTATTACATTTTAATCTCACATTTACAAAACTTTTAAAAAGATATTTTCGTTGTCAAAGACATTTCCAAAACGTATAAGATTTCTATTCGAATTAAATCGCAACTCCTAACGATGATTTTATTAAATTTTGTAAAATTTACAGCAAATTTTTAAATATTTCAGTCGTAACATTGGTTAATGAGACTTGTATGGAATTTGCTCATTTTTTGGTGATATTTTTTAAAATTATTATTATGGAACGTATCATTTTCTTAAGATATTTTCTTTATCAATGATATTTCCAAAACGTACACGATTTCGATTTGATTTAAATTGCAGCCCCTAGAGATGGTTTTGTTAAATTTTGTACAATTTATAACACATTTCTGAATTTTAAATATTCTAATCCTGACATCGTTAATGCGACTTGCATGTATTTATTCATTTTTGGTGATAATATTTTTTCATTATAGAAAATATCCTCTCCTTGTTTACCTTTATTAGATATTATTCGAAATATTTATCCTATATATAATATATATGAACATATATTCGTGACTTCCATTTTATTATTTCCTCGTCTTCCTAAAAGTGTGGGTCTCTACAATTCGAGAATCATTTCATTATGGGAGTTTATAATAAGAATCAAACTACAAGCATTCATTTTTATACGTTTATGTTAAAATTCACTATACATTTTCTTCCTTACAATTAGTCGTGTTCAAAGGTTTTCAGTGCGTCAATTGCCGCCAGACAAACCCGCCAACCACCTGCCTACGAATTTGATAAGCAAGAACCCTAAAATGAAGGCGTTATCACGTAATTATGAATTTACGAAACGATATTTACTTTTTCAGCTGTCCGTTTCCGTCATTTCGGATTCATTCATGCGTGCTTCAGACGTCGGTTGCCCTTTTATCTCGGCTTCCAAACAGCGCCATTTGCTATTACTCTTTCAAGTAAAAATGACAGATTTTTGAATAATTTTCCAACTTTTCCATCTTTAAATATCAGTTTGGAAGAAAAATGACAAAACAACTGGAAGTAAATGATTCATAACCTTTTTATTACGTGATTAGTACACTGAATATTCAGATGTTTCAATAGAATTAATGCTCCAAGAATCGCTACTGAATGCATATCATGTTTACCTTTAAAGTGATGAGTTTCAAATACAAATTTTGTAATCACTGTTAAGAAATATTAAATATCAACAATCTATAGATTAAATTTTTTTTAATTCATAAGAAAAGATTAAAAATTTTTATTTCTAATTTTTCTATTAATAAAAGAGAATGTATTTGCATTGTGTGTTCTACAGGACAGATGATATGAGCTAGAGCTATTGAATTTGAAGGTTCGTATATGTGGTGAATTTTTTGAAATTTTAATTAAAATTATGATATTTTAGTGTTTTTTTTACGATATTTTCTCAATGTATCATTGCATAAAACAGAGTTTTATACTATTTTGAAAATTAAAAAATTGTTTATTTATTTGTCTTGTAGTTTTATTCCTGCATTTTGCCGATTCAGCATTACATTTCATTGCTAAAATGAGATTCGAACCGTTTATGTTTGATTTCGTGATTTTCTTTCTTGATGAAATATAAAGAAATATTCTGTTTAATATTTAAGTAATTCGCACGTGGAATAAGAAAGAATATAGTACACGGGGAAAAAAAGTATAGTGCATAGCAAGAGGAACCAAACAGTTTCGTTTGTAACAACACCATGATATCAACAGACTTAACGCTATTTAGATGGTTCATGTATTTAATGAAAAGAATAGAATAAACTATATAAAAACAATAAGGGTTTAATGGCTATGACAATATGAACCTTAAAAATAGTTTGTTCAGAAAATCGCAAGAGATTTAATTAGAATAAAATAAAACCAATATTTTAGGGAATGAACTGATCGACAAAGACGGCTAATCGTGTATAATATAAAATCTAACTATACTTTATTTAAATTCATTTATTCTCAATTTAGAATTCAGTAGAAAAATATATATCCATGGCTATTTTAAAGATTCTTTTGTGTTTATCAAATCAGTTCAAACTCCCATGCAATAAAACCTAAAACGGTCCCCTAATTCATTTTGAAATCCATTACGCATCTTTCAGGCCATGACATGCAAACACAGCGTAAGACAACGCGCAAATAGAGGTATAGTTATGCTTGTTATGTCACTTTGACATCACATGAATTGATTCAATTCTTTTTTTTTTAATAGTAGTTGATCATGACGATTTAATATGAATTCTGGAGCTGAAATTGGGAACCGGGCCAAATCCTATGTTTAGAATAAAATGGTAATTAAGTAAAAGTTATTTTTTTTCTCTTCTCAGCTTTTCCAAATACGATTTCTTATTAAAAATTAACCAGTTCAAAATTTTCTATTCTTATACTTAAAAAGTTCTGTTATAATTGTTAATGTATCTGCTTTTGAAAGCAGAAAAAGACCTCCTAAATTTAAATTTCCTAAAGATTAATACGGAAATAAATCTTATGTTACTAGTATCTTAGCAATGAGTCAAAAACATTGATCACTTCCTTTTGATATTACTTTGGTAATAAACGTAAAACAGATCTATACTTTTAAAAGTAAATTTTTATTATTAGCATTTCTTTAACTTTGACAATAAAAACTGTAGAATAGTGGAATTTTCGTTCGATTTTTTATTATATTAGTACTACCTCAAAATACGTCAAAGGTCAGTACTATATGCAATTGAAGTGAATTTAGTAAGCAATAGAAAAAGGGGCACAGAATTTAGCTGTTTAGTGATGACACTTCACTGATCAATCGATACGACACTATTTAATGCGATCCACGCCGCAGTATTCTCCCGCCCTCAGGTCTAAAGGGACCGAAGGGAAGCACGTGTCGAGAATGGTATGGAACCTAGGGGAGGTTGTGATGATGCCCCGCCCTTACACAATCATGACGAATATTTTATGCAGTGACTGATCTGCAAATGGTATCCATTTGCAGATAACTACATAAATCTCATGCTACAAGCTCCCTCACTATTTATGTTTGTGCACTCTTTGAGGGAAAGAAAAGCTTATACATAGCAAAAACGCTTATAATTAGCAAAAATTCGCCTAATCTTTAAAGTTATTCTGAATGTCTTATGGTAAAAGAATTTAAATTTTCAAAACTTTCATGTTTCATCCAAAATAGTTCCAAATTATATTGCTTCCAATGAAAATACTTATCCCTTTTGATCTATTAATTTTTTTAAGTATACCGAATTGAAATCAAGACACTGGATTTAAGAACAAAGTTTTTCTTTAAAACAAATCCAAAACTATCTTTGCATATCATATGTGCACCCAACACAAAGCCCACCAAATAACTTCTTTTAGGGTTGGACTAAAAAGAACAAAAATCTATACCTTGGAAGTAGCTCTTTGTCCTGAGGTAGCTGACGCTCAAACGCAAGATGGACAGCTTGTCCAACTTGGAAAGAACGTTCTGGTCAAAAGGAAGCAGACTGGCCAGTGTGTCCAGTTCGGCGTTGAGACGTTCCCTATGCCTCTTACTGGGGTTCGATTTGGTTTGGCCCTCCTTTGGTGGAACACGAACACTGTAAAGAGGAAACAAGATTTTCATTAACTTTCAACTCCCAAAAATGGAATTTAAAATTTCATTATCATGAATTCAATGTCTATAAATTATAGAAGTGTTTGCATGTAGATATGTACCTATGTACGTGTGACGCTCTAAAGACCAGGTCGTTTGACCTACAGCAGCCAAATTTGGTACATATATACCATAAAGGGTGAAAATCGGAGCAATGCTTTTGAAATTTTTATTAATGAAATATTAAGCCGAATTTTGACATTTTTCCGCAATAACTCCGAACATATTATTGCACAAAATGTATTTCACACCGTTTGGAAGATTTAAGTAATCGTTTTTTTTACTGATACCAATTTAATAGTCGTGCAAAGTTTTCCTTAGTGAAAGCTAAGGAAAAAGGATTTTGTTTAATCACTGTGTAGTTCACATTACAATTAGAAAAGTGAAGTTACAATATCGAAAAATTTAGCATGTAGATGAACCGGGAATGTATACTCCTGATAGAGATGTGATGCCATGGAACTGTTTGCCAATTCATGTACACAGTAAATATAACTTAAGTAAGACATTTAATATAACACATCTTTAGTGTCAGAAAATGTGGCGATACCATTGTCAAAAAGTTATATCTAAACGATTTATCTGAGATCAAACATAACCAGTAATCCCTGTCAGCCAAATGGTTGTCTGAGGCGACTAGTTATTTAACAAATTTCAATTTTTGAACTAAATTCCTACGAACTCTTCGGAAATTTTTGACTAATCAGCAGGTTCCTTAAAGAGGATAAATAGCATAATAATGCTCTTTTAAATTTCTTTTACATTTTAAAAAGGATATTTAACCTTTTGACAAATATTTTTAACATCCGAACATTCTTTTAATAAACATTTTTTAAATAAACAAAAAAAAATCCTTTGTTTTTTTAAAAGTTGATTTATAAATTTCACGAAAACTAAAGGAAATTAAATAAATAAATAAATATAAATTTAATTATTTCTGGAAATGGGAGATTTTATGATTATCCAACGAAACCAGATCAAACTTAAGAGTTGCCTTATCGTTAAATAAAGTTATTATAACAACATAAAATAATGTGACAGGCAGCAATCTCGAAATAGGTATCTTGAAAATTCTAATTACAAACATCAATAACTGCTCACGAATTCTCGTTTCATTGATTTGATTTAAGCATGCTCTAACTTCAGAAAGAATTCATGAATGAATAATAAAAAAACGATAATTTTCGAATAATTAGTTCGAATACTCCCTTTCGCTTTGGCGTTCTAGATTTAAGGTGCCCCGGTTAAGATAATAATTTTAATAGCTCCGTTAGGTTTTCCGTTAACTGGTGCTCCACAATTTTCGGTTTTTAGTTCACCTCTGAAGTTGTGAGCACTTTTTAGAAATTTTGATTCCTGTGTTGAAGTGTCATCTAAGTTTGTTCAACTATATAATGATTTAGTCATCTCTTAACAACCGATTTTACAGAAAACTGCTAACATACAATTTTCCATACAATGATCTACTATACAACTCTTTTCCCGATTGCAAAAGTATCTTTTATTTATTTATTTTCACATATAACTAGAGTAGGAAGAATTGACTGAGTGTGTATAAGACTTGGGAGGAGGGGGAGCGGATAGCGTCCTTTAACTGCTTATCCATCATTGCAAATAAAAAGTAATTTCGAAAATTTATGTTTCTAAACATTTAAACGTGTATTCCTTTATTTGCGAAATAAGTATTATTTCGCCATTTTAAATTATATAATTTGCTTAAAAAAGGAAGGTTGTAATTCAATTTATAATTGCAACCTAATGTATAGTAACCTAATGTTCTTGTATAGATAGCATACCATGGTGCACAGTAATCAACTTAACATGGCTAAAAGATTTGTAAATTAAATGGATGCTAATATTTGTTCATTATTTGTGGATAAGAAAAGGTAGATTGTTTTAAGATTTGGCTATAGAAGTTAATTGTTGTTTTGACAACTCGTTTCCAACATTTCATATTTTTTTATTGCTTGTCAAATAGCTATAATGCTTAGTTTAAATTTGATTTGTAGATTAATACCTTAATATAAAAGGAGTCTAAAATGTATTTGTTTCTACATATTACTAAGCAATTAAGTGTTTTTGTCACAAAATATTAAACTGGTGTTATTTACATAATCACATAATTAATGCCCCATAATGTGTAAAGTTAAAAAGAGTTGATATATCACATCGAATTTCTTAAGCGGTTGGATTTCCTTAATCCAGTCCTCTTATAAACGTACATTATGGAACATGCAATCGTATCATAAAAAGAAACTTCCAGATCTAAGATCTTTCTTACAATCAGATATTATTGTAGTAAAACTACTAATTTTTTTTTTTTTCAGATTCCGATTTATTTTAGATTTATGTTTGCGTTCTTGTGATTTTCTGTTCAACATGATAAGGTTTATAAGCTGGGTATTGTGAACATGCGAAAAAAAAAAACCATGTATTACAGGCTAGATCGTTGGAGTTAAAGCTACGAAGTATCATGTGTAGATCCGTTTTTGTTAGTAAATGCTTTTTTAAAGTTTTTTAGCTAGATTTTTAGCTATAGATTAATCATGTTATAAAGATTTTCATAAATACCGTGGACCATATTATTACACAAAAAAACCTTCTTACATTAATTTTTAAATTTATAAAATTTGTATGTGTGTGTATGCTGTTCAACACAACTGTAGACAAAATCGTATAGTTCTTTAATTTCAATAACTTTTAAAAAAATACCTATATATATATATATATATATATATATATATATATATATAACAACTATATTTTTAACTGTTATAGTTACTACATTTAAGCACGTTTCAATTATATTAATTTCATCAATCAATTTTTAAAAATAATATACAAACAAATCAAAAGATTCGAATGCCTTAAATTTTTAACGCATTTTTTATTGTTCTTCAGATTTGTTTTTTTATCATATCTTACAAGAATACGAGAAGTTTTAGTAAATTAAAGACAAGTAAGAAAGGAAAAATCTTGATTCAGAAAATTATAATAATCACAATTTTATTTTCATTGCATAACATTTTTTTTTTTTCATTGCATACAATTTTCATAAAACGTTCTTATTTCTTATTTTTTTTATTTAATTGCATGTTTTAAATGACATTGCAAACAGAATCTTTTTTAAGCATGAATCCTTTTCATGAAAAATGCATATTTTTACTATAAAGCAAAGCAGCAATGCCAACTTGTGTTAATAAAATCACCATAATAATTTAAAATATCCAGTTCAAGAAAGTGAAAAACCTTGAATTAATATTTTTTCCCCTTGACTTGGCCTTAATAAACACCTCATTTTTATTCACGATTTCAGAATATATATGTAAATAAGAAGCGATTGTTTCATAAGCAATTTATATAATGGTATACATTTTCTCCATTATTTGAGATAAACATCGATGAACAAACCAATTCATTACTATAAACACATAACTTCAGTTGGAAAACAAACATTTGCTGTATTTTCATTACCACAAACAATGAACAAGCTTTTGAAATAATAATAATAATAATTGGAAAAGAAAAGCAGAGCATCTTCCACTCCAGAATCGTGAGTGAAACGTCAAATAACATTAAAAAAATATATAATGAACTACCACACCACTGCAACCAAATTACCCTTCGGTCTGGTTTTCATCGCCTCATTAAGGCAAACAATTAGAACACGAAAAAAAAAAGTTAGAAAGAAAAAAGGCGCCTCTTCAGTGGGAAAACATTTCAAATTCAACGAACTCGAAACCAAATGAGATGCTGCAAGTTGAAATTGAAAAAGTAAAGGCGGAATGCAAAAAAATTCGGTGGCAAATCCAATGATGGTAATCGTAGTGCTTTAAAGAGCTACTCATAAAAGAGACAAAACATAAAACGTGAATGATGGAGAAGGGGGGGGGGCAGTCGTAATGATTACCGACTGAGCCACACCAGTATTCAACGATCGTTTCATTCTTAACACTGCAAATCAAACCCGCCAGGTGGGAAGGTTAGAACTTGGAAGATGGGAGGTAGGGAGGGGATGAGAATTCAGAGGAAGCAAAAGCAGAGGTGATGGAGAAAAGAAACTTTAAATATCGCTGAATATTTCATTAGTAACTTTCTGGATATTTGTAGCATGAAATAATTTTAAAAATATATTTAATAATAACAAAAATATTGTTGAATATGATTTGAAAAATTTCATAGATTCTTAGAAATTTATCGATTCGTAATTTAAAAGTAAGTAGAATGAGAAAAACATTACATTAGAAACGGCAAAGAAAAGGAAACGAATTTCTAACAGCTGATATATTTCTTTTGAAATTTTCTGGATATTGATAATATTTAATTTCATTACAAATGACTTAGAATATTAATAGAATTGTAATTTAAGAGCTCGTAGAACAATGAGAAATACCACTCAACAGAATCAAGAACAATGAAAAGTTGATGGCAGAGTTAAAGTTTAGATAGTGCCAATATTTCTTTAATGCTTTCTGTATATTTGAAGCAAGTTGTGATTTTTTTTAAAAAATATTTTTAAAAATGTCATGGATTTATTGAAGTTTGCAAATTCGAAAGTTGAAAATTCGTAGAACTATAAGAAAATAATTTAACACAAGCGGAAACTTAGAAATGAAAATTTCAGAATGTGTCTTTTTATGACAAATATTCCGTTAGAAGCTTCTTTTGTATTTGTAGCATGAAATATAAACAAAAAAATCATTTCCCTGTGGACTTTATATGGCACTGAATATTTCGTTGATAGCTTTCTATTTATTTTAATATGGAATGCCGTTAATTTTTTTTTTTTTTCATTTTTTAGAAATTTGAAGATTTTAAATTATTATGTAAACAGATTTTTTTCCCTTTCTTAAAATTTAACTTATTTACTATTGGGAGTTTTTGGAATTGTATTTTGCTTTGCTTTTGTTGGATGTTGATTGGACAAGAACTTGAATGCCCCAAACGGCATTTCTAACATTTTGTATCTTACCAATACCAAGATATTTTAACCCTTTAAAGGGCCATTTTTTTTCTAGTCATATTATGTTAAAATATTTTTAGGCTTGAAATTAGAATAAGAAAAGGGATTCATTTAACTTATTAGATAAATTTAATTTGATTAATTAATTAATTTGGTTGATTAATAATTAAATAACAAATCAAAACACATCATTTTGTCTGGAGATAAAGAACTGAAGCATCTAAGTTTCTGACTTACTAAAAAAATATGTCAGAACTTATGTCAACCTACATAATTTCATACAAAAATTGATAAATTTGGTGGGAAGCATACTTCCCACGGCCCTAGAAAGGGTTAACAGAGACTACAGTCAATGATAGTTCTAAATAAGCAGAAGATTGAGTATCGGGGTGAATAGAACTTGGTAGAAAATACAAATTGGTGGGGGGACTGTATATTATAATACAAAAATGTATCTTATCACCAAAATAAATAGTTTTAATTATCATTTTGTCTTCTCCATATTGGCAAAATTACATATAAATGAAAAATTAAAAAAACTGAGAGCAATTACGTCTTTTGTCGCTGTTCAAGAAGTTTTCCGTCTAGCCGGAGTCGAACCAGCGACCTGTGAATAACGGCTTTATTTCATCTACATCTCTGCCAAATGAGCTATCGTTCCCTCACTTTGTGTTTTAGAGTGCAGTTCAAAATGTCTAAATATTGCATTAAATAAAATGAGGACATTTGTATTCTACAAGTCGACAAAATTAGACATAAGGGAAATTTAAAAAAAAAAAAAATCGGAGGAAAATTATGTTTTTTTGCCTGTATTGAAAAGAATTTCCTCAGTCAAGCTAAAGTCAAACCAGCAATCTACTGACATCTACTTGTTATTTGTTAAAGTTCACCGCTCTATTGAGTTATCAACGAACGTGGAACATTCCCTCACCTTTTACTAAAACTCACTTTTTCAAAAGGATTAAATTGCATTAAAGAAAAGGAGAAAATTTCTTTTTCAGATTGAAACATTTAAAAAACTGAGAGTAACAATGTCTTTCGCCTTTGTTCAATAATATTACTACCGCCGAGCGGGAGTCGACCCAGCAAATACACTGTCGATTATAAAATTTATAATTACTATTAAAATAAATCATCACTGTTTACAATAATTTCATTTATTTATGAAGGAATAGTGATCCAAATCATAATCAAATGACAATAAGAATGTAGTACTCTCTAATAATTCGCAACAATACTTTTTGTAAAAAAAATATGTAACATAAAATAGAAATAATTCAAGAGGAACTGAAAAATTTGCGTCCCTCGGAAGTATTGGGATTTTCTCTTTTTTTCCCTTTACCTGCATAAATGCTATAAAAAAAATCGATGGTAGCTGTGAGCAAATATCGAAGGAGCCACCATTATCGCCTTTTGACTTTTATATTTTTTAAAGTAAAACCACATCAAAAGGATTTTCTAACTTCAAGGTATTTATCGAGTCCGAGTACAATGAAATTTAAAGGTGAATTCTTCATATGATGTCTAAAAAAATATACCACTTAAAATCAAAAGATTCTTCAGAGTATGACCACATAAGTTGTTTTAATAAAACTATAACATATTAAACTGGAAAGCAATTATAAACTATAGGAAGCTATGGCAAAAGAATATATTTTATAGGCTGCTGTATTGAATATGAATATCTTATGAAATATCAAAGATGTTTATAAAGATATCGAACACTGACAAGCAAACCAAAATTTCATCTGAATGCTATCTAATTATACTAATCAATAGATACACTAACTGTTTTGAATTTTCAGTGACTTACCTGCTTTTCTATTCTTCTTGGGCAGTTTCATTTTAAATATAAACGTTTTAGATACATATTTTGATTATTGGTGTTTAAAATAAAATTTGGTTCAAACGTTTTAAATAATAGTCATTACATATTGTTTATATTCAGGACTGTTTATTAAACGCCATAATCCATCAGATAATTTTGCTTGAATTCTCGTTTTGAGTAGCCACCGAATATTGTTTTTCACAGATTCTTAAAAACTGATCATATAAGACATTTTCGTGAGAGCAGATTCATTAAATCTGGAGAATTATAAAAAAGATTTTTATATGGATTATTTTCTTTCAGAAAGTATGTAAAATTACAGAAGAAAAATATTAAAATATGAACCAATTCAGATTAATTGCAATATTTTTTTGATCTTAATATAAAGTGTTTTTCGTTTATAATAATATAAGAATCCATACTGGCATTGCAGGTATTAAAATGCATCGACCATTGTGCCAATAAGGCAGTTATTGATAAGCGCAGACGATATAAGATCTGGTTTCCAAAGCCAGTTATGGCTACGTTGGCAGTAAAATTAGTTTTTGAATAAATTTTAATTTTGTACATTTTTTTGTAAACAATTGTTTGTATATTTTTGTGATTGTCAAACGTGTTATATTTCTTTCCTACACTTAATACAATAAAACGAGAAGTTTGGTAACTTGACTGATTGTTTTTGCTATCGTTCTTCCATATTTGATTGTTCGTTAGCTTATATTAAAATAATTTAAACCATGTCTAAATAAGGAAAAAATGACTGCAAAATTCTACTCAAGAATACAGTTGACCTCATAGAAATATTGCTGGACTGCGAGTAAGATTTTCTCTACCGAACTTAACAGCTGTAAAGGTAAGTGCTCTATATTTCCAATTTTATATCGATGCAATAGTAATTGAAATAGATTAATAATAATAATCAAATCTGGGGAAATTGTATTAGAGTGTTTATAATTATGTTAGAGATGGAGTATTCAGAATAATCTTCATGTACACCAGATTTATGTCGCACCAATGGAAGGACATATATCACCAAGAATTTAATCAACACGCATGTGATCTGCCATTTTATTGACGATGCAATTGGCATACATTATCAGATAGAATAACGAATGATCCTAAAGTTAATGTGGCATAAAAGTTTGAAGACTGAGGTCTACCATACTTATAATAAGATGCTCATTCTTTATCTTAAACAAAATGATAATAATTATAATGCTGTAATGCAAACTTCTCTTGCTACTTTTTGTGTCAGTATATTATAAATATCTGCATTACATTTTCTTCAATGGCAATAATAAAAATTAAAAAAAAAATGTTTTTAGAAATCTACTGAGAGGATGAAATTTTTATTAAAAATTGTAAGGTCAAAACAAAACTGTAGAAATACGAGATGCTGTTACAAATATTAAGCATATTGGGATTTTATTTTTTTTTAATGCTTAAGGACTTTTTTTATATTAATTGTAGCTTTATTTTCATCATAATGTTGTTTCCAACATTATGATGATTCTGTTGTGATAACCAGATTTTACATTTAGAAATTATATTACAATTATATTCTATTTATTTTATTTATTTCATAATTATTATAAAGACTTGTAATTAGTTCCTTTTTGAAATTCACTAACAAGAAACAACTCTTATCCAAAATAAGATTTTATTTAAATCATACAATCAACTGATAATTAAAACCTATTGCTATCTAAATATAATTCCAAAATTCTAATAATTCAGGAAGTAAAAGTTTTATTACGGATTCAATCTTTGGAACAATACAAGTTAAACAAAATTCTGTAACTCTATTTATGTACAGAACGGATTTTAAATGTAGGTAGATGAAATGGGATATATTATAAAATATTTGCTATGGATAAATATAATAAATATTTAAATGCAGTTTCGGAGAAATTTCTGTGATAATATCGCAGAATCCGTCAATAGTTTTATAATTCTTAAAATTTTATTTCCGTCTCCTTTTGCCATCGAGACAGTTTAGAAAATTCATTCTTTATTTTTTGCCAAACACTTCTATGCATTCATAACTGAAATACATCCATTTCTTTATACGGAATCAGTTTAATTCCACCCTTCTGCAGCATAGAGGTCATTCCTCTCCATGATCATATTTGCCTAGTGTAGAATTTTTGGCCGATACATGTAATATCTTATAACCGTGTCTCTGAGTGACCGAAGTGTTGTCAGTTAACTTCAATAAGATTAATTCCTTTTTCTTTTCCCCCTAACTTTGAACACATTTTTAAAAGAAGGGGGGGGGGGGGAGGTGAATAAAAAGTATACTATACTCACAAAAAAATATCGAAAATCGAATAAAAGTTAATTTTCCCCTTTTCCAAGTTACCCTGCCTCTAAAACTGGCGTAATTATTAAATACTGAGAAAGAAACTTTTTTCATCACAAATAGGCATTACATCAGTATGATAGCAGAAAAAATTCAAACCGAATCTTTCAATTGTAGAAGAACGAAAATAAAATCATTAATCATAGTTCAAAAGAATTTTACATTGTTCATTTCTCTGTAACGATCCACGACTTGACAAAGTATTTTTTTTTCTAATTATAAAAATTGTGGCTTGAAATATAATTGTTCATTCCTCTATAACTATCCATGATTAGCCAAAAAGAATTTATTTTTCTAACTGTAAAAATTTCATTGAAAGGCGTTACCTCCGAAAAATTTAAAGGCACAAGCGGACATGAAATTGGATCTTAGTCATTTTGGAAAGAAATTCTAATAAAGTTCTTTTTCTTTAGCTAAATCTTAAATTCATTGTGTCTGAAATTATGAATTAGGGGCTTGTTTTGACCCCTTGACTTACGACTTTATTTAATTTCCCAATTAGATTAGATGACATCCTATTTTAGACATTTGTTGTTATTTAGATTTTTAGAAGAATATACGGAACATTTGTGGTATTGAAGAGATTCTAAGTGATTTTTTGCATTTTTAAATATTTAATTATGTCACTTGATTCCAGAATTTAAAAATTCAGGAATTCAATGCGCGTGTCATCATTGCATGCGAAGAGGTTAATAAGGAATTTGTTTTTTAAAAACGAGGACGCTTCAGAAAGGTCGACTCCTCTGAATGGGTTAGAAGTGAAATTAAGAGTGATTGCTATATCTTTCGAAATTCTGAAATTTCATCTCGGTAAAAACTCAGCAAAGATGAAGAGAAAATAGCTAATGTGCACCTTGTTATAAAATGCTTACAGTGAATATTCACTAAATAAGCTTATTAGTTCCTGTCCACGAATCATCTATTCTTATCAGACTTTTCAAAGAAAATTGCAATTTATTATTATCCAGGAGTCGACCTTCAATGACCGAATGAATGTCAGAGATGTCATCTTCTTTCAGGCCTGATTGTGACTTCTAGTATTTCTTGTCACAATGGAATATTGCTGAATAGGCAGGAAAGATAGTTTCCACCGAGAGATTTTTATGTCAAAGAGACTATTGAAAAGTGAAGATCAATGCAAGGTAGAAAGAAAATTGGCTCTGTTAGCGTACCTAGCTTTTATTGGGTAATGAAAAATAATAAATAAGATATTTCGATATTATTTTTTTTAAAAACCTGTTATTTAAAAAGCTGATACTCATAAATAAAGCTGTTTTGTTCCCGTAGCAGTATATAGTAGTTAAAATTGAAAAATTGATTTTGAAATTTGGTTATAAAATCTAAGAGATTTATAGTTAGTGCTTCGTACATTCAGCATTGTAAAATGGTCGAAATATTTGGTATTTCACATAGACGAATGGGGAAATGATTCCAGTTCTAATTTTATGCATATTTTTTGTAAAATTTTCTAAAGCAAATGTTTATCAAGAATTCGAGCTATTTATTTCATAGTATAATTAACATAATTCATAAATCGAGTTTTTTTTTTTTTTTTCAAATAATCAGTCAGCATCAGATACTCAATCATTCTCTAGGTCTTTTCAAGACTTTGAGTCTGACGTTTACTAACTTTATTAGAATATTAGTAAATTTTATTAGAACATTAGAACAGGAGAACGGGCGGATTATTTTATTACTATTTTTATTCATAGGTTTTTTTTGTTTTTTTGTTTTTTTTTGTATGTTAACTCTTTCTAGGGCCGTGGGAAGTATGCTTCCCACCAAATTTATCAATCTTTGTATGAAATTATGTAGGTTGGCATCAGTTCTGACACATTTTTTTTTAAAGACAGAAACGTAGATCATTCAGCTTTTTATCTCACACAAAATGACGTGTCTTGATTTGTTACTTAATTATTAATTAACCAAATTAATTAAATTTATCTAATAAGATAATGAATTCCTTTTCTTATTCTAATTTTAAGCCTAAAAATATTTTAACATAATGACTAAAAAAAATTGGCCTTTTAAAGGATTAAGCAATATATTTGTAAGATATTTTTAAAGTAAAGATTTGTCCAGAATTAGAGATAATAATTATCTTGAATTATGAAATATTTCAATTACATTTTAAGTACATTTTTAAAAATATCCAAGATCCAGTCCCATGCACTCAAAATCATTCTCTATATCGTCTTAAGAGCTTGAGTATGAGGTTTCCAAACATTACTGGACCATCACCTCTTTTACTAGGATTGAAACATTCAAAATCTCCCATTTCATAATAATTAAATAATACCAAATATTAAAAAATTGTTACCAACTGCTTTCATTAGAAGCTTATGCCTTAAACCAACAATTGAAAATTTAATTTGTGGAAAAATATGATAATTTGCTTAAATTTTCTTATTTAGTATATTTTATGGATTTCATAAAAGAACTTAACCACAACCAAATTATTCAAAAAAAAAAAAAAAAAAAAAAAATACAAATCTGAATACAGAAATCTGAAATCGAATTTAACTTAATTTAAATATTTATGAGTACAGCTAGATTTATTTCAATATATATATTCCATCGAATATACAATTCTACCCGAAATTGTCAATTAGTTATAGATTATTAGGCTAAATTTAATGCTTTTCGAAGTTGACTGGACGCTCATTAATGAGTAACGACCTCTTACAGTATTAAATTAAACATATTAAAAACAGAAAATTGATTTTATAACATTGGTTTGTATTTCAGTTTTTTAATATGTAAAGTCAGTCAGATGATTTAGCTTCCAACATGGCGGAATGAATAATTTAGTGTGTCTAGGAATGCAGAATTTTATTCTGTACGCCAAAGAATAAAATTTTAGCAATAAAGTTCAGTAGTAGCAATAGTTTACTTGCAATTGCTTCCAAAACTTGACTTAATTTGCAATATAAATCAAGTTTTATTGTTGGAAAGTGCATGAATGCTTATTTAAAACAAGCTCTTCAAAAATTTTGAAAAGTTTAAGTTAAAAAAATATATATTATGTTAAAAAAATTCTTTATATCGTTTAAAAAATCCTAACGTCTACGAAACAAATGAATGAATTTTTCGGTCGTTTCCCAAAGATAAGCTTTATTTCAAATTCAAGATGAATTCTCTTATCTTTTTTGCCATATTCCAACTATCATAAATGCTGCGAAAATGACTTCATTATACTCAGCACGTATTGCAAGCCAAACCCCATCCTAATTAGAACCAAATCAACCTTCCAGCAGGATGGTCATTCTATTCGAATCGTTTGCAGATTCCTTCCCCAAGGTCCGAGTCGAAACTCCTCTGGCCTTTCGCCTGGTCAGTAATTATTACCAATCCAATAGACTGCCTAGGCCATTCCCCTTCCTCCTGATTGTGTTCTACGGGGGTTGAAGAGGGTGGGGGTTGTAGGATCAGGGCTTTCAGAGATATTGGATCGTCTGCTTGCGTGCACCCCCGTGATATGACTGGGGGGAGGGGGCCGCTGTCAAGCGATCCGGAGACCAATCTCCGGTGTCGCCCGATCCCATTGGAGAGACGCTCTCTATTGTAGCTTCTGCACTGTCAGCCGTTCAGAACCACTGAGCAAAGGGCAGCATTATTCGAATTCCCCTCCTTTGGAACATACCCTAGAATGGGACCGTTTTGGGCCCCCACATGGGCTCTAAGTTCTACAAAAAAAACTAAAATAATGATTTAAAGCATTAATTCTTTTAGTACTAGATTTTTAAAACAATTCTAATCAACTTTTCCTTCTATAGATAATTTTGTAGAATTCTCAACAAAAAAGAAAATATATTTAATTTTTCCAATAGAAGTAGATTTTATTCTATGAATATTTATTTTAATTGCAATATTTTATAATAAATTAGTCACATTTGACAACCAGCTGGTTCGCTAGATTAATGTTCGCTGAAATTTTCAATTAAATATTTCTAAGCTCCAAAATTTGATAATCGTATAACTAATAATATTATACAAGGCTTACGCCGTTCTTTTCATTGTACTACGTATCTCTGAATTGTGCTATGCTTCTGTAAGTTCCCGAAAACTGAACTTTTAAATTAAAGCAGAAATGATTAAGTATAAAATAATATAAAAAATAGCTGAAATTAAACATGATTTTAAAAATAAAAGTAGGGAAAACAGAACGGTCAACATTCAAATTTTACGTGCGCTACAGAATTCTTTCATATATAATATTTTTAACTTAATATCTACAATTGCGTAGAATATTATATCTATAAACAGATAGAATTACATAGAATGTTATAGACAATTACATAATTATTATATACAAAACCTTTTTATCATCTAAAATTTTTAGCTTCGGATTTTAATTAAAATTAGAATACCAATCAAAACTAGCTATTTCTTAAAGGTAACTTCGATAGCTAATTATTTCCGTAAGTTATTAATATTTGTTAGATTAGTATTACAAATTTTGTTCTTATAAGTATAAGAAAAGTTTATTTAATTTTAGTTTTAAGCATCGTTAAATCATTAAAATCAAAAAAGTATTGCTGAAAAGTAATAACAGGAAAGAAAAAATGCAAAAAAGAAAAGTGTGTTGTTCGAAATATACGACAAACTTTTTAAAAAATTTCTAATTGAGTAATTAATTAATTTTTGCATCTTGAAAGATTGACAGTAGTCTTTTCCACTTGTTATAAAATATTTGTGCAAAATTTAATTGAATTCAAATCCAGTTGATTAAGAAGAGATCTAAAACGTATATAGCCGTAATGACTTTTTATTCATTTTAAGATTAGAATTTATCTTTTTAATTTGGTGATCTTTGCGTCGATTAATTTTATTCAAAAATAAATAAATCGTAATTGAAGAATTCGTACACAGACTTCATTGATCAAATGCATACCGGTTTCTTTAATTATTAATAAAAATAAAACGAAAGCAGGCTGTTCTTATCTGTTATTAATTGGCTTATTTTAATTTACTTCAGATTTGCTGTTAAAATGCTATCAAATTTGAATAAATTCATATCAAATCTTTTAAAAGTGACCTCGTTTTGTTTAACTTCATTTTACAGCTACTTTTTTTTTTTTTTTGAATATAAATGTTGAATTTAATTCCGCAAGTTCTAAAACCTTAGAAGTGATGTGTCTAGAAAGTCGAATAGACATATCTATAGAAGAAAGAAGACATATCTATTTATGGAATTAAATTTAGAAATCAGCTCAGAAATTTTTTTATTAATTTGAATATATAGAAGTTTTGAATAAATGAACGCACTATTTTTATATGATTTACTAAAACTTTGCTATTGATAAATCATTACTGCCAAAATTGTAGACAAATATTTAGATAAGATTTTGCACTGTTTTATTAAAAAATTATTTAAAAACTTATTTAAATGTAGCAAAAGTAAAGACTTTTTTTACTTTTCAGGTTATAGATCATAATGAATCATGAGGCTTTGAGAATAAACAGATATAATTAAGTTAACCAGAATAATAAAATATATTAACGTCTTTTACTTCAATTTTTTAATCCTTTATTAGAATCTTTTAAATAATTCCATGACTTAATATTCATGTAAAATGAATCTTTATATGAAGATTACTTCATATCTGATCTTTGTACATTTTTTTATTGTTGATTTTAGTATTATGCTTTGAAATGATTTTTATGCCGGCGTCCTGGCATAAGGGTAGCGTGTCTTCCCCGTGATCTGGGCGTCCTGGGTTCGAGTCCCGGTTTGGGCATGGTTGTTCTATCTGTGAGATGTGTGAATGTGCCCCCCAGTAAAAAGGGGTTGAGCAAGCGAATGAGTGATACGTGAGTAGCAAAGTCGTACTCTTGGCCCTAGTTGGCGCTACTAAACAAAAAAGAGACGCTCCCCCCCCCCCGGCTTAAAATCGCTGTCTTCGTAACAGCGGGCTTGTCCATGGCAAGTGCCATAAGAAACAACAACAATAATTTTTATATCCAACCAGTTTTATCTGGCGATTATTTGAGAATAAGTTAATTATAGTAGATTTACTCTTTATATTGTATTGGCCGTAAAGTTTTTCGAAACAGTTTTGCTATATAGAAATCAGTAAATCGCATGTGCGATCGAGATAATAATAAACATTCAAAAATTTTAAAATGCGAAACAAATTTAAGAATCAAATTTATAAATAACTATCTCTTGTTCATAAATTTGATTTCCCGGGAGATTAACTCCTCACATTTGAAGCCGAGAAGGATATGGGAAATGGAATTGTTATTATTCCATAGTTGCAGTTATAGCGTTTCGAATAAGGATCAGATAATGAAAGTAATGTTTGAAGCACTCTTTATTAGCAAATTTCAGATTTAACCCTTTGCACACGGAAAAATAATTTAATGTATAGTTATTCTTCCTAACACCTACCTTGTTTAGTGTTCTCAGAAATAAAAATATATATTTAAGTTGAATTTTTCCGAAAAAGTAATCTATATCTTACAACTCTGCAGGGATTTTTAACTATAAAATTAAAAAATAAATAATTAAAACGTCAAATGATGCCTCATTTTGAATGATGAAAGAGAGGCACCATCCGAATGCAAAGGGTTAATATACAATAGGATCAATTACGTACACAATGGTTCTTGGATGAAATCGAACTGATTATTCAATCCCAACACTGATATTATTGTCATATTTATAAACACTCCTTAAGAAGTAATGAAAAAATATTTACTGTTTTTAGTACAGTGCGAAAATGGCTATTATTTCTGATACAACGACTGTCCTATTTGTAGCTCGGGTTTGTCACCTGATTCCACCACGGAGTTTAGTTATATTAGCGTCCCGTTTTAAATCAACACTAGTGCTACTTTGGGATGAACTTGGTAATTTTGAACCAAGGTCAGCTGACGAAAATGACACCTGAGTTGGCACTCCCTCTCCAAACTTTCACACCACACCAGTGGGTGGGCGTTTGGCCCCGACGGATTATAAAGTTCACCCAACCCGCTTACACGATGTTTCTTCGGTGAAATTTGGTCTCGAACCCACAGGTCCCGAAGCCGAGACCTTACCACCAGGCCACCGCGATCTCCGGGTATAACATGGAAGTTTAAAGAGAAGACTACTGTATGAGATTCTGTGTCTTTATCTGAGCACGATTAAAAATTGAGGATGTGCATTACAAATCTTCGTAACAAATTTAAAACAAAATAAAAAAATTAAATAAAACACCAAGGTCCTATACTAAAGTCCTATAAAGTCCAGTTTATTTTTTAGGCGATTATATATGAATTAAAGTTTACTATTTTCGCAAAGCACTTAACTTCAACTAATGATACTAGCCGAATAGAATGAAAAAAATTACCTGTTTTTTTTCTACTTCTCAGAACATAAATGTTGCAAAGAAAAAAATATATTGAACTGATTATTTTTCATAGTCTGCAATAAATTATGAATTTATTACAGTAAAAGTAACTATAATAACCTGTAATAACTTATCTTAATGAAGGCAGTTCATTGAATTCGTGAGGGAGAAAGCTTATATTACATTTCGTGCCTTTTTTCGTTGCGGTAACTCTATAATTTCCTATCAACAAATTCTTGTTAATCGTATGACAAATGACAGCTTACTGGAACGGAATCAACTTTTTTTTTAATAATGTACTTTCTGCGTTTCACTAAAAACGGACAGTTTTCTTTTTATACATTTTACTGGAATGCATGAATTCTAGTGTTTTTGTGAACCAAATGGCAATCCTATAAAAATAATTTTGATATTGGTCCTATTCTCATTTGGAAAGGCAGGGGTGTAACTTAACATGTTCGCTGCTCTGACTGATGCCTGGGATTCGGACCAATATCTGATAAAATGCTTGCTTATTTGCTCTCTTCTAATTGTAATGGAGAAGAAAATGTCTAATTAGATAGTATGAGTGAATCACATGCGATTCACGTGTTGATCAATGTGTTAAAACGAAGAGATATAAACTAAACACAGGCTTGTTCTACTCGCATCAAATTCTGCATTGAATTAGAACTTTTGCTGTCACGCGAATGAGAGTGACATGGCAGTCGATATGTTAAACGATGATGTAATTAATAATTTGATTTCAAATGACAGGAAAGTGAAAATTTTGTTTTACACATTTATTTATTCATGTTCCGAAGTCGACAAAGTGTTAAAACCCTCTTTAGGAACAGCCTTTGTATCATTTCGATATGGGACTTTAATCTAACAAATTGATTAACTTACTCATATTAATATACATTTCTTATAGCATAATTTGATAGCACAGTTCTTAAGATAATTCATTTGAGGTATATTTTATAATGAAATCATATGAACAATCATATAACTTGTAAGCGAATGATTATTATTCCCGATTATTTTTGGGCCGCGGTGGCCTGGTGGCAAGGTCTCGGCTTCGGAACCCGGAGGGTTTCAGGTTCGTGACCCGATTCCACCGAAGAACCGTCGTGTAAGGGGGTCTGTTGCACTTTAAATCCGTCATGAACAAACTTCCTCCCGCTGGTGTGGAGTGATGTTGAGAGGGGGGTGCCAGCTCAGGTGTCGTCCTCGTCATCTGACCGCGGTTCAAAATGACGAAGTCCGTCCCAAAATAGCCCTAGTGTTGCTTTAAAACGGGACGTTAATATAATTAAACCAACCCAATTATTTTTTTTTAGGGTATCTACTTGCATTTAAGCCAAATATCTTCTTAGTTAGATATTTAGATGAGTCTTAGTGCCGGAGTTTTTCTAATCAGATTGAGTGCAATAAAATCTTCAAGGATAGGGGTATTTTGTACCAGTGCCAATAATGAAGCAGTGAAAAGCATGTTGAGATAATCATCTTAGTTGTGATAAGAGTTTAAGAGAAGTGAGTAAAATGAAGCAAAAGTGCTGAGATAAGTTTCAGGATGGTTTAGTTTGGAGGCTTTGTTTAATAAAAGCGCATGAATTAAAAATCTCCCCCTAGTTTTGAGTAAATCGAATTGGATCGTTTGGTGGTCGGTCTATAACTGTTGCTAAGCTGACTGAAAAGTTTTCTAGAAAGTTCTTTAATGTGATCTTCCATTTTTTTTGGTATTTTTCTAGAGAACATCATTGCGTATGAACAATAGCGCAATTGTGATGATTCTGTGTAATTTGTTTTGCATAATTTGAACTTTCTTAAGATGTGTTTTGGCAGCAAGGCCCTAAATGGAAGCAAAAGTGAGGATGGGACATAGGATTTGCTTGAAGAGAAGAACACTGATAATGCTGGAAAACGGAAAATATCATTCCATTAATGGTATTATTAGATGCACTTTTAGTTCTCGGTGCTGTCTGTATTTGAGTCTTGTATCATTGGTACAATTTCTTTAGTTAATGTTTATCGTAAATCCACTCAAATAGAACGATTTTAAGACTCATAAATAGTTTAATTAATAAAATATTAAAATACTATTTTAAAACTTTAGTACTAGAGTGTATTTCTTAATGGTCTCCAAAGGCACGCGAATTTTTGCGTTTTTTATATTGAAATAGATGATTCTGTTTGATATACTTCCTACTTATGGTAGTGCATGGATTTACCAAAATAGTTTCTAAAATCGGAAAGTCATAAATGGGGGTTATTTAAATGTTTTCTGCGATTCAAGACATTTAGCTGTCTAAATTCGAAAGAAAAATTTACTTTTCCTCGTTAATAACTTCAAGAATGAGTTCTGTAAGACCGCATATCTCTATTTAACCCAGAAAATGTTAAAGATTTCTTACTTTTTATCATCAATAACATTAAAATGGACTTCATGAGGTCAATATTTGCCTTCACTTTTTAAACGCTGGAGATTTCTTGGCTATTTTGATTTCAACTGGTTGTTATTTTACGAGAATTCTTTATGCCTAACTATGCTTCTAAGAGATAGACTAAAATTGCTTATAATATCGAAAATTCATAAATTGTATAGTTAGTAATTATGATTTTATAACATTATTTTTAAATTTCTATATAATCCTCCAAACGCGGTGAAATTAGTTTTAAAAAATTATTATTTCACATTTTTTGTTTATAACGCGAAAAAAAGAAACATTATAATTAATTTTGGATGGAAAGGCTAGCTATTTTTATGAAATGCTATAACGGCATAACCTGTCGAATTTGTATGGAACAGCTGAGGCGTGATTTCTACTGTCTATGGTAGACAATTTGAATTTTTAGGAATTTATGGATGAAAGAATTTGAGATGTTCATTTCAATTTGTAAAAACTGTACGTTTATTATAATAATAATATAATGTTATAATCACATTTTAAAAAAATCACAAATGGAATAATAATAACAATAAATGTGCGAGACTCGATTTCCTTGGAATGTACAAAATAACAGTGAAAGGTATATAAAGATATTAACTCTTTGCACTCGAGAAAAGTAATTCGATGCATAATTATTAGGGATTGTAATACCGGTATTTTGAGCCATTTTACAGTTTTGTAATACCGGTATTCACAAGTTTAAATACCGGTTTTTCGGTATTTACTAGAAACTTTTAAAATTGTCTTCACTATATGTTTAGGAATCACCAGCTTAACAAAATAGTATGCGTTTTTGTTTTTGTCTCCCTAACGGGCGAAATTAATTAGCTAATTAATGACTTAATTAATTGCTTAAATCTAAATTAGCGAAACATGGATTATCCCTGAAAGAAGATAGTGTATTAATAACGACAGCTGGTAATTTTTGCACAAAATTACTTTTCAGGCTTAATGACAGTACAATTGATACATTATATTTTTTAAGATAACTTTTTAAAAATGTGTAATAGTACCAGAGACTGAATAGTGATATTTACACTTTTTTGTGATTTAAATATATAAGGTGTTCCTTTATTTTTTTTTTTTTTTTTTGTGTGTGTGTGTGTGTGATTCTTTATATACTGTTATAATTTATAAGTTGCAAATTATTTTTTGTGTTATTTACACTCTCTAAAAAACTGGCAAATAAAACAAAGAAACACCTGTGTTTTCTTTCATTTTCTAAAATTTCTTAATACCAGTATTAAGATCTAAAAAATACCGAATACCGGTATTGAAATTTTGGTCCGATATTACAATCCCTAATAATTATTCACTTAATACAAAAACTTGTTTATCGCTCCGAAAAATATAATTATTTTAATTTGAATTCTCTTGTTTAATTAATTTGCATCTTGTTACTACTATGCAGATATATTTAGCAATCAAAATTAAATAAATGCAACGTCAAAATGATGCGCGTCAAATTGAAGGGTGAGTGAGAGTCGCCATCCGAGGGCAAAGGGTTAAAAATAAAAACATTTTTCGGAAAATTCCAACTATTGAAATCAACGTGAGTGAACGTTCATTCTGTTTATGAATAAACGTTATCCCGATAAATAAACACAATTTAAAACACTGTAAATATAGTGCTTATTTAAAATTCCAAATTCATTATTAGAAGAGCGAATGAAAAGGATTATACAATATAAAACCCTAAATAATTAAGGGGCCAAAAACCGTTTGCAAAAAAAATTTCAACACTTTTTTTCCTTACTTCGCTCCGTCAAAATGGTGATAATTAGGTTATCTATTATAATTGCAACCAATCATACATGATAATTAATATCATCATTGATTGCATGATATGTATGCTCGGCAAAAAAACCCACCTATCTGACAGCTTCCGCTAACATCCCTCTACAGCGCATCACCCTACCCATCAATGACCTCCAAATCCAAACTCCCCGCCGAAACCACCTGGCTTCCACCCCCCTAGCTGATTTTACACGGTCGAGGGGTCCCCCCCCCCAGCACTGTTCGAGGGGACTCCATTACCAAAATCCACTACCCCTGGTCATTTGGACGGAATGACGTGTAATTACGCAGCCGATTGGCCTTTTTGTTGGTCCCACAACCCATCCGTCACGAGTCGATTAACTCCCGTTGCGGTTGCAGGAAAATATGAATGCTCCTTTCTTCTGCTGAATGGGATCTGTTTGCGTTCTTCTGATAGATACTTCGTAGAGTTGGGGAAAAAAACGTAATTGAAATTTATTCAGACTCAGCGAAGCAATGAATAGACAGGAGATGTAAAAACTTAGTGGGAAAAAAAGTATATAAAGCAAATAATTTTGTTCGTCTTTTGTGCTATAAAAGTGATTTTTTTTTTTTTTGTAATATTTGCTTTATGCGCGTTTTATGTATTAACGTTGGTTTTCAAATAATAAAAATGACATCACTGGTTACACTGGAAATCTATAAATGGAAAGCGTTTATTTGAATTTGTTTGCATTAAGTTTACAGATAGATAACAAATGCAATACATTTTTGTTTAATTGCAAACGGATTATCCCAAGTAGTTGATTCCAAAATGTTGTTAAAAATATTTAAAATGCTTTTCTTTTTAATTATATATGATTAAACACCAAAAATAAAAGCAAACAACACATTGCAAATGCAGAAATCTATAATTTTTCAGATACAATTATATATGTAAGCCAGCTACTTTCGAGAAATACTTTTCAAAAACATTTTCATGGCGATTTGTGTATTTTGGATTACTTTGCAGAATTCATCTTATCTGGGGCTGCCCCAAAATTCAATTCGACGAATAATCAGCCTAATCTGTTTACTGCCGTAATATTTTTGGTCACTTTGCGGAATTCATCTTATTCAAGATTGCCACTACTCAATTCGATGAATAATTGGGAGTTTACTGTTGTAGTAAAATTGAATATATTATGTATTAATGTTTCTTGTCAAATAATAGAAATGATGTTACTATTTTGGAAATTTATGAATGGGAAAAGTTTATTTGAATTTGTTTGCATTGAGCTGACGGACAGGTAACTGCAATACATTTTCTATTAATTACAAACGGATTGCAAAAAGTAGTTAACTTCAAAATGTTAAAAATCGTTAATCATAAATAATTAAAAGAATATTTTAAGTGCAAAAATAGAAAAGCAAAAATAAATAAACCAGACATTACAAAAGCAGAAATCAATAGTCAAATCAAATACAATTATATATAAGCTAAATATTGTCAATAGCTATAAAATTTAATTTGCAAATAAATATTTTTAAAAACAATTTCGTGATTTGTGTATTTTTGGTTGCGGAATTTATCTTATCGGCGGTTACCACGCTACTCAATTCGAAATATAATCGGGAGTTTACTACTGTAATAAAATCGAATATATGCATATTTCCAAATGAAGAAAATCATCTTTAAATTATTGAAATAGAATGCTAGATTAATAAAATAGTAACGAGTCAAAGAATGGTAGTGAAAATCTATTGGGGAATTGAATTTTACCAATCAGTCTCTACTATTTCTGAAGTTGTTTTTAGAGAAATATATAATTGTTCATTTAAAAATCATTTATTATACATGAAAAAAATTACTACATTCATTTTTTATTTATCAAGATACAATACGATAAAAATTTAGATTTTGTTCAGAAAATAAATTAATGAAAATGATGAATGAATAAAATCTTTTAACATCGCATCTAAAAACTATTGCGATGTCTTTCAATTATTATAAATGAATATAATTTCAGTTTTTAATTTTTTTAAAAATCGGAGCAAGTTTGAAAAAGATAACTAATTGCTGAGTAAGACCTAATATAACAGAAAAACTAAATTAAACTTAAGGGGGTCCGGGACACATTTTGAAAATTTTTTTATTAATTAATTTAAAATTTTGAAATTTTTTGTACTGATCAACCATTTTATTAACAAGCAAAATCACAACATAAAAGTTTTCAAAATTTTTTTAAAACTTAAAATTTAATTTTTTTTTAAAAAAAAGTGACGTTGTTTTAAATCGATATAACTCAAAATATTTTTGATCAATTTTCAAAATTTTTTCATTAAATCAAACAGAAATATATATTCTTTCATTTTGATTCGGCAATTTGAAAAATATTAATTTTAAAAAAATTTAAAAAATTTGAATGAAAATTTAAAAAAAATCTTGGGTATTTTTTTTTTAAATTCATATCTTGAAAAGTATTTTTTTTTTTTTTAAATTTTCTGAATCAAAATTAAAGTAAAAGTTTGAAAAGTATGTGTTTCAAATTTCAGATCCCTATCTTTATATGATCTGGACTTATATCAATTTGATCACAACAAATAATGAAAAAACGCAACATGGTTAAAAATGCCATGGCAACGCCTTTTTGACGGTTGGAATTTCAAAGCAGTTGTCAACAAAAATTATGATATCTCTCGTTCTAATTAAGATAGAAACATGATTTGAATGTTATTTTAAGCAGAAAAGCATGCAGGATTTTTTCAGCTAAAAAAAAGAAATTTCGAAAATTTGACGATTTATGTGTCCCGGACCCCCCTAAAGAGAAGAAAACGACAGCAAGATAAAAACAAATCATAAAATTAAAAATCTAAGAATGAAAACTATACGATTTGAGTCAAACCATTTTTTTTTTAATTGAGTGAAATAAAAAATTTTCATGGAAAGCAGGAACGCTAAAATGAGTGAGGAATTTTAAACCATGAAAGTTCATATTAACTTTATTTTCCGAGTAAGGCATATTCGAAATTTTGTAGAGAACAGTCAACAAAGGAACAACAAACACTAAAAGGCAACATCTTTTTTTTTTGTTTGGTTATTATTCTGTTCAACATTACTTTGTTTTCGAAGTTACTTTTTTGAAATTTTAATTCTGGAGCAGACAAATAGACAAATTTTGAAATTGCAGTTTATCTTTTTTTTCCCCCTTTCTTTTTCCGGGGATGTTCCAGAAGAAGGGAAGGTGTGCACCCTTCTCCCCCCCCCCTCCATCCTCCAACAGCTGCAGATGACCCCTCATATTCCATTTTAGAACGGAAATATTGTTTCTTCCTGTGCTCCTGTTATATCCCAGTTGGGCGGAAACGTTTACCTTCACCCCCAACTCACCCCTTAACAGACTTGTGCCTGAATGTTCTATTCCCTTTTTCACCGCTTTGTATGGTCTGAAGTTTTACACAGATCAAACAAGCCGGCGGTCAGAATTTACAAGCCCACGCCCAGTTGTCATGCCTTGTAGCGACTAATCATTTTTTTTGCGAATTATTTTAATAATGAAGTTCTTTGTCGTCGGTTTCTGGAGTTTGTGTATAATTTATATAATATCTCATTAATTTAACTAAACACAACTGTCTACGGTTGTTATCTTTATTTAACTAATTAGTGAGGAATAAGCGTCTAGGGCACAACTCTAATGGATTTTATGTTAATAGTTTGCTTGTTTTTTTCTGGGAATTAGACATTTTGTCGTTTTTTAGGTGACCTCTGGGAAATTTATCTCTTTGTCCATCTTTTGCCTTTTATAAAGCCATCTCGGAATGGATATCATTCCGATTGACCTTATAACATCATTAACGATTTAATGAAGCAGATTGGATAATTTATAGATATGCATAACCAGTATTTAAATGATATAAATTACTTTATTTATAATTACATATTTATGAAAATAAGAAAACTAGCTTAAATCTGTTTTTAAAATTACATTTTAAAGGAAAACTATCATTATTTTCTTGAGTTAATGAGTATATTTTGCAATAATTAATCTTTTGTTAATAGAATGTTATGCAATTCCTTAATTTGCAGAATTAATCCATTTGTATTGAATTTTATCTGGTTACCTTTAACTTCTGTATGCCAAATAAATTTCAAATATAGCAGAATCTTTCTTTCTTTTTTTTTTTTCCTTCTAAATTTTTGACTTTTGTAGTCGCTTCTGCTCTGAAACCCTTCATTTCCATCCTATGATGAATGCGGGAAAATATATATTTAAAAAACAACTATATTACATTGCGTAATGTGTACGTAATGTACCTGTGCAAGTAGTAAAAATAAGTAAAAAAGTATTCCATCAAAAACGAGTCCACAAATGTGTAATTCAAGGGACAGAACACCAAAGTTTATATAAATATTAAATGTGTAAAGTACTAGACAAGGTCAAGAAAAATATGTTATTTGGCCATTATGATCGCCAGATTTAGTATATTTTGGTTTCTTTGTCAAAGGACACGTTGACTACGAGAAAGATCTCGGTTCCAGACTATAACAACAAGAAACAAGGGGAATGAAAATTCTGGAAATATACTGAGACCTTGGTCATTGATATGAATCTTTTATTAGTCTCGTAATTTTGCGCATTCAATGTGAAAACGAAATTGATAAATATTTTTAATGACGTGGTCTGTTTAATAGTTAACATTGCAAATTTTTAAATGCCAAAACAGCGTAAAAGTGGATTTTATTCCGTGCGCGTGCGTGCTCACACACTCACACTCACACATACACACACACACACAAACACACACGAGAGAGAGAGAGAGAGAGAGAGAGAGAGAGAGAGATTCATTGCAAATGGCATTTTGAATAAAAATTGTTTCGTCGTCTATTTATTTTCCGTGGAGACATGACCGCTTTAGTTTTGATTATCCTAGTGATTTCATCGTAGCTCAATTCTTTGTGCAAGGTTATATTACAGAAAATAATTATAAATATTTTGAT
Source organism: Argiope bruennichi (assembly GCF_947563725.1). Taxonomy (NCBI): domain Eukaryota; kingdom Metazoa; phylum Arthropoda; class Arachnida; order Araneae; family Araneidae; genus Argiope; species Argiope bruennichi. Next base: position 76,568,198 of record NC_079159.1, on the reverse strand, counting down.
TTTTAAAATCTTTTTATAAAATTAAAATTCTTTTTCAATTAAGCACGCCTTAAAGACATTCTTTTGAATACATCTGAAGTTAATAACTAGCTACATAGCACTTATTAAAAAAAAAAATCCTCTACCTGTATTTACGTATACAAATAAGGCAGAAAGCAACGATTATTTTCGTCTTTCCAATCAAAAGGTGCCTGTAGGCAATGCACCTGTTAACTATATTCCATACTGAGAATATGTTCCGTGTCTTGATAAACTATTTGACATCCTCGGGAAAGAGATGTCTCTTTAATTTCGGGAGAGCTAAATTACTGATTACCATACATATTCTAAGAAAAATGTGACTTAAAGTGTTTTTAAAATTCCGAGTTATTTTTGTAGAAGGAAGTTTACGGTAAAAGATTATTTGATTGATTGATTTGATGTTAGCGAGGTGTTTGATGGATGGCAAAACGTAAGAAACCAGTACAGAGATCGTTAAACTTAATAGCAAAAAAATAAACAAATAAACAGCTTCCTCATTTGCATATCGGAAGAACTGGGTGTTGTTTAAAGATGGAGTATGGATTCAAAAGTACATATCATTGGTAAATCGGATTTGATTTATTTGTAATTCATTTGAAGAAAAAAAAATGTTATTGTGATAAGGGGAGACAGCAGGAAGGTATCATGAATAGTGCGACAGTAAAAGATTTTACATGGCCATAATTGATTTTAAAATCAATAATTACATTATCCACTAATTGAAATATATTTAATGCTCCTTAGTGAAAATTGACATCTCTTTATAAGGTTCAATCCCCCTTCCAAGATTATCTCATACAATTATGTAACAATGATACGTATCTCGGATATCTTTGTATCATTTCTCAGTTGCTACAAGAATAAGCGGGGGTGGTCCCCTCAAACTTTCCACGTCTAGCATGACAATGGTGTATAATAGTTATGAAATATTAACTTCTGGCATGAATTTATGATTTCTACTGAATGTATCGTGTCATCCTAGGCTAGTTTTTTAGCGATTAACTCCTGCCATTCGATTTAATAGTATCGGAAAATCGAATTTGTGCTTTAGAAATATTTTTTTCAATCGACAGAAACAAAGATTTGATTCAAAACTGTACTTGTAGTAAAAAAAAATCCCATATCTAATTTGATATATTTAAGTAAGTCATTGCTTTTCCGAATTATCGCGTTAACATGTTTCTGACCGAAAAAGCCGTTGTGGATTTTTGTCTCAAACTTTGACAGATGTTGACATTAAAGATGATAAATCTGTGTACTGAATCTTATTTCTCTATCACTCTTCATTGTGTAGTTATCATGTTAACTTATATTCGGACAGACGGACTTCCTCTGTACAGATAGATTTTCTTAAAATTTAATAGAACTCTGCAAATTTTGTGTAAAGATCTTATACCAAATATCAAGCATCTAGCTCAAAGCGTTTTTGAGTTTTCTGTGTCACAAACAAACAGATGGTCATTTTCCAAAAACGTTTTTATCCAACTCAGGGAGATCCAAAACGTGGAGATTTGCAAAATCTCGAGTGCGGAGTTTTTGCTGCTTACTATACTTTCTCTATACTACGAATATGAGAAATTAAAAATGATGATTAAATTTGAAAGGTTGATGTTATTGTGATAGTAAATCATAACCCTATACTTGTTTCAAGTTCTCAAATACATTGGTTTTGTAGAAGTGTTAAGTAGGATTGTATAACGGTTTTTGAAAATAGTGATTCCATATCCAACAGACTATATAAATAATTGGAATACCTTATTTTTTCGTTAAATTTATTTTCAGCTATCTTTAGCACATATCTTTAATTTTTTTTTTTCAAATGCTTATTGATATCATTATTAAATACCTTTATATAAAAGTCTATATCTTTATTGCAATCATCTTTGTTCTACAACAATTACCGGAGAAAGTTGTAAATTTAATATTTGGTTGCAATAACATATTTCGGTAAATGGGCCTCGATGGGGCTTATTCCTCTGAAAAGTGGTGTGATCTATGCCCTGTATATAGAAGCTGTTCTGCCCCTCGTCTGTTCGACAAATTATCTTGTGCCCATTCAGACGACGGGGGTTTTTAAAATAAAATAATAGTTTATAGCAGAACTGAACCGAATTATTTATAATTTTCAAATATTTCTCCAAACTGCGCAATTATATTAGTCAAATGTTTGCAAATGAGATGTTATTTTCTTGTTCGAAACCTTTAACAGTTTAATCTTTTTAACAGTTTTTGATAGACCACGTCCATCATTTTTACATAGGAACCCATTTATTATTGGTGACTATAAAATCCATGAAATGATTTACTAAGATGGTCAATCTCTTCAAGTAAAAGAAAACAACATCCGCACCTGCATAATACATCAACATGGATCGGACACTGAAGAAAATTCTACTAAGAAATCTAATCATAAACAAAAAACAGATGTTAAAATGTGCAGAGGATGATTAATATACAGAAACACAATAGAAAGGATTTCATGGTCTGATGAATTTTACTTTATTATATTTTGAAACAGCCATTGTATCAGAGAGAAAAGATAAAAGGACGAATCAATGAACAGGGTGTGGGACCAGATCTTTCAAACGAGTTGCCTGCTATATTTGATTCAGCAACCTTCCTTGTCTTGCAAATTTTGGAAGTTGCAAATCTGCTGTTTAGCAAACAAAGACATTGAGAATGATATTCAAAAGCCTGAAGAGTTTTTAATAATTAATTAGTTAATTTTACTTAGTTAAATTAAAGTGTCAACCTATCTGTACGATTGCTAATTTGGATCGGATCAAGTAACTCTAAACCTTGATTTGAAAAGACGATGAGATCATTTTCAAACAAACTAAAAGAAAAAAAAATCTTCAAAAACCTTTTAGACTATTCCATTCCACTCTACTTCGATTAGGTTGGATTTGTAGTATTTAGTGGCACAAGAACCAATTCGGATATATTGCACCAGACATACAGTATATGATTAGAAAACATTTTTTATGCTTGTAAAAATAAATGTGAAATTTCGGTAAAATATATCGAAAATATTTTCAGCTGTCTTATAATAAAAAATAGAAAGAAGTTAAAATTACTGACACGAATGTTGGATAAAATAGTAAAAACCAATAAAAACTCTAGAAATAAACTTATATAAAATTTGGACTTGATTTAATTAGTTTTTTTCAAAACATTCCCCTGTCAGCAATGGAACATTATGGCTTAATTCATATATGAATACAGGCATTCGGAGTTACCGGCGTATGGAATTGTTTCATTTCATTATTTTAATATTTTTAACATCAAAATATTATTTGACAACGGATTCTGAAATCCTCCGCGCTTTTGCGCATGCGTTAAGATGAGTTTAATTCGTCGATATAGGGGTGATAGGAAAGATGAAAGGAGATTTTTTTTATTTAACAATAAAATAAACTCAGATTACTCGCGGGAAGAATTAAAAGAATACGGCCAGAAACGATACGATATTCACGTACAAGTGAAAAAAAGTTGAGCAAAAAAAGTATCTAATAGGGCGAAAATCAAAGTCAAAGAATGAAGAAGAATTCCGGAAGTGCGCTCATGCTTCCGTGTTTCTCCCCTTAAAGAGATAGAATCGTCGAAAAGTGGTTGTCTCAGAATGTTGGAAACAAACAGTATCTTGAAATTTGTCGTGAATAAATATTTTCTTGTTCTTTGTAAGCTTCTTCTATTCATAAAATTAGCTCTATATAATATGATTTTACAAAAGAAAAGCCATATGTAAATAGGCGGAGCACACACTTCAGATTAAGGAAGTTTCAATATAGTTTTTCCAATTCGGAGATAAAAACTTCAACAATGCTTTAACTTTATTCATTCACACATTTTTAACCTTACAAGAATCAAAAATCAAATAAGAGCTATATATACATAGATATATATAATCGTATTTATTTCATCCAAAAAAATTATAATTTTTGTGGAAAATAATTTATTGTAGAAAAATTCTAGAAGTTTAGAGTTTTCAAAGATGTTTCAGGGAAATTTTGTTAATGCATAAGCTATAGTGTTTCCGTGGAGTGTAATTCTATACTTCTTGTTTTGACAACCCATGTTGTTTATATTTAGCTTATAAATATTAAAATCTTACAAATCTCTTCAGTGTCTATCGAAATAAATGACAGTTTTAAATACTTTCATGACTTTTTAAGTAAATCTGATATAATTCAATAAAATAAGAATGAGTTAAAACGTTTAATTAAACATGTATAGATGTATGTGATGGAAATGTAGCAATAAGAACATTGAAATGCATTACATTAAATTCTATAAAGGATTATTAATAATGAAAATCAGTTTTTTTTAATATATGTCCAAAATTGTATATATAGGCAAAACATCTAGGCTGTTAATTGTATACTAACTCATGCTTTTGAAATTTTTAATAATATAGTAATATAATTATTTAAGGTGTACGTACACACTAGAAGATTTTTTTTTTAAATTTTAACTTTAAAAATCCAGTTTTTTCACAGTAAGTCATTAATGTATGTTTAAATTCATTTCAGTGTGAAAAAACCATATTACACTAATTATTAATTAAATAAGATTTAATGAGCTAATTAGCCTATTTTTTGAAACGTGATATCTTAAATTCTAATTTGTACAGACACACCATTCTAGTTGGAAATGATGCCTAATATTAGTCTTCATGTTGTCTGCCTCAAAAATGTTATAAAAATGCATAGCTTTTTTAAACAATTTTTTCATCAACGATGAATAGAAAAAGCGAGATTTTTTGTCATTTTAACTTTTAAACAGCTATTAAAAATTTATTTGTATAAATATAACTTTGATTGAGGCACAAAACATCCTCTATTTCATACAGATTATTTTGATATAAAAATAACTGTATTTGGTAAATTTCTTGTTGAGTTATGATTGTTTGAATGAAGCAACATAGTGGAAAAATATCATTCTTCATAAAATGAGTTTTAAAAACACCGTAACTAGAGTTTTTAATGAAAGCACCTCAAGAAAAATAACTATACCTCGAGAAATATTTCGAATATCGACAACATCTTGGTATCGTTTGAAAGCTAAAGGATCAGAGAACATTATTAAGCAATAAAAAAATATTCGTTAATTTGAACGATTTTTGGAGTTTTAAGTGTGTACATACACCTTAATTATCTTTTAATGAATAATTTTCAATAATTTAATGAAAAATAATCCATTAAATGTATAATTTTCATTTATAATTATTTATCAAAATTGCAAACAAATGTGATAGTTAAATATTGAAAGAAAAACGGCCATATATGAGATATTTTACTAACTAGAGATACTATTTCATCTTTCCATATGGAAAGTGTCACTATGTTTATTATTGCAGTGTCGATTAACTTGTTATTAGACTATACACACAAGCCGAATTTGGAGATAATAGCAACTCCGTATGGTCCAAAAAGATATAGGTATATCTTTCTTTAAGAAAGTATTGTATATTCGGTCATCTTCTACTGCATACTCTGTAAATATTTAACAAGAAATTATGAAATAACGAAAATTTTGGAAAGTGAAAGAATTAATTAATAAATCTATATAAAAATAGAGTTATATATATATTTTATAAACTAATAGTTTTACTTTGTCGTTTATGGGAGGTTATTAACCGACATGTCGTTGGTCACTTTAAACTAAAATTTCTAAGAATTTTGGATTTTTTTTAAATTTTTTTTTTAGATTTAGAACATGTTTTTTCGGCAAATTTGAACATGTTCTTCTCATGTTCTAATAATTCTTTCATTGATTTACAATTAGATCATTAAACATGAATTCAATAATAATAACCTAAGTAAGTAATATTAATTTATGTAAATAGTGACTTATAAATACAAATAGTAATTTATGTACTACAAAATAGTGATAGTAATTTATGTACTACAAAATAGTGATAGTAATTTATGTACTACAAAATAGTGATAGTAATTTATGTACTACAAAATAGTGATAGTAATTTATGTACTACAAAATAGTGATAGTAATTTATGTACTACAAAATAGTGATAGTAATTTATGTAATACAAAATAGTGATAGTAATTTATGTACTACAAAATAGTGATAGTAATTTATGTACTACAAAATAGTGATAGTAATTTATGTACTACAAAATAGTGATAGTAATTTATGTACTACAAAATAGTGATAGTAATTTATGTAATACAAAATAGTGATAGTAATTTATGTAATACAAAGTAATAAATAATATTAATAGTAATTTAGTCTCAATAGTAATTTATGTACTACAAAGTGACCAGAAAAAAGTGCCCCCCCCCCAAAAAAAGATGAAAAATATGTTTCATTCCAATTGCAGAATATTTTATAATTTTGGTTATTAGTATTGTTTATTCCTAAAGTTTGAACGATTTATGTACACTGGTTTTCGAGATATCACAGTTCCTTATTGGAACGGTCATTTCTGGTCATCCTATATCTCAATGATGCCAACACATACTAAAACTTTAACAGACGCGTATTGCCACGGAGAGGGAGAAAATGTAAATGAGTACTAATTCATTAACATGATAGTATCACTGTTGTGTTAAGTTAGAGATGCCGGTCTGCTATCAAACAAATGTCCGGTCGAAACTGCCGCAGGGTCAGCATGATTACATGCCCGAGGTGGATCTTTTTGTTCCGTGAATAGTTGCTTTGATAACGCCAGGCGAGATACAAAGGAAGTTTGCGGTTTTGAAATCATTCACATGAAAGACACGTATGGGCAATTTGAACCTTCAGACGACACGGGAAATTTCTAATGTAACCTTGTCATTTTTCTATAGTTTCGTCATCTTTATAAAATTTATTTTATTTTTTTCTTATGTTGTGGTAGAATTAACAAATTTAGAAGTTCTTTTCAATTTCATTTTACTTATTTAAAGAATCGAGTTTTAACTGCTAAAGCAGATGCGGAATTTTATTAAAAGCAAATGACGATAAAGTATTCGATGGAATCAATTCACGTGATATTGTGATAAATGGTATCGGTCACGACATCTAACATTTTACAGCACTTTGTTTGATGTTGTGGAAGAGTAAAGACGTTTCGTTTTACTTCCTGCAAGATTTAAATATGGATTCCAAAATTAAATCGGATCGGATCGGAGCGGAGTGCTTGATGTGTAACACTTGAATACGAATTTTTCCGGTTATATGACGAAAAAAACAACAACTTATTAGTTTTTAATTGAATATATTTAAGAAATGCATGAAAAAATTATTTTTGATTTTAAGATTTAAAATAAACTATAACATTAGTTCATGAATAAGAAGTGAAAGCTATGCGGATTCCAACAAAAGCTTATAAAATAAAATAAAATGAAAAAAAAATATTTTGAAAGAAACTTAAGATATACGTTTTCCGTTATGTTTATTTATTATGTTAATTAAACAACAACCCCAAATGAAAGAAAAATTTGTCAGAACTTGGGTATCTTGTTTCACGACCACTTTAAAACTGGCAATATAGATTTTCTTATTACTTATATCTTTATTGTTCAGATACGAGACAATATCAGTTTGTAATTTCAAAATATGGGGGAAAAAAAGAAATAGGAACATGATTTCTTTTCTTAGACATTTCTTCCATCTCCTAACAAAAACAAATTGTTATAGAAATTAATAGACCTTCTTCACAATCTCTCATTCATATAAACTCCGGATTATAGAAAAACCATTTTTTAATGATATGCCTTTAAAATGAATTACAATGTAATAGATTGTGATGTGTTGTTTACCATCCAAAATCAATAAAAGCAATGCAGACAAACTTTTGCATTACAAATACATAACACGACCGTAGTTTAAGAAATTTTCAAGCAAATTTATATAAATCCATTATTTAAGCAGATTTATATAAATAGCAACAATATATGAAATGATTGACTATATAAATAAAATGTATTTTTTTAAATAGGAAAGTGGAGTTTTTTTTGGTGTCCTTGTTTATGGAAGGATTTACAGTTCTCTATTAAGTAAAATTTACACATTTTTTTTGCAAATCAGTTTTAATTAGGATTTTTTATGATTTCTTACATATTTCTGCGTGTAAAACATAAAGAATAAAAGAGGAATATTGATTAATAAGGAAGAAATGGTAATATCTAATGAAATTCAAGTTTTCATAAGCTATTGCTACTTTCAAATTTTTTGGATAGAAAAATTTTTTCATCTTTTATTAAAACAAACTTTTGTTTCGACTTCTTATAAGAAAATGAAAACTTGGAATAACAATAAGGAATGAATACTAAATGAATGACAACAACAAGAAAATTCTATTAAAAATTATAGTTGAGTGAACTTTAAATGAATATTTAAGCCGAGAAAATTTCTTAGTGTTTCAATTCAGCCAAAGAATATAATGCAAAGGCACCTGCAAGAATTTTAGCGACTCCATTTGGAAATTTGAACCTCAGTTTAAGAAACTTTGATTTAGACACCGGACAAATTTTATAAAAAAGTTCGAACAAAACAGTTTAATTCTATTTTCTTGTTTGACTTAAAGATTAACCGAAGCAGAAGTTGGCAAAACTTTTGCATTCTCAACATTCTATAACTGCTCTTCTCTGTTCTACCATTTCATATTACTATCGAGAGCCATTCTAGATAGACAAAGTACTACAAGATATACAGGCAATTTCTGAAATTTTCTTTTGCATTCTCAACATTCTATAACTGCTCTTCTCTGTTCTACCATTTCATATTACTATCGAGAGCCATTCTAGATAGACAAAGTACTACAAGATATACAGGCAATTTCTGAAATTTTCTTTTGCATTCTCAACATTCTATAACAGCTCTTCTCTGTTCTACCATTTCATATTACTATCGAGAGCCATTCTAGATAGACAAAGTACTACAAGATATACAGGCAATTTCTGAAATTTTCTTTTGCATTCTCAACATTCTATAACAGCTCTTCTCTGTTCTACCATTTCATATTACTATCGAGAGCCATTCTAGATAGACAAAGTACTACAAGATATACAGGCAATTTCTGAAATTTTCTCTGAAAGTATTAACTTCATGCACAATAGCCAAAGATTTAGTCCTCAAGGCACCTGCGACCACCGGACAGTGGGCAAGTGGCAAGCGTTGCTTCACGTGGTTAGTATCGATCGTAGGGACTCCATTAGCACCTGGTCACTTTAAATATTCATGGTTGCTATGACGACGGGAGGGTGGGGGGAAAATCTGTTGCCGGTAATCGGGAGAAGGGGAGGGGGTCACGTGATTCCGGTGAGAGCCAGGTGATAGCATGGGAAGGGACGGCGATCTCAGAGGGAGTGACGAAATCCAAGACTTGATACCCATCGATTCTAGGAGAACGTGTTCGTGGAAATTGCACCACAAAAGTCAAGTTCAAGGTTTGCACTATTTTGGAGACCTAATTGGTAGTCAAATGATATTGAATGAAGAATTGAAAAACAAAAGAAACCATTTCTATCGTATCAGTACTGCATTGGCGAGATTTATTGCCAGTTAATAATAAATCTTTTTATAATAAGCATTAATAAAAATTGAATAGTCACTTCATTTATTTCTGATCACTTTACCAGGATGGCAACTGAATGGACAGTAGCCTATCCTTGTCGGATAGAATCATAATAAACAATTACATGAAGACTGATATTTTTAAAATATTTTGTTTATTAATGAACAAAAATATTCATTGAAAACATGACTTGTATACTTTTGCAATATGATAATCAAAATATTAATATTCCGGTTTCATATATCCTTCCAATATTTAAATCAGAAAAGAGATATAATGGAACAGAAATCTATATTTCTTAGTTTATGAATAAATATGATTAATCATTTTCCTTCTTTGATTTAAAACAGGAAATACCTATGCGATTTGATTTGGATAAAATTTCTTTTGAGTTTATTTCATACTATAACATGTACAAATTGCAATTCCCCAATGAAAATCGGCATTGTCATCACCGCTTTTACTTTACTTTAGTGACATATGTTTAAAAAAAATATCCCTTCTTTAGATTTTAAAACAACTAGCTATCGCAAACTATAAGTTTAAGTTAAATGGGATCATTTATACGTATTTTAGAGATATCAAAACTTTGATTCTTCAAATTCAGTAATTAGGAAAAAATTTGAAAATCATTTCTATTGAGATGTTTCCTTGAACAAATTAAATCAGAGATAAATCTTCCTTTTTTTTCTGTTACCAATTATAAAGATGTATCATTGGAATAGTTTGAAGAATCTAACAAAATTTAAGAGTTTCTGAAAGGAATTCCAAAGATATGTTCATTCAATGAAAAAATAGTTTAAAAAAACACCTTTCCAACAAGTTTCTGATGTATAAATATTCAACTTCTTTGTGGCTTATTCCTTAATAGTTGCATATTGATTTAAACAACCCACCCACAACAGATGTAATTTCGAAATGCCTGCTTTCCCCACCGATGAAAAATGATATTCAACAGCTATATAATCAAAGGCCTATTTCAAGTATTTCAAAAATAAGCACCAGTCCTTTTTAGGACGACCATTATGATTATCTATTGAAAGAAAATGTATTTTTATAATATTTTCCACTTTTAAATACTGCATAATTCTGTATCATAATTAATATATGTTATATAAAAATAATTCAGGAAGACTATAAGTAAGAATCTGTAACTGGCCATATTAGTCATGAGAAGTGTACTTCCCATTTCTATATATCGGATGGCATTTATAAGAACCCCGTGAGATTAAATAAACTTTCGCATTAAAAAAAAAGCTGTCATTGTAAAGAATATCGCTTATAATTGCTTAAAATTGAGTTTTGTATCAATCATTTTTTATATAATTCAGATCTATATAATTGAATTCACAGAAATTAACTTGCACTGTTGTCGAAAAATAAAACTTCATTATATTTTCAATTTTTCTTTTTGAACTTTATAAGCTATGTAAAATCGTCTGAAATGCTTTATAACGTCTTAATACACACACACACACACACACTGTTGGCCTAATTTAATTGATGCATGTCATTATGTCAGAGTTAATTTCTCAACACCATTTTTAAAAAAGCGATTTTTACTAGGGAGTTCATTATATTTATAATAGTTTGTAAAACAAAATCCCTCTCAACTTCAAAAAAAAAAAAAAAAACATTAAATAGAAATGGCAAAGATATTGAAAAAATTTTTTTTACTCAGAAAAATAATTTTTTTTTCTGCAATAAACTTGCAAAAATATTAATTATAAGGGATTATCTAATAAACTCAATTTCAAAAGAAATTTTAATTACAAATTAACCGACTGTGTTTTCCGTTTTTTCATGAAGAACCTCGAAGATATTATCACATAAAATTAATCTTTACGACATTTTAAGATTTAAAAAAAATGTCAGTTTTAATGATGTCATTTTAATTATATTATGCATTTTTTTTTAATTTCAGCAATTTTTACAAAAATACTTTATAACACAATTTTTAAAAAATTGTTAAAATTAAATTCTGGCAGCTTTTATTGCTTCAAGGTTTATTCTCGTGGTTTTCTTCCATTAATGAGTGCTAAGTATGAAGGATTCTTTTTTTCATCCACACAGTTTGAAAAAGGAATTAAAGTGAAATTACAAAAGGCAATATGCCATTTGAAACAAATTAAGATAAATTTTTAACACACTATGATGCTATAAGACGCGACCCCACTAAGAAGGTTGCACAATGAACAGAACAGATGTAAAGTTACTAAAATAACATGACTTTGACATTTATCACCATTTGTTACTTAAAATTACTTTGTTTTATGCTACCAAAGTATGAAGTTTTTTTTAAAGAGTTAATTCAGTTTAGCTCACCCAATCAATCAGATGATTAGAACTTTGATTAAAATATTTATGTCAATTTGAAGTTTTGATTGCAGGAAACACCGATAAAATAATTCTTGTTCAGAATTTATAAGTAACATCACTTGGTCAAACTATACGAGAGAAAATTGGGGAAAGAATATTGTTGAGTTCTCCGAGCTGATAATTTGAATTATTTGAACCTTAGATAACGTCCGTTTCTTCTTATTGTTAAAATTAGACGATAAAAAAATGAATAAACTGACAATGGCCATAGCTACACATATAAAATACAAGCCCAATTCCAGATATTTCATCGGATATGCAACTTTTTTTCAAGGATTGAAAAGTAGATGACCGTCGGATCTGCGGAAGATCCCGGCTCTATTTGTGGCACGCTTCGCACTCGTTATCCATCTGGTACGGTGTGCGTGACTACTCTGCCCCTCTGACTCCCGTGCCTGCAACCACTGCGGGGAGTTCCTTCCTCGACAATTATGCACACCTTAACGAAAAGAAAGAGAAGCTACCCAATACCTTGCTGATAAAATTATTAGCATCCTTTCTTTCTTTCTTTTCTTTTTTTCCCACTTTCTTTCAGTTGCATTCAGTCATTGATTGATTTGATTAGCATGCCTTCTTGAAGTAGCGTTCCGGGGGAATTTTGTTAGGAAACTAGACATTCTTTTCTAGTTGTTTTGTCTACAAACTAGAAAAAAAGTCTAGTTCTAATGAGGGACTCATTAGTTGAATTTCTACACCTGACTAATTTAAAAATACTCGATTCGAGACGCAACATAACGTGAAATGGCTACATTCAAATAGAAGTTTATTGTATTTCTATATAGTAATTCAAAATAATCATCGAGTTTTAACTTAATATATTTCATTATTCAAAATGTTATTACTATGAAAATAAACGATGCATCGAAAACCGGTCTCTACGCTAAAAGTGGTCTCTACGAAACTTTCTTTTATATTTTCTGATGTTCCGATTCATCCCCATTGAGATAGTATTCCCCTTGGCCCTTGGTCTCGGCTTCGGAACCGGAGGGTTTCAGGTTCGTAACCCGATTCCACCGAAGAACTGTCGTGTAAGGGGGTCTGTTGCACGTTAAATCCGTCATGACCAAACGTCCTCCCGCAGGTGTGGTGTGGAGAGGGAGGTGCCGGCTAAGGTGTCGTCCTCGTCATCTGACCGCAGTTCAAAATTACCTGGTCCGTCCCAAAATAGCGCTAGTGTTGCTTTAAATGGGACGTTAATATAACTAAACCAATCCCCTTGGCCCTCATATTTGATTGTGAACTTTAGGCAAGGTGAAAGCACTATTTTCAGAGCCCCAAATAGGAGAACCTTTGCTCTTCGTAGTATAATAAAGAAAAATGAATATATTTATTCCACGCCTTTTATTCGGCCGATTGGAAGAAAAATTACAATTGCAATGAAAGTTATGCAAGATCTCATGTAAAATTACATTTATTTAAATCATTTCAGTTATTTCGTTTACATGCATGCAAATTCGTTTACATGTATACATATTGACAGACGGTAATAAATTCTTTTTGTAATACAGTAATAAATTCTTTATAAAGTATGCACCAGTACTTTTTATACATTTTACCTATCTTTCCTTCAATTAGTAAATGTCCATCTAAAAGAAATTTGTTCAAATTTTGAGGTGTTTTTTTCAGTCAGTAAGCCATTTTTCGGCATCTTCGTAAGTTCTGAAGTTTTGCTGAAAAAGTATATGAAACTTAAATGAAAACAAGTGGGAATCCAAAGAGGCCAAGTCTGGTGAGTACGGTGGGTGGATCAAGAGTTTCCAGCCAGAAATGATATCTCTGATGTCTATTACTGTGTAGGATGTGGCGTTATCTTACTGCAAAATCACTTTTCTGTGCCTTGTAGTTCAATCCGGAAGTTTTTCGATCAACGAATGGTTTAAATTGATCAACTGTTAATAGTAGTAAACAGTATTTACTTTGATGTTTGATTTTAGATACATAATAAACCACACCATTTTGATTCCACCAAATACAAAGGAGTAGAACAATCATTTTGCGATCGTTTAAACCAACGCATGCTCATCTTGCATTAGGGCCTTGTCCCCATAAGTTTCCATAAGGATACGACGGTTTGCAATTGCTTTTTTCTTTTGATTGAACTGAAAACAATTACGTTCCGCACGTACTACTAGAAACTAGACATATTTACCACACAAACTCAATATCACGCAAAACCGAAATCGGTTGTACATCAATGGCCTTTTGACAGATACTGTTCTAGCAACAAATTGACACAACAGTTGAGATTACAAATGAACCCTTGATTCCAGCACTATCAAGAGAAGAGATTACGAACTATAAACTAGCACACTTAATATATGCATAAAACACTGCCAATAATAATATTAAAAACATTCTACTAAATCAGTCTAATCGATTTGGTGTTCTTGTTTTTACTTTCAATCCGAATCAAACGATTTTAATCAGGGATGATGATCTAAATCTCTTTTAGGGCGTTTGACGAAGGGTGGTCATCAGCTGTCTCATTACCAACGCCTACTACAGGTATAGGAAAGGATGATCAGAAATTATCAGCTAGGAAGGGAGGAGGGGTGTTTCGGTTCCCATTAAACATGTTGATGAAATCGCGAGAAGTAATTGGGTGTTTTTCCGTCACGCGCTAATTGTCACCCTTCTAACCCCCTCTTCGCAACCATATGATGTCATCGACACGCCCACAAGTGCGGGGAGATGTGTAATAGAAGATAACATGAATCCAATATCGTTCAGCCCGCCTCTTTTTTTCATATGGTTCGGATATATTAGAGCATCAATCGACAGTTCACCGTTAAATACGTTATATTTAGTAATATGCTAAAACATAATTTTTTAAATGACTGCATAAAATTTTACTCTTATTAAGATGTTGATTATGATTGTAAAGAAATATACAGACATTTATTAAATGACTGTTGGAGTTGTATAAACAAGTAGACAAAATGATTCACCGAATTTAATACCTCTATGAAATTACAGTATTTAAAAAAATGGAAAAATTTATCTATAGATAGTAAAATCAAAAGGCTTTTTTTAAACAATGCAGCAGCGGAAAATTTTTAAGATTTTATATCTAAGTAATGTCCCATAAAAATAGAACAATGTTAAAATGCTCAATTAGGAGATAATCAAATATTGTTACTCATGTAAAACATTCATGAAAAATTTCAATGGATTCAAATAATTTCTTTTTAAAGATAAAAGGCATATTTTAGTTTACGGATTTCCTTTTTTCAACTTACAGAAAATTTAAATTTAGGATTCTAAATTTTGATTTGGAGGTGCAAGAATATTAGAGTTCTGTACTTCGTAATAGCATATGTTATTGCTGTTACTTTTTACGACAAAAACTATATGCTTCATGGGAAAAAAAATGACCGTGGAACTAATGTTATTAGTTTCAAATTTACTGAATGCATTTTCTGATATAAATTATTTCATAGATTTTGAATTCACAGTTGAAACCTAGTAAGAATTTTTTTTAAATAGTTTGTCACTCGCGTTTTGTAAGAATTTTTTTTATTTAGAGATTAGCTTTGCGTTATCTATGAGTTTCGCTGTCTATTCTGTACAAATGAAATTAAGATTTATACAAGGCCGAATTATCAAATGGGCAGATAGGCAACTGCCTAAGGACCTCGCAAATTCGAAAGATTCGAAAACTTTGATATTATTTTTTGTAATATTATTCAAGTAGTATGAAATTGTGCTTCTTTTTTTTTAATTAAAAGAAATGCAGATTTGAACAGATTAAAATAAAAATTAAGTGTCATGTGAATTTCAGAACATTATTTTTGTGATTATTTTTACATCTTAAAAATTCGTTTGCAGATCAATAAGGCCTTTTGAATTGACTGAAATTGCAAGTAAAACTTCGTATTGAAATGTTTATATTTAGAACGTTCTAAAAAATATTTGTAATTTTAATCATTTCGTTTGAATTTTGTTTATATGAAACATTATGAGGCCAATTCGTATAAACGTCCTTTGAAATTACATCCTGTGTCATTTCAGTTGGTCATTTGTAACTTACGTAGAGATTATATAAAAATTACTGGTAAAATTATGGTTTTGTAAGTTAGTGAAAAGAATTGCCTGTGATCCTTTACAGGGTGTCATCCAATATTAATTATACAGTATCCAAGACAACATAAATTTACCTTAAATCATTATTCATTTTGTTCCTGATAGCTTATGTTTACAAAAAATAGTTAGACATAATAGTTAAATTTTGTGATGTTGAGAAATATTAATACAAAATTATACTTTATTTGACAATATATGGAAAGTTCCCTAAATCACATTATTTGCGAAGTCATGTTGGTTAAAATGTTAAAAATTACTCGATTAAATTCGCTAAGTTGTTAAAATAATGTCAATAAGCTCAATTGACCTCTAATACTGAGACAATAAATTTTCGAAGATCACAGTTTTCCAATTTACTTATTCAAAAATTTTAATGAGATCTCCAAACATGAATTTGAAGGTGGAAGAAATACCCCGAAGAAACTGCTTTGATTAGAATTCATGATTTCTTTTAAGTAGAATCATCTCCATTACTTTAAGCAACAAAAGCCGGCAGCTAAATACAATTCTATTATTTTTATCTTCCTCGGAAGATGTGCGAAGCATTTTGAATAGGATTCACATTCGCTTCTCTTTAACTTTTAAAGTGCCTTTTGTAATAAAAATACATAGAATAATATAGATCTAGATAATATATTCACGAGCCGTAAAATATTATCGACGTTCTCGCGTGGAATGATTTTGAAGATTAAACGAGGTGTCCATTGTTTCACTCTTTTTTTTCTTTTTTTTTATCTCAAATCGTTAAACTAATGCTGGAATAACTCAAATCTATTTTGGCCTGACTATAACTACCAGTTGAAAAGCTTAAGATCATAGTTAACTTGTTTGCAAAAGTGAATATAAAAAAGAGGTGTAGATTTAGTGAATGAATTAAACATACCGATGGCAAAAGGTCTTTAAATTAAATGCTATGCTACCAGCACGCTAAATTTGATTCAAAATCTACTTCTGATTTTTTTAAAAATCTGTCCGTATATAGACTCCTTATGTTTATAATCCCCTCCTTCTCGTTGATAGCACACAATAAGCGCTTCTGTCTAATTGAGAACCCATGTAATTCGCCATTTAAATTTTTCAACCTTTCGATTCCATTTTCAGCAATTTCTCTACACTTTCAACTCCAAACAAACACACCACCCCTTTCCACGTACGTCTACCTACCTCTTTTAAAGCGTAGTCATGGTTTCCTACAATAAAAGAAACGGTGAACTTGAAACGAAATATGTCTCCCAATGTACCATTCCTAAAAAATCAACATCGCTTTGGATATTATGCATGCTCGACCAGCATACACAAGGGTTGGGTGGGGGACACCTACTTTGTGAAGCACGGGGGGCACTTTGAATGAAAATGATACTAGTGGGGGGAGGGAGATATGCAATGTTTGTTTGCTTCGCGGCAATATTAGCGGGCTGGCTGTCAAGGCAACCGTGGTTAGAAATTCCTGCAGCCAGAGCTGTATCGACCGCGAGGCATAGCGTTGTAGAAATACGCGCCCTCTAAGGGAAACGAATGTGCCCAGTGGAGTGCGCAGGGAAGACCAATAATTTGAGATGTTTATAATTGAGAATGAGTGTTGCTCTTGAGATTTTTTTAAAAAAAGAAACGTTAAAATTGATAAATTTATTGAATCGCAGAAAGATGGTTAGTGCCAATGTTGTTTAAGTCGTTGGGCAAGACTTCAAAATAATAATAATAAAAAATAAAAAAAAACCACGTTTTTATTAATATATTAAAAGTAGATTTTTAAATAAGGAACTGTGCACGTAAGCACGAACTCGTGAAAATAAAAATGTGGTATGCTGATTGAAATATTCTTAAAATATTGGAGTTTTTACCTCCCTTACGGCTTTAATTTTTAATCAATATTGTGAATTTTTTTTTCTGATATTCATTGAAGAATAGTTACAACACTATTTTCAACATTATATGCTTTGATGCTATTATTTTAGTGGTTATATATTAATTAATTTTTTACTAGATTTTACTCTTCAATGTTATTTAATATATAGATTGCTTATTTTAAAAGTATTAAGTCCTTTCTTTTCTTATTTCGAGAAAATTGTAAGATTTTACAGTCAATCTCTATGCCATTTCTTTTATTAGCCAGTTTTAAACTAAACAAAGCATTGGTATTTTTGAAAATATAGAATATTAAATAACCAACTATGAATAAAATATTTACATTAAAATAGTCACAAATTATGTGTTATATATTTTTACTTTCTCGTATACGCAGCATAGAGAAAGTAGTCGTCAAAAAATTCGAAAACGAGATTTTGACGCATCTCCATGTTTTAGACCTTCTTGAATTCGATAAACACATTTTTTGGAAAATGTCCGTCTGTCTGTCTGTATCTGTATGTCGAAGATAACTCGAAAACACTTTGATTTAGATAGATGAAATTTGGTATACGGTCTTTATGCAAAATTTGTAGATTTCTATCAAATTTTGAGCAAACTCTGTTCTGAAGAAGTCTGTCTGTCCTGCTGTCCGAATATAAGTTAAAGCGATAACTATAAAACGAAAAGAGCCGTATCGATAAAATTTGATACACAAAAATAATATCTATAGTCTAGACACCTATCATATTCTGAGTCAAATCCAACAAGGTATTGACTGTCTGTCGGTACTGTACTTGCAGAAATATGTAAACGCGATAAATCAAAGTCGCAATGATTTAAATATATCAAATTTGTATGGGATATTATGATTACAAGTGTAGTTATGTGTCTAATTTTTATTTCAATCGTTTGGGAAAAATGCGTCTAAAAACACAAATTCGGTTTTTTGGATACTGTTAACCTTATACCAGGGATTGATCATCAGATAACTCGCCAAATAATGACTGATAGATTCGGTAAAATTGCTAAATTTACGCCAAAGGTTAATATTTCGTAACTATTGTTCTCTGGAATAACGCCTTTATTAGAGAAAGTTTTGGTGAGACCTTTCTATCTGGTTTTAAATATATACACCTCTTTCAAAATTAAGAAAAAACATTTTGCAGTTTATTATCAAAAATATTATGTAATCTTCATTCAATTTTTTGTTGAAAATATAAAACTAACTATAAAATTCAATCTGTCTTTTTTTTTTTATCGATAAGACCCCGCCACTCGTATGTAATTAATATTAATTAACTGATAACTAGATTTTGAAAACTTAATGCTTCATTTTGTCAATGGGAACATTCAAATGCACAAAATTTCAGAAATGTATAGATCAATGATTACAGAGTGTCGTGATTACAGAATTTCATCTTTATATACAAGAAATTATTTAAATGCAATTCTTTAATAAACCAACCCACAGCTATGAGATTAATTGTGCTTTCTCATCACATGCTATAAGGAAACAACTGAATAACTTGAGTTTAATTTAGTTTAGTGTAGTAATAATAACGTCCCTTTTAAAGCAACACGAGGGCTATTTTGGGACAGACCTCGTAATTTTGAACCGCGGTCAGATGACGAGGAGGACACCTGAACTGGAACCCCTCTCTCTACATCACAGCATGCCAGCGGGAGGACGTTTGGTCATGACAGATTTAACGTGCAACAGACCCCCTTACACGACTATTCTTCGGTGGAATCGGGTCACGAACCTGAAACCCTCCGGTTCCGAAGCTGAAACCTTACCACCAGGCCACCGCAGCCCTTCAATAACTTGAATTACACTTAAAACAAAAATACGTTTACAAGGGGCGGGGGCTTTCATTTGTTTTTTTAGTAAATACTTTTTTGAGTCCAAATATGCTTTCAGTTAAAAAAAACCTTGATTGATTTTAATTTAATATCTAATGCTCTCAAATTTCTTCGGAAATCGCTGCTGGGTTGTTTTCTAATAACTAATATTATAAGAATCTTGTATCAAATGCCATAAAAGAAATTATATCTTTTATCTATCAAATTTTATTTTGCCAGAAACTGTTTTTAAAAATCCAGATGTATCGAGGAGATAGAAAGTAGTTCATTGTTTTAATTAAAGCTGATCTCTTTTTCAAATAACATAATCTTCCACCAATAGGATGTGGTAGATTATACAGAGGATTATCGCTTTTGATTTTGCTCTTATTTGATCATGGGTCGAAGTGATAAAGTAAGTCCAAATTACCTTTCATGCAATTAAAAAATTTAATATTAATATAGATAAAATAATTAAAATCTTATTGCGTGACTTTAATGCTGTTTTAAATATAGAATATTCTTCGAAAAGGGGAACCATGAGTATAAAAAGTTAGGCAGAGTGCCTGTCTTTGCTACTTCCCTCCCCCATTTGATCACGTGACTGAACGTAGGGTTGATAGCCAAATGGAAATGGATTAATTCAAATTCCTATTGAATTTTTAAGTCATTCGCTTAGGATAACTAAACTGTTTATTTCCTTGTTAAAAGGTTTTTATACCTTTTTATAAAAGTTTGTAAAAAGTCAAATTAATCCACTTAGATATTGGAGTGGTGAGAGATTTAAAGAAAAAAGAAAAAGATCATAAATATTAAAAGGCACTACAATTTAAGATTACATACATGCCCACTCTAATCGTGAATCAATAGATACTAAATAATGAGGGAAATAAATACAAATTCAATTGTGAAAATGCTTTAAATGACGTAAGAAATAATATTTTATATTTCCATCAATAAATATATTGATAATGGAGTTTAAATTTCTATACAATTACCCAGATCTCTTGGATATATTTAGTAAAATATTCTTCAACACGAAGCGTCTATACAATTAGATAAAAATTTTAATTCAATTAAACTGAATTTCAATATTTTTGACAAATCATATGTGGCCTCGATGAAATACCATCCGTGGTTTATTTTATTTTTTTCGTAGTGGAAAGATAAACTAAAATCGTCTGAAATTCTTAATAAGAAAAATTGGATTAGTCTGAAATATTTAAAACCTCATAACTCACTCAGGTTTAGTTGCAAGAGAATAGAAAAGTTTGGAATTTTAAAGTATTAATGTGTCAATTTTTTTTTATTTAATGCTGTTAATGAGACTGAGGGACTGAGTAAAAATTAAAATTTAACAATATTTTAAGTAGTGAATTTATTTATTTAAACAATATGCAATGCAACGATTTAAACCATTTAAAGTATTTTCCAATTTCAAGTTTGTCTATCTTCCAACAATTTAGAAATGAGCGTTTGGGCTACAATTAAAGTGAATATTTTTTACAATGTCTGTTCAAGTTTTAATATTAGAACAATGTTTGCTCTTCATTCAAGTTCTTGAGTATTAATTTACAAATAAGTGGAAATTTAATGCGTTAAAATCATGAAATTTTAAATACAGAATTCGTGCAGAGATTGAATTTCTGCACCTGATATTTCATGATTGTCTTTTCCCCTATCAGCTACTTGCTTAAAATAGATTCACACTTCGATACAAATGTTTCATATGAATATACAATATGATGATCAATGATCCATGTCATTTGAAGCAACAAAGAATCCGCAAAAAAGGCCATTGTAAAGGCGAACCATTAATCAAACCAAATTTATTTACACTCCAACTATTTATCATCAGGCGTTCGGCAAGTCAAATGACATTAAGGTCCAAACAAATGACATATCCACATCTCTTGTGCGGTCACCACTCCTCAGATCCAGAAACGATTACCTTGGTAATTACAAGCCATCGGAAGAAGAGGAGGGGTAATCTTCAACAAATCCCCTCTACGGTCATTTGAATACGAAATACCTCTTACTTGGGTTCCACACCCAATAATCACGAAAGTACCGTGAGAAATACAAAAAAAGTAATAATTTTACACTTCTTCTCTGGTGGACTCGAAGAAGAAGAACAAAATATGAACGATGGACTGTTCTTTTCGAATGTCGCAAACGAACTGACAGTTCCCAGCAGGGGGACATCGCCGTGAGAACATTTAGGCAAGGCACGCGTCTGTTCGGAATAAAGGTCACATCTGCCACTGTGCCACCTTCCCCCCCCCCGAAAAAAGAAGGGGGGTGAACTGTTCTTATTGAGACCTAACCTGTAATTAGTGGCCCGGGGCCTACCTTTTGCAGCACTAATGAACATTAAATGTATACATGGAGTTGTGGTGGTTGGGAGATAGCGCTGCGGTTGTCTTTTTTGTTGTTTTCGTTTTTCTTCCCCCCCACACCATTTTTTTTCATGCTTTAGCTCGTGACGAAACTGTTACGTGAAAGTCGGTCGGTTATATCTCTTATTTTACTTTTATTTATTTATTTTTTTTAAGTGTAAGAGCGCAGGAAGTGTATAAAAGATGATCTTGAAGGAGAATTATGAAAATGAAAGAAGTTGAGCCGGAGCTGTAGATTTCCTGCTAGAAATGACCCTTTTGTTAGTCACGTGCGTGTCGCCGTTGCGAAACGGAATGAATTTCTATTTAGTTTGTTTGTGAGTGCTTTTTCTTTTTTAGCATTTGTATACTTTCTGAGATCTGATTCTATGGCATATCCTTTTTCAATGTTTTTGAAATCATGCCAGAGTTCGTATATCTTTTATTTAACATGTATGGATTAGTCAGAACATACAAAAGTGTCACAAGAACATGAATTATATGGTAAGTCAAATAGCTTGCATCTGAAGAGAACAACAACAAGGGAATGTAAAAAGGATAACTGGTATCCACAGTAAAAAGTTATCAGTAGTCTAGGATGGTAATTTTTTCTTGCATAGGTATAAGGTGGGAAAATGGCACATGTGATGCAATATTTTTAAGTTCTTAACTTATTTTTTGTTTTTAAAAATATGGAATATTGGCAAAAGTTCTTTGTTCTCAACCTGGCGTCTTAATCTATGATTCTACAGTAATGCCACGCATATAAAATCTTCCATAAAAAAAATTTATGGAATTCCTATTACCAACTTTTTTTTTTTAAATATCATGATCATTTGCGGTATATAATTAAATTCAATAGAAAATGGTTCCTAGAACAATGTAAAAATAAAATATCAAAGACTGAATTATTTTTAGAAATATTATTTTGATTTAAGTTCAGACATGATATGACTATATTACCCTTAGAAAATGTTATTTAATCAATAAAACTCATAAATGGTGTTTTTATGCATTAGAATGAAAATAACTTTGAATTTGGTATTAGATGGCGTTCAAATATCAAGAACAAAGTTTTCTTCGAGAACTTTTTTTCTTATTGGAACCAAATTTTACCTATTCATTTTCTATGAATTTTATGAAAATCGAAGTCATTTATTTTCAAACATATTTATTTATTTTGATAAACAAAAGAATATTATGGAAGGTTTTTCTATGAAGTTTATTCACTTGACGCCATAGTCACATAATCTATGACGTAATACAACAAGCAGAAGATAAAAAAAATTCGAATTACCGTTTATTTGTTTTGTGAAACGCGAACACTTATTGACTTCATTACATGCATAACATTCCAATTTAGTTTCCATGGAGAATAGTCAGAAATGTTCAATAAACATATTTAGTAGCGGTCATTCACATTCGGGTCAAAAGCCATTAAAAATGTACATTAGAAACACTGAATTTAAAAAGCATCTAATAATGTATGCAACAAAAATTTTATATGCTTACAGATGCAATAAACAGAGAATATACCATGTACTTGCAAAAAAAAAAAAAAAAAAAAAGTCAATGAAAATTTTTATATTATTTTACGATTACTACCAAGATAAATGTACCAATACATCCAATGAGTAGGATGATTTTGGCTGAAATGCTTAATTATTTGGATTAATTGGAATTTAATCCGACTATTAAAATATCTGGCTTAAGTAGATTTAAATAATAATCCAGATAGATAGCCAATTACCCGATTCCATTAGTTTTACCGATTATTCCAATTAATTACAATTTATCTGTGGAATTTCTTTGTTATTAAGAAAGGAAATCGATTATCTGAATTAATTAGAATGAAATTTTTCCAATATCACCCACTTATCATTTTGTATTTTTCAATTTCTTTGATTTTTGTAGCCTAATCGCAGAGTTCTAGTTTTGAAACAGGAGTATTGCAGACTATAGTTCTGATTATTGGAATCAATGATCCTCCAGACTATGTGATATTATTATTACTAAACCACAAGGAGGAACTAACTTGATAGTTTATTACTAAACATTACCCTCTTAGCACAAGGAAGAATCTAAGAATGGTCAGCATACAACACTACTGAAACAGTCCACAATGAAAGTATTAATGGTTCATGAAGGCGGGCGTTATCACATGGAAAGTTGGAGAAAAGAGTGCTCGCTCATTATAAATTCCATTACAAACTAGCCGACAAGGAATTTTGAAAGGAACATCCTTTTAACTTGCAATCGCACCATAAATTCATTAACAATTAATAACTGTGGATTGACAGGCCTCTTGCATTTATCTTCAAGGGTCAATGAAATGGTGTTACGATTTTTTGTCACTTGGAATTTTTTAGACTGAAGAAATTAATTCTGCATTTGGTCTTGGCACTAATCATAATATACATTAAAACTATTATGGCTATGCATATATATATATATATATATATATATATATATATATATATATATATATATATATATATATATATATATATATATATATATATATATATATATATATAATAACGTTTGTAAGCTTATACTTGTATTTTTTGTACATTCCACGTCTTTTCTTAAGAGACTGGATCGATTCAACCGAACTTTGCTCACCTATTCTTAGAGAAAAGAGAAAATACTGTTAACTTTTGAAAATTCAAAAGTTAATTAAATATTCACTTTATTAAAATTTGAAATTTGCAGTAACTTCGGAACAAATTATTTTACAATAATTTTGAATAATAGTAATAATAAAAATACCATGTTAAAATTCAAAATATTACTTTTTTTAGTGATGTCGAATTCCGTTTTGTGCACTATATTTTTATTAATTATTTTTAAAATCAAAGCAGATGGTTTTCAAATTCAAACTCTGATTTGATTTATCCCTATTTTTGAAATTTTTATTTCATATCATTTGGAATTTTTTATATTAATTTAAAATAGTAATTTAACTATGCCTAACAGAACTAAGAGAACGGACTGATATGACACTTTCATTTTCGAGCGATTACAAGTGACGAGGCCTGAAGGCAGTCAATCAAATAGTGTGGTATAAAATTATTGTGCGCATTGTAATAATTTATCGATATTTAATTTTTACTTAAAATTAAAGAAAGAAGAATTACAGAAAAGTTTATAAATTCCGAACAATGCAGGGCAAAATAATTTTAATGCATTTTCAATAAAATCTCAACGCATACAAAAGTTTACTCAAGTATACTTTTACATACGTATGCTATATATATTAACTTTAGTATAATAAATGTCTTCGAAAACATGATGATCTACATGTCTTTTTTTTTTTTTTTTTTCATATTCATAAATTCGCTGAAGTGCCGATGCGAAAAAAAGTGAAGACGCAGAACATTTTGTTTTTGAGTACATATAATATCAATAAAATTTGTTTGATAGAACCAACTGAGTCAATTAAGAAAATATTATTAAAAAATAATTTGCAAAGATTTATATGCTATGAAAATATATTTCACGTTTACCTCCGAACTTTACCACAAAGTATTAACATAAAATCATTATTTTTGTATCTACGTATGTCAATTTAAGTAATGCTAGTTATATTCTATATTATTCTAAATTCTATGCTATTCTTTAGTTGCATTATTGTGGTGCCGACTTATGATTTTTATGTTTTAATTAACCTTAATATATTCTAAGTTAGTTCTAAAAACATCTATTTTCTAAAATAATGCTATTTATGTATTTTAAATTCTATTCTGAATTTTTCTTTTGTCATATGCCATATACATTATTGCAATTTTTTGTTGTTGTTGTTGTTGTTGGTTTACATGTTTTAATATATATTTTGTTTTAAAATAATATTTTTGTCATTTTCTAAATGTTATTTATGTCATATTCTAACTATTAATTTATTTATTTCTAAATTCTTTTTTATTCTATTCAAAATTAAATACTGAATTCTATAATTTATTATTACAAAGTCTTGTCTTATGCTATTTATATCATTTTTTAAACATTTCCGTTGACTTTTCGTGTAGATAAAGCAGACGAGATTTAAATAATTTCTCTCAAATGAATAAAAACATTTAGTGGCAATACATAAGATTTAGAACAAACTGTATGAATACAGATTTCGATTTCTGAAAAAAAAAATATAATAGATTTTGAAATGCAAAAGAGAATTCAAATAGATTAGCAAGCGGGGAAAAAAAGTTGGCTCCGCATAAAAATTAATATAATGGAAAAAAAAAAAAAAAAAAAAAAAAAACGTTGCTTTTAAAAACACATTTGCATCTCCTTATGACCTTTTCACACGCAACGTGTTGCTTTGCTATTGAATTTAAGCATCGATTTTGAAGTAGTATTACAACAAATTTAAATAATACTTTTAATCACTTAACGTTATTTTTTTATGAATCTGTTGACATATTGCCCATTTCGCTGATTTATGAATTGATGTTATTTAGGTCAATTGCCGATTAATACCTATCTGTAAGGCCTACTCCACCTTCTGAAGGTTCTTTTTTTCCTACGAAATTGGCATTCACTAATTGAACTTTTTCTGATGAAGTTCTAGAAAATACAGGTTAATAGTTAATGGAAAAGAAATACGATCTATGATTAAACGAGCTAAAGAGACTTGAATATATTACATATCTATTTAAATGTTATTGATTTATTATATGATAACTGAGTTTTTAATACTTATAATTGATATTTTCATAGGAAAAGATTTGTATTTAAAATGGTTATTTCAGTTTATAGAACTATTTCTAAAATAACATTCATTTGTGGTAATGCTACTTTTAGCATTTATGTAGCGATAATTTGAATTGCCATTGCCATCAATTTTCTGAAAAATGGCACAATCTTTGCTTGAAATGAATCGAAGAAAAAAAATGCCTGTGTAATAAAAGTATTTAAGTTAAAATCCGAAAATGCTTTCAGTATTGAAAAAAAAAAAAAAAAAGTATTTTTGGCAAGTTTATAAAAGGAATTCTTTTTTTTTTTTTTCCAAAATTTTGCTAAAAATTTATGAAATAGATTTAATTTCTAAACAAAAGTATATGCTATCTAATCTTTAAAAATGTGTAATTTGCTGAAAAATGTGATTTTTTTTTTTTTTCAGATTACGAAGCATTAAAACAATTACAAAATCTTTTTAAATAAACCGATTCTTAATCTGTACTTCAAGAATAGTAAAACTTTAAAAATATTATTTTACAACATTTAAATAAAATATATGTATTAAATATCATTTTATAAAGTTATGTGTAAGAAAGATGTAAAATAGTATTAAAAAGTAATTTTTGCAAATATGAAAATGAATGCAACTTCCCAAAAAACGAACGCAGAAACAAAACTCAAATGGTTTTATAAAAGAAACTGTTCAGAAATTTAAAACAAATTTAGAAATATTCTGAATTTTCGCTAAAAAAACGAATTGAAAAATAATTATGGGAAGTGGTTTTCCTTCAGTGTTTATACTTTCACAATATGAAACGTTTTCTCAAATGAATGCGAAGAAAATCTAGAATGCACCCTGGAACAATATCCCTTCTGTACAATG
The DNA here is from genome assembly GCF_947563725.1 of Argiope bruennichi. Taxonomy (NCBI): domain Eukaryota; kingdom Metazoa; phylum Arthropoda; class Arachnida; order Araneae; family Araneidae; genus Argiope; species Argiope bruennichi. The sequence goes on along the minus strand of NC_079159.1, from coordinate 76,540,566 downwards.
AATATGTATAGTATCTCATCTGTATGGATCTACAATCCATTCAGATAATTTATGTCATATCTCTACATAGATCTACAATTTGGTGTCAAGATATATGCACACGTTATAATTTATCTAGTTTTTTTTCGCACTTGTAATTATGGTCTTCAGGAGCATATACATAGAGAAAAAACAATTTACTTAAGGAAATATTTTGCTCAAAATTAAACTATAATTTAGATGAAAATGCCACATTTCATTCGTTTAACTTGTTGGAGGCTTGAATTACAGTGCTCACATTCTTGTGAATGAATATATTTCCACGAAAAGTTATTTTTATAGATTCCGGAAGGTCTAAATTGTGGAGAACCATCCAAATTTCATGGTCAAATATCTAGGCATTTATTATTTTTTTCCTACATATCTAAATTTTATCAAGTAAAGATCTTCCTCCAACATAAGGTTTGACACATTTTTAATAGAAACGAAGATTACACTTCATAATTCTGACGCAGCCTTGTGTAATCTAACAGGTTCTGTGGAATTCTTAAATTACTCATACTGTATTTTCCACCATTGGCCGGAACTTAGAAATTTATTTACAATAACATATGATATTATTAAAGCTTCAGTTTCTTCTTTTTAATGATAGATATTTTCACAAATCAAATAATTTTATCTTATTACCTTGAATGTCAAATATGAGACGATTCATACTTAGCACTCCTAGTTAATAATTTTACAAACTACGAGTTACGAGTCAGAGTAAATAACTTGTAATAAGACTACAGGGTAACTCGTAATTGGAGGTCTTTTCCATAGCTTTGAAAATTTCTTTACAGTGTGTTACTAAGTAAGATTTTGTAATGTTGAAGGGTTTTGAGTTGTACTGTTCCATTGAATAGTTCCATATTGTAATCTATTTAAACTTGATTTAAATTTTTTTTTCTTTATTCCGTTCCGTTTTATCAAATTTCGCAAGAAGTAAAGATGCATGCAATTGAAAATTATAATTCAATTTATTAGAATGCATTAATACTGTTTTGTTATACATCAGAGTTATTATTTTTATGATTTCTTCACAGCAAAACTGTAGAGATCTTTTTTTCCAATAAATTTTTAGAAGTAATTTTTTTTTTTTCAATTTCATTTTAAAACACGGTATTAGTCTCTCGTTTAAAAAGAACAAAATTTGCGGGAATAGAAGGAAACTATCACACTGTTATTTATAATCAAACGGCGTAGGTTTTCAGTACGACAAATCCTATAGACAAAATTTGTAATGTGATAATCCCTACTATGTCTGAGTGCATATAGCAATTATTAATGGTTTAAAGCAATTCAGATTGAGTTTATTTAGCATTATCCAGCCGATTATGGATTATTTCGTAAAAACTTCATTAACCAATACCTAAGACTAAGAATATAATATGACTGAATCAAATTGACTTTTTCGTTGTCAGCCTGTAATTTGCAGTTGCAGTCAATGTTATAACTCAATGTGAAATTAATTGCTTTTGTCGTTTTGAATTTTTCGTAAAGGTGTTTTGATTTTATCATTAGAATCATCTCAAGACTGTCAAAAATTAATATTTAGACCCTGAAAAAAATCTTACATTTTTTTTTTAATGTTAAGATTTCAACCATACGATAACCACAAGACATTATATAAGAGCTTATCTGTGAGAAAATGGAGTCCGAGTGAGTATAAACATCAATCCCAACCCAAACACAACCCAGACTAGAAAATGAACCAATCCATCAAAAGATTAGCATTTTTTCGAAGTTTTTTTTAGAGAATCTTCCAGGGCGAAAGCGAAGAATCCTGTGCATTGTTCGGTCCAGCCCGTTACAGCCTTTGCCTGGGCATGACAAATCTGCGCAGTGGCGCGGAAAGATTAACCACTTTCGAAGGTCTTAGAGCCCTACTTATCGGCGATTATTATTATTTTGCGACAAGGATTTTATGTTACATTGTTCTCCGGCAGCACTAAGCCAACCCTTCTTGGGTGGAGGGACGGAGAAACCACTTGTTTTCTTCGGCCAGTTTGATGGGTTTGCTTTTCGAAATATCGGGCGGCGATTTCTAAAAATAGCTCGTATGCAACTGATTACGCTTGAATTTTTAAAATAAAAATTTTGGAAACCGCAACTGATTTCTGAGCCAAAAATAGATGTAATTGCTTTCTTAAATAATTCCAGAAATGAATCCTAATTTTAATCTCACAAATTTTGTCTTCGACGGTGTTAGTCAAAGGTTGAAATTTAGAATTCCTTTTCAAACACCATTTCTTTATTCCTGCAAACGTGTTTCTTTTCGATTAGTATAACTTTGATTAGTATAATTAGTTGCTTGTTGATAAGTATAATATTTATTAGTATAATTAGTTTCTTTTTGATTAGTATAATTAGTTTCTTTTTGATTAGTATAATTAGTTTCTTTTTGATTAGTATAATTAGTTTCTTTTCGAGTAGTATAATTAGTTCCTTTGCGTTTATATAATGAAAAAAATTATTCGTTCATAGATGCATTAAATTAAGAAAATTCATTAATTATAGGACTATAAGGCTTAGCAATTCCTTTGCCTCCATGTATGTAACAGCAAAATATTAAAACTTGGTTAGCTGTAAGGAATTTATAGGTTAAAAACAATTTTTATCATAATAAACTTTTTATCACGATTTTACCCATAAGTTTGGCCGATGTCATACAGATTCTACCCTGATTCCTATTTTCCTATTCTACCTACAGAAATTCAGTATTCCAGGAAATGATTCCTTTGAGTACCTTATTTAAAGTATTTAACATAGTTTATGAGGTTTTAACATAGTGTCCTGATTTTAAGACCTTACTTTTAAGGGAATATTTCATTACATATTTTATGTGGGAGAATTCATTTAATAATTGGTGAAAGTGTAGAAATATACCTTGTTGTTGTCAGAAAAGAGAGGGTTGGACTCTTGGCTACCTGCTTGTAATGATTCAAAATTTGAGTGATTTTATTTTGGTTGATTTAATAACCATTTCTATTGATTCGATTTTTAAATATTCGAGAACTATGCCATTCCCGATGTATCATGATGCTTAGGACATCATTTTATAGATTCTGGCTTTTATTTCTGTGAGTTTGGTCTTATATTTGAGATATAAATGAGTATTAGATACCAAAGACTAGCGACTGTCTTTCGTATCTACTCTGCAAGCGAGTCCAAAAAACTCCATTTCTATTAGACAGTTCCCTTACCTTTGTGATTCAAATATTGGCAAGGGGGTAGTTATAATCCTAGTCATTTGATCATTGCTAATGGTTAGGAGGAGGTAAAATAATCCTCATGCTACCTAATTCAACTAAATTTTGATGCAACATGGACATATTGAGATACTACTTAGACAAGTAATAAATATACGAAGAAATTATTGTTTAACTACAAAGATCAGTATCTCAGTCAATATCATTCATGCATGAAGAATTCTTTGGTTTGTATTTCTAAGAAAAAATATTTCAACGTTAGGCGAAAAGAATGAAAACAGTTAACCACAGCTTAAAACAACCCTCCTTCATGTCTTAACTTCAACCTCTACCGAACATTTCAAGTACCTGCAAATAAGAAATATTTTATTTACCTTCCAAACCTAATTCCTTATTATTAGACGTGTAAAACCCATCTAAACAGAAAGGCATCCAGTTGGGTCCTTTGTGCTGCCCAACTCTCAGTCGCCCATAAAAACGGATTATTAGGACTTTCAGTCCATAATGACCTCTTCCAATACCCAATATCCACGCCTTTTCCTTTCTCTTTGTGAGATTTTTCTCCGAGATCCCCCCCCTTCATCCCTACCCATTTTTATTGTTTTAATTCTTCTCTGGAACAAGCCGCGCTTTTAAGGGGCATAGTCGCAGTTAACGATTTCGCTCGTAAACGCTGCAGCGTTGAAATTCTATTACGGCGCCCACGGCGGTCTTTGAAAAGGGACTGTTAATACGCCTTATGCCCGGAATGATAAAGAAATAAAAGCAACAACAAAAAACGGTTCGTGGTTGCCCGCAAGATAGAGGCTAACAAACTAAAAACGAGGAATACGGGAAATATAATTTCTCTCTCTCACTCTCTCTTTGTGTTGCTTTTTACTTTTTATTTTTTTATTCTTTTCGTGCCTTTTATTTATTTTCTCGGCAGGGATCAGCTCTTCACCTTCACGGGTGGGAAGCAAAGCAAGCAGTTGGAAGGGGGCAGGGGTGGAAAAAGATCGTAAAACGTAATTTATGGAAGGCTACTGTCGCTACGTCTCGGAAAACCCATAGGAATCGCATTCCGAGAAACCGTATTTAACCATTCGAAATTCATGACTCACTTGTTGTTTGTTATTTGATGTGCGAACACCCCTTTTTTAATATTTCGTCTTATTCTTCTACATGAGTGGATAAAAGGAATAAAGGATGCGTGAAACAAATGAATATCAATAATTTTTACGGTGTTTGTCATTTCGGCTCGATTTTTAATTATAATTTTTAGTGTCGGAAATAGAGTAAATTTTCTCTTTCTCCTGTACAATTTTAAAGAGAATGAGTGAATTGTTGTTGCTTATGAATTTGTTGTTGTTACTAATTTGGTAACCACCAACAGAACTTCAAGATTTGATGAATTTTTAGCAATTTGATGATGCGATTTTGATTTCTCCTCATCGAGATTGAAAAAAAAAGGGGGTGGGGGCAGGAATATGCCTTTTGGTTCGTGTGTATTAACATAATTAGAAAAGTATATCAGGTCAAAATATAGATCTATATTTAATTTTAGAAAAATTCCATGAACTAGTTGAATGCCTTTCTTCTTTGTGAATATAATAATTTTAAAGAAGTCAAATAAAATTTGGTTACAAAATTATAGATAGAATAAGCTTCAAATTTTGAACCCTAGTGAAGAGTTATAAAATGCTTACTCAGTTTTTTTATCTGCACCAAAAAATCTAAGCATATTTATTAGTTAAATATATGGGAAAATCGAGGGATTAACGCTGATGTTGGTGGAAAATTAGCATTTTTTGTAAACGCTTCACTAAAAATTATTTAGCAGTAATAACTGCACGTATAAATAAATTAAAAAGAAACATTTAAGATGATGAAGCTACAGTTCTGGTAAACATTTTTTTAAAGAAAATGTTAATAAAACATTTCAAATAATAATCTTCTTCTAAATTATTTTTATTTATTAACACATAATAAATAACAAACTAATTTATCTGTTAATGTTTTCGCTACCTCAAATGTCAAGCGCCTTACTGCATTTAGAGTTAAAAGATAGTTCGAGAAGTCATGATTTATATAAACGCAAACACGATTTGCTCTGAAAATTTCGTTTGATTTTTCTAGCAGATTTTTTAAATTAAAAGAAAAACTCTTTTTTGTGTCGAAGAAAGCTTTGTTTATATTAAACAGTTGTTCGGAAAATATCCTCAAAATTTAACTAACCTTCAAGAGATTGCTAGATAATTTGCAGGATGAAAATAATTTTATTTAACTATTTACTTATTTAGTTAATTTATTATCATTTCAGTAGCAGAGCTTCTGTTATTTCTAAAAATTCTATTAATCAAGCCAATATTAGTCAATTGAATCTCGATTCTTCATTAAGTTGCCTAATTTTTTAGAAAAGGATTTCGAAATTGGCATTGGGTCTGATTTTAATGGTGCGAAATTTTGAAAAATAATTTTTTTAAGACTTGTAGAATCTGGATAGTGGTGGTGATTCTCCATAATTCAAAAAAAAAAAAAAATATTTAGAGGAGAGAGGGGTGAAAGTAAAATCATAGTTCCATCTTTAATTACTTCTGGAAGGATTTCAAACACATTATAGTTCCATGTGTGACAAAAAAAAAAAAAAAACATGCATAGAATTAATTCTAAATGTATTGGAAAGTTTAGCTTTGTTAAGAAGGGAAAAATTCACTTTTGAGAATTATTCTTAACTGTATTTATTGAGAATATTCAAAGGAAGAATCAAAAATCGGTAGCATTTGTGAATATTCTCATTAAAATTAATTAATTATTCGAAGATGCATATAAGAAATTTAATTCCTACAAAAATAATTAATTACAATAACAATACATGGTTACTTGCAGACTTATTTTTAAAATTTCAAATAAACAGTTTAGAAAGAACCTTATCGAAACAAAAGAAGCAGTGATTCAAAATTTAATCATTAATAATGGAATTTTCTATTGTTGGAGATTATAGTTCTAGTCAACTCAGTTAATTGTTGGTATATGATATAGCAACATAGAAATAAGAAATATAAAATAAATAAATAAAAAATTACATTCCATGAAAATAACAGCTATGATGTCATAGTTCTACGTCAACTTTTTAAAAACACATCAGCTTTCAAAGAAGCCTACGTAATAATAAAGCAATACTGGTAAAAGCAGGTCAACCTTTTAGAAACGCATCTGCTTTCAAAGAAGCACGCATAATAATAATGCAATATTGCAAAAAGCAGGTAAAAAAATATATGCCATTAAAAGATGATGATGAAAATTGCCATTTATACTTCATTCATTGCCTACGCCATTTCGAGATTCAATATTCATTGGTTACGCGATTTAGAGCTTTAAAACCCCTCTAACCAGAACATCATGTTCTCACATGATAATAATAAAGCTTTATTCTGTACCAACCACTTTTTTAGTTTCTGTATTACACGTTTGTAAGAATTTCTTTCTGTTTTCCATCCATGCAGATAACTTCAACACCATGCAGATTTAAAGGAATATTTCTAAACTACTCGGCACAGAACTTACCCAGCTCGAATGACACCCTAAAACTTTCTCGTATACCTTCTAATAAAAATATCATTCCCTATCCCTTCAGAATATATTTAAAAAAAAAGCTTCTTTTATAAGGCTGTAAATGCCATGAAGACTCGGATGTTTATTTTCATACATGAGAGTTGTTCTTAACAATATAGCAAAGAAAACCGCATTTGTGTGTTAACTGCATGCCGTTGGCGAACAATAATGACGAAAGATCAACATTTGGCATGAATTTCACTGCACTGAACTTAACGCGGATTATTGGCGATTAATCATTCAATAGAAAAAGAAATGAATGAATGTGTATAACAAATATGTCATAAAAAGAAAATAGAATATGACGTATTTTTTAACCAAAATTTGACATAGAACTACAGTTATATTAACAAGATCATATATCAAATTTCATTGATTTAACTCATTGAATTTTTGAGTTATTATGTTTACATACATGAAAAAATGTAGAATAATAGATGGCAAACCCCTTGACGGATTTGATTAAAAATTTGAATCGAATATGCATTTTAGATAATAAATCTGTATACCAACTTTTAGCTCTCCAACTGTTTCTCCGTTTTGTAATTATTGTGTTCCTGTATATTCGGACAAATAGACAGAATGACTTTCTTTGATTGGATTTCGTTCAACATTTGATGGGATCTATGAACTTCGCGTTAATTCCATATACTAAAATTCATTTATATAACCCAAAGTGCTTTTGAGCTATCGTACTCATGCACAATTAGACGTAATTTAAAAAAATGTGTGTTTCGGATTCTGGAAGGTTTGAAAGGGGAAGATTATTCAAAATCTCGAGCTTGAATTCTTGACGATTACAATACTTTCTTTGTGTATACTTCATTAACGAGAAAGAAGAAATTGAATTCAAAACTTGCAATATAATCTAAATGCAGCTATTCAAGTACAGGTGAACTTTTTGCAATTGAACGTTAAAATTGAATCCTCCAGCTGCGTATTTCTCGAACTTCGCGGGTGGGCAATCAGTCCATTTTTTTTATTGCATTTCGCTTTTGTTTTGCAGTTTTGTGTATTTATTTTTATGATTACAGATTTTTATTACATCATATTAATATCGAGTAACATATAGTATCCGTTCGCTTTGTTTGAAAAATATTTGAACTTATTTGCAAACAACGCATTTAAATAATGGTTTTAAAAAATTACACAGTCAGTGGATTGATATTTAGCACTGTATCAAAGTCAAGAAAACCTAATACACATTGAAAAGTATTGCCACGTTATTGTTTTCTTTATTATCTAATTAGAAGGCCCTCTTATTTTTAGGGAATATGCGGGCTTATTGATTTAATTAAAGATCCATAAAAGACTTGCTTTCTGTACAATGCTTGATGTGTGGATGTATCGCATTATAACACAGTTGAAAGATGTAATTTCAGATTATGAATTTCAAAAGCAATAATTCAATGCCTGAATAACCAACAAACACGATGATAAAAGGATCAAAAAGAGACAGTATCAGTTAAACACACACACACACACACACACACACACACACACACACACACACACACACACACACACACACACACACACACACACACACACACACACACACACACACACACGCACACACACTTTAAAAACGGAATTCAAAACCTATACTCGAAGATGCAAATGAAACTACTTTCGGTACAATATACCGAGTAAATCTATAACCACTATATCAAACATTAAGAAAACATAACTACTTTGAATGACTGGGGGGGGGGGAGACTAGTTAAAAAAATCGACGTAAACTATATATAAATAACTGGGTTAGAATGAAATTCGAAATGAGTGCACAAAACATTGAGATTCAAAGGAAATTTCTCTGACTACAACTAAACGTAAGGATTTATAGCATCTGTCACTGGTACAAGAAAGCTCAGAAAACATTACAAACTTGCAGGAATTTAAGAGGATTGATGAAGAAATTGATATCAAGGAACCTATTTTTTTGATAAATGATCCCTTCCCCTCAAAGGTCCCACGTGCCAAGTTTCCGAAATAACCTCTACCGTCCCACCTGCCTTCTGGTTGTCCATGTCTGATGAATTAGCGGCTTTTGATAAATTAATTCATTAAAGTTAAGTATCATTAGTCTTAAATTGAAAAACGTGCAACCTGGTATTTGCATGAAGCGAACATTCATCAGCGATACGTCAGTGACAAAAACTTTAATGAATGGATCCATTAGCAGATCGAGTCGTTAGCCCCTAATGGTTAAAGAGGAAAGGTTTGGGTCAGAAAGCTGTGAAATGAAACCTTGTGGAGGATCGTTTGCGGGCATGGAGGTTGTGAGCCCGACCCTCACTAATTAAAGAGCGTAGTGGACTGCACAAATTGTTCCTTGATGGAGATTCGAAGGCAGCAGAAATTGTTTTAAAACATTTGCAAAACTCAAGAGCTACTGTTATGAATGATTGATATGGGTACCGAAATTGATTCGAAAATCGTGATCTGGTAAATCGCTGCGGTTTTACAAGGTTTGTTTTTGCTTTGAAAAGATAAAGCCAAGCCTTTTCTTTTTTGTTGGAAATTTCGCATATGAAGACAGGTAATTAATTTCCTTTTTTGCATCTTTCACTGAATATTTGAAGTGCCGATAATACAAATGGCCAAATTTTAATTAAAATAACAATGATCGCTGTGTGTGGGATACGTAAGAAATGCATTTAATTTAAATTAATAAATTTGGCATTGTATAATTAAGCGCATAAATAAGAAGAACCATAAATTTAAGTAAGAAGTGTTAAAAAAAATTAGAAACTTAATTTGAAAATTGATATACGACACTTCTGAAAGTTTTTTAAAGCAAAATAAATTTATTTTAAATGGTGTAGAGTTAGATATAGCCGAAGGTGTATTACGTCATCGTTTTGTCGTTTGTGAATTGAAATTCCTAATGGAATGAACCAATATAATTTAACTTGAAAGAAAAAACATTCATGGTTTATGATATTTGTTAAGAAAGCTGAAAACTGAAGCAATGCATAATAAATTATTCATTACTTCGTATTCCATTTTGTAAAAAGAAATATTTAAAATTGGTTTGAGTACTCTAAGTCTGCCAAAGTTATATAGAATTTAAAAACATAAGTTATGAAATTTATAAATTTCATTGCGAATAAATAATTGAATACGCATTGTGTTTTGAAAATATTATTTAGGTAATCTTCTGATCCATTTAATTTATTTACCGAATATAAAAAAGAGGTAATCTGTAAATTATCAAAAATTTTATTGGATAAAATATTATTAGTATTTGTTGTCCTTTTAATCATTAAAGGAATTTAATGTTCGTTATTTCCTATTTGACCGATTCCAGATAATATTTGGAAAAATCAATCCCAGTACACATTTCTCAATTAATAAAATTTCGGGATTTTACAAATTATGAAAGTAATAATTTTATTTATAAATGATCACATATTGTTTTAAAAATTCATTTCATTTTTTGTAAGCACATATTGCTTTTAATACAATTATGTCTAATTGCCATTTTTGAATTTATCTTTTATTATTTCATATTTTTCATTCCATTTATAGAATTGAAAGAATGAATTCAGCATCATATATATGACAATGTTGGTAGTTTTTAAAAATTCTTTATAGAAAGAAAAGTTTTAATTATACAATTTCCATCAATCAAACATTAGAGTTTTTTACAATTTTTTTTTTAATTCACAACAATAATTTATTATTTTTTTTATAGTCGCCGGGGGTTTTCAGTCTTACCCTAAGATGTTATATGCCAATAAATTTCAATCAAATAATAAAATAGCACTTTAAGTTTTTTTTTATATAAAAATAAGCATTAAAAAGCATTTTACATGCGCTTTAAAAATAATTAGGTTGTTGCATAATCAAAAACATAATTTATAATTTTCTTCGTTTCAGAAATCATTTTGAATCAATGGGAAATAAGCACGATGCAAGTTTTTAAAAAATGAATATAATATATATATATAATATACATTTTTGGCATTTATTTTTAAATTCGAGGTAATACTGCTGATTGTCGGTCCCATAAATACTAACTCAGGAAGAGAGGTTTTCAGTTTTAGACATAAACAAACCATTTGTAGACATAGACAATGCTACACGAAGCGACTTTAGTCCATTTCATGACTTTGTATTTAGTAAGATTAATATTCGTCTTGTATCTATTTAACGGCTTGTAACAATATGGTGCTTATTTTCATATAATGTCTTATGAAAATTTATTTATTTATGTTATTAGACGTAATGATGCACTACGCGTTGAAACAAAATTATTCAAAAAGCAATAAAAAGAAAGTTTTAAAAAGCAATATTTCACTTATATAAAATTGTCATCTATCAAATATTTCTTTACAGCTCTTAATTCTTCCTAAGTACCTACTTTTTTGCATGTTTATGCATTTTTCTTGATTTCATAAGGCAAACCTTTACATAATATTGGACTTTAGAAAATAGCACATTTGTTCAAGTGAATTTTTAGTTAAAAATTTTTTTTAATGATTAAAATCTGGAAAAAATATTTTAAATGTTCGTATTTAATTAACTATTTAAATTAAATTCTTTTTTAATATCTACTAACATTTTATATACTTTAGAGTTAGTAGTCATTTAACTAGCAATATGGGTTTTAATAATTAATATAATTAAATGTTCGTAATTTTTATTTGTATATATGGGAATTTTTAGAGTGGAACCACATTCAATGAATTGCAGATAAACAATTTCTTCTATTGACTACATTCAATTTTTTTCTACGTCATTAGTATTTAATATTTCTCAAAGTATATCCTTCTGTTCAATTAAAGATATTATTATTTGCGGCCTTATTTATGGAAGTTATATTTTTCGATATATTTTTATTTATTATGATGAATTTATAAATATACATTGAATTTTCTTTGAACAGATCTACAAGCAACTTGTTTGATTTCTAATTGTTTAAGTTATGAATTATCTATTCAAATCAATTTCCTTTTCTTGATATACGCACGATTAGCGATTTGAATAGAAATTTTCAATCGGTAATTCAATTCTACTTTTTGCCTAGTTCTTTATGGTTAAAATTCTGTAGCCTGTTTTAGAACATAACTTTTTATACTACTGGCGTCTCAAATCGAAAACTCTTTTAGGATCTGCAAATCTTTAACTTTCCAACGTTTGTAAGCAGTAAAAATATTATTATGGTTTAAAAGGTTTCCTTAAAAAATTCCTCAATATCTATTTCTTATTCATCCTAAAATTTATTTATATGAAATTTTCTCTAATTATCATTGATTAATGCCTCAATATTTTCTTAATTTTTTGGAAAATGTTTGTTCAAAATAGTAATTGCGCCGCATATACTTTACTTAGAGAGTGAGAAGCCTTGCTTTAGAAAATGATCCGCTCATTGGGTTTCACGGCTAGAATTCAGTTCCGAATTTCAGCATTGAAAATTGATTATATTTTAATGTGCGAAATAGAGTACTTCTTATCAAATATTCAATCAGTAAGTCTCAAACTGTATCATTGATCAGAAATAAGAAAACAATTTTGAGTAATTTTCAGAAATTATTTATAAAGAAGGCGAGTAAGTTATAGATATACTTCCATTTGAAAATAATAAGAAAAAAGAAACAAGCGTAACAAAATGCTTCAACTATTTTAATGATTTTAAATCATTTATATTGATTTACTAGATTTGTCTACTTAAGGTCTATTATAGTTGTTCAGTGTATTATGAAGTCATACATACTTTTTGTGTTTCCTATAATTATATATATATATATATATATATATATAATATAATAAATAGAGAGAGAGAGAGCGACTTTAAGCTTGTAAGTTTATAATTTTCAAACAAGTAATTTCATCCAAAATTTGCAATCGCGGTTTTAACAGAAAAAAAAAAACAATTCTTTAGAATGGATTATCAGTATACATGCAATTAAAATTTTAATCTCATTTTGAGTATCACTTCAAACATGCTCAAATAACTATATACGGCTATATAGTAAATACGATGAAAGATAATTGCATACAATTATCTGATAAGTTTTACTGAAATGTTTTCAGTCAAGCCTTTCTTCAATATCTTTTACTTTTAATACTGACAAATTTGAGAAATATATATTCTGTTGTTAGGATCTCCTTCAGTATGACACCAATTTGTATCAAGATTCTAGATTTAAATAGATTTTTAGATGTTCTCTTATATATTTCAAATTTAAAAATTGAACTAAAAGTCGATATTTATATATCAATTTCATATTGTTAATTTGAATATTAAATAATAAAATCTTTTTAGCTTAATATATTTTACATCATCTCTAACAAGATGCGTTTATTGCTGCGATGTAAGATTCTTACTATTATAAGAATTTGGGCGCCCTTTTGGCATGATTCAACGAAAATGAATCTACGTACTATGTGATATCAAATTCTAGTCACTTAATCCAATTAATGAATACTCGATGATGTTATTATCTCGAAATTTAGAAAAAGCATACTTATCACTGGTGTAACATTGATAATACACCAGTGATAGAGTGATATATTGATGATAGTCCTTTCTTATTACTATGCCTGTTTAGCTAATCTAGCTTGATGTGTCAATTTAAACAAATATGAAAAGAATGTTTTTATTTACTGCGAATAAAATTTATAAAAGAATTACACCTATAATAAGTATGCTAATTTCAAATGAAATTATTACATTACCATTTACTCATCGATTAGATTAGATGTCTAAATCATGCTATCAAAACTTTGTCGACTCTTTTACCTAATCTAGCTTGATCCTACTAATTAAGATTACCTTTCCATTCCTATTTAAATGTAAGATAAGTATTATTAAATTAAGCTACTTAAAAGGTTAAATATGAAATGACCAGGTCTTTTTTTTTATTCGTAACCCCTACCTTTGCCATTGAATGGCAATTCAATTCTCTTTAATCAGATGCGAAGATAATTTTTAAGAATAACACGGCATTTTTATTCATAATTCCTCTATCTTTGCTTGATTTTTGAAGTTCGATATTGCATTATAGTTCAAACTCTCGAATCTTAATATAATGGATCCACTAACGCATTGCTCATTGAGACGTTATGATACTGAAAAATTGGAATATCTTTCACGGTGTTTATTTTACTGCAATAAAAGTCGCCCACTCCTATGGACACTGTTACGGCTAGAACTTGGAACTGACCGTCCGCAGTTTTCAACCTTTTTTCCGCATCGGATCGGGATATGGTGCATCCTTACCTTTTTTGTTGTTTACGCATTTTTAAGCAAACAGTAAGTATTCATTATTTTTGAGTTGTAATTCGTTAAATATTTCGCAAAAAAAAAAAAAAAAAAAAAAATTCTAATAAAATCAGCAATTTTTAGTTATTAGTACTATAGGTTTTTTGATAACATTAAATTACTTTCAGTGGTTTTTGATTTTTAAAAGGATGTAACATTTTTTATTCATACCTTCAGCACATATTATGTGCTGCATCTTAAGTCTTTGATCAAATTTAATTTTGGGGTGTCTTTAACTTTCAATACGGCATCTTTCTAAACTGTTGAATCGTATATAACCTTTTTGATATGATTATAACAGATCCAAATTTTACTGAACCGTGATCATAGGATTTTGAATACCCGATAAAAATAATTCGAAAGCTATATGAATTTTTTTTTTTTAAATGGGGACATTTTAAGAAACAGATGTAAATAGAAAGTGGCCTTTTAAATAAAATTAATAAACTGCTGTAGTTAAAGATATTAATAATTACTTTCAGAGTTAATTATTCAATATAATTTAAATAATTAAAAATTAAATAAATTATCCGCTTCTCAATTTACAAAACGAATTGAAATATTATAATTAGCACCACAAGAAGCTCTAAAAGGATAATTGTAAAACTACTATTAACTCTAATTATATATTATTTAAAATTTATATTACGGTATTGTTTATGTGATTATATATAACTTACACATTATCGTACCAAATATGGAAAAAAATCATAATAACTGCTTCCCAATCATCGATACAACTTGCGACTTTATAACCAACATAGCCCTATTTTTAAAATACTATGGTATTTTAACGACTGACGTTAAACATATTGAATTTAAGGCGACTTACTAAAAGCTCAAAAGACCAATTTCGAAGTTTATTAACATTACATTTCTCGTGAATATTTTTTGTTGCATTAAATGAAATCTGAACTAGTGTTTCTTAAGGAATGTTTAGCTGCAGTTGATACAGGCGCTTGCAAATTTTCAGCATGCCAAGAGTTAGTATTACCTAATAAATTCCATTTTAATGAATATCTTCATAAGAGTTCGTACTATTTTAGACAAAATTTATACACATAGTGGTTAGAATGAAAGTATTCCTACTAAGACCTTAGGGAGAAAGAAATTAATAGCAAGAAAGGATATTAAATGTAAGTGATATGTATTTCAAAACACTGAAGAAAGAATTAAGCAACAATCTTTTTTTTTTTAATGGAAGATAGGGATGGATAAGCAAACGCTCTTTCGTATAATTCAATTTTCATTGTATGATAATTAATCAGAATCTTGATGCAAGTAAATGTGAACTAAGTGGTGTAAAATTGCGATAGATACTAACAAAAGTCATTAGTTCTAAAATGACAATATAATTAATATTTGTAAAACAGAGTTTTCTATGGGGAATGACAATTTCGAACTATATATTTCTGATTCTTAATCATTTTTGCATTATTCATTTTCACATGTTCTGAAGTGCATACACGAAGATTTGAACTGTTTTAATTGGTTAATCTTTATAATATTTCAGACCAGGAATACCTTAATTATTGCTACACTTTTATTGAGAAAGAAAGAAAATAAGAAAAGATCTATTAAAATTCAGAAATACGGGATTAAATTTCTTTTAAGAGAAAATGAATATATTTCAATTTTATTATTTCATTGGTTGAAATTATGCTTTTAATCTATGGATCAAGTGATGTAAGAATATAATTTTGTATTTTATGAATTCTAAATTATATTTCTATTGCATGCTGAATACAAAAGAAATATAATCTATGTGAATAATTTATGTCTAGTGCAAACAAAATGGAAATTATGTATGTGATGAAAATTTAAATTTTCAATTTAATAAAATTTTGTCTTTTATTCGAGTTATAAATGTGATTTATTGAATATTAAACTAGCTTATATAATTTTTAAATTCATCCAAATATTGTAGCGTATATTTTAAGCAAGAGAAGTCGGGTATCAAGAATTAAAATCTTTTTATTTGGAAGAAAGATTTTAGAACTAGAGATTAAATTAATTTTTAATTCTCTTCTTGTTCATTTCAGTTTGAAAAATTTCTCTTTTTGTTAATTCATATAAATTGTTTTGATATCAGCTGAAAGTATCACTATAATGATAAATTAAAAATATAATTTAAATAATATTCAAGTGAAGCTTCCAGAAGAAATAGTGTTGGATAATAGAAACAAACGTAAGAATATCCTAGCATTACAAAATACAAAAGTGTTTGTTTCTTGGTTTTATCAATACTGTTCCTTAACTTGTTGATTCTTATCAATAAAATGAATATTAAAGAGTTTAGATCTTTATTTTATTTTTTTATTCAGTGAATTGCTTTGTTTGCAGAACAGAATGCAGTGCTTTTATTCAGTTACTTCTCCTTTACCTGAAGACATTTTATTTCTCTTTTCTAGGAAATGTACGTGAGTGTTTTATTAAGGGTAAAACTGAGATATAGCCACTCAATGTCAGTAAAAAAAAATTAAGAGTTTAAATTACCAAACCTTTAGGTAGATTTAGGATTATTGTACCTTAGTCGGAGTTTCTTTAGTGGTTAATTATGAGTAAAAGCAAATTTTCCAAAGCAGAAGTTTGGCAGATTTTATATCCATTTGGTAGCAATGAAATTTGGGATCTATGATTTACTTTAATAATAATTGTTTTAATATATGGCAAAATTATTTCTCCACTTGGTTTTTTCTTGCTTGTTATGTCAGACATTATATTGAGAATATAACAAAATTGTCTAATAGTATAAAATCCCCCCTCCGCCTTTTGAATAAAATTGTTTAATAGTATAAATAGAACTTAATATAAGTATAAATAAATAATAAAAGTTGACACAAGAATTATATTTCCAATAATTGTTTCAATAAATAGAAAAATTGTTTCTGGACTTTATTGTTTCTTGGTTATTAGTTGGGATTTACACTGAGAATATAACAAAACTTTTTCTATAAATGGTAAATTAAAAAAAAAAAAAAAAAATCTAAACTCGTATCTTGCAAGTTTTAATTTGATATGATTTTTAAGATTCTTTTACTTACTATGGAACATTGAAGAAATTTTGGGAAATTGTGGTATTTAAGATGCATAACTGATTTTGGATTTGTATATTGAAGTCAATACTTAAAATTTTTAATTATGGTTATTTATGGTTGATTTTGAATTAAGAATATAGCAAAAAGATTATCCTAAATGCTTAAGTTAGGTAAAAGTCGAGTTCTAAAGAGAAAAAAAAATCAATCCATTTTCTCCCTCTAGCACTAATAACTAATACCATGTACATGATCTAAATTAGCAGACAACGATGTGTCACAAAGTTGATGATGAAACAGTTTAACAATTTGCTGATTATATGTAAGATACTTATTCTCTTTGAATTTACTTTCATGATGACTTTGATTTTTATTTATCTTACAGGTGATTTAAGAAATAGGAATACGGTCACTCTAAGTACAATACAATGTATTAGAGGTAAGTTTAACAAAGTTCGTAATCTAAATCTGTTGCCAATGACTTATTGTTTTATTATGGCGAAACAATTTCGCGAATTTATGGTATGCAATATACTTAATCATTTTTTAATTTACTTTTAAGACGCTTCTACTTCATTCAAATGAATACATTATTAGCTACAAACAATATGTTAAAAAAGGTACGATGAAACTCATTATATAAATTAGTAGCCAGCAATTTATTGTATTAATGTACGAAAGTTTGAGATTTGCTGGTTTGTATTGTACTCAATTCTTTTTCTGAAATATTACCAAGAAGCTTTTGTTTTTATTGGTAAAAAACCAGAATATTAGTACACTAAATCACGCTATGTTTAATGACAAGATAATGAAACTCATTATCAAAATGGGTGAGAAAAGACTTATCCTATCCCTGGGGAAGTAACGTTTCACGTCATGTTGATATGCAAAACGTTTAATTACTTCAAATTTCACTTCCCATGATGGTTTTAAGGCAAAAATGAAAATGGGCACTGACCTTTTGCTGTTTCTTCTGCGTCTCTTCGTTGCGTACATAGTACTCAGGTGGTTCATGCTGCAGAGGGGCGCCCGCTTGCACATGAAAGTGGTAAGCAGAGAGCGGGCAAGGGCCGCTCAGGGTCGGTCGGCCGGCCGCAACATCTCCACCGGCCACCGCGACAAATAATCCACAACACAAAAAGGAACAACAACAAACACGCTGCAGACGATAGTAAAACGCACTTAACAGGTAAAATCCCGCGCTGTCACATTCTCCACCCCGCGGTTGCTGTCTGTTCGGCTGCCAGCCACTGCACTGACACGCCGAGAGTTCTCTTCATTTGCCCACCCCTCCCCGCGAACAAATCCTTGATAGATGGGCTATCTCTGCTTGCCCCCCCCCTCCGAAGGGCCACGCCCACTCCGGTGACACGCAGCCAATGGGCGATAACGGACGGCCGAGTGACGTCACCGGCACAGGCGAGTCTTCCAAAAGAGAGATTCTCCTCTCCGAGCACAGAGAAAGGGATGTTGAGGAGAGAGAGAGAGTAGGATGTGTATGACGAGGTGAGGTCGAATGCATCTAGATGTCTTATTTGAAGGAGAGAAAAAGATTGAAATTATATGTGGATTGGGTAGACAGTTGTTTTATGCGTGTTAGATAAGGTGCACGCAGATTGTGAATGAAGGAGATGCTTGAAGAGAAATCAGGAGTTCAAATATTATGAAATTAATCAAATAAATTTATTAATATGAATTAATCAGAGATAGGATTTTAGATGTAAGGGATGTGAATAAAAGTGCACTAGTAAAATTAATAAATTTAAAATTAAAATTCTAAAGGAAATTTCGTAATTAACATTAATTTTAGAAATAATAGAATAGAATGATGTGAAAAAATATATAAAATTATTCGTTAAAAAATTGATTATTGGTTTAATATTTCTTAAATTAATTAAATCATGCGAATTTTGTAAAGTATTTAATTCATTTCACATTTTGTGAGAATAAAAAAAAAATAATAATATGATTATAAAATTTTGTCAAATTTTCTTAGTAGAATCCATCAGAATTCTGAAGGGAAAAAGGTGACATTCCAAATTTTAAAAGTTCTCCTTTTTTCAGACGATATAAATTAAAAATATCTTGTAAAAATATTAATTTTGTAAATAATATATTATGACAAAAGAAATTTGATATAAATATATATTTATGATTTGTTGTAAATTCTTAAAATAATATTCTGACATCATAGAAATATATTAGAATTAAAAAAAATTCTGTATTTCTTGGTTTTGATGAAGAATATCTTAGAGATAAAATATATGATGTAAATCTTATTCGATGGAAAATATACTAAAAAAATTATTCGATGAAAAAATATTATAAAAATAATATTCAGTTATTGTGAAAAAATAAAGGAGCTATTAACAATAGAACACACACACACACACACACACACACACACACACACACACACAGACACAGACACAGACACACAGACACAGACACACAGACACAGACACAGACACAGACACAGACACAGACACAGACACACACACACACACACACACACACACACACACACACACACACACACACACACACACACACACACTTGCAATTTTCATTTGATTACAACTTCTGTTAAAATCTTAATCTGATATTGAGGTCAAATATTTTTCATTTAGTGTGGCGTGGAAGTCTGCATTGCGGATGCTACCTCAAATACTATACTCCTCATCTGACCATTTTTTGAAATTGCAGAATCGGACCAAAATAGACTTGCTGCTGCTTCAAAGTGGCACGTGAAGAAAATTAAAAACAAATTCCAAAATTAATTTGAAACGTTTTGACGTAGATTACTGCATTTAAAGTAATAAAATTC
The DNA here is from genome assembly GCF_947563725.1 of Argiope bruennichi. Classification (NCBI taxonomy): domain Eukaryota; kingdom Metazoa; phylum Arthropoda; class Arachnida; order Araneae; family Araneidae; genus Argiope; species Argiope bruennichi. Next base: position 76,520,607 of record NC_079159.1, on the reverse strand, counting down.
ATATAAAGTGTATAAAATTTTTAAAATGGATTTCTAAAATGTGATTTAAAGCATTAGTGTTAGATAATATTATTGAAAAAGGTTAATAAATAATCATTGAGATTCTTTTGATTATATTATTTGTACATTTATATTTCTAAGTGAATATTGTATTAAAACTTCGCCGTTTTTTAAAAATATAAGAGAAATTGAATAAGAAATCGGTTTTTATGAAGAACTGTAAAAAAAATGTAATATTGGGGAGGTATTTATGGGTAAAAAGAACATTGTAACGAAATTTTTGCCATTTTAATTTTTTTATTGATAAATACAATGAAATGCGAAAGTAAAAGAATATGTGAATTTTTACAGATGCAATAATTTTCTCTGATCGTTTCAAGGTCATGACCTACAGTAAGAATCTTTGTCTTATATAAGCTATTCCTATTAATTCGATTTAAAAAAAAAGAGTTGCTTATATTTTATTATACATTGTGCTTTTAATTTCAAGATGAGGAACAAGAAACGGAAAATGCTTAAAAGTCAAATAATAAAGAAATAAAAAAATTCTAGAATCCCTATGAATTAAAAACCGAGGCCTTTGAAGCATCAGAAAAAAAAATTTCCGGTAAAAAAAAAATCTTACCTGTCTAATTAAAAAAATAATTTTATTAAAAAGATTAAGCCTTAGACGTTTTTTTAAATGAGATTCCTCCTCAATCAGAAAAAAAACTTAGCGACTCCAAAATAAGAAATTAAATATGAAATTTGAATTTTAAATAATGAAAAATACGAGGAAATCTAATTAAAAATATTTATGTATATATTTTCTAATTTGTTTATTTTATGTCTTTAAAATTTCCTCGCTGTTTTATAATTTCAGTATTTTGCTAATAGTTTTTTTAAAATTTCTTCTACCCAAGTTTTGTTTCTGAGCCTGAATATTTATGTACCATACGAACATACTTTTCTTTTACAGAATATTACCGTAGTTTCATTGTTATCATTCTTTTGATTTGTGATATCCATTCAATTCTCCAAAGTCCATTAATTAATTATTTTCTTTTTAATAATTGATGTAAGAAAGAATAAGGCTTTCAGCAATAAAAAAAGAAACTGATTTGTGTTTGGTGAGCAAAGTAACAGCCCAGAGAAGTATATAATTGCTTAAATCGAAGGATTACTTTATGGAACTGTCAATAAAAAAGATAAGAAAGCCATTCATTCGAGATACTCTTACGATATTTTTTTTTTTTAATTCAGCAATATTCTTTAATTATTTTCCTTACTGATACTGAGAACTCTTAAAGCTTTGTGAAATGTTTAGTGATACTACTTAAGATACAACATACAATTTTAGACATTCTTTTGAAGATAATATAAAAATACATGCTGTCAGAGCTATACTCAAGATCGAAGTTTTTACATTTATATTTTGTAAGTGACTTTACATCTTAGCTGAACAGGAATAGTTGGAAGAAAAATATAGCAGGAAAGACACCGATATATTTCAAGGAAATATAAGCGAATGTAATATTTGTAGATGAAATGTTGATAGCAATTATTGTAACATTTTGAAATGTTAACATTTGACACCTATATTTAAGGGTTATGTAACATTTCATAACGTTATTTCCTTTTGCGTCAGGAATTGAGAACTTGGTTCTTAAAATTACTTGTACTATTTAATAACCACACGAGGAAAGTCTTAAACTTGGCAGTGGTAATTTATCGGTCAAAATACATTATTTACATTGCTTATGACCCGGAATTTTTCAAGGATCCTGATTATAAAATTAAATTTAACAGTTAACATGAATTTTGGTAGATTTATAAGAGTTAAAATGCACACGTAATTTTGAAATTTACATGTATATAAAAATATAATTTTTTTTTCATCTGTTTCATATATGTATGTCTTTATTATTAAAAGATGAATGTGTAAATGTGTATTGGTGTTCTGCGAGTCGGACCGTTTGGCCTACAATTATCAAATTTGGCATATATGTACGCTGGAGGGTAAAAATAGACTCTTCGGAATGATTTTTTTGAAATTTTAATTAAATATTAAGGAAATAAATATTAAACTGAATGTTGCTGTTTTTACACAATTTCCGAAAATTTCCAAAAAAGAAAATTTTACGCCATTTAAAATCTTAAAAATTGTTTTTTAATAATGCAAGTTAATAATCATGCCTATTTTACTGAATTTCGAAACTTTTAAAAAATAGTTTTTGCGCAATTTTTAATAATAGATAAATTGCATTGGTGAAATGAAATTCAAAAAGTTTTCTTTGTTAAACCAAATATTTTATCACGTTATTTTCTCCTTTTTGTTGAACACTAAGGAAGAAAGCTTCTGTCTAATACCTATGTAGTTTACAAGAAGAACAAAAAGCTGAAGTTACAATTACATTGAATCGGGTAAACATTTGCATTTTTAGCAGTGTTACAATGTCATTGGACTGGCCTACAATAGAAAGGCTCATATGCATGATGAATAGAGTATATGAAAGACAATTAAAATAACTGTCTTTAATGTCTGGTATTTTGGCGGAATCATGCACATAAAAATTTAGCAAGACGATTTAACTCTATTTGAACATAACCAATATTCTTGGTAAACCAGCTCGGCGTCAAAAGTGACAAATATATAATATATATCGATTATGAAATCAAGTCATAAAGCAGATCCATTATTGAAATATCCCTAGAATCTCCTTTAATTTAATTTTGCTTTATTCCCAGTATGAACATTCTACTAGAGTTGATTCAACAAAAATTAATATTAAAAAAAATCATCTCTATTATATATATATATATATATATATATATATATATATATATATATATATATATATATATATATATATATATATATACAAATATTATAAAATACAAAATAAAAAAAATAAAAAATACAAATATATTACCTCTCTTTTTTATGTAATTTGCAGATTTGATTCATGAAGTTAATTTAAACATCGAATTTTTATTGTCCAGACACTTTCTTAAACCCACCTTATGGTAGCTATTTAGTGACTGATGTTTCGGTCTAACATTTTAAAAATGCCATTGAATTTTTTTAGAAGTTAATCTACCCGAGAAAGAAATAATTTTATTAAATGATGAAAATATATGAATTATTAAAATTATTTATCAGGTACATAAACATGAGAAATATTTTTAAATAATCAGCATATTTTTAAATCTCCTTTTAGATTAAAGTCTCAAAATATTTGTAATTCCTTCCTTCAACTCTAAGTCATTTTTCAAGATTTAATAATTTTTCATTGCATAGAGTATAATTGTAATTTCTCCTTTGAAATTTTTCTTTTAAATTGCAATGTTCTAATTGAATATTATTCCATATAACAAGCACTACCACAAACAAAAGAATGATTTTTTTCGGCCACCCTTCTATGCAAACATTTTTCTATGTTGCTCCATACTGGAAAAATTGCCAGTTAAGGAGAAATATAAGGAGGAAAAAGTTAACGTTGTTTAATATCTTCCACTCCTGCAGGGTGCTTAAAAGGTATCATAACTGCCAAAAATTGATTGCAACATTCAGCATTTGAGAGCGTTAAAATTTATTTTGTCAAAATTGATCCATAATATCTGGTCTTCTAATCCTTTCAAAGTAAACAAGCAAACAAAATAAGTGAAACTATTCTAATTTGGAATTTTGTTGTTCTTAATCTTCACCATAGCTTTCATGTATCATCTTATGGATGAATTACAATAATTTAAAATATTCATATTGAAAATTTGTTAAGTTAAAAAAACATCAACTTTATTTACTGTTATTTATCGTAATCCAACTTAAAAACTAGAATATCATTTGTTAGCAATGAATGAATGAATTGCAAGAGTACAGAAAGCAACAAAAATTAAAAGAATTTTAAGGAAATTAACTTCAAATATTAAAAATTTGTCATGTGATCCAATCTGTTTCTTCTTTTACGTGGTATTTTACTCTTTTTTTACTAGATTATACCAATTCGGATATTATGGGCATCAGTATTGTTTCTGGTTTCAATTACAGAAATATTTTGTTACTCCATTGAAGAATAATAACTTATGAATCTTGAAGTCGTGGGAGCATTGGGTAAATTAAAGCTTTGGTATTCAGATATTTTTTTTCTGTTTTTCTAAGTGTAGTTTCATAACGGGGAAAAAATCGGAATATCAATGTATAAATCAAGTTTTCAGTTAAAAAATTATATATTAATCTTATATTAGATAAGCAAACATTTTCGTTAAAAGTTGGAAAAAAAAAATGAATGTGTTTCACATTATTCGCATTCGGAACATGAATTCGGAATTCTGAAGCTTCTGATCTTTTTTTTCCTTAGCATTTGAATTACCTGTCTTAAAATTTTTTTAATATCCACTTCTGGAAGGCGTTTTATAATGATATGATCAATATCCTTTTTTTTCCGGCATAGGCAAAAGAAATGCCTTTTATTCTTTCACAGAAGTGACAATTTTCATAAAAATAACAAGCTGTTTCAATGGCTTTAAACACGTGCTTCAGACTTTCTAAAATATTTCCTGGCTTTTAGCTATATAGTTTGACAGTTATGGGTAGACGATTCCAAAATGACATTTATTTAATTATTATTTTAAAACTCTCCGAGCATTTCATTTGTAGAGATTAACTACCCGAAATGTAACAATTTGCCAGAAGTACGAATAAATATTTCTTTAATATATTTTACCAATAATATATCAATTGAAACAGTAAAAAAACTATTAAGATTTTTTATCCTTATTGAATGTCTTTTTGGTTAACACAGGGATTAAATCAGTCATTCAAAAGCTCTCAGAAATAACATTTCCAAGTATCATCTTGTGAAAAGAAAGCGTAGCATGACATGCAAAAAATTTAAAACAAATAAAGTTGCGTTAATGTCTGCAATGTTTTTGTTTTTATTTTTATTTTTTTTTCTGTATTATGGCCACTCATTCTTTGCTGTCAAATGATATTTTAGTTTTGCGATATGTTACCATAAATAAAAATAAATACAATTGTAGTGGTAAACTTGACATTTTTTTAGTTCGAAGTGAACGTTTCCTGGACATATTCTTCGAATTTTTTTAATCCATTGACGAGACAATGAAAGAAGGCTATGGTAATGATGAGAAACAAAAATTCACACAGAGATAATTACAAATATTTTTATTTTCTCATATCGAAGTATACAAAGAGAAAGTATCGTAATCGTTAAAAAAATTCAACATTAAGATTTTTATGAATCTTCCCCTTTCAGGTATTCTTGAGTCCTAAAAAATAGTACACTCTTGCCATTTTGCATGTCTGCCCATAAAACGACAACTCAAAAACGCTTTGTGAGAGACGGATGAAATTTGGTATATGTTCTTTTCACCAAATTTGCAGATTTTATCAAATTTTGGGCGAAATCTATTCAAAGAAAGTCCGGCAGTCCAAATCTATCTTAACATGATAACCAAGAAAGCGATGAGAATTAAATGGTTAAAATTTAATATTCAGATTTAACATCTATTGTGTAGATGTATATCAAATTTGGAATGAAATCCATCAAGGGTTCGACCATTTGTAGGTTTGTAGTTTTAAAAGCATATAAACGCGAGATCTAAAAAAATGTGTATACTGGCATAAATAAAATTTATTATATGATCTTGTGATGGTAATTATAATTATGTGGCAATTTTGGTTTGAATCGACTTGGAAAAAGACATCCAAAATACAAGTTTGGTATTTCGGTACTTTTGAATTAACCTTTTAAAGGGTCATTTTTTTCTAGTAATATTATGTTAAAATATTTTTAGGCTTGAAATTAGAATAAGCAAAGGGATTCATTTAGCTTATTAGATAAATTTAATTTGATTCATTAATTAATTTGGTTAATTAATAATTAAATAACAAATCAAGACACAACATTTTGTCTGAGAAAAAGAACTGGAGCATCTAAGTTTCTGACATACTAAAAAAATTTGTCAGAACTTACGCCAACCTATATAATTTCATACAAAGATTGATAAATTTGGTGGGAAGCATACTTCCCACGGCCCTAGAAAAGGTTAACTGCATCTCAGCGATAAATCTAGGAAAAAAAATTGTCAAAGATTACACTTTAATCGGCTCTTTCGTATCTATTGTCCGCCAACGGCATGCGGTTATTAATACTTATCAGAGAATATGCGAGAAAGTTTTGAGGAGACCATTATTGCCATTTTTTAAAAAAATAATTTAAAGGGGAACGCGCAGTGTATGATATTAATGTAAATGTGGCAAAAAAAAAATATTACTCTTCAAAAATTGTAATTGTGACTAATGCCATATTACTTAACTGTTAATGTCATAATAGGCAGATAATGATAAACTTTAAAATTTTATTAATTAATGAAAAACATTCTATTTTCGATTCTTTTTAGGATTTTTAATTCTACTCATTATATTTCCCACTAATTTATAATTTTCCCGTAGCACAAAACAATTATCTCTTGGCGAAATACATAGAAAATGTTTTATTGTTACAACATTAACTATTACATGATATTAAGGTTTGGAGAGTTGCTATCGCAGGTAATAACCCTTTCATACCTAGCTTCTATCTTGATTATTGTTAAATTGATTTCATAAAGATAATTTTAAGGCAATCTTGAAGATACGAATTTTCTTAATGCGAGCTTCACATTGTAATTGTGATTACACATATATACACTTATGCTGCTAAATTAGCTTGAAGTATTTTTTAAAATTTAAAAATTATCTTCAAATAGTAGCTTTAAAATTCGCATTCTAAGTAGTGGAATTAAATATGAAGTTTCCACCTCCGCTTCATGCTTTGGTCGACCACAAAATGGTTTTTTTCTCATTCTGTAAATTTATTGCCTTTGCTGCTTCAATTTTTAATTAGTTTTGTTGTTTATTTTTTCCTGTTGTTTTTATCCTTATTTTTATCTGTACATATTTTTATCTATGCATGTAGTTGTGTCTACTTACTTCTGAAGCCTTGTGTTGTACTTTGTGGTGCACAAGGATTGACTTATTATTAATAAAAGAAAAGTAGTGGAATTATTCCCTCGATATGCTTTTCTCTTCAAAAAGTGGACAACCACTGCCTTATTTTTCGTGAGGGAAATGTATGCTGTGCTAATAGGAGCGGTCACTCTTCAAAGGATCTCATCGCAGGGGAGTTCCTTGGCTTTGGATGGAAGCCAGCGTTCAAGGGGCGTGCCCCTCCCTCTAGGAAACTAAATTCCGAGTTTTGGTCGAGCGCCAAGCAAGGGGCTCTTTTTACGAGAAAGCATCTTAATGAATGGCTTACATGGACTGACAGGCCGATTTCTCTTACGGGATCTCTTTCTTTTTTTTATCATTCTGCCCCCCCCCCTTTTGTTCCATAACTGACCACGTACAGGCCTTTTCCTCAGAAACATCTAATCCAAAGATCTGATGAGTTTAGTTTCTGAAAACTCGATAATAATTATGATGATCTAAGTCTAATTCAGGCTATGTGTCTGTGCGAATTCAAAGGAACCAATGAGGATATTTCATTTAACTATTGGATATTTCTCCCGTAATGTAACAGACGAATATTTCTATTAATAATAAAGATGAAAGTGTGTATATTGGAGACCTAAGCAATCAAAATTACATAGATGTGCTTTGAAAGATGGGATGTGATACCTCGTACATTTTTTTGAGATTTTAATTAAAAAATTTGATTAATTAAAAATTGAACGAAATTTTGGTGTTTTCCCATGATATCTTTTAAAAACACTGCTGCACAAAACTGATTTTTCCATCATTTCCATCACTCTATTGGGATCTTTCATATTCATAATGATCAGAAAAGGTGCAATACAATTTGTATAATGCTGTTTTTTTTATCTGTCCCAATTTGTTATTCGAAAAAAAATTGAGGAGGGGAGGGGGAATTATGAACATTAAGTTATGCATAAGATATTTAATTGAATGTAAGCATAGTTGACGTGAACTAAGTAGTCATCAAAGATTGCTAGTTAGTAATAATTAAAATATGCCACCACAACCGCGATAGATACCATTTTTGTATGAAATAGTCAGTACAGAAAATAGCCGAAATGCTATTTAAATTGCGTTGTTAAATATTTATGTATAATATGTGATATAATAAAACGATTCTAATTTGTTTATTTTTAAATATCTCTCGTAAATTTTCTTTGAACAAATCATTCAAAAACTTCAATTTTTTAGTGCATTATTTACTGCATTTATATTAATTCATTTATATCTGCTTCAGAAATGCCTTAACCAAAAAGATATTCGGCGAAAGTTTAAATTTTTCTCATTTTCTTTCCTTTTTCTTTTATACGAAGTATAGTAAACGTTATGTAAACGTCAAAAAATTCAATCTCGGAATTTTAATGAATCTCGACGTGCTAGAATTCCCTGAGTTTGTAAAACATACATTTGGGTAATGTCTACCTGTTTGAGACAAAGATAACGAAAAAAAAAAAAAAACAACACTTGGACATGGCATATGGTTCTTTGCACCAAATTTGAAGATTTCTGTCAAATGTTGAGCAACATCTTGTAATGTCTTGATCTAGACTGATCAAATAACGAAACAGAATTTCCAGACTATTCTTTATTTTACAGCCCTATATATACAAAAGAACAAATTGTTCTAACCTTGGTTATATAAATTAAATTATTACTTTACTGAAAAAAAATTATTACTTTTCTAATAGTTGACGATTGCGCAATAAAGTAGTCACGTGATCATTCCAAACTGTTTTTTGAGAAAGTTTTAGAACTTGAACGATTTTCAGATGGGAGGTGGGGAGAGGGGACCCTCGTTTTCAAAATGTCAACGCATGCTTAATCTGATAGTCACGACTGTTAAAAATCGGTTTAAACTGGTTTTTCACGAAAAAAAAAAACTTGGCCTGGAGAAGAAAAAATTTTTTAATTCGATTTTTTCGAATTAATTTAGTTCGATTTTTTAATTTTGAGATGGTCAAAAATCATCGCTTTTCTAAATGTTGGTGATTGCGAAATATGAATTATGTGAGAGCATGATGTTTTTCTGTCGAATTGATACCACGCGACTTAAAAAATAATATCACTTTGGTTCAGATTTTTACACTAACTGAGAGTTAAAATAAATGTGAGACGTGTTTTGAAACTAAACTTGGTTTTAGCATTAAATAAATTAAACACGTGATACGATAAAGTTAGTATTATAGTACCTAAAATTGTTATTTAGAATAGCTGTACACGTCCTTTTTAAGGACTAAATTTCAAATATTCGCAATTTTATGTAAATTATGAGCAAAGTAAAGCCTTTAGCTAAATATGAGTTATTTTTACATGTTTACAAAGAAAAATTACTCCAATTTTCAAAAAATTTCAAACTTGAGATTTTTTTTTTTTAAGTTTTACGTTTCAGATTTTTTTGAATCCAAAAAACACATTTTTAAAATTTTATATATTTGTCCGTGATTATTGCAATGACTCAAAACATTTTGGAGCCATGCGTGTCTGTTTATCAAATTAGATTTTTTATTCACTTTGAACAAAATCCATTCAATGAAGTCTGTCTGATTGATCGAATGTGAACTACTAAGCATAAAAAGCGAGACGGATAAAATATAGCATGTAAATTTAATGTCTAAACTGGAAAAGAAATTTTGAACCAAACCCGACAAAGAATCGAGCATCTACCGATCTGTATTTTTTCATATATGTAAATACACTAACTGTAAAATAGGTTAGTAACTTATATAAATAAAATTAGATTTGTGATCTTGTCATTAAAATTGTAGTCATGTCAAATTTGGGTGCCATTCGAAAACGAAGGGGAGAAAAAGCCCCCCAAATGCATATTCAGTTGTCTACATCTATACTACGAAGCATAAAATGGCATATGCTATATACTAAAAATAAAAATCTGAGTACTCGTGGTGCTCATTTGCTCAGTCTCAACAGTTTTTGTATGGGAAGGATGAGAGAAAAAACATTAATTAAAGAATATGTGAGCAAATTTCGGGGAGAGCATTCCCACCGATTTTCTTTCCAGATTAAAACCGTATATTTAGAAGATTATGATTATAAAATATGGTTTTTATACCACAATTAAATTCTATATAGAAGGCGCGCAAATATTGTTTCTTTTGAATCACCCTGTACATTTTTGCCCTGTATAATTTGGAGATAAAAAGTCGTTTCAGTAAAATACATGGAGAGTAATTTAGTAATGCATGTGCTTCATAATGAAGCATGTGCTTCAATAATTCGTGAAAATTCTGAAAAAAAAATCCATAAACTCTTCTTAACAGATCACGAAAATCTCAATATACTTAAAAGGTAACCAGCGAAATCATTTTAAGCCCTGTAAATTCAAAACAGAGTCTATTATAACCAGGAAAGCAACGTGTGCCTATAATAAAGAGACAACGTGACAGATTATAGCGCCCGTAGCGACGAAACAAGGAAGTTATAATTCAAAAAATAAAGGAGTTCGACCAAAACGTTCAATTAGAAGAATGTATGCTTCACCATAATAAAAACACATGAAAAAGTTTCATTGAGTTGTCTATAAAAATGGGCGAAGATATTTGTGATTAAAATGATGAAGTTACAGTATCATGAAAAATTGTTTGTCCTAAAATTGAGAAATGTGTTCTTCAGTATTACCATACATTTTTTTCGAGTTAAGAAATGGTGAAAGTGAACAAAAATAATAATAGTAATAGAAAAGAACAAACCTGAAAAACGCAATCGGGAGGAGGGGAGAGAGATCTGAGGATACATTTTTCTATTTTAGGATGAAAACTTTTTCATAAATTCATAATGTGAATCGTATCCATTTTACGGATAATTCTATTACATTTTTTCCTTGGTTTTATTATGGTATAGTGTATGCATGCATTTTTGTGATTGAATTTTTTGGTCGCTTTCCTTTATTTTTAGCTTGATTTTTTTTTTTTTTTTTTTTTTTTTTGTAATTTCTTTATTTTACAGGGTTGCTGTAACCTTCTTGAATAAATTCAGCATAATCACTTTATTATAGATACTCGCTACCTCTCTATATACCAAAAGCCGTTTTAAATTTAAAAAAAATTAAAAAGACTTTACTTATAATCTTGTACACAATCATCATTATGGAATGATTATAATTGATTCTAATTATCTTTCGATTTATTCTAAATTTTATAAGAGCATTTTAGTTATAACAGCTACAACAAGTAATGGAGAAATACTGTCAATCGATCATCTCATTTTTTTCTTCTTCAAAACAGAAACGTTTTTCGAAATTCAGCTTTTAATAAGAGAAACGTCGTATATTTTCAATAATAGTTTTATAATACCGCCTAAATTCAGAACATGCTGACCTATTGGAAAAAAAGATTTTCAAGTTTATTTATTATTAATTTTATATAATGTGTAAATAATTTTTTCTAGAAACCTATTAACTAACAGTTATTGAACAAAAGCAATTAAAAATTTTAAAATATTGATCTAAATTACTATATGAAAAAATACATTTGAATATTGATGCTCGAAGAAATATCATATTAAAAGAAATTATTTGTATTATGTTTGATTTCTTTGTTTCCCTGAATAAAAGTTAAACAGTTAGAGCAGAAAAAAAATATTTAAAAAAAAAAATAAACTATTACTTGATTAAAGTAGGAGCGTTGTTCAGCATTCAGCTTTTATTTTCTTTCTGAATGTTTTTGATCCTTCTATAAACAAAATGGTATTGTGTTCCTTTGAATATTTTTTTTTATTTATTTGGAAAATAATTGCTATATAAACTTTGTATACGACGTGAAGTTAGAAAAGTTTAGTAGTTATTGTTGGTATATCTCACAATTCATTTGTATGAAAATGTTAAGTAATATTTTGCATCTTATTAAACTTCTTAGTTATGATGAGATCATAATTATTTTATACTGCATTTAAATTTTAAATATATTATTAAGTTTCCCTTGAGCATTTCCCTTTAATAACTTCGTTCTCGTCTAAAAAAGCTTTCAGCAGCTCAAAAAAAATATTAATGGTATACAGAGATTTAAGATATAATATGTATTTCTGAATGATTTTTTTTTTGAAATGTTTAATCGAAAATACATTTTCTAGAATTATTTTTGCTAACAACTTGAAGAACTTGATAGCAAAATGAAATCAAAACCTCACAGTACACAACCTATAATTTTCATTGTATTTCCATTAGGGGTAGCGGTACATTAGCAAAAGAATCGCTGTGATAGACATCTGTTTAACAAAATCAAGCCAGACAAATATTTCTGCAGATGATACATCGTTTGGCAACCTGGCTTCCTGAAGTCACTGCAGTTTCCCCCGGGAAATTGAACCAATCTCTAATAAAGCTGCTGTATCCTCATATCATCAAAAAATAAGCATCATTTTGCTTCTAACATGACAAAAATAAGGCTCAAAATACAAATTCACTTGCAACGACGCGAGACATCCCCGAAAGAGCTTTATCTATTCACATTTCATAACGGTCCCAGCGCAGAAAGTCCACTAAATCTAGCCAGGTGCAGTCGGGTTTTATTAAAGATGGGGGGGGGAGAGGATTTACACACGCCCCTTTCCATTTCACGATAATAACACAATCTCCCCTCCCCTCCACGGACGAATGCATGTGTTCTGCGTGCTAATGCATGCTAATTGTATGGGTGATGAGCCCAGGGCATGTCTCTTCAAATCTCCCCCCCCCCGTCCGCGGGTACAGTTAATTACTGGCGTAAAAACCGTCGTATTACGCGATTCGGGGCCCCCGGCTATGTTTTAGGCCCATTACTAAACGGAAGGTGACTAACGTAGGGCTTTATAGAGGGACCGGTGACTTCTTTTTTTTTGTGTGCCGGGCTTTTGTAGAAAAGGTCAAAGGGATATATTCGTCTGTCTTTTCGATTATTTATTTCGTTTATGATTTTATTTCCCCTTTTAATCGTTGGCAGCATTTTTTATATGCTGCCATCTTTTATGTCCGCTGAGGTCTTTTAAGATCCGAAGAGTTCGAAAAAAAAAATGACGTTTGAAGTTGAAAGAGGAGAAATTATGTTTTATGTTGAACACAAGAAAGAAACTATGGATAGATATGTTTCATACCGTGGATTATATTAATGACATTCATTTTATTTTATAAGTTGTTACTTTTATGAAAGTTTGTTACTTTTTGATGGATGATCTTTCTCAATTGATCAAATTTGAGGCGGATCTACGAATATTCAAAGATGTATTTTCTAGCTGTACATGATTTTACATGACGTTATAGAAGACAATAATACTGTGATTACTATCACTGCAAATAACGATATAATTATTATCCTGTTTTTATATTTTTAAAGGAACAATGACAGATGAATCTATAGAGGTCTATTACTAACTATGCTTATTATTTTACTAACTATGCTATTATGGATAGTTGCTGTCTGAATAGTCAAGGCAAAACACATAATAAATATAAAATGATTTTATTTAATGCCAAACGGTTTACTACCAAAGATATACTGAAAAATTAAACACAGTGCTCGAGATATACAAATGATGGATGGAAATATTTGATTGTTAGATGAAATATATAGCTGAAAGATCGGATTGAAACAAAAATTAGATCGGATACAAACTGAATTCGATCTGAAATCGAAGAGGATATGGATAGAGTGGTATAGAATCGAAACTTTTTCATTATGTCGAATATTTCTTTAGTCTAAGAAAAAAAAAATGGAAAGAAAAAACTGCTATTATATTTAAGTATAACTTATGTTTTTTTTACAGCATTCCGGCTATGCATTTTATAGCTTTTTTCATATTTTATATATAAACCTTCTTTTTTTATTTGTTTTGAACATAATTTAAATTCTGTGGTGCATTTCATTCGTTTTCAAAACTTTATTCTTAATTTTTGAAAATACTAGAAGTTTTATAATTTTAGAATTTGCCTTTAAATATAAATATTAATTTTTTATTTTTTCCTTTATTTAGTGAAGGATAACCAAGTGTCATTATTGCGCTATGAAACATTTGAACTAATCATTATTTGAAGTTTCACAGTTGGCGATTTGATTATGATTACTTTATTTGGAAAGATTACATTAATTGCTGTAACTAAGGAAATTATAGCAATTTGTTCGGATGTTTTAAATTGATATTTCGCGTTAAACTAACGCTTCAAGTAACTGGACGATGATATAACAATTCTAGATGATAAGTTAATGAAAAAATATAGAATCCTGAATTGGTAACTCTTCTTTAATTCTGAAAACAGAATGAAATATTTTGTCCTTTCCATATCATTGAGCAATCATTTGACTTTTATTTATCTCTTGTTTTTATCCATTTAATTCTTGGTACTTTTCTCAAAATATCAAATCATAATTTGTCTACATAAAGCCCCATTCCCATGGCCCGTGCACGCCTCGCGTCCGGCTCATTCTGCCCTCTTTCCCGACATTTGTGGTTATCCAGGGCTCTTTAATGTTTGTTCATTTTACCGACAATTTGCGGGAAGCTCCCAATCAACGTCCAAAGGCAAGAGTGGACCTACAATCAGTCAGAGTGGAGATTTACTATAGTATCTATAAAGACAATGGGACTTAATACGATAAGACCTGTTCCAATGGTTAAGGGGTTAATAAATTATTTTATATTACTTACACAATGTTGAAATAGGTAAACTATAAGCAAATAAATTACATTACCTACCTTAACAACCTCTTATTAATTTAATAATTTATATCTTTTCAAATGAATGTGGAAATGTTCTATATCTCTAATTTCACTTCACTTAATATTTGGTGTTGTCAAAGAATGAAATAATAATTATTTTGTGTCAATTTTTTTATTAAATTATATGTATGTGTTTAGAAAAGTTACTGATAGACATGATTACAAATGTTCGGATGACGCGAAGAGAAATCTGATTCCATTCATTTAGATACGCCCCCAAATGACTTTGACAATACATAATTACTTAACCAAATCTGAATTTTGCAATATCAGAATAGCGATCTGTCGACTAAGGGCTAGAAAGGCGAGTTAATTGCCTTTCAGGTGCGGAAGTCATCTATTACAGAGCCGACCAAACCTGCGGCCGGTGCTGACTCCAATTTTCCCGTCAATGCCTAATCATCCTTTCCCGATGTAACTCGCTTTTAGCGCAATTAGCCGGCGCCTTCACACATCGTCCCAAGAAGTGTCCGGTGGCCGAATGATTGACAGGACTGGTCATTAGGTGTGGAAAGCAGCTGGACAGTTGGCCGGTTATCAACCAGAACACCGAGGGACTCCAGCGTGATAATTTCACAAGTACATTTCAGCAGTTATGACCTTTGTATTGAAGTTATTATCACGGGTCAAACGTCTGGAGTGGAAGACGAGTTGGAGAGTTTGTTGGCTCAAATGACAGCGAAATTGAGGCAAATACATGGAAATAGCCTTGAAGGTTTCAACTTTAGAAAAGTGGACGACTACGTTTACGTTTACTTTTTTCCAATAACATTGGAAAATCCAACATTTACTATTTTCAATTCATCTTCCATTTAATCTTGAAGTAAGTGGCTTCATCTTTGCATGTCAGTTTTTTTTAAAAAATTTAATAACTTCTTTTAAAGATAAGTTAGCCCTTTTAAATCGTCAAGTTTAAATTTAACACACACACATACGTACGTTCTATTTGTTTTATTTAATTTTTATAAGCAATTATGTAGAAAGGTAAGAATGAAGTCGACTTCAGTCTAATTTGGATGCACAGAAAAAATCACACTTTTGATTGCATAATGAGAATACTTCAATTTTTTAATTAAAATACTAGTTTGGCTATTTTTTATTAGGAAAGTATATCGAAAACCGAAGCCGGCGTCCTTGCATAGGGGTAGCGCATCTTCCCCGTGATCTGGGCGTTCCGGGTTCGAATCTCAGTTCGGGCATGGCTGTTCTTCATCTGTGTTCTATCTGTGAGGTGTATGAATGTGCCCCCCCCCTGTAAAAAGGGGTTGTGCAAGCGAATGTGTGAGTTTCATCTTCATATGAGCTAGAAGTCAGACTTCTGCCCTCGGGTGCTCAGGGGTCTTTACCCTCAGAAGCTACTGCACCCTCTTTCCGTAGTAACGCGGACACATCATCATCATCATAAACCGAAAAAAAAGCTATTGTAAATTATTGGTTAGCTTACAGTTTTTTTTATACAGAAAAAAAATCACTAAAAACGATAAAATAAAACAATTTTAGATTTTAGAAAATAGTTACTAACATTACTAACAGTCAAATCATAATTTTTGTTTTATAAGGGATATTTTGTTCATTTTTAAGGAAATATATCTTATTACATTATTCAGGTCATAAATGTGATGGACTTTAGATTTTTCCAATGTATGCCATTCCTTTTATAAGTGTCTCATGAATTTAATAAAATGATGGATTTGAAACATTTTCTGACTTTTTTTCTCACATAAAAATATGTTGAAATTTGTCAGCTTCGCAGTCTATTTTATATCATAAGCAGATGCAGAATATTTCAGGTCAATTTCTCATCTTGGATTTTCGTCGGTACTTCCATTTTGATTATAAATTCGCTAGTAAAACAAAGTGATGAATAAAATATTATCGTTCGTAATTTTTAATTCGAATGTTTGTATTAATTTATATGAATTTTGCAATTATCCCCTGATTTCCCTATATTTTATGGGTAACCGCGTTTGGTACTTAATAAATAATTCTCCTTTTATAAATTTTACTTTTTGGTATACGATATATGCAAAGAATAAATATTTAAATCGAGAAAAAATAAATATTTTGATGAATTTCCACGTTTCAAAATTCAATAAATCTGAGAAACATATTTTTGGGATTACATCCATCTATCGCTTTAACTCTTTGTGAGCATAACTCCCAAATACTTTGAGCCAAGCGAATGAAATTTGATTCTATCGTTAAATAAATGTATGTCCTTTATGTGGTCTTAACACCAAATTTGTAAATTTCTTTCAAATTTTGAATGAAATTGACTTCTATCAAATTTTTCTTTCTGTCGGTCCGAGTTCAAGGAAACATGATAATAATAAAACGCAAATAACTAGATACATAGTTTTTGGTACCCAGTTTTATCATCTAAAGAGCAGATTTTTATTAAATTTTTAACTAAGCCCGTCAACAGGTTAACTGTCTGTTGGTATATACATACATATGCATGTAAACGCGATCATTCAAAAGCGCAACGACTAAAGTAAATGGAATGGGATCTTATTATTAAAATTTAGTTGCATGTCCAATTTTGATTTCAATCGGTTGACAAGAAGGCATCTAAATTGCGTATTCACTTATATTAACTATGAAAATAAAAATCTGAGTACTTTGCATTGAAGGATTGTACAAAGTTCATAATTTTTATGCCGACAAAAACAAGGTTATTTAATTAGGGAGTATATGAAAAAGTTTTGGGAAATTCCCTCTGCTTTTTTAATATGCTTATGAAAATTTTTCCTTTTAGCAATCAAAGTTTCTTTCATCTTTTCTTGAGGAATGTTTTAATTTTCCAGGGGTTAATTTTAAGATTCTTCAAGTATTGAGTTAATTTTCAAGCTTGTATAACACTTTATTATACTTCTTTCTTTATAATCTAGCAAAAATGCCTTGATTACTTTATGTTCAAGTAATTTTTATTACTTTTATAATTACTTCATTATAAAATTATAATCAAGTGATGAATCGCTATAGGTCAAGGAAATTCATTACTTTTCCCTATTATAAATTATTTAGATCTTTAGTTAAAATTCTTTATTAAGATGTGTTTAACCCATTAGACGGCGATCCCCGTTTGGGGGTTTTGGAATTTAACGAACATCATTCGGGGCCAAAAATATATTTGGTACGTCTTATAGTTTATTTTCGTTATATATATATATTAGCCAATATTGTATGTAGCAGAAAACTTGTATTCCGTGTTTCGTTTCGTTGCAACAAAAGAAAAAAAAATTGGAAATTCGTTTGTCAGTTGAATGGAACAGAATTGTCCTATTTGAAGTATTATATTTTTGGTTTTTTTATATTATAATGAAAAACCGTATATAAATATGGAATTCAGAGGTTATAGTAACGATCTGTTGTTTATACAATTTTTTTTATTGAAATTATTTTATGGATTATTTTATAACAACTTTTTTCAAAAATATCAAATATTTTTAAAACAAAACATAATTTGAATATAATTATACAATTACGCAACTTATATAATAATTTATTCAACCAAAAAATTTTAAAAATAGCAGTTAAAAGGTTAATTTTAAGATTGAAACTTGAGTTAGGCAATATGCAAATTTTATTTAAATTTATAGAATATAATATTTAGTCCTTGATGAAAACAATAAAGTCTGATACTACTAACATTAAAAATGTAATTTATTTTTAAAGAAATTTTTTGATATAATTTAAGTTTTATTTTTTTATTGATATTCACTGCTAACCAAAAGCAAAGTAGTGAATTTTACCGAGAGAGTTTTTAAACATAAATTAAAATTTGATCGTTTAAGATCAAGGATATTTTTTAAAAAAAATTATAATTGAATTTATACATTTAAATAAGAATATAATTTTTATACATCCAACCGATATTTAACGCTATCATTTGAACCTGAACTGATATCACGTTCGCTCGAGTTAATCGCTCACTTCGTGACCAAAAGCAAAGTAGTGAATTCTACCGAGAGATTTTTTAAACATAAATTAAAATTTGATCGTTTAAGATCAAGGATATTTAAAAAAAAATTATAATTAAATTTATACATTTAAATAAGAATATAATTTTTATACATCCAACCGATATTTAATCGCTATCATTTAAACCTGAACTGATATCACGTTCGCTCGAGTTAATCGCTCACTTCGTGATATTTACATAAAATCCCCTGCAGCGATAAGGTGAATTGATTGCTTTCCGTGAATCCAAACTCTTTAACACATTCATACCAGCAAGATCACAAGAGAGGGGGAAAAAAGGGAAGAAATTAACTGCCAAGCGAAGGTAAATTTACAACTTTCTCAATCGTCGAACGCCAGGTGTTTCCCAGTTAGTTACCTGGAGCCGAATTCTGTCTGACATGGACTCCCCATCTCCCTGACACTGTGATGTAATCCGTAATCCAGTAACTTCAGCCCGGCTCACGATTACTTCCGAGAAAGGGAACTGGTGACATGACCTAATCTGGAGGTTCATTGGGAAATGACGAGAGGATATCTTTTTTTTAGTACTCTAGATGAGGTTATGCAATCAGATTTCTGATGCAGCGTTGGTATATTTGCACTTTGGAATAAAATGAATTTATATTATAGGTATATTTGTTCCTTTTAACATTGTGTTTTATCGAATTTTAAAGAATATCGATCAATTTTAGAGACTTAAACAAATCGTGTCTCAAACATCATTTTTCAGAAGTTAAGGAAAAGAAATAGTAAAAAATAACTTTTACTTGAAATTAGCCGCCTTTGGCGACTGTCTGGCTCGTTTGAATTATTGAATGGGGAAGTACTTTTTAAAAATCTTTTTGCTTAGCTTTGTACTTTCGCATTTAAATTTCTAATTTTTGTTGACATGCATTATCTTCGGAACTTTCAATCATTCACTTATTTTTCCGTGCATTATGTCATTTGTTCTCTCAATTCTGTCTATACTTAACATTTCAGGTCTTATTGTAAATGAGAATTTATTAAACACTGATTAATCCAAAAACATTCAAAATTAAATTGAAACACGTCCATAAAATATATTACAATAAAACATTCAGTAATAGACTTTTTTTTTGTGTGTGATGCAGGATGTTCCATAACTTTTGAAATATCTAATAATTTTTTTTTGTTTACTATTTTACTTTATGATTTACTTTTTAAAAAAGAAAAGAAAAGTTTCATTTTACTTCCCTTTTTTTCAATAATAAATACTTATTTCAATTCCATAAGAAAGCAAAATTTCAAAAGAAAGATAATATATTTTTATACATCTAAGTGCATTGTGAAAATAGCAATAATGTTTAGAAATATGCTCACTACAAATCTGTAATAATCACAAAAATAACTATTTTGAACATGCTTTAAAATAATATTAAATATGATTTTTTAAAAAATCCTTATATTATGATTAGCAAGAAAGTTAGAAAAACAGAGGATTAAATATATGTAGTCATTATGAGCGTGATTTGAATTTCATTGCAACAATAAATAGTACTGTTGTAAAAAAAAAAAAAAAAAAAAAAAATCAAAAAATATTTTTAAAAAAATTATTAAAAGTAGGAATAAAATTTTACTGTAAAAAAAATGGTATCTGAGGAAAAACAAATTTTTGCATTTGAAAATAAGGTAAAAACCCTCATCATCACCAAAATTGCAAAAAAAAAAAGTTCCAAAACGTATGTTGCTACTCTACAACTAATTATTCTACTCTAAGAAGTGTCTGCTCTGTAAAAAGTTCACGCCTTGCACATATATGATTATTAGAGTTAAGAAGCACTTGTTACGAGCCTATAAAGAAAAGAAAAATTATAAAATTATTCTCTCTGCAATCTGTCCTCTAAATTTTTTTATAAAACTGAACTGTCCTGTTATAAAACTGAAAATTTGTTTCATTTTTAATAGTAAAAAATATATTCTGCAGGTATATAACAGAGCTAAATCTACAGTAACATTTTCATTTCTTATGTGAGCCAGACACTTTCTCATATTTTTCTAAAATGTACGATGGCATTTTGTGTTTAATTTCATAGCAAAGCGTAGATAATCAAATATATGAACCTTAGAAGGGTTCAAAGATTTGTGACTGAAACGTTATTTTGATATCGTAAACACAAACTGAATTGCGACTACTTAGCTTCACTTACACATAAATGCGTAATTAAACAGTCAGACCATTCGATTAACTTGGTCCAATATTTGACATATAGATCATCAACCCTAGTAATAAAATCTATTATCCAAATTTAATCCACTTACCTTGTTTTGCTTTTGATTTATCACAATTGAATCATGACCTCGGAACAAAACTATATTTTGATGTTTGTTTATCTGAAGGAAATGTAAATTTTCAATTGATCAAAATATCAAATTTGTGTTTGAGTTTCTTTTCTTCTATGTTTCGGATATAAATAAAAAGAAAAAAAAGTAGGAATTTTTTTTGCATGACTTTTAACGTTTTTTTATTCTTGCAAAATTACGGTATAGTATAAAGTTATATGTGAAAGATTTAATCTTCTTGTAATAAAATTTCATTTCTCCATGCATATATGTGCATATTATATGTGTGTTCCTTGTATATATGTTTATCTTTATGTTCTTTGTAATACGTAAATTGTAGCTAACTCACTTAACACAATCAAAGTAATATTGGAAATAATATTGCATGAAAAATGTACAAATTCTTTTAGTTGCATGGTTAAAAATCTATTTTATAATAATGCTGTATTATTGTCTTATATCTTACTATTTTTTTAATTGAGTACAATGGAAATTGTATTATCAAAATGCTTCAATGTAATAGGGTTGGCTATTTTACTTTTTAATAAAAAAAACTGGTAAATTTTTATAACTTGAATTTTTCATGTTCCAAATATGCCTACTCAATAAGCAACGAAAAATAGATTGTAGCCGTAAAGATATTTGAGAGAGAAAATATATATAAAATTTGACTTGGCTATCAGTTTCAAATCTAATTTTACTTAAGTATATTTATGAATTCAATCCACGTTCCCATACAGTGGTGCAGAGATAAATGACGCTCAGAATATTTTTTGTTCCTCAAAATATTTGTCGTTTAAACGTGATATAAATATAATAACGGTTTATCTCTATTCTCTTTCCCCATGATGAATGCCTGTACCATGTTCATCCCACTCCAGCTACGCCACTGCGCCTCATTTTGGTTACAGTATTGTCCATTTCTGAGTTTACTAGTCTTTACTGCCTCCGATGCTTCCATGGAGATTTTTACTACCTTAACTCAACCATCAAAATTTTTATAATTAAAAATCTAATCTCGCATGCTCCCAGCGACATTTCACTTGATTTGAATCTCACAATCTCCGTTTTTCATCTAATATTAGATGCTCGACGTTTCTAGCCAAATTTTATTTGACCTTAATCACATCATCAGGCTTGCATCTCTCCGGAGCAGCTGAGCACATAACTGTCACTTGCACCCTGGGCTCCCCAGGAATGCGGAAAATGAGGCAACGATATCTTCGCAGGAAACAGGCGGGGTGTTTGCTTTCGTGACCGTGCCAGACGATCCTCTGACCCACTGATGGGCTGGAGGCACGCACCGACATCATCTTCTGCAAGTGCTTAACCTTACACATTGGCCATGGCCTTGAATTTCAATTATCCACGCTTTCTCTCTCTCCTTTGGTGGCGCGAGCAACTTTCCAAATCGAATTAACTCGTTGCTAATAGCCTCATCTGCACGACGAGCATTTTTTGGGCACGTGAAAGAGGCAAGAAACAAGTAAAAAGTTAAACCATCTCAACTGATAATAAAGGGTGGTGGCTGTTATAAAGTGAATAAGAAAGACAGCATTAAACGGTTTTGTTGAATAAGTCCTTGTGGTTATTTTATTTAGTAATGTTATTTTCCCTTGATGTTAATTTAAAAATAATATTACTTAGTATCTGTATATTGCGTGTTGCACAGTATACTGTATAATTTAACAATAAATGTTTGATTAGTGTAAATCATGTAAGGAATTTTGAATCTATATAACGAATCAGGGACTAATATTAGACTTTTAGGGTAAGGGACATTGTATAGCTACCCAATCAAAATGTAACTTGAAATGTGGCAGGCATTATGGGGTATTGTTTCTAAACATTTTTTGATTAGTAGAAACCATTAAAAGGGATTTTGAATTTGTACATACAGTTTGGAGCAAATTTTATGGCTTTAGAGTTCAATAATATGATATAGCTCTCCCTAAATCTGTATAATCCTAATGTGTTGCTTTGTTTTTGAGAAATGTTTGATCAGCTTATTATCAGTGATCAGATTAAAAGATCAGGAATCCGAATTTCATTTTGGAATGAGGATGTCAGTGTTAAGGTTTTAGAACCAAAGACATGTCTAAGTGGTATTAATAGGTGATGGCACTATAAAAGCTGCATTTAAAGTTTTAAAATACCTGTCAAATTTCATGTTCACATTTCAAATTTCATGTAAATAATTTTTTTGGTAATTTTACGTGATGGCAATAAATAAGCTTTTTTACCCCTTCAGAATCAAATGTTTCGAAACATCAATGAACGAATCTCTAGAATATGAAAATTAGATTATTTTCTGGGAATGCTTATAACAATTTGTCATCTGAGCACGGAAATCAAGTCCCGGCAAAAAAATAAATTATCAAAACTGATACGGCATTAATAAATATTAAAAAAAAAAAAAAAACACATGGCAAAATTTAAATGCTGATGCAAGAATGTCGAAATGTCGCAAACACGGTGTTAGAAGAATTGTAATTAAACAATACATTTAACTTAATAAGTTTTCAAAGATAAAAATCTCTTTTTGCATTTAATTAAATATTTCTTCCTCCATATTACTGTTTTCAGGATAATAATACTTATTATAGTAGAAGCATGCAGATATTAATTTTTTATGATTGTCTAATTTTGGAGTAATTTCTGTCATCCAGAAATGTACATATGAATTATTCACAAGGTTTTCTAAAATTTGACAAGCTTCTTTGTTCACCGAAACTCTCTGGCAAGATTTTGAGTTTGTTAAATTTCAAAAAAATATCTGATAAGTGACATAATTTGGATAAGATTCAACTTTTTACTTATTATTATTTTTTAAATTACTTTTTAATAGTATGTTTTTTTCTTTTTAAATGTAATTTTTACTTTTCAAATAAATGTATAGTTTAATCACCACTTAATTACCATGGAACGTTTCCAGAATTTTAAAAAGGAAATATGTTTAGACTATCTTTTATTTTAAAATTTTATTTCTTCCGACTTTTGTAGGATAGGCCCACCGTTATTATAGTAATATAAAATATTTAATTTATCTTAAGGAATTTTTAATAGAAATGGAAATGATTTTTATTTTAATGCAAACGAGTGTTTTATATAGAAGACTACAATGGGACAAATTGGCTGGTTTTAGAAATCCCAATATAGAACCAATAGTCAGAAAACTAAAATTTAACAGTGCCGTTCCAATAAAAGATACATGTTCAGAAAAGAGTTTGAATTGAATTTTCAATCAAATCCCCAACGACCTGTCTTTTGGTACATCCATCTTATGAAAACGAGTAAGTACTTAATAAACGTCATGGTGTCAGAAGCTTCAGTATGGAGAGGAGGGCAGAGTGCCATGAAGCAAGCTAATTGATATACAATATGCCCTTAATGGAAAGGTAATAAACCTTTCGAATTGCCAGTAATGAACCACGTAATCCAACGAACAGTGGCAGCCTTTCTCACGGAACCGTGACGAAGGGGGTCCCGGCAGGGGACACTTAACTGGACAGCGCATGGAGTTTCTCTCAGAATGTCACAGTCCACTGGAAGTGCTGCCTGCAGGCTGTTATTGGAGCTGCAACATCTGGACTCGCAAAGAATGAGCTGCATTCAGAGCTACGTGCATGGAAAGTAATCCAAGCCTCCTCTATGAATGGTGAGGGATATGTTCAACAGACACTGACAACTGGATTTGGTAGAGATTTTCGGAAACAAAATCAGTGTATTTCTAATAAAGAAAGCAAGAAAAGGAATGCATGCAGGAGATTCAGAGTATCTCAATAGACTTCAAACAGACAGTTAATTCTTCTATTTAACCTCATTGAAAGGTTAGATTTTCTTCTAAGCATCAAGGGGTCATAACAGCAAGTTGGCAGAGCCCTTTGCCTAGTGGATTCGAAACTCATTTCTTCAGAAATTCCATCTTCGCGAGATTGATAACCTGGATAGACTGGTTAACTGGATAATGGGGAGATATGCATTAGGATTAAATTTTTTTTTTTAATGTATATTAGCATGCATGAGGCTTTTAGGTTCGAATGAAAATATTGCTTACTAATGGTCTTTGGGTACCAGCTGATTCACCGAGATTAATGGGTGCTAATGATTTCGTCTAAATTTTTTATATATATTTTGATCTTATACTCGTAATTGGATTACTTTTCCAGTGATTTTTATACTGACTTTATCTTAAAGTAATTTTAAGCTTCAAATTTCGATACACATGTAATTTATATTATTTTAGAAAGCTTGCACTGTTCTGGTTATTTTGTTTTGAGCTGATCCTATTTTTTGTCATTTCAATTAAGATTACACTTTTAATTTGAGATGGGAAATGATAAATATTCAATAAATACAATAATTTTTTTGACATTAAAAAATAGGAAGACAAAGTAGAATCATTCAACACTTATTTTGCTCGCATAGCGTGTTTCATAATTTGCAAATATTTTTAATTATTCTATAAAATGTTCTCTTATTAAGCAATAATAACAAAAAACTTTACCTGGGAAACAATTTTTAAACTAAAAGAATGAGAATACCTTTTTATACGCCCACTTGTTCTACAGAAGAGAACATCAGTGTTCAAAAATGGATGAAGTTTAAAAATATTTAGTCATTGTTTATGACTGGAATGAAATGTAAAATCGATAGGTGCAGCAAAATTCTAAAAATTTTATTCAAAACATGCATTTGATGAAAAGCTTTTATTCAGTATGAAAAAAAAATTACAAAAACCAATAAAAATAAATCAAATCATAACTTAATTACACATAATGGGAGAAAACCTAAATGACATGCTTGTCCTAACAGTAAACATAATTTACGTTCCATTTCAAAAACGAAATGCATTGCAGCAAAATGTGCTTAAGACATTTTTAAAAAAATCCATAGAAATCAAAATTATGAGGCGATTACATTCAGATCATTAAAAAGATAAATTTTCAAGTTGTGTAAAAAAAAATTTTTTTGCTATGTGATTTGGGGATTATGTAGAAGAAAAAAAAAAACCATCAAAATTTCACTCACGTTTTAATTAAAACTTTTGTAAAAAGTCGCTCCTAGGTGATACCCATTCCCAATTTATAAAATATATCTGCGCCATATTTGGTAACTGTGCATCTAGTACTCTGCTCTCTATGGCATCCAGAAAGATTGTAGCAATTTACAGATTATATTCTCCAATAAATATTCCGATGCTGAAATAGTTTCAGTATAAAAATGACGTCATTGATTGCCGAAAGTTCGTTATTTGAAGATAAATCTTTCAATATTATTACCAAACAGTATTGAAATTATTAAAATTATAATAATTTTTTATTCACTGAATAAAAGATTATTAGTGATAATATATCAGTATAAAACACAGTTCTTAATATAGTTTAAAGACTTTTTTATGGCACTCGGAAACATTTTGCTTCAAATTAACTCAACATTTTTTTTTCATATGATAGGTTATAAGTGACATCCTTTTGTGGTAAAACAAGGAAAAGCATTCTCTATTTCAGGGGTACAAATTAGAGAAGTCATGCCTAGATTTTAGTAAGCCTCCAGATTTTGTGCGATGAGGGAGGATGAAAGCTTTCAAATCACATGACCTCATGCATCCCAAGATGAAAGCAGGACAGTCACGCTATGGCCAGTCTCGCATCTGTTGAATCGTGAAGAGGGCTGTCCCTCTAATTAATACGGACGACCCTCTCCTCTTCTACCCCTATACATGTCAGCGGACAGCAGTGACAGTTGTCGCAATTCCAATTACTGTCAAAGGTCGCGACCGACACGCTTCGATGGTGATCCATCCCCTACCAGATAGTGAATATTCTAGTACACATTTTACAGTGGCCGAAGATTAAGTCATGAATTGGGAGACTTGATCAAAGAACAGTCACTCTCTCCTAGTTTAAATTGGCTCCTCTACTGTAAATTGATGTAGTACATTGCGTATAGCAACAGTTGCTAAGAATTTATTTGTTATCTGGAAACGAATGGATTGATTTGACTGTAAAAATGTCCTTTATACTCAGTTCGACATGAAAATGATTTAGCAGGACATTTTGAAAACGCCGTCTTGTATAATTCCCATATAGTGTTGGCTATATTGAAAGTAAAACCAAAAGTTAAAAAGTTAGTTTTGTACATTTTTTTTCCATTTTTAGTAAGTAAGGAAGAATTCTTTAGACACAATATTTTTGGTTGTAACCTTAATGAACCGTTGTGAGTTCACGTATCCTTTTTACAATGTATTTTGTCAATGATAATTGGTATGAATGAATAGTATAATATGGTTCTGATGAGTAGGCGTATGTGACGTAAAAATAGCTGATATCGATCCATTTCATTTTGATAAATAAGAGATAGGCTTAAATCAACAGTTGCCTGATTTGGTTATGCTTCTCACTTTCATTATACACTGTTGAAGATTTATTAATAATAGGATTGCGAAAAAAAAATGGGTCGTGTTTAACCCGATCGTATTTATTACAGCTATATTTACTTTTACGCTACCCACATTCCATTTAATAGTTTTCTACCTGTCAAAAAATTGCGTTCACCCATCTGAGATCAGAAATCAGCCTCTAATTCGTCAGAGATATTCTTCATAAGTGGACTTAAAAGATTTAAGCAAGATTATTGATGGTTGGAATTTTAGAATTCATACGGTAAATGATTTGACAAAGCTAATTTATCTCTAGTAATGTTTTTTTTTCTACTGATTAATCAATTAGAAGGTTATTTGATATTTTCGATCACAGATAAACTTCTGAGAATTGTCAGAGTTTACTAATGCAAGTCAGATGAAGATAATCTTTTTCTTTTTTTGTCGACAGAAATTAAGACAATGAATCTAAAGAGTTATTTCTGAAGTCTAATTACTACTAGAGAGCTTAAAATTGGAAGATACAGTTTTAGATGTATTTTGCTCACGTTATGCAGTTATAGAATAACATATAACAACATATTTTTTGCTCTCTACTGACGAACTTGTGCGAGATGTTTATGAAATTTCTCTGTCATTGAACGTTGAGTATTAGATGCCATTTCATAGATTAATCTTAGTTGCATCATGTTATTGATAGAATATGATTCACTATATTGAATATTTGTATAAAATTAATTTCGGAACACATTACATATGAGAAGGCATACTTATCTTCACGATACCATATTTAATGTTCCAGACCCATTTATTGGTACCTTATCAGATAACTTAATATTTAAACATAGCTAGGCATTCTCCGTATTAATTTGAAGCATTTACATAGCTGTTCATGTTTTTAGAAGTATTCAGAAAATAAATAAAAGAGCTGACTTATTTTCTTTAATTTGTAAGTTAATTGTTTCACCTTTGCTTTAGGAATCTTTTATTGATGGTTACATATAATGGAAGAAAAAATTGCAATATTATAATTTAGTTTAATCATTGCTTTAAAAAAAAAAGAATGTCTGGTAGTCTTGATTAAAAATATATCTAATTCAGAAATGGCATTCAAAATTAATTTTCTCTAAAAATAAATTATTTTGTTTTTTACCGACAGACAGAAACGTATTGGTATGAACTGTTAAACCCGAATTACTAAATTAGTAATCAGACAAGATTAAAGAATCAGAAAAAGACAAGCTAATAAGATGCTTCCTTTTGTCGGTATTTCCGTTAATGTCAATGTGCCTTAAAACCGTAAATGTGCCATGTCTAATAAAAGATGACAGTTGCGTGCATATAATTTCAGATATAGATAAAGCCACATCAAGATAGTATCCATCTTGTGACTGGAGTAGTCAGACTCTTGTCTTAATATCTTTAATAGTATCTGTAAGTGTGTGATGTTAGACAGCCTGGCTTAAAAACTTTTCATAATCGACAAGGGCACTTTTGATAGTATTAATTTAAATGCGAAATTTCAACCTTTGAGAATTCATTCATGCATGCACCGCATACGATCAAAATTTTCATTCTCATCGTATGCGATTTTTTAATTCATTAACATTGGAAATGCATGAATTGGTGGGAGAACACCCTCACAGGAATATCTTTGAATTTTTAAGAGCTATAAATTTTTTTCCATTTTATATGAATACTATAAGGATTTTAAACATTTTTTGGGGATTTTTTCCATAATTGGAGTCATAATTTTAAGATCTTAGTCCTTTAAACTTATTGTGCTTTCTTTTTATAAGTATAAAACGTTGTTTGTATTTTAACCTTGAGGAAATGTTTTATTTAATAATCATATGGCAATATACACATACCGCTTGTTTTACCCCCCGGGAGGGGCACCTCGAAATGAGGATGAGATGCTTCCGGCATGGTGGTTGAATCTCGCCACCCTGGAGGGTACACTAATAGGTGGGGGATCTGGCTCCTCCCATCGATGACGGGACGTATTTCCTTTGGGGAGGGTTGTACCGTGGCCGGTGATGGCCCTTAGGACTCAACCACAGCTCCCGCCAATGTTGCTGTTTCGGCGATCCGGTCATTCAGTTTTTATGGTTTAAATCCGTGTGCCTTCGTGGCGGGTCGGAGAATTAGATGGTTGACTTACCACTTGTTTTGGCGCAGCATAACCAGGTTTGGCTCTTGCGCCATAAAAATCCAACATCCAATCCATTCCAATCAACCTTTGAGATAAGAAAAAATATATTTAAGGGATTAATGATGAGCAGATGTAGATCATTTTGTTTCCGTCATTCTCTCTCTTGATAACGATGAAATAATTGAACATGTATTTCAGAAGGATAGTTATAACATAAGCAGCGCCAGAACGCTCTGACTTGGGTTATATTATTTGGGGAGGGGGGAGAGAATGAGGCAAGTAATAAAGGAGTAATTAGGATATAGCTTCACAAATATTTTTTTTTTTTCAAAACTTCTCAAACGCCTGTTTTATTAGTATTTTCTTATTATAGCAGCCTTCAAGATTCAATCCCCATACTGCCGAAATACACTACTGAGAAGGTAATGAAATTTCGCCAAAACGTTTGCTGTCGTATAAACGTATATTCTTATTAGAGAAAAATAATAATTGTGAGCTTAATAGAGTAATAAGGTCCCCAAATAATCTCGAGTGGCTGCAATAAAGGAATACATACATTTTTGTATTATCTGGATATTGAAATCGTTAATTAATAAAAGGTGAAAAATGAGACAATGCATATTTTGCAGTTATTACTTAATATTTCATTTTTGATCAAATATGAATGTATTACATACTATTGCTCAAACCACGAATATAGAGAAAATACTAAAGGATAAGTCTTAAAAGGAATATAAATTTCAACTTATATTGAAATTAAATAATTCCAACATAAAATCACAGAATGAGTAACTAAAGCGTGACTTTGACAAGTTAACGGCTGACTTATTACTTCAGAGGCGAACACATTTACCGAGAGGGATAATGAGTGGAGGGTGACGGAGAAAATAACAGGGCTGTTACGAATACATTTTTCTTTCTTTCTTTTTTTTTTTTTTTAATTATTTTGTTACATAACGTTAAGTGAGTGTTAAGGTATTATGAAGACGGAAAGTGCAACCCAGATCTGGCAAACTTCGACTCGCAATAAATTCATCTGATATCTTGCAAGTCGTACTTTACAACCGCCAACACATTCGATCCAAATTATGTAATATAAAAAAATATTATGGATTCTCAAAATCAAAATATAAAATACACTTAAATGTTTGTAGCATAAAATGTAAGATCATGTATATGCTGTTCAAGTTTATATCTTAATATATATATAAATTACGTGTCACGTTGTTTGTCCGCGATGGACTCCTAAACTACTTAACCGATTTTAATCAAATTTGCACACCGTGTGCAGTTTGATCTAACTTAAAAGATAGGATAGCCCTTTTTTTGAATTTTTAATTAGAATTTTAATTATTAATTAAAAACTAACTTTCCCGCCAAAAAAAATCTTTTCATTTTCCCCACCGCCAAATAAGTACCACCAACGATGTGCTTCGTGCACGGTGTAGGGGTGGAACGCCGCCAAATAAGTACGGCTTTAGTTTTTTCCCCAACAGTCATGAGGCTAGGCTTACGATTTTTCGGCTGATTATTTGAAACGATTCTATTTATTTTCTTAATGTTTGATGCATTTAAAATTAAACATTGTTAATTAATCGATCTTTCAGATTCATCCTTAAGTACTTTTGAATTAAAATAAAACAGAATAAAGGAAATTAAAAATGTCTAATCTGCATAGCGTTACCCCAACTGGCGTAGAAAAACTCACGCATTTGCGTTACGTTTCGAATCCGAATGTTCGAATTATTTATGATCCTATCCGAAAACGTTTCTCAGGAATAAGATATCATTTTCAACAATTATTTTTTAATGCATACAATAAATTTGATACGTTGCAACGGATAAAGTATCACGATCTTATGTTTGAATTTTGTATTACTGTACAAGGTGGAAATTCTCAGAAATAAGATATTTTATTTGAAAATGATTAATTACAACGTTTTAACGGATCACTGATTAATATAACATACTAAAATTCTGCTTTTTTTAATTATAAAGAAGTTTGGGAAAATACTAGGAGGTGCATACGGATAATTATTACTTTTCGTTTTGAATGAATTCCGATTCTTACATGACTGTTTACTAAGAAAAATGTTGTACGGCAATAACATTTGTTACCTTCATTGAATTTTCAATTAAATGATTTTATTTCCTTTGTTAAGGATATCGTAAAAAAGGTAAGTGAACGAGCCAATAATAAGTTCCTCTAATCGGATAATAAAAAAATATTAAGTCATTTGTATGCTAAATGAAATTTAATCTTTTTTTTATATAAATTATTGATGATGTGATAATAAAAAATGGTTAAAATAATGAGTAAGGCTTCAGTTTTTTTTCTCCAACAGTAATGAGGCTAGGGTTAACATTTTTCGGCCGATTATTTCAAACTATTCTGTTTATTTTTTTTTTAATATTTTATGCATTTAAAATTAAACATTGTTAATTAATCGACCTTTCAGATTCATTCTAAAGTGCTTTTGAATTAAAATAACACAGAATAAAGGAAATTAAAAATTTCTAATCTGCATAGCGTTACCCCAACTTGCGTAGAAAAATTCACGCATTTGCGTTACCGTAACTGGCGTTGAAAATTCACGCATGCGTATTGTGTTCTGATTGTTGACAATATTATCAACTCATGATTCCAGATTTAAATTATTTTTAGGTTAGTTGCGTGCTTTTGTAATTAAATTGTATTTATGTTAGTTATATATATTTTTTATATATGCTTATAGTTTTAAGTACATCGTTTTTTAAAACCTGTTTTCTACCGATTATTTTAAACGATTCATTTTATTTTCTTAGTGTTTGATGCATTTAAAATGAAACATTGTTCATTAATCTTTCTGGTCATGATGAATCTGAGAATATTTTGTTGACAAATTCTTGAGATATTACATAAATTAAGAAAGATATTCTTTAGTGCCCATAAAGTTTAAACGCTCAGTGACTCTGTTATCAGTAATCATATTATAAAAAAATGCTTTGTTTCAGCAAAAAATATTATTATATTAATTGCAGATTAATTCTTTCCACTTTAATTTAAAGCATAAATTCTACGAGAGCTAACAGAAAATGAGAGAGATACATATTACGTTATGACTGAAGGCCTTTATATTATTATGAGTGATGACTGAAGACCTTTATAATATTATGAGTGAATTATATGACTATCAAAATTTGAAGTTTTAAAATATTTTGATAAAGAATCTATTAAAGTAGGAATTGCTTAAAATATTTAATTATTAAAATTGAAACGAACTTTAAGATTGGCGAACCAACTGGTCGCCAAAGGCGGCTAGTAATTTGTATAATTTCAAGTTCTTTGTTTAATTGAGGTTGACATAGAGGAAAATAAGGTCAACAGATTTCATATGCTGCAATTCTCAAAAGTATACGCGTGCCAAATATGGTAGCTGTAAGTAGAACAGTCTGGCCTGTAGAGCGCCAGTACACATACACACATTGAGCTTTATTATAAGTATAGATTTCCTTAAAAATGAAAATTTATTCTGGGAACGTATTAAAGGCAGCTTATTAATCTAATTTTTTAATTCACTGTGAGTTTTGCTGGATAAAACTGCTTGTGTTATCCCAGGACTGCTCAACATAACGTACTGTTAAAAATTGCATTGGGATTCAGGTAAATGTGTCGTGTAATAAGGATTTCAAATAACTTGATTTTAGTGTGATTATATTGATCTTTATCTAGAATTTCAAAAACTGTTATTAATTAATTCCTTTTCTTTATAGTGTGACTGATTAATTTATATAGTTGAAGTTGTAAATTTATATTGTAAAGGTTATTAAATAAGAATTTTATTTAATATTTGCTTCTGGCCATTTTTTTTTCGTTCTATTTATAGTCGCTCACTTCCAAAAAAATATTTTTGGCAATTAAATATGTTCTTAGTGTTTATTTGAAATCTTATCTGTAATTTAGCACAACAGTTTAATATCATAGATAATTTTCTGTTTTCTGAACTTGATTAAAAATGCATTAAAAATTGTAAAAAATGACTATAAATTGCTATTCTATTAACGAACATTTATTAAAATTTAATTAATCTGTTAATATATTTTTTTACAACTTTATAGAAGGCAACAACACTAGATTTCGTTCGATAATATACCCGCTTTTGTTTAAAAAAAACTCTTGATGCAATGATTCCTTCGCTTTAACATTAGCTGTAATTGAATTTCTTTGAATCTCTTGCATGAAGAGAAAAAATCGTGACGCTGTTCTATCATGATTGTTGTTCCTCAGAGTGAGCTATCACTGATTCTGACAGTATCTGAAACTAAAGGATTATTAGTCGTGTGTTTGAACAATGCAATTGAAATGAAAGTAAATGAGTCTTTTGGTTTTCAACACATCATAAATTTGCTGATAAGAGAAAAAATATCTACAGGTAGTAAGGAATCAAAATATCCATAGCGTGTTAAAGTCATTTTTTTCTTTCCTGTATGGCATATTTCTTAGATCTTCAGGTAAAGTTGTATGCTTTCTTAAATTATGTAATGCGCATTGTAGAAATTAACAACAATGGTTTTACTTTTTGCTTGCTTATCAGATGCTTTGCATGACAATATTTTAGCATATAATTTTTTTTGTTTGCCATATCTTGTGTTCTTTATTTAAGTATAATGTTTTTTCTTAATCTCTTCATTAGTTTCAGAGGACTTATTACCAAATGTGCCAATAACATTTTTTTAAAATTTTTTTCTAATATTATTCATTTTTTTAAAAATTTTTTAAACAATCACATCTATAGACACTTTTTGGGGTAGAAAACAAGATGATCAAGGACACTTCTTGGGTTTATTCTACTTAAATCTAAAAAATATGTAATCCTTGTTTTAGAGATAGGCAGCTTAACTTATGGCTATCTCTTCTCCTGGATGATAGGCTAAAAATTGAATTTCGTTATACTAATGTCCCGTTTTTAAAGGAATACTGGGGGTTTTTTAGGATGGATCTAACAATTTTGAAATGTGATCAGATGACGAGGACGACAAATGCACTGTCTTTTTCTCAAAACTTCCACACTACACAAGCGGAAGGACATTTTGCCTAGATGCGCTTTAAACTTCCAAAAGACGTAAGTATATTTTGGGTTTATCAGAGTAGCTTGTAGTGTGAAATAATAGCAGTGGTATTTTAGTTTTGATTGATTCCGCCAGAAGAAAGTATGTGTTGTGTGAGTTTTGTACTAAATAAATCTAATTTAGTCATAATTCTCGGATTCGTATGAAAGTTTGGAAGGATACTTGCCGACTTTTTCATTTGAATATATTTTGAAGCCATCATTCTGAATATATTACAGCTTTGTTCTGAATAATCTTAGCAACAAGCAGTACATTATCTACAAAAAAAGTTTTTTTAGTAAAAACAAAATATTCTTTAAAAACATGAAGGATTTTTAATGTAAAACTATTGAAATTAAATTAGTATAGTGTCTAATTATTGTCATAACTAGAGTTACAAACTTTTAAAATAAATAGAGGGTATTAATAAAAAAATGAAAAGAAAAAAAATTCTTTTGCGTATAGTGTTGTTTAACCACTCTTTAAGTCAAGGAATTGCCTTATCAATGCAGCCTTGAAAGTAAGTTAATTCAATGAGTGAAACAGAAATAAAAATAATCTTTCGAAATGCGAATAGTTCTTATAACGCACAAAATATTTGACAAATATTATTATTATTTACTTAAACATCATTTGAAAAATTAAATTTTTTTTTTTAACATTTATTATGCTTATTGCCCTAAAGACGTGAAATATATTCGATTAAAACTCATGAATTCCCAAATTTGTCAGGTACTTATTTCATGCATTGTCATGACGATCGCCATTTTATTCTAATTGAGGTGCAGTGTGAATGGCCTTGAAAAGGACGTAAAGACGATTATCTCTAACTTAAGAGTTAAACATTCAGTGAAGTACTATTCCTAATTTTTCCTACACAATTAATAATGAGAAAAATATGTCCAAACCTTACAATCCTCCATTGATAGTAATCCTCAAAAATTCGGTGATGATTGGGAAGTTCTCACGCCACCGAGTCGCTCTCATTACGAATTCGTCTCTCGGAAACCCCTTTTCTTCCTCAAGAATGAACGAGTGGACGTCGCCCGGGGTCCGGAAGCGCCCCAGGGGGCCCTCTTTGCGGCCTCCCCTTTTCCTGTTGTCCTCTTGACAAGTCAGGTTCTTAATTGTGTTTGCTTCTGTAATGGAGCGACGGACTTCTTAACCTTCGCCGACGAGTCTACCTGAAGCGACGATATTCTACTTGGTATGCGAAACTTCGTCCTCATCCCGCTCGAATAAGGGCACACATCCGCCGCTTTTTGCCCGTGAAATCAATATTTATAACTGTCCTCGATAGCGACGGAATGAAGCGTCACTAACCTCTGTCTATGCTGACTTTTTAATGACATTTTTTTAAAAAAAGTGATATAACATTAACCTTAGTATACAGTAGAACCTTAATTCCAAACCAATCACTTCCTTGAAGGAACTCTGCTTGCTTGGGTTTGCAATATTGAGCGAATGTTTAATAATGGTTAGGTAAATTCTGTTTTTATAGGACTACGTTCGATGTTTCTAGAATAAGAATTACAATTAATTGAATTCGTGTTAATTTACGAAATCAATACAAACAGTAATTATTTTTTGATAAAACCCAGAAAGTTTGGTTTACTTGACTTTGCAGAAATGATTTTAAACTTTGAGTTCTGATAATATAATTAGCAATATTTATTGGTAGATTGGAAGTAGATACAATATTTATATAAGAACAAATATCATTCGCCCTTTATTTTTAGAATACATTTTAAAATAAATTCATTACAAAGCAACCCATCTTTCATGAAAGGCAGATGAAAGTTTTCCGATTATATTAGAACACATTACATTGTATATTAAAAAAACATGCCATTAAAATTGCAGAATTGTTTTAAATATTATGTTACATTTCGCCAAATCTGATACTTTTAGATAGCATTTAAAGTGTTGTAATGTCTTCTAGAACTGATTCTTATCAACAACACAGCCGAACTGATTGTTATAACTAACAATGCTATTGATTGTTTTATAACCGGTAACAACGAAACGAACTGTACGAAAATGTCCCATACAGAAAAGTCATACAACTCATTCAGAGGGGAGGGTTGCAGGTTCGAGATTCAACTTCCTTAAAGGGTTACCATATACTCGGATCTTTAACCCATATTTCTGACGCTTGTAATAATTGAGTTACCGTGTTGGTTTTAATTTCATTCCTGTATACACAAGAAGGAAATATTTTATTCATCTGGATAAAGTATTTCATTCAATATTTTATCCATCTTCCAAAGAGTTTCTTAGAATTTCAAAAAACCATCTTCAGAATTGTATTTGTATTGTTTACTAATTATAAATATTTATTTTTATGTTAACGAATTGTATATTTCCTTAATTTCCTTTAACAATTAATTCTTCCATATTTTCAATTAGTTTCCTTATTACTATACCTTAAAACACGGAAGGATTCTTTAATTCATTAACTGCCAAAAAAAAATATCAATTTTTTGGCCAGATAACTTATATATATGCGCAAAAAGGTGTATAAATATGCAATTATATTCAAATTAACTTTTATTTTGACAATATTTGATATTTTTGAAAAAAATATCGTTATAAACTATTCAATAAAATCGATTCAATTAAAAAAAAGCCCCAAAAGTCTGAGTAAGTAGCAGGTTGTTACTATAACTCTAAATTACATACTTATGTATAGTATTTTATTACAATATAAACACCAAACCAAAAATATAACACTTAAAATATGACAATTCTGTTCCGTTCAGTTTGTAGATGAATATAAAATTTGTTCGCTTGTTGTAGAGAAAGGAAGCCCAGAATATAATTTTTCTTCTACATACAATATTGACTGATATATATTATATAAAATGGAACTAAACTGTCAGACGTATCAAACATATTTTTCGCGCTGAGTGGTGTACATAAAATTCCAAAATCCTCAAATGGCGATGGTGGTAGCTAATGGCTTAATTCCGAAACCTCTCTAACTGCTTACTCGTCCTTAAATTTAGATTAGTTATATTAACGTCCCAATTTCAGCAAACGAGAGAGTTATTTTGAATGAACCTCATTAGCTCTAATAGAATAAGAAAAGTATTTACCCTTCTACAAATTTCCGCACTATGCCAAGGGGTATATTTGATTCACGAAATCATTTAACATGAGCTTACCTATATACACGATGGATGAATCATTGCTGAAACCGGATTACGAACCTGGAACCTTCAGTGTAGAAGCCAATAGTTTACTAACAGGCCACTATGACTATCCAAATCTAAGACAGTGACTAGACAAGACGAAGACATGTAATGAATGGAGACTAGGTCAATATTTGGTGTTTCCGAATTAATTTGATTAATTAATTTGTTTGGTTAATTAATAATAAAGTAACAAATCAAGACACATCATTTTGTGTGAGGTAAAGAGCTGAATCTTCTAAGTTTCTGTCTTTCTAAAAACATTTGTCAGAACTGATGCCAACCTACATAATTTCATACTGGTAATTTGGTGGGAAGCATACTTCCCACGGCCCTAGAAAGGGTTAAGGTAAGTTCCTGGAACAGTTTCCCCTTACGTACATGATTGTAAAAATTCGGTTACGATGTTTTAGAGAACTCACTATAGACACATTTATTCAGAGCTTCCGAATAGAGAAAATAAGATGACGAATGCTTCTGCAAGAATCTATTTTGTCTATTCAGTTATACTATAAATTATTTAAAGCGTTTTAGAAGAGGTAAATTCTAACATTAAAAAGCGGTATTAAGCTAAAGGATTTATCGCATATATTTAAAGTTATTGCATTGTTTAAAAGTTAAACCGAATATGTAACAAGTAGAAAAATTTCGAGATTAGAATGGTAACATGGTAATAGCAATTAATTTACAAAATAAATAAATAAAAATTGAAAAATAAATAATACAAA
The DNA here is from genome assembly GCF_947563725.1 of Argiope bruennichi. Classification (NCBI taxonomy): domain Eukaryota; kingdom Metazoa; phylum Arthropoda; class Arachnida; order Araneae; family Araneidae; genus Argiope; species Argiope bruennichi. The sequence goes on along the minus strand of NC_079159.1, from coordinate 76,482,071 downwards.
ATGATATTACACCTATGCTGAAGACTATGCAAAAAGTTTCCGGGGGGTGGTTGGGGAGGGATGAGAAGGCAGAAAGGCCCTGTTGAACACGACTAAAAAAAATATACTTTTACAGACGATACTGATTATTTCTTTTTAAGTTTATATTATTGGCAATAGATATTTAAAATTAATTAATATGTATTTAACATCTTATAATGAAGGCATCGCTGTATTTATTTAGGGAAGTAAATATTCAGTGAAGATTGTAGAAATATTAATATAAGCTTTAAATAAGCGAGCATTCAGCTTATCATATTCTTATCTTTTATCAGAAAGATAATTTTTAAACTCAGTCTCATTGCTGTCATGAGGCAGATTTTGATCAGATAATAATGTCTTGTTCTCTGCTGATTCTAAGATTTAACGCCATACAATTTTCTACGGATGGGAAACCACTTGATGTGCAAGCTTTTGTTTTTCTGTCGTCGATGATTGGGAGTTACACACATGACATAACAATATCCTTCGCGTATGTAAATGCTCTGGTAATTTATGTAATAAATCAAAGAAGTTCGTATTTCATTTATTACATGAAAAAGAAACAAATGCAAAAATACACACACAAAAAAAGCTAAATTTTTCTGCATTCAGTTTCTGAAAACACCTATGATTTTTTTTTGTTTCCCTATTTTGATTTTTTTTTAATGTTTGCTCAAAATTATGCAATTTAATACTACAAAAAGTTATGAATGTTTTTATTTCAGAGAAATTATGTAAAATGGTAGTTTTATTCTTAAAGTTATTCTATTTTATTGAAAGAAATTCTCTTAAAACGTACCAATGGCTTTTATTTATACTAAAACCATATATAAAACTTTCTAAAGGGATTTTTGACTTATTTTTTGACTTTTAACCTTCCGTTCATGGATTGTCTTTGATAATAGTATTTACTTCCAACTTAATTAATATCTGGTTTATATATTTTCAACGGGATTATACATAGAAAATAATACTAATTAATTATTTTACAATCGAGTTTCAATCCCTTTCGAACTTGTTGAGTTTGAAATATAGTTTTTCCTTTACAAATTTATGGGCATTATCTGCCATGTGAACTTTCTAAACTTCTGGTTCATCATATTGGACTATGAGTTCTCTATTTACCGACAGTTCAGGTCTTGTATGCAGTTTACTTTTTCTTTTTTATTATTTTATGCCACTTTTTACCTCTAAGAAGGCCAGATGTGAATCATTTCATGATGATTATTAATCTCCTCTAAGAAATTCTTTCATCACAGCCCTTTCACTTCTCTCCCAGGCGCGGTAACCTGGTGGTACGGTCTCAACTTCGGTCCCCGGAGATTCCAGATTCGAGATCCAATTCCACCGAAGAACTGTCGTGTAAGCGGGTCTGATGCAATTTAAACCCGTCGGGGTCAAATGTCCTCCCTCTAGTGTGGTGCGGAAGTTTGGTGAGGGGAAAGGTGCCATCTCAGGATGTTCTCTGACCTCTGCTTAGAATTATGAAGTTTGTCCAACTACAGCCTTAGTGTTCTTTAAAAAACCGATGTTAATATAATTAAACTTCACTTCTCTCTCATTCGTTACATATTAAGAAACACTAATGTAAGAACAATGCAGAAATCCAACGTGTCTTAATTGTGCAGTGGCGTAGTGAGAGCTAAGAGGCCTGTAATCGTATGATATTTTGACTTCTGTCGTCCTCAGTAGCTTAGCAAGAATAAATTGTGGCAGAGCATGATATTATCTTTTCACTTCCTTCTCATATTTGGCTGCAGTAATTACCATGGACGTACAAATGTTTCGTTTCAGTGGTGACCTTTTAAGGCATTTACTGTCCATGCCCCTTTCCCCTCTATTCTGACCATATAAAAATAGAATGCATAAATTCAGTCTACCATCAAGGTAATTACTGCTTTCATAAGAATAAACCAAATGAAAGGATCAGTTATCCATACAATATATATAAAAGAATTTAAAAAACAAATATCTATCTAACCAGCTGGAGTGGTCTCCACAAAACTTTCTCGTATACTCCCTCATAAAGATGTCATCCCTGAAAACACCTTACATGGCACTGGTGCACAATAGTTATGAAATATTAACTTTTGCCGTGAATTCAGCATTTTTACTAATCTTTCGTGTCATCCTTGGCGGGTTATTTGGCGATTAATCTCTGCCATGCGGTTAATAGTATCCAAAAACCGAATTTATGTTTTAGACACATTTTTCTCAACCAATTGAAACAACAATTTGACACAAAATGCATTTGAAGTCACAAAATTTCGTACCAAATTTTGTATATTTAAGTAATTGCTTTTTTGAGTTATCGCGTTTTCTGTTCTGACCGACCATGACCAATTTTTTATTGAATTTGACTCAAAATTCGATAGGTGTCCGTACTATAAATGTTAAATCTGTGTACCGAATTTTATCTATCTAACTCTCTTCGTTTTGTAACTATTATATTAACTTATATTCGAGCAGCCAGACAGACAGAATTCCTCTGATTAGATTTTATTCAAAATTTGAAAGAAATCTGCCAATTTGGTGTAAAGACCGTTTACCACATTTCAACCTTCTAATTCAAAGCGTTTTTGAGTTATATTTATCTCAGACGGACGGACATTTTCTAAAAATGTGCTTTTGGAACTCAAGGACGTCTAAAACGTTGAGTTTCACCAAAATCTTGAATTTGAATTTTTTGATAATTACTATACTTTCTTGAAACTACTGAAAGTAATAGAATAAGAGAAATCATCCAAACCTCTAATCTAGACCTTCAAAGCACCTCTCTAAATGTGGTGCCTGGGACATCTCCGCCTCCCCCCCCCCCCCATTTGCATCCCTTCTCCAATCATTATAAAATTCTGTTCACTGCATACTTATCAGAGCCTCATTCACAAATCCAGTCGATCTTGGAGGCAGTCGCCGGCTTCACAAGAATAGTTCAATGAATGAAAGAAATGTCAATACGACATATACAAGACACCGTTAAAAAGTAACTATCTTTCAAGCAAAATAAAGGAAATCATTTTCACCTTTTAATCCGGATCTACCCTCATTAAAAAAAATGCTGCATTGGAGTTTTTTTTATTCCTTTTTATTGACGTCGACTTAATAAAAATGGTCATCAAACTCGAATCTTTTATCTGGTCATCACCGGAAGATGGGAAAGAATTAAAGATAGGAGAGGGGGGATGTGGAATATTCCGTAGAGGAGTGAAAGGAGGGGGGGGATAAAGAAATAAAGAAAGGAAGGGTGGAGATGCCACCACTACCAGAAGAGAGAGATGGCGTTACAAGTGGGACGTGATCCCGCGTCTGATGCAAGCGATAATTTGGCAAAGAAAAGAAGCGGTTTTTCCTTAATTTGAAGCATCCCCTTTACCCCGGATTACGAGTCAGACTGATGAATGAATTCGTTAGCATGCGTCCCATTGTCCGTAGAAGTGACTTTGATGAGTGAGTCCTTTGTTGCGGATTATTCATAAATAACAGCCGTCCGGGGCTAATGGGAAAGTGCTTATTATTGATAAAAATCGACGCTAAACAAAAGTTAATTTACGTAATCAGAGGTGGGCCCTGTCTCCTTTTTCATTAGGAAGCTGATAATGCATACGAGATGAGAAATGAAGACATCGGTTGGAATGTTTTGATTTATTTATGTATTTATTTTTATTTGAGGATGGAAAAGATTGCCAATGAGAATCGAGTGTTTTTTAATTCGAGAGATTTTGATTGGATCGAGTTTTTTCCGATATCTTATCATCAGTCGAAAATAACTTTCTGAGGCTTATGAAGTTTAACGATTGGTTTATTAAAAGCAGTCTAAGTAAGAAAGTATAAAAATATTGAAATGTTCAGTTTCTTTTACGATAATAGGATTCGTAAAAGCGAATTGTATTCTGATGTGCTCAATGAAATATTCATTTGTTAGTAATTTTTAAACATATTATCACGGCCTCACTGAGATTGCTATTTAGTTTGATGGGAGGAATTGATTGTTTTATATAAGAAATTACCAATCATGCGATCGTGGAATATATTACCTACACATCAAATTTTTTCTAAACTGGATGCAGATACTTTGCCAATTTTCAATACTTGGTATGAAGTTATTTAAAAAACAAAATACTAATAATAGTAATGACTATCGAGAAACTAATAACTGAAACAAAATACGAGGAGACATATTTTGTCCATTTAAAAAATAAAATTTTATTCTTTGCAGAAAAGTACAGAAATATATAAATTAAAAAAGGGAGGAGAAATTTTCCCATCATAAAAGGAAGAGGAGGGTAAAAGTGACAAACCATTCTCTTTAAAGATAAATGCATTAATGTACATTTTATGTACATTGCCTTTTGAAGCAACATTAAGTGTTTGGGGGCAGATCTCGCAATTCTGAGGAGTAATTAGCTTATAAGTAAGTAATGAAAGCTGACTGCTTTCCAGGATTTCGCTCCACAACATATGCTTTATCCTCATTGTTAGATTTAGCAGTAGAAATCTTGAAATCATACTTTTTGACAATCATAATAATTTTTTTCGTTGTATACTTCATAGACGAGAAAGTAAAAAAAAAAAGGAACAATTATAATTCAAAATGCTTCTGGACCGTTAAATGTTCTAAGTAAGAAACAATAAAGATAAAAGAAACAGTAATGGGAAAAAAAAGCAAAGAGATTCAGCAAAAGGGAATATTTACCAGGAAAATTTTCGCTATATGTTTTAAATGCAGACGACTCACTGATTATTTTTCACTTTAAAAATCATCTGACATCACACGTTTTCAATGTCTTGCCATCCCAAAAAAGAACAACTATATAACTATAATGCTCACCCAACTAGAATGTCAGAATTTGCAAGGAATGTCTGTACACCTGGATTTAAATTATCAGTAGGCTTTGACATAATATTTTCATATTTTTAGTGTCATACCTACCTGAATATCTTTAGCAATGATTAATGGTTGAATCAACCAGCCGTTCAACATCATTGTCACATTAATTCAATTTCAGCAACTACGGTCGATTGTCCCTGGAAAATGTTAAAAAGTTTCAGTTTCGTTCTGATTCAGTGCCAATGATTTATAACAAAGCCTTATTCATATTTTAGCTGTTCGGTGACAATGAAAAGAAGTGTCACATACGAAACCTTTGAATACTCAGACAGACATACTGTACGCTTTACGATTGTCTCTCAAGAGATATTTAGATTAATGTTAAGACAATCAATTTTCGTTTTAATTTTACATGAATAATAAATCGATATGTGTTTCTAATTACCCAATTAATAATATAACAGTATGATTTTCGATCTTCTGATGCTAATTCAAGATATATATTTTAGATTTTTCCAGTCCTTCTCGAATTGCCTCAATTTTGAAGTTAGGAAATTATAAGTAAAGGAAAGAAATCATAATCTTATTTTTGATAAGCAATTAATCAAAATATTACTTTTTACCTTTGCGAAAGAAAATTATTTCGGTACAGTATATCAATTCGTTGCAACAACTATCCTCCTGTTGATGTGTTGGAGAACTTGGAGGCAGGAATTACTGACTCTTTAACTCTGAAAGCAGATCATTATTACGAAATCCCTCCCACGCCTTTTAGTAGCTTTGAAACTGATGATAGAAAGCTTATTTGATTGCTTAAATTATTATAATGTACTATATTACCGAAAAATGATGGATAAACATAATACACTCAATTTAACCTCATTTTAATATGCATATTTATCAAGCTAAATACTTAGTTTAATTGATGCTTAGACTACTTGTGAGGCTTTGGCTTGGTGCTGAAAGGTTCGAGACCCAATTTTACTAAAGATGTGGTGTATAAATGGATCAAGTGCAAGCTATATCTGTCACCGTGTTTCAAAGTATCCGTTTCCACGGAAGTTTAGAGAGGATTGCCAGTCCAGTATCGTTATCCTCGTTATGTGACTGCAAGTCAAAATTCAGAGATTCATCCTAAAATAGCCTTTGAGATTCTTCAAAAGGGAACGTTAATATAACCATATTTAATTAAATTTGATTCAGAATCTTTGAAATGTGACTCAAAATGCAGGAAACATCAATACTTCTCTTAGGAAAGCTTCTATCAGAAGGATGTACGGACAATAAGATGCAGTTTTTGTTTTGACAGTGAATATCATAGTGAAGTTTTCAACTTGAAACTGTCTTCTTGAAGCCATTTAAGCTCTTATCTCATAAACTTTGACGTGTTCTCAACATCTAGCCAGGTTTATCATATGGAAATAACAAGACAAAAACGCTTCTCACAAAAATTCTTATTATACTGCAGGCACAGACTGTAAATTATTACCTAGTTTTAGATAAAGAACGCTAGGTGCACTATTCTTTGATGCACTATACTTCTATTATTTTATTTTTTATTTATATTGTATTTACTAGGTGTAATCTATTGCAATTTTACTTTTAAAACTATTTCTCAGATTTACATCGCATTAGGAGTCAATAGAATCAATTTACATGATGTCAAATTTGCATGCAAACGAAACTGTGTATCATCAGATTAAGCATAGCCTTATGTTGTGTAGTAATTTGTGAGTTTCTTCTTAAGAGATGAAATCATCATAATTCTCTTCAAAATCCACTAATACATTCATAGTATATGAGTTTGTCTCTTTTAATACTTATTTTCTTGTATAAATGTTAATTTTTAGTTCGAAAAAATGTTTCAACTAAAAGTGAGGCCTCTACACTTTTTTTTTTTAATTAAACAAGTAAAATGCACTTCTAAGTTAAATGTGATCAATTAATAACATCGATAGTTTTTCATTCCAAAGCTTAGTATCATGTTGAATGCCAAGTTTTAATCAATAACCAATCTGTGCGAAAACGCCTAACTTAGAGAAAAATCACTTAGTTTCTCCAGGTACGCTTGCATCGTTGTTTTGACTAGACCCAACTACTCTCGGTATGAAGATCTGCGAATAATTTGTTTTGTTGGATTAAAGTGGGTCTGAAAGTGACGGATGAACGAGAATGAAAAAGGCCAAAGGCGAGCATCTTATTAATTGCTGTCACAGGCAGGTAATGTAAAGATTGCCTCCCATGAATCTCTCGACTACCTGTGACAGACCATGCATCATCTCCCAATATCTTTTTGGGGAGGAAGACAATTCTCACACATTTGGAATGGACTTTTTTTCCGTGTTCGATATATGAAATACACAGTAAGAAAAAAGTTAAGATATCCCAGAATTGTAGAAATAAGCAATGAATGAAATCGAAACCCCTTAGATAATTTTATAATTCTGTAGTCAATTTACAGAGTCAATAAAAATTATTATACGTTAATCAAAGGATTTTGATCAATGGAATAATTATTCTCCTTTGAAGGCGTAAATGGTGGCGAAATTATTTGAAAAAGTCTTTATTTTCTTTACTGCATCATTTCGAAATAAATATGACAACAGTGATGACAAATTGTTTCTTTGAAAAATTCCAAGATAAATAAAGGGTGTAAATATTAATTCTAATCAACATTTAAAATTCACAACTATGCTGAAAAGAAAACTGGAATCCAAGAGCAGCATGAGTCCCTATTCCGTTTGATTAAAGAAAGTTTAATGACCTAAAAATCACTTACTGGGAAAAGGGACAATTAAGCTTTATTCCAATATTGAAATTCTATTTAGATTTCCTCTCCTCACAACGGACTAAAATTCATCTATGATAACTTTATATGTGTTTTGTTTCTTTACCGTGTATTTCATGGGTATACAGATATGCATGCGCACATGGACACAAAAGTCCAAACGGAAAATAAAATAGGAAAAAAGAAACATTCTTATCAAAAGTGTAATCAAATTATAATCATAAAAATTTAAGATGAAAATTAAAAAAGGTTTGTCAAAAAAAAAGGGCTTTTAAACAAAATTTGAATAAAATTTGACTACAGAAATGGACATTTTTTTTAAATTTGTAAAGCAATACTTTTTTCAGAATTATATAGCAATTAATAGAACTAATGCCATAAAAAGAAAGTTAATAAATATGAAAGCAAAGTAATTTAAAAATCAAAGTATAAAAGGATATCCAGCTCAATGTTCTGTCACCAATACAAATTTGCTCCATTATATGATGTAGTGAAGTATAATGAATTCGCCAAATGTCACTAGAAGCGAAAAAGATTAATAGCAATTGATTAAACACTTTCTAATTTCCGTAGCATAAATTTTCTAAAGCGTGTCAAATTCATTAAAAATAACTAAATCAATGAAACTAATTGAAAAGACTGCCATATTCCGTTGCAGTAAAATATTTTATAGTATGTCGAATTAATTTAATAACAAAATTCATTTTAAAAATGAACTGTATCAAATATAAAGCAATTAAAGAATAAGACAAATTTGACGAATAAAAAATGTCTCTAATATTTGTAGTTTTAACGTAGCTTAAAGCGTGAAAAATTAACAAAGTAAAAAAGTACTAGAAGTTATTTTTAAGAATATAATTTTTTCTTAGATCGTAATCTTTACCCATTTACGTTCAATTGACTTTTTTTTTTTCAATTTTTTCCAAAATTCTTTTTAGACAAATATGTGACTGATGTGGCATGATACTAACGATTTAACTTAACATAACTCATCCAGTTTGAAATGAATTCTATGAAATTCTACTTCTGTGAAAGATTTGAATTGTGTGTTCAAATACTTCAATATACTTTAAATCCGATAGTTCCGATAGATATACTTTAAATCCGATAAATAATAGTTCAATATACTTTAAATCCGATGTCAAGTTTCAAATAGCTTCTCAATGGTTGTAAAGAGATTGAATTCGATGTCATCTTCATTATTTGATTACAAAATTACATGATTTTGTTTCTCAAAATTACGTTAATTTTTTCATTATCAAAAATTTACGTTAATTAACGTTACGTTTACGTTAATTTCATATATTAATTACGTTAATTTACGTTTAAATGTACGTTAATTTTTTCATTATCAAAATTACGTGATCTTTTTCTCAATAACTTTCTCGTTACTTGAAAATAAGACATTAATATAATTAAACCAAGCCAATCCGGAAAAAACATTAAACTCATACCTTCATACAAGAGAAGATTCTTAATGAAATAACAACCATTTTCTATGATTACCTTTATTCAATAATAATGATGCTCGTTTCATATTTAAAAAATTAAACTGAACAATTTCTGTACTGTCACGTGAAAATGAATGCACGTGACAGTACAGAAATTTACTAATGTCGAATAAAGAAAACAATTTAGAAGATTCATAAACCAAACTGACACACGATATATGTCCTTTAGTAGTATAGCGTTAATTTTGTGAGCTAAAGAGACAAAAATTATTTTTCCATGCTAGAGAAATTAGGACTCTTGATTTTATTATTTGTATCCTTCATTACTGAAAGTTTTTAAAAAATTACAAAATTTTGATTTGAATTTGCTTTTTATCGTTCCAGTCTATGAATACTGAAATTAATTTGCTTTTTTGAATGAATTATGTAACCTATGCAGTTGATTAGTAGTTTGTTTTAGAATATGTCTCGGGATGACTTAGTATGCATTCGAATCTTCACTTTTTATTATTATTTCTATTAACTCAATTAAATTCTAGATTTTTAAGGTTTGAAATTCTAACATTATCATTTTAAATTCTAGCTTTTTAATGTTTTTGATGTCTAGTTTAGTTTAGTTATATTAACGTCCCGTTGTATAGCAACACTAGGGCTATTCTGGGACCGATCTCGTACTTTTGAACCGCGGTCAGATGACGAAGACGATACCTGAGCTGGCACTCCCCTCTCCACACCACACCAGCGGGAGGACGTTTGGCATGACGGATTTAACGTGCAACAGACCCCCTTACAAGACGGTTCTTCTGTGGAATCGGGTATCGAACCTGCAACCCTACGGCTCACAAGCCGAGACCTTACCATCAGGCCACCGCGGACTTTTTTAATGTTTAAAAGAGATTTTTGAAAAATTAATCAAAACGCAATATTGATGTTTGTAGACATCAACAATCCATTACCCTTATTCATTGCCATAATGACCTCCCAAATTAAATGGGTAAATACTTAAAAACATATATACACACATTTTAAAATGCATCTTTTAATTTTTAGCAGTGGCCTTGTGAAATACTAAAAGTGTAAATATTTAAAAACTGATAAATACAAAAATACCTTAATAATTTTTAATTTCTAAGCAGCATATTTGAATAACCGGTTAACTATTTTTGACGAGTGTCATTGCAAAAGTACAACATTTTACATTACGACTAGCTTATTCAATGATAATTATTATACATAGTAATTCAAAATGAATATAGCGATTATAAATGGCTATAACTATTTAATGAAAAAGAATTTATCGCTAAAATTAACACATAATGTAAACGGAATTTCAAAATGTTGTATAAATACGTCATAGATATTCTAAGTGACTTTCCTTTGCCACACGGACAATATCTAGGTGGTAGTCATGGCATATATTCTGAAGCATATCTGCAGTCATTGATGCAAGCGCATTACAAATGTGTACTTGCCTTACTTTGAGTTCTTCAATTGATTTGGGCATGGGAAATTTTGAAATTCCGTCTACATTATGTGTTAATCTTATGTATAAATTCTTTTTCATTAAATAGTTATAGCCGTTTGTAATCGCTATATTCATTTTGAATTACGCTGTATTTATATAATAATTGTTTAATTGTTATATTTATAATTAATTATTGATTATATTTATAGAGTACTCATGTAATGTTTATGACAATTTAAATACACATTTTTTCCGAAGAGGTCGAAACAATTAACTGTTTAAGTGAGATTTAATATAAAAGTGATTGATTTGGTTACATTTCCTGTTTTCAAAAGAAACAAAACGCTGGGAAGAGTGTCCGTAACCAACCCATTTTTTTGAAGAGCATCTTTGTAACAAAACTATCTTTCAAATTATCAGTAACCGCAAATTTAAATAACTGGATTGTTTTTATACACTTCGCCTCGTACATGAATAATTATTCAAATCGCTTCCAAGAATCCTCCTGCCCACAGGAACGACAGAGCGTGTCCAAAATAACAATGGGACATGTTCTGTGTCTTCTACCCATTCTTCAGGGGGAATCATCCGCAGGTGTCAACTCCGAAAAACTGCTCCGATAAGCATCTACCCCCTTCCAATCCTTTAGCTTCCATAATTTATCTTGTCAATCCCCCATGTTACTTCTCTTCTCAAACACTACTTCCAGCCTTTTCTAAATTCTCATTGTTCCGATCTCCTGTTCTTTCATGGAATACGGAATTTTTCATTTCCCTCGCCAGAGATAACCGTCATTATCTCACAAAAAAACTAATGTCTTCGTTTATATGCGACCTCCAGACTACTAGAGATGTTGGGCAGAGATAGCGAACCATTCCTGCTTCTTCAGGAGCGTAAACAATAGGTGTCAACTCTGCTTCGAAGCGGAAATTGGTAATTAATGCTCAAATTTGTGTATCGTTAGAAAATGTTGCCAATCCGTCTCTTTCCATCGCCAACTGGACTCTATTAAGTGGCGATATGTCATTTAAATAGCCAATTGGAGGTGGAAGTTGTTGTTTGTTGACTAATTGGTCGATTGGAGGGTGGTTGAACTTTAATGGGAGGGGTCAAGGTCGAAGACACGCGCCGAAGGGCTGACCGTGAATGTTCGGATAGGGCAGGTGTCCTTTGCTGCTGCTATCAAGAATTTAATCGTTGTAATATCGAAATCATTCTCTTCCGCCACAGCTCGGAGGAAAAAAATAAAAGAAGCTTATTAGTTGTGAGAGGAGGACACGAGATAGATTATCATCATAATTGAAAGCGTCTTAATGCAATTATTTAAGACTGATCATCAGCGTATCCGATTGAAACCCGAGGGCTTGTGAAAACTACTACGTCTTTGATATCTTTCAAATCTCGGTTTTGGAATGATACATTTTGGAAGACATCACTGATCAAATCCTTTCTAGATATAAAATTCTAGCTAATTTTTTCATTTTAAACCGGGCAAAATATCCTTCATTTACTGATCCTTTTTCTTATCCAAATTTTCTGGATGACAGAAAAAGGGATAGCATTATATAAATGACATAATGTTTGCTAACGCCCTTTTCCAGAATCTGCAGCTCAAATTCTAATAAAATTGTTCAGAAATTAAAAGTAAAATAATTTCTTTATTTGATTGTGCAGTATATGACATTTTTCTCATTTTTAGTCATATTATTTGAGCATCTTACCTTTCTGGAACTTTAAACTGTTATGGGAAAAATTTATTTAAATAATTTTAAAAACTGTTTATTTTAATAGTTGTAATCTTTAATTATAATAATAATTTTTAAGTAGAGACAGTGAAGGACTTAAAGATTAAGACATAATATAAAATTAGGCGAGTCATTCAGAAAAATAGTTTTAGTAAAGGAAAACATTTTTTTTAGCAAAATTGGTTGTTTTCAATTTATTATTGAAGTACCCCCCCCCCCTTTTTTTTTTCTTTTTCATTAGTTTTCTAAACTTAGCTTTTATAAACTTATGAAAGATATTCATTTTTAAATAAAAGAAACTCATATCATTTTCGCTTTTTTTAATTTATTTATTCCGTTTTTATAAAGACTAAATGACAAATCATATGTAATTGATTTTTTTTTTCTGTGAAAGCAGTCAGCAATTCAAAAAAGATCCTAAATGCTTTAAAAAAAGCATTTAAAAGAGCCTTTTTTCGGATCTCTTCTGAAATGGCCAACAATTCAGGAAACATGCTGTAAGTACATCTGTACAAATTCTCATAAAATTATAAGTGTCATGACGTAATGTTTTATTTTTCAAGTGCATTTCTTGTCACTATCGCATGTCATCCACAATTTCAAATAATTTCTCCAAAAATCTTGCGTCTCATCAGATTTTGTGTTGTAAGTGTTACACATGATAAAATCAGGCAATTACGCAACACAAAATTACTGACGGCATTCAGATGTTAACAATTGTAGTATTTGATGTACTGTATTCTTTAATCATAGTTTCAGCTACCCCTGTTATTAACTAGCTGCTTTTACCGATCAGTTAATTGATCGAGATTTATGTCCGCTAAAATTTCCATTAAACACATTATGCAATTTAGTATTAAGGGCTTCTACAGAAAAATATTTTTAAGCTTCCAATTTCAATAATCATATGACTAAATAAAAAACATTTTGGCTGAAATAAAACGTTTATAAAATATTGGTACAAAAAATAACGATCCTTCAGCATTGAAGTCTTATGAGCACAGCAGAATATTTTTATGTAATTTATCCAATATCTCTTGTAATTCATCAAATAAGGTGTTGACTCAAACTACATAAAATATAATTTACAGTAGACTCTCGATTATCCGCAACTGCCACACAAAGTTTTTATTTATTTATTTATTTGCTTCCAAGCAAAGAGAAAATGCTTCCAAAGTAAGAAGCAAACACAAATGACTGATTTCTTCAAAAAGGTGTAGTTTTACAGTTATGCTTTTGTAATTACATAATGCATACAGTATTAAAACAGTACATATGTATTAATTTTTCTGTGCATCCTTGACGCCTCTCGTAAGTACAAAGCACTTTTCTGTTTTCATTAACAAAATGCATTTTAGGTTAGTTTTGAGTGATATACTAAAATATTAAGCGTTAGTTAAACATTTCCTGCTGTTTATTTTACGTTTTATTGTACATAAAACGTTTTTTCAAAGTGGGAATGATTGTTTTCTCTTTTGCTATACCTGTTTTAGCTTTTTTCGGATTATCCGCGATTTTTGTTATCCGCGGAGGCCGCGCCACCCAATTCCGCGGATAATCGGGAGTGTACTGTACTTCATTTAGATAATTTTTCCTATTAGATGCATACATTTATTTTTAACGGCTCAAAAATTAGTTTCTAAATCGCATTTAGAGTGTATATATATAATATAAAATTTGCTTAAATAATACAGAATAAATAATTTAAATATTTTAAAAGATGACAGAATATTTTTTTTGTTCTTATATTTCTAGAAAATATAATCTCTATAGTTATTTCTTTTAGACAGCCAAGTGCTGAAAATGACAGTTTTTTTAGATTTAGTTTCTAGCGAGAGTTTTCTTTTAATTTGAGCTTCTATCAAGGAGAGGGCAACATATTGATAAAGGTTACTTTTTCTCATGCTTATGTACAGTGCTCGTACAAATAAAATTTTATTTTTATTTCATATGAAATAAATTGATAGAAAATATGCTTAAAATATATGTTGAAACTTTATTAAAAATAGAAAAATATTCGATAGTTGTAGATTCGATAATATATATATATATATATATATATATATATATATATATATATTTGAATTTTAAAATGATGTAAAAATAAATATTGTGTTTAATATTTTTTATTTATCGCGAATAAAAAACAATATTTCGCTTAACATTTAAATTAATTAAAATTTCAAAAAAAATCTTTTGTTTGATAAAACATCAAAATTAATTGATATGATTTTATTGGTGTTATTAATGTGACTGCCGAAGAAGGCTAACAGTAGCAAGATTAATTTAGATATACCGACCAACTTCATTTTCTGTACATTTTATCGCAAACATACCAAGGAATCATGAGAATTCATATGAAATAATCTGAGGGTGTGATTTCCCCAAAACTTCCTCCCATATTCTTTAATAAATGTGCTACCTAGAGAATGCATAATGCATTGGCATTAGCTTACAGTAATTACGAAATATCAACCTTTGGCTCGAATTCAGCATTCATATTGAATCTATCGAGTCTTTATGAGCCTTTTCATGAATATTCCATGTTATGGGTTGATAGCATTTAAAAATCGAATTTTTGTCTTAGACGCGGTTTTCCGAAATGAAGGAAACAAAAGTCTGACACAAGTCTATACTTGTCTCTAAACCCCATACTAAATTATCATTTAAGTCATTGATTTATTTAAGTCTTTGCGTTTTTGAGTTAACGCGTTTATATATTTCTGTAAAGTACAAAACTACGGACGGTCAACTCGTTTCTCTCAAATTTTGATAAGTACTAAACTACAGTTGCTAATTCGGTTTACCAAATTTTATCCATCTAGCTCTCTTCGTTTTGTAGTTATCGTGTTAGTTCATATTCGGACAACTAGACAGTTTTCCTCTGAACAGATTTTGCACAAAGTATGATAGAAATCTGCATCTTTGGTGTAAAACCCGCGTAGCAAATATCATCCGTTGAGTTCAAAGCATTTTTGAATTAACTTTGCCACAGACAGGCAGACACAATGTCAAATGTTTTTAACTCAGGGAATTCTGAAATGTAGAAATTTGTCACAATCTCAAGTTCGGATTTTTTGATGATTTCAGTAATTTCTCTATATTTCGTATATGAGAAAATAAAAATGCTCGAAATCGGTGCAATGATAGTAATTAGGAATTATGTCGATGTTTTCTCTATGGAGAATTTACAGTGAGGTTGTGCATTTAAATTTTTTTCAAGAAACGGATGAATGGGGGGGGGGGCAAGATGTGGTAGAAACTTTTTATGATTATACATACAAGGAGTGTTCAAATGAAAAGGTGCGAAATGACACTGTGGGTATAAATGAAGACTTTATTCAAAGTTTACACCATAGGCCTGAGCACGATCCCATTTATTAACGAGCCGAAAGATTCCTTGTTCCCAGAATTCCTGTAGCTATGACGAAACCCAGTCCTTCACAGCGTCCTTGAATTGACCGTCCAAGGTCCGCTACTTGTTGAATTCCTGGAGTGTAAAAGAACCATTAACACCGATGTGTACTGTGAGACACTCCGAAGACTACGTCCATCAAGAACAAAAGTCTGGGGCAACTTATGGAAGATGTGATTCTGCTCCATGATAATGCGCGTCCATACGTCTCCAGGATCACACACGTGGAACTGGCCAAGTTCAAGTGGGAGCAGCTCGACCATCCACCCCACAACCCGCACATGTCACCCTGCGATTTTCATGTGTTTGGTCCCCTGAAGAAACATCTGAAAGGGAAGCGCTTCAATTCGGACGGCGAACTCAAGGATGCTGTGAAGGACTGTGTCTCGTCACAGCCATAGGAATTCTGGGAACAAGAAATCCTTCGGCTCGTTAATAAATGGGGTCGTTGTGCTTAGGCCTATGGTACATACTTTAAATAAAATCTCCATTTATACCCACAGTGTTGTTTCGTACCTTTTCATTTGAACACCCCTTGTATATATATACATTGGTTGGGGTGATGAATTTCAACGCTTTATTTCCCCACAGAGAATATACATTGCAGTTCTGTTTTTTGAATTTCTCTCAAAAATGATGGGTGGTGCTGAACAAGTGACTATTGACGTTATATTTAAAGCTTTCACATGATATTAATATTTTCAAAATAGATCTTTTGGTTGGAGCTGGTGATCTGGTCATGGGATTTCTCCATAGAAAAGGTAAGTGAAATTTTGCGTTTCATTTTTTTATACGAAAATGAAGAATACCATCCTTGATGACAGAGGGACCATAAACTTTTATATGAAACCAAAATGAGAGAAATAAAACCAGTTGTTCGGGTTGGGGGACTGGCTGATTGTATTTTTTTTTTCTTCTTATTTTAAATATATATGCAAATAGAAGTAAATGTATGTCCATATTTGTGGGATCTCTACAGAACAAATTGTTGAATTGAGAAAAATCAAATGTGGTTGAAACCTACTTCGGCGGTTGGAAATGTTCTCTTTGAGTAAATTTTTAATTAATTACAAATTAAGTAAAATTTTATGTTCTTCAAATATTTTTCCCGGAAATGTTTCTACGCAAGATATATTTTTACACAATTTAAATCTCAAAAAAAAAAAAAAAAAAATTTTTTTTCATTAATGCTAATTTAATAGGAGTACATTTTTCTTAAAATCCCTTTTTCCTCTTTGAAATTAAAATTACTTTAAAAATTTATTCTAAAAATTTTTAAGTGCATTTTTCATAGACAATTTTTTTTTAATTATTGTGTTGAATGTTAAACTAATTCATAATTTCATCAAAACTTTGAAATCGCACTTTTTTCCTCTGTTAAAAATTATATCAAAATTATCTTTTGTATACTCAAACCTGCATAAGTTTAGAAATGTAAGTGTTATTGTATGCAATTTTCTTTCTAATTTTAATTAACTTTTAGAATCTAAAATTCAAATATAATACGCATTAATAGCGCCTTTTTTTTTGTAATAAAACTTTGTTTGTTTTTATTGCTTTATCTATTTTTTAGAAATATTCTGTTATTTTTAATTGGCAGAGCCCCTTTTGTGCTGCGATCTGTCATTCAAAGTACTAAACTATCCTAAAGGAATTAGTTTATTTATTTATGGTTATAATTAACTTAAATATTACGTTACAGGTAAATTTTTATTAGGTAAATAATGTGCAAGTACTGTTATTTATGCATGTAAGCTGATAATTTCCATTAGAATACATATTTTGGCAAGTAATCTTCATTAAATTGCATTTTATTCATTGTAATTTTCAATTGATTATAAATGCCTAATTTATCTAATCTGCCTTATTAGATAAACATATTCAATACATTTTTATTCTGCTGGTTTTCAAAGTTTAGTTATATCGTTATTATTTAATTTTTAAAAAATATTTTCCAATTCATATTTTAATTGTTCTGTCAGTTTGTCAAAAATTAAATAGAATTCAAATTTTTCAATCGGTTTGATTTCGCACTTTTACAGAAAAAAGTATTTGGTTGACATAACCGAATCAATAATATTAATATGAAATAGCATGTTGTCGTAAGTGGCTTCTTGTCCTACAAGATCGTCTAATCACCATTTATATTAAGATAATTTGAATTATTAGATTGTAAACTGTCATCTTCTAATGTGTGTTAACAATTTTTATCAATAAGTCTTTCAATTTTAAAACTGAACGTGCAACAAGAGCAATATGTAACTGATATTGCTTTTAGCATTATCTATGCATTGCAGATAACTGAAAGGTGTTCAAAAAGTATGGAGGAGTGCAATGTTTCTTTCGAGAGAAATCTTTCAATTATGAAACTCAAACACGTAAAACACCAATCTCCTTCTGATATTTCTATAACAAATTATCGTACTCAAGTAAAAACAGCATTAGCGATTTTTCTCCCATGTCATTCAACATTTCATTCTCGTTTTATCACATATGATGCCTCTGTACGAGACGTTTTGAAGCAAATATATTGAATGGAAGAAGATGGGAGGGGGAGTCAAGGGAGTCTTCTTCCTCCCCTTCTGAAGTTGTTATAAGCTACTTTGTTGTCGCGGTTATGACACATAACCTGCGGGTAGCCATTATTTACCGTTGAGCTTTTATTCCAATGACAGCTTCTACCTGTTCTTCATCCTCCTCGCCCCTTCCCCTGCGATACCTGAAAAAAAAAATCAGGCTTTCTTTTTTTAATTCCTTAGTGATTAGGTCCTTACTATTTTTGTAGGGTACTTACTCTGCCTGGTTTTGATTTATGGATGAATTATGTTTTAATCTTAGCTCGTAGATCAAATTGTTACAATGTAATTACATTTGATAAGAACATGTGTATTTTCGAAATTATTATTTCTATATTTTTAATAAAAAAAACTGATATTGCCTGATTCAATTTTTTTAAAACGTTTTCATACACATGGAGATTTTTTTTTTTATTCAAATAAACTTTCATATAGCTTTTAAAAAAGTCATTCAAAAATTTATTGGTTAATAATGCCTTTTTTAAAATTCGGGAGACATTCAGATTCCAATGTCCAAAGGTCCATGCGCCTAACTCATTTTCTATTTGATACACGTAACGATTATTTTGAACCTTTCTCATTTGCCTAAATTTTACTATTCACATAGCTTTCTTCTTTTTTATAAATTAGATAGCAGTATCGATCCTCTTCCCCTATGTAAATTGCTTGACACATTTCGTTTTTTACTTAAATATTACCATTATTATATTTTCTTGCTTTATCATGTTTCTATATTATTTATATACTATATTTTATAGCTATATTATGCAAATATTATTTATGTTTTTTTATATTTATTATGTTCTATATTATTTCCTCTTTATTATTTATTATTCTTTTATGTATATTATTTCTTCATGCTCTTTTTATGTTGATATTCTTTCTTCATTGTGTATATAGATTTATTTCCATTTTATTTTTTTCGATTACTTTCTAAATGCCGATTTTTGCCAGCTTTACACCGTTTGGATAAACCAGGTCGGTGTGGGAAAAAAAAAAGAAACTATTATTCTCTTCACATGTGCCTTCTTTTGTGCAAAGTAAATGCTCATTACATTATTTTCATTTGGAAAGAGAATTCGGTATTCGAAAATAAGAGTGTCATTAATTATGATAAAGAAAAAAAAATATCATAAGAACATTTTGAAAGATTGTTTAAGGTGATTAAAAAAAAAAATTGTGCAAAATTCTGAAAGAATAGGGGCCATTGAAATTTGCGTGGTAGCTGTTGCTGGTGAAATTCACAGTTATGCCTAAAATATAACAAAAAAAAAAAGATATATTATTTTTGGATTCTAAGTAATGTTACAGCGCAAAAGAGCGTATTGTAAATTTCGCCATTTTTTAAAACTTCTTAATAAACATGCATTGAATTTTGTGTAATCTAAATTTCTTTTCCAGATATTTCAGTCCTGAAATAAAAAATAAAATATTAAATTTCCGTTAAAAAAAGCTGATGCATTATATGACACGATCTTAAATGGAATGACACGAAGGAATTACAGAAATTTTAAATTTTAAATAGAATATTTTTTATGTTTTCAAATTTTCAGTTATTATTTCTGAATTATTAGAAACAATGAACTACTAAATTTTGAAAAGAATCTTTCTAACTTCTATTAGACAGTGCTTTGCAAAATTTATCTATGTTTAAACATTTTCCAGCACTCTTATATATAATGAAAAAGGAAATGACAATGAAAAAGGTACAGTAAGATGGCTGTCGCTGCCAAAAATGTTGAGTTTTCTTTCATTACTAAATATAGCTTTCTTCCAAATGTTATTGGTCTTCAATTGATGAGTTTTTGCAAACTTCAAATGCTTTTTCTGCATTTGCAAGCTGATGAATGGTTTCTCTCTAACAATGCGACTTTTATATCCAGCTTGTCTAATGGCATTTAGCACAGTTTCAGCACTTACACTTCTGCCTATGATTTGAAAAGATTCTGCAACAAGTTGGATGAACCATACGGTCCATCCATCTGAAGGAAAGTATTAAAAATTTGGGTTTAGATGGATATTCCATTTTCCAGCAGGACAAAGACCTCAAATAGAATGCACGTAACGTCAAAATATGGTGTCTTTTCATTGTAAACAACAGTTACACACATCACCACAGTATCCCGACATCAATGCCATTGAATATTCGTGGGCCATACTCGAAAAAGTGGTTCAAAAACACAAAATTAGTAACAAAACCCATTTAAAACAAGTGGTGCAAGGAGAATGGGGTAAAATATCTTCAGATACCACCAAAAATGGGTCGAATCCGTACCATGACGTTTAGAGGCCATTATAAGAGCCAAAAGACATGCAATTTAATAGTTCCACTTTGTTTCTATGTGTGATATTGCAAAACTTTCATTGGTGTATTCTCAATTTTTTGAGGCAGAATTCTGCGTATGCTTATTTAAAATGCTTCTGAAACTTTTCAATTTAGGAATTTTTCGTTTATTTTTCTTTATTTTTACTCTAAGTTAAACCATTTGTTATGTGTAAAAATAAAAACATGTTTGCACTTCCCCTTAATGTGTTATTTATATTGAAAGTCGCATTTATCAAGTAAAAGTAAGGTGTACTCTCAATTGTTTGAGCCACTGTATATATTTAATAAACTGTGAAAATTTTAAAAACAATTTAATAAATTAATTAAATAAAATTAATTAATCATACTATTAATTCAAACACAACATTAATAAATCCTTTGACAAGAATAGTATTAGTGTATTAGTTATTTTATGATTAATTTCTTTGATTAGTTCTAATTATGCTGACGAACACAAATAATGCAGTGCATGTAGGAAACAGTATAAAAATATGTAGGCAAAATAAAAAAAAATAATAAAAGAAACAAAATTTTATATAAAGTTTTTTACATGATCTAGAATTATATTACTTATGAAATATTGAACGACAAATAAACAAACAAATAAAAAAAATTCTACCAGTAAAAGAAATATACTTATCAATTCGTGTTTTGTCAGCTAGAAATCTACTTAAAATATAAATTAGCGCGAATTTCTTTAGGTTTATGACATTAACACAAACCGGCCTCATCAGCAGACGATATTCAAAATTTATCTTTATTATTCTTTTGTGAATGATATTTCACTGAGAAAAATTTGATGATGAATAGCTTTGATTGTATGATAATGAAATTAAATGAGGTCACGTGATTCATAATTATAAATATTCTCATATTTAATCATTCTGTATGAATTAATTTTCTTTAATCACACTCCATATAAACGAATATTTCTTTATTTTTTATCCCGTGCATTGATTTCCATATTGCCAAATGCTTCATTAATTTATTCATTTAAAAGTATGCCTTAATCAAGTTGTTGCAAACGATTTATTTATTTTATCTTCTTCAGTTCTACTACGCTATGAATTGCATAATTTTGACATTTAGACAATCTAGAAAGACTGATGAATTGCATGTTTTTGCAAAATATGACAAGCTAAATGGATGCAGTTAGAGAATCAGCAGTCGTCTTCTATTTTATTGATTTGGAGTCGTTTTCGCATACAGTATATGAAGTGCTGTAGCATTATGTACAAAACTGAGGTAGAGCTAACCTTTTTGTTCTCAAAAGTTGGATCAATCCATGTTTATACAATAAATATTAAAAAAATGCACCCCTTCAAATTTTTATTGAGCATCAAGTAATTTTTGTTTATATCAGTAAGAACATTTCTTTAACAGAATGAAATAATTGTTTTTCTTCTTATTTTATTTTTGGTTTAAATAATAGTTTTAATTACATTTTTCCTTTTTTTATATTTTATCTAAAATATATTATATAATTTACTAATTAAGGTTTTATATACGAGATTAGAATTATTATATTGTTGGACGAATACAATCTGAAATTTAGAAAACAAACTTAATCTGAATTATGTTAATGCTTTTTTAGAATTCTTAGTATATGCTTAATTTTACTTAAATTCTTTATAAAGTTAAGTTTTAATTTTCACAGTTTAATTGATAAATGTATATACAAGTGTGTTGTTTAACATTTTTTAGGAAAATGAAAAAAAAAAAAAAAAAAAAAAAAAGAGAATTCGATGCACATTCTAATTTATATTAAAAAATTATTTTAAAATCTTCTTCTAAGTCCACGTTTTTAATAATTCAGAGTTATTAGGTGGAAACTTGAAAGTTGTCTTATTTATAATTTTATTTCTTTTCTGTTCCATATTATAAGAATCAAAGGCTTTATGTATTTTTTTTTATACCTATGACATGAATATTCCTATTGTATTTCTTTGCAAATTCGATATATTTTCATATAGAATTCGGGAATATATCTAAATATATTCTTTCTTTTAAATTTATATCGTATTTTTCTTATTTTTCCTAAAATTTTCTTATTTTATTCGCATATTCCGTTCTAATAAATGAATGAACCAAAATGCCATCAAAGTGCAAGATGCTAATGACAAATAGGCAGTTTGGTTGATAAGCGGAATTACATTTTGTCATATGACAGAGAGATTTCACGTGTTAACTCCATTCTATAGTAGCTAATTTAAGAAAATTTCAACGTAAGAATTTTTTTTTCTCCAGTGTTTTGCGGAAACAACTAATTCTCAAAATGTGTATTTAAAAGCTTTTATCCTATTTTAGAATTAATCTAATGTTTTATTAATGTTCTGGAGATTAATAATAATAAGAAGAAGAATGATAATAAACCACTTTATATATAAAGCGGTCATCCTCGCTTCATTATCGCGACTTTGCTTTTCGGAAGGAAAAAAAAATTGTTTCTCCTCCCTGAGAGTCTAACTCATCCAATTAGCGAGGATTTCTAGCCTTCAAATCATTAGTCAAACTCTGTCACTATCCTAGGATTGAGGAAACCGTCATGAGTTGTAACATTAGCATTTATTTTGTATATATTAGGAAAATGGCGTGCTTTCCCAACACTATCTCCGAATCTCTCTATTCCGAGCAGATTTCAGCGCAGCATTGTTGCCAATGACAAACAGGAAGTCCTCTTAATGAGTGGACGAGAAAAATTCATGAATGAAACATTTACGCGGTCGCCTGGGATTGGTCAGTTCATGAACTTACGACGCGAAATACAACGGGCGAATTTTTTTTTCTCTTGTACTTTGCCACTATTTGTTCGCTTTTAATGAGCGGTAATACACTAATAATCGTTTGTACTTTTTTATTGATTGAATTCTTTTCTGTATGCGAACTGAAAGGAAGTCAAACACTCTTGATGTAGCGTGCAAAAGCGGTTGCGTGGGACATGGATAAAGTGGAGTTGTTATATCAGAGAAATGACTTGTTTACGGACGGATCCTTTTTCTTTTAGGGTCAGACTTTTTTCCAGTGAATGTCACTTCAAATAAACACAAATGTAATAAAATAGCTTGTAGGAACTTGTAGAATTTTTCTATCGATGATGCGATACAGCGAATAAATTTTTTCGACAGTAAATTATTTCATAATAAATATTATCTGTAATAAAGCAGTATTATCTGTAATAAATCTGAACTGCTTATAAATTGTTCCACTCTATTAAAATATGTATTTTATTGTTCTATTAATCGTTTTTGGCGACCAGCAAGTTTGCCAATCTTAATGCTCATTGAAATTTTCAATTGAATATTTTATGTAACTTGTCATTCAATAGGTTCTTCATCAAAATATATTTGAGCTTCAAATTTTGATAGTCATATAATTCACTCATACTCAAATTTTGATAGCCACGTAATTCACTCATAAAGGCCTTAAGCCATAATGTATTATGTATCCCTCTAATTTTCTGTCAGTTATCGTAAAATTTCAAATTTAAATTAAAGAAGTAATGATTAAACTGCAATTAATATAAAAAACATTTTTTACTGAAAGCTAGCATTTAAAAAAATGAGTACTGAAAACAGAGTCATAAAGTATTTAAGTTCTTATGTGTACTACAGAATAATTTTCATGATTTATGTAATATATGAAAAATTATTCAACAAAAATTTCTCAGATTCATCATAAAATCAGTTTTTAGTTTTATTTTCAAAAGGATTTAAATGATGGAATAACAATATTTTATTTTGTTTCGGTCTATAAATATACTTCAAAAAAATTATGAAGTCCGAATTTTATATAGTCGTTTGGTCCTAAGAAATCATATTCTGAGAAATATTCTTGACACTTCAACTTTTAAATAAATAAATAAATGTTTCTGTCTTCTGTTATTAAGTCTGATCAGTTTATGATACGATAATATTTTTATGTTGGTATATTTTCTACAAATTATGTGAAACAAAAATCACTCACATTTCTCTAGAGGGCTAAATCAGATTCTAACTAGAATTACCAAATTTATCACATAGTTACTTCTTGAGAAAGTTTTTTTTTTTTTTAAACAAATATAATTACGAATCATAGTCTCTGAATTCGGCAAAGGTAAGATTATTATATTGAGATGGAGAGCATATATAAGTAATTCTGCATGATGTCTTAAAAAAATAGTTTTAAAGACGAAATACTGCAATAAATTTTATCAATTAGTTTATAAATTATTTGAACAAAATCATAACTTTATTATCTGTAAATCTATTGATTTTAATTAATTGATTCAATACATAAAATGTTATCTAATAAATTTTAGAAAAAAAATATTAAACAATTCTGTAATTCTATTTCATAATTCATAATCACGCATTTAAAGTTTTAAAAGTAAAAGAAAATAATAAAAATATATTTAAAGACACTTTTATATACTAAATCTGTAAATCTATAATTATATAAAGCTCAGTGTGTGTGTGTGTTGGCGCTCTACAGGCCAGACCGTTTGACCTCCAGCTACCAAATTTGGTACATGTATACCTTGGAGGTCGGGAATGTGCACCTGGTGTCCCCTTTTTTGAATTAGAATTTTAATTATTAATTAAAAACTAACTTTCCCGCCAAAAAATCTTTTCATTTTCCCCACCGCCAAATGAGTAAGGCTTCAGGTCCCCCCCCACACACACACACTAATGAGGCTAGGCTTAACATTTTTCAACCGATTATTTCAAACGATTCTGTTTATTTTCTTAATGTTTGATTCATTTAAAATTAAACATTGCTAATTAATCGATCTTTCAAATTCATTCTGAAGTACTTTTGAATTAAAATAAAACAGAATAAAGGAAATTGAAAATTTCTAATCTGCATAGCGACCCCAACTGGCGTAGAAAAATTCACGCATTTGTGTTACCGTAACTGGTGATGAAAATTGACGCATGCGCATTGTGTTTTGATTGTTGACAACTATTATCAACGGATGTGGACTTTATTTAAATTATTTTCAGGCTAGTTGTATGCTTTTGTAATTAAATTGTATTTATATTAGTTATATATTTTTTGTATATGGTTACAGTTTTATGTACATCGTTTTTTAAGTAGTTTTTTTAACCTGTTTTCAACCGAATATTTTAAACGATTCGTTTTATTTTCTTAGTGTTTGATGCATTTAAAATTAATCATTGTTAATTAATCGATCTGCTCATGATGAATATGGAAAATTTTTGTTGACAAATTCTTGAGATATTACATAAATTAAGAAGGATATTCTTTAGTGCTCATAAGGTTTAAATACTCAGTTTCTCTGTTTTCAGTAATCACATTATAAAAAGAATGCTTTGTTTCAGTAAAAAATATTAATTGCAGATTAATCATTTCAACTTTAATTTAAAGCATAAATTCTACAGGAGCTAATAGAAAATTAGAGATACATATTATGTTATGACTGAAGGCCTTTATAATATTATGAGTGAATTATGACTATCAAAATCTGAAGTTTTAAAATATTTTAATGAAGAAGCTGTTAAAGTAGGAATTGCATAAAATATTTAATTATTACAATTTTTATGAGTATTAAGATTGGCGAACCGGTTGGTCGCCAAAGGCGGCTAGTACTAAATAAAAATCATTCTTTTACCAAAAATAGGTTTCTGACAACTAAGTCATAAAATCGTGAGACACTGAAAGCAATTTCATAAGGAAATTATAAGACAGAATGAACGTCACAAGAGAAAAAAATCCTTATATATTATTCCGAATATGTAATTTTGCTTTGCTGCATTGTAGTTTCGTCGCTGAAACGAAATATTTACGTATATTCTTTATAGATTTTAAATGGATGCCAGATTAATAACCCCTGATACTGGAGAAAAACTTGACAATAGAAAAGTTCCAGAAAATACAAGAATTTTGACTCCATATCTCTTAAAAACCAGAGAACATTTTTCCAACAGTTTTCATAACTATTCTACTTGCAATATATTATTTTTAAAAACTGTATCAATCTGCATCAATCACTTATGCCAGTTTTTACAGTCACCAACAATTTTGCAGCAAATTTCTATCTTTTATATTATTCTGTGATATGTATAGAGATTTTATTTCCAAAATACTTTTTTTTTGCCTGGATATTGAGAGAATAAAGGAATAAATGCAATTAATAAATATAGCTTTTTTTAAATATACTTTTATTAGTGTGCTAACAGAAGGATTTTTATTTTAATGACTTTCTGCTTTTTAGTTTCATATGAATACTACCATTTAATTTCATTATAAATACCAAGAAATCTCAAAATCTATTCTTTTCAAATTTTTTACCAGATACCAGTTACAGCTAATATGGATTGCGAATTTAATAAAATTCATTTCAATTAATGATATTTGTTCTGGAAACATTTAAGTCATAAAATATCAAAGAAGAGAACAAAAGTTTACAAAATTTAAATTAGCACAGCAAGATCCACCAGAATTGAAATTGTAAAAAGTTGTATGTGTGCTCTTGCAATATTTTTATATTGAAAATTCCCCTTTCTCTACTTTTTAATGTGTTCCCACAAAAATATACACTTTGTGTTTAGATTCGTACTACATGCACACAGTAAAATTATCTCAAATAGAATCAAATATGCACTTTTGGAAGAGTATTCCTTTCCTTTGCTGATTGGATTGAAATATTAACATAGATCATGTTATTAAAAATTAATTTTTACAACATCTAAAAGCTAGTCAACTGAAATAATTATTTATATGAAAGCATTTCGGCTGTCTTGCCCTCCTGTTCTTTCACATACGAAATTGCTCAACCGAAACGAACGATATTCCTATAAAAATCAAACCAGTCCTTCTTCTCCAGAATAAAGAGACATAAATTTTTATTCCCTTCTTTATCGCCGATCTGAACTGCGAATGGGGGCTAATTGGTGGAGCTAAAAACCATTTATCGGAAATTACTGGCAGCCTGTCGATCAGCCAGGAGATAACGCCTTCAGTCTTTTCCTTCATTAGAAAAGAGAAAGAAAAAGAAAAAATAAGCCAAAGAATATTGCGTGGGTTGTACTGGTCATTATACAGAAATCCGCCAATCTACTGACCGATGCCAAGGGGTGAATGCCAGAGGTATCGAACCAACCGCTTACGATGCATTGTTTCAGAACTATGTGCTGGTAATGGAAATCTACCATTGAAAAAAAAGAGGTAAAACCGTTGGTCTAATTGTGCTATTAATGTAATAAGTGTTTAGACGCATTTTTTTCTAGTGCTAATGGTTGCTGAACTTAAGACTCGACTTCCGGTGTGCTATAGTAGAAGACCGTATTTTAGATGATGATTATTGAAAAAAAAAACACAATAAAGTGTCTTTTATTGGTGTTAAGGAATCAGACAAACAAAAAGAGTCGTTTATGTTGACTACGGAAAAAGTTTTAGGCGAAAATCGTCCAACATATTAAAATTCTGTCCAGAAACAATTTGTTGAAAATCATTAGTCAGAAAGTTCTGAATGTATAAGCAAATGCCTGTATATCAGTATTGTTAATAATGAATTTATATATTAGAATCCTCTGAATTTCTTCTTGTTTTTTCGGTTTCTTCTTTTTTAAGATTTTTTAAATACTCATGTGCATGTAATTTTCTCCTTTTGTATTAATCCAATACATTTCATATTGCTTTGAAGTATTTTTTCAATCGCATGAAAAAATTATGGCCATTTTGTTTATAAATAATATATGAGCAAAGGTAAGAATGGAATAAAGAGGCCATTTCCCGATATAGACGTGCCTTTGCGATGCATTTAGTACAGCTGTACGCAAATTTATAATTTTCTGATAGAAAATGTTTTTTGAGTTGGGCAACCGACCTCATCTTGTTCCACAAAAACACAAAGTTCGCATAATGTAATTTTGATCGTTAGAGTTTCCGTAGTTGAATAATATCCGCGTATTTTGTAGTCTTCAAATTAATCTAGGCACATGGAACACCTTCTAATCAATGGAAGTGAACGAATCTTTTGTGATCCATCGATTTTATTAGAGGTAACCAGGTCCAAGTTAATTTATAAAACGGAATAAGTACGTTTTAATAAATAGAAAAAAGTACAATAGAACATCAATTTCATTGAAACTAAATTAAGAATTTTATGTCCAGTGGTATTGGACAATGGACTTTTTCAACCAATATGTGATGTCCAATAATACTGGACATTGACCTCAAGGGATAAATGCTCACTATTTTTTTTCGGCACACACACACAAAAAAAGATGAACACAGCAGGTCGATCAGCAATGTTTAGTTTTTAACAAAATGAAGACAAATATATCTATCTATCACGATCAAACTTCGCTTCCGCGACCACAATGTAACAAACTATGTTCATGTTTGCTTGTTCGATTGCAATTTTTTTTCTCTTTTTTTCCGAATTGATTAAAGCGTGAAAGATTTCCTATCAGATCTGGCTAGATTGCGGAGGACTATTTTTAATCAGGCCTGGCTAAAGTATGGATGAAAGTGTGAACTTATGTATAATCAGAGGAAGTAAAATATCGTAAAATGAAGTATGTACTAATACATTTTTTATAAACATGTACGATTTCTGACTCACCACAATATTACAAACTGCGCATGCTTGCTTGCTTAGTGGCATTTAAAAAAATCAGAATTGTCTGAAGTTGCCTTATAAAAAGAAAATCAGAATAAGAAATACCTTTGGTTTACTTATGTATAATCAGAAGAAGTCACGTATCGTTCACTGAAGTACGAATGTACCAGCAGATTCTTTATTAACATGCATAATCTCTAACTCACCATAAAAATCTTTATTTTTTTTTTGGGGGGGGGGAGGGTTATTAGCATATGCAAACGACTGTCACGCCATTGCAAAAGCTATTGTCTTTCGTAGCTAGCCAGTTGTGTGCTCATATTTGTTAGAAAACAAGCTTATTCTCACCGTATACGGTATAATTTCACATCATTCAAATATATTTTTTTCTTTCTTAAATTATGGACATTTTAAAACATGATTTATTAGAAGTACGCCAACAAAATATTTTGATGCTCATTAATCAGATAAGTTTTGCTTAGCACGAAATATTCGATATCAGTTTTTTTTAAAAGTAAGAATTGAGAATATTATTATTTTCTTTAAACAAAATTTTAAAAGAAAGAAACCTTCTACATCGCATTTATAAACAAGATCACAAAATTTTCTCATTTAAATTTCATGTTTATAGCAATAAATTATCAAAAACGGATTTTCTCATAAATACCTTGCTTTCAAAATTTAAGTAGATAGAACTCAACCCAAACTTTCACACTATATTTTTTCGCCGGATATTAATTTGGAAACTTGTAAATATGGGATGAAGTATATCTCGTCACTTTTATTTCTTTGCGATATTTCGCCGTCAGCAGAACGTAGAAAAAAGTGTTGGACTTAGTTCCAAAGTTCGAATGGAAGCAAGAATCGTTAATCATTGTCAAGTGTGGCCGTCCCACCCACACCTCCATGCGATCACGTGATACCAGTTGGTTGTTTTTCTTTAGAAGTTGCTTTTCTTAAATTTTGAAGGTATCTGAATTTTTTGGAAAAATATGATTTTGAATATATCCACAAATAGATTTTTTCAAATTCTTTATATTTTCTAATATTAAGCTTCCATTTTTAAAAAATGAGAATATAATATTCAAAATGTATGTTTAAATAAGAAATGAATTTCTTCTTTAATAAGATATTAACGAATTAAGTTTACCTCATTTCTATGCCAGACACAAACATGTGTCTACATTAAATATTCTGTTAATTGTACTATGTTAACTACAATTAACAGAATAATTAACATTTCTGTATATAATCACACTGACGAACAATAGATACGAATGGGATTATAAATATTGTTACGAATCTGTAATGCGGCTTCCTAGCATAGTTGGTTCCATAGGAGGTTCCAGAGCTTGGCGACAAACTTGGCGACGAATTTGGTGACTTTGGCGCCAAAATAGATTATACCCGAAACATCGAGAATTTTCCCTATCCGTCCAGTAGGAACGGAGATATGCCTCGAACGTTCCTGATTGGTTGAGAGGCTTCTAGCCCCGCCTCCTGAGACCTATAAAAGGAAGCACCCGCAGCTGCCGGGCGGTGGTGAATCGACGGTGAATTGAGTCGTTGACCAGTGGAGTCGGAGAGTAGTCGGAATCGACAGAAAGAACTGGCCTTCCAGAGATTAGCGGAGCAGCGACGGAGTCAAGTGAGTGCTGAATTAAGTTGTGCGCTACGGTCTGCATTAGAGTCTGTTGTGTGCTGTTGTCTGCACGTCTCGGCTGAAGATAATTGTGTGCTGTATATAGTTGTTGTCCTGTGTGTCTTCGTGTAAATAAACGTCGTTGTTTCATTTTCTACTGCCGCCGGGTGATTGAGCGTTCTCCACACCATATAACTCCCACTTTCCAAACGTACCCCGGAAATTTCGTAACAATATATTACTTCAACTTGGGAGGATTTAAATGCATATTCGGTAACACTTATTTAAGAAATTTGAAAGAATAGAATTAATTACTTAATTCAAGCATCTGAAATATTTTCTTAGACTGATTTTAAAAGTATGAGTTTTCTTTTGAGGTTACATCTTTGTAGTCACAAAAAATTTAATGAAGACAGCCTTTATTGATAAACTTTTATTAGTGAACTAAAACGTGGATTTATCTTTATTTTATCTTTTATTTTTTAATCTTGAAAAAAGTTTTTTTTCAAATTCAATACCAAATGATGGTATTAGAATTGAATGAAAATGTAATTAGATCACTCAATTAATTGACAATTAATAACCTAAAAATATCAAACTTGAGTATTGTCATCGAGAATATAAAAGTTTAATAGAATCTTAGAACTCAAAAGCATTATGAATTGATGTGAAAAATTATTTACAAAATTCCACCTTTATCAACATGAGATGAGTTTAACTGAAAAAAAAAAATGTAAGACATTTTATTAAAAGATATCAAAAAGGCTTTATTGTCTTATACGACATAACTTAATAACTTTGAAATCCTTGTAATCTTTCGTTTAGAGCCTAGTGAAACTTTGAGGATATTTAAAATTGCTGATTTGTATATGGGACAAGTAACTAAACCAGAGTTTCAGAAATTGTGAATTGCAGTTTCTAGTGAGGATTCTTAAAAGAATTTTAAGATTACAAAATCTAAAATGCTATTACCTTCTGGATTCTTCAACTTTTAAAAATATCTTGATTATGAGTAAAACATTTTTATTATTAATTTTCTCTTCAATTTCCGTGGATAATGCTTCATTATTATCTTCGTAAAGATGACATTTTGCAATCGATTTTTCATGTTTTCTTGTTGGTCTAGAACTTTCAAATTTTGTACTGCTGTGTGTTCTCAATGACAATACACTTTTTTAATACTTTTAAAATTTAATCCTTATTTAATGGTTTAATTAAATTTTGATTTCATATATTTATATATGTATAACGACATCTGGTAGAGGGCTTGAAAGAAAACTGATTTCAGGTTTCCATAGTGTTTATAAAAATGAAACACATTAGAAATAAAAGAAATTATAATTATTATAAAAAATAATCATTTTCATTTAAACACTATTGAAAGTTTGTTTCTTAAAAACTGTTTTAATAAATTTGCTTTTTCAACTTTGAAATCATGAAAGTGTTTTCTTTTTTGATAAAAATAAGGTGCAATTTTTTTTTTCGAATGAAACGTGGTCATCTTTAAAATAGAATCAGAAGGTTTGATGTAAATAACAAAATTTTATAATTTTCCTTCATAGGGTTCACCAAAAGTATCTATTGTACTTAAATTCAGTTAAAACCTTATAAATAACTTGATGTTTTTAAATTTTCAACTAAATATCTTTAAGCATCATATCGCACTAAAAATTAACAATGTTATTTTAATAATCTTGCATCTTTTCTGTTTATTGTATACATATATATCTATATCGGAGAAAAGTCTCATAGAATCATAATACCATTAAAAACATAATTATCCATGTAATATGACAAATTACCCATTGTTTTTCAGCTTACTCTAAAACCAATTTCCTACTCCACATTTAAACTACGTAATCATACACAAAATCGTTTTTTCTCTTTAAATTTGAACAATGGAAGAAAATCACAAGATTGGATATTTGATCAGTCAATGAAAAAGATTTGAACTCCATTACTGTAAAGAAAATATTGAAAAAATATAGATTAAAAATAATCAAAATTCAGAAAAAAAAATAACATAAAAATCCAATTGTTAGATTAAAAAGACAATTTTTAAATTAAAAAAAAGTGTAGAAATTCTTTTTTTACAATAATAGTTTTGGAGGTTAATGTGGAAAATCGCCAAACTTTGCTTGATTTTTATTAATGATTCTTCATAAAATTTCAAAAATATCATATCACAGCGTACATGAGAATAAATATACAATGAGTAATAATTAATTTATTGACTATGTCAAATGGTTTCGTCTGCGGTAAAAAGACACGCACATTTACACAGAGTAGAGAAAAGTATTTATGCTAAATTGGGTTTTGATCTTTTTTAAGTACGAACAGAAAAATAATTTGAATATTTGAAATCCCTACAGGTAACTAACTGAACATTTTTTCAGTTTATATTTTGTGATTAATTAAGCTTCAAGCGATGATTTAAAAAATATGAACATAATTTGTAGATAAATACTTCTAAAACTTAAAATCTTAATTCTATAAATTTTTTTAAAAAGTACGCCGAAAACTTGCTACATTTCAGTTAAGCATATAATGATTAAAAGTATCATTAAGTGTTCAACTAAATAATTATTTATATCTTCAGACGTACTGAAATCTAAAAAGAGGATTAAAATTTGAAGGCTAATTTATGTAATTTCGGAAGCTTTAAGACAATAAAATTTGTAATATTTTGGAATGAAAGGCATTATGATATATTATTATATAAAAGAATTCTTATTAATATTAATAAATTAAAACGAGATTAAAATAGGTAGAATTTTATAGTAATTCGGACAAATAAAATTATTACCTATTATGTTCCCATTTTCATCTATGTCTTATTTTGATCTGTAAAAATATCATAGCGACATATTTCTAAAGAATGGTGACTATCATTAGGATTTTCACCATGTATAGATTATTTTATTTAATTTCTAAGGATTTAAAATTCAAAATCTTAAGAAATTAATCCAATTTTGCAATTGTGAAATGAAATGTAATTTAATAGTTAGCAGCTATATTTCATTCATAACTGGTAAAATTGACAAAAAAAAAATACTAAGAAAGGATGAAAGAGAATGGGAACAAGAACGAAAGAAAGTCGTAAAACTTATCTAGTAAAGCTTCTTGAATGTAAAACATGCCATTAATGTTCGTCTTCAGTTTAAAATATATTCCGTAGGAGCCTGTTAACGAGTCTTCCCACAGCGGCAGGTGGTGGTTTTTGGGGGCAGATGCGTCCGATTCACCAAATCAGAAGATTGGATGAGAAATGGAAAATGAATCCACTTTTATCTCTTGATCTTTAAATTGATTCATATACAACTTCGAATTCAGTCTTCGATAAGCAGAGGTTACGGAAGATTAGAGGCTATTTTATAGTGGTGTAGCTTTTGCAGCTGGGTGGTTTTCAATCAATTCATTACAAAGGAGGCTATTACTTAAAAATGATTTTCTAGCAAAAATATTTTTAAAAAACGATGTCATATTATATAATCGCCATGAAATGAAAAGTCACTTCTTAAGAAATGAAGATGATATATTGTTGATCACAATATTGTCTCAATATTTGGAGCAAAATTTATTCGTATGGCATCATAATTCCATAAACATTTATTCAGTCCGTCAATAATAAATGAATAAAACATATATATATATATTGAAAATGACAACGATATATATACATGTTTTATTCATTTACTATTGAAGGACTGAATAAATGTTTATGGAAATTATGTTGTAATATGAATAAATTTAGTTCCGAATATTCTGTCAATATTGCGATCTTCAATACATCATTTTCTTTTCTTAAGATGTGATTAAGTAAAACTAAATAAATAAATGTGTTTAAAAATAACTTCTTTTATTCTTTTCTTTTGTTAATTAAGGTGTATTCAACTGACGATTGGACAGTAAAACGAATGAACGAATGAACAAACGAATGAAGGTTATTTTCGCAGTAGTTTAATTAAAAAAATGAGCAGTACAATATTGTTAAGAAATTTTTATTAATACATAATTATTTTTGTATTTATTCCTTTATTTATATTCATATTTGTGGCTCGTGATAACAAATTTTTGCAGACGAAAAATATTTGCAATCGTTCTTTAGTCTCTGGACGGGAAGATGGTTCCGTGTTTTTGACAATGCCACAAACTATGCAGAGGAACGAATGCACTTTACTATTGCGCATGCGCAATTACACAAATTGGAACTTGAGGAAAATCCTATTTTTCTCTTTCTCGATAAATAGAGACAGAGCGATTTCCACTGTTCTTCCCCAAAATATGGTAAGCTTTGAAAGAAATACAATCATATAATTAATGGATTTAAATAATGAGTTCAAAACTAAATATAGCAGTGATTCCATTTATATGCTGTAAAAGAAAGGAGTTCCCGTATTTCTGAATTGTCCGTATATGGGTCACTCTTGCTGCTAAGTATTTGTAATTCAATAAATTTAAGAAAAAGAATCTTGAAATAAATTATTTCAATAAAATTTTCTAAATAATTATTTCTAAATTAATTATTTTGGTTATCAGTAATTAGTTTTTGTTTTCTAATTTATTTTTCAATTTTGGCATCACGATGAAATATTTTTAAAACTCTGAGTTAATATAAAATGAGATCAAAAATATGTGACTACTTTAAAAAAAATCATTTTTTTTCTGCGAAATTACGAAATTATTTTTTTAAATTTAATATTTTTAATGTTTAAACAGTTTTCTTTATAAAAACCTTTAGAATTTTGTTTCGAAGTTTATTTTTCAGAAAGTTACACTGATTTTTATATATGTGTTTACATACGTTTTATTGCAAATTTGCATCTTTAAATGCTTTTTTTTCTCAAATTCTAATCTTTGATAGAATTTTCTGACGAAAAATCACATACATTAAATTCTAATGCATAATTTTTGTCCAAATTTGGTATAATAATTTTGTAAATATGTTCCACAGTTCCTGAACTAGGAACTAAATAATCTATTTATTTAGAAATATTTTATAGTTGTTTTAGTGCTTCATAATATGAAAAAAATTGAAAATTGCTTGTTATTTATGAGTTGAAGTCCAATATTTAAAAAATGGATGGAAATACAGCTTTTTTTCTTTTTAGTTCAGGAACTAGATATTATATTTCTTATACTACCTGCAACATTTTAAGCAAATTATTGAATAAACCTCTAAACTAGAATTTTTTTGCTTAATACCCCTTTTGATCCAAAAAACATCCTTTTTTTCCCCCAATTTTCGAAACGCATTTTCAACTTAACTGGTATATTTTGGTTTTATGCATGTTTTTTTTTCCAATCTTTCTATGCAAATATTCAAAAATACAACTAGTTTCGAACGTTTTTCAAAAAATTAATCCTAAATGTAGTCAAATACCTTTAAAAAAATACATATTTAAAAAAAAAAATTTACAAATAAAAAAAAACATTACATTTTTAACATCCTTTTGCTATTGTAAATTACACAGAGGATGTAAACATTACACAGGATAATTTATATAAATTTTTTTGTTATTAAACTACTCTCTTCCACGGGTGCTATTAAGCAGAAAACAAACAAAAAAAAAAAAAGGTCTACAATTTTAAAGATGCAACGAAGGTTAGGAGCTGGACATTAATGAAACAAATATGATAATGAATGGAGAAAAGCGAGGAACGAATGCCGAGAAATATTTAAAGCAGATAAAATAAACGACGTGGCATGGCTATTATCATAAAGCCTAATCATTACAAGCAGTAAATTAACCATTTTAAGGTTAAATTCTTGATTATAGGAGTTATTAATGTGTAAGAATTATCGATATGTATTATAAAATTACTGCTTGTCATTCGAGAATAAAATATTTTCAGTTTAAATTCCTTGATGTGGGAAAAGAAATCTGATTCGACAAATGCGATTTACATGTGGTGCCGAGAATCAATGCGAGATTTTTTAAGCTGACTTAATTAATGTAAAATTATTCTCTGTTTTTTTTACGTTAGACCAATTTGTTTTAAATAATAATTAACTTAAGGAATTTCTTTTTTGTTCAGCACTCATTTAAGTGCAGTTCAGTGCTTAAAATATTTTATGTATGGCATCCACTTTAACCGTGGCCCATCAATTAATTTTAAAAGCGTTGCAGATAGACATATATTTACAAATGAGGGAAATGCTCTAAATGAAGCGTATAATTATATTTTTTGTTCTTTGAGACTAAAAATTATAATTCTGAAGCACTCTCATTAGTCGAATTTTTATATAATCCCCATTCTATTAAGTACATCAAGAAAAATATTGTTGGTACATTAGACTTTTAAGCAAAATAAAATTTCAAACATCTCCAACTAAAATAGACCAAGTTATGAAGCTTTGGGTATTGTTATTTTAGACGATTTTGATCCATTTCAGAAATCGTCTCAAAGAAAATCTACCAAGTAAAACACGCCGTTTCCTTTGATTAATCAAAAATAATGAAATTCCTACATTTATAATTCAGGCGTTTTTGATAGTAGAAGTCTAATTTCTTAAAAGTGTCTGCCTATCAAATCTATTTTACTAAATATAGCTATGATGAGAGATTGTATAAAAATTTAGATTTCGTAATTTTTTCAAAAGTGCATTCTAAACTGAAGCAATATAAAAATACTATTCATTACGCCATTTAGAGCAGCCTTCCAACTGCGGGTAGAAACCTATATCTAGAAGTTAGCTAATATGTCAACAATTATAATGAACATATTATACACACATACTTTGAGGGAAAATTATTTGAGATCGACTAATAAAAATCTCTAAACATTTTTTTTTTTTTTGAAAATTTAAATGAACTGTTTTCCGATAGCTGATGACTGATGGATTTATTGAAACATAAATTAATTTTTTTTTCTTCTTCTGGAAGATTTCAAATTTACTGATATTGTTGAATGAAGGTTTTGAAATTAGCAGAAGAAAAAACTATAGCAGAAGAATTTTTTATTCAAGTGCTTAAAAAAATTTAGTAATAAATTCTGTCATGATAAGCCATAAATAAATCTAAAAAAAAATGGCTCTAAAAGAACATTTGGAAGCAAAGTAATTGTAAACAAAAATGTTTAAAAATTATAATCATATTCACTGATTAGTTCTGTTACATGTGCTTAAAATTGTAACATATTTATTTTGTGGACGAACTTTATAAACGCTTCCAATTATCCATCAAGCAATGATTTTCAAATTACAGAGATTTAATTATTAATTTTAAATTTCTCTTATACGAAGTACAGCGTAATCGTTAAAACATTAAAACACGTAATTTTAACGAATTTTCGTATCTTGGAACTCTCTAAGTTCGGAAAAAATATATATTTTTTTATTGTCTGTATGTCTGTAAACGAAATAACTGAAAAATGCTTTGAGCTAAAGGGATAAATTTGGTATATAATTTTTACATTACATTTGTAAATTTCAATCAAATTTTGAACGAAATCCATTTAGAGAAAGTCAGTCTTAGTAGTTCAAAAACAAGTGAACACTATGGCTACAAAACGTAAAGAAATGTCTAAATAAAATGTGGTGCATAGGTTTAGTAGTTAAAGTGTAAATTCTTATCAAGTTTGGAACCAAATCTATCAGTTTGTACTTTCGCATGCATGTAAACGCAATAAATAATCGCGGAGATTTAAATCCATGAAATTTAATGAGATCTCGTGACTACAATAGTAGTCCTGTGACAAATTTTGGTTTCAGTTGGTCAGAAAAAAAGGTTACCAAAATGCATATTCGCACGATGCATTCAGTAAAATTACTAAATTCACGTCAAAGATCTGTATTTCGTAAATTTTATTTGAAAATGATATGCAAAGCAACCGTGGCCTTTCCCAAAGTCCATACATTTATGTGAGGGCAGCATAATTACGTCTTTACTGAAGAGTATGGGAGACCATTCTTTCTAATTTTACTCTGTAATATCTTACTTTTCACCCATGAAATAAACATATTAGTAAGTAAGCCGGAAATCAAAACTTAAAAACCCTTCATATATGGGTTTTCCTACTATTAGTATATCCCTTAAAAGAGTATAATTGATACGGTCAGCGAGAATAATCTATTATTATTAATACTAATCGGTCATTATTGATAATAAGCAAACCGGTTAGTATTGTTACGAACCTGTAATGCTGCTTACCAGCATAGTTGGTTCCATCATCAGAAAGACTGTTTTACAGTCATCTGTATTGGACAGAGTCCGGGTGTCGCGTCGGAGGTCCCAGAGCTTGGCGACAAACTTGGCGACTTTGGTGCCAAAATAGATTATACCCGAAACATCGAGAATTTTCCCGAGCCGTCCATTAGGAACCGAGATACGCCTCGAAAGTTCCTGATTGGTTGAGAGGCTTCTAGCCCCGCCTCCTGAGACCTATAAAAGGAGGCAGTCTGCAGCTGCCGAAGTAGTAGTCGGAATCAACGGTAAAGAACGAGTCATCCAGAGATTAGCAGAGCAGCGACGGAGTCAAGCTAGTGCTGAACTAAGCTGTGCGCTACTGTCTGCAGTAGAATCTTGTTGTATGCTGCTGTGTGCACGTCTCGGCTGAAGATAATTATCTTCTCTACGCTGTATATAGTTGTCGTCTTTGTGCTGTCCTGTCCTGTCTTCGTGTAAATAAACGTCGTTGTTTTTTTTCTACTGCTGATTGAGCGTTCTCCACACCATATAACTTCCACTATCCAAACGAACCCGGGAAATTTCGTAACAGTTTTAATAATGGCCGATCATTACAACGTACAACGCTTTGCCCGTGTTATCTTGTAAACAGGATAACTAGAGTAATTTTGTTTGGATTTTGTCTTGGACTAATGTTTTAAAAAATATGAAAATCTCTGACGAGTTCATAAATGGACCATCTAGCTCAAACGGGGTGGAAATGATGGGGAGAATTTTCATTTCGTTATAACTTCTTTAATATTGAGGATAGAAAAATAAATCCAATGAGCCAAATGAGCGCCTCATTAAGACGAACAACTTTTGTATATAAAGTCTTTGGAAACTGCAATATCTTAGAAGTTAGGGTTGAAAGTGATTTTTACGTTCTAATTTTGAGTGTTACAATGATGTGAAGTAATATACCTTTGCCTTCCAGCTAGCCGAGTAGATTTTCTTTGGTTTGTTATGAACAGAATGAAACAAATTAACCCTATGAAAGGAAGAGAAGAAATAATTAGTAGAAAATGAAGTAACATCCTTATTATTAACTCCCGCATTTATCACCCTTTTGTCGACAGCGAATCTATTAACTTTCTCACGATAATAACGACAAGATATTAGCAGCTTCACGCCTCTCCCTCTATTCTCATAGATTAATATCTTAATTTTGTAAAAGCGTCTGACCTTAATTGTTTAAAAGATGATAAAAACTGCTTACAAATTCGCATGATAGATTCTGACAATAATTATATCAAACACACAAATATGAAGAAAATATTTGTGATTGGAAAGAAGATCATTATAGTCTTAAAATGAGTTTTTGGTACATGCATTAGCCGGCTTACTCTGAATTAAAAAAAATCACATGAAATTAGAAATTATGTACTTTAGATTATTGTCTACCTTTCTCGTGTACAAAGTGAGAGTATTGTTATCATCAAAAAATAAGGTTCCGAGATTTTGATGAAACCATAACGTTCATCAATCCCCCCCCCCTCCTTTTTTTTAAAAAATTCGTTCGTCCATTTTTCAGCACGTTAAATAAAACACGCAGCATACTAGACGCTAGAACTTGGTTTGTGATATTTACTCCGATATCGTAATTTATCCAGTAGCGATATTTATCGTACACAAAATAAATGAAAATGCAAACAACTTGATAGAGGAAATTGAGCATGAAATTTTATCATCAAAATCGTAGATGGATATCGAATTTTCAACAAAATTAATTGATCATCTATCTGTTTGTCTGTGTACTTATCTTCGCATATTGAATAGATAACTTTATAATGCAATAATTTAGATAAAAGTGTTTTTTTTATCTGATCCTTAGATTAGTTTTAGATATGTGTCACATTTCGATCCAGTTAAAAAAAGTAATTAAGAAACCGAAAATGCACCCTCGGTTTTAGGTAGGTTCCTATAGGAAGACTGCCAAATGTTATGGTTCTCTCTTTATATATATATATAATATGCATGCGTATAATGCTTTGCCTATGTTATCATGTGAACAGAATAACTAGAGTAATTTTGTTTCAATTTTAACTGGCATGGAATACATTGTTAGAAATTTAAAAATCTCGGTTAAGTTCGTAAATGGCGCATCTAGCTCAAAGGGGTTGAAATTTTCATTTCGCTATAACTTCCTTAATACTGAAAATAGAAAAATAAATCCAGTGAACCAAATTACCGCCTCATTAAGACAAACAACTTTTGTGTTTAGATAACTCAATATCTTAGAAGTTAGAGGTAAAAGTAATTTTCGAGCTCTAATTTTGACTTTCTCACATCAACAATTTATGTTGCCCGATAGGAACTTAGATGTAAATGAATCCTACCTTTGCCTTCCAGCTTGACGGGAGAAATTTCTTCCTTATAATACAAATCACAGAATACAATTCATTATATTTTCTTACTAAAAAAGTGAGAAGAAAGTTCATTATTGAATTGATTTTTTTATTGTTTCAATAGTTAAAAATATAATATTTTATATATATATCACTTCCAGTTAACCATTAACA
Organism: Argiope bruennichi; assembly: GCF_947563725.1. NCBI lineage: Eukaryota > Metazoa > Arthropoda > Arachnida > Araneae > Araneidae > Argiope > Argiope bruennichi. The sequence continues at coordinate 76,440,558 of NC_079159.1, read as the reverse complement.
ATTTTCATTCAAAATTCCCACAGAAATATACCATAACGGATTATTATCATCATCATCATCCATTGTTTATTTGGCCATCCATTGCTTATTGGAAATGCGCTAATAAGGCGATGCAGAACGAAGGGTGGTCGATTATCTCCTAAGCTATCTTTGTCAGAGGAGGGGAGAAGGTGGGAAGGAATGATCAGAGAGGTCACGTGATCCACCAGCTGCCCGCGAGGGGTGACAAGTAATTTAGGGCTTCATTAATCCGGATTATCGCTGACACCTGCGAGTCGAGCATCTTCGGCGGCAGACATTATTTATGGTCTTCGACGAGCAAGCTCACATTCGTTACTTTTAACAACAAAAACAAACAAATGAAGAAAAATCCTATTGAGTTATTTAAAAATTGACTTATTATTCCATCGTTGAGAGCAATTGCATCATTATTCGTGATGTTTGCTGAGAATATTAGTTTTTGGTTAAAATATTATAGAGTAAGTCATTACGAAAAATGATGAAATTGTCAATAGAACAAAATTTCACCGATGAATTTTGTGTTACAATTTGAAACAAGGCTATTTTTACTATTTTATAATTTAAAATATTATTAAACTTTAAAAAGTGCTCATGGTTTTTTTTTAATTGTGAATATAATAAAAATCGTATTATCAAAATTAGATTATCAGATTCCTACAATTTCAACTGACATCGGCTATAAATTACTTAAAAACACATCTTCCCAATCTTTTGACACAAATTTAAAAGAAAAATGTTTTTCTGTATTTATTTTTAAGCTTTATTATGTTTCTATTAACATAATGACTTTGATTATTTATTGATTGTAAAATTTTTCTTTCTATTTAAGGCTAGCTGCCTATGGCGACCGGTTGGATTGCCTGGAAAATTCGTTATGTTAAATTTTAATTAAAACTTTTAATATCTAAAATTAATATTCATAATTTCTTCAACAATCTATTTTTAATATTCAAATTGTGAATAAACATTAGAGCTGTTTTATTTTAATAACCTTATCCTGTTCTGTTCATTGTGTTTTAACGGAATCGAATATCGTACTGCCACTGCACCGTCCGAGAAAGCTGTTCAGAAAATAAATGGAATCTTTCTGTCTAAGTTTTCAATAATGGACGACATTCATGCTATTAAATATTTAAAAAAGAAACAATTGAAAAATGTTTGAATTTCATTGGAACAATGAAATCTATTACTGAAAAATCCTTAAAAGATTTCTAAAACTCAGGAACAATTAGCACAACTATACTGATATAATTAAAAAGATAATTTTGAAATTTGAAAATGGTGTAAAAATCAGTTTGCACAATGAGTTTTCTGGGATTATCGTTGGAAACGCCAAAATTTAGCATGACTTTTAATTGTATACTGTATTAAAATATCAATATTGGAATACATCAAGATCAATTTTTTTCAGGTTTTTTATTTTGCAACATTTATTTCTTTCCTACTCCAAAGACTACATTTTTTTCATATAATTGGAGTTTTACTGTGCTTTGAAATGATACCTATATTGGATTCTGTCAAAATTTCAAATGAATGCCACGCATTTGAAAAATTTTTGTCTAATAATTTACATATTGAAAAATATTCGTCTAATATTTTACATAAATCAGACTCTTTCATTGGTATTCCTAACCATTTTACTTAAAAAATTTTTTGTATATATACCTTGATTAACTGAGGACTTTTCAAATACTAGATAAGGAAAATAATGACTCAATAATAATAAAAGGCTACAGAACCATTTTTATGAAGCATTTGTAATGTGGAAAATATTTGTCAGGATAAATTCATAAGAAAATAATCCAAATTCAATTAATTTCTTTGCAAATTAATAAATAATTACATAAAATTTAATTTGCTTTCAATTATCATTGAATAGTGATAATTTATGAATATTTTACTGCCATAATAAAATTTTTTTGACCAGAACGTTGTTGAAAACTTTTTTACATGAAAAAGATATCAACAACTAATATATCTAGAAATAAAAAATATATCAAAAATTTATGACAGATATATACTGGATCAGAGGGTAAACATTTCATATCATTTATGCAATTAGCTGATGGCCCCCGAGCATTAAAGAAACGCTCCATTCATAACTAAAGAGTGGATTAAGAGATGGCATCTACTGTATGTGCGAACATAATAGATCCGCCATTGGAAAACTTTGATCTCTGTTATTAATTTGTCTTTTTTTGGCGCCGGACACTTTAATTATTTAAGGATCTTCCTGAAAAAGGAGGGGAAGACCCTCTATCTTTGTTCTCCTTCCTCTTCCAATCTTCTGGTCTTCACTAATAAGTTTCCTCGTCGATAAGAGAAGACATTGTTAGCATGGGGCCGCTGTCACCTTCCAGCCATAAATCAAACCTCAAGGCGACAGGATCTGTGACGGGATCAACCCTCCTACCTCAACCCCTCCATACGATAATGAATTCCAAGACTAGATTTCTTGGAAACTTAATTTTGCAATTGGTGAACACCACTGAAAATTGATTTTGAATGCAAAGAGTGAGATATATCTTGAATTCACAAAAAAAGAAGGAAAACACTTGTGCAAATACGCTGTTTGACATGTTTGACAACCATTCATACGTATTAATTGCTTTTTCAAAATTAATTGAGGAGATATATGAGCAGAATATTTCAATCTTCAAGCCGGCTGAAAAGATGAAAAAATTCCGTCACTTTTTATGAAGGTTTTTTTTAGTAAAAAAAACCTTCCTTCAATAGTATTGCATATTTCTGTATTTTTAATATTTTTGTTTAAAGGATCTAACTGGCATATTGATTAAAACATTGTCTAAAGGAGTATTAAGAAGATTTTAGAAGTTTCAATAATTTTTGACAAAAGGACATTCTTTCTTCGTTTTGGATTGTCATAATTTTTGTATTTCGGGAAGAGGTAGTAACCCCCCCCCCATTTCCTAATATATTTTATGATTCTCCTTTCAAAACTACAATTTCTCTGAATATTGTTTTATTATTTAATCTTAAAATTATTAGAAAGCCATTTTAAATGGAAGGGCTTGCTGCAAAAATGTGATTCCATTCTGGGGGAGTTTGAATTATTGCTCAAACCCGGGTTCAAAATCCCTCCATGTTTTCGCGCCTGCTTCAGGATATATTTATTTAGTCAAAATAGAGGTGAAAGGGAAGCTAAAAGGAGATGTTTTCATTAAACAACAGTGTGAAATCAGATTATCCGCAGACTTGGGAGTCGTAAAAACTTCGGATAGCTTGCAATTGCGTCGGAAAAAGTGCTATTTCACAATAAATTGCTTTTAATGGTAATCCGTTTTTACAAAATAATAATTTATTTTAAATACTTTTTTTTGTTATTGTTATTTTTATATTATTTTTATTTTGTATATTTATTTTTTTGTATTTTTATTATTATATTTTATTTGTATTTATTATTATATTTATATTATTATATTATTTGTATTTATTATTATATTATTTGTATTTATTATTATATTTATATTATTATATTATTTGTATTTATTATATTTTATTTGTATATTTATTTTTTATATTTATGTTATTTTTATTTTGTTATTGTTATTTTTTATAACATTTTGATATTAACAACAGTAGATAATCTCGGTCGTATTTAATGTTATTATACATAATATTTTTCGTGACACTTTTAAAGTTTTTTTTGTCACTTGAATTAGCCATGCAAGCAATCAATATGCAATTTTTAATTAAAATAAAATAATGCGGTGAAAGATGATAAGACATTCAAATACATGTGGGAAAAAAATTGAACGGAAAAGTGAAAAAAATGGATTGGAAATCTAGGTCGTGGAACTCCAGAAAATTCATTCTTTGACAAGGTAAAATCATCGAAAGGAAGTAGTCTTGGGATACTGAAATGAACAATACATGTATTATCTTGTGATTAAAGAAAAATAAAATAATTTTTTTTTCTTGTGCAACTAACACGAATCTACTGCCGAAATTTTTAGTTTTACTCAAAAAATAGAAATGCTTGTATCTTTAATTTGCTGCACAATCGAGGCAGTTTCTGAATAACTCTCTTTTATTAGCCTTAAATTTAAAAATTTTCTCCAAGCTTATTCAGTTTCTTAGTAGTAAAATAACGAAATATAAATATCTCATGGAACTAGACTCAAATATTTGTAACTAAATGATAAGTGTTTGTACGACAGACTAAAATTATGCAATGCATTAAATGAAACAGATGATACTGAGAGAAATGAGATGCGTTGAAAATATAAAATTTTTTTATTTGCCAAACTAAAATATTTTATTACAATCGAAACTTTCTATAAATAAAGCATTATGATAATTTATTTATTTAATATTATATTATTATTTTCAGTAAGTATACAAAGTATATATTCTGACAAAATCATACATGCGCCAGTCATCTAGAAGATATATTTTTGAGAAAAAATAATTTCCTAATAGGTAAGAACAATTTAATTTTTTTTAATTCCTTAAAGAGAATATTTGTACACGACTTGGGAAATTTTTATATTTTCAATTTTTTTTTCATTTACTTATTTTAGAAAACATATAAAATTTAAACTATCTTATTATTTTTTTTTACAAAAAATTAAAATTATCCTTTTGCTAATCTTTCACATTGATTTAACAAGCAATATTTGGAAGTTCAAAGTGAGAGGATAATATGAGAAAAAAACACAAATATGAAATCATTTAAAATAATTTATTTTCAATAGTAAATTTTAAACTTCTGCAAACAATGAAAATTAAATATATCAATAAAATTGCTATTTATATCCTAGGCAATTTCTCTTAAAAATATCATTTCAGGAAAGGAATGTGAGAATTATCATTAAAAGTATAAAACTTTAATTATTTTAAAAATGCATAATATAATAAAATGCTTTTATATGCCATTCAAGTCTATAAAAGTGTTTCTGGTAAATATTGGGAATTAACATTTAATAATAATTATATTTATTATTATTAAATGCTAATTAATAGTAATTGAACTTTAATTAATAATATTTTTACCTTATAGTAAAAAACTAATCTCTTTTTGATTGTAAATATTTTGATTACTGAAGAAATTACCATATTTTAATAACATTCAGCCTGTATGTATTGTGTGGTATGAGATGTTACCAAATTTGGTAATTTGTTATTTCTTGAAATATTGATGGTCACAGAAAGAGGGTTTTTCAAAATTTTAATTAGATATTTAGTTAATTAAAAAGTCGGCTTTTTTTCTTTCACAACTTCCAAAAATACTGAATAATAAAAATAAATTTTACGCCATTTTAAATTTTAGAAACTGAAGTTTAGCTTTTCAGCGACGACATATATATATATTTTAATTCTAATAAATTCTTTTAAATGTTCTAAGCAAATTTTGTAAAAATAATTTTTATTGTTTCAGCTTTTTTATTTATACATACGTGATTTTGAAAAATATTCAATACGTTTCTTTTGTGTGCACGTTATCATTGATATTAATTAAGAATACATTTTAAAAAATCATGAAAAGGCAAATAACCCATACAAAAAATGTTATTATTACCTATTGTATAAATGTTATAATGTTTCAGATAAGAATATAGATTTTAAAAAATGGAGTTTAATGCTTGCTCGTGCTTTTTAAAGCAAAGGCCACTGATTAATTTACATATTCCAATTCGAAATAGTAATCTATCAATAAAACTCTAATCTTATATCAAAATCTCTTAACCTTTAAGTCCAACCATTGCCTTCAACCAGAGCCTTATTGACAAGAGGGCCCACATTTATAAGCATCTTATCTGATACAAATCCGACACCTATTTGCATGTGTGACTTCAGGTAATGCTTGGGACAAGCCCTCGCCATCCGTCACGGTCAAACCACTGACCTTGCAGTGGAGAAAGCGCCGTTAATCAATTACGCAGCTGATTAATCGATTGACCGAGGCGAAGTCGAAATCGGTACTGATTAATCCTCCATCAGCTGCGCGTTCCGATTATTGTCCCAGATGATGCCACAGATAGCCAGATTATGAATGGCTTTCTGAAGCAAAAGGCTTCCAGGTATGGTTCTGCCTGAGATTTATTGGTGATGGAAGAGGCTACGTTTCTGTGTAGAACACGAAGGAATATTTATATGGCTTTAAGGTGGGAAAGGTAGGAAAAAATGTTCTAGAAGTAATCTTCTGAATGATAGTATAATGAAAAACGATTTTATCGATTCAGATGTCATTAGTAAGCAGTGGAGAAAGGATATGAGTATTTCACTGCCTAATAAATTATGTGAAAGTTTTATCGAAATAACTGATAATAACATAACTACTTTGGCACTGGGTACAAATGTTTTCTTTTTGAGTTGATATATATATTTTACTCTTTACAGAAATGTATCTTCGTAATGAAAATAATATCATATTCAACAAGCTCCGAGAAATTATTGATTCTTTCTTGATGACTCCATCAAAATATTGTATATTTTCGCCATCGTTCATACAAAAGAGCAAATGAAAATAACAGTCCTTCTTTTGCGTAGTCCTCTAGCGGCTTTGTCGTGGCACTTCTGCGAAACTTGAGAATCATTATCCATAAGCAAATTCTTCATCCTTGGTAAAGGTTCCATGTGACGAGATCGGGGGTTTAAGCTAATTGAGTACATATTGGAATGTAATGTTTTGGTAATTTGACACAAGGACTGAACTGTGAATCGACTCCTTATTGAATGAAGCACCAATGATTTACCTTCGATTATATGTTCTTGCATACTTGTTATCCTATTTTATAAGTTAAAAAATGTTTTGGCAGTTAAAAATAGTGTAGGAGGTTGAGAGTCGATAACAAATCCGAAATCGATCCTTTGAAATTATGCCCTCGTTGTCTTAGAATGTTTGTTATCAGGAGTCATGAACATAACTTTATGTATTTAAACAGGACGAAACATGTTCTGATCGTTCTCATGATATTTTTTTCCCCTGTTCCTCTAGGAATTGCATAATTTATTTGCTTTTGAAAAATACTTCAAAAAATAAAAGGCCATTTGAAAGTAGTAGTACAAAGATAGAATAAAAGGAATTCCTATACTCTATAGTGAACACGATTTTCTCAGAGAACGATACATTTGCAAGGTGGGCAGAATTCTTTAATGGTCAAGGTGGCAGAAGCTTAATCTTTATAATCAAAAATAATAAAATATTTTTTTCTTGAAAAGGCCACCTAAGTTGTATCTCCCCCTCCCAATTCCTTTTGTCGAGGCAATATATATATATATATATATATATATATATATATATATATATATATATATATATATATATATATATATATATATATATATATAATATAATATAAATTTTTGAATAAAGGATTTTCTTGATTATTATTTATATTAAATTTAAGGACAGTGATACTTGTTATTCAAAATAGTATTGATTTGTTATCATATCACCTTGATTTGTTAATTTGACACCTAATGCGTTCTTTTTGAAGCTTTGTAGCAAAACTTTATACTATACCATGTCTTATTTTTTGGAGAAGTACAGCAGTATTAGTATCGAACCTCATTTATCGGCTGTTAAATGGAAACAAAAAATAAAAGAATAAGTTGCATATGAACCGGATATATTATTACTGAACAAATGATGACTGCTATTCTTTAAGTACCATTCGCACATCTGTCTCTCCAAGAGAAAAAAAAAATAAAACGACTGTCGCATTTAGAATAAACATTTATGCTCCACACAGCTGAAATTAATGTAAATTTGTTGCTGATAATTAAGTATTTCTCCTTATCACATAATCATAGTGAATAATTCCCATATTATGTAATGATTTTGAGTCATATTTTTTCATCTGCTTTTGAGAAAGAAAATTTATTTTGGTTTTTTTTTCTTTTATTTCCTTTTTTTATGTGTCTTTTTTGTTTTACTTTAAACGTTTTTTTAACAGTCAATACGAAAGGAAATGGTATTAATTTTATATTTTATTTATTTTTAGTTAATTCTCATGAAATATTTTTCCCGATTAAAATGAATAATATTCATATTTTATAGATTTTTCATATTTTCGTCTATAACATATTTTGCTGCATCATTATAGTAAAACTAAATTTGTAAGATTCTACACTTAAAGGATAATAAGAACAAAAAGTAAGAAAAATAAAATTAATTTCCAATTCTTTTTCTAGCCACCTTATGCAATTCCATTTTCTTAATTGTTTCTGTCAAAATATATTTAAACTGACTCATAAAAGTAACCTATAGAAATATTCTAAAAAAAAATGTCAAATTCGTACATTTTCCGTTTATATCCTACAAAGAAAAAAATGAATTAGAAGCTAAATATTTTTTATAAATACCACAAACAAAATGTTTTTAATCATATTTAGGTAACGAGGATTTCGCATTTGATACCCTTATCATTCTTAATTCCATATTGCATAAGATGAGGGTTAATATAAATCGATTGAACTCACAATGAGCCAGTGTTCATGGTGGATTTTCACAGGTTGAGTCTTGAAGCTAATTCTGAAGTCAAGATTCTGAGATCTGGTTACCATAACATTCATAATGTTTTTAAGAACAAAATTATGTAGTTTTTATTTAGAGATATCTAATATCATTAATTTTGTATAATTGCCATTTGCCACTGATTTGAAATCTCTCGTATTACTATTATAAAAACAAACATTCTTAATTAATAATATCACTTTTCAATCTTTCCCTAATTAATAATTAAGAGAAATAAAAAAAAGTTTTAATTATTACTTTTGGATTTTTTTGAAAATATTTTTATTGGGATACCAAATCAAATCATAGATTTTAAAGAATTATTTGCCTGAATTCTTTACCGAAAGGAACGGATATAGCAATTTTTTTTTCAATCTAGTAATCATTTACTTAGTTCGTATAATTGTGTAGCTAAATTCTTTGAGAGACCCACCAGTTTCGAAACCTATGAGCTGCCACAAAGTCACTAATGCCTCAGGTAATTTCTCAGTTCCGAATTACTTCATTTTGTCATCTTTTAAATTTTGCTTTAACTAGATGCAATCATATCTTGGATAAAGCATGTGCACAGGATGACATTATAATTATTGCTATAAAATCAAATTGTTATCTGCTGCAAGAACTGACCATGAATTTATCCTTTTTCCTCCATTGTAGGAAAGGGAAATTTCATAGAAATAGAGAAATGCTGTGCCACTTTTTTTTTAAAGTACACTCTTAAAAATCTTGGGGGAGGGGGGGAATCCTCTCTACAATTATTTTTTAGAATAAGATGGTGGTTAATTAAGGGTCTTTTTCATTCATTTATATCAATGACAGATTTGTTGATGTACAATTTAAAGACTTTTTTCATTTATTTTTTGGTAGGTAAACGTGGGAGAATAAAACGAAACTTAATCACTTGAAACTGAAAAAAAAAGAATAATAAATCAATAAATCTTGTCTTGAGGATGAAAGTAAAAAGAAATATTCCATGGCTACATCTTTGTAAATATTGGAACTTTAAAAATATTAGTTCAGTTCTTAAGGTAATTAAGGTTTTGATTATCGAATATATTGGTAGACTCGCATTTTGGTGGTGGTCTAAAATTTCAATGTCCACTTCCAAACAGTTTTGTAGTGGATTCAAAATGCAGCTTTAAACTAATTTATAAATTTTCTTGATCCACAATAGTTTATAACAAAAAAATAATAACTAAGTAAGCAGAAATATTTTTATAGTTAAGTAATTAAACAATTTTTAACATGAAAAAGAAGAAGGCTCACTATTTTAATTATTTTACAATGACAAGAACTTCGAAAGGTCAGCTGGGAGCTTTTCAATTGAACATTGAAATATTTTGTTCATAATCAACATAACTTTTCATTAAAACTTTTTCACAAATTGCCCGCTTCAATTACCTTTTGCTAAAAATCACTATAGAGGATAATGATTCTAAATCAGCAATTACCTTAAACAAATTCAAGTTGTTTCATTTCCAAGCTTAAATGAAATCAAATACATTCTTTATGATTCTTGCATCAGACCTCAAGGTCCAAATATCTCAATAAAAACGAGTCCACATGAACGAATCTCCACTTAAATATATTTTATCGGTCCGAATTTTTTTAATATTGCTACCAACTTGCCATAATTTCAGGCTCTTTACTTTCTATCGGGGTTTTACTTGACCGCCGAATCGAGCTAACTCGATAATTACCTACCAGCCCTCGCAACAGCACCCTTTGTCCCCTCCCTCCAGCTCCTCCCCCTCTTCTTGATTGGATCATTAAGGGTTAAGAAAGAATTATTATTAATCGCGCTTGATCAAAATTATCAGTAGCAGAGATTCTGATTTAAGTCCATTCTTTGTTTTAATAGCATCCTCGAGAAAATTTCAGATAAATTTTTATTGCTTGATAGTCTTTTGCTCTTTTTTTATGGAATTATTATTATTTTTCTTTTTTCTTGTTAAGTTTATTGGGTTTCGATGTTAATTATGCTTCGCTGCTATTAAGGCATCTTTTGTTGTTGGAGATGATTTTTTTTATCTCCCTGATATTATATTTTAAGATAGATACTGTTTAATTGTTCTGATAATTAGAAGATGTTATCAATTCAGGAAAATTAGTTTTATAATGGCCATTGTATCGAAGCAGATTTGATATGAAGATTATTAAGGAATTTACTAAGAAATAATTCTAAATCAAAAATATCAATGGCAAGCAAGACTTTCTGATAATAATGAATGATGAACAACGGATGAAACAAGCTACTTTTAGGTACCGAAACTTTCTCTTTTATTTGTGAATAGTGTCGAAAATTACTTAAAACTTAAAAAAAAAAAGAGTTTATTATAGAATTATACCGAAGCAAAATTGGTAAAATCCTAGATGAGCCCACCTCTTGGCGACTTATTTGAAATCTCGCCAAGCTGACTACTAATTGAATATTTGTTATTATTATTATTTTTTAATTAAAAAACGATACTTGAAGGCCTGAAATAATAATAAATATAATATAATAAAAAATATAATAAATAAAATAAATTAATAATAATAAAATAAATTAATAATAATAAAAATAAATAAATAATAAAAATAAAATAAATAAATAATAATAAAATAATAATAATAAAATAAATTAATAATAATAAAAATAAAATAAATAAATAAAAATAAAATAATAATAAAAATAAAATAAATAAATAAAATAAAATAAATATAATAAAAATAAAATATAAATAAATAAATAAAAAATCCGTCTAGGTTGCTACATTGGCGACGTTATCGCCACTCGTTTGGTGAGAATTTAAAAAGACGCCAAGAGGTGGGCTGTGCTAGGATCCACCCGCAAAATTTACTGTGTAAAACTGGAAGATTCAATTTTCATAAGTTTTTTAAAGCATGATTTTAACATATTTATAACCTTTTTTTTGTTGTTGTTGTTGCTGGCACAAACAGAAAATTGTGTCATATATTTGAATTTTAAAAGCTGAATGGAATCAATTTGGAATCAATCAAGTGGTGTCACAGTCCCATGACAAACATAAATTTGTGATTAAATGTTACACAACATGACATTGCTTATGTACTTGATATCCACCATAGCTGTATTTCGACGCCTTAACATTTTGAACAACTTTTTTAAATCGTAAAACTCGCTATTGACCAGAATTTATTTATAAAAGAGCTTTAAAATAATTCCTGTGCAAAGAGACATTTTTTGAAATCGAATAAGTTTACCTTGAGTTATTAAAAGAAGGGATTTTAAAAAATCGAAGCGAAGTAATTTTAAACTTACATTAGAAGATTTACTATATACTAGTTTAGACATAAATGTCTTATTTATATAATATGTTTTAATAATATCTTTTTCCTCCACATTTGCAAACTCATAGCTAATTTACATAAAATAAATAAAACAATTTAAATAATTTGGCAAAATACATTGCAATTTCAAAAAAATATACCAAATTGAATCAACATTTCAAGAAAGCAAGCAAACAACAACAACAAAATAATAATAGCAAGGAAATTATCGAGATTCAGAGAGAAATATTCTAAACTTACATCATAATATTTAATACATTCTTTTAGATATAAATGTTATAAATATATAATAGTGTACATATTGCGTTACTAATTTTCGCAAAATAAAATGAAATTAATAAATTACTTAAGTTGGCAAAATGCATTATAAATTCAGAAAAGTATGCAATTAAAACAACATGAAGAAAAGATTAAAAAGTATTTATTAGGATAACTCTAATAATAACTAACGAAAGCTAATGATGCATAAGTTCAAAGAAAGTGACATTATCGAAATAAAACAAGGTTTAAAATTAAATTAATAAACCTAAAATAATTTACTTCTGATTTCAGCAGTGGAATCATATTACTAAAGAAAGAAATCGCAAACGAATTAGATATTTCAAATAGAAGAAGTTATTTCTGAAAGTTATGGATATCAATTAATAGCTATGCAATTGATTCAAATCTGAAGCAACGCGGTTCTTTTAATGATAATATAAAAATGAACTGGTCTCTTGGCTTAGAAACACCATTAGGGTTATTTTGGAATGGACTTAATTTTGAACCGTAATTATGACAATTATGTCTCCAGCCGCGGGACCTCCTATTCTTTCCTCTAACTTTGAGTTTTAATAGTTCAGAACCATCAAAAATCCCTGCTTGCTATTCATTTCTAAATCCAGCAAACATTTTATTGGATTTAAATTTTACTGGAAATGAATGAGTAATATGTTGGAAGCAATCATCATCTTAATTAAATAAGTGCTCTAAGGATTCTTTTCATCAAACTATGTTTTATATGAAATGGCGGGGGAATTATTTTATTTTTCATCAACCCATGTCTTTCTGATAATATTCGTTGAACCTATAGTCAAACAGTCAGTGTATCTATTAAAAGCAATTTTTCTCTCTCTCTCCCCCTCCCCCCCCAATGATCCCTATATATTCGTTTATTCGCTTTTATTATTCTAGTCAGAAGTTGATCAACACGAATAAATTTTGTTTGTATTGTTGTTTTGTTTCTCATAGCAGAACTTTTGAGAAGAATTTTTAACATTTTGACGATATTCATTATGTTTGAAACTTGATAAGCAAATGGTGGGCAGCAGCAGTAACTAGCCGTAGAGTGATGACACATATTTCAAACTTTCTGATTGTGCTGTCCATAAAACGCCACTAACCTTCTGTCATACATTCTATTCCTTTTTAAGAATACTTGCAGATTCTTTGTAAAATAGAAGCTGCAAGTATCCCTGTGGCATACTAGTGTTCTGACTTGAGTTTGGAAGAATGTTTTCTTTTCTAATTCTGTAACCTATTATTTTGATATTATGTTTTCGACAATTTTCTAGAATGACTACTTTTCTATATGACATTTAACGAGTCATTAATCTATAAAAGTGCTGATTTATTGATAATTATTGATATTGGTAAAGTATGAATGATAAAAGTAAGATAACATTAAAGGAAATATTTACACTTCGGGATTCTTTGGCGGAGTCTGCTACATTTTGCTTTAAATTCACTTTTGAGTCCATCCCAGACTTTTGGCATAGTTTCACTTAATTAGGCAATAGTTTTTGATTATTCGATAACCAAGTAATGTGACTGCTGTACATCTTAAATTGTCACAATAATTTATTGTTACATCCAAAATTGCTTTTCTCTCAAATGCACTAGACCAGAACATGTACTGTCATTAAGAATTCCCATCCGACATCGAATTTTTAGCTTTGTCTCTTTTTCAATGCAGTACGGGCTTATAATATTATCTCTGGAACTGTTAAAAAGAGGAAAAATACCCAGAATGTAGTATTTACACAAATATCTAACTCCATGTTAAGGAAGTCTGTATCAATTCTCAGTAATTACTGCACAAATTGAAGAACATCTTAACGTAGCAAATGAAGCTTGCAACAAACTGGAGCTTAGGTGGAGTAGAAGGGGAAGAACCAATAAAAGCAACAAAAATGTGACTTTTACTTGTTTAATATGAGGAAACATCTTCGTCTGATTGTTTCCGATACTTCCCCTCTCCCCCCTAGAGCATCGGGCCCGAAAAATGAAAGTGGTCACGCGAAATTTTCCGAGGATGCAGTAAGTTTCATTTAATCTAGGATGACACTAACCGAAGATTCTTTTCTTCTTTTATTTACTGTCTGTAGAACATTTTCAAACAGTGTGCAATTCATTTTCGATTTAATACTTTTTTTTTCGCAAGAATAATATTCTTACTGATTAGAGAAAATAATTTTTATTTGGATTTTTGCATATCCAATTTGGACATTTGATACCGATTTTGTTGGGTGAAAAATTATGAAATTGATCGATTCTATCTAGACAGTGCTATATTCTTGAGATAATATCTCAGTGACTTAAGCTAACAGCAATGTTGGAAATCTTCATTCAGAGCTGAAAAAGAAAACCACAACCAGTGGATATTTTAGCTATTTTAAAAATAAGAAAGACCAAAACATTTTTCTGTCAAAAGAAATAATTAAATATGCAAAAATATTAAAACCCAGAAAGAATTAATTTCCGGTTAATATATAACTTGCGTATTAGGTCTTCAGCTTACAAAAAAGAAACCGTCTTCAGCTTCTTGAAAATATTAAATTCTTTGGAAATCGTCAATCGCAACTCAATCAACCATCTCTAAAAATTATGCCTTATTGATATGAAGAATGTCATGCTATTTTGAATTAACTGATTTTGTTTGTAGCTTCTTATTTGAAGAATAGCTCTTCAAAATCATCAGTTCATAACCATAGCAACAATCATTTTAACTTTCTCGTATACATAGTATAGAGAAAGTTCAGTAATCGTTCAAAGAATTCAAAAAAATTCATTAGTGTTGCCACAAACAGTGAGTCTAAAAATAGAATCAATAAATAATGTCATTTTAACCTAATTTGCTGTTATTTAAAGCTTTGATTTTTTTTTTTTTTACTTTCTTGTAAATGTAGTATGGAAAAAGTATAGTAATCGTCAAAAAATTCGAAATCGTGATTTTGACGAATCTCTACGTTTTAGATCTTCCTGAGTTCAAAAAACAAATTTTTGGAAATTGTCCGTTTATCTGTCTCTGACAAAAACTCAAAAAACGATTTAAGAAAGATGGTTAAAATTTGGTGTATGATCTTTTCACCAAATTTGCAGATTTCTATGAAATTTTCTGTATAATCTATGTCTGACTGTTTGATTTTAGCATGATAATTAGAAAACGAAGAGAGCTAGATAGATAAAATTCGGTACTCAGATAATAATTTAGGCACTTGTCAATTTTCCAAATTTAAATAAAAGTTGACCATTTGTCGGTCTCTAATTTCAGAAAAATGCAAACGCGATAGTTAAAAAATGCAATGACTTAATTATATCAAATTTGGCATAGTATTTTGTGACTACAAATATTTGTTCAATTGTGTCAAATTTTTGTTTCAATCTATTGAGCAAAACGTATCTAAATCAAATTTGATTTTTGTATACTATTAAAACATGCCAGAGATTAATTGCCAAATAACTTGCCAAGAATGACACGATAGATAAAAAGAAAATGCTGAATTCATGTCAAAAGTTAATATTTCGTGATTGTTTACGCCAATGCCATGTAACGGCGAGTATGCAAAAAAGTTTTGCGAAGACCACTCCCGCTTGTTTCTTATTCAAAATTTCTGATTTTAAGGAAAATTCATATTTGCTATCACATGTTATTTAATGATTATTATCAAATATAAGCAAAACTACTTGATTAATAAATATTTATTTATCTTTTATCTTTACTATTTTTTCAAAAAATGTTTACCGTGTCTTTGGAGAAAAGAAATACTTTTTTTTTTTGTTGAATTTCGTAGAGAATATAAGCCTAATATTGTGATGGAGCATGCGCAATTCTGGCTTTTGCCTCATTAATTCCTCCTCACCACAAATTCTTCTACTATTTAAGAAACCTTCTTTTCCATTTTCAGTTGCAGACGGCAGGCCAAAATAGTAATGGAAAAGTGTTACAAACCCCTTTCTTCCCATGGCATCGCCGCACCATTAGCCTAATCACAAAACTGTGGATGACTTTTTAATGAATATCATCGGAAGAAGAAAAGGCCGGGGTTTTCTTCTCCTAATAAATGTCTCTGCAGGCTCCCTCCTAACCCTTTATTAGTGGCAGGCAGAGAGGCTCCTTTAAATGTTGACACTATAATTAGGGTTCGGGGGAGAAAGGAGGTGCCCTTTTGTATGACAAGTACACGGCTTACTTACAAGGCAGAAGCGCTTGTTGGCCGTTTAATAGCTCTTCTTTTGCCTCGCTTCTTTTTTCCTTGTCTTGCTGTTCGTTTCGTTTCTGCCTTCTTTTTTTTAAAGATGTTCTCAGGGTTAATCGGAAAAGCGGGTGAAGGAACTCTTGCTTTTATTTCTGGAGAGTGGAAATTGAAAGAAAAAGGACTGAAGTAGACATGGTTTAAGAATTGTTGTTTCAATGCCAATTATTATTATTATTATTTTTTTAATATCGTGAACCTTTGGCTTTAAATCTTTAGAGGTCCAACTTTTTATATTAAACCTAATCACGTTTTCTTACAATGATTTTTGCTAAAGATAATTTCTATGCCAATGACTTTTTGAAAAAAAATATATTTACATTATCAACAAATGCTTTTTATGCTTTACATGTGTATATTTTTAGAGTTTTTAGTTTATTAGAGTTTTGTTTTGTTTGTAAAGTTAGGGTCTTATAACAACTCGTTATATTTCGTTTCTTGATGTACTAAATTTCTAAAATTTTGTACAGCGGTGTGTTACCGAGGTGATATTTTTATTTTTTAGAAGTTAAATATCAGTTAATCTATTGGCTTTAATTAAATTTTGCTTTCATGTAAGAGAAGCCATCTGGTAGATAATCTCTGATTACATATTATTAATAGTTATTAATATGTAGTAATAAAGTAATATAATAATATATAATTAAGAAATAATTAAAGTCTAAAAATTGAAAAACAATCGAAATAAGAAAAAGTTCTAAAAGCATGCTGTTTATCTAGGTATTGAAAATAATAATTTTAAAAAAAAGACAATTTTTGGAATCAAAAACATATGATGATGTAAACAAAACTGAAAAAAGTGTAAGCTCTAAGAAGCATGAGTTCATGATGAAATCAGAATTTTCTAAGCAAAGACGAAAAATTAAAAATATATTATAAATATGATGAAAATTTTACTTTAGTTAGAGAATTTCTATAAATATTTCATTCTGCTTTTCATTTCAACTTCCACATCTTTGTCTATAAAAAATATTTTACATTCTAGTTAACTAAAAATTGCGTGGTTTAACAAATTTATTTTTTTTTATGTTTTGCCGGCGTCCTGGCATAGGGATAGCGCGTCTTCTCCGTGATCTGGGCGTATTGGGTTCGAGTCCCGGTTTGGGCATGGTTGTTCTTCCGTTGTTCTATCTGTGAGATGTGTGAATGTGCCCTCCTGTAAAAAGGGGTTGTGCAAGCGAATGAGTGATATGTGAGTAGCAAAGTCGTACTCTTGGCCCTAGTTGGCGCTACTATAAAAACAAGAGACGCTCCCCCACCGGCTTAAATCGCTGTCTTCGTAACAGCGGGCGTGTCCGTGGCAAGTGCCATAAGAAACAACAACAATAACTTTTTATATTTTCAAAGGAATGCAGTTTTACTTATTTTGGTTTTTACAATTAGCTTAACAGAATATTTTTTTTTTCTTTTTCATTTCAACGACTAGGTTCTATTCTTCTAATTTTTAGAGCATCTATTTTTGCTTGAATTGCCATTTAAAGAGTTCATATTTTTAAAATTATTTGTTTTAACTTCTCATATATGAAGTATAGAAAAATTAGTGCAATTGCTAAAAAATTCAAACATGAAGCAATAACTCAAACGTTTTGAGCTAGATTGGCTGGTAGATTGACTTGGAACAAATTTGGACTAAAGTGAGTAATATTTAGAAAGTATTGATTATTACATAACAGAAAAAGTGTCCCATTACTTTCTCCAGAATCATAACCAGAAAAAGAATATGGACTCTATCCTCTATGTCCTATGTTACTAAACAGCTTTAACCAAAGGCTGCTCGACTAATGCGCGATTTAACCATGGATTCTGCCTTTAGATTGAGTGAAGGCGGTTACTCCTAGCTTTTTCTTACAACAAAACAAAAATATAGGCTGGTTTCGTTTGAAATATCTTTAGAAAGAACAACTTAAGCCCTATTTTTTGGAGAAAAGTCTGATTTCTATATCAACTATTATTTAAATGCTCTAAGAATGCTTGAATGATATCATGAACACTACAGTTTAGCCCTTTTGTTTGTCATTTATGGATTTTTCTAGATATGGAGCCACCATACGAGAAAAAAAAGTCTAATTTCCTGGGTTATAAAATTTGAACGATTATCGGTGATGTTCGTACTTCGGCAGATGAAAAAAATTGTTCAACTAATAGCCCAACATACCGACGTGATTTCTTAATAATTAAGGTATTGATTCGAACCCAGTTCAAGTACGAACTAATACTATTAAGGATACTATTTTATTAATATGTATACATTAATAAATTAAGATAAGATTGTTACTTATTTAAATTTAAGATATAAATTTAAATAAGTATCAAATATAAGACTAAAATAATATCTAACAATCTAAATTTTTCTTTCTTAAGACAAGCTTGCATGCTGCCAAAAAACTGCATGCAATAATTAAAATATATCATTTGAAAAAAAAATGGTAAGTTTCCTTTCAGATAAGCATCAACATATTGATAGGAAAATTATCTACATAAATAAATATCCTCATTACTGTATAATTATCCTCCTGCACTACGTGACACTGTTTTTACTTAAGTCGCTCATTATATTCTTCTGCACTAAATGATACCAATCGATACATAACTGATAGAGGAAAAATCAAAGATGGGAATGCGGAATTTCCGTTAATATTTTGGTCACTCCAGGCTCTTCTCTACCCTTATGTGCGCACGCGCGTCCAAGCCGACCCCTCTCATTAACACCTGTTTTAAAAGCCGGCTTCTTAGTGTCACGCGATCCAAACTACGGCGGTGGAGGTCTTTCTTCGGTCAGACGAATCTGAGGCGGATGTCTACCTGGAGAAGGGTTGTTACGAGTGTCTACGAGGAATAATTAGGATTATTTTTCATATTCTATGTGCAACTCTTGTGAAGATGTTGCGTGCAAAAGTTATATCTAAAAATAACTTTTATTATCAGGTGTCAACACGCGTTGTCACTCGTTAATCGTGATCAGAATATTTGGTTATCAGGTATGGAACACATTGACAAATGGCTCTTTATTTTGAAGGAATTCCTGTTTTGCTTTTTTTAAACACCTATTTCGAGTAAGAAATTCGTGCTAAGAATGTTTAGCAGGAGTACGGTATCCTAGGTACGGTCTAGGTTTCAAAATCGGAAAACCGTAGTTTCGAGGTCCATGTAGCTAGGATTTTCCACTGCCTATTATATCTAGACCAAATATCTTAATAGTTCTTTATAGTAGCATCATCTGACCGGGTTCAAAATTAGAAGGTCCGTCCCAAGTGTTGCTTTAAAAGTGGGACGTTAATATAACTAAACCAAACTTAACTAAATTAAACCGAAGTAGATTGAAGAATGAATGTCTGTAGTAGATGAATCTTGAAGTAAATGTCTGGAGAATGTAGTATCTGTTCGTCTACGTCTCCATCAAATAATGAAATTCACCCAAAAATGACCATTGCGTATATTTATAACAGATCATCAAATCAACCTATGAAAGCAAATGTGCCAATTGTAAATGGAAAATATGACTACAAGTGATTCATACAACAGTAAAGTCGACAATAGGTTGATTTTTTTAGAGGACTAGGAACAGGAAGGCGTATGTGGTTACATCATTTGAAAGTACAAAAGCGATTCAGAATTTTTATATATAGATTCATATAAAAAACAAATTATGGTACTACAAATATTATCTAAAGTTAAAGTTCTGAATTAATAACGATTCAAAAATCACGAAAGAAAATGCTCTAAAGAATATTGCTTTTCACTTTATACCTTTTAGCAATCGGTCTTTGGGTTTTTCTCCGCCCTAAAATATATATTTCATTCTATTTGTTTGTATAAAACTAACAAATGAAACAATTTTTGAATTTATTGATTTATTCTGTTCAGGATATAAGAGCATGAAAACAAGTCTATAGTAAACTATGGATTACACCTTATTATATATAACGTTATAACAAATTTCTTCTGATACGCTCTTCTTCATACTTTACACATAAAATAACCCAAATTTTCATTTAAAATTTGACTCTGTCTACCTAAACCTTATAAAGATGATTCAAGTTGCACATATTAATCTCAAATTGTAATATTTGAAAATAATATATATATAGATGGAAGAATAAAACTATACTGTTATAAAACCACAATGAAAAGATTGACTTTGATGAACCTGACCAGTCTGTAGATCCCTCAGAATCATTTTCATGATAATATAGTTTTATCACTTTGAATGTAAGTGAATGTTTTTTCTAAGTCTTTATAAATCTGTCAACTGAAAGTCACTTGGACATATATTGGCGACATCTTCCTTTGAAGTTTTAAGAGCTAAAGAATCAAAAGAACTATTGAACATTTCTCACTATACAACAAAGTTCTACTTAACAGAATAATGCAAACAGAGGGAAAGTGACAGTTTTGGACATGAGATGCATAGAATAATTAATCTATCTTCGGGTCTCATTATATTGATAAAAGAGAAGTTAAAAAAAAAATGACAATATATTTTTAAAAACGCATTTCAAGCTGATGCTCTAAGCTTTTAAAGTAGGGATTTACAGTCAATTATCGACTTTTGTCATCTATTTTGATACAAATAATATTAAATGAAGATAAAACTGCTATCCTGTAAACTAATGTCTGTATTCGACCATCGGCATTGCTATTAATTCCTATCGATTTATCGCCTTCGAATCACGTAAAAAAACAATCAAACATTTTTTTTTCTTTTATAGAAAACTGTGGAAGGATGAATGATGGCACATTGCTATATCGTGCTATTCTAAAAGACACAGAACATGAAGAATAGTAAGAGCAACTAGGCTATTTGTATTTAAATGCCTCGGCAGAGTTATTTCAGACATCAACCAAGATGTTACATATGCTGTTAACTTTTACGCTACTTAATCTCTTCATTGATATAAATAAGGCTGATTTTGAAATTAATCTGCGGATTGAGACATATATCTTCCAAATCGAGTAGATTCAAAAATAGTGATCAAGTCAGCAATAAATAGTTCATGATGCTGCTTGGGACAGCTACAGAGTTTTTAACTTTTTATATGTGTATTTGTGTGTATACGTGTGTTGACCATACCATACGTTTCGAGCTTCGTAGTGTGAAGAACAAAATCGAGTCAACCATTTTTTGTCTCTTAATTTTGACCGATTAGATTCAAAATGTGATATAGATCTGTATTTCTGATAACAAGAAACACATACGAGATTCTAATTATCTAGCTTTGTTTTAGTGCTTTATGTGTTCAAGAATACATAGACCGACAGGCAGTTAAAAATTTATAAAATTGGATCAAAATCTGAAAATTATCTGTAATATTGGCAATAAAAATACTGATTGAATTTCCTTCATCTGTCATAGTGCGTTGAGTGTTTGAACTAACTTCTTTACACGCTCATAGGGGAGAGGACGAACAAAATATTTCATTTTGGCAAATTATCGGTCTTTAAAGACAAACATAAAGAATATATCTCTTTACAGTTTCAAATATAGCCTTTTTTGGATTAAAGGTGGATTGGATTAGATTAATTATTTGGATTACTTAATCTAAAATGTGGAGATTCTTCAAAATCTCGAGATCAGATTTTGTGATACTTATAATGCTCTATACACACTGGTTTCCAAAAATTAAGGGGAAAAAAACACCAAAAAATTTATAACTCTCACAAAAACATGCCAATCCATATAAAATTTAAGTATATTTTCAAAAAGCAGTTGCTAAGTAGAAGCGGATTACTGCAATCGGGATATGTCATCTGCCAGGAGCATAAAATTGCATGTTCGAAAGCAAGCTTGCAAATTTCGGTATGAAACTGAGAAAAGAAACCTGCGATATCCAATTCGTAACAATAATATCCAGGCATCATTTGTCCGAAGAACTGCAATGGAGAGTAATTGGAAGACCAGTGGCCAAACAAAGTCGGATAGAAGTGACCAGATGGCTAAATTAGAGTCCTTCTGTGGTCCATAGACTTTGTCAACAATATATAAACACATATTTGGTATCCAGGAGGTTCAGCCAAGCAGGCCAACCTCTACGATGAACGCCGACGACCAATATTTGTCGTTATACGAGCAAAAGAATAGAACCGTAAGTCTGGCTAAATTCAGATCTTCCCTTGCTACAGCTGTCTTAACCCTTTCTAAGGCCGTGGGAAGTATGCTTCCCACCAAATATATCAATCTTTGTATGAAATTATATAGGTTGGCATAAGTTCTGACAAATTTTTTTAGTAAGTCAGAAACTTAGATGCTTCAGTTTTTTTTTTTTTTTATCTCAGACAAAATGATGATTTGTTACTTAATTATTAATTAACCAAATTAATTAATTAATCAAATTAAATTTATCTAATAAGCTAAAGGAATCTATTTTCTTATTATAATTTCACGCCTAAAAATATTTTAACTTAATATGACTAGAAAAAAATGACCCTTTAAAGGGTTAAGATTTGTGTAAACGTTAACTTGTGCAGTAAACTTCACGAAGATGATCTGTACGTGAGACGATCAGCCATTTGCCTGTCGCTCACGTCACGTCATAGAAGAGAAATTTGAGGTGGGCATATCCCATGTTCATTGAACGCTTGCTCAATAGAAGTCTGTTTTCTTTACGGATGAGTTCATGCCTAGCTTCCAAAGAGATAATAGACATTAATTAATTTGGAGAGAACCTGGAACTCGTTTTCTTCTTTTCTTCCATTAAACATCCATGAAAGAGTTCCATATGAAGGAGACAGTATCTATCTGTAAGGTGATATCTCTTTAGGTCGACCCATTAATGCCTTTACCACTTATCTCTTTAATGCGACCCACTAATGCCATGTAAATGCCTTTGTAAGCGTCATACCAGGGGCAACTCCACTACAATGTAATTAATTCAAATTTCGTTTTTCTCGATGTAAAATATGCTTTCGAAATTTTCTATGTAAATATTCGCAATTAAAGTGTTCTCTTATATCACATCCATAGTAATTATTGAAGATATTTTACAGCCTTTTTACGTGGAAACGCGAATTTTCCGGTCTGTAGAGAACCTTAATGCTTATCACCCTGTGTCGAGGTAATAGGCAATGCTTTTTTGCTAGAGGATGACAATTTTAGATCGTTCATGATTTGCATAATAAATCATTACCTTCAGTAAGAAAATAATTCAGTGCTTGTTTCTGGCTAGCTTGATCACCAACTTGAAACTTAGCGAGCATGCTTTGTATGCTTTAAGGGGGCGAATAGTTGATCTCAGTCCTTGTTCTCTGACCCTTGTCACGCTTGTATCTGCTTTGCAAGGACAATGGCTCTCATTTCCAACGGGACTGATAGAACAAATGATTGACAACATCACATTTTATTGTATGTGTATATTGCTTCCGGGGGGGGGATCATATTCCATATATTCCTAAATCAACCTGGCACATCCAATTGGTTCGATTTCTATAATATCATCACTGTTAGATCATTTCTTTTTATGTTATTTTATACCTTATTATGTGTTATATACTGTGGGTCAGTTTCATTTAATTCTATATGTATTGTTTTGAGTAATAGCCATTTATGTGATTTTCCCTTAATTTTTGGAAGCCAGTATATTTTCTATCTAAGAAAGAAAAAAAATTTACCTCAACGAGATCAAATCTTCCGATGTATACATATTTATTTATTCAAAATTATTGTTTACCTAGGAGAAAAACAGGGCGTTGCTTCTAAAAAAAATAAACATAAAAAAAAAACTTTACCTTTATATAATATTGGTGATGTTGAAGGAAAAGCATCATCAAAGCCATAATTTTAGAACAATGGTTTACTACTCCTCGTTTACTAGCTGATTTGAAATGATTTGCATCTAAACACCTGTTCAATAAAGCTGTCAACATTTCCTGTACCAGTCATTTTATGGATCTAGTATAATATATACTGTTTATCCAGTCAATAATATTTAAGTGATGCTTACTTCATTAAATGACTTTTCCCATGTTGTATCTGCATAACTATAAAAATTTATAGTCATATTCATGGTGATACGAAATTGATTATTCACTGCGATTGCTCTCCACTTACCTTTTACATTTGTTTATACCATTCACCTGTACACAGTTTGCGGTGCTTTTTTTATACCATTCCTCATTACCGGTACTTTAAGTCCAGAAAGTCCACAGAAAATCCAAATGGTAAAACAATCATCGTCAAAGGGTCACGTAGAGCAAATATTATTTTATTGCAGCGCTTCTGCCATTTCGTTTCCGCCAATCCTATGAGGATGGGTTGAGTTTTTTTTTTTTTTTTTTTGTGTGTGTTCTTTCTTTTGCTTTCTTTTAAGGCTCATAATCTTTTTTCGCTTGGTCATAAATTTCTCCGTAATCTCTCGTTGAGTTTTTACGTCTGGTGATTATTTCCACCATGCACAGATAGATAGAGAGGGTAGTTCAGAGGTAGGAAAAAAAGTGCCCGGGCAGCAGCAAGCAGTGAATGCCCGATGTCCACCGCAGATGGCTGCAGCAGTTTCTTTTTATTCCTGTGTTTTCTCTTATCTAAAAGGAGAAGAAAGGCCGTAAAAAAAAAAAAGCCGAGAGAAGCAATCGATGTTATGAGCCTGTTGGAAATGATAACGAACGCAGAGGCTTAGAAGGAGATCGATTGTAATGTGCTTTTGGATGTGGTTTGTATCCTGGCATTTGATGCAGGAGAATAAAATCATAAACTTGATGTTTTGAGGCTCAAAAAGCGATGTTGAGGAATTGTTTCAAGCCAGTACACTTCGCTTCATGCGGTTTGAATTCATTGAAAGTAATGGCTTATTTTAACACGGACCTATATATTGTTTGGTTTGTAACCATCTAAAACTTTATCTACATCTTAGTTAATACAAACTTAAATTTTCTAGAGAATGCTGATGCTAGTAAAGGTAAATTAAAGAGCAAATCAAACAGATTGGATGAAAAATTCCTTCTTTCATGTAGTTCTTCCAGAATATTTCATATGATTTTTTTTTCATTAGAGATAGTGATGTTTTGTGAATTGGTGCTTTATTTTTTGATTGCAGTTAAAATTTACAAAATTTATTGTTTACAGTAAAGTTTCGGAATGTGAGTTCGATACGACTTCAATTAATAAAATTAATGTTTCTTACTATTCACATTTGGTGACTATTTGATTAAAAAAATTTCATTTTCAATTTACAGAAGCTTTTGGATACATTGAAGTTTTGGAATGTGAGTTGGACGAGACTTCAATTAATAAAACTAATATTTCTTACTAGCCACATTTGGCGACCATTTGATTAAAAAATTTTCAATAAAATATTTTATGTAACTTGATCTTAATGCCTTTATCGGAAAAATATTTTTGAATTTCAAACCTTGTTAAGCATATATAAGCTATACTATTTTAGAAGCCTTACTCGGTTCTGTTCATTGCACTATGCATTTCCCTAATATTTTTATCTTCATGAATATATTTTTATGCATTCAATTATAAATAAAAATTTCATCAAATTTCTTTTACTTGATAAACTATTTCTTATACAATGATTTGCTTCGAAATTATTATTTTGAGCTTTGCAAAGTTTACGATATTTTTCATTTTGTCCAAAAAAAAAAAAAAAAAAAAACATAGTTCTGTCATTTAGAAAGAGATGTAGAGCAAGCTTGCATACGTAAATATATGCTTGACATAATAAACCACAATGACTTTACATGCTTGACATAATAAACCACAATGACTTTACATGCTTGATATTATAAACCACAAGGATTTTTTTTTTTATATTTAGATAAGATGTTGTTATGGAATAAAAAGACGGTTTCCAGATATTTAAATACAAACAATCGTTTTTTAAAGATTTTGACGAAAATGTTCAATAATATTTAATTTATCATGAAATCTGTAAAAATGAATTTTTTTTCTGTTTTTTACACAAACCTGAAATTTTATTCCGAGCTTCATGAAATTCGGCCCTCATATTTTTCATGAAGAAAAGATCATTTTAACTATTCCTCCCTCCCCCACAAAAAGACAATTTAAAAAAATTACATTTCACTTTCTAATTGTAATATTTCTAATTGCAATATTTTTTTATCATGTGAGAACATGATTTTGTTTTGGTTAGGGGGTTTTGAAGCTCGAAATCGTGTAGGCAATGAATAAAGCATAAATTGCACTTTTCCTCATCTCTTTTAATCGCAAGTATTTTTTACCTGCTTTTACCAGTATTGCATTATTATGTATGCTTGTTTGAAAGTAGGTGCGTTTTTAAAGGGTTCACCTGCTTTTACCAGTATTGCTTAATTATGACGTATGCTTCTTTGACAGTAGATGCGTTTTTAAAAGGTTTACGTAGAACTATGACATCATAGCAGTAATTATATAATATAAAGAGAGAGAGATAGAGACCAATAGAGAAGTCTCGTGATTGTTTCAAACCGATTTAAACTGGTTAAGGATTTAAATTAATTAAGATAAATAATGACTTAAAAATAATAATGTTCTAATTACTTGATTTTTACTTGATAACTTGAAATTTACGATCGTAGATTTCATTTTAATTTCTTAAAATTTCTTTCAAATTGAGAAAATTTTGCTGTAATCCATTTTATTTATAATTTAATTTGATACGCGATCTGTAACAATATTTTTATTGTTGTACTGAAATTCAAACTAATTTTTTTGCTCCTTCAATTTATTCAATTATATACTTTTTGCAATTTGAAAATAGCTTTAAAAAAGTTTTTTTTCAAAATTAAGTAGAATTTTCTTTTCAGTTTTATTTCGTATTTTATATACTTTTTAACTTGCAAATGCAGTAATTTGTAGGAAACTAATTCATTTTTTTCAATCTTAACAAACAGCAAGGTAAAATTCCATATTAATACTTTAGCAACTAGAAAAGTCAATATTCCAGAAAAAAATTAGTCGCTAAAGGCGGATAATTTATTATAAAAACAAAAAAGGTAAAGAATTTGTGTTTAACTTTCTGCGAAAAAAAAATCTAATTATTAACAACAGTAACTGTTCAACCCCAACTAAAAAATTAAATGTTTTTGAGACCCAATTTGAAATCCGCTAAGCCTTCAATTTATTTCCCACCCTACTTGGGGTCGTAACCTCGCAACTTAAGAAACCTCGTTCTAAGTAAATAATTAAATATACAATATACACAGCCTAGAAATTAAGCCATAAGATTTGTGAGCGCGAAGCAGTCACGTCCATTCACTGGTGATAAATGCTTAAATCCGGGAAAGCGGTAATTGAAAAGGCTGCGAGGTCCGAAGTTCCGGCCAAAGGTCACGGTTTCTCCCATTACTTTCAGTGTTTACTTCGTTTAGAAAGCGTGAAATGAAGGAGGTTGCTTTGCGCCTCGAAATCACACATGAAGCGAGTACATTAAGCAGGATTCCGTCTCTGGTTATTCCATAATCAATTTTTAATACTGGAATCTTTTCTTTCTTAAAAGAATTGTTAGTCCGCTTATTACACAATACACAAAAATGTCATGGTAATTATCCATATATAAAACATTAAAATAAGTGGCGCAGAAATCATTGTTATTATTTATTGCCAATTGGCCACAGCAAAATATAAGCAAATTGATAAACGAACGCTTCAGAAAAATTCATTCATTTATTTACTCATTCCATTCAGTGGTTTTTACAGTTGCCCTTCAGTACATCGTGTAGCCATTTTGATACATGCTTTTATTTCCATTTATAAATTTCACATGACTGTTCCAAAGGGTGATAATGAATGTTTGGAAATCTTTTCTAAAATTCTTTTTGATAAAAATTTGTAAAATAGACTAATAGATTATAAAAGCGGTATTAGAATTAGATTTAAACAGGAAACTTGGAAAAATACCAGGATGGTTATTGTATCAATAGTTCTACCATGAAACATACAATCAAAAAATAGTTTTTTTTTTATAGCTTCGTAAAAAATATATTGC
Organism: Argiope bruennichi; assembly: GCF_947563725.1. Lineage (NCBI taxonomy): Eukaryota > Metazoa > Arthropoda > Arachnida > Araneae > Araneidae > Argiope > Argiope bruennichi. The sequence goes on along the minus strand of NC_079159.1, from coordinate 76,412,305 downwards.
TAAAAAGAGATTTTTATTTTTATTACAGAATTGTTGTAACGTGATTAGTGTCCGTGGTATATCATTTAATTCCTTATGTAAAGTTTGGTAGATTAATTTTTTTTTTAATTTCACGAAAAAAATACTTTAACATTTAAAAAATAATTTTCTAGAATTATATGCAGCTATTCAAAACACATACATTATTTGGACAAAAAAAAAATCTTGCATTGTATGACTTCACTTATTAATGGAACTTATTAAAAACACTCTGTTGAGGGCTTTCCATATCACCAAAAACTTCTTTCGATAGATAAAATAAAATGCAACCAAAAAAAAAAATGTCAAGGAGAAAGTTAAATCGAGTGAGAAAATAGGCCTAACTTTCACTCTCCAAATAGGTGCTCACTACAACTTAACAATGAAAATTGATGACCATATTTTCCAAAACTATTACCCCAAAAAATAATTTATGCATTTTTTTAAAACTCAAATGACCTTTTTAATAATATCAGTTTCCTTTATTTTTAATGGGTTTTTAAAATTTCATTTAGAATATAATCTGAAACAATGTTTTAAATGTTATGTTTAATTTCCAAATCATTCAAAGCATTGAACATTATTAAAATTAAAGTTACAAATTACTTTCTCTGGAATCTGGAAGTAAGATTCTCATTTCCATTTTTATTTCGTAGAATATACAATTTTAATTATAAATTACCGATGGTAATTTATTTCAGATTAATTCAATTAAATCATGTTTTTCAGACAAATCAAGTAGCAAAGTAAAAATTTAAAAGATTGTATCACATATTAATTAATGCACAATTATTAAAAAGGAATTAATAATTTAATAGATAAAAGGCCAATAGTCCGAGTACAAAAATTAATCGTCAAAGGCAGCTAGTATAATCAAATCCCTTTTAAATGATCAACATCCTGATACATTGATGCTCATATATTCTAAAACGCACCAATTCTGAATATCCAGTTCATTTTCAAGTCATGTAAGAAATTAAAATGAGAAAATTTAATTAATACATAAGAAAAAATGTGCATCTTTAATGGTATTCACAGTGAGGTTTAGGGTGGGATTATTAAATATGCAAATTAGACAATTGCTTAAGAGTTCCAAGATCTCATATTTTTTATTGTGATATTTTCACAGTAACTCAATTTTACACTTTAATTGAATTTACAAAAGCCGTGTGCTCAAATTTGTACAAATTAAAATTAAATATCATTCACCATCATTCCTAAGTAATTATATTTTATACATTTTATATATCGTCACTTTATAAATTAAAAACACTTACCCGATCTCTACTGATAATAAAAGAGAATGTATGGTTTCGTTTCTTTGTGTCTGTATGTGTATTAGACTCCACAGATAGAGTATTCAACCTACAGTTGAGGCATTTAGAAGAAATATGTGATGAATGAATGGAAATGGGTTCTTTAGAGTGTTTTCTTAAGTCAGTATTTTTGAATAATTAAAAATTAAATGGGATTTCTGTGTATCATTGTACAAAACTGATTTTTACGCCATTCTAAAACTTAACAAAAAGTCTTTTTTAATGAAAGTAACTTGGTTTATATATTCTTCTTATATTTTCGCTAATTTAAAGATATTTTTGTGCAAAATTTTCTGCAGTAGATTTTATTGTCGAACTAAAATTCAAACTGCTTGAACAACAAATATTTATTCTTTCTTTTTTATCTATTGTTAAAAGCTCTGGAAGAAGGATTTTGTTTCATCCTTTCATAGCTAGTTTAGTACTGCGAAAGACCGAAGTTAAATTACCCCGACAGTTAAATTTTAGCACTGTGACGGCACGAGACTTGATTCTATTAGTAAGGTTCAAGTACATAATAAGCAGACCTTGTGTAAGCTTTTGAAAATTATATGGGTTGAATGCCCATAAAATTTCATACCTAAAAATATCCTCTTAAGGGGATAACGAACTTTAAGATATGCATAAGAGATTTAAACGAAGTAAACGTAATCGATATTGTCGATGAATAAATTGGCTCACAACAGAGAAAACTAATTAAATAGTATTTAGAATGGTTTAAACATTCGTTTCCTTTTCTTTTTATTTTTCTGCACGAAATCCCTTTTATTGCATTTTTCATTGATGCATTGAAATCAATACTCTTGAAAGTGATCCATTATGTATTGTTTTGCTGGTTCATTTCGTCAAGATTTGCTCCTTAAAACTGCTTATACAGTGATTGAATTAAAATCAATAAAAAAAATGTCTGGTTTTGAAAGATGGATAACGGTAAAAGAAGGCCCGAGACTTACTTTTCTTAGGGGCCCTAGAAAGCTAGTTCGTCTAGTTCTGCTTCAATATCTTGTGTCGAGAAAATAATTCTAGTCTCAGTTAAAACAAATACGTAGAAATATTGATATCACACATTAAAATTGAATTCAAAATACTTTTTTAGATTCCCTGCTTTTTAATACATTACTACATTAACGCCAAAAATGAAAAAAGATGCCTCAGATATATAATATAATATAAGCGATTTGGCTGTTTTCGTTTTCATTACCTCCAGTCAACACATTGTTAAATAGTCATCCTTTATTTAATCACTTGAATTGCAAATTTCTTTAAATTTATCATCAGAATCTTATTAAAATATACATGAAGCGTCGTATTTGACAGATTTACTGTTGTTCCAATTCACGAAAAAGCAGAAATGAGGCTTGAGATATTTATGAGTGTAATGTGAATTTTTTTAAAAAAATTAGATACTAATTAAGCAAAATTACTCAGAGAGATCAGCATTAAAATCAGATTTACTGATAAGGAGGAAGATTAAAAAAATTTCTGTAAAGTTTTCTGCCAGTTCTACTGAAAAAAAACTATATAATAGTTTATTTATATATAATTCGAAGACGAAGCCAGCTCGATAAATGAATTGTGATTTTCACACTAAAATTGAAGTTTAGTATCAAATTTTGGCCACATTTTGTCATCGAGAAATGATTAAAAACTGATATTCGATTTTTGTCACTGTAAGATGTAGTTCAACACAAAACACTGGCTGTGGTGATGAGGTTTTGGGTCAAGGATTGAAATCCGATTCTAAAAACTTCTGTATCAGATATATATTAAATCATTTAAGTGATAAACCCTCCCGTTAGTGTGGCGTAAAAACTAGGAAAGAGGAGCTGCCTGCTCATATATCAATTTTGTCATTTGACTCGATTCTTGAGGTCCGAATTTAGAAATAACACTTCAAAATGGGAGCCAACTATAACTAAACATGATACGCCTCATAATTGTATAAATATATGGTAAAACTCAATGGATAAATATCATGTTGCTTTTTATCCAATTTTAGTAATCCTTAAAAGCACAGCTATATTCTCTAAATTTTGGATTGAACTGAATAAAAAAATGCATTATGTTATAGAAGTATTAAGAACGGCAGAAGTGGAAAAGAGAACATTCATTCTGGTTAAATAATTTAGTTAACTTTCAACTATCAGGATCTTTTTATAAGTTTCCTATGTACGAAATCAACAATCTAATTAACATACCAGACGCAAGAAATTAACTTGATTTAACTTTCTTCTTTGTTACTAACCCGTGACTAATCAAGCCAGATTGTGCATTCTGATGTCATATGACTAATCAAGCAACAATGTAGCCAAAACTTTGTTGTCTGACTCACAGGATGGGCAAAATGAAATATATTTCACTAATTTTAAACCTTGAAGTGAATTTTTGTTGGTCTCGCTCGGTTGAATGCTTGAAAGCTAATAGTTATTAATGACTAAATTGTTCGCTGGCAAGCGAAAGGCGAAAAATGATTAACTACAAAGACACTCATTTGGAGAGTCAGTAAATTTTACGCTCCTCTGGCTTCAATCTCGTCTTCCAGGTGAAGAGCTTGTTGCAACAACGGCATACAACAAGCAATTAAAAGCGCAATTACAAACTGAAATTACGTGATTGGGTTTTAGAATGTTAATGGAAACAAAACGTCATTAAAGTTTCTTAATGTAAGATAATAATTTAAATGAATATGAATATGTGTATGCATTTTAATAAGTTGCATTTGAATGTAGATAAATTTTTCTAATGCTTCTTAATGTGTCTACCAAAATTATTATTTTAAATATTTTATGAAGTGATGTGATAAATAATATAAAATTTGAAATGTCTTCTATTTTTCCACAGATACAAATGAAAGTAATTTTAACACGATAATATTTATGGGTTAGCATTCTATCATAAATCACAACACGGGTCATGGAGGAAAATATTCTACAAGATCTATGAAATTTGGCATGCATTCCTTCTTAAGACGTAGGTGCTTTTTAAGAATATGTCACGCAAAATTTTGTTTGATTAAAATTAATAAAAATTTTGATTTTTTCCTCTTAATAATTTAGAGCATAATATTATTTAAAATCATTTATAGAAAGTTTTAAAATTTAAGAAATAAACTTGACAATTTTATTCCATATAATTTCGTCCTCTAATTCTTCTCTTAATAAATTTTTAGATATATTTTTAATTATATATACTCGTTTCTTAATATTAAATGCATTTTTTTCTGTTTTCTGTATAATAAATATGGAATTTGAAAAATATAATAAAGATGAATACATGAAGCCTTAACAATTATCATTCTCCATGTTTCTAATTACTTTTTACTTTTAGTTTATAATTTTACACGAATTTTATATAAAGTTATTTTAAATTATTCTGGAATATTGAAGTCATATTTTTCTCGAATTCTGCCCTAGGTATCTCCACTGATATGGAATCAAAATTTAATTAATATAACTCATTAATTGAAGAAAAGTTCTAAAGACACTAAAGCGAAATGTATCATCGAGAACACTCAAGCGTACAAAATTTCAAAACTCCAGCACGATAGGAAGTGATTTAGAATCGATTATAATATATCATTTTTAGAATCAATTAAATAAAGAAAGAGGAATTGCATCAGGAAATAAGAGAATATTTTAAAATGAAGTTAATATGGGATAAAATAAGATAAAAATTAGAAAATTGATTAATATATATATATATATATATATATATAATGATATTTAAAAATCTAATTTAAAATTAATTTCCTAATTTTTAGCTTCATTTAGCCTATATTAACTTCATTCTAAAATATTCTCTTATTTCCTGATCCAATTCAACCCTTTTTTTATTTAATTAATGCAACAAAAGCAATGCATTTGCTGAGATCGACAAGTTCCCATAGACAGAATGAAGGGATAAAAAATTGTCAAGTCAAACACTTTCTTTCAAAGATCCTGATAATTCAATAGCCAGGGTTGACACGTGTAGAGAAATCCCTAGCAAAATCTCACAGTATATAATCACATGGATAAATTTTTCATTAGCTTTTCCTCATTTCGCTCTTGCGTCGTTCTGCGTTCATATACTCGTCGCTTCTGCTTGTACATAAAGCATGCATCCCGGGATGGAATAAAACAGTTAAAAATTCAAAGTGTTTTCTCTATCTTCGGCCCCGATTCTAGTTAAAAAAAAATATGTTTATATATATATATATATGTATATATTAGTCGCAATGACTTTTATTCTTATTAAGATTATTTTCATTTAATTATATTAATAGTCTGAAACTACATGGAGACTATTTTAGAAAGGACCTCATAGTTTTGGTCCATGCAATCTGTGTCGAATGCGAGACTGGATCATGGTGATCCATTTTTAATCTCTTATTACCTAATTTAAATACTGAAAATTAAGAATCGTCAAGTTTTATTCGTTTTTAGAAATTTTCGTTTATAAATTTTAATTTTGTGTAAGTAGAATGTATCTTTTAATTTTTTTTATTACTTTAATTTGCCTTGTGTAAAGCTTGTCAAGACAGAGTTTTGTAAGCAGTTTTTTACACACGTCATACTAGATGCTCTAGAATTTAAAAATTTTGCTTTCTTCTATATTCTCAAGGACGGTTCACTATTTTAGTGTTTTGAGAACTTGATTATCAATTAATATGCCAGTTTAATTAAATTAATTTACTTTAATGCCAGTTAAATTAATCAATACAGTGTTCGACATCTAATAGCGAATATGATAAAAAATTGTCTTCATGTTATTTATAATAGAGAGTAGTAAATTAAAGTGTAAGAATTAGAAAAAAGTCAAAATAAAACATCATATTTTTAAATTACACTAATAAAGATATTCTTAGAAAAAGGTTTTCTTTTTGCATTTATTATATTTTTCGAATTTTCTAGGCTTTTTTAAAAAAATATTTTAGCTTAACCATTAACCACTTTTATCAGCTGAAAATGATGAAATAATATATTGTCTCTAGCCTATCTTAATCTAAAGCATTTCATCGAGTTCTGACAAAATTTACAGCATTTCGTGACCATATCTTCTCAGTTTGATATTTATTTCTTTATGTATATCAAAAATAAATAAATAATAAAAGAGTCCTTGAAGAGAGAGATGTGTCAGATGCCTTGATATATCCAGCCTCTTCGGCCAGGTGACAGTCACAAGTCCCAGCGACGAAGAAGGAGGACCCACAAAAACCGAACTCTGTTCGGACTGTTCCATCTGATCCCTCCTGGATGGTTGATAGAGGACGGCTGTCACCGAGAAAGAAACTTTCAGCCGAGCAGTGATGGAAGTGAATATTTCGTGATCACCGCTATGTCCAGGGTCTTATCTGCCCTTTGATGAATGGCCATCGCCAATGAACATTGCTGCTGACAAGGTGTCATCTCTTTTCCATATTTATGATAAAATGAATGCTCAATCTGCTTTTACGAATAATGTTTTTTTCTAGTGCCAGTTGACCTCGATATCAAAAACCATTAATGAAAATTATATCCTTAATTACTTCCAATTTGAAAATTGAGAATATATATATATTGAACTTGAATATAAACATTGAGGAAAATAATTAAATGTCCAATTAATGTGCGTTAATGTTAAATTGAGGTAAGGCTTTTTTCGAGGAATTCTACCTCTTAGTCCAACATCTAATAATCTTCTCCTAATTGCTCTGTAATTGACAGAAACGCCAGCATCATTCAGTTGACTTCTGATGGCCTCTGGTGACATTTTTTCTATCTTAGAGACATAGTCTTTTTATTCTTCTATCATCAACAGATGTGGTGCATCTTCCTCTGCCTTTTCCTGCTTTTTTTTTATTGAATTTGTCTCCTGATATTTTGGACTTTAGATGCAGCCACTGAACCACTCATCTGTCTTTCAATTTCAGCATAGGAAAGACAACATTCTTGTAACACAATAATATTAGTTCTCGTTCTAGATGTCCAATCTATTCTTTTCTTTGATGTCATTGCTTCTTGATTAAATATTAGAAATATTTACAAAAATTCTTACTAAATATTAAAAAGTTTAACAAAATTTCTTACTTGTAATTTGATTACATCAACAACTGTCTTCCTTCTACAGAACAAAGCAGAATAATGACTCTTTCAACTTTAAACAGGATGTCTGCTTCTGCTGGCAGTTATTAACATTTGATTGGTTCTCAGTACAAGAACAGTGATTGGTCAGGAAAGTCAGAAATTACAATCCACTTCATCATTGTGTTTGTTTTTCATATTGAATTTTGCTTTTTGCATTAAAATTAACCTTAAAATGATATGTAAGAGTTTGCATTTTGTGAAATGTAACATTTTCTATAAGCATACAAAGTTAGAAAACATAAAGGTTTTCAAAAGTGTCCACAATTTTGGCCACTTGTTACTCAACTGCATTATTATTTATTATGAAAAATTTTGAACGTGCGAATCACATGCTACATAGTATGACGATTAAAATCGCCAATTTGGCAAAAAATTTTCTAAGCGCTTTTTGGTTGCCGTTACAACGACAAGTACCATATTATTTCTTATTTTTGGACGTATAGGCTGGCGCTAATTAAAAAAAAAAATATTTAAACGTCGTCTGATGTACTGATTGCAGGTGAAAATTATATTTAACATAATGAATTGAATTATGTTCTCAACATTTTCTTTCCGCATTGCTTTGGCACATAAAAGAAAGTACAAAATTTTTCAATATTCTACTTATCGTGATTCATTTTTTTTTTCAATAATGGATGAAAGGGAAATTATTCCTGTCTTTCTAAGAAATGCTTCAACTTTAATAAGAAAAGGGAAATAATGACTGATATAAGGAGATGCACCATTTTTAGAAAAGGGGAAAACGACATCAATCCTTTGTTTTGAATCCTTTTCGTCGTATAAAAGAAGTAATTTTTTTTCGATAGTTGCGAATTAATCAGTCTTGCAATAAAATACCTGTAATTTATACTATGTTACAGGAAAAGTCTTATGCAATAGTAAGGTATAAGAAAATTTACATCAAATCTTACCTTAAAATTATTTTCCCAGCATATATATAAAATGTTGAAATTTAGAGAAATTTGAATTAAAGTCGTTGTTTTTTATCCCTATAATATTCGCCGATTTTTTTATAGTAGATTTTTTCAAATTATTTTAAGAACTAAGCACTGAAAAAATACTGAAAATTTAAGTATAATTATTTCTATAATAAATTAAATTTTAAAAATAAACATTTTTTCTTTCTAGAAATCATAAAAAAATTGACCTTTTTGATCAATTCGCAAGAATTCATGAAGCATAATATTTTCATGAGGTTCTATTTTAAGTATTTTTGTGCCGGTTAATATGTTGTTTAGTATCTATCGGTCTTCAAATATTGTTATCATCAATTTGAAAAAGGGTTTTTTTTTTAAAAAAAAAATATTTCTGATGCAACTAATAAATAAATAAATTTAGTCTTAAGAATATGCAATAGTAAGAAATAAGAAAATTTATATCAAATATTATCTTCAAATTATTTTCCAAGGAAATGTTTAGAATGTTGGAATCTAAAGAGATTTTAATTAAAATAGTTGTTTTTTTTCCCTACAATATTCGCCAATTTTTTATGGTAGATTTTCTAATTAGTTTAAAAACTAAGCAGTGAAAGAAAAAATGAAAAATTTAACAGAGTTATTTACATATTAAATTAAAATTTTTAAAAAATACATTTTTTCATCCCAGAAATCACAAAACCTTTAATATTTTTTATTACATTCGTAAGAATTCATGAAACAGAATATATTCATGAGATTTTATGTTAAATATTTTTGTTCTGGTTAATATGGTGCTTAACTAACACAAGTAACATATTAACCAGCAGCAAAAAAAATCCATCAGTCTTTCAAATATTGTTATACATCAATTTGAAAAATGTTTTTTTTTTTTTTTTTTTTGTCTTTTTTTTTTAAATTTCTGGTGTAACAAATAAATAAATAAATTTAGTTAAGGATTTTCCTAAATATATACTTTCCTCGAAATGCAAACCTCATAAAGATTATAAAAAATAGTAAAAAACTCGTAATGACTGTCTATTAAAATCTACCCACCATAAGACACGTCATCTTTGCTATCTCTTTACCTTCATTCTAATAATAATTTACGATAATTACGCTACCACTAAGAAAATGTTACTCCGCCCAAACTTTCATAAAATATTGCCAAGCACCTTCCAGAAACCGATAGACCAGTACTCATTTTTAAAGGATGTTTCTTCCATCAAAATGTTGCTTTTGGGCGTTAAAAATTTCCCTCAAAGATTACCGGAGCAGCATTTAATACTCGGGCATAAGGTTCCCCAAACTTTCTCAAGAAGTAATTTGCGATTAAAAGTAGTTTTAACGTTATTGTTTAGAATCCGCCTTCTTACTTCTTTTTAGCAAAAGACTGATAAACGACCTCGATCACGTTTCAGCTAAAATTTTATTAAAATCCCCTTAACCAGTCTAATCCGGTAATTTTCCTCGCCAAAGAGGCGAAAATCACGTAAAATATTTTTACTGCAATGTGGAAGGCAGGCTCGAATCCTTTACCTTTAATACGCGAGGCGAAGCTTTGGCAGTGGAAGTTTTGTAATTAGAGAATTTTTCTCTCCAGAGGAAACTTTTCAAAACCTGAATGATGATCTGCGTTGAATTTATTACTGAAAGTAAGTTTGATGCCTTCAGGGAGGGGGGAATTTCTTCGGCTGATTCGCCTCACGTAAAAGCAAGGTTTCCTGAAATTGGATCCCAATTAAAAGTTCGGCTAAAAGTGTGAGAAGTTTTCGCCTGCTTTATAAAGATTCAAGGGTCATGGAATCATTTTTTAAGCCCCTCTATCGTTTGGATGATCTATTTAAATCTATTTTGGAATTTTCTCAAACTTCGGCATAGAACCATGAATCATATAGAAAATGGAGCTCTGTACACAGTAAGCAGCGGACGACTTTTTCGAATCTGTTGCTTAGAAAAGTTTTAGTAACTAAACTCGCTGAGGATTCTGGAATGAAACAGGCAGATGGCGCTCGATTTAATATTCTGTTTCTGCATGGAAATATCTAAACTTCGTTTTACTTTCTAAGCAACAATAATCATTAAAAGTGATTAATAATTAGACTTGAAGAGAGATTATGTGGCTTATTGTAGGCCAAGTTGCAAAGATTACTGGTAGTACATTTATGTAATAAATTATATGAAAATAACAAATAAAAAAAAGCATAATGTGTAGATTAAAAAATAGATGGGTTTGTTAAGCTTTTTTTTCAGTCTTAATTTCTAAATGTTTTTTTTAAAGTTGATTTAAATGTTTTTGTTTGACTTTCATTTCTTGAATAAATCATAAAGAAATTGTTTTAAAAATCATATTTTAACCCTTTGCACACGGAAAAGTTATTCGATGCATAATTATTCACCTAATGCAAAGATTTGTTTATCGCTCTGAAAACTAAATATACATAATTGTTTTAAATCGAATTTCTTTGAAAAATAAATCTATGTCTTTTTTTCCAGTCTGTAGACATTTTTAAGAATCAAAATTGAAATAAATAAATAAATAAGTAAAACGTCAAAATGTCGCACCATTTTGAATGGTGAATTTGAAGTTCATAAAAGTTTTGGTGGAATCTTTTTCTTTGTTTCAATGCTCGGCAGACGATTTTAAAGTTTTTTTTTTTTTTTTTTTTTTTTTTTTTTTTAAAGCAGAAGTTTTGGAAATAATTGCATTTTGCAAAAATTTGCCAGTTCAAATTAGGAAAAAATATCCTACACCTTTCAAATGACAATTCAATCAAATTCAATTTCAGTGTACAATTAAATAAAAAAAAAGATATACGAAATCTTTAGTGATGAACAGAATATAAAAATTAAATAACGCATAAATTTTGTATAAAGAATAGCGTATAAAAAAGCGTTGTATTTTGGGAAATAGAATATTGCTAAATGTCTATTATGGTGATCTTTTCATTATATGATCATTTTCCCTTCTGTAAGTAAAAAATGAAATTGATAAACCAGCTAAGAAGCATTTGCTGTCTATTTTTGCCAAATTATTATTACTGTATCACAATTTTATTCCATTCGAATATACTTTCTAGTTCAAAATTGACAGTACATGCAAACAAAATAAAATTACTATTTTAAGTATATTAGTAAGTATTAGTTTTTATTATATAAAGAATCATTTTAAATCACCATTGTAAATTGTATCAAGAATCCTTTTAATCAGCTGAAGTTTTAAAATACAGTTAATGAATTATGTTCCTTTAAAGAATTTATATCAAAGTAATGGTCTTTCGTTTCGTAACATCTGTATAAATTTTATGTTCAAAAATATTAAACATATTTGATGTTTTCATTACCAAGTTTTATTTTTAAGATCATGAAAAATTTATTGCTCTTAAGTCTCTTTCATTGGTTGGTCTAATTCGAAAAACAGTTATTTGAATATTCAAAAGCTTTAAGGTCCACTGTCAATCAATATTTCATTCATTTCTCATTAAATGATTTTTGATTTAGAATCTAAGAAACAAATTGAAATCTAATTATAAAAAAAATAATAAATTTTAGAAATTGGGGAGTGAAATGAATTTTACATACTCTTATGATTTGAAAAGGTGTCACAAAATAAACAAATACATTACTGTGCATCTTTTGACTTGCTCTAATATCAGATTTTGTGAAAAGAGCTTAAGAATTAAATTAAATTAAATTAAAAAAATATTTAAAAAAAATCAGTAGAATGAGATTACAAAAAATAATTAATCTAAATTATAGGCAATTCCGAAAACGGAAACAAGTGGGGGATTTTCCAAAATATGAAACAGTAATAAGTTTTTTTACTTAATGACTAAATATTTTTTTTTAATTTTTAAAAGAAATTATTTTGGTTCACACCGTTATTTTACTTTTCCTAATTTAAAGAAGCTTCACCCATTCCTTTTTTATAGTTTATTTATACAAAATTAAAGGGGCGGGAGGAGAAAAAAATATGAAGATGAACATAAGAAGAATTCTAGAGGACATTGCATTCCGTAAACACAGATTCCGGACCGATTCTGAAAGGGCCGTGGTGGTCTGGTGTTAAGGTCTCGGCTCGTCAGCCGTAGAGTTTCAGGTTCGAAACCCGAAGAACTGTCTTGTAAGGGGTTTTGTTACGCGTTAAATCAGCCAGGGCCAAACGTCCTCCCACTGGTGTGGTGTGGAAGCTTGGCGAAGGGGTGGCAATTCAGGTGTTGTCCTCGTCATCTGACCCCTGTTCAAAATTACGAGATCCGTCCCAAATTAACCCTAGTGTTGCTTTACAACGGGGTGTTAATATAATTAAACCTTAGCCAAAACCGGAACGATTCTGTGAAGATCTACATTGTAAAGAAACCTTCATTTAATTTGCTTTCTTGTATTGAACATCATCACTTTGGAATGCTGCGAGTTCGAATAGTGAAAAGTCGACTTAAGTGTTTTCTTGGCCAGGCTCTGAAGAAGGTGATGAGAACAGAATTAAATGTCACTTCCTTCAAAACAAGATATTTGCGTAACAAATCAAACCATTCTATTACTGTCAAACTGTAATTGAAATCAGACATCTCAAAATACCTAAGCTTTTGTGCCGATGAAATGTCAAGACACTATGTTTAACATAACATCAAGTACCACTCATTTAAATGAATTATGATGAAAATCAATAAATTACGTTTACTGTCTATCAACCTAGAAGTAATTCGTGATTGGATGATTTCTTCAAAATAGATTTGGCGATGTAGGTGTTAAGGTGTGTGAATGTATGTACCAGTTTTATGCAGCATTATTTTCATGATTTTCAACATACAAAATTTTTTTGTAATCTCTGCTATGAATAAAAATGTGCCTTCCAATGTATGAATTTTTAAATTTAGTGTCTACAATGTTTCAATGTGAAGAATTAAATCTCAAGAAAAGATAACAATGGTCAATGTTATTGACGTTCATATGATAACATTAAAAGAAGGTACATTTAAAGAATGGGATTGGAGCCTTTAGTGTCATCCTAAAAATTTAATCAAATTTCAAAGTTATCAGTACGGTTTGATTTCGTACTTTTTACTTTCTTGTATGCGAAGTTTTAAAAAAATATAGTAATCGTCAAAAAAAAAAAAAAAAAAATCGAGTTCGAGATTTTGTCGAATCTTCACGTTTTAGACCTCCTTGAGTTCGGAAAACACAATTTTTAGAAAATAATTGTCTGTCTTCATCATATGACTCAAAAACACTTTGAGCTAGACAGATGAAATTTGTTATACAATTTTAAAACCAAATATGTAGATTTCTATCAAATTTTGAGCAAATACGTTCATAGAAAGTCTGTCTGTCCGTCTGTTCGAATATAAGTTAACATGAAAATAGCAAAACGAAGAGAGCTGGAGGTGAATAAAATTCTGTGCATAAATTTAATATTTATATTATGGACACTTAAAAAATTTAGAGCGAAATCCAACAAGGGGTTAACGTCTGTCTGTCTGTACTTTTAGAAACATATAAACACGATCATTTAAAAACGCAATGACTTAAATATATCAATGGTGATGTGATTTTATAAATGAAATTGCAGTCTGTTGTCAAATTTTGGTTTCAATTGGTTGGGAAGAATACATTTGAAACCTAAATTCAATTTTTGAATAATTCTGACTGCATACCAGGGATTAATCGTGAAAATACTCGCCAAGAATCACATGATAAATTCAGTAAAAATGCTAAATTCACTCCAAAGTTTAATATTTCGTTACTATTCTACGCCAATGTCATGCAAGCGTTCACAGGGATAACATCTTTGTTAGAGAGTAAGGGAAAAAGTTTTAAGGAGACAACTCTTGCCGGTTCAATATAGGAAGTAAACCTAATAAACCAATTGGATCTAAAAGAAATAACAGTTACTTGAGTGCATTTCTTTAAAATATACTGAATCCCATCCATGAGAAAATTTTATTTTATCAGATGTATTAAGGTATCTCATGAGTTTCTTTCCTATCTCTAATATGAAATGAATACACAGTATTTGCTATTTAAGATATTATTTATTTTGTTATATAAGAACCCTTTGGCTCTATAACCTTCTTCCATCTACCAGGAAGCCTCATTATGCCTTCTTTCCAAAATTATTATGTTTTGGACAAGAAACAATCCTCGAGGTGCGCCTTTATTTCGCTGATGGATTTAAAGCGCTTATCACGAAGAGAAATTTTTAAGGACAGAAAGAAGTAATAATCAGATGGAGCGAGATCTGGAGAGTATGTACAATGCTGTAAAACATCCCAATCAAACTGTAAGAGCTTTCCTCTTAAAATTAATGCAATATGTGGTCTCGCATTGTTATGATGAAAAACAATGCCTCGTTGGTTCATTAGTTCTGGCCGGTTTTTTTTCTTTTTTTTTCCTATGGCAGCTTTCAATTGATCCAGTTGATGATAGTATTTTGAAGAATTTATTGTTTCACCTTGAGGAAGGATATCATAGAAAATTACACTTTTCCAATTCCACCAAATGGACAAAAGAACTTTTTGGGATGTAGTCCCGCCTTTGCGACAGTTTAGAGCTCTGGGAAGACTGAAACCGATGACATAGAAGGCTAATTGATAAGTCAGCCTGTTTGCACAAGCGAACCAGATAAGGCCATTCATAGCACGATGAGAAAGAAACTTTTGGGACACCTTAATATTTCACAAATGTTACTAATAAAGTTACTTTTTTCCCTTTACTTCTGATGTTAAAGATTCACTTCGTATGTAACAATGCAATAAAATTATTTTTAAAAAAATTACACATTTTGGGCAAAACAAGACAAAAAAAGCCAATGCATAATGTATTTATTTCATGAAATGAATAAAAAAATGTAATAATAAATCTTTGATTTATACCCGCACCAATTTCCTAAATGTTCTTCAAGACAGGAATGCACTCTTCTTTCTACTCATAGATTTATTTCTTGTATTACCTGCAGATCAAATGGCTCTATTCGGTGGGCCTAATAAAGATATCCGATGCACTCTTGCCGAAGAACCACAAGCATATCGATAACACTCGATCTCTGAACTGCCATCGTATATCACGATGCTTCGATTCGTGGCCCGAGGTGATGCTTGCCATACGCTTACTTTTCCAGAAGACCTTGTTGCGATCTGTCTTTGGATGGCTTCCCCATCGCTCTTCTGAAACCAGCTGTTTGTCAAGCTCCTGCGGCCCTTCTAGAAACGTGGAGGCAAGTAATTTTCTGTATTAGTGTATCTCGTAAAAGTACTCGTAGTATTTCTTTATAAAACCTTGAGATATTTGGTGCCATAAATGATTGCTTTGCTCATGAAATCATTTCGTTAATTTTGACACAAAAAATGTTGTTGTTAAAAGCGTATTAAAAAAGTTTAGAAGGTGAGTTTCTACCTTAATTTTATCTTATGCAATTCTACAAATATATTCCAAGCATATAATTATAACAGCCACATAAAGATTGGAATAATTAATGAAAATGCATCATGTAATTTGTGTCTCTTTTTAAGTTAATATTGAAGCAATGGTTAAATAATGCAGTCTCCAAACAATGAATTTCTTTTTAACAAATTTTTTACCGAACTCTGACTTTGGAAGAAATGTATATATTATTCACTCCTTAGAAACTTATTATTCACTCCTTATTGCGAAAGACAATTTCTCTATAACAAAATTTTCAGATTTCTTGTACATTTTTTCTGAACTTCGAGTGACTTCTCATTTATTTGATAGCCTTAAATGAGCAATTTTTGTACAGAAAAAAATTTATTTTGTGTATCTTGGAAACAGCTCTAATGATTTGGATCAAATTTCATATTTAGATAAGATTTTGCTTTTTAAGTTTGTCTATATAGGGGTTTTTACTGAAAAAAAATGCGATTTTGCACACACGAAAAAAAGAAAAAAAAAAACATTTTTATAACTAACTATTTGAGCCTTTTTCTATCTGCTCTCATATTGAAAATGTTACATAGTGCCATATCGTTAAATTTTGTGGCACTTGTATAGTTGCCGTAGTAACCTACCTACTAGTACCTCACCTACTGATACCTCAAAATTTTGTGACATGGTGCTGGTGGATATGAGATGAGGTAAGATTGAAAAATATCCACATGTAACTCGTATGAGATTCATATTTAAACTCTTTTCCAAATAAACACGATTATGCAAAAAAAAAAAAAAAATCTGTTGATTGAAGTTTGGTTTTTCTGATATTTCGAATTCAAATAAAATTAATCATGTTGGCTGCTATCAAAAATAGCAGCATTTGAAAGACATAGTAGATGGTGAAGATGGTATAAAGCTGTCAAATTTTCTACAAATAGATAGATATTGTGATACTAAATATCCTACTAATCATGAATTTATTTCAAAATTTTATTAACATAATGAAGACATACCATCGAGTGATGAAGATGATAAGGAAGAGATTATTTAAAAATTCGTCACAAGAAAAAAAACGTCACAATACGAAAAAGATAATAAATTTAAGAAAATTTTCGAAATGATCAGTTTCAATCCTACTAAAGTCTAAAAATTAATAAAAATGTATTATTTATAATTATACAAAGCAGGATTTCAGAAGTTTCCATGGTATGGAATATATCGATTAAATCAAAGGAATAATTAGATAAAAGTTCATTCACCGTTTTTATACATTTTAATAAATTTTAAATTTCCATTTAATAAATTTTTCTTTGCGAAATTTTTGAGTGGAAATACGAGATTGCATTAACCAGGGGCCGAAAGATTTTTTTTCCTTAAGGGTATCACAAGTGAAACAAAGGAAGTTAGAACAAAGTAGAAAATGAAATTATTTATACAGGGGAAAGAGGTGGTTGACTAGGAGATACTGAAAAATTGAAAATTTTCCTATGATTAGGGG
Organism: Argiope bruennichi; assembly: GCF_947563725.1. NCBI lineage: Eukaryota > Metazoa > Arthropoda > Arachnida > Araneae > Araneidae > Argiope > Argiope bruennichi. The sequence goes on along the minus strand of NC_079159.1, from coordinate 76,395,069 downwards.
TAGGCTGCTCAACATTGTCAGTACAATAATAAGTTTCCACATATTTGCTACGTGTTATACAGATGTGTACATGAACCAAGGTTTCAAATAATTTTGAAATGGAATTGAAAAAGAACGATTTAACGATTTTATTCTCTTTTGACACTTATTCGCTGCATGACGACAACTTTTCACAATTAGATTACGGTTACAGGACGTGTTGAAATAACCAGAAAAAAGTAATAAGAAATATCTCCAGCGCTGTTGGAATTCTTGGACAGAGCAGGTTTTGAGAACAAAGCCTTTTCCTCCTAAATTTCCAAAATGGATTTTTTTAATGAGTTTAATTTAAGATCTATGTAAACAATTTTAAGCCATTAAATGCCGAATTATTTTGTTTTTACAGTTTTAAGATCTAATAAATTATCTAATAAAATGAATAAACTTTTCATTTATATATTTTCCTTCTCTTCATTCTTAATTCTCTTCATTCTTAAGAATATTTTATCGGTATGTTAAATAACACGTTATAAATATAAATTATGTGATTTTGGATTTAAAATGGAAAAGGCCATGTCAGCTTTTTAGAGGATTAAATTACAAATATTATAAGATACGGGAATCGCAGAACATTTAATCCGAATTATCTTCAGAAATGTTGGCATCACTATTTCGTTCAAAAACAAACTTGGCATTTAAGTTTAAAAGCAGTTTTAAGCAAAATGGTAAAAAAAGTAGTAGGTAAATGGTACAAACAATACAATAATTTACGATGCTGATTACAATAGTTTTCAAAATACTTCAATACAAAGTATTTCAAGATTATTAATCAGTAAATCCATCAATACGATTGAAAGAGGGGAAAAAATGGTTGCAAGAACTTCGGTTTGATTTCATTTTAATTTGTATGATCCTTGTAAATCAAAATGAAAATAAAAATTAACTATTCCTGAAAATATCATAGAAAACTTGAGATTCGTAAATTGAGGGATTTTTTTTTACTTGCCTATTTGATTATTCTTCCTTGAAGGTTACCCTGAATAAAATTTATTTTGAAGTATTTCTTGGCGGCATTGCAGTTTTACAACTCTCGTGGACAAGTTGCTATTGCCTTTACTTCAAGAGCTTTCCTATTCTCAAACCAACACTTTGATTCAAAAACATCTAATGAAAAAAATGTAGACACATTAAGCAAGAAAGTTAAAAAAAATTATAAAATCAAAACAAAGAAGAGCTAGAGAAGCAGAAGAAAGCGTTTCTTTCATCCACGCCTCCGTACTTGCCCCGCGGTTTTCCATCTCGCTGAATGGTCCTCATTAATTGATTAGTTTTATGTCTCTCTGCCCCTGCTACCGTCTCTCTAAAAAGAAGATGAGGCTCTGCTAATCATAACTGAGAAACAGATGTTCTTTTAAAACCGATAATTTACGACTCGGCAAATAGCTCGCCTAATAATCGACACTGCGGATAAAATACCTCAACAGTCTCTGGCTAAACCTCTATTTATGACCAAAACAAAGCCTAATCACCAACCGAGGGAAAATATGGGGCAGCGATTTTAAGAAGGAACCTAAAAAGATGTATAAAAAATCTAGATTGTAATGTTAGGTTATAAGTCAATGGCTTGCAAAAGAAGGTTGAAGTAAAAAGTCGTGTTAGCTTTTACGATCACTTAATTGCGAGCGACTTTTTTTTTTTAAAAAAATAAAGAATTTTGCATTTTTTTTTTTCGAATCTGTCACACCTACCGATAAAATATTTTTTTAACATACTTGACAGTAACTCTTCTCAAACGAGAATGCTTGGTTACATAGAGAAAGGATTTTCTATAAAACTCACTACAAATACATGTATGTTTTGATACCAAAGATGAAATCTATATAAAAATTCATATAGAATGGGTAGATAAAATAAAATAAGAAATAAATAGATAGATAGATAGGTCAAATAGAAAGACAGATAATAATAGATAGATAAGTTAAATAATCATCAGTTTCTTATTTTCGAGGAATTCAATTTAGAGATTTTGTTTTGCTGTGTTCCGAGTTATGTCGGAATACCTGGAATGGCGGATACTGCATCGAAAGCGGCAAGTTCTTTTCTTTATCAAAAACTTCTACAAGGCATGCAAAGGCATTTTTTGCTCGTCATGTCTGCATGTTGTGACAACGATCTTCCCAGACCTAAAATAAGCTGCATTCACTCCAATCAAAAATTGATTTATGGCGTACTATCCCAGTGCATGGGCTCGATGTTAAATTAACTCTGCTCTGCATTTGTCACACTCGCTTCTGTCACAAACACCTCTTATTTAATGAACCATACCCAACATGGGCGACATGTCATACAGTTTTAAATGTACGTCTTATTTTAGTCGAGTGCCCCATTTTTAATAAACTTCCCTTACGATATTTTATAGCTGTAACCATGGGCATACATGAACTAGTAGGTGACAAACATCTCCCTAATACTTTTAAATTTTTACAGATTATTGTCTGTTAAATTTTATTTAGGTTTTTTTCCCATTTCAAAAATTTTATTCAAAGGCCAATAATTAATGCACTTTTAATTTTTCTTGCGTGTTTTCAAAGTTCCGTCTTAATGGATTTGTTCACTTTTGTCATTTTTACCTTTACCTATTTTAACGAATTTTTCAATACCACTGAAATTCTTTTTTACCATTTGATTGGCACAGCATGGCCAGATCTGGCTTTTGTGCCAAAAAACCTAGCCAACCAACCATCAGTTTAGAGATTTAACTGAGATATGGATATCTAGTTCTATCCATTAGCTAACATTGCCCAGAGAAATTTTTTTCTTGTGGGTTTACGACAATTATTTGCTATTATCACTATAAGAATGAAGCTTCGTAAATAATTTGTATGTTATAGAAATTCAAATTAGAGAATGGATTTTCTTCATATGTTGCTCACAAATAATATGAAACAGGAAAACGCTTTGTTTGAAAGTTTAATGACAATTGATTAAATTGCCAAATTTTAATTAATTGAAGATTAGGATTCCATATATAGAAAATATTATTTTATCTTCAATGTTACCACTTTTATTGAATGAAGAAGCTATAGATATTTTAAATGATTCTATTTATTAGCCATCTAGTTGGTCATTATAAATTATTAATAACTTATAGGTGGGTCGGTGTAAAATAATTTTTAATGTTAGAAGAAGCAGGTGAGAAGTTCTTTAACAGAATTTTATTTTTTCATGATGTTCCGGAAGGAATTTCAGTTTTCATACGTTAAGACTTCCTTATAATAGTCATAACCAAAGGAAAGCATAATAAAAAATAAAAAAAAGGAAAAAAGATGCCGTAAGAAAGCAGTTTGGATTTATATAGTTTTAGAAAAGAATTTGCTGTTTTGGCTCAACCTATGTTAGTCACTGTTTGAAATCAAAAGCAAACGCGGTTCAGAAGTTAAAGTTCAAGTGAAGTCTGAGTTAAGAAATAATTATTTTAGACCGCGGATAAATTGAAATTATATATATCGTTGTTGTTATGACTTATGGCGCTTTACAAGCTCGCTGACAGTTTAAGCCAAGTGAGCGTCTTTTGTTTTTTTCAGTAGCGCTAAAGAGGGCCAAGAGTACGACTTAGCTACATCATGCGTCGCATTCGCTCGCACAACCGTTTTTCACAGGGGAACACATTCACACACCTCACAGATAGAACACAGAAGAAGAAGAACCATGCCCGAACCGGAGTTCGAACCCGGAACGCCCACACCCCAGGGGAAGACGCGCTACCCTTATGCCAGGACGCCGGCATATATATCGTAAATAAATAGTAAAGATTGAGGTAAAATGTAAAACAGAAGAAGAAACAAGGCGATCAACTCATTAATTGTCCATCAGGGGCTAAAATTAATATTTGACTAATAAGAATTTATAACATTTTCTTAAACGATATCGAAATTTTTTAATTATTTTTTTAAATTTCTGTATAGATTTTTAAACTTATTATTCGTTACTCACTTAGAATCATTTAGTTAAAAATTGGTTTTAATTGTGCAATTACTCGGAGAATAAAAGATTTTTTTTTTCTAGAGCTATCTACTCTAAGAAAAAGATGCATGGAACAAAGAGTAAAAATAATATTACGAGAACAGGATGTTCGTATCTGAAACTTCAGCTAATATGCAGAATAAATTTACTTGCCAATTAACCTATCACTAGAATTGCTAGAATGATTATGTTGATTTGAGAATTTATATTCTTTCAGCTTGCTATCATTGATTAGTAATCGAGGAACTGGAAACGTTACAAAATTTGTAATTACTTGTAAATATCTTCTTGACTTTGTATCTAAATATTATTTCATGCAAATTTTAAGCATTATTTGTGGTCATTGAATTACAATTTCTTTCTAACAAAGTGTAAATGATTTTATATTCAAGGTGTAATGGTTTTTGCTCATGCAGTATTATATATAATCTTTATGCATTCATAAACAAGTAAAGTAAATGTTTCAAAGTAAATCTTAAATAAGTGTGTATTAACGAATTGCTGGACCGCGTATTTGAACATAGATTAAATGTCTAGAAATGTAATAATTGCGTTATTTAATGAAATAGCGACGAAAGCTGTGGGGAAATTTGTATTTATGTTAGCGATATTAAAACTCGATTTGTGGAGGAATACGGCTCAGTTTCAATCACCGTTTGGATATAAATACAAATCTTGAACTGTGAATTCAGCGGTAAGAAAAATCTTTTATTTTATTAAATAGAAATGCAATTCTGTGAATATAACGGGAATTTTTTTTTCTGATTTGTTAATAATTTTGCAGAGTTCTTACAAATTAAGTTGCTAAATTTCAGAAAAGAAAATAAATAAAGTAAGGATGTGAAATTTGGATCAAAATTGCATCAACAAACGCAATGTTACATTGTACGATGTGAAAGGCATCTAATAATAATTATACCACTTAAATGGTAATTCAGGTATCCGACTAAATTGAAAACATGAATTTGAAAGGAAATTTGGAGTTTCATTTCATTTTATTTATTTTGCAAATAATAGGCACGTTTCTTTTTCCTGTGATATCTTTATTTTGTCTCTAAATCAATTAGAAACCAAGCAATAGCAAACTAATGACATGTAAGTGATGATTATTTAAGCATTTAAGAACTTTAAATGCATCTTCTGAAGAACGAATGTTTTTCACAATTCTGCTTCACGAGTATCGTCATATCTCAAAAAATAATCATTATGCCTTAAAGAAATTTATAATTAGTGCTCGTTATGTTATGCAAAATGTAATGAACTATGAGGATTTGAGGTTGAATGCTCTAGAAATGGATTTATGATTGTTTAATGTAAATATTGTTGTAAAAATTCCCAAATTTCATAACTAATTTTATATATTAAGTACAAAAATTTTACATTTGAATGTAATTCTTTGAGTAGTTAGTCCTTCTCTTAGATATGTTGTACATGTAATGTTACGAAGAAAAATGAAAAACTGTAAAACTTTTCTCTGGAACAATCCTAGTTTTTATAAATAAATGCTAAAATTTACATTAAAATATGCCTTTTCTTCAAAAGTTACATATATATTTAAATATTTTCACTTTTATTCGTCATTTTATAATTATATTGTTAAAAAATATTATATAAACATGTTCTTTATTTTGAAAAATCCCCTCCGAACCTAGTTGGATACCTTAAAAATAGTGTAAAGTTGAAAGAACAGTTTAAAAATATGCTTTGTTAAATTTCAAATTTTATCATAAAAGTTGATGAATCAACTATTCCGACTATTTTAAATTCATTATTCTTCAGAATAGATTTTGGTAGAACGAAAGGATATTGAAAACGTTTAAAGTAAGTATCGCGTTAAACAGCTTATACAATTCAGTTAAAAAACATATCTTGTTGGCATATTGCTTAGAGTCTATTTCCTGGCTTTAGCCAACAAATTTTTGTTGTTTTCTAAATAAATTATAGGATTTTAATATTTTGAAAAAATAAAACTTAGATTTATCGGATTAATCTTTCATGATTACTTATAAATTTCACAGACAGCTACTCTTTAAGTTAATAATTTAGTCCAAATGATAAATAAATAAACATCAAGAAATTTAATATGATCAGGAATTTCAATTTTGTAATGTAATAATCAATCTATTAATTACTTGTACTCTTATAATTTCCATTGAACAAAGCAATAATAAATGACTACAATTTGTTATGCTATCTGTTTTTAAAGGTTACTCTAGCTTGGGTGGCTAATTGGTCTCATCCCCCCCCCCTTCCCCTGATTACACAAAATAAATACTTCAGTCAATAATTATAGAGGTTAGCTCTTCTCCAAAAGTGAGATGCATATTTACAAATTAAGTTATCTCCAGATGCTATCAGCCAGGAAAAACGTTACGCCCTAATTTCAAAGAGCAAAAGCGTTTTGTTCTAAACACATAATAGAAGTAGGTGACTGTGAAAGAGTACCTTGTCATTTTATGGGCTCCCACTTATTTCTCGGTCACCTGTTTCCCACAGGTGGCTCTTCGAAATCGTCACCTGTTTTTAGGAGGGAAACGAACCTCGATAAATGCTACTTATATTGAATAGGAACCATAGATTTGTGGTTAAATTAGTGTTAATTGCACCCATAATCAATTTCGCAATGCAGATCTAGCTGATCGGGTAGGTTGTAATTAGGATTCTGCTAAACAAAAGAGTACTTATGTATTAATATTTGTCCATAACATTTATAATTAAATTTTACATTCACGTGTACGAAGTATAAAGAAAGTACAGTAATCGTCAAAAAATTTGAACGAATCTTCGCGTTTTAGACGTCCTTTTCGAAAAGCATATTTTTGGAAAATTGTCTATCTGTCTCTCTGTTTGTGACAAAGATAATTAAAAAACGCCTTGAACTAGATGGTTGAAATTTGGTATACGGTCTTAACACTAAATATGGAGAATTTTATCAAATTTTGAGTAAACTCTGTTTAGTGGAAGTTCGTCTGTCCGGCTGTTCGAATTTAATTTAGTACGACAACTACAAAAATGGACAGCTAGATAGATAAAATTCGGCACATAGATTTAACATCGTTATTATATACGCCTATCAAATTTTGAGCCAAATACAACAAGGGGTTGGTAGTCTGTCAGTCTGTACCTTTAAAGGCATGCAAACGCAATAACTCGAAAACGCAATGACTTAAATTTATCAAATTTCGCATGTGACTTTTGTGACTTAAGTGTAACTCTATGTCACATTTTTCTCTCAATCGGTGGGAAGAAAGCTTCTGAAATCCAAATTCGATCTTTAGTTACTGTTAAAGCCAACTAGAAATTAATAGCCAAAAAATTTGCGAAAGATGACACGATAGATTCAGTACAAATGCTAAATTCACATCAAAGGTTGATGTTCTGTAATACTATTGTACGCCAATGCAATGCAAGGTATTCACTGGGATAATATCTTTATTAGAGTGTATGTGAGAAAGTTTGGGGGAGACCGCTCTTACTGGTTATTTATTGATTTCAACTATTTACTTTTCTTTAAGAATAGCCGTAATATCTGACTATTATTATTCTTGTCAAATATACTTAAATTAAACTGAGATTTGATTCTATAATTAAAAGAATATCAGAAGCATTTTTCCATTTATTCCAAATTTTTAATCTCCGATGCTTTAATGTTTCTATATATTTTATTTTATAACTTTTGATTGCAGATAGAAGTTACGCTTTAAAAATTCAAAAATACTTTATTGAACTTCTTTCTGGATATTTTCACTCGTGAATCCATTTCTGCTTGAAAAATTTTGTCTCAATACAAAGTAGGAAAATATGTAAGAAAATAGAGCAATAATGAATGACTAGAGTTTTTTTTCCGTTAAAAACAATCATTCAAAAATTCCAGTGAAACTTTTAAAAAAAATAAGCATATTATTAGCTAATTTTGTTTGCAAGTGTTGAATATTCTGAAGAAAGTTCCGAATAATTCCAAGTACTCCAATATTTTCCTATATGCATCATAGTGGAAAAAGTCATGGCTAAATGAAAATAGACTCTCTCTTTCTTAACTTAATAATTTCTCTCTATAATTCTCTCTTAATAATTTCTTTTAATATTGAACATTACCTAGTACGGCCTGTACATTTAAAGTTAAAGATAATTGTGCCTATAACTGTAGATGTACTTTGGGGGCTTGTGCCTATAACTGTAGCTGTATCAAGGGAACAGATATCAATTTCTTTTAGATATAAGAGTTCATAGTCAAAGAAACCATGGCAAACGGAAATACACAGATTGAACTCTTAATAACTTGAAATTTAGTATTTACATAAAAGAAGTATTAATCCTTGTTTTGCAGAGAAAATTTTTCAACCAATGATCTTTGGTTTTTGATTTTCTTTGTGACGTTAGTGTTGCGAGAACTTTTGGCTTAAATCAATCAATATGACTATTGATTAAGTAGACAGGGCTTCTGGGTAGGAAATTTTTTTAAGTGAAATTCTTTTACCATAGAATAGTATCTAGTATGACCTGTACAGTTATAGTTGAAGTGTACCTTTAACTGTAACTGTACTTCGAGAAAGTATCAAAGGCAATCAATTTGCATCAAATACAAAAAAAAAAAAAAAAGCCTGATGGAAAGCTAGTTCTGCCATGGAGCAATGCTTTTTCAAACCTCAGGAGGGTAAACACTCACCCATGAAACAATCTATGACTGAAGCAAAAATTTTGAGGGAACTAATTCCCCTTAATAAGGTAGCAAGTCATGGAATACATTATATTTCTACTAATAATATAGATGAAGGCATGTGTACTGGCGCTCTACAGGGAAGATCTTACGATTCTAGACCTACCAAACTTGCTACATATATATTTTGGAAGGTAACAGCATGCATTTCGGAGTGATTTTTTGAAAGCTTAATTTGAATTTTAAGTAATTAAAAATTAAACGAATTTCTGCCATAATATGAAAATTATTCTTATGTAATCTTAAAATTAAAAAGATAATCTTTTTAATAATTTCAATTCTTTGCCGTATAATTTTTGCCGTATAAGCGCTAAGAGAAGTACTTGAGAAAATACTTGAATTTGTACTTTTTCCATGCAAAACAAAATTCTATACAAAATATGTATTTCACGGAAATTATGATTGCAAATCTTATAACTTTAATTGAGCAATTATTATATAAATTTATTTTGTGTGTCTCGGAAATAACTCTAAAGATTTGAATCAAATTTTATATGTAAATAAGGTTTTGCTTTTTAAGTTTATTTATATAAGCATCTTTCCTGAAAAAACTTGATTTTGCACGAAAAAAAATCAGGTTTTAATAAACAAATATCGACATGTGGCTTTACATGATCTGCATAGGCATATCAGAGATGGAGTAGTGGTTAGAGCTTCGGACTCCCACGCATTTTTCTCATGTTTGATCCCGCATTTGCCGTTCAATTAGATTTTGCTTATAAATTTAAACAGGCCACAAGATAGGATTTTATTTACAATTTTACAAAAAAAGAAGAAAAAAAAATCTCCCAGGTTCTATCACTTAAAAAAAAGAAGAATTCTTTAAGGTTCTCACTAAAGCTTTTAGTCATACATTCTCTTTTCTCGGTATAAATTCTCTCATTTGATCTGTGTTTGTGATCGGAAACATGTAAATAGAACCAAGGCGAAGAAGACACACACACAAGAAAAATAAGAGACCATCAGGCGGAAGCCTCTTTCCCGGCGACTAAAGCGCAATTAATTTAATTAATTCTCCGCCAAACCTTAACGATTTGCAAACTCGGAGCACAAGAAAACAGCAGCTCGGGAAGAAAGAAGAAAAAAAAGCTCTGTCTTTAATCACTGCCAGAGGGAAAGAAGCGATACGATACGATACGATATTCCATCGATTCGGCGCCCGCGATGATGGAACGGAAGCGAGAAAGGAAGGCCGCAAAATGATTCATAGGGAATATCCGGACGAATCAAATGGACGAAAAGTAATTAAAATTGTAGCGATTTTCACGGATACCCGGGCAACGTAGCACGCGATCTTCGATCGAAAAGTTTGGGGAGAAATCCACTGGTGTAAGTCAGCTGGGCATCTGTGGTCACAAAATTCGAATTTTATTTGAACGACTATCAGGTAAACATTATGGAATGAATTTTATAAATCGAATGTAAATACCCAAATTGATTTTGTGAACTCTATAGAGATTTTTCAATATCATTATTAAATTTTTCATTAAGCAAGTATTATGGAATGAATTTGATGGATCTAATATAAATACTCAAATTGTTTTTGAACTCTATAGAGTTTTTTCAATATTATAATTAAATTTTTCATTAGATCTATAGAGCATTTTTCAATAATATTAAATTTTTCACTAGGCAAGCATTATGGAATGAATTTGATAGATCTAATGTAAACAAATGTAATGTTACAAATTGCTTTTGTAAACTCTATGGAGGTTTTTTTTTAAATTTTGATATTATTAATAAACTTTTCATTACTATAAATTATTCTTAATTTTCCTGTTAATTCCTATTAGATTGAGAAAAGCATGAAAATAACTACTATGTTAAAATTCCACTTTGAGATTGTGTCCATGTAGCCAGTGTATTTGCACCAGTGTTTGGTCAGAATTGTGCTTTTGTTTCATGGATTGCTCGTATGTGAATAAAGAACAACATTTTTAGTTGTTAAAATATTATTACTTCCTACTAATCTGCATAAAAAACGGCCATCAAATTTATTTTTAGTCATTTTCTAGCATTTTCTTTATTTCTTTTTCTTCATTGTCACTTCTAGTTAACAATAGACAAAATCTCTTGTTAAATCCTAACCTGTTGAGTTGGACTTGGCTTTAATGGAAGCTTGCAGTATCCTGGAAGTATTCCGGTCGATCCTATAATCTCAGTAAAGGTCAAATTAACTCTTGTAGAGATAATGAGGCATTTCAAATTTCCGATCAACTTCAGCTTCCGATATTTTTAATAATTCTAATTTTATTTCTATGTAAAAAAAATGCAAGTAACAAATATAATGAAAAGCAAACGCATCTAATTACTAATCATATTCAAGACGATGATCGTATCTGGTGTATAAAAATTTTTAAATCTAAAAATAATTTTAAACCAAAATAATAAAAAATTACACAACATTTTAACACAATCTAAATAATCGAATATAAAGTTTGTTAAAACTGTTCATGTATAGATTCATTTGCCAATTGTGAAAATCGGTGTTTTCAAATTATCTGGTATATCTGTGGAAACACTGTCTGCAAATTATGTCTGTCTGAAAACTGTTCACTCATCAATAAGCAAATTTGAAAGCTAATAATCCTATGTTTTGCAATTTAAATTGCATTTTATTTCAATTTGAAAAATATCGAGTACATGGGGCTTCTAAATCAAAGAATACCATAAACTGAGTTTGCCTGAAAATATCTCAAAAATAATTATAAAATTTTAAAAAATCCTGCTACCGAAAGATGCGTGACTCTTAGGCAGTTGCCTATATTGCCTGTGTGATTTTTGGACTTTGGACTTTAATTTCAAAATTGATTCTATCAATGATCTTCACTGTATACAACACTGGTAATTATTAAATTCGTCGCCAACGTTCTAATGTCTTCTAGCTGGTATGGCAGTTCATCGGAACAGGGATCAAATGGTTGTTATAAAACATATCTTGCGTCGCTTCAAAAATGAATATCAATACAATTTAATTAAAATAAATCTAGTTTTAATGTCTTTGCAGTAGTTAAGGACACCAACCGGCAAATAAAAATTGAGTGTGGAAATATCTGCTGTTTTTCTAACAGTTGCATAGAAATTATTGCTTGTAGTGCTTAGAATGATAATCAATTAAGTTATATAATGATGATGGAACTTATAAAATATTAATTAAATATGTTCTTGATAGCTAACCATGTGTCTTATCTCTTAGTGTATAAACCTGTTTGGAAATACTGCATTTAAGATATGAAATAAATGGAATTCTTTTCTGATTTCATATTGTTTATTTATTTTTTACTATAAGATTCTAAGCATTCTTTCCTTAAAGTTTCGCGCTATTGCTTTGAGTTAGTCATTTCACTTAATATCAAAATTCACAGCTGTTTTATCGGAATCGTATGACTTTATCTATACAATAACCGCAACTGAAATGTATATATTCTGAATATTAGCAGAATGTATATGCTTGTCTTCAATTTGTCTATTCTGTGTATTATGTTGTACCTGGAGAAGTTTGCTGTTACTCTAGGTATAGCAGGACGAACATCCACTTTGTAAGGGTGAAAATATTGTAAATGTAAATATATAAGTGTGTTCAACCTCATAAATATTTTTAACGCATTCTGACATTATCCGTGATATAATTGGATCGCTCTATCATTTCTTGAAATTGCATGGAAGAATCATGAAGTTTTAACAAATTAGCAACTCTATCATAATTAGAACTGTAAAGTAAGTTGCCTGTCTCTAATCGAATGCAAAGATAATTGCCCTTCTATTTCTAAACAGAATAAATCTCACAAGGGTCCATGGCCAGTTCGTTTCCTGTTCCTAAAAAATATTTATTAAATTATTTCCACACAGCATTGCTAAGAAGTTCCGCTTGGATCAAAATAAAGGTATCAAGGTGTGGTGAAAGCTTATAAGCCAGTTAACAGCTACGCTACCCGAGCAATTGCTTTTGTATCGTGGTCATGTTACTGGGCTGCGAACCACAATGTCCCAGGTTCTATCCTCGCTCATAACAAACCGCCACATTGGTGACCTCGGACGATGAACCTTCAACCTTTGTACTTCGTACAGCTGTTGTGGCGCCATCTACCCACAGCAAAACCAAAGTCGTCAGATTCACTTGACGCGGCAAACCAAAGTTGTCAGACTCACTTGACGCAGTAACAGCAACCACTCATTCACACACGCTCGCCATAATGCTTGGAGCTACTCAAATGGGTACACGCGCATTAGAATCAACAACTAATGCATCACCACTCAACAGCCATATTGTTCGTCTCACCTTCGACTCACTGGAGGGAGAGTCTGTGGCGAAAGTTTATAAGCCAGTTAACAGCTATGCTGCCCGAGCAAATGCTTTTGTATCGTGGTTATGTTACTGGGCTGCAAACCACAAGGTCCCAGGTTCTATCCTCGCTCATCACTAATTCGCTACAAAGGTATAGAAAAGTTTTCTATGTATTTTATAAAAGTATTCCGTTATTAATCTTTTAAAAATGGTACCTCTCTTGTTATAGGCTTTTAGCTGCTTAGCGTGCATTGCATGCTAAACATCTCTAAATATCAATATTTCCTATGGAATATTGATTCTCAGAACAGATTTTGTCCAAAATTTATATGCAGGTTTCCATTTCTATACGATTCAGGATTACGATTGAATTCCATTTTAAATCATCTATTTCGTTGTGTATTTGAATTATTCTGTTTATATATAAATGAATGGATAGAAGTACAGTATACCGGTTGATGGCTTGAGTTGAGGATTTGACATTGAGCCAAAATTTTATTGTAAATAATGCAGTATAAATTTTATGAATCTAACTCAATGTTTTTTAATTATTGTATTCACTTACGGCAGATGAATATGAAACAAATAAACCCTTTGACTGAATTGTTTCATATTTTTATAGAATGGAATCACGATAATAAACTGAAGTTCACTTGGCTGATTAATTAATTATTTTGAATACCATATTCACAGAAATGCAGACAAACCACAAACATAGTTCCAACAATGGGTCTTTCGATCTTAACGAGTTCTGAAGAAAGAATATTCATTAAAATGTGAAGATAAGAATGTAAGGATAAGCAATATGACAATTATACTTTTTTAATAAAAAAATTAAAAATGCTCGATAAAATTGAATTAATCTATTAAAATTGATTATTCATTCATATGTTAATGTAAACATCTGCTTACCCAGTTACGATTCATATAATTTGTATTTTTTACATATGTATTAATTTTGTAGCGAGGCTCGAAAAATTTTCTTTAAGAACCTATTTGTAATTCCCCTCAAGTCAACGGTTCTAGGCAACTTCCTAATTTGCCTAGGCAGATATATTTTTTCGTTTAATTCAAAATATCTGGAAGATCAAACTTCGCTGGGCAATTTTTTTTGTAAAATCGTGCTTTTTTTTTTTTTTTTCCCAGAGAAAATATTTAGATACAAAACATGTGCAGATTACATACGAATATTTTTGAATTTTACCTACATATGAATTGGTCTTTTAAATAAAAAATAAATCAGGAATGCACTTAGTTTGACATATTCCAAACAACCTGCCATATTACAGTATTCATTTTACAGTTTATCTATCATTACTTATATGTTTGAACTTACACTCAGTTATACCAAAGTGAAATCGAGTCCGAGACGGAGCTACATGGCATTGTCAGCCATGACAGAGCAGATAGAAAGATGCTCTAACAGTTAGTTATAATTTTTTTTTTTTTTTTTTTTTTTGTGTGTGTGTGTGTGGTTGTAAAATCGCATTTTTTTTCAGGAAAGACACCAATATATATAAACTTAAAATGCAAAAATATTAAATATAAATAGATAAGTAAAAAAAAAAAAAATTAAAGCAAAAAGCACGACTCAAGCCTAGGACCCACAACACACGTGTCATTCATGTTGTTCTGACCGCTATGCTACACTGCTCGCACTTTGATGTGGTAGTTGAATATATTTATTCTAATGGTTAAATATAAAATAATGTTCTTAGAGGGTGCGTGTAAAATCGTTTTTTTTCAAGAAAGACACCTATATAGGTAACTATATATATAGTTTTATAAAATTGCTGAATTGGCTAAACGCCGACACTTTCACACGCTCAGCGCAAAGGCATAGAAAACTGTCCAGTAAGCACATTCTTTTTAAAAGATCCATGTGTTTCCTTTACATGTGATTGACATGCGTCAGAAATCTCTATCAGAATCTTAATAATATATTAGCACTGTAAAATAATATTTTCCCTATCCATATCTCATGTTATATAAGACGAGGGATAATTTATTTCTCTCTTCTTCCCCACTTCTGTTTTTGTGCCACGCTGTGGCGGACATACCTCGTCCGCGTCTCTGCTTGTAAATAATTATGCTTTCCCGGTGGATTAAAAAGAATTTAAAAATGTAAAGTCTTTTCACTGTCTTCGAAACTGCATTCTGCTTCACATAAAATAATGCGCATATATATATATATATATATATATATATATATACACACAAGAATTGCTTGTTTGAAGTTATAAGATTAAAAAAAAAAGTAATGCCTGATCTCTTAAAGTAACTGCTATAAAATATAACAGATTTTTTTTTTTTTCGTGTTCTTGGGCCAAAATGGAACAAAACCGAAGTTGTGGGGTCATAACATTTCTACAGAAATTATCCATTTTCAATTTAAAATAATCTAAATTAATCCGGTGAGTTAAAAATAATGTATAAATTTAAAATATTAAGAATTATATGTTCAAATTTAAATTATAAAAAAATATTTTATAACCATCTTTACAAAACTTTCCCATCGAACATTATTTTTATTAATAATTATATACGCTATATTCAATAAATATTTTTTTTCAGTATTTAATTTTTTTATCCAGTACTTTGTAACTAGAAAGACATAAAACAGTATCTGAAGTTTACTAACTATCGCTTAATGAATAAAAGTTGGAGCGCAGGAGTTAATGATTTGCCTGCCTCCATATCAATCACAGTGAAAGTGACCCTGTAACTAATCCAGTCCTTTCTCCCGAGCGATATGGAGCCAAATGTAGGCCGGTGTTCGTGGGAGGAGTCGGGTCCTTTGTCGAGTGGGAGGAGTGGCTCCCAAGTGACAATGGGCGGGGTAATTAATTCTCGCCCGTCGACGAATCCCCTTGCCTTTAGTACTCATATCCAGTTCCCTTTTATTGCTTAGTAAATGAGCCTCAATGTGAAAACGCGTTTTGTTTAACTCTTTAAGAAACGGGTCTTTTACCAGTTGTAACTCTAGCTTTGAAACTAATAGAAAAAGTGGCAAAGGAAATGAAGAAAAGATTTATGTCGTTTGTTTATACTTATTTTTCATGTCATGCTATGAAATTTTTTTCTAAAAGCTCAAAACATTTTATTTAGAAATTTTTTATTCCAGGATCGTTTCAGCTCCATGCTTCTCTAACTTGCTACTCTTGTAGAAATGGGCTTTTCTATGTGTTTGTTACCTTTGACATATTTTTTCAACTAATAATTTTTTTCGGTTGGAATTATGGCTGTAATTTGTTTATATAAAAACTGTTACTCACAGGATGCAACGGCTGATGCAATCAAGTCAGATGAATGGTGATTACGACAATAAAATTGCTGTCATACATTGTTTCCCACATTTCGCTATTGTTCATGATAATTTGACTGGACTATAAGCATAAGCCTAATTTCTAGACTGAAAGGCTTTGAGTTCAAAATCTCTCCTTGCAGTTATAAAAAAGGCACGTTTCTGCCAAGTCTGTGAGAGGATTTTATTGTTTTATGTAAGTTGAGAAACGGCATGTAATCTCGGTAATCATTAAAGCGCGTCTCAAAAGTATATGGACAGGCGATTTTTTGAAGTAACAGTGAGAATGTGAAGAATTGCGAAGATTCGATTAGAAAAAATGAAACCGATTTCAAAACATTTCAAAAGCGAATGAAAAGTAAAAAAATCTATTGCATGAGCCCTTGCAAAGTAAATTTTGAAAAATTTATTAAAACTGAAGGAAAAATTTGCACCGAATTCAGAATATTTTTTTTTGCTGTAAGAATAATTTTGGTTCGATACTATACTCAGATGTTACTACGTAAAAGCGTTCAAATTTTGTTTGATTTTAAATTAATTAAAAACGCTAATACCTTAAAGAGTTCTTCTTTTCACGAGAATTTATTACCTAAGAAATAAGTGCTCATCGAACCTTGTTGTCCTAGGTCCAAAGGTCTGCCCTGTAAGCGTTTTAATCGATTTTACCGTAATGTCGTGATTTACAGAAACACATCAGGATAAAAACTCTATTTCAATATATATATATATATATATATAATTGCCCACCGCTGTCTCTAACGCTGAGTGGAGTTAAAAATATATCCCGACTCTTTTGGTATGTGTCATTATTGGATGCGAAATCCCAATATTTTTTTTTTTCGCATCTAGTAATTGTGACAGATTATTTTTTTATGTTTAAATTGATTGATTGATTAATGTGCGAATAAATTTAAACAAGAATAAATAGCAAAGGTCAATGAGTTGAGATCTGCAATCTTTATTATTTGATATTTAAGCTCATAAGGACCAAATTGAAGATCACTGCTAATTTTTTCTTTCACCATTGTTTTTATTTTGTATTCGGCATTACAATTTTTTTTTATAGTGAATCAATATTTATTTCCATTGATTAATCGTGTACATTATAGAGAACATCTCATTGCAAGAAAACAAAACTTCTAATATTATTATATAGTTACATCTAAAATGTATTGCATAAAAAAAAATAAAAATTAAATACTTTGCCAGTGTGCATGACATTTTCTACGTAATTTTTGTTAATTAATTTATGACAATCCGATGTGAAATATTATTCTCAAGATGAAAACTGCCATCTAGATGGTTATATCTTCTAATATTAATATGTATGACGAGTTAATATATAAGCAATGTAAGCAAGTTAATATATTATATTAATATGTAAGCAAGTTAAAAAAAAAAAGATTTAACTAATACTCCATAGATATTTTATACTCCAAAAACATTTGATCTAATAGAACGAGTGCAAGCATATAAGTGAAATGAGAACAAATTAATAGTAAGAATCTGCCAAATGACACCCCCCCCCCTAGAAGATAAGGTGATATAAAATCGGTTAATTGATAAGGAAATTAGTGGTTAAGTTTCTAAGAAGCTGAAAAAGAATAGTGAAAAAACAAGAGGTTCCTTTCTATTTTGCTAGAATTTTAGTCTCCGTTACCCATGAAGAAAAATTAAAGACCCATTATAACTTAGATTTTATTTTAGAGACTTTCTTCCAATATCGAGTCGTACGCATTTTGTTTCATTAATGATCGTGCTGCCATCTGTTGATTAGGTGTTTAATGACGGAAATTTCATTCTATTTAAAGTAAAGCGGAACTTAGTCAATTTAGGAATCTCTGATAAAGAATATATAGTTAAATTTATTTTTGAAATACTCTCGTAATGTAACGTGCTGTCTCAGAATATACATTTTAGGTAATACTCTAATGGGGGGAAAATTAATAAAATTATCGTAAAGATAAATTCTATCCTCTAATTGAAAAAAAAAATTTTGCTCTTTTAATTATTTTTATTTACTTTGGGTAATTTACTTTTCGGAAGTTTATTATGCCTAGTACATTTTAAATCCTACCTATATGCGTTTGACATTTTTCCCCTACAAAAAAAAAATGTCTTTTAGTTTGTCATATTGAAGAAATTTCAAAAACATATTGTGTTTTTATTCATAAACTGAAATTTGTTAATTGCAAAATCCATCATATTTTTAATTTATAAGTGGCAGTTAGATTTAAGCGATAATATGGTACTTAATTTTGAATGGTATTAGTTGAATGATTCATTCTATCGGCCTTTTGTTTCTAAGCTAATTTATTATTACTGCCATTAAAAATAATGCGACTTAATATTCAATTTAGATATATCTTAGAATAGCGAAGCGATAATCATTATTTTCATTTCTTTCTGTTCACTACATAGTTTTATACTCGAGCGTGCATCTGAAGGGGGGATCAGGCCACTTCTATCACCTGCCAACAAGTGCCTTATCCATAGCCATCTTTATCCATTGCCATAAAAGAGCAGAGAACTGTCTCAGTAGAGTTATTATATTTAAAAAATGCAATAAAACCAACCAAAATTTGCAATTTCAATCACTTTATCTATAGTATCTAATGAGTGAAGTTCTATTTTAAATAAATATTATTGACTAGTTTCTTGTTTATAAACTGCTACATGATGGGGAAGATGGAATTCGTGCCTTCGTTAAATTTCTGTACTATTTAAATAAAAGCATCGAAATGATAGCAACATCTCATGCTTATGCATTCTGGTAGGTAATCGCGTGTTAGATTCTAACATGTAAAAAATAATTGAAATGTTTGAATAGAATTTAAGCTTATTATTAAGCTTATTTATTAAGCTTTTTTATAGCTTGAAATGCCTAGAAGTCTGCATTACGTTATGCACTTGAGTTGTCAATGACTTATAACTATCAGATTAACCCTTTAAAGGGCCATTTTTTTCTAGTTATATTATGTAAAAATATTTTTAGGCTTGACATTAGAACAAGAAAAGGGATTCATTTAGCTTATTAGATAAATTTAATTTGATTAATTAATTAATTTGGTTAATTAATAATTAAATGTCAAACCAAGACACATCATTTTGTGTGAAATAAAGAACTGAAGTATCTAAGTTTCTGTCTTTCTAAAAAAATTGGTCAGAACTTATGCCAACCTACATAATTTCATACAAAGATTGATACATTTGGTGGGAAGCCTACTTCCCACGGCCTTAGAGAGGGTTAAATAAATGTGTGGCATTAATTCCTTGTTATATTCTAATCCATTTAAATAAGTTAGAATATTATGTTATTCTTTTATGAAGAAATATGATGCAATAATTTTGATTATAAGCGTTTTACTTAAAAAAATATCATTTTTAGATAGATATTTTCGAATTAATAAAGTAAATTCAGCTTTACAAATTGTTATATTTATATCATCATAAAATCCAAATACCATTAAACGATTCTTTTTTCCATGGAAATTGCATAAAAGATCTGAAACACGAAAAAATATATTTATGTACAGGAATTAAACTTTTGGTCTATCTCTATTAATAATAAAGATGAATGCGTGTGTGCACGTATGTTTGTGGTGACGTTGTGACGTTCAACTGGCGATAAACACACGTACGCACACATCTAACTTCAAATTACCAAATTTGGTATATTTTATTTTACTTACCTAAAGCACTTTAATATTTTTAATACCGTACGTACTATAAATACCTTTTAGTTGAAATACTTTGGAGGGTAAGAATGTCACTTTTAGGTGAAAAATGCGCCTAGGAGTAATTTTTTTTGAAATCTTAATTAGAATTTTAATTAATTAAGAATCAAGCAGATTTTTTTTTCATGCGATAACTTCCGAAAGCATTATAGCACAAATATCCGAAAATATTAGAGTATATGGAAAATTTTATATCATCGTAAATTCCAGAAAATACCTTTTCAATGATATCAGTTATTTCGTCGTATATTTTGTCTAATAATTTTAAAATATATTTTAAACGTATTTTGTAACAATATATTTCATTGTTGAAGTGAAACTCAAACTGCTTTCATTGTTGCAACTAATTTTGATAAAGATATGAAGATACTTGCTTTTTCCTTTCTGAGAATGTAATGAATGAGATCTGCTCATAGTAAAATTTCTGAATATGGTAACAATTACAGTTAAATTTTAAATGCAGAAGCCAGCAATGATGCATATACTTTTAATATTCACATATTTTAATATACTTTTAAAATATTGTTCCTTTAAATTGATCTTTAGCTTTTTTTTATTGGAAGAATAGACTGAATTTCTGGTTTCTTCCTTCCTTTTTTTTTTTTTCTTTTTTTCTTTTTCATTTTGGTAAAGCAAAAAAAAGTTTCTTGATACTTGAAGCACAAAACCAATTGCAATTCACAGACAGATATGTGAAGATAGCGAACAGAAAGGGAATAATAACATGATGATAAGGAAGCGAGTACGAAATTTCACTGAAAGACGTGAAAATGTCCACGATAAAAAAAAAATGGGTGCGGTCTCTGTTGTATGATGATTTGTTAACATAAATTGAAAAGAAGATTAAATAGAACCAAAGATTCACCATTACAACACTGCCAATGCATTTTTCTCACATTTCATATTCACTTCTTATAGGTGGCATCTTTCAACGACAAGGGGATACTAAAGCTCGTGCCCCTCTAAGATAAATGCTTCAACAGTAGTGGCAACTATATTAAAAAATAACCTAAGCATTGTATTTCATTATACAATGTAAGTGCTTTTCTAATAATAGTTTCACTTTTTTTAATTCCGAAACGGACTTTTTGGATACTTTTGGTATATTCTGCAGAATATGCAAAACTTTAGAAATATGTAATATTTCTTTTTGTTCTTATATTTTTCACGAACAGTTTCGATTTAGCACGTTACTGGATTAAGTGTAGTTTAATCACTTTCTTTTTTTAAACTGAAGTGAAAATTCTATCCAAGATGATAGAAAAATCGAATAAAATGATGAGCAGAATGATATCCTAAATTAATATGAATTGAATATTTGGCAAAATTTGAGGTTTGAAAATGCTTTCCTTATCATTAAGGATAAGTCAAGTAGAAAAGATTCAACTGAAATTTTATGTAATCTATAGATCAGATGGTGGCCAAAGGCGGTTAGTCTTATATTATACTAGTCGCCATTGGCGATTAGCTTGATCCCCCGAATTTTGTCTTTCAAGCTGTTAAACTATAAATATGGATTAAACTTAAAATTTCATTTAATTTTTTAAACTTTAATTTAAAATTTCACCATGTTCTTTGATACAATTGAAAAATATGAATTTAACAACTCAGCCGCCAACTTAGTACTACGAATGCAATTAAAAATGTTTATACTTGTACTACAAAATAAAACTGAAAAGGAAAGAAATGTTTAGGAATTCATGTCCAAAGAAAACTCTTACTTATTTTAATTTTAGTACAGCGAAAAGCAAGCAATTGAATGGTTTGCTAGAACACTGAAGTTAATTTGAATTTATTTGCAACAATAAAATCATTTTTACAGATTTTATATATAATTAATTTTAAAAAATTATTACTATTAGAAAAATTTGCACGAAAATGAAACTGACATCATAAAAAGATTTTTTTTTTTTTTTTTTAATTTTAAGAGAATACATTTTTGAGAGATAATATTTTTGGAAAGTATGAATGAATATCATCAAATTTACTTATTTACACTCATATTTTAATTGCTACTTTACACTTATATTTTAATTAACTTTCGAACTTTGAAAGTTTATAGTGACCTGCCTTTTATATTAAACAGCACTTGTACCAAATTTCATCAAGATCAGACAAAAATTGCAGATTTATATAAAAGGTATACAAACATACAGATATATAATTTTATATGTAGATTAACCGCCATTTATGACGAGTTAGGTTTCCAGAAATATTAGTTTAATTTATTTTTCATCAAATACGCATAACTTTTATGTTTGCAAAAAAGTATTTTTAATTATTAAATTGTGATATATATTAGTATTATTGTATTATTTCCATTTATTTTCGATAAAATTTCCTGATAGAACCGTGCTTTATGACGTCATAGTGCTATTAAAAATGAAGCTGTCCGATTCTTGGAATTACTATTGTAACTTTCTTTTCCTCATGTAAATGCTTTTATATTAAAAAATTTTCTTACATTACTTTAAAAAAACTTTAAAAATTATTGAAATTCAAAAAAAAGTTAAAACGTATATAAATTGCATTTTTACGTGTAATTAAATAAATAATATATATATATATATATATATATATAATTTTTAAACGATATGAAAATTTATGTGTGACAATATTTTTAAAAGTTGCGGTAATAAAATTATCAAAAATTTTGTTCATTTTTAATAAATTAACAACTTATTTTAAATGTATATCATTTAGAGATGGATAGTCCCATTTTGCCGCATTTTGTAGCAGTAGGTCTCATGGTTTGCTTTATGAAGCGCTGACGTACATATATTTTCTTATATAAGTATAGATCTCTTTAACAGTTTATGAGTGTAAGTGTTGACTCTTTTTTGTCCATTGTAATTAAGCAAAAAGAAGAAAAAATTTATATAATTTTTAAAAATTTGGTAGAATAGATGAAATTTTTAAAATCTCAGATCTTTAGGATTTGAAAACACAAAAGTTTTCACCTTTTAAAAGGAGAACTTCCTCACCCCCCCCCCTGGAAATACGGAAAAGTCAAGATACAACCATGAATCAATTATACTTTGCTCATAAAACAAATTACATCTATGATTTTTTTGTTTTTATTGGTAATAAATCATTGAATATATTATTGCATTAGATTAAAACTGACATCTAATATGGGTTTTCTGTAATAATATTTTTTACATAAAAAAAATGTGAAAAATATGAAATTCCTTCAATGAGAATTTATTTCATTTAACTGTGTCAAATAAAAACTTAATTGAATAGAATTGGGCCTACTCTTAGAATTGTACTGCATTTTCGTATCGCTGTTGACTGATATGAAGCAAAACTCAAGTACTTTACTAAATAACTTTCTGCTTTGGTCCTTAAAATGAAGCAAGTTATTGATCAAGGATTAATAGGACTTTCCATTTCTTTGTTGTTATCAAATGGGATCAGTAAGGCTAGATCAGTTTACAAAAGATGTCTTTTAGGATTAAAAAGGAGGAAAAATAACATCAATAAAAAATTTTCTTAGTAAAATGCAAAATATTCCAAAATGTATATCCGAATGTTTCATGGCATTGAAATTTTTTAGGATCAAGGATTTAAAAATACACGTTGAGAAATTTGTTCTCCTAGAATAATAAGATTTTATTCTATGTCATTAAACTTTATGGTACACTCGAATTTGTTTCATAGAAATTGTGATATAAACAGTTGTGACATCCGAACGGAAAGTTTTCTACTTTCATGCTCTAATATAAAGAAGTTTTCCTTGTCGTTTCAGTCCAGTAATTTTCTCTGTGACAGGTTCCAAATAATTATCTTAGTGGCATTCATTGTGTGTACGCAATTTTAGAAATTGGACAAATTGAAGTAAACAAAATTGCTTTCCTTCAGTCACTACAGTTATTTTTTTTCCAATTATTCATATTTCAAAATAGAAGAGAGACAAAAAACCTACAACAAAAATTTACAAATTAAGATTATTTTTTTGAAGAAGGGCATTACATGACTGGATTTAATATGTATAATATGTATTCAAATATCAAATAAAGTATATTGTTAGGTTACCATCTTTAACCATTTATTCGAGTTTAAAAATTAGAGTTTGGTGATTTGTTGCACTCTTTACTTCAACTCATCTCTGAATACTTAATGACCATCTTAAAATCTATAAATACCCTATGAATTTATTATAAGAGCAAACCTTGAATGTTAGTAATTCACTGGAAAATTTAATCCATTCATTTCAAGGTCTCAATAATTTAGATACATATTTGATAACTTTTGTGCACCATTCGTCCATTGATATGATATTACAGTTTGGTTAGTCTTGGTTGCTGCTAATTCACAACTCAACGATATCATTTTAACATTTCAAACATCTAAAAATATCTACACAACATCTAAAAACATCTAACAAATGCTCCAAGATTTATCAATACCTATGAACACACATAGCATGTAAGCCGATTCATTTCAGCATTTAAATTATCCCAACGTATTTCTTTAGAAACCTTGCATAGAACCAAAAACTAAATAGATCTCGAAACTTTTTGACTAGAGTTGCTGATAATTCACAACAATTTAATGAAGATATATTTCTATTATTTTTTTTATAATATATCCCCAGACGTCTTTCTTCCCTTCTTTGATAGAATATAAATTCAATTAATCCCTTAAATTTCAATTAATGGCCACTCTATTTGGTTCTTCTTTCATTCATAAATTTCTCTCTTAGTCAGACGAAGACCCTTTTTAAAGTTGTTTTTATCTTTTCAATCCATTTCATTGGTTTCTGACTCATAATTTCACAGCTCCCAGATATGATCGCATTTTTAAAGTTAAATTTGTCGATAATTCTTCTTCATGTAAATCATTTTTTCTTTTACCTTTTCTTTTTTTCCCCTCCTTTTTTATTTTCTCGCATACATAGTATATAGGGTTTGAGTTTGATGGAGTTTACTGGCGCTAAAACCATTTCTGATTATGCAGCGCCAACCATAAGGTAAATGCATATATATGGTTCATTAAAAAGGTGCATGGTCACATTTTAAATGGTTATTCAAAACCTCTGCTCACTGTCACAAATATTCTATTCTAGAGGGAAAAAAACTGTTGTAAAGATTTAAAGCATTAAAAGAGAATGAACAATACTCATATAAAATAGAAGAATCCTATCATTTTTAAAAAGGTAAAAAGATGAGGAACTTTGTTAAGGATGTCTTTTAAAACAAGGTGAGGTGAATGAAAACTCATTGAGAATTAAAACGTAGGCACTCTATAAGAATGCGCCGATATGGCAAAAGGCATTGGCATATTGTACATCGAGGGGCGAGCTCCCCCAACAACAAATGTTTATGTGCAAGTCTCGTATGGCCAATTCTTAAACGGGTAATAATTGTATCCAATTTTCTGCTAGGTAAACTGGGCCAAAATTCGATGGAATATTTAATAGAATGAAGCTTATTTACCTCTTTCTTGTCCCATTCTGATTGCCATTCCAAATTTAGAATGGTTTTTATGTATCTCTTGATGTCGTTAAAAGGCTGGTAGTCGATTTCGCTGCCTCATCAGCCAATTCATAAAAAAATCCATATTCATTCGTAGTATATAGGAAGTATGGTAATTGTCAAAAAATTCGACCTCGAGATTTTGACAAATCTCCACGTTTCGGACCTCTTCGAGTTGAAAAGACATTTTTGGAAAAATGCCCGTCTGTCTGTTTGTGACAAAGATTTAGCACTAAAACACTTTCAGCTTGGTGGATGAAATTTTGTATATCGTCTTTACTTCCAATTTGCCGATTTCTATCAAATTTGTACAAAATCCGTTCAGAAGCAGTCTGTCTGTCCAACTGTTCGAAAATAAAGTTAACACGATAACTACGAAACGAAGATGGTTAAAATTCGGCACACGGATTTAGTATCTATAGTGTAGACAAATGTCAAATTCTGAGCCAAACTCCACAAAGGGTTAATTGTCTGTATTTCCAGAAATAGGTAAACGTGATAAATCGAAAACTAAATCCGTGTACAAATCCTTGTACAAACCTAAATCCGTGTGCAAATCCGTGTCCGATTTATTCTTGTCACAAAATCCCATGCTAAATATATCAAATTTAGCATGGGATTTTGTAACAAGAAGCGCAATTGTGAGTCAAATTCTTGTTTCATTCGGTAAGGAAAAACATATCTAAAACAGAAACTCGATTTTAGGATACTATTAATCGCATTACAAAGGGATTAATCGCCATAATCTCTCATCGGGGATCACACGATGAATTCAATAAAAAAGCTAAATTTTGGCCAAAGGTTAATTGTTCGTAACTATTGTAAGCCAATGCTCTGCAAGGCGTTCTCTGGGATAACACCTTTATTAGAGGGTATGCGAGAAAGTTCGGAGGAGACCATTAATTTTGGTTTATAAAATTCTTTTTCACATATATTTTAGCAAAATCTCACTTATGACTTTTGTATTCAACATTCATAAAGTAAAATTTATTTCATATATTTTTTTCTGATTATTGTATTGCTCGGAGGTTAAGCATTATCAAGTTCACTATCAGCTATCCTTACGCATATTTGAAAATTTTAGTTCATTCATCTAGGCATATAATAATACAGACATGCAATTGATAACACCTGTGTACATAATTCATTTATTAATACGATGTAACAACTGTGAACATGCTATGACTACAAATCTTGATAGCTGGCAATTCAAAACGCAGCAACATCATTTCAAAATTTTATTAATCTAGATATCAGCAAACTCATAATAAATGCGCCAAGATCTCTCATCTCTATTTCTTCTCATCTCGAAACATGGTTGTAGATGCCTTGTGTATGTTCAAAGACCCGTAATATCTCTTAATTTTTGGAAACAGTCACTTTGTACTGCTAATAATTCACAACGAAACAATGAAAATGCAATCTCATTTCTTTATTCATAATATGACACCAGAAGTTTTTAGCTTTTCCGGAAGAATAGCTCCGGAAGAATATAAATTCCATCAATTTATTGAATTTCAAATAATTCATTTCATTATCTCATTAATCCAGATGCATATCTAATAACGCCTTTTGTATATCATTGACATATTAATATAATCTAATAGTTATAATCTAATATAATATAATAATCTAATATAATAATACAATATAATATTATATTTATAATCTAATATAACTATTAGATTATTAATGTATCGATGTTAATATGGATATATTATATATTTGGAAATATGTTAAGATTATTATAATAATAATCTTGTTAAAATATATGTTATATTTCCAAAATAAAATGTTATAAATATTGCCGCATTGAAGAAAGACAGTCAAATATCCACGGCCGAATGGTCATGGCACTGGTCTCATGATCAAGAGACCTGGGTTCGAATCCCGCTAGAGACAATGCGATTAATAGTATATGTAAATACTTAATTCCTCGATTTTATGTTTTCCTTTATTTTATGTTCCAGAAGATACTGGACATTTCTTGAATTTACCAGACAAGTGTTCTGGACTTTTCTTACTGTCTCCAGAAGAGTATTCTGGAACTTTCTCTGCTTGTATAAAAGCAGAAGATTTGTTAGTTACTGAGTTCTCAGTTCAGAGTTCAGTTAATAAATTGGTTTAGGCCTCTTGTGCGTGCCATTCAGTTCTATACTATAGCATCTACGTGACAATAGATTTCCAAATGTTATGTTATATTTTTGGAAATATATGTTATATTTCCAAATTTTAATTCCTGATTATTCAAAGCATAAAAATATCATTTCAAAATTTCAATACTCTAGATATCTATGGCCACTTAATAAATGCGCTAAGATCTCTCAGTACCACTGGACACATATAACAGAAGCCAACTAATTCGTTTTGAAACTCATCTCGACTCACGATTTGTTTACAATCAGTTTACATCCAAAATTTAGTAATTAATTGAATTTTCGAAAGTAGCACATTTGGATTGCTAGTAAATTTACAACGATTCACTGAAAATGCAATCCCATTTCTTTATTTATAATATGGTATCAGATTTTTTTTTTTTTTTTTTTTTGCATTTTTCTGAAAGTGTTCATATTTCATTAATTTATTAAATTTTAATTCATTCATCTCAATAATTTAGAAGAATTTTTAATACAATCTGTGTATGTCAGTCATCTATTAATCTATCTAACACTTTTGTGCTTAACATATTTTCCAATTTTGGGTGCTGGTTATTGAAAACGCAACAATGTCATTTCAAAATTTCAACAATTTAGATATCTATGAACACTTAACAAATACGCCAAAATATCTCAGTACCACAGAATATTCATAACCTAAGTCAACTAATCCATTTTCACATATCATTTATCTCGTAGTACGATTATAGAGTGTATCTCCAAAACCCAGCAATACCTTTGAACTTCCGAATGTCTTTATTTAAAATATGATACCATATATATATATATATTTTGCTTTTCTCTAAAAGTGTATAAATTCTATTAATTTATTAAATTTCAATTAACTATCTCAATAATTTAGAAATATATTTAATAAAATTTTATATGCGTCATTCTTCTATTAATATGACCTAGTAGTCTTGAACTTAACACGTTTTCAAATTTTGGTTGCTGGTTATTCAAAACACAACAATATCATTTTTCAAAATTTCAATAATCCAGATATCTATGAATGCCTAATAAACGCTCCAAGATCTTTCACTACTGTTGAACATATGTAACACAAGTCAACTCATTCATTTTCACATCTCATTTATCGAGACGAACGATTATAGAGTGTATTCCCAAAATCCAGTAATGTGTTGAGTTTTAGGTAATAGGAAGTTTGGGCTGCTAGTAGATTCGCAGTGATTCAATGAAAACGTTGTACCATTTCTTTATTAATAACATGACAACAGGTTTTTTTGCATTTTTCCAGAAGAATACAAACTTTATTAATTTATTTAATTTCAATTAATTCACCTCATCAGCTCAATAATTTGGAAGTATATTTAATAAAATCTTGTGTATATCATTGATCTATTAATAGAATCTAATAGTTTATAAATCCACATATTTTCAAATTTTGGTTGCTGGTTATTCAAAACGCAACAATATGATTTTAGAATTTCAATAATCTAAATATCAAGAATACCTAACAAATGCGCCAAAATATCTCAGTACCACAGAATATTCATAACCTAAGTCAACTTATCCATTTTCGCATCTCACTTATTTCGACGCACCATTATAGAGTGTATGTCCAAAATCCAACAATACCTTTGAACTTCCGAAAGTAGGAAGTTTGGATTGCTGGTAATTCACAGCGATTCCATGAAGAAGCATTCCCATTCCTCTATTTATAATATGGCTCCAGATATCTTTCCCCCCCCCCCTGCTTTCTTCCGAGAGAATATAAATTAAATAAACAAGTTTCCGGAAGCTCACGAAAATAATCAGGGCGGCGAACGAAAGAAAGCCGAAATAAATCTCCTCCGGGCCGGGGAGTTTAATAATTGCGTGACTCTGTCTAATGACAGCCCCCGCACGAGGCGTGATTAACGTGTTTCGATTACTTCGGAGATCGCTTGATCGCTTTATCAGGGGAAAGAAGCACTTATCTTCCGAAAGAAGAAGCCTCATTGGGGTTGGTTGTGTACAGTATATACCATAAAGGTGGTCGTGGCCTGGTAGTTCCTTAATTTCATTTAGGTGTTGTGTACAGTGACAATAGCGGTGTGAGTTTAGTGACAAAGATAGTGGAATTGCATGACATATGATTATAACGTTTAGAAAGGTCGATTTTGTTTTGAAAATAGATGAATTCTAATAATAACCAAGTATGTACAGGCTGTACATTATTAGTTACATTTAAAAATGATCCAAAATTTTAAAGTCTCTAGACTTGATTTAACCCTTCAGCTGCTTATTCCGTGATTTCCACGGGTTGGCCATCAGTCCATTTTCTATTGCATCCCGCGTTTTTCTTAGTTTAGTGTGTTTATTTTTATGATTACAGATTTTTATTTTATCGTATTATTATCTGGTAACATATAGTATCAGTTCACTTGGTTTGAAAAATATTTGAGCTTATTTGCAAACATTGCATCTAAATAATAATTTTAACAGATTACGCAGTCAGAGGGTTAAGTATATATTCTCAGGAACTATCGAAAAGATCGATTTTGATAAAGTAAATCTGGTAAATTAGGCATCATTATTTATTAATAATTATTGATCAATCCTTCTGGCATATATGAAGTGTCCGTATACTATCCAATCAATAACTTTTTTCCAAATCAATGGAAATAAACAAATGCTCCTATTTGGAAAAAAAATATTTTAAATTAGCTTAAAGAATGCTGCTTTATATTGTTTCAGTCAATAAATGGATAGCTAAAAAATTCTGAAATCTAAATTTGCATGGTTCTGTTAGTTTCAGCCGTATTAGTCTTATTACTTTGGTCTTCCTAAGTCATTTTAGTTTTATTTAGTTAAATATTTTTGACAAACAAATGTTTTAAGGAAAAAGTCTCCATCTACGACTAAAAAGGAGACCTGGTGCTTTGAATATTACTATCTTAAATGACGTCAGATCATTTCTATATCTAGCTTGAGGAAGCTCTTTCAGCTAACGGTTTAAGTTGTCCAAGATGTCTTTGATTAGGATTGGATTGGATTGGATTTGTGGGTTTTAATGGCACAAGACCCAATTCTGACCATACTGCGCCAGATGTATGGTTACCGTCTTTTGATTAGTTTAAATCATTGGTTGTGCATTGAAAGTGCAATCTTTCAGTATTTTAAACCAATGATTTAGATTTAATACAGTCGACTTTAGTCATGCAAAAACTGAACTTATCATGCAAAAACTGAACTTTAGTCATGCAAAAACTGAACTCATATTTAAAATTAGAGTGTCATCGGTCTTATTAACCATTTTTAATAAATATGATAATATGACAAATAGAACGGGTACATTGCACATAAAGTTAGATTTGCAATTTCTCCAATAGTTAGTTTAGTGATTTATAAAAACATGAAGTATATTTCTTCAAGTTATTTGAAACATTTTTTTTTCGATCGAATATTTGAAAGTTTTGGAAATTATTTGTTGGTCCGTGATTATAACGGAAACCCTCCCTGTACACAATTTGTTAATCTGTTCATTATATATATTACCTTTAATATCTATTTTTACTATGATAAATGGAAATTGGTACATAGTATTTTGCAAACCTCTCCCTTCATGAAACCTGTCTATTTAAATACAATAAAATCCAGTGTTTTGTCTTAATGACACTTACCAAATTTAGTAGCATTGAAGATTTCGAAATGCCTCTATCAACATGCAAGTATAAACGTTATAAAAGTTAATTAGAACTTGAAAGGGTTGTACATGCAGAAATAAAAAAAAACTTTTATTTTAAAGACACGTTTTTATTATCGATGAAAGAGCATTCTAAATTTTTTAGAAGATAATATAGGCAATTTCAATCCATGATCATTGTTGAAATCTTGCAAGGAAAAAGGGAAAATAAACGAAGCAGAAAAAGAACGCAAGAACCATATTCATAGGGTTTATGCTTTTCAAGCGAAATCTCCCACATTTTTATCAATTCAGAGATTTTAATGAGGCCTGTGAAAAATACATTCATTAGCTATTACGTTCATTTTTACTAATTAAACTTTATAAAAAAACATGAACTGTATAAAAAAACATGAACTTTATCAAAAGAACAGTTCAATCACAAAAACGCATATATACATTTATAACACAAGCTAAATAGTCATCTACATTATATGTATACCAATACTGAATTATAGCAGACATGGAAATTTTTTTAAAGGATAATAGTAGTATTATTCAGATATATGTTATTGCAAATTGTTGAATTACCTTTTTCATTATATTTAATAGTTTTAAGAACTAATATCAGTTTTTTGTTGGGGGGGGGGGCGATTGACAATCCATATGCCATCTAATCGTAATTCAAAAATACAAGATCTGAAAATAATCTTTCAAAATGAGACGTTACTTTAATGAACCTAAACTACCTCTTTCTGACCCTTTATTTCTATGTTAATGGAACAAGAGTTCTGCTTTACCAAAATGATGGTAAATAGTATATGATTATAATCCAGTAATTAATTGGTAGGGGCGCATAGCTGCAGTTTAAAAAAATTATATGTTCGAATTTCAAACAAAGAATCTTTTTCAAAATATCTTTCACAAATAACTATTTTGAATTGAAAAGCACCTTCAAGGGTTATAAATTGTGATATTAATATGACAAAATTCAAAATATTATTATCCGTAAGTTTTCTTCACTTGTAATATCTAAAAAGGAATTAAGATATTGTAAACGAACTCTCCCAAATAAATGCAAAGAATTTGCCCTGCTTCTACCCTACTTCAACACAAATTAATTATCGCGAACGGAATAATAAAATATTTCTATATTTACCATCAATATGCTGTTATTATTTTTTATCAAATTTAACAGCAGCATATTAATGATTACAAATTGTTGACTGTGTTGCTCGTGACGTAATTGTGACCAGTTAAGAACTAGTCATAATTGCAAATAAGTGTAATAATTATTATCAGTGTTTACACTGGAGCCTTTATCACCATTTTTCATTGATTTCTGTATATTTTTTCACTTTTTTTTTATTCTTTGTGAAAAGTTGTCGTTACTTTATTATTTGTCATAAAATCAGTTTTTAAAATATGGATCTCATAATCTAAATATCTTATTTCGATTTTTATTTCATTTGCAAATCAAAATTTAAACATATATATGCATGTAAAATAAAATATTTATCATTTATATATAATAATAAAAAAAATTGAAAATTTATTTGAATTTTTATTGCGATAAATCTAATTATTATTGTTTGAAAAATATTTAATAATCACATTAAAATATTAAAATGAAATTAAAATTAAAAACTCTAATTAAAAAATTGCTATATTATTTTATAAAATACCTTTTTTTATTTTCTTCACGCAGCATTAACTTACAAATTTTTCGCAAACAACAATGTAAGATAAATAATAGATAAAATCTTCAAATCATTTCATATTCACAAAACGTAACCTCAAAATGCATTGAAAAAGAGTTGAAAACTTCTTTCTTTCTCTAACTTTGTTTATTTTATTAACGAATTATTATAAGATTATGAGTCAAATGTGTGACTGATTAGAATAATTCTTTCCAATTAAATCTCATTTCCAACAAATAACAAATGTCGTTTCTTTATTTTCTGTATTCTGGAGGGCTTTGGTATATACAAGATATAAAAAAATAAAAGCTATATAGCCATTTAATTTGTGAACGAATGACGATGCAATTATAAAAATGGCATCTGCACATAAGAAAGTCAGAATACTAATACTACTAACGTCGCCCCTAAAGCTGAATGCGGTGCATAACAAATATATCTCGAAAACTTGAGGATATGGGAAGCATCATTTCGAGTCAAAAGATTAGAATTTAGTGGTTTAGTAAAAACTTTTTAATCAATCTTTTCTCAACATCTCAAATTCTTTGATATACGATATAAGCACTAACTCCTGCACTTCGCCGTTAAGAAAGCTGCGAGTGGCTTATTATGTCACGCCAACTTGTCAGATGTCACTTTCAAAAATATAGCTACATCCAATCACGAATTAAATGACTACACAGCGCTTTGATTCTCTCAGCCCAGAAAAAGTATGAAATCCAATATTGCTCTAGATATTTAAAGATATTAAATAATTTCTTATGCATTTGTTGATGAACTTTTTAAAGACAATTCGGCTACATTCGTCACTATTCGGTTTCGGAATCGTGTGTTTCCGTTAATGCCATTCTCTCCAGTTCATCTCCAGGCTTCGCAGAGGCGGGAGATTTCTTCCAAGGCTTCTGACGAACCAGATAAAATATTAACAAAGCAAACAGAAGCATAAAGGCGACAGCCAGTAAAGTGAACTGGAAGTCAGTGTTAAAGAAAAATAGAAATAAAGATGATATAAAACTTATCACCAAAGTCAGAGCAATCATAGAAAATATTGAAGACAGATTTTGATTGTACAATATCAATAACATTGATTTTGCATTTAATTATTTATTTTGTGTTGCACGAAATTATATTTAATTATTTGTCGCAATAGATTTTAAATTCTCTGATTATCAGGACTGATCATTTCCATAAAAAAGCCCAGATATAAAAAAAAAGAAAAAGAAAAAAATGTTGTGATTATAAATATATTTACTAACACTCTTAAGGTCACAAAAAATAATTTTCTTTATAAATACGTTTTTGATTGCTTTTATCCATAGAGTGTTTCATATTTAAAACCTTTTTATGCATTGCATTTTTCCTACTTGATGTCAAATAGCACAGGTTTTGTTCGAGTTTTATTCTGTATATAACTGAATTACGAGAAAAAAATTCAGCATAACTAATTTGTGCCTTGCATGCTTCCTTTATTTATTTATTCCTAAAATTATAACTACATCTATCATATTCATTCATTGTTCGGCTCAGTATGGCATAGCTTGGCTTTTATGCTATAAACAAAAACTCACTCACTCACTTCAGCATAACTAACTTGCAGTAACTGTTTACACTTTGTATAGACATATTATTTAAAGGTTTATTCTTTTTATAAAAAATCTTATTTTCAGCTTTAGAGTAAAATTACATTTTTAGTACATGAATAAACACCCAATATTTTTTCTTTTAATAGCTGCATTTCTAACAAAGTGAATGCATTGTTTGCTAAGCATGATTAACATGTTTTAACCTTCGCGAAGCTTTAAAAAAAGAGGTAAATCAGTTAATTAGTATGGTGTTTTATATACGACATTGTGTTTTGCTTGAAGAAGGTGTGACTTATTTTAATATTTCATTTATTGACAACCTTATAATTTTTTTGTGCTAGATTGTAATAATAAGAGACATATGAAGTTGATAGAATTATGATGTGTCATAATGACCAGTTATAGAATTTTGACGCATTGAATCGAAATATGTATACTTACACAGAATTTATTATTAACTATCAGAAATGGTTATTCTGTACAATGAAAGTTTATACATAAAATGAAAATAATTGATCTTCAAGAAGAACTTTATGTCACACAAAAAATACCTTTAAAATATGTATTGTGTGATTCACAGATGCTGTATCTACTAGTAGAATTTTATGTTTTTTCAGCTTCAAATGTCTTTGACTATAATAGGAATGTTATCACTCCGACTCCTCTTTTAAGTAAATAAAAATATTTATTCAGTCTACTAACTATATTTAACCCTTTAGTTTCTAAAACCATTCGAGTTAAGGGGCTTCAGAATACTTGAATCTTCGAATCAAAAGTAAAATCAAAATTGAATCAAAGTAAAAAAAAAAAAAAAAAAATCCCTATTCCTCACAAAAACTGCAATGACAGCCCGTGTTCTTATAAATTTGTAATATCCAAAAAAAAAAAAAAAAAAAGGCTTAGCTGAGGGTTAATAAGCAGATGTATGCTCGAACATACGTTGGGAATTCCCAAAAACATTTCTCAGGGCGAGCGTCTTTAACGAACAAAGCAAGTGCCACGGGCATTCAGTCAGTCACGGGTGGATCCTAGCACAGCCCACCTCTTGGCGTCTTTTTGAATTCTCGCCAAACGAGTGGCAATAACGTCGCCAATGTGGCAACCTAGAAGGATTTTTTTAATTATTTATTTTCATTTTATTTTTTATAATATTCATTTTATTTCTTTATTTTATTTTTATTATTATTTTTTA
Source organism: Argiope bruennichi (assembly GCF_947563725.1). Lineage (NCBI taxonomy): Eukaryota > Metazoa > Arthropoda > Arachnida > Araneae > Araneidae > Argiope > Argiope bruennichi. The sequence continues at coordinate 76,359,285 of NC_079159.1, read as the reverse complement.
TTATTTTATTATATATTTATTAAATTTATTTTATTATTTACTTATTAAATTTCAAATAAGTCGCCAAGAGGTGGGCCCATCTAGGATTTTAACTCAGTCACACTTAATGAAAAGGCGAGGAAATTTTGCATAGATATTCAGGCACTCGCCGTAGTTCCATTGTATGTTGTTGAGTCTCTCAGTATTATTATTATTTATTATTATTACTCTTTATTTTTTATTAAATCCAGTCATTTATAGAAAATAGTTTAATTTCAAAGAAAATCTTCATATAGCATGAAATCACATATAAGAATGTATTGTATGATTCAGCCGTATTGTATTTGCTCTTGGAATTTTTTGAGCAATTACAGTTGTCACTGATTATAATAGGGAATCTCTTCGACTCCTCTTTTAATTCATTCTGAAAAAATTTATTCATTCTGATCGCATGTTTAATATTATTTATTTATCTACCACCGAATCAAATTATTATAGATTAATGAAGTAAAAAACCTTCCCTTCTCCAAGTTATTTATATTATTTTGGAGATACTATATACATAGTGTCTTTAATTTGAGTTTCTTAGAGAGAATCTCAACCAAATAAATCTACTGCGCAAACATAAGTCTTCCACTGTCCATTAATTACATATTACATACATAATAACTTAATTCCATTTTATTTATTTGCTTATAAAAATAATATATCTTTTTTTCCCCTCTTACTTTCAACCATCGATGATTTTATACCGGTAAGGCTGCAGACATTAACCGAAATAAATAAAAAAAAATCTCAATAATTTGTCCCAGCCTACTTTAATAAATAACCACGGAATGAGACATGCTTTGCCTTGTCATAACAAGAGCAGAAGAGTCGCAATAAATGCGTTTCTCCTCCGATACAGAAAAAAATATGATAAAAATAAAACATAACATTTAAATAATAAATAAAAAAAATCACAAATAAATAACGAGGGATCCTCCTTCCAATTTATTACGACTCTGGGTCCCTGTTGCAAATAGGATTCTGGAGTAATAAATCTGAGCCAGCGGATTCCAGATTCATTATTTTATGATACGCCATTTTTTTCCTGCTTCTTCTTAACTTCATTTCCCCCCCACCCCATCAGAAAGGTGCAATTTGTTATCCGCGCCAGTCCTCTTGGCACTGCCTGGAACTCAGGCAGGCGACATTAATAAAACTTAAAGTATTATAACATTAGTTTTTCGTTCTAAAAAAATAGAGAAGAGGAGTTGCCAAGACATGAATCGAAAAAATAAGTGGAAGGGGAGAAAAAGCGCAGGCAATTTTTTTGGAAAATATGAAACTGATAAATGATACAGTGTCTTTTTACCGAACGAAAAGGTTGCACATATGCAAGTAGTTTTAATAAAAAGTCAGAATTATCGGTTGTTCTCTGAGTTCCTATATTTTTCTATGTTTCTAGAGTATTAGAATTTCGAATTTTTTTTTTCAGATATTGCATTTAAATTTTATAAGTTATATGGAAATCTATAAAAAACAACTTTGAGAAAGCATTTCTAATTCAATTCTTTTCGTTCTTAGCTAAAACTTATAAAATATTATCAACTGCACTATAATTTATATCCATCTAATATATAAAATTCTCGTGTCACAGTTTTCGTTGCCATACTCCTCCGTAACGGCTTGACCGATTTTGATGAAATTTTTTGTGCTTATCCGGTATTTATGAGAATCGGCCAACATCTATTTTTCATCCCCCTAAATGTTAGGGGTAGTCCATTATTAATTAAAAACTAACTTTCCCGCCAAAAAAATCTTTCATTTTTCCCAACGCCAACTTTTCCGCCAAAAAAATCTTCCATTTTCCCCATCGCCAAATAAGTAAGGCATCAGTTGTTTTTTTCTCCCAACAGTAATTAGGCTAGGGTTAACATTTTTCGACGGATTATTTCAAACGATTCTGTTTATTTTCTTAATGTTTTATGCATTTAAAATTAAACATTGTTAATTAATCCATGTTTCACATTCATTCTGAAGTACTTTTGAATTAAAATAACACAGAATAAAGGAAATTAAAAATGTCTAATCTGCATAGCGTTACCCCAACTGGCGTAGAAAAATTTACGCATTTGCGTTGACGTAACTGGCGAAGAAAATCCACGCATGCGCATTGTTCTGATAGTTGGCATGACAACCAACGGACGATTTAAATTATTTTTAGGTTAGTTGCATGCTTTTGTAAGTAAAATGTATTTATGTTAGTTATATATTTTTTGTATATGCTTATAGTTTTAAGTACATCGTTTTTTAAGTAGATTTTTTTAAACCTGTTTTCGACCGATTATTTTAAACGATTCATTTTATTTTCTTAGTGTTTGATGCATTTAAAATTAAACATTGTTAATGAATCGATCTGTTCATGATGAATCTGAGAAATTTTTGTTGACAAATTCTTGAGATATTACATAAATTAAGAAAGATATTCTTTAGTGACCATAAAGTTTAAACGCGCAGTGACTCTATTATCAGTAATCATATTATTAAAAAAAATGCTTTGTTTCAGTAAAAAATATTATATTAATTGCAGATTAATCATTTACACTGTAATTTAAAGCATAATTTCTACGAGGGGTAACAGAAAATTAGAGAGATATATATCACGCAATAACTGAAGGCCTTTATAATATTATGAGTGAATTATATGACTATCAAAATTTGAAGTTTTAAAATATTTTGCTGAAGAATCTATTAAAGTTGGAATTGCGTAAAATGTTTAATGGTACGACCGAAGTTTTATCCCCTGCTTGGCGAAATTTTTAAAAATCGCAAACAACGGCCTTGCGAAATGTTCAAAAGCAAAGAAGCAGATGTTCAATTATAGTGCATAATAAAGATTGCCAGCTTTGATGCGTTATCGCAACTTGGCGAAGAAGGGGGTTAAACTCCGGTTAAACCTATTTAATTATTAAAATTTAAACGAACATTAAGATTGGCGAACCGGCTGGTCGCCAAAGGCGGCTAGTATTTTTATATTCTCGTAAAAGAAGAAAAAAAAAACATTATTATCGTCAACCAAATTTGACTTTGAGATTTTGGAAGCTTTCCACATCGTAGTTTGAAATAACCCTGAGTCTAAATAATTCATTTCAGGAATTATAAATGTGAATCAGTCCGTCTGTCTCTTTGTGAACACGACAACTTAACAACGCATTTAAATTGAACGATGAAATTTGGTGTATAGTCTCGACACAAAATTCGTAGATATTCTACGAAAATTTGAGACAGATCTTTCGATTTTATATAATTTTTAAATATTTAATTTGAAGTTTTGCGCAAATGTTTCTAAGCTTAGTTGTTATTCTTTGAAGATTCAAATCATTGTTGTATGGACCCCCTCCCCCCCCAAAAAAGCTTAGAAGTTTTATGGATAACTGTAACTGCTTCTTTTACCACTCACAGTCATATCGAATCCATCCCAAATCAATCAGATGTTCTTTGAAGATTAAAAGCGGTTCAGTTGTTCCTAATATTTTGATCAATGTACATCATACGCTTGTTTTATTATTTACTATACATACGACAAGCATGTGCAATTTGTTGCATGTGGACTTTAGTGACCATCTTAGACGCCAATTCAATAGCATTTCTTTCATAATGAAGAGATATGACCATTGCATGATCCAAAATTACTATGTTCTTCTTGTTGAATGTTATCGAAAGCAATTAGCGCAAACTTCCTCTGATATTTAAAAGAAAAAGAACCTGGTTGCAGAGAGATTGCAAATATAAAAGTGGCATAAACTTTTTTTTTCTTCTTTCTTTACTACGCTTTTCGAATTAAGCGTACGTTTAATTAAAAATTTAATATTTTATTTATTTATTTATTTTTTGCCCACATAGAACTTGAATCTTTGAGTTCCGCATTCTAACGTTACATATTTTTGTGCTTTATCTTATTGTCCTAAAATAAATAATAAATGGTAGGAGAAAAAGCAGTTAAAATACCATAGCAATCTTCTAGCAAATTACTATGGTATTTTAAGGATGAATTAAAATGGTGTCATTTCATTTTTCAATGATGATTTTATACCAAAGGATACTATGACGATGTTGGTAGTCTTGTGGAAACTTTTGGGCATGACAGTGATATTTCTGGCCTCCTCTGCGCTCATCTGCCCCATCCATACCGTGCACATGTGGTACATCTGAACGTCTGGATTGAATGTCTTGTGGTTAAAAGGAGCGCTGTCCCAGCCGGAATTACAGAGACACCACCGTCCCTTAGGATCTTTATGACCATTGTGACATTGAACATTCTGAAATAGAAAACAAACAAAAATAGTGTTTTAATATCTCAATCATTAGGGCTGTTGCATTCGTCATTAAATTAACAATCCTTGGTCGAAACTACTTGTTGTTCCATGGACAAAAGGTGAGATCTGCAGCTTCAAACCCTGTTTATTTATTTATTTTTATATTTACAACCCCTGTGATAATCGTCAAATAATTCCAAACCATCTTATGTAGAGTGGAGCTTGGCGATTTTGGCGTAATCTGAAAATCGCCAAGTAAATTCATTATCTTGACGCAATCTGAAAATTCTGGGGACTGTAAAAATAAACAAGTACCAAAAAAAAATCACAACAGTTGTTAGTAATTTCTTTCGATTGTTCTGAAGCAGATGAAGAAATTATGGTTTAACAGGTTCACAATAACACAGCTTGGGACAATGCAATAAATTTGATATATTATCGACTATATAATACTTTTTTCATTTTCTAGTTAAGCTTATTTTGTAAAATTGCAGTTTGGTCGCAATAATAATTCAAATCTTGCTGCTGGTGATCTCTCAGGATAATATTTGTTAAAGATATTCAAATTTTGAACTTGAGAGGAGCTCGCATGTATTTCTGGATAGAGAGATAAAAGATTTCTCTTTGTTAATTAGCAGTAATATGAATATTGAGATAACTGATTGTATTTATTGGCGTAGGAGCCGTGTTCTTTCATTTTGCGTCAAGCTTAAGGTGAATAAAACCTATAGTAAATATATATATATATATATATATATATATATATATATATATATATATATATATATATATATATATATATAAAAGTTAAAAGGACATAAATTTCTAAAAACATTTTGTAACTTATTATTGATTGAAATATATATAAAAAAGAGTTAAAACGACATAAATTTCTAAAAACATTTTATAACTACTTATTGATTGAAATTCCAAAACAATAAATTGCATTTTGCCAAAAGCTGACAGCAAATTAAAAGATGTTAAATGCAATAAAAGTCTAAAATTTGCTTTGGTTGAAAAAAAGCAAGTAAACGAACAGAGAAACAAACCATTTGAACAAAGGGCTAAAAGACAGTGCGAAAAAGTAAGTTAGGAAATTCAAAATATGAAACAAGTATATGAGTTCCCAGTGTGCATTTAAATACCCCCCCCCCTTCAAAAAAATGAAAGAATGCATGAGAAAAGATAAGAATGCAAATGTTAAATGTTTTTATATTTCGTAGGAATTTCCTCTTTTTCTTTTGGTGATTTTTAGAGGGTTTAGGAGACAGATCTTGTAAATCCTCAAACGTAATACATTCTAATGTGTCCCCAACTGAGGTAATTACCTTGATAGTCAATGACGTCTTCACAGTTGAGATAATTTGCGATGCAACTGTGGTGAGAGTTCGAAGAGTTGAAGTAGAATAAAATTTTGAAATGTTTTCAACAATCATGACAGATTTTGCATTAACCGTAGAGGTTTTTTTAAACCTTTACGTGTGTGTCACAGATTAAAAATCAGTTAAGTCTGTGAAGCAGATGTGCTTTTTAAACCTTTACGTGTGTGTCACAAGTTAAAAATCAATTAAGTCTGTGAAGCAGATGTGTTTTTTCAGACTGATATAATGGATAGAGACGAAGAATTTGGGCAGGCTAACTGAACTGGTTTCTATTTTAATAGCTTTAGAAGGCTTCAAATAAATCCAGTTAAGCTATCAGCTAAATCGTATTGTGTGAATTGAGCAGAAGATGCTATCTTAACAACAGAAATACAATTAATTCCAGCTGCAAATGTTTTTAGGTGATAAATCAAAAACGCTTTCAGTTATATGGATAAAATTTGGCATATGGTTTTTACACTATATTTTAAAATTTAAATGCAATTCATTCAAAGGAAGTTTATCTGTCTATCTAAGTGCAAGTGAGCACGATAATATCACAACATAAAAATCTTGATGGATGCAATTTGGTATGCGATTTTAGTATGTAAAGTGCAAATCCTTATCGAATTTTGAATCAGGTCTATAAAAAAATTGCTCATCCATCGGCTTGTAATATATATCTGATGCAGTATTTAACTCAAAAACAAAATGACTTAAGTAAGTGAAATACGCATGCGGTCTTGTTATTAAAATAATATTTTGTGTCAGATTTTAGTTTCAGTTGATCAAAAATAGTGTCAATAGTACATATTAGGTTTTCTTTATCCTAATACAAATCACATAACTCATATGTGTGGGACTTTAAAAATAAAAATGTGAGCACTCATGACGTTCCCAACCTTGTTCAAGACTCATAACTCAGAGACCGAATTATTCTGGAAAGATAACACCTTTATTAGAGTGTACGCAAAGAGCAGAAAGCAAAGCGCAGCAAAATCCTAAAAGAGCAATGATTCAATTTAGTAGCATTTTTTCCCCTTGAAATAACATATATTGTCTCGGAATTAAGATTCTAACAATATTTTTTGTATGGTAGAATCTACGAGTTTCATTCTATTTTACCCCAAGAGATTGTATTCGAATGTCTTACTATTGGATAACTGTGAGCGTGTGTGAGACCCCTAACGCTGGGTTTTCCTTCTTTGAATTCTTCAAAATCCTTTTCTGCCATCGTTTCGACGAGTTTGAGGCATGTATTCGTCTCCAAGAGGTATGCCTGGAAAATGAAAAAAAAAAAAAATCAAACAGTTAAAAAGATTAAACTAAATTCATTACTTGCAAAACATTCATAATATTTTTATATTTTCTTGTATATGAGAACATGCTACAGTTATTGAAAAATCAATCTAAAATGTAATGATTTTTCTAAATTATAACACCCTTGAATTCATAAAAAAATATCGTTTTTTGAAATACGAAAGCAGTAGTAACCTAGTAACGAAATTTCAGTTTTGGCATCGGATGAGTGTCATTTCAAATTCCGATTCTACCATAAATTCGTCGTGTCCGCGTCAACGCAAGTGCCGCAGTATTATTGCTATGGTTACTGTTGAAAATCACGAGGTTCATCCAAAAACAACTCTCATATTGTTAAAACTTAAGAATAATAAAACTAAAGAATAAATTAAACTGAGAATTATGCTGTCTGTGTGTTGTATATGAACAGGAAATTCAAAAATACTATTTACCAGATGGATGGACTCCAATAATTTTTTCTCCGGCCAAAAGTTAGTTTAATTCGTCATAAAAGTTCCAAAATTCTTTTTTTTTTTTAACTCAAAAGGCTGTACAGAAAATCTAAAAATTCAGATTTTATTTTATCCATTAGTTGTTCTTTTTTATGGCGAAAATTTAGTTTAGTTGGTCAAAAATCCTCTCTAGGTAATTATTCTCCATTTCCCCCACCGCCATTCTTTTGATGCTTAAAATATCCAGATGAATCAATTTTATAGTTCAGATTTTAGGTTAGTGTCAACTTAGTTTAACCTTACAGTAGCGTGTAGTCATTTGGATACAAGACTTTATTTATGAGCTTCATTGGAATTTCCATTGAGCTTTTCTTGGAGTTATTTTCATTCCATTTATGAATATATTGCTGTTCCAGAGAGGAAATTGAGAGACCGGGAATCCTTTTTCAAAATGCTTTTTGATAAATATTTGTAGAAAAGTCTGATATTTGGCAATAGCGGTAATGAAATAAGATTTAATCTGAAAGCTTGAAAAAATATATACCAAGATGAGTGTTGTTCGAATAGTTCTATCATTAAAAAAACTATTAAAATATTTTTTCTTTGGATTGTAAAAAATATATTGGTAAAAAAAAAGGACTTTTATCTTTATTGCAGAATTGATTTGATATGATTTCTGCTACTGAGATATTGCCTAATTCATAATATAGCCATTTGGCACTTTTAATTTTTTTTTTAAAATTCGTGAAAAAAATAATTTTAAAATATTTTTAATAATTTTCTTGAATTATACGCAGTTATTCAAAACAGATATTTTTTTTTGTTGTAAAAAAATAAAAAGTCGCCTTCTAGGGTTAATAGCAATTATTTTTTTTCTCTGATAAAAATTTAATTTAGTTACACTCAAGTGAGTTTAAAAAATGAATTCCCCTCCCCTGATGAAACCTTTCATTTTCGAGCTTAAAATGTTTCCCAGATCTATCGAGAGAAATAAACTTAAAAACTCAAAATTGAAAAATATTTGTTTGATCTCTAAAATTATTGACTATGTCCTGTATTAATCCATGTAATTCAATGATCCATCATCTTCTCACAATCTCCAATATGCGACACCATCTTGCAGCGGAACTACTGTATTTGATTTGGGGCCATTTCTTTTATTCTACCATTTTCTCTTTGCTGAAGAAACTATTTCTTCAATCATCAGGCAAATAAAAGGCGGAGGAGAGGGGTGCGTGGGCGGGAAGTGCAAGGGGCTACCGGAACGGAAGGGCCAGCAGAAATCAATGCCGGTAAGGCCGTAATGATGGGTCACTGCGATAGCGGTCCCTGGGGTCTGCACGAAAATGGGGCATTAGGCTGAGCTGGACAGAGACATTTTCCGCTGCGGGCTCCTCCTTCTCCGCCTGGGTGCAAACGACACACGGGGGCCGGAGAAAAAGTACGAGCAGGACATTCCACAGGTAGTTGGATGGCCAGGTACTTAGGAATCATGTTACATACTATCATCTCATTGCATTCAAAAACAAAGAAAATAGCTTTTAAAAATAGAACCTTATCTACGTTATAATGCAAAACTTTCAAATAAAATCCAATTTTTATCACTTTATAAGAAATTGTCCTCGAGAAATAGTCCATTGCTTATAGTTTTTCTTCCGATTTTTAAAGTAATTTTTGTTTTATGAACACGTGCTACATCATTTATGATATAAGACTGCTGATATTTTTCTTTTAGCTTCCAACTTGAGATCTCCTTCATCGTAAAAAAGAGATAGGACCAGATATTTCTTTTCTGGTATTCTCTTTGAGGATCTTTATCTTTCAAGGTTTGAATCACTGGTAATCAAGTGAATCAATAATAATGAATTGAATTTCATAATGCAATGTATTGTTCAAAAGTGATTACCAGTGAGAATTGCTTCCTCAAAATTTTCTAGCTTACATTCTAATAAAGATGTGTCGTGGTAGTAAGGTCTCAGCTTCGGAATCGAAGGGTTTCAGGTTCGAGACTTGATTCCACCGAAGAATCATCGTGTATGCGGATCCAGGGCACATGCATGTTAAATCCGTTGGGGTCAAAAATCCTCCCGCTGGTGTGGTGTGGAGGTTTGGAGAGGGGGTGCTACCTCAGGTGTCATTCTCGTCATCTGACCACAGTTCAAAAGAACGAGGTCGTTCCCAAGATAGCCCTAGTGCTGCTTTAAAGCGAGACGTGAATATACATAAACTAAAATTAAACGAAATTCTAATAATGGAAAAAAATCAGGCCATTAAATATTTGATTAAACAATAAATTTATTTTCTTAAATAAAATTTTTATTAAACAATAAAATTATTATACAGGGCAACAATGCAATCTATTGTTCAAAAGGTAAAAATGTACTCCTGTGAGAATAATCTCTTCAAAACTTTCTGGCATACTTTCTAATTAAGATGTTATCTCCTTCCACATTTCCACATAAAATTATAGACCTCAGGTAGGGCCGTGAAACCCTTAGTTACAATGAATAATAGTTAATAGTTACAATGTAGAATAACAACAATAGTTACGAAATGTAGATCATTGGCATATATCTAACGATTTCATAGAACCTATTACGTGATTCTATGCAATATATATATATATATATATATATATATATATATATATATATATATATTTGCAATCAATCCCTGGCACACGGTTATTAGTACCCGAAAATCGAATTTGTGTTTTAGACGCAATTTTTTCTAACCTATTAAAAGCAAAATTTCACACAGAACTAAATTGAATTCACAAAACTGAGTACCAAATTCCAAATATTTATCATAATTGCATTTTAGAATTATCGTATATGCGTGTGAAAGTACAGATAGGCAGCTGATCATTCCTTGAGGCATTTGGTTTCACTTTGACAAATATCTATACTTTTGATATTGAATCTGTATATCAAATTTTATCCATCCAGCTCTCATCGTTTTTTGCATATTGTGTTAACTTACATTGAACAGCTGGACAGACAGACTTTCCTTCTAAAAATCTCCTTCAAATTTTGATAGCAATTTATAAGTTTGGTTTACACCATACCATGAAACCCCCGGGGGGCGCCTCGAAATGAGGATGAGATGCTTCCGGTATGGTGGTTGAATCACGCCACCATGGAGGGTACACAAATAGGTGGGGGATCTGGCTCCCCCCATCGATGACGGGACGTATTTCCTTCGGGGAGGCTTGTACCGTGGCCGGTGATGGCCCTTAGGACTCAACCACAGCTCCCGCCAGTGTTGCTGTTGCGGCGATCCGGTCATTCAGCCTTATGGTTTAAATCCGTGTGTCTTCGTGGCGGGTCGGAGAGTCAGTTGGTTGACTTACACCATACCATGTACAAAATTTCACCCTTTTAGCTCAAAGCGTTTTTCTGTTTACATGCTTCTGAAAGTACACATGGACAAACGTTCAACCTTTTATTGGATTTGGGTCGAAGCTTGATGTCTATAATACAGATGCTTATTCGGTGCCCCAAATTTTATCTTTGTAGCTCTCTTCATTTTGTAGTTATCGTGTTAATTTATATTCGAACAGCCAAGCAAATACTCTTCCTCTTAATATATTTTGCTCAAAATTCTTCAGAAACCTACAAATTTGTTATAAAAGCCATATATCAAATTTCATCTTTCTAACTCAAAGCATTTTTGAGTTATCTTTGTCACAGACAGATAGACATTAATAAAAATAAGGTGTTTTTCGAACTCAAGAATGTATATTACCTGGAGATTCATAAAAAATCTAGCATTCAAATCTTTTGACAATTACAATACTTTGTAAAACTTCGTATACTGGAAAGTAAAAAAAGTGTTAATACTCATATTAGAGTAATAGAAAGATTTTTGTAAAATTGAACAGATTTTAGCTGTATTGTTTTCATTTCAAGAAATATGGTTATTGTTACTTCAAAATACATTTTGATTAAATATCTGAGTTATTTTATAATCCACTAAAAACTATAGAATGTTTAAGAGCGTAGGCATATCTCATGCAGATTTTTGTGTACTGGCAATTTGCATTGTTATTGATTCTAATTTTGCCTTATTACATTTTGCTTTTCTTAGTATTTATACCTTTGAGTAATGCACATTGCGTAAATCAAGGACACCTATGCAAAGTGTTTGATAAAGTGTTTGCAACAATATGTATGCAGCAGAACGCATCTCTAAGATCACCTTACACAATAGAGAATCAACCATAAGCATGCTGGATGTAGAGGAAAGTCCGCAGCTTATGATCTACAAAGTATATTGCTTGATGAGGATGTCCAATCCACGAGTTTTAGAAAGATTATCTGCCATATATCTTAAAATAATTATCTGCCATATATCTTAAAATAATTATCTGCCATATATCTTAAAATGATTATCTGCCATATATCTGAAAGATTATCTGCCATATATCTTAAAATGATTATCTGCCATATATCTTAAAATGATTATCTGCCATATATCTGAAAGATTATCTGCCATATATCTTAAAATAATTATCTGCCATATATCTTAAAATGATTATCTGCCATATATCTGAAAGATTATCTGCCATATATCTTAAAATGATATCTGCCATATATCTTAAAATGATTATCTGCCATATATCTTAAAATGATTATCTGCCATATATCTGAAAGATTATCTGCCATATATCTTAAAATGATTATCTGCCATATATCTTAAAATGATTATCTGCCATATATCTTAAAATGATTATCTGCCATATATCTGAAAGATTATCTGCCATATATCTTAAAATAATTATCTGCCATATATCTTAAAATGATTATCTGCCATATATCTGAAAGATTATCTGCCATATATCTTAAAATAATTATCTGCCATATATCTTAAAATGATTATCTGCCATATATCTGAAAGATTATCTGCCATATATCTTAAAATAATTATCTGCCATATATCTTAAAATGATTATCTGCCATATATCTGAAAGATTATCTGCCATATATCTTAAAATGATTATCTGCCATATATCTTAAAATGATTATCTGCCATATATCTTAAAATGATTATCTGCCATATATCTGAAAGATTATCTGCCATATATCTTAAAATAATTATCTGCCATATATCTTAAAATGATTATCTGCCATATATCTGAAAGATTATCTGCCATATATCTTAAAATAATTATCTGCCATATATCTTAAAATGATTATCTGCCATATATCTGAAAGATTATCTGCCATATATCTTAAAATAATTATCTGCCATATATCTTAAAATGATTATCTGCCATATATCTGAAAGATTATCTGCCATATATCTTAAAATAATTATCTGCCATATATCTTAAAATGATTATCTGCCATATATCTGAAAGATTATCTGCCCTCTTATCATTCTATACTCTTTTATTGCTTTCTCATATATGAAGCATACAAACAGAAATGATTGCAATCGTTAAAAAAATTCAGGCTCGAGATTTTGATGAATCAACATGTTTCAGATCTCCTTAAGTCCAATAATTATGTCTGTCCATCTTGAAGTCATGTCTGCCTCTCCGTTTGTGAACACGATAATTCAAAGACATTTTGAGCTATTTGGAAGAAATTTGGTTCATGGTCTCTACTACAAATTTGTAGATTTATATGGAAACTTTGAATGCAATCCTTTCCGATGAAGTCTGTCCGAATATATGTTTACACAGTAACTGTAAAGCCAAGAGACGAATATATGTATAATATTTGGTTCGCAGATTTAACATCCGATGGAAAGATACATATCAAATTTGGAAGCAATTCCTTCAAGGGATTGAACATCTGTTGATCTGAGCTTTCTTATGAGTGTAAATACTATAAGTCAAATCTCAATAATTTAAAGATATGAAATATAGTATGGAGTTTTGTGACCAAACTGTACTGTGTCAAATTTTATTTTCAATCGGTCGAAAAAAAATTGCTCAAAATACAAATTTTACATTCGGTACTTTGAAACTTTTGTATTAACCGCTTCCAGCAATGCTTAAGATCCTAAGATCGCAAATTATTGTCGCCAATAGCTTAAGATTATTAATTCAAAAGCGTATATATTTGAGAATATGAGAGCAAATTTTGAAGAGAGCACTTTTGCTAATTTAGGTTTGTAAGATTAAATCTTGTAAATTGATTTTTTCTTCTTTATCTAAAGTTTCCAAATTTTGATATTTATGTATTTTCAATTACAACTCATTACATTTATTTTTCAGAACTTAATAATCAGTTAATTAATTAATTTTATTAAATTTTGAATCTGTATAAACAGCACGGCGTGTTAATGAATCTGCAAAAATAGATTTGAAGATTCTATAATATTAATAACAACGAACTAAATTAAAGATTAAAAAGTAAAAATAATTAAAATCACTAACAAATTATTTTTACTATAAAAGCATGTTTTAAAAAAATGCTGTTAATAAATTTATTTCTATTCTTTTATTTGCATCTATATCTTTGTATTTTTTTAAGAAACTTTTTTCCTTTTCTTTCATTTTTGCCTCTTGAATATGGACGCTGATAGTTTGGTAAAGCAGAATTTCGGCCTCAATATCGAAGGATTTCGATCAAACTGAATGAATCTTTGTTGCAATTATGCTTCTTATTAATACGTTTGTAGAGTTGGAGATCGTCTTCTGATCAGATTCAGAATTATGAGTCTTCACTTGCTTTCATAATAGGCATTATTCTAATGCTATCAGATTTGATGAATTTCAATTCGATATGCTTTAGGATTAAGGCGCGCAATGGAAGACGCTGGTTGGTTAGATTATCGGGCATAATATAATTAATAAACATTATACTCATTAACGAAAGCGTTTGTATGCGTGTACGAGAGTTTGTGGTTCCCAAACAAATCTTAAAATTATGAAAGATGACATACAGGTAATCGTAGAGATAATTCAACGAAGTCTAAATTTTGAAATTTAATGTAAACAAATTTTTATTCATTTTATTGTGTTGTTTTGGATTATTTTTTTTAATTTGCCTGTAGTATCGTTTCTAATGATTGGAAAAAGGGTGACTGCATGCCATTGAAGAGAATAATTCTTGTTTTGAAAAAGTTTATTTCACATCCCTGACGTAAATTATCAAACTGTGATAAATTTTTAAAACATTTTAATTACTTTTTCCGAACTAAAACTAAAATTTCTGCATTCGACATTCTAATTCTGTTATATATTTCACATTTTTTTAGGTAACTACTCAAATATGTCTCTCTAATTAAAAGCAAGGAACCTTTTTTTTTCAACATTTTTAATTCTTAATTGTTTTTTGACTTCAAAAAACTTCCAGAAGAAAATTTTCACTATTAAGAATGAATTAAATTAAGAAACAATTTTTATTCAAATTATTTCCATATAATTTTATTCCTTATGGCGTCGTTTGCTAAAAACTTTTTAATTTAAGTGTGTTTCTCAATTTTTCATAGCGAGTCTCCATTTCTAAATACTTAATTCATATTTTATCGTCTGAAATTTAGCAAGCGATGCCATTGGTGCTAAATCAATCATATATGCATATTATTTCGTTTTAACTGCGTTTTTTTAATGTTATTTGCTTTTGATTTTGCTGGCATTCATTATTTGAGGCAAAATTGTGCAGAATTTGCTCGTAAATTAAGAAGCAAAAACAAAGCAAGACATTAATTAATTAATCATTGAAAATAATAAGAAATAATAGCAAAACATAAACATCATAAATGCTTACTATAAATTTTATATGTATTCTTTTCGATTCATTCGCACGCATTAACTATATACAGATGAACATTCAATGGATGGTAAGTCAGCCATCTGACTCTCCGACCCGCCACGAAGGCACACGGATTTAAACCATAAAACTGAATGACCGGACCACCGCAACAGCAATACTGGCGAGAACTGTGGTTGAGTCTTAAGGGTCATAATCGGCCACGGTGCAACCCTCCCCGAAGGAAGTACGTCCCGTCATCGATGGGAGGAGTCAGATCCAACCACCATGCCAAAAGCATCTCATCCTGATTTCGAGGTGCCTCCCCCCCCCGGGGGTTTCAATTGATGGTGTTAAAGCTGATTATTACTTTTAAAATGAACTGCAAGGTAAAAACTTGGCAATTTGAAATTTAAAGTTCAAATTCAGAACACTTTTATACCCATTCAGACCGCTTCTACAAGTAAAGAAAAAAAATCGAGTATTCTGATTAATAAGTATTAGTTTAGAACAATATAGATGTTTTTTCTACAACCAAATTAAAACTATCATATTCTAAACGTAGAAGAAAGAGGAATTATATTATATTTTTGCTTTTTCTTATGCGTAGTATAGAAAAAGTATAGAGTCGTCTTAGAATTCGAATTTGAAATTTGGACGAATTTCCATATTTTAGACTTCCATGAGTTCGAAAAACATAATTTTGGAAATAATCCGTCCTTCTGTCTGTCTGTCTGTTGAAAAAGACTTTAAGATTGACGATTGAAATTTGTTATACGGTATTTACGCCAAATTTGCAGATTTCTGTCTAATTTTGATCAAGTTTGTCTGTCCGAATATAAGTTTGTACAGTAATTACTAAGCGAAGAGAGCTGGACAGATAAAATTTGGTACACAGACTTTGCAATTATAGCGAAGACGCTTGTCAAAATTTGAGCCAAATCCAACAAGGGGTTGGCCGTCTGTTGGTTTCTATTTTCAAAAACATATAATCGCGATAACTCAGAAACGGATTGGCTTAAATATATCAATTTTAATTTAGGATTTTGTGACTACAAATGTAGTTCTGCGCCAAATTTTTGGTTCAGTTGATTGAGTAAAAAGTTTCTAAAACACAAATTCGATTTTTGGATGCTATTGGTGCATGCGTGGGATTTTTCGCCAAAGATGGCACGACAGACTCCATAAAAATGCTAAATTCGCATAAAAAGTTAATATTTCGTAATTATTGTACATCTATACCCTGTAAGGCGTTCTCTGGAATGACAAGTATATTGGAGAACATGCGAGAAAGTTTTGGGGAGACCTGTTGATTAAAAATTGTATTTTGTTGATCGTTTCTAATAATATTTTTACTTATTATGCTGAAAACTTTGGAGGTCTGAATTGAAATTCAACGCATTTCTTCAATCCCAGACAAAAAAAAAAAAAAAAAAAAAAAAAAAAAAAAATCCTAATTTGGGACTGTGCCGGCTAAGTTGGGACATCCAGTCACTTTAGTTTGATCAACTAAACAACTAAAAAAATGTCTCTTTTTGGTGTCAGCTGTAATTTTTTTTTTAAATCATTGTATACATTATTGGCTGAAAGGTGCATTTCTTGCATACTGAGTTTTCCATATTAACTGCGTCTTTTACTACTGATACCTAGATTTTACCCCAGATAATGAGTAAAAATAATTATATAGAAGACAAAAATTATCTTTGTTATTTTATTAAAATTTTATACACAGCAATTCCCTGATGATCGAATGGCTGGGCGACTTTCTACAATATTCTATGATGCAAACCGATTAAGGCATCAGCCAAAACGCTGGTTAATATTTGCTATATCATCGTTTTTTCCAGCAATTCGCAGTCTGCTACAGCAAAAAGATGAACTGTTCTCTTGCTTCAAGCAAAGCAGTTGCGAAGAACTTTTTAATGTTGAACAACTACAAGTTTCCAAACAGTGAAAATGTATCTCGGGTTGATGGATGATGATTGAAATATAAGCCGGTCGATCAGGATCACCTTCAATTACAGCGACCGGAAATCACGCGCTAGGTAAAGCCGGTGATGAATTGAGCGAGGATAATCAATCGAGGTGGAAAGTGGAGAAGAAATTGCAGCCAAAATGAAGAAGAATGACGGTAGAAAAGAGGGGAAAAAATGTTAAAAAATTATCTGATATATTTTATGTTGAGTCGACATGCGACAGTTAAAAATTAGATGGCAAGGCAGAAGTTACCAAGGAAGATTTGGTATAGAAAACTGCGAGATGTGGTCTCACGTACTATCTAATGAATGTGTTGTTCCCCTTTTCCCCTCTGCATAAAATTGTGAATATTGAACAAAACCGTGAGAGTCCAAACGTTTATATCCAGAGTTCCACACATGAGAGTTGAATGCTTCATAATACAGTAAAATAAAGAAAGCCGTTATCTATGCTTTAATTGCATGATTTTGGCAAAAAATTTCTTTCGAAATACTAATTTTTGGCATGAATTTAATGTTTTAGGGAAAGCCAACGATGAATTGAGCGGGGACAATATATCGAGGTGGAAAGTGGAGAAGAAAGAAATTGTAGCCAAAATGAAGAATGATGGTAGAAAAGAGGAAAAAAAAAATTAAGAAGTTATCTGATATATTTTATGTTGAGGCGACAGTTAAAAAATTAGATGGAAAGTCACTAAGGATAATTTGGTACAGAAACCGGCGAGATGTGGTCTTCCAAAACTTTCTCAGGTATTATCTAATAAATGTGTTATCCCCCACCCCGCCGGTGTCCTGACACAGGGGTAGCACATCTTCCCCGTGATCTGGGCGTCCCGGTTTCGACTCCCGGTTCGGGCATGGCTGTTCTTCATCTGTATTCTATCTGTGAGGTGTGTGAATGTGCCCCCCTGTAAAAAGAGGTTGTGCAAGCGAATGTGTGAGTTTCATCTTCATATGAGCTAGAAGTCAGACTTCTGCCCTCGGGTGCTCAGGGATCTTTACCCTCAGAAGCTACTGCATCCTCTTTCCGTGGTAACGCGCACACGGCATCATCATCATCCTCAACTCCCTTTCTGCATAAAACTGTGAATTTTGGGAAGAACCTGAAAGTCACAAATGCTGAAATGTTTATATTCAGAGTTCCACACATCAGAGTTGAATTCTTCATAATATAGCAAAGAAAGCCGTTATGTTTTGATTGTATGATCTTGGCATAAAATAGTCACAAAATATTGATCTTTGACATGAATACATAGCTGTTTTTACTAAATCTAGAATGCTATTTTCCGTTGGCATGTAGTTAATACAAAAAGTACCAGGAAATCAGTTATGTATTTTGGACACTTTTCTTTCAGTCGATTGAAATCAAAATGTGATGCACAACTAGAATGAAAAGATTACACATCAAATTTCATTTATTTAAGTTATTGTATTTTTAAGTTATTGCTTTTACATGCAAACAAAAGCAAAGACCAATATATGGCTAATTCTTTGATGGATTTGGTTTCAAATTTGATATGGTCCTACATTTTAAATGCTAAATCTGAGTACCAAATTTTATCTATAAAATATTTGTGTTTTGTTGTTATAGTACTCATTTCTAGTAGGTTAGAGAGACTTCCTTTGATTGATAGAAATTTTGAAACTTGATAGAAATTTTTTGAACTTAATACAAATTTGTAAATTTGATATTAAATTCATATACTAAATTTCATCTAACTAGCTCATCCTTTTTACAGATAGACATATTTCCTAAAATGTGTTATTTTCAAACTCTGGGAGTTCAAAATATGGACATTCAACAAAATCTCAAATTCGAATTTTTGACGATTACAGTATTTTTTCTATATATACTTCACATACGAAAATGTAAAAATTTACTTTTTATGAAATTAATTATATTCTGTCAAATGCAGTAATTTGTGCAGTAATATTTCTGTAATTCTGTAAATCACAGAATTAATAAACAGAATTAGCAGCAATATTTCTGTTTAAAAAGAAATTTCATCTATCAAAAGATTATATTTGGTTTCGAAACAGCAAAACATGTTGGCAAATAAAATACGAATTTTTGGAAAATTGCACAGATATTTCTTAAATGTGATTAAAAAATAAATACTTTTTCCCCTTTTTTTAACGTTATTAAGATAATGTGTAGTGATATATTAAGAAATAAACGCTACCCGCTCAAATTTCGATTATGCTTACCTTTGTTAACATGCCCAATTGTCTTGAGGAATAATTGAATTTTTACCGATGAATTACGTTTGACATTATCTCATATTTATAATACAATACTATTTTCAGAAAAAAAAATACATAAAATATTCTAAATATTTAAAAATAAAAGTACTATCTTTAAGAGTAAAATCTAAATTCATCTTAAAATTGAGCCTTTCCGATTGCCACCTTACTATCTACGACCGTCTTGATATTTTTTATTTTTATAAATTTAAAAGTTCTATCTTAAGAGTAACGGATGCACCATCGTAAACCGAAACTGCAATTTATTTTTAGGTTTCTTTGAAAAAAAATTGTAGAATATAGCTGAACAACTTTTTCCACAATTTTCTAATGAATTAGACATTCACATCTGAACTGATATTCATTTTTTGAATTTCTAAGAAACCAGTGGATGCAATTTGAGAGACAAATTTGTCTCTTCTCAGGTTAGGCATAATCATGCAACAAAAAGCAAGCAAAATTACATTGGAAATAGTGTTTGGATATAATGAATTAATACATGAACTTTGGAAATGGTCTATGCTAATTTAATGCTAGAATCCATTGAATTCGTGGTAGAATCAAAAGGATGTTGGGTTAAAGCATAACAGAATAGAATGTGTTGTTTTATGTTAACCTTTAATTGCCCTAAGTTTCAAATTTGATACTGGACTTGAATCGAACTGTGCACTTGATACTTGAATCGAACTGTGCACTTGCAATTGGTTTGTTTTTAATATTTGGCTATACGTATGTTACCATTGCATAATGTTCTTTTGAACAAAAGTTAAAAAAAAAATAAACACCAGTTGTCAAAATTACTCAAATAATTTGACAATTTATTTCCAAGTTTAGCAAAATAAATCTTTGGCGCATTTCATTTTTCCGAAAAAAACAAAAATACTTTTGAGGTAGGTGACTATCTTAATTTTAATAAAATTATTTTTAACAAGGGCCTGTCTTGCTTGAAGAATTGATACTTGCTTTTTTTTCGAAATAATTATATAAAATATGTATTGTGATTTTTTTTCTATTATTTTCCCCTTTATCTGGCTACTGTGATGAATACATTGCCATTTTTTCATTTGAAAAATCAGGCTTCTAAGGGTTAAATGACATGAGCAGTTATATTATTTACGAGACAGTTATATCATGTGAATCAACTCTATCACACCTAATGTTATGCCGGGTTTACACTCGGCCAGTTATAAGACGGACAATAGGCAGCGCATGCGTAGAAAGGCTGAAAAATGCTGTTTGTCGATGGCAAGTAATTGTCCCAACGGGACAACTACATGCCTCTGTATTGCATTTTTTTCTTATTACTCACACGTTTGTAGAATTTGGCGGTTTTTGTGTGTGTGAAAAAATTGAACACTTATCATAGATTAATTTCAACATTTTTTTTTATCTTTGTTTTGTCTGATGCGAGGTTGTGTTTTTATTTTTTCATTTTATTTGCAATTTCTTTTCTATAGTTTTCAAAATTTACATATGTTGACCTTTTTTTTATTTTACTGCACTTTTTGTGTATATATCCATCATTTTAATACGATAGCAATGAAAAAGTAAAGTTCAGGGACGCCAAAATTGTAATTTATAGCCAAGCAAGAAATGCCTGAATCTATTTTATGAACTTATGAAAAACATAAATCATTCTCTATCTGCACATGTGCTGCTTACTGGCCGTCTTATAACTAGCTGTGTAAACCCGGCATTATATTATTAATAAAATTATCGGTTTAGAAGAAGTACTACTATATTGCATAATTGTTTTAAATTGAATAGAAATTATGTGAAAAGGGAAACTGGATGATGTATATTCCTATTATTACCAAATTTGTCCACCCCCTTTTCATTTTCTCAAATAATGAGTTTATAATTGTAAACTAACCGCAAAAATTTATATTTTCTTTCAATTCTACCGTAAAAGAAAAAAAATTCTTATTTGAATTATTCCATTCAAATATACTCAATAACTGCTTTAAAGGAATTTATTATTTGCTACTTATTAATTATTCTTTTGTTTATCATTTCTTTATGTAAATACAACAAATAAATTTGTGGAAAAAATTGTGGTCTGAAATTTGTTTTGAAAGGCAATATAACAAGTTCGGGAAGTTGAAAATTTTGAGATCTTTTACTTCGGCTTATTTGTTATTATTATTAGTTTTCATTAATAATTACGACTTACATTTCAGAAAGCTTGATTAAAAAATTTCCAAATTCTGATTTAAAATCCCTATTGGACAATAATTAAATTCAGCTTGCATTGGGAAAAAAAAAGCTTGGATATTGCTTTTCCAGTAGGAAAACGGACCTTAAAGAACATCCAGAGAAACCGGAACTTTTTCGAAGAGCATCCGGCAAACAACGTCGCTTCATTTGCCGGACATCCCTCGTTGATGTCTTGTTCTAATGGCCGCTCCTCCGGGGCGTAATTGGAGGGAGATTAGAGCCCCGGCAGCAACATTCTCTCCGCCCCTTCCCCAAAAAGAAAAAGAGGACGCATTATTTCGTTTCGGAACTAGTGAAAGAAGGATTAAGAAAAGAGCTTAGACGATGATGTCTTTATTTATTTTTTCCCACTTCTTTCTGTTTCTAACCGTACTATCAGGTAGATGATTCGCTTTTTGCTGAAAGTAATCGAAACAAAAATGAGTTTAAAGAAAATATTACATGAATTACATTTATTATTTTAAAGCATATTTTGAGAGTAATTCTACTAACGTACCAAATGTTTTGAATATATAGATTCCTTACATAGATGCATTCAGGATTGACTTATGTTAAAAGCTTTAACTTTTCAGCAGTATTAAATTAAAGTTGTGGTAGAATGAAAATCATTATGATCCGCGCAGTGGAAGCAACAGGACGTATGATTTCGGGAATATTTCTTTAATGATCACATTTCACACAAAACAAACACAAACACGAAAGACAAGACATTAATGCGCACATCTTAACATAGCAGCATCTCATCGCATTTTTATAATAATCGCAGAGCATTATGGGATGTGTAAGTAATTAGGTATTGCCATCTATTATCCAAAAGAGAAGATAGAGTAATACAACTGCTATAATGTTGCATTTTTAAGCTACATGAAGTTTATTTTGGAAGCCACGAGACCTCCATTCGCCCCTATTTTCTCACGGTTTATGCTGATTAGAAGTTATTCTATTTTCTATTCTATCTTATAATTTCTAAAGCTAGTGTATTTATCTATTCCCTTTATAAAGTTAAATTTCACTGTACCACTAAGTGTTGTGCATCTCTACAAATAATAAAGATTAATGTTTGTGTGCGACATTCCACAAGTCAGATCGCATGACCTAGAGCTACCAAACTTGGCACATATATGCTTTAGAAGTGGGAATCTGTACCTTGGAGGCGATTTTTTTTTAAATTTTAATTTTAATTAATTAAAAATTAAACGAAATTTGGGGTTTTTTTAGCGATAACTTCCAAAAATATTACATTGGCAATTTGAAATAATATAAGTGTCAAATTTTGTTAGAAAATATTTTTGTTGAGGAAGGTATTTAAATTTTTAGCAACCATTAATATCGGAAAATAAAAAGTCGTCAAAGCCTGCTAGTAAATAAAAAATCATCTAGATTTAAAAGAATGATGGCTTGTGACTGGCTATATTTCCTAAGTAATCTTAGAAATCTTATAAAAATGCATTAAAAAAACTTAAATGAATTTTTTGAGTTATTTATTTTTATATAGCTTATTTCGAGAAGGTTTTTATTAATGATTGAATCAGACAATTCTCAATTAAATCTTTCGAAGTATTAACATCAAAATTGTTTTGCTTTTAGCAAAATTTTCAAATTTGATGTAAAAGCCTTAATTTTCCAGCTGAGTGACATTTAATTTAGCTAGATTACCCCTCCCCCCTTTTAACCACAAGAGATATATTCTGCAAACCACGAAATAACTGCAGCCATTCGTGTCTCACGACTTATGGGGATTGAAAGTTAATTTGTTGCATCCCATTATTTCCAGGTGCAATGTGCTTGCCTTTTACTTTTATCCTATTTAATTTCATTATACTATCAGAGTATACAGTTTATGAATATCTAGCAGTCCCCGCACAACGTTGACCTGTGGCATAAATATCAAAGAGGAAAAATTAGGTTTAAGCTTAAGTCTAGTCTCTACTCGATATGACATGGGCATGCCACACAACATCAGACAAAAGTAAAAAAACATTTAGAAATCATTAAAATTAACTACAAAATAATTTTTATAGCACCCATTCAGAAATATTTA